>NC_060147.1:38500326-39729492 GCF_021461385.2 Schistocerca piceifrons | reverse complement strand
GTACTGACTATATGTGAATAAATCGTTTTGTTCGAGGTACTTCATAATGTTCGAACTCCGTACATCTTCCAAAGCCGTACGTTAGTGATATGAGCCTGTAAATCAGTGGATTACTTCTACTTCCCTCTTTGGGTATTGATGTGACTTTAGCATTTTCCAGTCTTGAGGTACGGATCTTTCTGTGAGCGAGCGGTTGTATGTAATTGCTAAATGTGGAGCTGTTGTAACAGCATACTGTGAAAGGAACGTGACTGGTATACAATCTGGACCGGAGGACTTGCCTTTATTAAGTGATTTAAGCTGCTTTGCTCAGCTGAGGATTTCTACTTATATGTTTCTCATCTTGGCAGTTGTTCTTGTTTGCAGTTCAGGAATATTTAGTTCGTCTTCTTTGGTGAGGGAGTTTCGGAAAACAACTCTGCTTTAGTCGCATTGTCATCAGTGAGTTCTGCGTTGTTATCGCGCAGTGAAGGTATTGATTGCGGCCCTGCCACTGGTGTGCTTTATGTGTGACCAGAATCTCTTTGGGTTTTCTGCCAGACTCCGAGACAGAGTTTCGGTATGGAAATTATTAAAAGCACCTCACATTGAAGTATGCGCTATGTCTCGAACTTCTGCAAAACTTTGTCAATCTCGGAGATTTTGCGTTATGGTAAACTTGACATTCTTTTTTCGTAGCTTCTGAAACAGTGATCTGATCCGTGTTGTGTACCATGGGAGATCAGTACCATCACTTATTACATTATGTGGTATGTGTCTCTCAATTGCCGTCAATACTATCTCTCTGAAATGATTCAACATATTTTCTACGCTTCCCTGGCCAGATCGGAAGAAATAAAGACTGTCTCTTAAAAAGGCGATAAGAGCATTTATATCAGATTTTTTAAACTGATGTGCTTGGCGTTTCTTTGAGGGTGTTACGCTATTCAGCCCAGCAGCAATGACCTTGTGATCGCTAATCCCTGTGACCGTCATGATACTCCCTATTTGTCCAGGATCATTTGTTGCTGAGAGGCCAAGTATACTTTCGCAACTATTTACGCTTCAAATGGGCTCATGATCTAACTGTTCAAAATAAACATCCATTTGTCGTCGTTCCAGTGTCTGGAACCCGCACTAATACATTCGTTGTGTATATTCCCATAGAAGAAAGACATTGCAATTGAAAGTGGCCTACTTCGTATCAGCGGAATCGAAAAATGACAAACTAATCCTGCATATCGTAGCTGTATTGGGGGAATCTCCAGACTTCACTGCACATCGTCGCTCATTTCAAAGGCTGACTCACCACTCAATACAATTCTATTTGGAGACCCCCGGACTTTGCTGGTGAAAGCTGTCGGTAGCAAAAATGGTTCAAATGGCTCTGCGCACTATGGGACTTAACTACTGTGGTCATCAGTCCCCTAGAACTTAGAACTGCTTAAACCTAACTAACCTAAGGACATCACACACATCCATGCCCGGGGCAGGATTCGAACTTGCGACCGTAGCAGTCGCGCGGTTCCGGACTGCGCGCCTAGAACCGCTAGACCACCACGGCCGGCTGTCGGCAGCACACCGGTCAGCAAAGATGAAGTGACAATCTATTAGTAGGCGCTAGAAACAAGGCCCCGGGTGTAGACAACATTCCATTAGAACTAAGCCTTGGGAGAGCCAGTCCTGACAAATCTCTACCATCTGCTGAGTAAGATGTATGAGACAGGCGAAATACCCTCAGACTTCAAGAAAAATATAATAATTCCAATCCCACAGAAAGCAGGTCTTGACAGATGTGAAAATTTCCAAACTATGAGTTTAATAAGTCACAGCTGCAAAATACTAACGCGAATTCTTTACAGACGAATGGAAAAACTAGTAGAAGCTGACCTCGGGGAACATCAGTTTGGATTCTGTAGAAATATTGGAACACGTGAGGCAATACTGACCCTACGAGTTATCTAGGAAGCTAGATTAAGGAAAGGCCAAACTACGTTTCTAGCATTTGTAGACTTACAGAAAGCTTTTGACAATGTTGACTGGAATACTCTCTTTCAAATTCTGAAGGTGGCAGGGGAAAAATACAGGGAGCGAAAGGCTATTTACAATTTGTATAGAAAACAAATGGCAGTTATAAGAGTTGAGGGGCATGAAAGGGAAGCAGTGGTTGGGAAGGAAGTGAGACAGGGTTGTAGCCTCTCCCCGATGTTATTCAATCTGTATATTGAGCAAGCAGTGAATGAAACAAAAGAAAAATCGGAGTAGGTATTAAAATCCATAGAGAAGAAATAAAAACTTTGAGGTCCGCCGATGGCATTGTAATTCAGTCAAAGACAGCAAAGGAGTTGGTGGAGCAGTTGAACGGAATGGATAGTGTCTTGAAAGGAGGATACAAGATGAACATCAACAATAGCAAAACGAGGGTAATGGAATGTAGTCGAATTAAGTCGGGTGATGCTGAGGCTATTAAATTAGGAAATGAGACACTTAAAGTAGTAAAGGAGTTTTGCTATGTGGGGGCAAAATAACTGATGATGGTCGAAGTAGATAGGATATAAAATGTAGACTGGCAATGGCAAGGAAAGTGTTTCTGAAGAAGAGAAATTTGTTAAAATCGAGTATAGATTTAAGTGTTACGAAGTCGTTTCTGAAAGTATATGTGTGAAGTGTAGCCATGTATGGAAGTGAAACATGGACGATAAGTAGCTTAGACAAGAAAAGAATAGAAGCTTTCGAGATGTGGTGCTACTGAGGAATTCTGAAGATTAGATGGGTAGATCACATAACTAATGAGGAGGTATTGAATAGGATTGGGGAGAAGAGAACTTTGTGGCACAACTAGACTAGAAGAAGGGATCGATTGGTAGGACATGTTCTGAGGCATCAAGGAATCACCAATTTAGTACTGGAGGGCAGTGTGGTGGGTAGAAACCGTAGAGGAAGACCAAGAGATGAACACACCAAGCAGATTCAGAAAGATGTAGGTTGCAGTGGGTACTGGGAGATGAAGAAGCTCGCACAGGATAGAGCAGCATGGAGAGTTGCATCAAACCAATCTCAGGACTGAAGACCACAACAACAACAACAACAACAGATCAAGCGCACCTATCACGAGAGTGGCCAGAGACACACTCACAAGCAACACGCCGCCAACGCCCTGTCGACAGCAGGTGTTTAGGTCGCCGCCACTGACCGGAGGGTCTCACCGACTCACACTCCAGTTTGGCGTGTGTCAGTTAGTTGCAGTGCATAGAGCCTATAGTGGGGCTAGCAGTGACACTAAAGTTTACAATAGCAAAATTATCGATACTGTCTGCAAGAGGACTACAAGTGACGAACTCATACCACAACACATGGACTCTAGTCCACTTAAGTATATGTTCATGTAAATAAAGAACTGTATTAATGCACGTGTGCATTTGTGTTGTAGAAAGAGGATACCGGCCACCCACAACAACATCTTCTTCTTTGGTTTGTTGGTACAAGACTGTACGTGGACGGGAATGGGATATGAGGCTGTCTGTCGCCCCCCATATGGTTCAACAACCAGCAGTAACGTTCTGGGATGCCAGTTCATTTCATAGCAGAACTCCTTTGGTTACCATCGGCAGCACCGTTACAGCACAGTGGGACATCGACGGTATTCTATGCCACTGTTTTTTACCCTTCATAGTAGCTCATCCTAGGCTTACATTACAGCAAGATAATGCCCGCCTGCACATGGCAAGAGTTTCTACTTCTTGTCTTGCGAAACCCTACCGCCGAATCTCTCCAGGATTTCGACCGTCATGGGCAAGGCCCCCCATCAAGCTCGAGATTTTGACCATCCAACACAACTGGACAGCATTTCGCATGATATCCCTCAGGAGAACATCCAATAACTATATCAATCAATGCTAAATCAAATAGCGGTTTTCATAAGGACCAGAGTCGGACCAACACATTGATTTCCTCTGTTTGTGAAGCTCTCTCCTTTCAATGAATCATCCATTTTCTTCCCAAATTGTTAACGTTTCTTTGTCTGTACATATACATAACATCTAGCGATTTTCGAATTATTCGGATAATTCCTTCGCAGTGCGTCGTTCTGTCTCCCTCTCTCTCTCTCTTTCTCTCTCTGTTTTTTTTTTCTTATGCTGTATATGCACATTTTGAGAGCAAGTACAGGAGGTATAACAAACTTATGTCCAGTCCATGTGTTTCTTATTGATTACTCCGTCTCGGTTGCACATTTACATGTCGCGATCACTCTGCATCAGCTTCAGATCTAACAAGGGAACATCCCCATCGCACCCCCCTCAGATTTAGTTATAAGTTGGCACAGTGGATAGGCCTTGAAAAACTGAACACAGATCAATCGAGAAAACAGGAAGAAGTTGTATGGAACTATGAAAAAATAAGCAAAATATACAAACTGGGTCGTCCATGCCTAAGATAGGCAATATTAAGGGCGATGTAATCCGCGGAGCGCCGTGGTCCCGTGGTTAGCGTGAACAGCTGCGGAACGAGAGGTCTTTAGTTCTAATCTACCCTTGGCTGAAAATTTTGCTTTCTTTATTTTCGCAAAGTTATGATCTGTCCGTTCGTTCATTGACGTCTCTGTTCACTGTAATAAGTTTAGTGTCTGTGTTTTGCGACAGCACCGCAAAACCGTGCGATTAGTAGACGAAAGGACGTGCCTCTCCAATGGGAACAGAAAACATTTGAAGGCAAGGTCATAGGTCAACTGATTCCTCCACAGGAAAACACGTCTGATATATTCTATAAGACACTGGTGACAGCATGTGCGTCACATGACAGGAATATGTTGTCGACCCACCTAACTTGTACACTTGGCGAATGGGTGAAAAGATTCTTCTACCTTGCCCGATTTAGGTTTTCTTGTGGATGTAATAATCACTCCAAAAAAAGTGATGAAAACATAAGGGTTTGTCACATAAACTGAAAATAAAAAGTTAAAATTTGCGGTCGAGGGAAGATTTGAACGAAAGACCTCTAGTTCCGCAGCTGTTCATGCTAACCACGGGTCCACGGCTCTCCTCGTCTCACACCTCCCTTAATATTGCCTATATTACACATAGACGACCCAGTTTGTATATTTTGCTTATTTTTTCATAGTTCCACACAACTTCCTCCTGTTTTCTCGATCGATCTGTGTTCAGGTTTTCAAGGCCTATCCACTGTGCCAACTTATAATTAAATCTGAGGGGGGTGCGATGGGGAGGTTCTCTTGTAAGTAATTGCACCAGAAACCCGTCTCGGCTACTCAGAACAACATACCAGGTTACCGAGTACACAAGACGGGTTTCTGATGCAATTACTTAGATCTGAACATGATCCAGAGTGATCGAAACATATAATCGAATTAGAAAGGTGTACAACTGAGACGGAACAATAAATGAGAATTACCTTAAATATCGGCTTGTACACAGCTGCTGAATTTTCTCAGGATTATTATGTCGATTATGTTTACATGTTTGACTTTATTTAGTAATATTAAATCCAAATGTGTTTTCAGACATTTAATATTTTGACCTTCTACAGTGATTGTAAATTTTCATGCCAAAATTTTAGAAGATATCCTCGTGAAGCAGGACGAGTGAAGGCTGTTCATGCAGGAAGTTACTGTCAATTTCGAGTGTGCAGTATTGCGGGACCGAAACAGCAATTTGCGTACTCAATTAGTGGAAATAAAAGTACGATATTTTTACTTGACTTCGCTCTGTATAGGAGCCAACTGACCACTGGATTAAGAACAAGTGATGTATTATTTTAAAAAAAAATTAGAGGCAGTGCAAATCGTCACAATAACCACGTAACTGCTTTTAAATCAGTGATAATAATAACTGCAGTAGTCCTTGCCCAGTGAAAATAAAGACACATCAGTCTAGAAGCTCTAAATCCCCGATTTCTTAATGAATCGATCTCCCATATCTGAAATAGCCTAAAACATCTGATTACTTTACAAACGAAGTAATATATTAAATATCAGACGTTACGCCCGTAAGGGACAAAAATTTTGGGAAAGGTTTTAAATATTATGCTTTAAGTTTTTTGGAAGTCACCAAGTGTTCTTATCACCAAATAATGGACCGTTATATTGTGGCTAAATTTCGCTCTATGGGGAGCAAAACCTAAGTTTTCGTAAATCTTAATGCTTTGTGAGGTCGTATGTGCTGAGCAGTCTAGCTTACAATGTTTTTAGTTTGGAGGTACCTTCAGTGCTATGTGTGGATACTCTCTGCAAAATGTGTTCCGAATGGACCAGGTACTTACGAAGTAATAAATTCGTGCCTGATGCAGCACTTTTACTGCACGAACAACGAAAATGTAGAAAGCGAAAATTTTCTTCCCTTCGTCATTTTACGGTTGCTATCAGCGAGATAAAGTTTCGCAAAAGTTTGAAATTATGTGCAAACTTCGTTGCAAATCAGTAAGTACTGTCGCTCTCGAACACTCGATGAGTATAGTCTGGTTATTCGCATGCTTTGAGTTACAGTATACTGTAATACTCATCTTACTGTGTCGAACCTTTCAGATAACCTCTTGATGAGCGGATTATGACAGAATTTTAAATTTTTAAACTCGGTCAATAACTGTATGAAATATTAAAAATCGAAGTCTTGTTACATCCCTTCAGGGCATTAGATTAGGTACCCGGATTTGGATGCGGGTTCCACGCCTTGTGACAGTAGCTTAACAATACACGTGGGATGATTTCTTTCTCAACATCCGATCGGTCGCGAAATGGCAAACACAGTCAAAATCATAAACATTTGCACTATTTAGCTACTCCTTCTAGCCTCTCTACATAGTGGAAGCTCCGACTAAAACATCTGTCGTAGCGTAATTGCAACTTTCCAATATCCTGCGCTACCACATGTACACTGTCTGTCACAGTTTCCGATTGCTAAGCGGCGTGAGTGAAGAGAGATTGTCCCTGTCAGTGAGCGAGGTAAATACTGGTAGGCCATCGGGTTCACATGTTATCATTCTACCCAGTATCATATAGTGGGAAGGCATGGACTACGACCCTACGTGCTTGGAGCCACTGATTTGAATTGACACTAGCAGAAGGAGGCAGAAATCGCAACACAAAATAAGAAGAGTGCCATCTGAGTGCGAAGAAGTTGTCACAGCACCAACCCACAAAAAGGACGATAAACAAGAACGCAGAAATTATAGAGGAATGTCATTAACTAGCACAAACTACAAAGTGTTTTCCAAGACTCTCCAGAAAAGGTGAGAGGCAAGCGGGGTTTATGAAGAATCGATCCGCAACTGATCGGATGTTTCCACTGAAAAAAGCCATTTCAGCAAAGCAGTGGCAATATCATTTGTTGATTTTCAGATATCTTAAGATAGCACAAACTGAAAAAAGTTGAGGGAGGAAATGCAGAAGTATGGAATACCAAACAAGACTGCAAATCTTATAAAAGTTAGACTGCAAGGCCCAAAAGAGATAGCGAAAATGGATGTAAAATAATCCATGGCTTTCGACATGGTGTAACCTCCCCGGAGAAATTTGAAAAAAAAACAATAATTAAATGTAAATGGGCATCGTGCTAAACGTAACATTCCAGCAGAAATAAAAAAAAGTCTATGATAATGAAAACGAGCCAAATGTTTGCTCCCAACAAAAATTATAAAATAATAATGACCCAAATGTAAACTCGACACAAAAAATTAAGAAATGAAGATTGATCATTAAACCCACAATAATAGGGCAGCATCGCTGACCTTAGGCCCTGTGCAATAATTAATCTGATAAATTGATTCTGGGAGAAAAAGCATAGGAAATATTGTTTCAATTGGAATGATTCTTTTCTTAAAAAAGATTGCTTTGAAAACAAAATTATTATTGAGGCATTTCTTGAACAAATTAATTACAATTAAGATACATTACATTATCAGATGTGCGCAATGCTGCTTCATTACCTTATTTAACAATATACCTCGTCCCGAACCTTGACCAGAGACTCCTCACACACTAATCCGACTGAGTCCAACTCACAACAGAGTCCAACTCGCAACTGAACTCTCGTGCGGCCAAGCGCAGACTAGACACGATAAATAACTCACTGGTCAGAGATTCTGTCATGCCTCGCCATCGCTGGTACTGAATACATACGCGTTTAATAACCCTCCACTGGAGGGGGGGGGGGTGGAATTTGGCAGCGATGGTGAGTCATTTGGACTTGCCATGAGCAACAATTTTTTCTTGACTAATTAACTTTACAATCACAGAATATTCAGATGTAGAACATGAAGTAAATGTGGTGCACATGCACCGAGTACAAAACATATTAGGCAATAACAAAATGTGAGTACAAAACATATTAACAGATGACATAAGTGCACACGCACTGAAAAAGTCTTCAACGTTTTCACAACAAATAGACATAATGAGTACAAATCTCATTGACAAATTACATAAGTGCACATGTATTGTAGTTCAGAATATATCAGCAAATCAAAATGTGCATACAATGAGTAGTAGTCATGTTACAAAATGACAAAAGTGCACACGCACTGAAAAACTCATTAGCATTTTCACAACAAATAAACGTAATGGCAAAAAGAATCATGTTGACAAGTGACATAAGTGCACATGTACTATAGTTCAGAACATATCAGCAAATCACAAAATGAATATACGATAAGTAGAAATCATGTTAGAAAAATGACAAAAGTGCACACACACTGAAATTCAGAATATATCAGCAAATCACAAAATGAATATACGATAAGTAGAAATAATGTTAGAAAAATGACAAAAGTGCACACGCACTGAAATTCAGAATATATCAGCAAATCGAAAAAAAAAAATGTATAGGCCATGAATACAAATGATGTTAGCAAAAAAAATTATTTTCACTATGTTACAAGAATTAGGACAGGAAAGGGAAGAATTGCATCATGGTTGTAGCACTTTAGGTTGCACGCAGCTGCACTGAAAGTCCATATCTTTCCACAGAAGTACAACACCAAGTGAGACAATCTGAAGTTCTTCTCCCAGAAGTGTTTATCAGCATAGCCAAGACACTGAAATGTCGTAGTAATATTCCATGTTATCATTTTGGCAGTACATCAGGTACACCAAACAGTGGGACCATAATATCGTCTCCATCGCTCACGGTGGTGGACAGCATGTCGTGTCAACACCACGCTCTTACAAGGCACACCAACGTAGAATTAGTACAAAAACCAAATATAGTGCTCCTTGATCAAGAGGATATACAGGACAAATGGATATTGCAGTAATTCAGGGTAGTTAGGTCAGAAGGTGAAGGACATTAAGTCACATACTAGTCTTCATTGGGAATTACATTAGTAGTTTGTGGCATTCATAGCCCAGTTATTGAACATTTCTGTACCATGTATGTAGTATTACAGAAAAATGTTCGTTAATTGTTTTACAGAGAACATTGGCATTCATTGCCTAATTACAAATCATAGAAGTCATTCATTTTAGAGAGAACATTGAAATTCGTTGCCTAATTACAAATCATTCGTTTTACAGAGAACATTGAAATTGCCTAATTACAAATCATCAGAAGTCATTCGTTTTACAGAGAACATTGAAATTCATTACCTAATTACAAATCATCAGAAGTCATTAGTTTTACAGAGAACATTGAAATTCGTTGCCTAATTACAAATCATCACAAGTCATTAGTTTTACAGAGAACATTGAAATTCGTTGCTTAATTACAAATCATCAGAAGTCATTAATTTTACAGAGAACATTGAAATTCGTTGCCTAGTTACAAATCATCAGAAGTCATTACTTAAAACAGGAGGTAGTCAATAACATAGTATTACAGAATAATGTTGATAATTAATCATTGGTCATCCCAATACAGTAATCAGTAGCATTAATTTCCCAGTTACAAAGCATTATTAATTAATCATTGGTCATCCCAATACAGTAATTAGTAGCATTCATTTCGCAGTTACAAAGCATTATTAATTAATCATTGGTCATCCCAATACAGTAATCAGTAGCATTCATTTCCCAGTTACAAAGCATTATTAATTAATCATTGGTCATCCCAATACAGTAATCAGTAGCATTCATTTCCCAGTTACAAAGCATTATTAATTAATCATTGGTCATCCAAATACAGTAATCAGTAGCATTCATTTCCCAGTTACAAAGCATTATTAATTAATCATTGGTCATCTCAATACAGTAATCAGTAGAATTCATTTTTCAAGTGACATATTATTCATAGCTGATCAGCATTACTCAGAACTCTCTTAAACTGGTATCATTATTTGGGATTGGTAATACATTTTTTTGTTAGCAATGCATTGCTTTGGGTAATTATAGGGGAAAGCAAGAAGAGAAAAAGAAAAAATTTGCTTCTGGGTTGTTTCTACAAATGAAAATGTGTAACGTCATTTGTCATGAGTCAGCTGTAGCAAGGTTATGAAACAAGTAGAGTGTATGTAATCACATTCATAAATGACACAGATTTAATGAACAACTGCTTATAGCACATTAATTTCATAAATAATATCTCCTGCGAAAATATATTAAAAAAATGGATTATTAAGCTGAAAGAAGAAACGCATTTTATGCTGAAAAGTAGTGAACTTCGAATTAACAGGTAGTGAAATGTGTATAAAAAATGTGTTCCATAGCTGTCCTTTCCAAAACCTTCAGTCATTATACTATGCAATATAACACCTGCTGTCAAAGCGAACTGCAACAAATACTTAAATAACTACATAGCATAAATACATAACTTCCACATTATCCTCATCTGTAAAGAAAAAACTTCATTATTCATCACTTCATTATCTATATTATCACAACTCCATTATTATCACCACCTGTAAAGAAAAACTTCATTATCCATAGTAGCGTTATTCTTCATCATTATTCATCAGCATTCATTATCATCTGCAAAAAATCACTTCATTTCTCATTACGTAACTATTCCTTATCTCTAGCATATTCCATCACTAAAACTAAGATGTGTAGTTCTATCTGACAGCTTGGATCAATCGCCTTGTATTCTGAAAGAAAAAATTAGTTAAGACTGCTATTCTACGATGTGTATAGTATATTCTTGTTAATGCTTGTTAATCCTGATCCATTTACTCTTCCTCACGAAGTTTGCATCTTCTTTCGATCATTCCGAAGGTGAAATTCCCATTTCTGTTTAATTTATTTCTTTCACGCATCATTTCTTTCTGAAATTGATGAACAGAGATTAATGTCTTGCATTTAAATCATATACTCATTAAATAATGACTGGTTTATGGTAACATAATTAACCATACAGCATAACATGACAGAAAACGTAATATGTGAAAAACGTATATAGTGTTCAGAGGCAAAAATGTACTCAGTGTATCACAATGTAACAGTAAAGTAGTCACGATGTTGAGATATCATAAGGCAAAATGTCAAAGTCAACTGGTGTTTGCTATATCTTAACTATTTCATAGTGCATACAAACAAAACATGAAACAATCGTATCTACCTAAGAAAGACAAAAAATGTGATGTTCGTTGTGTTCAGCTTGTATGTTGTGTAGTTAATAGAGGCGAGAATTAAAGACTTTAATGGAGAGAAAATTTAATAAAATTAATATGTCACTAGATAACATTGCATAATTATTCATAAGATACGTAAATTTCTCTGGAAAAATGTGCACAGTCTGATATGTAACGACAAGAAGAGCGACCTGCTAACCTTACCTTGCTGGGCACTTGCCAAGAAAAATACGATAATCATCAATAAGTAGTCACATAAATAAAATTGCATAAGTGTTCATAAAGTGTGTAAATTCATCTGGAAAAATGTGCATGGTCTGATGTGTAACGACAAGAAGAGCGACCTGCTAACCTTACCTTGCCGGGCACTTGCCAATAAAAAATACGATAATCATCAGTAATTAGTCATGTGAATATAATTGCATAATTGATCATAAAACTAGCAAAATGGCATTATAGCATGTTAAATAATAAAGTGTCTTCATTCAATAAAATGTTTGATGTTTGACCAATGGTGGTTGCCTTTGGATTTTCTGGTTCTCAAAGTTTCGACGTGTGCAACATTGGGGTGAGGAATGCTGCGAATCCGATATGGACCTGCGTATAGAAGTTCAAATTTACTGCACCTACCTTTTCCTTTGTTGGATAAATAGTGTGTGCGTACCAATATCTTCTATCCAATGTGAAAGTCACGGTGTGTACAAACCTGTTTTTGCTGTCTTCTCCGGCGCTCTGCGGCACGTTTGATGTTGTTCAGCGCAATGTCGATTATTTCGTGGTGTCGTAATCGACGAGATGTAGGAAAGGTTACCAATTCTTTAATTTTGTTAGGTGGTTCAACATTTTTCATTATAACAGACGGATAGAGCATAGTGGATTCATTTGGAATGTAATTAATTACATCTTGGAATGAGAATACGTGTGTGTCCCAATCAATATGTCTTTTGTGGCAGTATATTCTACACAGTTTACCAATTTCTTTCATTAATCGTTCACAAGGGTTCGAAGAAGCATGGTACTTGGATATATAGATCGGAGAAATGTTTCTAGCTCGTAACATGCGTGTCCATATAGCAGAACGAAATTGTGATCCATTATCGGAAATTACTTTCAACACATGCCCTACATGAAATAGAAAATGTTTTACAAATGCTTTCGAAACAGTTTTAGCAGTAGCTTTGCGTAATGGAGTGAAAGTAACAAATTTTGAAGTGAGTTCAACAGCGACAAAGATGTAGCAAAAACCTCTATTAGTTCTCGGAATCGGACCAAAAATGTCTACAGCGGCCATATGTCTTAATTTAACAGGTACAATGGGTTATAATGGAGTAATATGTGAAGTTGTGTCTGACTTAGCTTTCTGGCAGATTTTACATGACGCTAAAACTCGTCGTATACGTTTCTCCATATTGGTAAAATAACAGTTCTGTCTCAGTATAAGAAAACATTTTCTGGCTCCGTAATGTGCGTATCTTAAATGAGTATACCAGATTAATTTATTAACCAGTTCGTCAGGAATGCATAATAACCAATTGTTGCTGTCAGGATGAGAGTGGCGAAACAGAATGTCATTGCGTACAGTGTAATGGTTTCTAATCGTAACATTATTCTTATCTTGCCAAAGGTGTTTAATTTCTTTCCACACGTTGTCTTTATTTTGCTCTTTTGCTATGTCCTGTAATGACGACGAAATAAAATTTTCAAATGCAACTTGCTGAATGTACATGACGCTGAAATTTGCTTTGCAGAAGTTGGTTGCGATGTCTTGCTGATTGTTGCTGAGAGAACGAGATAGTGCGTCTGCTATAACATCTTGTGTGCCGGGAATGTGAACTATTGTAAAATTAAATTCCTGCAAGTAAAGTTTCCATCTGCTTAATCTGTCGTGAGTGAATTTAGCCGAAAGTAAGAATTGTATCGCTCTGTGGTCTGTGTAGACGGTGGTATGTCTTCCATAAAGAAAATGCCTGAATCTCTTAAAAGCCCAAACAACACATAACGTTTCCACTTCTGTAACAGAATAATTTCGTTCAGCAGGTGACAGAATGCGGCTTGCAAATGCGATGTTTTTAATTACTGTTGAGCCATCTTCTTCAATTTCCTGAAAAATACGTACGCCTAAAGCGGTGTTGGAACTGTCGGTGGCAATGGAAAAATTTCTGGTAAGATCTGGGTGCGATAAAAGTGGTGCATTCAACAAAGCATGTTTCAGGTTCATAAATTCAGAATGTGCTTGCTTATCCCAGGACCAAATAGTGTTTTTACCTGTCAATTGGCATAATCTAGGTGTGTCTAAAGCAGAGTGATGGATAAATTTACGAAAAAAGTTAATTAAACCCAAAAAACTGCGTAGTTGCTTCTTCGTTGTAGGAACAGTAATATCACGTAGAGCTTGAAGTTTTTCCGGATCACGCGCAATGCCTTCTGCTGAAATTACGCGTCCAAGAAATTTTATAGAAGTTTTACCAAAATGTGATTTACTGAGATTAACTGTGAGTCCTTGTGCACGAAAAGTTTGCAACAGTTGTTCAACAATCAGATTGTGTTCAGACCAGTTAGCTTCTGCAATAAGAATGTCATCTACGTACGTTGTAATTCTGTCTTTAAGTTCTGTCGGAAGTACTGTGTTCAAGCCGCGAATAAAAGCTGCAGAAGAAATAGTTAAACCGAATGGTAATTTACAAAATTGATAACAGTCACCAAAACAGAGGAAAGCTGTGTACTTTCTGCAATTCGGATGGAGCTGAATTTGCCAAAATCCCGATTTTAAATCTAATGTAGAATAAATAGCAGTACCGTGAAATTTCTGTAGAAGTTCCTCTAATGTCTGTGGTCGATCTGTTTCATTAATAATTATGTCATTGATGTGATGTGAATCAAGTACGAGGCGAAGTGAGCCATCCTTTTTCTTTACAATATGGAGCGGGTTTATGTACGGACTAACTGCCTGTTCAATAATTCCTTGGTCGAGCATATCCTGCAATTCTTTCTTAACTTGTTCTCTGTGGATATATGGAATGGGATAATGCTTTGCTTTAAATGTGTCGTGCTGTTTGACTTGAAATTCATACATAAATCCGGACATAGTACCAGGAACATTGTCAAAAACTGGAGCTTGCTGTAAAAGAATTTTGTGTAGTTGCGTGCGTTCGTCGTCTGTATTTGCACTGCTTTGTTTAACTTTATCAGAAATCATCTGCATTACGTCGTAGTCAGCTTCGTCTGGAGTATTATAGTTACGTACGTACGTATCAGTGAACAATGTGAAATTGTAGTCTATGTTACGTGATGCAAAAATGACCTCTGTACGATTAATTGTTTGTTCTTCCGCAGATAAAGAGTGCTGAAATTCTAAAGCCAATTGTAAATTTTCATCCTTCAACATTAAATAGGAATTTTGAAAGTCAATAATGGCATCGTGTTGTACCAGAAAATTCGTACCTAAAATAATGTCTGTCGTCAATAACGGAATAATCCAAAAATTTGAGTGAAATGTGTGACCTGCAATGCAAAATGATAAATGTGTCTGTAATTTAACGTCTACACCTTTACTCGATACTGCTCCTTTTACTTTCGTTTTGCCTAATGGTAATGTAGGATAGGTATTCTCTTTGTTACACTCGTTAAAAGTTTCTTCATTTATTACTGACATTGGTGATCCAGAATCGATTACTGCTGAAAATTTCGATGAACCAATTTTAATTTCGATGATAGGATGTGAAATGGTTTTCTGAACAACTGGTCTTTCCTGTAAAAGAGTGTCTCGGATGTCGTCGAAAGTAATAACATTTTCATGAACGACATTCTGCGTGTCAAAAGTAGTGCTTGTGTTATTGGAAGATGCGACCTGTACAGTATCTAGTCAGATTCTATCTGACCTGTTATTATTTTCTTTAGGATGTTGTGGCATTTCGACTATTTGAACCGTTCTGTTATTTCTTCCAGACGTATTACGCTCTGGATGATATCTACTGTCGGGTTCATTCATGAGAATATGTTCTTGCGGATGATTTTGCTGTTGGTAAGGCCGACTGTTATTATATGTACGCTGAAAATTTTGCTCATTATTTTTACGTTTATCGTGATAGTCATTCCTATACGGTGCATTGCGATAGGAATTGAAGTACTGTGTTTTCTGCACGTAGTTATTTCCTTGCTGCCGTGCGTTACTATTTGTTGTACCAGGGACTGTACGTCCACGCGGCGAAAGTTTGGTTGACCTTGAGCATTACATTGTTGGTTAGGTATGCTAACCGGCTGGTTTTGTTGCTGTTGTTGTGAAAAACCTGTATTGTTACTAAAATATGGTTCCTGCTGCTGATAATTTTGACGATACTGATAATTAAAATTTTGTCTGCTATTAAAGTTCTGGTGGTTGTCGTTCCTAAAGCGTCTGTTATTTTTACTATTGAAATTACGTGGTTGATCGTAATTACTGTAAGTTTGCTGGCCTTGGTTATTATATGAAAAATTTTTGTTTATAAAGGAACAATCCGATTGCTGTACTTCCACAAGCTGTAACAGATCTCTGAATGCCGAAATGTTTTCCTTTTGCTGACCCGTTAGAAGTGACACTCTTAATGATCGTGGTAATTTAGAGATACATAATTGAATAAGTGCAGATTCACTGTATGGTTCACTTAGGTATTGGTTTTGTTGGACCATGTGCTCAAAAAATTGCGTCACACTGGGAAAATTTGAGTTCTCATAATTTGGTAAACTAATTAACTGATCTTTAATTCCACGCTGTGTCGTCTTCGACCAATACGTTGACAGAAAAGCATTCTGAAACTCTTCTACCGAATAGCATTGCGTCGCGATCGGTCTCATACGAGTTGCCGGTTTGCCTTCCAAAGAACTGCAAATAAATTCAAGTTTATGCGTTACGGGCCAAGTCGGTGGAAAAGCAAGGCTAAATTGTTTTATCCAATCTAGTGGGTGAATCTGTGTTCTATCATTTTTAAATACTTCAATTTTTCTCACTGATAAAAAATGTTTGTAATCAAAATTATCGTCTCTGTATGACGGAACAGGTTCAGTATTGTAAGAGAATCTATTTGTCTGTGTCTGTTCGGAATCTAAGTCCCGTACTCTCTGTAGATTACCCAAGTTATACGCGCTGCGTGAGTCTGACAAATGTTCACTAAGCGGCATCTGCTGTGATGTGTTATTAACTGAAACACTTTTTATCTCTGTTACCTCTTGCTGTAAACATGACAATTTTCTACGTAAGGTGTTATTAGATGAATCGATCTCATTGATTGTCTGTTGTAGATTTTGAAATTCAGGTGTTTGATTAAATGAAACCGGTGAAGTATCGTCTGATTTGCTGTCATTATTACTTTCAATAACGTCAGTACGACTGGCCAATTCATCATATTTTTCAGTCAGTATTTTTACCTGATCATTGTTTTTAGTGTCAGAAGTATTAATCTGTTTTTGTAATTTACGTGTGGTTTCGTTCAGTTCTTTAACGTCAGCTTTGATGTCATCGGAATCCTGTGTTAATTCTAATTGTTCGAGTCTGTCTGTCACTGTCTGAAATTCTGTTGTGTATGTGTCTGTTTTCGATTTAAGATCGGAAATTTCGTCACGTAATTCTGTGTTCGACTGTTTGATGGTATTAATTTCATCCGACACTGAAGCAATATGGTTGTCTACGTATGTTTTTGCTTTCGCGAACAATTTACGTTTGTCTTCCTGTCTCTGTGCAGTGATTGTTTCCATGACTTGACGTTTTACTTTATTTTGATCCTGTATAATTTGCGGAAACGCGTATCACTGTTTTGTATGTGTTGATTATAACGTTCGTCAATCTGAGTGTTCTGTTGGTCGAATTTCGCGTTTATTTTTGCATCCATTGTGCGCGAAAGTTCTGCTGTCATTAATTTAAACTCGTCGCGTAATTGTGTAGTTATTTCAGAGCATTGTTTAGCGACTCCGCTAATTTCATCTCTAAGTGTTTCTGTTGTAGCTGTTTGCATTTCCCTTAATTCTTGAGCAACACATCTAATTTCTTCACTACTTTTTCTTGAACAAGCCTCAATTTCCTCGAGTAACTGCTCCTTAGTATCATGACACTGCGCGGCAACGACTCTAATCTGTTCACTAAGCTGTCTGGAATTGTTGTCTAGTTTTTCATTAATTTCATGAATAACTTGTTTGTGATTGTTGTCTTGTTTTTCACTCTGTTGTTTGAAATCTTCCCTAAGTTGTTTGTTATCTTCACTAAATTGTTGTTTGAGATCTTTTTTATTATTGTCTAGTTTTTTATCAAGTTGTTTAAAAATGCCATAATTTGATCCAACCCAATATTACCTACTCCATTCTCTGTGCTGTTTGATGGTGTATTTGCAATTGTCGCGTTTTGTGTGACCATTTGGTCGTTCTGTAATTTACAAAAAGGTTTGCCAGTCGGATGTACACTGTCAGTCACTATTTCGGAATTAAATAAATCCGTTGTACTTTCAGTACACTGTTCATTTTCATTAGAAAAATTTGTCTGTTCGTCACGTGAATTTTCCAAACCGGGTGTGTTAAGCTGGGCACCGCTCATTATAATAGGGCGCCCCGCGTCATCCATTGTCGTCAAATTAACAGAGGAGACAATTGAGTCCGTTTGTTCATCATTAAGATAAAAATCATCATTAGTGGTTGGAACGCACTGATTGTCAGTAAACGCAGGATTGTCATCATTACACTGCGTGTCACAAGTACTATCGGTGAACTTGTTTAATTCGGTAATTTCATTCATTACACCTCGCGATGTACTATTAATAGTTTTTCGCGGCATTTTTAGCACAAATCACAATTATTCACAAATGAGACAAAAACAATGCAAAATCCAACAAATACAAATACAACAAAGAGCAACGAATTGCCGATGATCTGAGGAAAGAAAGTCACAAAATTAGTAAAAGCGTTGCGCCAAATGCTAATTATATTTTAGTAAATAAGAGCAGATAATCTGACTACTTTTCAGAAGATTCTCAAAGAAATACGATCCTGGTCCGGATGTCGCCAAGTGTAACCTCCCCGGAGAAATTTGAAAAAAACCATAATTAAATGTAAATGAGCATCGTGCTAAACGTAACATCCCAGCAAAAATAAAAAAAAGTCTATGATAATGAAAACGAGTCAAATGTTTGCTCCCCACAAAAATTATAAAATAATAATGACCCAAATGTAGACTCGACACAAAAAATTAAGAAATGAAGATTGATCATTAAACCCACAATAATAGGGCAGCATCGCTGACCTTAGGCCCTGTGCAATAATTAATCTGATAAATTGATTCTGGGAGGAAAAGCATAGGAAATATTGTTTCAATTGGAATGATTCTTTTCTTAAAAAATATTCCTTTGAAAACAAAATTATTATTGAGGCATTTCTTGAACAAATTAATTACAATTAAGATACATTACATTATCAGATGTGAGCAATGCTGCTTCATTACCTTATTTAGCAATATACCTCGTCCCGAACCTTGACCAGAGACCCACGTCGACGCCCGCCGACTCCTCACACACTAATCCGACTGAGTCCAACTCACAACAGAGTCCAACTCGCAACTGAACTCTCGTGCGGCCAAGCGCAGACGAGACACGATAAATAACTCTCTGGTCAGAGATTCTGTCATGCCTCGCCATCGCTGGTACTGAATACATACGCGTTTCAATGGTAAGGAGACGGAATATCACCACCTTTGTTCAGTTCAAATAACACAGGAAGTACTGGACGCAGCAACTGAAGGAGAGGAGAGAATTAGCATAGAAATAAATTTGAACCTACTCGCCTTAGCGAATGCTGCTGCAAAATGTAGATCACCTGAAAATACCCACTAGAGAGCTATTTCAAAAAGCAAGGGAAGTTGGTTTAGGAGTAAATGACGAGAAAATAAAATTCATTACTGTAGAAAGAAATTACGAAAGAGAAAGGCGAGCAACCATACAGATTTATGACCACGTGTGTGATCAAGCAGAAGAGCTTAAATATCTGGGGGGGTTGAAATAAATAACAGAAATGATGAGCTACGAGAAATGGAAGTGAGATAAAAGCGCCATCAAAAGCATCAACAAACTGCTGCCATCCAAAATGTTATCAAGAGGAACAAAAATTAAGATATTTAAAACTATAATCAGACCAGTGTTGCTGCTGTAGGGGCAGAAGTATGAATAATACATAAGTAGCCTATACACAGAGAAAAATGAAAGTTTTTGGAAATGACATACTGTATCAATTTTTGAGGGAGGAGAATGTCGAAGCCGAAAAAACGAGGAGCTCAGGGAGGTGTATAGTGAACCAGAAATTGTTCTGGAAGCCGAGGCCAGGAGAGCAAGATGGGCTGGGTACGTCTATGGAAGAAAGGGGGAGATCAACAATGATAGAAGTGTCTGAGAAGAGACCCAAAGGGCGAAGACCCTTGTTGTTGTTGTTGTTGTGGTCTTCAGTCCTGAGACTGGTTTGATGCAGCTCTCCATGCTACTCTATCCTGTGCAAGCTTTTTCATCTCCCAGTACCTACTGCAACCTACATCCTTCTGAATCTGCTTAGTGTATTCATCTCTTGGTCTCCCTCTACGATTTTTACCCTCCACGCTGCCCTCCAATACTAAATTGGTGATCCCTTGATGCCTCAGAACATGTCCTTAGGGAGGCCGAAAGTAAGATGGAGAGACCAGAGAATCCTCAGATACTTGGAGCAAGGGAAGAAGGGTCAGAGGATAGAACGCTGTGGAGGATGCTGCTTGATGAGGCCAAAAAACCGGGCCGGGAGAGCAAGAGCAGTATATTTGAAATTAATATTTTAAGGTAGAATACTGATAAAGTTTATAACTGGTCTGTTACAGCGTGTAGAACCTTTAACAAGCACTTTAAATACCAATTGCTGGTGAATACGGCATGATATGATGATATGTTATCTTTGGCTGGTAGACCCCGTCTGGTGTAGGACGGCACGCTACTAGACGCCATTTCGGCGACTTGCGCGTCTTTGCGAAGAAGATGACATTAAGTTCTGATAACAACAGAAACACCGAGTGCCCCAGCGGGTAAACATCCGGCCCTGCCGCGATTCGAACCTTGGGCCCCAGGATCTGGAGGTGTGGTCGTCAAACTGCAATGGAGTCTTAATGCGGCCTGCGGTCCACGGACATGTTTTATGACAACGTGCGTCTAGCAAGTAACAACGGAATCCAAAGACGTCAACCAACGTTAAGAGGTTGTCAAAAGTGTAGCTTTGCGGCTCGGTAACAAACAAAAATAGAGAGACAGTAATATTCTAAGATTCAGAATGAAATTTTCACTCTGCAGCGGAGTGTGCGCTGATATGAAACTTTCTTTGCAGATTAAAACTGATGTGTTGGTAAATGTGCCAACACCTTGTAGATAGAGGCGGCCTAAATGGAAGCTATCTAACGCAGACGGGCGTGAATTCTGGAACAGGATAAGTAGTGAATTCTAATAAGAAAAGTATGCAGCTCCTCAAATACTTAACTTTATTCCATGTTGTGGTACATCGCTGTTGATAATACAAATAAGACTCTCTTCAGATACGGTTAATGGCGCCTTGCTAGGTCGTAGCCATGGACTTAGCTGAAGGCTATTCTAACTGTCTCTCGGCAAATGAGAGAAAGGCTTCGTCAGTGTAGTCGCTAGCAAAGTCGTCGTACAACTGGGGCGAGTGCTCTTCCGTATCTCGCGACCTGCCTTGTGGTGGCGCTCGGTCTGCGATCACACAGTGGCGACACGCGGGTCCGACATGTACTAAATGGACCGCGGCCGATTTAAGCTACCACCTAGCAAGTGTGGTGTCTTGCGGTGACACCACAAAAACTATATGCCCGACTGAGACTCGAACTCGGGACTTTTATCTTTCGCGGGCAAGTGCTCTACCATCTCAGCTACCCAAACACGATTCACGACCCCTCTTCACAGCTCGAATTCCGTGAGTACCTCATCACTTAGCTTCCAAACTTCACAGAACCTCTCCTGCAGATCTTGTAGAAGTACAGATTTAATCTGCCAGGAAGTTTGATAGGCTAAGATCTACTTAATCTTACCTGACGTTGCTGAATTCAGCCGTGAGTAAAGCGGGCCGCCTGCCTGAAGGAAAGATGGCGCGGCCTGTTCAAAATGGTTTAAATGGCTCTGAGCACTATGCGACATAACTTCTGAGGTCATCAGTCGCCTAGAACTTAGAACTAATGAAACCTAAATAACCGAAGGACATCACACACATCCATGCCCAAGGCAGGATTCGAACCTGCGACCGTAGCGGTCGCTCGGCTCCAGACTGCAGCGCCTAGAACCGCACGGCCACGCCGGCCGGCGCGCGGCCTGTACTGCATTGGAGGATCTAGACCTACTTTTACATCTACATCTGCAAATCACACTTAAGTGCCTGGTAGAGGGTTCATCGAACGACCTTAACAATAATTCTCTATTATTCCAGTCTCGTATAGCGCGCGGAAAGAATGAACACCTATATCTTTTCGTGAGAGCTCTGATTTCCCTTATTTTATGATGGTGATCATTTCTCCCTTTGTAGATCGGCGTCAACAAGATATTTTCGCATTCGGAGGAGAAAGTTGGTCATTGGAATTTCGTGAGAAGATTCCTCCGCAATGAAAAACTCCTTTGTTTTAATGATGTCCAGCCCAAATCCTGTATCATTTGAATAACACTCATGTATTTCGCGATAATACAAAACGTGCAGCCCTCCTTTGAACTTTTTTGATGTACTCCGTCAGTCCTACCTGGTTATGATCCGGTACCACGCAGCAGTATTCTAAAATATAACGGACAAGTGTAGCGAAGGCAGTCTCCTTAGTAGGTCTGTTACATTTTCCAAATGTCCTGCCAATAAAACACAGTCTTTGGTTAGCCTCCCCCACAAAATTTTCTATGTGTTCCTTCCAGTTTAAGTTGTTCGTAATGGTTATAACTAGGTATTTAGTTGAATTTACGAGCTTTAGATTAGACTGATTTATCGTGTAACCGAAGTTTAACGAATTCCTTTCACCACTCATGTGGATGGCCTCACACTTTTCTTTATTTGCGGTCAACTGCCACTTTTCGCACTATTCAGATATCTTTCCTAAATGGTTTTTCAATTTGTTTCGATCTTCTGCTGACTTTATTAGTCGATAAATGACAGCGTCATATGCAAACAACTTGAGGCGGTTGCTCGGATTGTCTCCCAAATCGTTAATATAGATAAGGAACACCACCTTGGGGAACGCCAGAAATCACTTCTGTTTTACTCGATGACTTTCCGTCAATTACTACGAACTGTGATCTCTCTGACAGGAAATTACGAATGGAGTTACTTTACTGAGACTGTATTCCATAAGCACGAAATTTCAGTATGAGGCGCTTGTGTGGTACAGTGTCAAAAGCCTTCCGGAAAATCAGATATACTGAATCTATTTAAAATTCCTTGTCAACAGCACTGAAGACTTCGTGCGAGTAGCCGGCCGAAGTGGCCGTGCGGTTAAAGGCGCTGCAGTCTGGAACCGCAAGACAGCTACGATCGCAGGTTCGAATCCTGCCTCGGGCATGGATGTTTGTGATGTCCTTAGGTTAGTTAGGTTTAACTAGTTCTAAGTTCTAGGGGACTAATGACCTCAGCAGTTGAGTCCCATAGTGCTCAGAGCCATTTGAACCATTTTTTCGTGCGAGTAAAGAGCTAGTTGTGTTTCACAAGAACAGTGTTTTCTAAACCCATGTTGACTGTGTGTCAACAGACCCTCTTCTTCCAGGTTATTCATAATGTTCGAGCACAATATATGTTCCAAAATCCTGCTGCATATCGACGTTAATGATATGTGCCTGTAATTTAGTGGATTACTCCCGCTACCTTTCTTGAATATTGCTGAGACCGTGTTATTTTCCAGTCTTTGTGTACGGATCTTCCGTCGAGCGAAGTATTCTATATGATTGTTAAGTATGGAGGTATTGCATCAGCACTGAAACGCCAGCGCTAGCAGGACAGAGCGGATTAGGTTGCGGAAAGTGGCCAAAATAAGTTAAATAAGTTGCACTGAACATACAACTTTATTTATCTACACACAATATTACAACAAGGATGCAAAACACTTAAAACTTTAATCAACCTCCCTTGATTAACTTTAGATCGGCTGTAGGCCACACTCAAAATCAAAGACACAAGGCCTAAGCAAGAAATTGAATTACAAGGACCCAGCCTCTGGCATGATGAAGAAGGTATCGGGATTTATTCAACGCTCTGCCATTGTGTCAGCGTCCAGTGTCGATGATCACGTGCTCACTTCAGTTGTGTTAGCCGACGCCGTGGTGTAAACATAGGCACATGCATGGTCCATCATTAGCAGTGTTCGGTGTACTGTGTGTTCAGACACTCTTACACTCTGCCCAGTATGAAAGTCTGACGTTAGTTCGGCTGCAGATCGCCGCCTGTCCTGTTTTACCAGTCTGCCCAGCCTGTGACGTCCGACATTCGTTATGATGGGTCGCCGAACCGCGCAACGTCTGCACGCGGTTTCGCCACGTGTTGAAGGCACTCACCACAGCGCTCCTAGAACACCGGGCAAGCCGTGAAGTTTCCGAAATGCTCGTACCGAGCCTCCGGGCCAACACAGTCTGGCCTCGGTCAGACTCACAAGGGGAGGCCGCCAATTGTGAAATTCAGATTCGATTCATACTGCCCATAATAAAAGCTCATGGCCAGAGGTGTTATGTGGCAAAGCACCAAGATGCACTTCTCAGCCGTTGTCGAGAAAATCGACAGTTAAAAGAAACCGTTGCGGTGAAATACTCTCTACGATTAACAATTTTCTACAGCGTCGTGGCGCAGCGGTAAGCGCTCAGGTTCGTAATCCGAAAGTCGCCGGGTCGAATCTCGCGCATTGTAATTTTTTTATTGTTTTTTTTTTGTAATACTAATGAATTGCTTATGCATGTTGGTGTAGGCGGATCGCTCTCCAATTGTACCGCCTTCATTTTTCCGTTTGTTTAACAGGGTGTACCAAAGCTCTCCCGTCCGCACTGATTTTCGACGATGTTATAAGTTGCGCTAGGGACCGCATCTACCTTCTTTCGAAGTTAGCAGGCAACTACGCTGTTATGCAACTGCTCGTTTCGGCCCATTCGACATCTGTCCTTCAAGTGTAACGAGCGAGTAACGGAGTTTATATTTCATACCTGCCACAGCAAATTTATGTTCTTAGGGTCTCTATTCTAATTCGAACGTTTGACTTACGGTATACGTATTCGTTTCGGAATATCGTTTCTACGTCTTCCGTTAACTGTACGTGGTTAACATTATGAAGACAATTAATAACATTTGTGAAATACAACTGTGTTTGCGGAAAACATAATGATGTTCGAAGTCACCGGTTTTTCCACGAGAAACGACTTTCAACAACTTATTATATGCATAATTGTTGCAACTGATTGCCGGGAATTATATATATATATATATATATATATATATATATATATATATATGTGTGTGTGTGTGTGTGTGTGTGTGTGTGTGTGTGTTTATATACATACACATTTGAATTACAAAAAACAAATACTAAAAAAAAAAAAAGTTGCATGGCGCGAGATTCGATCCGGCGACCTTCGGATTACGAACCCCAGCGCTTAACGCTGCGCCACGACGCTGTACGAAATAATTATTCGTAGTGAGTATTTCACCGCAACGGTTTCTTTTAACTGTCGATTTTCTCGACAACGGCTGAGAAGTGCATCTTGGTGCTTTGCCACATTACACCTCTGGCCATGAGCTTTTATTATGCGCAGTACGAATCGAATCTGAATTTCACAATTGGCGACCTCCCCTTGTCAGACAGACCGCGTGCCTTCCCCATTCTACTCGAGAACAGCACCTCACTGATGCTACATGCACCGCACGTGTCTCTGGCTAGCAGGCATTCCTCGCCAGGTGACGCTGCCCTCGCTTGGATTGGTTTATATCAACAGTAGGTCGCTGGTCATAATGCTCTGGCTGATCAGTGTACGGTAATGGAAATGTGCGTTTGGCATCTGCGGTGTGCGTACTGTAAGACCTTCGGTACACACACCATCAGATTATTTGACTTGTCGCTCTAACGAAGTGGGCGAGTGTCAGCAATATGTCTCGTGGTCTTGGAAAAGAGCACAGGTAGTCCCGGTCTTCAAGAAGGGTCGTCGAGCAGATGCGCAAAACTACAGGGCTATTACAAATGATTGAAGCGATTTCATAAATTCACTGTAGCTCCATTCATTGACATATGGTCACGACACACTACAGATACGTAGAAAAACTCATAAAGTTTTGTTCGGCTGAAGCCGCACTTCAGGTTTCTGCCGCCAGAGCGCTCGAGAGCGCAGTGAGACAAAATGGCGACAGGAGCCGAGAAAGCGTACGTCGTGCTTGAAATGCACTCACTTCAGTCAGTCATAACAGTGCAACGACACTTCAGGACGAAGTTCAACAAAGATCCACCAACTGCTAACTCCATTCGGCGATGTTATGCGCAGTTTAAAGCTTCTGGATGCCTCTGCAAGGGGAAATCAACGGGTCGGCCTGCAGTGAGCGAAGAAACGGTTGAACGCGTGCGGGCAAGTTTCACGCGTAGCCCGCGGAAAATTGGCTCGTGCCACAACTGGAGACCGACAGCGCCGACTTCATCTTTCAACAGGATGGTTCTCCACCGCACTTCCATCATGATGTTCGGCATTTCTTAAACAGGAGATTGGAAAACCGATGGATCGGTCGTGGTGGAGTTCATGATCAGCAATTCATGTCATGGCCTCCACGCTCTCCCGACTTAACCCCGTGCGATTTCTTTCTGTGGGGTTATGTGAAAGATTCAGTGTTTAAACCTCCTCTACCAAGAAACGTGCCAGAACTGCGAGCTCGCATCAACGATGCTTTCGAACTCATTGATGGGGACATGCTGTGCCCAGTGTGGGAGGAACTATATTATCGGCTTGATGTCTGCCGAATCACTAAAGGGGCACATATCGAACATTTGCGAATGCCTAAAAAAACTTTTTGAGTTTTTGTATGTGTCTGCAAAGCATTGTGAAAATATTTCAAATAATAAAGTTATTGTAGAGCTGTGAAATCGCTTCAATCATTTGTAATAACCCTGTATATCTCTGACGTCGATCTGTTGCAGAATTTTAGAACATGTTTTTTGCTCGAGTATCATGTCCTTTTTGGAAACCCAGAATCTACTATGTAGGAATCAACATGGATTCCGGAAACAGCGATCGTGTGAGACCCAACTCGCTTTATTTGTTCATGAGACCCAGAAAATATTAGATACAGGCTCCGAGGTAGATGCTATTTTTCTTAACTTCCGGAAGGCGTTCGATACAGTTCCGCACTGTCGCCTGATAAACAAAGTAAGAGCCTACGGAATATCAGACCAGCTGTGTGGCTGGATTGAAGTGTTCTTAGCAAACAGAACACAGCATGTTGTTCTCAATGGAGAGACGTCTACTGACGTTAAAGTAACATCTGGCCTGCCACAGGGGAGTGTTATGGGACCATTGCTTTTCACAATATATATAAATGACCTAGTAGATAGTGTCGGAAGTTCCATGCGGCTTTTCGCGGATGATGCTGTAGTATACAGAGAAGTTGCAGCATTAGAAAATTGTAGCGAAATGCAGGAAGATCTGCAGCGGATAGGCACTTGGTGCAGGGAGTGGTAACTGTCCCTTAACATAGACAAATGTAATGTATTGCGAATACACAGAAAGAAGGATCCTTCATTGTATGATTATATGATAGCGGAACAAACACTGGTAGCAGTTACTTCTGTAAAATATCTGGGAGTATGCGTACGGAACGATCTGAAGTGTAATGATCATAATTAATTGTTGGTAAGGTGGGTACCAGGTTGAGATTGATTGGGAGAGTGCTTAGAAAATGTAGTCCATCAACAAAGGAGGTGGCTTACAAAACACTCGTTCGACCTATACTTGAGTATTGCTCATCAGTATGGGATCCGTACCAGATCGGGTTGATGGAGGAGATAGAGAAGATCCAAAGAAGAGCGGCGCGTTTCGTCACAGGGTTATTTGGCAACCGTGATAGCGTTACGGAGACGTTTAGCAAACTCAAATGGCAGACTCTGCAAGAGAGGCGCTCTGCATCGTGGTGTAGCTTGCTCGCCACGTTTAGAGAGGGTGCGTTTCTGGATGAGGTATCGAATATATTGCTTTCCCCTACTTAACCTCCCGAGGAGATCACGAATGTAAAATTAGAGAGATTAGGGCGTGCACGGAGGCTTTCAGACAGTCGTTCTTCCCACGAACCATACGCGACTGGAACAGGAAAGGGAGGTAATGACAGTGGCACGTAAAGTGCCCTCCGCCACACACCGTTGGGTGGCTTGCGGAGTATAAATGTAGATGTAGATGTAGATTGAGGCGTGTTTATCGTCTGCCGTTAGGTCATACGATAGAAATGCCACTTGCACGCTAAGAGTAGCAGATTGATGGTGACCAACTTTAAACAGAACTTGATTAATTTTCACACACATTTATTAAAATAATAACAAGCATAAACATTAATTAACTTGGTTCTGAATGCTGTTTGCGATTGACAATCTGAAGTTCCTCTGGTCTTGGTACGTTAATCTTATTGTCACATATCTCTGATACTTGACAAAGTGTCTATACATTTCTCTTCACGGCTATGTACAGGAATTTGATAATCTTCTTAGGTGCAGACTAAAACTTGACTATATACTGGCACAGACTAATGCAGACTAATGCAGACAAAGGCAGACTGAATGATCGGAGGTCTGTACACTCGTTATAATACCTCGCGCGTTCAGGTATCACTGCGCGAGTGTGATCCGCGAGGAGAAAAGGTTCTACGTTAGCAGCAATCTCATTGGCTGCGTTGCATATTAATACGCGGATCGGCGGAAGCAGAATTTGGTCCGTCTCTAAGGCAGCGCCATCTCGTAGTGCGGAGACGGACGAACGCTGCGCCTGCGCTGTTGTGCTTAGCGGGGCGCGCTCTAGTGGGACAGTTGTGTACGCGCTGACTACGCGGAACTATGTACACAACAGCATCATTGGCGGGGACTCCCCTTGCGGGGCAGGTCCGGCCGCCTTGGTGCAGGTCTTATTACATTCGACGCCACATTGGGCGACCTGCACCCCAGATGGGGATGAAATGGTGATGAAGACAACAAAACACCCAGTCCCTGAGCAGAGAAAATCCGTGACCCAGCATTTTTTTAAAATATATAAGACAATGACTTTATAAAATAAAATTTTTCCTGGAAACGTAAATAAGTGGACTTTTTTTTTTACATAATGGTGAAAAAAAAATATCCTGCTTCTGTCAGTAGAAAACAAAAACGATCTAGGCTCCTCTTTTAGGCGCGTACCTCGCTAATCCCGTCATACCTCGCGTTGGTGTCGGGTACGTCTTCACGTGTGTTGTGGATCCTCTCCACTGTCCTGGTCCTTTCTAGTTCTGATACTTATAGGCAATAATCACATTCTCCTACCCGGGGCACCCCAACTGGGTGGGGGATCAAGCAAGGCACTCCCTAAAAAATTTGCGTAATATGTTCGATATCTCGGATGTTTCATAAGCTGTGAGTGATGTTCCTGTAGTAAGGCCCAAAAGTCAAGCACATTCTTACTGCCGTCTCGTAAAAGATAACGCACAGTCAAACCTCGAATCCAAGCCACTGCGTTTGTCTTCGTTCGGGGATAATATGTCCTATCTGGGAGAAGTAGTGTGCGTGGTTCTATTGTTTGCGGCCCCACTCGAAGGAGGAAGGCGATCATTTTTTTGATCAAACACCATACGTCCGCCGAAGGACCGCATATCAGGCGATGCTCCTCAGTGTCTATAACATTGCACTGTGGACACAGTGGCTCGTCCGCCATATGAATTGTATGCAACCTGGAACGAGTCACGTATTTCCCATTTACCACCTGATACCACAGTGCGCGCGTTCCCGTATCAAGGTGTGGGTGGTGCGCTGTACGCCATACCACTGACCACGTAACTGTTGGTTGGCGGCGCTCTACGGCATTATTCGTCCGTCGTCGAGTCAGGATGCGATATATATCACGTGCCGTTGCCGTCCTGGTAGTTGGTAGTACCGTATGTACATAACTGTATTCCACAAAAAAGGTTCGCATATGGGCAAGCGATGGTGAGGTGTGAGGCACCGCTACCGGAGCCGAACGAGAAGGTGGAGCGAGTTCGTGTATCAAGGTGCCCGTCAGACTTGTCTGGTGTCGTGTCCACATCTTTATCATTGTGGTTACATAAATAGCCACTGCTCCGTCGCGTACGTGGACTAGTCCAAGACCTACGAGGAAGGGTGAGGGTTTCGTATCCTACCTTAAAAAGCAGACCTGTGCTCACAAAATATCCTAGTGCCGCCAGGATTCGGCGGGCCAACACCACCGGCATAGGAAGAACTTGTGCCAGGTGGGGGATGCGAGAGGCTAGATAAGTGTTGGCAAAGGTGACCCGTTGTATCATATCCACTGCCCTTAACCTGTGACTTCGGACACTCGCACGAATTGTTTGCAGAAGGTGTCTGTAGCGCAGTGCCGCCGTGCGTCGAACGTCTGTAGTGAAGATAATTCCTAGGCATTTCATCTTGTTGATCGGCTGTAATGGTGCTACACTTCCTGTCGGGAGTCCTCTCCCGATGTTCATCAAAAAATGGCTCTGAGCACTATGGGACTTAACATCTATGGTCATCAGTCCCCTAGAACTTAGAACTACTTAAACCTAACTAACCTAAGGACAGCACACAACACCCAGCCATCACGAGGCAGAGAAAATCCCTGACCCCGCCGGGAATCGAACTCGGGAACCCGGGCGTGGGACGGGAGAACGCTACCGCACGACCACGAGATGCGGGCTTCCGATGTTCATCGCTCCCGACTTTGCCATGTTCAGGCGACTCCCCGTAGCCATACAATACAAATTAATCCAATGCAAGGCCGCTCTTGCCTCGTCGCCTGACCGTGCTAAAAACACTAGGTCATCTGCGTATGTTCGGCATATAAACTTGTTGTGCCTTATCGTCATTCCTTGGAGTCGATTCCGGAGCCCGCAGAGCAGCGGCTCGACAGCGATGGCATACAATATCGTTGACAGCGGGCACCCCTGTCTGACCGATCGTGAGATGGTGATGGACCCCACCGAGCGTCCATTGATGAGCACTTTGGATGCTGCTCCGTGGAGTAGTCTCATGACGACGGTGACTAAACTTTCCGGAAACTTCATTTTCGTCATCACGTCCGTGAGATAAGCATGACTCAGCCTGTCAAATGCGCGATCGAAGTCTATCGATACCAATACACCCCGGAGACGACATGTTGATGCCAGTGAGATAACTTCGCGGTAGTCGCCGAGTGCCGTTTGTATATTGCTACCTCCTCCTAGCTGGGTTTGGTCGAGTGAAATCACTTGGCGTATTACGCGTTTAAAGCGTGCTGCAAGTATATTGGTGTAGATCTTGTAGTCGCAATTAAGAAGGGTCAGTGGCCGGTAGGCCTGTATCCCTGTGCCGCCGGATGGTTTATGGATGGGGATGATCATTCCTTCCACGAAGGAGGGTGGAAGGGGCACGTTGGGAGACATCAATTCGCAGTACATGGCAGTCCATCGTGGAGTAATGAGATCTTTGAATGTACGATAGAACTCTAACGGAAACCCGTCAGGCCCCGGCGATTTGTGCGACGCTCCCTTATCAATCGCTTCCATTACGTCGCCAACTGTGACTTCACCTGTTAACTCCAGGTTGGCTGACTCGTCGACACCCGCGGAGAGCGTTCGTCGGACCTCATGAAAGGCTGCCTGATCGTGTTCCGCATCTTCATAGAGATGACCGTAGTGTTCCACAAAAGCGTTGGCAATATCTTTTTGGGTTGTCATGCGGCGACCATCTGGCAGTACGACCGTCTGTATTAAGGTTCTGCGGCTACGTTGCTTTTCTCTGATAACGTGATACATCGACGGTGATTCTCCACTGACTCCTTCAAAGGCCCTTGCACGGATTGCGACACCCTCCAGACGGCGGCGCGTTATGGAAATTGTTTGGGCCTGTGCTCGTTTTATACCGGCACGACGCTCCTGTGAAGGTGCTTGTACAGAAAGTTCGCGGAGCATCGTGAAATAAAATTCCGTCGTGTATCGTCTCCACATCATCTGCTCTCTTCCGTATGCAATTAAGGGGCTCCGGAACGCCCTATACTTGCAATGTTAAAATAACGCTTATAACTTACATCTTTCCTCACAAAGCATTTGAGGTAGGAAGTTGAACTATTTACAGATTATTTATTGGAATATGGGCTACAACTTAACACAGGGATTTTACAAAATTTTAGTTCAGTTATTAAAGATGATTTTTTTCAATTGTAATGAAAACTCACAACATTTTTTGCAATTTTTTATTTATATATTCAAAAATATATACAGTTTTTTGTAAAAAGGCTGTGATAAATTATGCAGAAGGTACTTTGTAAAATTTACTGAAAGTTTGAAACAAATACGTTTGGAAGATCCCTAGAAAACATGTAATTAGTATGAGAAAATAAAAGTTTTGGGAATCGAGCGACAAAGATTGGATTAACTTTTTAGTGCATTCCAGGTCCATAGGATGGATTATCTTCATCCTCTGCAAACTCCTCCTCCAGCTTCCTCTTGTTCCTCCTCCTGTTTACTCTTGCTTGTATTTCTAGACTCTTTACAGCCCTGTCTGCAGCCCGAAGGCGTTCCTTGTCAATAGCAAGCATCGCTCGTACCATGTTAGAACCTATCTTCATTCCCATATTTCTAAATACCTTGCACCTTACAATGTTGCCATCATTGAAAGTCGCAACAGCATCATACACACCAAAGTGAAGTGTTTCTATTCCAACAAATACAGTCTTGGGGATTCTCGACCATATAACACTATTTACACTTTCATTGAGGTTTTGAGTTTTTCCGTGAATACACTTTTTCAACAGTTCAGGTGCTGCTAAGTCTCTGAAAATAGGTTAGCCACAACACATACTTTATCTCACATCACTAAAATGTACCTGATGAACACGGACGTTAATAACAACACCATTTGACAGCAGTTTAACAGCGCCACAGTGGGTCACGCCCATGTAGAACACATTTAAAAAAAAAATTTAAAAATAGTTCTAGTCTTCGGAATTGAATAAATTATATATCTATTAAAAGGTAATAGTCTGCAGATTCAGAAAACGCAAAAAAGTAAAAATTGAAGTTTTCATGATTTTGAGCCTTTCCGGAGCCCCTCAACGCTCGGCGCAATGCAGGCTTAACGCATTCCAGCCACCACTGCAACGTCGTCGGATATGTCGGGAGGCGTCGTTCACACACGTGCCAAGTGTCTTCGACTAAGCGTCTGCACTCAGTCTCTTCGAGGTGTGCTGTATTCAGTTTTTAAACACTGCGACTCCTCCACACTTGTTGACGACTCAGGGAGACCGTGCATATATATGCTATGTGATCTGAAAAGGCGACAGGCCACAATTCCGCATCGAGCATCGCAGGTTCGAGACGACGTTTTACGTAAATGCGATCGAGACGACTTGCAGAGTGCCGGCCGCGGTGATCTAGCGGTTCAGGCGCTCAGTCCGGAACCGCGCGACTACTACGGTCGCAGGTTCGAATCCTGCCTCGGGCATGGATGCGTGTGATGTCCTTAGGTTAGTTAGGTTTAAGTAGTTCTAAGTTCTAGGGGACTGATGACCACAGATGTTAAGTCCCATGGTGCTCAGAGCCATTTGAACCATCGACTTGCAGAGTGACTCGTGACGTAGGTGTATCCACGTCTGTCGCCATGTATCTTCTCCCACGTATCAATGAGATTCATGTCCTGTATGAGTTGCCGCAGCTCTGGGCATGAAGTACACTCCTGGAAATTGAAATAAGAACACCGTGAATTCATTGTCCCAGGAAGGGGAAACTTTATTGACACATTCCTGGGGTCAGATACATCACATGATCACACTGACAGAACCACAGGCACATAGACACAGGCAACAGAGCATGCACAATGTCGGCACTAGTACACTGTATATCCACCTTTCGCAGCAATTCAGGCTGCTATTCTCCCATGGAGACGATCGTAGAGATGCTGGATGTAGTCCTGTGGAACGGCTTGCCATGCCATTTGCACCTGGCGCCTCAGTTGGACCAGCGTTCGTGCTGGACGTGCAGACCGCGTGAGACGACGCTTCATCCAGTCCCAAACATGCTCAATGGGGGACAGATCCGGAGATCTTGCTGGCCAGGGTAGTTGACTTACACCTTCTAGAGCACGTTGGGTGGCACGGGATACATGCGGACGTGCATTGTCCTGTTGGAACAGCAAGTTCCCCTGCCGGTCTAGGAATGGTAGAACGATGGGTTCGATGACGGTTTGGATGTACCGTGCACTATTCAGTGTCCCCTCGACGATCACCAGTGGTGTACGGCCAGTGTAGGAGATCGCTCCCCACACCATGATGCCGGGTGTTGGCCCTGTGTGCCTCGGTCGTATGCAGTCCTGATTGTGGCGCTCACCTGCACGGCGCCAAACACGCATACGACCATCATTGGCACCAAGGCAGAAGCGACTCTCATCGCTGAAGACGACACGTCTCCATTCGTCCCTCCATTCACGCCTGTCGCGACACAACTGGAGGCGGGCTGCACGATGTTGGGACGTGAGCGGAAGACAGCCTAACGGTGTGCGGGACCGTAGCCCAGCTTCATGGAGACGGTTGCGAATGGTCCTCGCCGATACCCCAGGAGCAACAGTGTCCCTAATTTGCTGGGAAGTGGCGGTGCGGTCCCCTACGGCACTGCGTAGGACCCTACGGTCTTGGCGTGCATCCGTGCGTCGCTGCGGTCCGGTCCCAGGTCGACGGGCACGTGCACCTTCCGCCGACCACTGGCGGCAACATCGATGTACTGTGGGGACCTCACGCCCCACGTGTTGAGCAATTCGGCGGTACGTCCACCCGGCCTCCCGCATGCCCACTATACGCCCTCGCTCAAAGTCCGTCAACTGCACATACGGTTCACGTCCACGCTGTCGCGGCATGCTACCAGTGTTAAAGACTGCGATGGAGCTCCGTATGCGACGGCAAACTGGCTGACACTGACGGCGGCGGTGCACAAATGCTGCGCAGCTATCGCCATTCGACGGCCAACACCGCGGTTCCTGGTGTGTCCGCTGTGCCGTGCGTGTGATCATTGCTTGTACAGCCCTCTCGCAGTGTCCGGAGCAAGTATGGTGGGTCTGACACACCGGTGTCAATGTGTTCTTTTTTCCATTTCCAGGAGTGTATATCGTGGGTGTTGATCTTTTGGTGCGAGCACGCAGTTGAGGTCGCCTCCAAATAAGACATGTTCATACCGACCTGAGAATAGTGTTGCGATCTCCTCTGGGTAGAATCGGGATCGGTCGCGCCGTCTGTCGGACCCCGACGGTGCGTAAATGTTAACGACCCGTACTCCCAGCACTGTGAGCGCCAGTCCTCGCTCTGACGGCAGGTACACCACGTCCTCCGCTACTATGCCGCTACGGAGAAGTATCGCTGTTCCGCTGCCGCCGTCGGTAGTTGGTGTAATATACAGGGCTATTACAAATGATTGAAGCGATTTCATAAATTCACTGTAGCTCCATTCATTGACATATGGTCACGACACACTACAGATACGTAGAAAAACTCATAAAGTTTTGTTCGGCTGAAGCCGCACTTCAGGTTTCTGCCGCCAGAGCGCTCGAGAGCGCAGTGAGACAAAATGGCGACAGGAGCCGAGAAAGCGTACGTCGTGCTTGAAATGCACTCACATCAGTCAGTCATAACAGTGCAACGACACTTCAGGACGAAGTTCAACAAAGATCCACCAACTGCTAACTCCATTCGGCGATGGTATGCGCAGTTTAAAGCTTCTGGATGCCTCTGTAAGGGGAAATGAACGGGTCGGCCTGCAGTGAGCGAAGAAACGGTTGGACGCGTGCGGGCAAGTTTCACGCGTAGCCCGCGGAAGTCGACGAATAAAGCAAGCAGGGAGGGAGCTAAACGTACCACAGCCGACGGTTTGGAAAATCTTACGGAAAAGGCTAAAGCAGAAGCCTTACCGTTTACAATTGCTACAAGCCCTGACATCCGATGACAAAGTCAAACGCTTTGAATTTTCGGCGCGGTTGCAACAGCTCATGGAAGAGGATGCGTTCAGTGCGAAACTTGTTTTCAGTGATGAAGCAACATTTTTTCTTAATGGTGAAGTGAACAGACACAATGTGCGAATCTGGGCGGTAGAGAATCCTCACACATTCGTGCAGAAAATTCGCAATTCACCAAAAGTTAACGTGTTTTGTGCAATCTCACGGTTTAAAATTTACGGCCCCTTTTTCTTCTGCGAAAAAGACGTTACAAGACACGTGTATCTGGACATGCTGGAAAATTGGCTCATGCCACAACTGGAGACCGACAGCACCGACTTCATCTTTCAACAGAATGGTGCTCCACCGCACTTCCATCATGATGTTCGGCCTTTCTTAAACAGGAGATTGGAAAACCGATGGATCGGCCGTGGTGGAGATCATGATCAGCAGTTCATGTCATGCGCTCCACGCTCTCCCAACTTAACCCCATGCGATTTCTTTCTGTGGGGTTATGTGAAAGATTCAGTGTTTAAACCTCCTCTACCAAGAAACGTGCCAGAACTGCGGGCTCGCATCAACGATGCTTTCGAACTCATTGATGGGGACATGCTGCGCCGAGTGTGGGAGGAACTTGATTATCGGCTTGATGTCTGCCGAATCACTAAAGGGGCACATATCGAACATTTGTGAATGCCTAAAAAAACTTTTTGAGTTTTTGTATGTGTGTGCAAAGCATTTTGAAAATATCTCAAATAATAAAGTTATTGTAGAGCTGTGAAATCGCTTCTGTCATTTGTAATAACCCTGTAGGTATCGCACTCATATAGGTCGGGGAAGCTCTCAACACATACTTCGTGCAGCAGAACGATGTAGACGTCTGACGCATGCAACATGTCTCGTAATAATTGCAATTTGACAGACGTTCTGATCGTATTAATATTAATAGAGGCTGTTCGATATGCCTGCCGCTGTTCCTCGGTGCGTAAAGCGCACATCAACGCTTATGTTAATTTGTGTGCTGCTGCCCGGTGACATGCTGTCCGTGCGTCAGTCTGCATCTTCTGCGCGGTTAACATCCGGTGGACGCAGCACTCGCCATGGCGGGTGCGTCGTCGGTGTGGGGGTCAGTATCGGATTCGTCGGCCCAGTTCCTGTGCTGGAGGTCCAGCTCCCGTCGTGTCTCTCCGGCCGGGCTGACCGAAGGCGGTGGCGTTGCTGCGGTGGGTGGAGGGACTCCTTCCGTCGGCTTTCCGTCCGGTGTGTCTGTATTCAACCCCTGTCTAGCATGATTCGCGTCGTACTGCTGTGTGGCAGGTAGAACCTCCCGTTGCGCATCCGGATGCACTGTATCGACGTCACACCCAAGTCCGTCTGACGTGGACTGCAGTAAGCAGGTATCCGACGGCGCTAGCCGTCGTTTCTTGTGGCGCTTCGGCGATCGTTGTTTGCGCGTGTGCGCCTCGGTATCCGAGTGCGGAAGTGACTCCCGGTGCTCAGGGACGAAAGCAGCTGTCGGCACAACCGCAGGAGCAATTTCCATACCTCCTACCGATCCTTTCCGCACGGTTAAGTGCGTCGTCGGTGCCGGAGCGGCAGAGGTGTGCGTCGTTTCGTCACTGGAGGCGGTCTCTGCTGCAGTCGGTTGCCGTAAACTGTCAGGATTCTGTAACTGGTCATTCTTCGGGATGGGATCTGTTCGAAATGCGTCCGCATACGTTAGTGGCAGCGGCGTCAACGTGGACGGAGGTACGGGTTCGCCGTTTAGAAGTTGCACTATCCTCCGCTGCATACATTCGGAACGGACATGGCCCTCTTTCCCGCAGCCTGAGCATGTTTTGGGTTGTCCATCGTAGATGACTATAGCTCTGCATCCGCCGATGAACAAGTACGAGGGTACATCTTGTGTCAGTTCTATTCTGATTTGACGCACCCCATTGAGAACGGGGTAAGTCGTGAAGTTAGACCATTTTTCCTCAACGTGGCTAAGCACTCTTCCATATGGGCGTAAGGCGTCAACGACCGAGTCAGACGGAACCTCGAAGGGAAGTTCGAAAATACGTATGTTTCGTAAGCCCAGTCCTGCATGATCAATAGTTACTTCTCCAACATGTCCATCAGAGTGACGAAATTTGAGTCCGTGTTTAGTATCTCGGATGATTCTGTCACATACTGCATCGTTAATCAGCTTGACGTAAACGACACTGCTCACTATGGAGAGGTGGATTCCGATAAGTTCGTTGTAGTCAGGTTTAACTTCGTCTCGTAGGAACCTTTCCATTTCGTAGGCTTTCGGTCTCGCATATTCATTCGAAAAACTAACCTTGAGAGTCGACTTTCGGTATGCATGTGCCATTCTATATCGAGTCGTCTAAACGCACCAGTACCCCGAAAAGAACCGCGCGAGCGCCAACTTTTCCGGCAGGGACGTAAACAGACGTCTGTGCCGTAGCACCGCCGAAGGCAGACTGCCGCCTTGGTGCAGGTCTTATTACATTCGACGCCACATTGGGCGACCTGCGCGCCGGATGGGGATGAAATGATGATGAAGGCAACACAACACCCAGTCCCCGACCAGAGAAAATCCCCGACTCAGCCGGGAATCGAACCCGGGCCCGTAGGACGGTAATGCGTCACGCTGACCACTCAGCTTTCGCGGCGGATGTCAGTGTATGGTCATGGACAAGAAGTTCCCAAAGCTTCAATAATGACATCGTATACGAAGTACCTGAAAAATAATTAAATGTCTGGCGCGAACTTCCGTCACGCACACTATTTGAAGCAACACTTCAATACTACGTATGTTTTTGGGTAGGGTCCGCCTTTAGCGAAACCGAGCGAGGTGGAGCAGTGGTTATCACACTGGACTCGCATTCGGGAGGACGGCGGTTCAATCCCGTTTCCGGTCATCCTGATTTAGGTTTTCCGTGATTTCCCTAAATCGGGATGGTTCCTTTGAAAGGGCACGGCCGATTTCCTTCCCAATCCTTCCCTAACCCGAGCTTGCGCTCCGTCTCTAATGACCTCGTTGTCGACGGGACGTTAAACACTAACCACCACCACCTTTAGCGAAACATAATTTTGTTTTTTAACCTAAACATGTTTCACTGCAGTTGCAGCATTTTCAGGGGCTTTTATTTTAGGGCTGTTAAAGATAAAGAATGTTCTTTACTGTTTGTATACATGTAACTATTAATTTTTAAATTGCAATTGCAGATATTTGAAAAAAAAACACATAAAATTATAAATTCAAACCTTTTTACCACATGGTGTGGTTTTTCAGATGTATTGTGTTTCTACAGTGACTGTCTTGTTTCACGGTTTGTCATCTGCAACCACTTACACTTTATAGTAGATAAATTGTTCAAGTCAAAGTTACGATTTGAAAATTGTTATGGCTATGCCTGAAATTAATTAATGCTATGTGTGTGTGTGTGTGTGTGTGTGTGTGTGTGTGTGTCTGTGTGTGTGTGTGTGTGTGTGTCTGTATGTGTGTCTATTTACATTGTGTTTCACTTACGTTTTCTTTTTTCCTCATCTTCATCATTCTCAGACACTACAGATTGAGCTGTCACTATCATTCTTACTGTCACTGTTTCACTGCTTACCAGCTGCAAAAACAAAACATGGTAGGTACTGGAACAGATGAAGGTGTAAAAGTAAGATGGCTGACAGTGGAACAGTTGAAGGTGTTCCTGAATCTTCCAGAGGTGTCTGTGCATTTATGCGTGTGTTTGTGTGTGTGTGTGTGTGTGTGTGTGTGTGTGTGTCAGAGAGAGAGAGAGAGAGAGAGAGAGAGAGAGAGAGAGAGAGAGAGAGAGAGAGTGCAGGTTTGATGTGAAAAGGGAGAGAGAGAAAAGAAAGAAAACTCCTCAAACCTACTGTCACACTCACTCTTTCTCTCTCTCTCTTTTTTCTAATTTCGGACCCTACCCAAGAAGATATGAATTGTTAAGGCAAACACGGGAAAAAAGAGCTTCAACCCCAAGATGATTACTTCAATACTAGTTCGCTCAAGAATGATTCTGCGAACTGTTTTCGAGCAAACGTGGATGGCGTACTTGTAGAAGGCTGTTGTATGTACTCTTAGGTTTTACAGAGCGTCTGTGGTTATGTTCCGTATCTCTGTGTTTCTATATCCACTAATGTTGAAACGATGCCCTAAAACCATTTTTTCGTCCGATACAGTTGTCAAAATTTCAACTTATGATGCAGTTCTTGTATGTCATTACGAGAACGTAGGGATGAGTAAGATATTAGAGAAAATAGGCTTTATAGGACGAAATTTCGCTCAAGACATCTTGTTAAAAGTAGATTTACAGTAGTACCTCTCTGCAGTGTAAAGTCTGTTGAAGACCTAATCATGGAAAGAAGGCACAAAACAAGAAAGCAGAAGAGAAATCTTGAAGGGAAAGACAACCTTGAGTACAAATCTAGAGCAATGTGTAGAAGTGACGTAAGAAAAAAACGTCACGTTGGACTTAAAATTGCATTTCATGAAAATTCTCTTTTTCAAAGTTTACGTACCTTATTCGCAGAGTCTATGAAGGCTAGAAATATGAAATTCTGTACAATTATTTCTACAAACCCAAGAAATGTTGTTTAAAGAGCAAATTTTGAAAATCTGAGTATAAGCTGAAAATTGGAGCAAAGTGCTAGGAATTTTCACAAATTTTATATCATAGTACAGAACTATTATTGAAAAGCTGTTAAAACCCTCCTGTAGGATATGTTGAGAAAACCTCTTGAACAGATTCTGAGAAAAAGGAAATATTTTATTTTTAAATAAAATCAAATAATTCCATAAAAAAGTTATATATATATATATATATATATATATATATATATATATATATATAAAATCAAAGGAACTTAATAGCAAACGTGTTAATTTCGTGTAAAAGCGTGGTACAAAATTTGATTGCTGCATATTCAAAATTGAAGATTTCGTGCGTCTTTTAAATGCTGTTTGTTTTATATGAACTTCCCCCCTTAAGAAGCACTCGCAGTTCTTACGGCACTTGTCTTATAGCGGAAACCTACCAGACCTTTCTTTTTCGAAGGGTCATTCCTGTCTATGCCAGAATATTGACCATTCCTCCTAGGTCGAGCTGTACATCTCCATCCACAAACAGACGCGCGCGCGCGCACGCACACACACACACACACACACACACACACACACACACACACACACAGAGAGAGAGAGAGAGAGAGAGAGCGAGTAGTCTGTGTGGATAGAAAAAAACCGGCCGGTTAAAACTTATACTTCCCGGTATTTTTTTGCTCTCGGTTATACGAGTAATAGTTTTTCCACTTTTTACTCATAACTGAGTAAAAAGAACTGACGTATCAATTTCGCATAGCAGCGGTCTTAAAATTTTTACTTTTCAGTGAATCAGTTGATTCCGTATTTCTAGATTTCCGGAAAGTTTTTGACACCGTTCCTCACAAGCGACTTCTAAATCAAGCTGCGGGCCTATGGGATATCGTCTCAGTTGTGCGACTGGATTCGTGATTTCCTGTCAAGAAGGTCACAGTTCGTAGTAATAGATGGCAAATCATCGAGTAAAACTGAAGTGATATCAGGTGTTCCCCAGGGAAGCGTCCTGGGACCTCTGCTGTTCCTGATCTATATAAATGACCTAGGTGACAACCTGAGCAGTTCTCTTAGGTTGTTCGCAGATGATGCTGTAATTTACCGTCTAGTAAGGTCATCCGAAGACCAGTATAAGTTGCAAAGCGAATTAGAAAAGATTGCTGTATGTTGTGGCAGGTGGCAGGTGACGCTAAATAACGAAAAGTGTGAGGTGATCCACATGCGTTCCAAGAGAAATCCGTTGGAATTCGATTACTCGATAAATAGTACAATTCTCAAGGCTGTCAATTCAACTAAATACCTGGGTGTTAAAATTACGAACAACTTCAGTTGGAAAGACCACATAGATAATATTGTGGGGAAGGCGAGCCAAAGGTTGCGTTTCATTGGCAGGACACTTAGAAGATGCAACAAGTCCACTAAAGAGACAGCTTACACTACACTCGTTCGTCCTCTGTTAGAATATTGCTGCACGGTGTGGGATCCTTACCAGGTGGGATTGACGGAGGACATCGAAAGAGTGCAAAAAAGGGCAGCTCGTTTTGTATTATCACGTAGTAGGGGAGAGAGTGTGGCAGATATGATACGCGAGTTGGGATGGAAGTCATTAAAGCAAAGACGTGTTTCGTCGCGGCGAGATCTATTTACGAAATTTCACTCACCAACTTTCTCTTCCGAATGCGAAAATATTTTGTTGAGCCGAACCGACATAGGTAGGAATGATCATTAAAATAAAATAAGAGAAATTAGAGCTCGAACAGAAAGGTTTAGGTGTTCGTTTTTCCCGCGCGCTCTTCGGGAGTGGAATGGTAGGGAGATAGTATGATTGTGGTTCGACGAACCCTCTGCCAAGCACTTAAATGTGAATTGGAGAGTAGTCATGTAGATGAAGATGTAGATGTAGATGTAAAACTTTTTTTTAAGACGACACGTCTCCATTCGTCCCTCCATTCACGCCTGTCGCGACACCACTGGAGGCGGGCTGCACGATGTTGGGGCGTGAGCGGAAGACGGCCTAACGGTGTGCGGGACCGTAGCCCAGCTTCATGGAGACGGTTGCGAACGGTCCTCGCCGATACCCCAGGAACAACAGCGTCCCTAATTTGCTGGGAAGTGGCGGTGCGGTCCCCTACGGCACTGCGTAGGATCCTACGGTCTTGACGTGCATCCGTGCGTCGCTGCGGTCCGGTCCCAGGTCGACGGGCACGTGCACCTTCCGCCGACCACTGGCGACAACATCGATGTACTGTGGAGACCTCACGCCCCACGTGTTGAGCAATTCGGCGGTACGTCCACCCGGCCTCTCGCATGCCCACTATACGCCCTCGCTCAAAGTCCGTCAACTGCACATACGGTTCACGTCCACGCTGTCGCGGCATGCTACCAGTGTTAAAGACTGCGATGGAGCTCCGTATGCCACGGCAAACTGGCTGACAGTGACGGCGGCGGTGCACAAATGCTGCGCAGCTAGCGCCATTCGACGGCCAACACCGCGGTTCCTGGTGTGTCCGCTGTGCCGTGCGTGTGATCATTGCTTGTACAGCCCTCTCGCAGTGTCCGGAGCAAGTATGGTGGGTCTGACACACCGGTGTCAATGTGTTCTTTTTTCCATTTCCAGGAGTGTATTAGTGTTGCCGACCGTAGCGCCGTATTCTTACATATCTCTCTATTTGAATACGCATGCCTATAACAGTTTATTTGGGGCTGCAGTGTAAAGACACGCATGAAATGCGAATCAGTACAGCACCGCTGAGACAATAGCATATCTGGTATCTTGTTGCATGGCGTTTTTGACGTCACACGTTTACATACAGTGTGCAAGATTTGCCCCCACGTGATCGACGCACTAGTTTGCCAGTCTCGCCCTCGGAGATCAGTTGTATCGCAGAATGCCATCATCTCTAGTTTGGACGTATTTTACAAAGCGCGGTGTCAATGAATAAGAATGCTCCATTTTCCTTAACAAAACTGGAGTAGTGAAAAGAAAATTGCGACGTCATATAGCGAGATATCATCCACTACGTTCCTTGTAATGTAAGATAAATTTCATTGATTAAGGGCACCCATGGTTTTATTGACATGCTATAAACTTGGTATAATGACTGAAATTTTAAAAAAGTGGCTCTAAGCACTATGGGACTGAACATATGAGGTCAGCAGTCCCCTAGACTTAGAAACTACTTAAACCTAACTAACGTAAGGACATCACACACATCCATGCCCGAGGCAGGATTCGAACCTGCGACCGTAACAGCAGCGCGGTTCCAGACTGAAGCCCCTAGAACCGTTCGACTACAACGGCCGGCTGACTGAAACTTTAATTTTGTGGTTGCTTCACGGTGAAAAACTGACACCGCCTACAAGTGGTGATTCAGGGAAGTCATGAACGCCGCCACGCACCTATCCTTAAATTACACCATCTTTGTTGGAGAAAATGAGACCGGTTTCTGCCACAGCCTCACATCGATCGTGATATCCTACTCCTTCAACTTCATTAGAATTTTTCAGTCTTTGTTCGCAATCTACGTTTATTACTGGAAATAGTAGCAATAAAAAAAATATAAAAAAACGAAACCTCCAAGGCTTTTGAGATCAAAACCAGCGGAAGGCAGAGAGACGGTCTGTCGCCACTACTGTTCTATGCTAGAAAAAGTAATCAGCGAATGGAGGAAAAGATCAGAAGAAGAAGGAATTAGAAGAATCATATTTGGGAGAAAAGAGGATAATCTGTGTTTTGATTGTCTGGCTTTTGCAAATTATATTGGCATCTTTGCTGAATCTATAGTAGACGCAACAGTGCAGCTAGAACTCCTGCTAGAGACAGCTTCAAAAGCAGGCCTACATATAGCTATTGAAAAAAACGGAGTACACGACAGGTACGAAGGAGGCACCTAATTGTATGGTAACTGATTATGGGAGAATAAAAAAGGCTACAAAATTTAATTATCTAGGGGAAATAATATAATCAAACGCTTTAGAAAAAGAAGTTAGCCAGTCGGTGTGGCCGACCGGTTCTACGCGCTTCAGTCTGGAACCGCCCGACCGCTACGGTCGCAGGTTCGAATCCTGCCCCGGGCATGGATGTGTGTGATGTCCTTAGGTTAGTTAGGTTTAAGTAGTTCTAAATTCTAGGCGACTGTTGACCTCAGATGTTAAGTCCCATGGTGCTCAGAGCCATTTGAACCATTTGAACAAAGAAGTTAACCTGAGGAGGCAAGGAAAATGAAGGTGACCTTTCAGTTAACAAAAACCTGTATAACAAGAAATGTATTTCCAGAAATGCAGAACTTTGGTACTACAAAACTGTCATTAAACCAGAACGCCTTTATGCATCTGAATACCTTTCGTTACAGCCAAACAGTCAGGTGAAACAGAAAAGAAGGAAAGGAAAATAATTAGGAAAATCTTGGGACTAAAATATGAGAATGGGAAGTGGACATTAAGAAGTAACAAAGAAGTTTATGAAAAAATAGAGCGAATATCAGACACGACGACGAAGGGAAGAGCTGCATTCTACGGACACCTACCAAGGCTAGATCAAAACAGGATGGCGAAAGGAATTTTGACATTCTTTGACCGAAACCTCAAAACATCTATGATGTGGATAACAGAAGTTAAAGGAGACCTGAAGAAAATGGAAACAATGGAGGAAGAAATAGGAGAAGGAGAAATGTTTAGAGCAAACGTAAAAGATTTGGTGGGCTTTCAGGAGAAAACTAAGAAAAAGACAGGTGCTATATGGACAGAAGAATGGTGCAAGGAATGGCAATTGAATCTCAATGTAGACAAGTGTAATGCGCTGCGAATACATAGAAAGAAAGATCCTTTATCAGTTAGCTACAATATAGCAGGTCAGCATATGGAAGCAGTTAATTCCATAAATTATCTGAGAGTAGGCATTAGGAGTGATTTAAAATGGAATGATCATATAAAGTTGATCGTCGGTAAAGCATATGCCAGACTGAGATTCATTGGAAGAATCCTAAGGAAATGCAATCCGAAAACGGTTACACTTGTTCGCCCACTGCTTGAATATTGCTCACCAGTATGGCATCCGTACCAGATAGGGTTGATAGAAGAGATGGAGATGATCCAATGGAGAGCAGCGCGCTTCGTTACAGGATCATTTCGTAATCGCGAAAGCGTTACGGAGATGATAGATAAACTCCAGTGGAAGACTCTGTAGGAGAGACGCTCAGTAGCTCGGTACGGCCTTTTGTTGAAGTTTCGAGAACATACCTTCACCGAGGAGTCAAGCTCCCTCCTACGTATATCTCACGAAGAGACCATGAGGGTAAAATCAGAGAGATTAGAGCTCACACAGAGGCATACCGACAATTTTTCATTCCACGAGCAATACGAGACTGGTATAGAAGGGAGAACCGATAAAGGTACTCAATGTACGCTCCGCCACACACTGTCAGGTGGCTTGCGGAGTAAGGATGTAGATGTAGAAAGGAAAAACAAAGGGAAAGAACGAAGCATTACTGGAAAGAAAGAAAGGAGGAAAGAATGAATGCATAAGGTAATTTCCTGTGGTCCTAAATAGGCCAGAACAATGAAAAAAAATTGTTATTTCAGAAGCCTGTCAATTTGAGTCTTTTTAATATTCCGGTTAAATGGAGTTGGAAAAAAAAGGTATAGCGTAAATCCTGTTGTTTCAGCAATAATCGCCAAGCCTACACCTGAGTGTTGTGCATGTACAGGGTGTTTCAAAAATGACCGGTAAATTTGAAACGGTAATAAAAACTAAACGAGCAGCGATAGAAATACACCGTTTGTTGCAATATGCTTGGGACAACAGTACATTTTCAGGCAGACAAACTTTAGTAATTACAGTAGTTACAATTGTCAACAACAGATGGCGCTGCGGTCTGGGAAACTCTATAGTACGATATTTTCCACATATCCACCATGCGTAGCAATAATATGGCGTAGTCTCTGAATGAAATTACCCGAAACCTTTGACAACGTGTCTGGCGGAATGGCTTCACATGCAGATGAGATGTACTGCTTCAGCTGTTCAATTGTTTCTGGATTCTGGCGGTACACCTGGTCTTTCAAGTGTCCCCACAGAAAGAAGTCACAGGGGCTCATGTCTGGCGAATAGGGAGGCCAATCCACGCCGCCTCCTGTATGTTTCGGATAGCCCAAAGCAATCACACGATCATCGAAATATTCATTCAGGAAATTAAAGACATCGGCCGTGCGATGTGGCCGGGCACCATCTTGCATAAACCACGAGGTGTTCGCAGTGTCGTCTAAGGCAGTTTGTACCGCCACAAATTCACGAAGAATGTCCAGGTAGCGTGATGCAGTAATCGTTTCGGATCTGAAAAATGGGCCAATGATTCCTTTGGAAGAAATGGCGGCCCAGACCAGTACTTTTTGAGGATGCAGGGACGAGGGGACTGCAACATGGGGCTTTTCGGCTCCCCATATGCGCCAGTTCTGTTTATTGACGAAGCCGTCCAGGTAAAAATAAGCTTCGTCAGTAAACCAAATGCTGCCCACATGCATATCGCCGTCATCAATCCTGTGCACTATATCGTTAGTGAATGTCTCTCGTGCAGCAATGGTAGCGGCGCTGAGGGGTTGCCGCATTTGAATTTTGTACGGATAGAGGTGTAAACTCTGGCGCATGAGACGATACGTGGACGTTGGCGTCATTTGGACCGCAGCTGCAACACGGCGAACGGAAACCCGAGGCCGCTGTCGGATCACCTGCTGCACTAGCTGCGCGTTGCCCTCTGTGGTTGCCGTACGCGGTCGCCCTACCTTTCCAGCACGTTCATCCGTCACGTTCCCAGTCCGTTGAAATTTTTCAAACAGATCCTTTATTGTATCGCTTTTCGGTCCTTTGGTTACATTAAACCTCCGTTGAAAACTTCGTCTTGTTGCAACAACACTGTGTTCTAAGCGGTGGAATTCCAACACCAGAAAAATCCTCTGTTCTAAGGAATAAACCATGTTGTCCACAGCACACTTGCACGTTGTGAACAGCTCACGCTTACAGCAGAAAGACGACGTACAGAATGGCGCACCCACAGACCGCGTTGTCTTCTATATCTTTCACGTCACTTGCAGCACCATCTGTTGTTGAAAATTGTAACTACTGTAATTTCGAAAGTTTGTCCGCCTGAAAATGTACTGTTGTCCCAAGCATATTGCAACAAACGGTGTATTTCTATCGCTGCTCGTTTAGTTTTTATTGCCGTTTCAAATATACCGGTCATTTTTGAAACACCCTGTACATATGTGTGGTATTGTTGTCGTACTTGTAAGGAGCACAATTTATTACTGCGTAGCCCTCATGCAACCAGCCAGTACGCGTGTGTCTGTTATAGAAACTGATTTCCAGGGTGTAAATACAGTCCGCAGCTGGGACAGCCGCACCGGCGCCCGCTGTTTATCCTCCGAAACTGAGCAATGAGGGCTGAAATACCACGTGAGCGGCATGTCGTCTGCAACTTTAATGGTGCCACCGACCCACTGCGGCGCGCGCGGACAGCTTTTAGCGGAAACAAAGCGCCGTTACGCCCTGGCCGCGTAGCTTTGTCCGCGTGTTTAGCTGCGTGGGTGTGGGCGTGGGTGTGGTCGCGAGCGCGCATGCATTGCTTTGTACTTGCCGCGCAGTCGGCGAGGCTGCATTCCCGGCGACACGCACAGACAGCGGTTAAGCAGAGAGAGACAAATAGTTACCAGCATGAGACCGGCGGTGTCCGCCTGCCGATAAACCAGCACCAGCGGAAGGCTGATTGTCTGCCAGCCGAACTGGTGCCATTATCCCTCTCCAAATCACACACCTGCGTGTGACGCGAAAATGGTCAGGCCGTTAGGGCAGGTTGCGATATAGTTGTACTGAACTCTCCACTATAGCTCGCGCAGTATACGGTAGCCGATGCGGAGTGGCCATTTTTCGTCCAAAGCGCAGGGCGTGTTCGTTCGTTACTTGGGAAGGGGAAGCCGATAAGTTTTCCACCTTTCGGCTCGTCGGCGATGACAGAATGAAAAAGCGCACCTTGCAATCTTTCTCAAACGGTTTCTACGAGGGTCACTCCAAAAGAAACGCACATTACTTTTTTTTTTTAATCCATCTTATATTCTACATGTTTGAAAGTTTTACAGTGTATAGATACACCCTTTAGGAACAATATTTTCATTTCTCCACATAATTTCCATACCTCTCTACTGCCTTACACCATCTTGGAACCAGCGCCTGTATACCCGCACGGTAAAATTCTGGACTAACCAGTTGGAGCCACTGTTTGGCAGCGTGCACAAGGGAGTCATAATCTTCAAACCTTGTTGCACGAAGAGTCTTTCAGTTTCCCACAGAGATGATAGCCACATGGAGCCAGGTCAGGACTGTAAGGCGGGTGTTTCAGTGTTGTCCATCCGAGTTTTGTGATCGTTTCCACGGTTTTTTGACTGACATGTGGCCGCGCATTCTTGTGCAACAGCAAAACATCCTGCTTTTGCCGATGTGGTCGAACAAGACTCAGTCGAGCTTGAAGTTTCTTCATTGTCGTCATATATGCATCACAATTTATGGTGGTTCCACTTGGCTTGATGTCCACAAGCAAGAGACCTTCGAAATCGAAAAACACCATAGCCATAGCTTTTCCAGCAGAAGGTGTGGTTTTGAATTTTTTTCTTGGGTGAATTTGCATGATGCCACTCCATTGATTGCCTCTTCGTCTCTGGTGAAAAATGATGGAGCCATGTTTCATCACCTGTCACAATTCTTCCAAGAAATTCATCTCCACCATTCTCGTACTGTTCCAAAAGTTCGCTGAATACCGTTTTTCTTGTTTCTTTGTGAATCACTGTGAACATCCTGGGAACCCACCTGGCACAAACCTTTTTTAACGCCAACGCTTTCAGTATTTTGCAAACACTTCCTTCCCCTATCCCAACGTAGCGTGGCAATTCGTTTACTGTGATGCGTCTGTCAGCAGTCACCAATTCGTTAACTCTCTGCACATTCTCTGGAGTGTGTGCAGTACGATCAAATAAGGGAAAACAGAGCTCATACGGAAAGGTATAGGTCGTCATTCTTTCCGCGCACCATACGAGATTGGAATAATAGAGAATTGTGAATGTGGTCCGATGAACCCTCCGCCAGGCACTTAAATGTGATTTGCGGAGTATCCATGTCGATGTAGATGCACGAGGGTCACTCCAAAACAAATTCACAGTATTTTTGTAAAAATAAAGTTTTCATTCTGCGTGTGTGAAAGTTTTACGGTGTGTAGATACATCCTTCCCGCTTGTTTTCAAACTTAGTGGCGCCGTCACAGCATGTCTTCAAGATGGCTGCTACACTTCACGTTCGTCAGACACAACGTGCTGTCATAGAATTCCTGTGCTGTGAAAACGCGACAGTGGGAAACATCCACAAGAGGTTGAAAAAGGTGTATGGAGATGCTGCTGTCGATCGCAGTACAGTTAGCCGGTGGGCAAGCAGGTTACGTGATGAAAGCGGGCACGGCAATATTGAGGATTGTCCTCGCAGCGGCAGGCCTCGATATTGCCGTGCCCGCTTTCATCACGTAACTTGCTTGCCCACCGACTAACAATTTAATTGATGAAAAGAGAAAATATAAAAATGCAGTAAATGAAGCAGGCAAAAAGGAATACAAACGAGTCAAAAAAGAGATCGACAGGAAGTGCAAAATGGCTAAGCAGGCATGGCTAGAGGCCAAATGTAGGGATGTACAGGCTTACCTCACTGGCGGTATGATAGATACTGCCTACAGGAATATTAAAGAGACCTTTGGAGAAAAGAGAACCACTTGTATGAATATCAAGGGCGCAGATGGAAACCCAGTTCTAAGCAAAGAATGGAAAGCAGAAAGGTGGAAGGAGTATATAGAGGGACTATACAAGGGCGATGTTCTTGAGGACAATATTATGGAAATGGAAGAGGATGTATATGAAAATGAAATGGGAGATATGATACTGCGTGAAGAATTTGATAGAGCACTGAAAGACCTAAGTCGAAACAAGGCCCCAGGAGTAGACAAAATTCCATTAGAACTACTGACAGCCTTGGGAGAGCCAGTCCTGACAAAACTCTACCATCTGGTGAGCAAAATGTATGAGACAGGCGAAATACCCTCAGACTTCAAGAAGAATATAATAATTCCAATCCCAAAGATACCAGGCATTGACAGATGTGAAAATTACCGAACTGTCAGTTTAATAACTCACGGCTGCAAAATACTAGCGCGAATTCTGTACAGACGAATGAAAAAACTGGTAGAAGCCGACCTCGGGGAAGATCAGTTAGGATTCTGTAGAAATATGGTAACACGTGAGGCAATACTGACCCTACGACTTATCTTAGAAGCTAGATTAAGGAAATGCAAACCTACGTTCCTAGCATTTGTAGACTTGGAGAAAGCTTTTGACAATGTTGACTGGAATAATTTCTTTCAAATTCTGAAGGTGGCAGGGGTAAAATACAGGGAGCGAAAGGCTATTTACAATTTGTACAGAAACCAGATAGCAGTTATAAGAGTCGAGGGACATGAAAGCGAAGCAGTGGTTGGGAAGGGAGTGAGACAGGGTTGTAGCCTTTCCCCGATGTTATTCAATCTGTATATTGAGCAAGCAGTAAAGGAAACACAAGAAAAATTCGGAGTAGGTATCAAAATCCATGGAGAAGAAATAAAAACTTTAAGGTTCGCCGATGACATTGTAATTCTGTCACAGACTGCAAAGAACGTGGAAGAGCAGTTGAACGGAATCGACAGTGTCTTGAAGCGAGGATATAAGATGAACATCAACAAAAGCAAAACGAGGAGAGTGGATTGTAGTCGATTTAAGTCGGGCGATGCTGAAGGAATTAGACTAGGAAATGAGACACTTAAAGTAGTAAAGGAGTTTGCTACTTGGGGAGCAAAGTAACTGATGATGGTCGAAGTAGAGACGATGTAAAATGTCGACTGGCAATAGCAAGGAAAGCGTTTCTGAAGAAGAGAAATTTGTTAACATCGAATATAGATTTAAATGTCAGGAAGTCGTTTCTGAAAGTATTTGTATGGAGTGTAGCCATGTATGGAAGTGAGACATGGACGATAAGTAGTTTGGACAAGAAGAGAATAGAAGCCTTTGAAATGTGGTGCTACAGAAGAATGCTGAATATTAGATGGGTAGATAACGTACCTAATGAGGAAGTATTGAATAGGTTTGATGAGAAGAGGAGTTTGTGACACAACTTGACAAGGAGAAGGGATCGGTTGGTAGGACATGTTCTGAGGCATGAGGGGATCAAATGGTTCAAATGGCTCAGAGCACTATGGGACTTAACATCTGTGGTCATCAATCCCCTACAACTTAGAACTACTTAAACCTAACTAACCTAAGGACATCACACACATCCATGTCCGAGGCAGGATTCGAACCTGCAACGACCGTAGCAGTCACGCGGTTCCAGGCTGAAGCGCCTAGAACCGCACGGCCACACCGGCCGGCATGAGGGGATTACCAGTTTAGTATTGGAGGGCAGCGTGGAGGGTAAAAATCGTAGAGGGAGACCAAGAGATGAATACACTAAACAGATTCAGAAGCATGTAGGCTGCAGTAGGTATTGGGAGATGAAGAAGGTTGCACAGTATAGAGTAGCATGGAGAGCTGCATCAAACCAGCCTCACGACTGGAGACCTCAACAACATCGAGATATGCGAGGGTCGTTTGAAAAGTTCTCAGAACGAAATAGAAAAAAAGTACTTACATCACTGAAACTATTTTTATTTTTGAATGAAGTCTCCTTGTAGATTAATGCACTTGGTCCAACGATGTTCCAGTGCTTTGATCCCATCTCGAAAATGAATTTCCTCCAGACCTGCAAAATAGTTGTCAACTCGGGGTATCAAGTCTTTGTTTGAAGTGGATCTTCTTCGTCCACCAAGAAAAATTTTCAGATTTGGGAAGAGAGGGAAGTCTGACGGAGCCATATCAGGTGAATAAGGCGGGTGTGGCAACAGTTCATACCTTAGTTCGTGTAATTTTGCCGTGGCGACGGCACATGTGTGCGGGCGCGCGTCAACAGTCGCGGCGCCCATCTTGCAGGTAATTTTTTTACTACTAATTCTTCAGTTAAAATGTGATACACCCTTTCAGATGACACCTGGCAAGCGTGAAATATTTCACGCACTTTCACTCGGCGGTCCTCCCTGACCATTTTGTGCACTTTTGCAATGACTTCTGGAGTAGCGACACATCTTGGCCGACCACTGCGTGCATTATAATCTAAGCTCTCACGATCAAATTTAAATTCATTTGTCCACTTGGCAACAGCTGAATATGAAGGAGTGTATTCTGGAAAGCGGCAAGAATGTCCTTTGCTTTCAGATCTTTCTTTACGAAGGACAGGGTTATTACAAATGATTGAAGCGATTTCACAGCTCGACAATAACTTTATTATTTGAGATATTTTCACAATGCTTTGCACACACATACAAAAACTCAAAATTTTTTTTAGGCATTCACAAATGTTCGATATTTGCCCCTTTAGTGATTCGGTAGACATCAAGCCGATAATCAAGTTCCTCCCACACTCGGCGCAGCATGTCCCCATCAATGAGTTGGAAAGCATCGTTGATGCGAGCTCGCAGTTCTGGCACGTTTCTTGGTAGAGGAGGTTTAATCACTGAATCTTTCACATAACCCCACAGAAAGAAATCGCATGGGGTTAAGTCGGGAGAGCGTGGAGGCCATGACATGAATTGCTGATCATGATCTCCACCACGACCGATCCATCGGTTTTCCAATCTCCTGTTTAAGAAATGGAAGTGCAGTGGAGCACCATCCTGTTGAAAGATGAAGTCGGCGCTGTCGGTCTCCAGTTGTGGCATGAGCCAATTTTCCAGCATGTCCAGATACACGTGTCCTTTGACGTTTTTTTCGCAGAAGAAAAAGGGGCCGTAAACTTTAAACCGTGAGATTGCACAAAACACATTAACTTTTGGTGAATTGCGAATTTGCTGCACGAATGCGTGAGGATTCTCTACCGCCCAGATTCGCACATCGTGTCTGTTCACTTCACCATTAAGAAAAAATGTTGCTTCATCACTGAAAAGAAGTTTCGCACTGAACGCATCCTCTTCCATGAGCTGTTGCAACCGCGCCGAAAAATCAAAGCGTTTGACTTTGTCATCGGGTGTCAGGGTTTGTAGCAATTGTAAACGGTAAGGCTTCTGCTTTAGCCTTTTCCGTAAGATTTTCCAAACCGTCGGCTGTGGTACGTTTAGCTCCCTGCTTGCTTTATTCGTCGACTTCAGCGGGCTACGCGTGAAACTTGCCCATACGCGTTGAACCGTTTCTTCGCTCACTGCAGGCCGACCCGTTGATTTCCCCTTGCAGAGGCATCCAGAAGCTTTAAACTGCGCATACCATCGCCGAATGGAGTTAGCAGTTGGTGGATCTTTGTTGAACTTGGTCCTGAAGTGTCGTTGCACTGTTATGACTGACTGATGTGAGTGCATTTCAGGCACGACATACGCTTTCTCGGCTCCTGTCGCCATTTTGTCTCACTGCGCTCTCGAGCGCTCTGGCGGCAGAAACCTGAAGTGCGGCTTCAGCCGAACAAAACTTTATGAGTTTTTCTACGTATCTGTAGTGTGTCGTGACCATATGTCAATGAATGGAGCTACAGTGAATTTATGAAATCGCTTCAATCATTTGTAATAGCCCTGTACTTAATCACAGCTCGAATATGGATTTTTTCCATCTTCGCGAATCACTACGCGGGAACAACAACAGAGCCACGTCACCGCCACAGCTCTCATCCAGGAGCACTGATGTGGCACGTGTTTACTGGCAACAGTCCAATGAGTGCCACGTGAGCAACTCGTTGCGCCTAGCGCCGATCTCTCGTGGTGATTCCGAGAACTTTTTAAACCACCCTAGCACCGAGTTATTCGCGACTTCCTTTGTTCATCGGTTGGTACTGTTGCTTACTAAATTGCTATCTGCGGTTTTGTTTGTTCAGTACCGTTTGGAAGAAGCGAAACCCACAGAGAGAGGTATGATAACAATGAAATTTTTTCCCTACGACTGGGGACACGACACAACACAAATGTTAAGTGTGTGCGTAGTGTCTGTACTGGTGTACGTGTCTGAAAGAACAGAACCACGCATTGATGTAATCGGTTCGTCTAGACGGAAAATGGATCTACCTACTTGCGGTTTGCATCCGTAACAAGGTGCATCCATTGCCCGTCTTTCGAACCAATTACACTACTGGCCATTAAAATTGCTACACCAAGAAGAAATGCAGAAGATGAACGGGAATTCATTGGACACATATATTTTACTGGAACTGACATGTGATTACATTTTCACGTCATTTGGGTGCATAGATCCTGAGAAATCAGTACCCAGAACAACCACCTCTGGCCCTAATAACGGCCTTGATACGCCTGGGCATTGAGTCAAACGGACCTTGGATGGCGTGTACGGGTACAGCTGCCCATGCAGCTTCAACACGATACCACAGTTCATCAAGAGTACTGACTGGCGTATTGTGACGAGTCAGTTGCTCGGCCACCATTGAGCAGACCTTTTCAATTGGTGAGAGATCTGGAGAATGTGCTGGCCAGGGCAGCAGTCGAACATTTTCTGTATCCAGAAAGGCCCGTACAGGACCTGCAACATGCGGTCGTGCATTATCCTGCTGAAATGTATGGTTTCGCAGGGATCGAGTGAAGGGTAGTGCCACGGGTCGTAACACATCTGAAATGTAACGTCCACTGTTCAAAGTGCCGTCAGTGAGAACATGAGGTGACCGAGACGTGTAACCAATGGCACCCCATACCATTACGCCGGGTGATATGTCAGTATGGCGATGAAGAATATACGCTTCCAATGTGCGTTTACCGCGATGTCGCCAAACACGGACGTGACCATCACGATGCTGTAAACAGAACCTGGAATTCATCCGAAAAAATGACTTATTGCCATTCGTGCACCCAGGTTCGTCGTCGAGCACACCATCGCAGGCGCTCCTGTCTGTGATGCAGCGTCAAGGGTAGCCGCAGCCGTGGTCTCCGAGCTGATAGTCCGTGCTGCTGCAAACGTCGTCGAACTGTTCGTGCAGATGGTTGTTGTCTTGCAAACGTCCCCATCTGTTGACTCAGGGATCGAGACGTGGCTGCACGATCCGTTACAGCCGTGCGGATAGGATGCCTGTCATCTCGACTGCTAGTGATACGAGGCCGTTGTGATCCAGGACGGCGATCCGTATTACCCTCCTGAACCCACCGATTCCTTATTCTGCTAACAGCCGTTGGATCTCGACCAACGCTAGCAGCAATGTCGCGATACGATAAACCGCAATCGCGATAGGCTACAATCCGACCTTTATCAAAGTTGAAACGTGATGGTACGCATTTCTCCTCCTTACACGAGGCATCAGAACAACGTTTTACCAACGCCGGTCAACTGCTGTTTGTGTATGAGAAAACAGATGGAAGCTTTTCTCATGTCAGCACGTTGTAGGTATCGCCACCGGCGCCAACCTTGTGTGAATGCTCTGAAAAGCTAATCATTTGCATATGACAGCATCTTCTTCCTGTCGGCTAAATTTCGCGTCTGTAGCACGTCATCTTCGAGGTGTAGCAATTTTAATGGCCAGTATTGTAGTAAAGGAATTGTGAGTGGCGTCCAGCGGCTTGAAGTCCATTCCATGACCCTGGCCGCCAATCACAACCAGGTGACGGGAACCTGTCCTCCTATACTCTTCCCTATCTTCTTTTTTTCAACTCTTCTTATATATCAAAATTTCATTTTGTATTATCATCGTCATACAATTTTATTGTTTGAAAAGTTATTATATGCTGAACATTACGCCATTTGTAGAAATAAAACAAATAGAGCCCACCTTCACGTGGCCGGACACGCGGCAATGGTGTGAATGGGGTCGGGAGTCAGGGTCGTGTATTATTAGCCGCTCTGATCCCCCAATCCAGTCAGAATGGCCAAGCGGCTGACGACCCACCATGAGAAATCAGAGGGTGGGTCAATAATAACAGCAGCAAGTGCAAAAAAACCTCCAGTAGGACAATGCGACACCTCACACTTCCAGAATTGCTACAGAGTGGCTCTTGTGAGTTAAAACACTTCCGCTGGCCATCAACTTCCTGAGACATGAACATAATTGAGCATATCAGGGATGCCTTGCAACGTGCCGTTCAGAAGAGATCTCCACCCCCTCGTACTCTTGCTGATTTATGGACAGGACTGCAGGATTCAGGACGTCACTTTCCTCCATCACTACTTCAGACATTATTCGTGTCGTGTTGCGGCACTTCTACGTGCTCGCAGGGACACTACATGATATTAGGCAGGTCCACCAGTTTCTTTGGCTCTTCGGTGTATATCCGTAGTGCGTAGCGACTTTCTACATCTACATCTACATTTATACTCCGCAAGCCACCCGACGGTGTGTGTCAGAGAGCACTTTACGTGCCACTGTCAATACCTCCCTTTCTTGTTCCAGTCGCGTATGTTTTGCGGGAAGAACGACTGCCGGAAAGCCTCCGTGCGCGCTCGAATCTCTTTAGTTTTAGATTCGTGATCTCCTCGGAAGGTATAAGTAGGGGGAAGCAATATATCCGATACCTCATCCAGAAACGCACCCTCTCGAAACCTGGCGAGCAAGCTACACCGCGATGCAGAGCGCCTCTCTTGCAGAGTCTGCCACTTGAGTTTGCTAAACATCTCCGTAACGCTATTACGCTTACCAATTAGCCCTGTGACGAATCGCGCCGCTCTTCTTTGGATCTTCTCTATCTCCTCCGTCAACCCGACCTGGTACGGTTCCCACACAGATGAGCAATACTCAAGTATAGGTCGAACGAGTGTTTTGTATGCCACCACCTTTGTTGATGGTCTACATTTTCTAAGGACTGTCCCAATGAATCTCAACCTGGCACCCGCCTTATCAACAATTAATTTTATATGATCATTCCACTTCAAATCGTTCCGCACACATACTCCGAGATGTTCTACAGAAGTAACTGCTACGAGTGTTTGTTCCGTTATCATATAATCATACAATAAAGGATCCTTCTTTCTATGTATTCGCAATACATTACATTTGTCTATGTAATGGGTCAGTTGCCACTCCCTGCACCAAGTGCCTATCCGCTGCAGATCTTCCTGCATTTTGATGCAATTTTCTAACACTGCAGCTTCTCTGTATACTACAGCATCATCCGCGAAAAGCCGGATGGAACTTCCAACACTATCTACTAGGTCATTTCCGAACAGACGGTATCACCTACGGCAATCTCCTGTCCTACATGTTGCAGCTGTCGCACTGAAGTAGCGTAGTGTTGCCTATCAGATAACACAGCGATATTATTGCGCCGGGAAGCAATATTAGTGGGCGGACTGCGACGATAGTGTCATCTGGGACAACTGTACGCCACCTGCCCTTCCCAGGGCTGGTTATTCAGGAAGGGATGTATCCCCAGCGGCGGTTCGATTTCAATTACTCGGCCGCTCTGTCGGCACGAATTTAATTTATAGGTGAGGGTGAGCGGGCGAGGTCTGGCGCTTATTATTCTACACCGGCGGCAGGCGTGCCGTGTTACGCCCAGCTGCGAGGGCGGCGGGCGGCATCACGGGACCCGGGGCAGTCCTACCCCACCCCCACCAACCCTGTCTGCTCGTTCAGGACGGGTCGTACCCTCCCCCTAGTCTCACCCTCATGCTCCTCCCTCTTAACCGCTTCCCACCCACCCCGACGCCCTGATCGGGGTACTTTTCCCCGTGTTTCTCCTTTTTTTTTAACTTTTTTTTTATTCGTTCGTCTCTGATCGAATTTGCGCTGCGGCGAGCCTGTTCTGTGGGAACCTTGCCCTTGCGTGATGTGGGGCTGGAAAAAATTGGCGACTGAAATTTTGCGGAAAGGGCACGCAGTAGCAATTCTTTTTTCTACACTGCGAATTCTTTCGTCCTGTCTAATTCATTTTCTCCCATGCACAGCACTCCGTCTTCAGGCCACGAGTGACCCATCGGGATCATCCGACCGCCGTGTCATCCTCAGATGAGGATGCAGGTAGGAGGGGCGTGTGGTCAGCACACTGCTTTCCCGGTCGTTATGATGGTGTTCTGTGACCGGAGCCACTACTGTTCGGTCGAGTAGGTCCTCAATTGGCAACGCGAGGCTGAGTGCACCCCGAGAAATGGCAACAGCGCATGGCGGCCTGGATAGTCACCCATCCAAGTGCCGGCCACGCCCGACAGCGCTTAACTTCGGTGATCTGACGGGAACCGGTGTATCCCCTGAGGCAAGGCCGTTGCCCATTTTCTCCCATGGAAAAAAGGGAAACACATTGAAGCGCCAAAGAAACTGGTACACCCCTATCAATGAGTAGCTCGTCAGTGGCGAATTCCACAACATACCAAAAAATCTTCGAATAGTCGAACATTCCACAATACTCGAGAGCATTCCGGAATGTTCCACAATGATCTGGGACGTTCCGGGATGTTCCCGAGTATTCTGGTAACTTCCCGCATGTTCCAGACTAATCCCGAATATTTAGGAACATCCCCAATTATTGTGGAGCCTTCCGGAATATTCTGGAATATTGTGGAATGTTCTCGAATATTCTCGGATCTTCTGAAATGTTCTAGAACATTATAGAATGTTCTGGAATGTTCTAGAATTTTCAAGAGAGCGAATCTTCCCAGTACTTATATCTGCTAATGCACGCTCTTCATGTATAAACGGGAAATTTCGTCGTGGGTGGGGTTCAAAAAATGGTTCAAATGGCTCTGAGCACTATGGGACTCAACTGCTGTGGTCATAAGTCCCCTAGAACTTATAACTACTTAAACCTAACTAACCTAAGGACAGCACACAACACCCAGCCATCACGAGGCAGAGAAAATCCCTGACCCCGCCGGGAATCGAACCCGGGAACCCGGGCGTGGGAAGCGAGAACGCTACCGCACGACCACGAGATGCGGGCTCGTGGGTGGGGGATTGAGGGCTACCGCACCATATAACTCCCTTGATTGTACCGGGTCTCGTTTCTGAGTTTTAGGGGCACGCATATTCTACATTTGTATGTATGTTATATGTTAAATGGGGACGTAGAAACGATGGAGAGGCTCCGTCCCCGCCGCAGCCGCAGTGGTCCACAACCCCACGACGACTACCGCAGTCCACTTCACCCCTCCGCCGCCCCACACCGAACCGCTCTTTCAGGGTTATTGTGCGGTTCGGCCCGGTAACCCCTATCTTTGTGTGGTAGAGCAATGGTGTTGTACGCGTACGTGGAGAACTTGTTTGCGCAGCAAATGCCGACATAGTGTAGCTGAGGCGGAATAAGGGGAACCAGCCCGCATTCGACTAGGCAGATGGAAAATCGCCTAAAAACCATCCACAGACTGGCTGGCTCACCGGACCTCGACACAAGTCCGCCGGGAGGATTCGTGCCGGGGACCAGGCGCTCCTTCCCGCTCCGGAAAGCCATGCGTTAGACTGCTCGGCTAACCGAGCGGACACATTCTACACTTTCTTTCATAATACACACTGAAGAGCCAACGAAACTGGTATAGGTATGAGTATTCAAATACAGAGATGTGTAAACCGGCAGAAGACGGCGTTGCGGCTGGCAGTGCCTGTATAAGACAAGTGTCTGGAGCAGTAGTAAGATCACTTACTGCTGCTACAATGGCACGTTATCAAGATTTAAATCACATTGAACGTGGTGTTATAGTCAGCGCACGATCGATGGGACACAGCATCTTGGAGGTAGCGATGGAGTGGGTATTTCCTCGTACGACCATTTCGCGAGTGTACCGTGAATAGCTAACACTTGGTTCAAGAATAATAAAAGAAGGTTGTATACCTGGAAGAATCCTGGAGATACTAGTAGGTATCAGATAGATTATATAATGGTAAGACAGAGATTTAGGAACCAGGTTTTAAATTGTAAGACATTTCCAGGGGCAGATGTGGACTCTGACCACAATCTATTGGTTATGACCTGTAGATTAAAACTGAAGAAACTGCAAAAAGGTGGGAATTTAAGGAGATGGGACCTGGATAAACTGAAAGAACCAGAGATTGTACAGAGTTTCAGGGAGAGCATAAGGGAACAATTGACAGGAATGGGGGAAAAAAATACAGTAGAAGAAGAATGGGTAGCTTTGAGGGATGAAGTAGTGAAGGCAGCAGAGGATCAAGTAGGTAAAAAGGCGAGGGCTAATAGAAATCCTTGGGTAACAGAAGAAATATTGAATTTAATTGATGAAAGGAGAAAATATAAAAATGCAGCAAATGAAGCAGGCAAAAAGGAATACAAACGTCTCAAAAATGAGATCGACAGGAAGTGCAAAATGGCTAAGCAGGGATGGCTAGAGGACAAATGTAAGGATGTAGAGGCTTGTCTCACTAGGGGTAAGATAGATACTGCCTACAGGAAAATTAAAGAGACCTTTGGAGAGAAGAGAACCACTTGTATGAATATCAAGAGCTCAGATGGAAACCCAGTTCTAAGCAAAGAAGGGAAGGCAGAAAGGTGGAAGGAGTATATAGAGGGTTTATACAAGGGCGATGTACTTGAGGACAATATTATGGAAATGGAAGAGGATGTAGATGAAGACGAAATGGGAGATATGATACTGCGTGAAGAGTTTGACAGAGCACTGAAAGACCTGAGTCGAAACAAGGCCCCGGGTGTAGACAACATTCCATTAGAACTACTGACGGCCTTGGGAGAGCCAGTCCTGACAAAACTCTTCCATCTGGTGAGCAAGATGTATGAGACAGGTGAAATACCCTCAGACTTCAAGAAGAATATAATAATTCCAATCCCAAAGAAAGCAGGTGTTGACAGATGTGAAAATTACCGAACTATCAGTTTAATAAGTCACAGCTGCAAAATACTAACGCGAATTCTTTACAGACGAATGGAAAAACTGGTAGAAACGGACCTCGGGGAAGATCAGTTTGGATTCCGTAGAAATGTTGGAACACGTGAGGCAATACTAACCTTACGACTTATCTTAGAAGAAAGATTAAGAAAAGGCAAACCTACGTTTCTACCATTTGTAGACTTAGAGAAAGCTTTTGACAATGTTAACTGGAATACTCTCTTTCAAATTCTGAAGGTGGCAGGTATAAAATACAGGGAGCGAAAGGCTATTTACAATTTGTACAGAAATCGGATGGCAGTTATAAGAGTCGAGGGGCATGAAAGGGAAGCAGTGGTTGGGAAAGGAGTGAGACAGGGTTGTAGCCTCTCCCCGATGTTATTCAATCTGTATATTGAGCAAGCAGTAAAGGAAACAAAAGAAAAATTTGGAGTAGGTATTAAAATCCATGGAGAAGAAATAAAAACTTTGAGGTTCGCCGATGACATTGTAATTCTGTCAGAGACAGCAAAGGACTTGGAAGAGCAGCTGAACGGAATGGACAGTGTCTTGAGAGCAGGATATAAGATGAACAGCAACAAAAGCATAACGAGAATAATGGGATGTAGTAGAATTAAATCGTGTGATGCTGTGGGAATTAGATTAGGAAATGAGACACTTAAAGTAGTAAAGGAGTTTTGCTATTTGGGGAGTAAAATAACTGATGATGGTCGAAGTAGAGAGGATATAAAATGTAGACTGGCAATGGCAAGGAAATCGTTTCTGAAGAAGAGAAATTTGTTAACATCGAATATAGATTTAAGTGTCAGGAAGTCGTTTCTGAAAGTATTTGTATGGAGTGTAGCCATGTATGGAAGTGAAACATGGACGATAACTAGTTTGGACAAGAAGAGAATAGAAGCTTTCGAAATGTGGTGCTACAGAAGAATGCTGAAGATAAGGTGGGTAGATCACGTAACTAATGAGGAGGTATTGAATAGGATTGGGGAGAAGAGAAGTTTGTGGCACAGTTTGACTAGAAGAAGGGATCGGTTGGTAGGACATGTTTTGAGGCATCAAGGTCTCACAAATTTAGCATTGGAGGGCAGCATGGAGGGTAAAAATCGTAGAGGGAGACCAAGAGATGAATACACTAAGCAGATTCAGAAGGATGTAGGTTGCAGTAGGTTCTGGGAGATGAAGAAGCTTGCACAGGATAGAGTAGCATGGAGAGCTGCATCAAACCAGTCTCAGGACTGAAGACCGCAACAACAACGCAACAACAAACAACCGTGAATATCAAGAATCCGGTAAAACATCAAATATCTAACGTCGCTGCGAGTAGACAAAGATCCTGCAAGAACGGGACCAACGACGACTGAAGAGTATCGTTCAACGCGGCAGAAGTGCAACACATCGTTGTGTTGCGGCACTCACTATTCAGTGTATAACCACTGAAGAAGTTATGGGCCAAGTGAATTCATCTCCACCGTGCGAAGGTTATAAAATATGCACGTTTTCCACCTAAAACACAACTTTTAAACTCCAGGCCGCAAAACGTTTTTCTGTTGTCCACGACGTATCGCGACAAAACAAAGTTTTCGAGAAGAAATATATGGTCTAATGTGGAGGAACAAAAAGATTACTACTGCATTGGCTATAGTTCTCGGGACGTTTGGGAAAATACAACTTTGTGCTAGGTTGCAGCTGCATTTCACTTTTCTCGCTGTCCGGCCACGGAATGAAGGTCAGATACACTACTGGCCATTAAAATTGCTACACCACGAAGATGTGCTACAGACGCGAAATTTAGCCGACAGGAGGAAGATGCTGTGATATGCAAATGATTAGCTTTTCAGAGCATTCACACAATGTTGGCGCCGGTGGCGATACCTACAACGTGCCGACATGAGGAAAGTTTCCGGTCGATTTCTCATTCAGAAACAGCAGTTGACCGGCGTTGCCTGGTGAAACGTTGTTGTGATGCCTCGTGTAAGGAGGAGAAATGCGTACCATCACGTTTCCGAATTTGATAAAGGTCGGATTGTAGCCTATCGCGATTGCGGTTTATCGCATCGCGACACTGCTGCTCGCGTTGGTCGACATCCAATGACTGTTAGCCGAATATGGAATCGGTGGGTTCAGGAGGGTAACACGGAACGCCGTGCTGGATCCCAACGGCCTCGTATCACTAGCAGTCGAGATGACAGGCATCTTATCTGCACGGCTGTAACGGATCGTGCAGCCACGTCTCGATCCCTGAGTCAACAGATGGGGACGTTTGCAAGAGAACAACCATCTCCACGAACAGTTCGACGACGTTTGCAGCAGCACGGACTATCAGCTCAGAGACCGCGGCTGCGTTTACCCCTGACGCTGCATCACAGACAAGAGCGCCTGCGATGGTATACCCGACGACGAACCTGGGTGCACGAATGGCAAAACGTCATTTTTTCGGATGAATCCAGCTTCTGTTTGCAGCATCATGATGGTCGCATCCGTGTTTGGCGACATCGCGGTGAGCGCACATTGGAAGCGTGTTTTCGTCATCGCCATACTGGCGTATCACCCGACGTGATGGTATGGGGTGCCATTGGTTACACGTCTCGGTCACCTCTTGTTCGCATTGATGGCACTTTCAACAGTGAACGTTACATTTCGAATGTGTTACGACCCGTGGCTCTACCCTTCATTCGATCCCCGCGAAATCCTACATTTCACCCTACATTTCAGCAGGATAATGCACGACCGCACGTTGCAGGTCCTGTACGGGCCTTTCTGGATACAGAAGATGTTCGACTGCTGCCCTGGTCAGCACATTCGCCAGATCTCTCACCAACTGAGAACGTCTGATCAATGGTGGCCGAGCAACCGGCTCGTCACAATACGCCAGTCAGTACTCTTGATGAGCTGTGGTATCGTGTTGAAGCTGCATGGGCAGCTGTACCTGTACACGCCATCCAAGCTCTGTTTGACTCAATGCCCAGGTGTATCAAGGCCGTTATTACGGCCAGAGGTGATTGTTCTGGGTACTGATATCTCAGGATCTATGCACCCAAATTGCGTGAAAATGTAATCACATGTCAGTTCTACTATAATATATTTGTCCAATGAATACCCGTTTATCATCTGCATTTCTTCTTGGTATAGCAATTTTAATGGGCAGTTGTGTATAAACAGAGCGAGCAGTTTTTAAAAATTTTATCTGGGGCGCTTCAGTATTGAATGAATCCACCAGCGGACAGTGTTACAGGGCCAGCTAACGGAATACTTCGCGGCGTCTATACACGGAAACACTCGATCTGAACCGCAGTGTGCAAAGCGCGTATTTCCGTTCCGGATGAGTCACTGTTTGACACACTAACGCCCCCTTCAAAAGGCGGAAAGTTCTGTACGACTGATAGTGGTTGACAAAATTACAGAAAGCAACACTGACTTCACCTGTGACGGCGCTTTGGATAGTGAAAAAATCCCGAAAAACGCGAGCAGGACTCGCCCACCGAATATTGCGTACAAACTTAAAAGATGTACACAGGTAGTCCACCCCTCACAGAAATCGAGGATCTGGTCGATGGTAGCCTCTTATCGATGCCTCAGTCCCAGCAATTCTGAGTACTTCGAGAGTTTCTTAATTATAAGTTTTAACTTCAAGTTTTTTGTGTAATTCCCTACTTGCTATTGTAATTTTGATTTATTTTATTAATTTTGGAGTCGTATTAATATGCTGCATGGTTAAATGATGATGGAGCTCTCTTGGGTAAAATATTCCAGAGATAAAATAGATCCCCACTCGAATCTCCAGGCGGAGGCTACACAGGAGGACGTCGTTATCAGGAGAAACAAAACTGGCGTTCTACGGATCGGAGTGTGAAATGTCAGGCCCCTAATACGGCAGGTGGGCTACAAGATTTAAAAAGGGAAATGGATAAGTTAAAGTTATATATAGTGGGAATTTGTGAAGTTCGGCAGCAGGAGAAACAGGACTTTTGGTGAGGTGAATACGGGATTATAAATAGAAAATCATATAGGGGTAATGCAGGAGTACATTTAATAATGAATAAAAAATAGGAACGGGAGTAAGGTATTACAAACAGCATAGTGAACGAATTATTGTGGCCAAGATAGACACCCACCACAGTGGTACAAGTTTATACACCAACTAGCTCCGTAGGTTATTACGAGATTGAAGAAATGTGTTATGAGATAAAATAAATTATTCAGGTTGTTAAGGGAGACGAAAATTTAATAGTAATGCGGGAGTGGAATTCGATTGTAAGAATAGGAAGAGAAGGAAAAGTAGTAGGTGAATATGGACTGGGGATAAGGAATGAAAGAGGAAGCCGCCTGGCTGAATTTTGCACGGACCATAACTTAGTTATAGCTAACACTTGGTTTAAGAATCATGAAAGAAGGTTGTACACGTGGAAGAGGCATGGAGACGCTGGAAGGTTTCAGATAGGTTATATAGTGGTAATCTAGGAAACAGGTTTGAATTTTAAGGCATTTCCAAGACCCAGGTGTGGACTCTGACCACAATTTATTGGTTATGAACTATAGATTAAAATTGAAGGTACTGTAACAAGGAAGGAATTTAAGGAGATGGAACCGGGATGAACTGAAAAAAAAAAAAATAGAACAGAGGCCGCAGAGAGTTTCAGAGGGATCGTTGGGAACGATTGACAAGAACAGGGGAAAGGAATACAGTAGAAGATGGACAGGTAGCTTTGAGAGACGAAATAGTGAAGGCAGCCGAGGATCAAGTTGGTAAAGAGATGAGGGTTAGTAGAAACCCTTGGGTAACACAAGTGGTATTGAATGTAATCGATGAAAAGAGAAAATATTAAAATTCAATAAATGAACAGGCGAAAAGGAATACAAACGTCTCAAAAATGAAATCGACAGGAAGTCCAAAATTGCCAAGAAGGAATGGCTATATCACTGGGACTAAGATAGATGCCGCCTACAGAAAAATTAAAGACACCATAGGAGAAAAGAGTCCTAAGCAAAGAAGGGAAAGCAGAAAGGTGGATGGAGTATATAGGAGGTCTACACCAGGGCGATGTAATTGAGGGCAATATTATGGAAATGGAAGAGGACGTAGATGAAGATGTGATTGGAAATGTGATACTGCGAGAAGAATTGACAAAGCACTAAAAGACCTAAGTGGAAACAAGGCCCCGGGAGTAGACAACATTCCGTTAGAATTACTGATAGACTTGGGAGAACCAGCCACGACAAAGCTCTTTCATCTGGTGAGAAAGATGTATTAGACAAGCGAAATACCGTTGGACTTCAAACATAATATAATTATTCCAATTCCAAGGAAAGCAGCTGCTGACAGGTGTGGGAATTGCTGAACTATCAGTTTAATAAGTCTCGGTTGCAAAATCCTAACACGAATTCCTTACAGACGAATGGAAAAACTGGTAGAATCCGACCTCGTTAAAGAACAGTTTGACTTCCGCAGAGATGTAGGAATACTGACACCACGACCTATCTTAGAAGGTAGGTTAAGGAAAGGCAAACCTACGTTTACAACATTTGTAGACTTGGAGAAGGCTTTTGGTAATGTTAACTGGGATTCTGAAGGTGGCAGGGGTAAAATACAGGGAGTGAAAGGCTGTTTACAATTTGTACAGAAACTAGATGACATTTATAAGAGTCGAGCGGCATCAAATAAAAGCAGTGGTTGGTTGGTTTGGTTGTTTGGGGGAGGAGACCAGACAGCGACGCCATCGGTCTCTTCGGATTTAGGAAGGACGGGGAAGGAAGTCGGCCGTGCCCTTTCACAGGAACCATCCCGGCACTTGCCTGAAGCGATGCAGGGAAATCACGGAAAACCTAAATCAGAATGTCTGGACGCGGGGTTGAACCGTCGTCCTCTCGAATGCGAGTCCAGTGTGCTAGCCACTGCGCCACCTCGCTCGGTCCAAAATCTGTGGTTGGGAAGGGAGTGAGACAAGGTTGTAGCCTATCCCCAATGTTATTCAATCTGTATATTGAGCAAGCAGTAAAGGAAACAAAAGAAAAATTCGGAGTAGGAATTAAAATCCATTGAGAAGAAATAAAAACTTTGAGGTTCGCCGATGACATTGTAATTCTGTCAGAGACAGCAAATGACTTGGAAGAGCAGTTGAAAGAAATGGATAGTGTTCTAAAAGGAGGATATAAGATAAATATCAACAAAAGCAAAACGAGGATAATGGAATGTAGTCGAATTAAATCACGTGATGCTGAGGGAATTAGATTAGGGAACGAGGAACTTAAAGTAGTAGATGAGTCTTGCTATATGGGCAGCAAAGAAACTGATGATGGTCGAAGTAGAGAGGATACGAAATGTAGGCTGGCGATGGTAAGGAAAGCGTTTCTGAAGAAGAGAAATTTGCTAACGTCGAGTATAGGTTTAAGTGTCAGGAAGTCTATTCTGATAGTATTTGTATAGACTGTAGCTATATATGAAAGTGAAATATGGAGGATGAAGTGAAACATGGAAGATAAACAGTGTAGACAAGAATAGAATAGAAACTTTTGAAATGTGGTGCTGTAGAAGAATGCTTAAGATTTGATGAGTAGATCACATACCGAATGAGGAGATACTGAATAGAATTGGGTAGAAGAGAAACTTGTGGCACAACTTGAGCAGAAGAAGGGCTGGGTTGGTAAGACATGTTCTGAGGCATCAAGGAATCACCAACTTAGTATTGGAGGGAAACGTGGAGGGTAAAAGTCGTAGAGGGAGACCAAGAGATGAATACGATAAGCAGATTCTGAAGGATGTAGGTTGCTGTAGTTATTCGGAAATGAAGAGTCTTGCAGAGGACAGAGTAACATGGAGAGTTGCATCAAACCAGTCTCTGGACTGAAGACCATACCACATCATTAATATGCTGTTCTAACTGGTAATTGCAGATGCGTTCACATCGTTTTTGCGATTAAAACAAGCTTTTAGGGATGTCTTCAGAGAAGAAAGCACTACACCCGCCCGTTGGACTGCTATTGTTATGCAGATGTCAAATTATTCTGTGCAACGCTTCAGAGGATATTTTACGGGATTTCGGAACCTCATCCCAAACAACGGACGTGCAAACCTGCATCAGTTACAAGTATTACTTTGTTTCGAAATATTACGGATGCTGTTACGTCTCGTCCGCATAGTGTGTCAGAGCAGCTGTATGGCAGTGTTATGTCTGTCACTGCTAGTTGGCAGAGACATCGTTTTCATACTGGCCGGTCTTTATTTCGTCGTAGATCACCCACATGGCACGAAATATTAGTAAATTATGCACGCAAACCTGAATGACCGAAAATTCCTGGGATTTTGGTTGATTAGGGATTTAATGTTTGTGGTGGTGAACAATATTTTTATATGATGTAGTTACAATTTAACAGTTTTCGAAATTTTCGTCGTTACTTGTACTGAGTAACCCTGCTTTTTGCCAAATTTCCTGACTCTCAGTCAAAGGTAAGTACCCAAAAGGTAGGCCGCCCAGTTAACCGCGCGGTCTAACGCATGGCTTTCCAGAGTGGGAAGGAGCGCCTGGTCCCCGGCACGAATCCGCCCGGCTGACTTGTGGCGAGGTCCGGTGAGCCGGCCAGTCTGTGGATGGACTTTAGGCGGTTTTCCATCTGCCTCGGCGAATACGGACTGGTTCCCCTTATTCCGCCTCAGCTACACTATGTAGGCGATTGCTGCGCAAACAAGTTCTCCACGTATGCGTACACCACCATTACTCTACCACGCAAACATAGGGGTTACACTCGTCTGGTGTGAGACGTTCCCTGCGGGGGAGGGGGGCGGTGTGGTTTCACCGGGGGCCGAACTGCACAATAACCCTGGGTTCGGTGTGGGGCGGTGGAGGGATGAAGTGGAATGCGGTAGTCGTCTTGGGATTGCGGACCACTGCGGCTGCGGCGGGGACGGAGCCTCTCCGTCGTTTCTAGGTCCCCGGTTAACATACAACATACCCTACAGATTTTGATAAGTGACAAGATTATTTCGGTGGCCATCTTCGCAGCAAGCACAGAAATGCTTGTTTTGTAAACAAAAATCGCCTTTTCTTGCTCCACTGCAAATTTATTTCTCCCAGCTGCGTTTCGCGGAGGAAACATATTGAAATGTTGCTCTTTGAACAATGAATAGAATATGCTCCAATCGTTACATTAAGACTAAAATACAGTAAGAATAAATTTTCGCTGTGTAAATAAATCTGTAAAGTAAGGAGAAAAGGTCACGATTTAATATAATGAATCTATTTTATTGCTGTTCCCAAAAAGAATGATCTAGAGGAATGTTTATACATCGAAACTGTAGAACAAGCTGAAGGTAGGCGCCGTAATTTATTTTGGGATTATATAAAAGCAGGAACTCGCTCTATCGTTTGTTTTCGATAGTTGTTTCGCTAAATGTAAGTGTCGTTCTCGTATCTGGAACTTTCTGCTAAATAATTACGCTAATTTAATTGCAATAGCCGTGTTTGAATTGAGAACCTACTTGCTCTTCCATTAATGCCAGTCTCACTTTATTACGTTCCATTTTATAACTTTTTCAGGCTGCAGCGAAGGAGAGTTGCTGACGAATTGTTCGGTGGTTAGATCCGAACGCTACTAGTGTTCAATAGGCATTTACTTTATCAAACTTTTATTTTGTATTCCCTGAGATCTCTTTTACCGGTCTTTACTGTTAGTATCCGGCGGGGTAATTACGCAAACTGCGTAATATTGAGATTGGTCACTGGCCTCTAAACAATGCTGTCCATAATGAGATTTTCACTCTGCCGCGGAGTGTGCGCTGATATGAAACTTTCTGGCAGAGTTCGAGCCTCGGTCCGGCACATAGTTTTAACCTGCAGGTGTCCATCACCGTTCTCGTCGGTCTGATGGGAATCTGTTGGTCGATGGCGGAATATTATTTCATTATCAAGAAGTAAAAATTTCCTATGCACTATTTACCGTTTCAGAAGTTTTGCCACAAGCAAAAGTTAGAAATATAATGCTACATTTTTTTTTTAAATGCCAGTAGTATTATAACATAGTGAACTCACAACATTTGCCTATTCAAAAGCACAGTTTTTTAAAAATATCTGTAACTAGTAGCAAGCGAGTAGTAGTGAACCACAAAAATGCGAGTATATATGGAGAACAGTGTGAAAGAAAAAGTTCGGAATATAAAAGTTGTTTATGTTTCGGAAATGAAATGGTAGTGCGATCTCTAGACCAGATGAGAGGAAACGCAGATTCCAACAAAATATTCCACTGAAGATGCCTTAGAGTAAATATAAAGGCGAAACGTGCCTGGGAGAAATAAATCAGAGTGCAGGAAGAAAAGGCGCTTTTTATTTACTACACAAATATTTTTTATGAATGAGTTTGCTGGTATTAAATGGCTCTAGCACTATGGGACTTAACATTTGAGGTCATCAGTCCCCGAGACTTAGAACTACTTAAACCTGACTGACCTAAGGAGATCACACATCCATACCTGAGGCAGGATTCGAACCTGCGACCATAGCAGCAGCGCGGTTCCGTACTGAAGCGCCTAGAGCCGCTCGGCCACAGCGGCCGATTTCGCTAGTATCAAAATATGTGACATAAACGGCCGTATCTTCCGACTGCATTAACGTAGAAGTTTAAATTTTGTAGAGCGCCAAGCGACCGCAGTCTGTATTGTATAGAATAAATCTCAACCGGATATGTGTACCGGTGCCTGAGAAAAAAGGTTTCTTAACAGTCAGACAGATAGAGAGACGAGAGGATGGACAAAAAGCCCACCCCTTATGTGTTCCGTTTTTACCAGTTGAGGCACGGAACCGTAAAATGCGGGAGCCACGCAGCCAAAGTGCCTTGTGGTGGACGGTTAAGTTTCATTACCTTTTTTGCAGTATCGGTAAAGAAACTTGCAGGAATATGCACACAGTAGTTGCTTGTGTAACGAGGTTGTCTAGATTTTAGTGGCTCTGCTTGCGATTGACAAGATGTTAAACGTACAACACGTTTCTGCTCCAAACAGAAGCGAATTAAGAACCACCTCACCTTGCACATGTACAAAGCCGGCTCTCCCCACTTTCAAATAGCTATTTGTGACAACAAAGAACACACATGTGAATACTACTTGTTTCGCCTGCAGCAATTTAAGCTGTCATGCCTAGCCACACACTCTGATATAGCTACATATTCGGAAATGAACAGGAAAATATTTGTCACAAGCGAGGAATTACAAATGTCAGTCTGTCATCGTAGGTTACTGCCTAACCACACACTTGGAAATCGGCACATATTCAGAAATAAGCAGCCAAATATTTACCAATATTATGAAAAGGAAGGCTGTGGCTCACCATATAGCGGAGATGGTGAGTCACAGATAGGTACAACAAAACGAGTGTCATAAATAAAGTTTTCGGCCATTAAGGCCTTCATCAACAATAGACAACAGACACACAAACACACACACACACACATACATGCACTGATGCGAACGCAACTCACACACGCGACTGCAGTCTCAGGCAGCTGAAACCACACTGTAAGCAGTAGCTTCATTGCATGATGGGAGTGGCTACTGGGTGGGGGTAAGGAGGAGGCTTGGGCAGGGAGAGGGAGGGGTGGTATGGTGGGGGTGGCAGACAGTGAAGAGTTGCAGGTTAGACAGTGGGCAGGGGAGAGGTGGGGAGAGGGAGGGGAAGTAGTGGAAAGGGATAGAAGTACACTACTGGCCATTAAAATTGCTACACCCAGAAGAAATGCAGATGATACACGGGTATTCATTGGACAAATATATTACACTAGAACTGACATGTGATTACATTTTCACGCAATTTGGGTGTATAGATCCTGAGAAATCAGTACCCATAACAACCACCTCTGGCCGTAATAACGGCCTTGATACGCCTGGCCATTGAGTAAAACAGACCTTGGATGGTGTGTACAGGTACAGCTGCCCATGCAGCTTGAACACGATACCACAGTTCATCAAGAGTAGTGAATGGCGTATTGTGACGAGCCAGTTGCTCGGCCACCATTGACCAGACGTTTTCAATTGGTGAGAGATCCGGGGAATGTGCTGGCCAGGGCAGTAGTCGAACATTTTCTGTATCCAGAAAGGCCCATACTCGACCAGCAACATGCGGTCGTGAATTACCCCGCTGAAATGTAGGGTTTCGCAGGGATCGAATGAAGGGTAGTGCCACGGGTCGTAACACATCTGAAATGTAACGTCCACTGTTCAAAATGCCATCAGTGCGAACAAGAGGTGAACGAGACGTGTAACCGATGGCACCCCATACCATTATGTCGGGTGATATGTCAGTATGGCGATTAAAAATATACGCTTCCAATGTGCGTTCACCGCGATGTCGCCAAACACGGATGCGACCATCACGATGCTGTAAACAGAACCTGGATTCATCCGAAAAAATGACGTATTGCCATTCGTGCACCCAGGTTCGTCGTTGAGTACACCATTGCAGGCGCTCCTGTCTGTGATGCTGCGTCAAGGGTAACTGCAGCCATGGTCTCCTAGCTGATAGTCCGTGCTGCTGCAAACGTCGTCGAACTGTGCATGCAGATGGTTGTTGTCTTGCAAACGTCCCCATCTCTTGACTCAGGGATCGAGACGTGGCTGCACGATCCGTTACAGCCATGCGGATAAGATGCCTCTCGTCTCGACTGCTAGTGATACGAGTCCGTTGGGATCCAGCACGGCGTTCCGTATTACCCTCCTGAACCCACCGGTTCCATATTCTGCTAACAGTCATTGGATGTCGACCAACACGAGCAGCAATGTCGCGATACGATAAGCCGCAATCGCGATAGGCTACAATCCGACCTTTATCAGAGTCGGAAATGTGATGGTACGCATTTATCTTCTTTACATGAGGCATCAAAACAACGTTTCGCCAGGCGACCCCGGTCAACTGCTGTTTGTCTATGAGAAATCGGTTGGAAACTTTCCTCATCTCAGCACGTTGTAGGTGTCGCCACCGGCTCCAAGCTTGTGTGTATGCTCTGAAAAGCTAATCATTTGCATATCACAGCATCTTCTTCCTGTCGGTTAAATATCGCGTCTGTAGCACGTCATCTTCGTGGTGTAGCAATTTTAATGGACAGTAGTGTAAAAAGACGAGAAGTAAAAAAAGACTGGGTGTGATGGTGGAATGACAGTTGCGTAATGCTAGAATGGAAATAGGGAAGGGGTTGGATAGATAAGGGTAGTTACTAACAAAGGTTGAGGCCAGGAAGGTTATAGGAATGTAGGATGTACTGGAAGGAAAGTACCCATCTGCACAATTCAGAAAAACTGCTGTTGGTGGGAAGGATCCATATGGCACAGGTTGTGAAGCAGTCATTGAAATGAAGGATGTTGTGTCGGGCAGCGTTTTCAGTAAAACGGAGGTCCACTTGTTTCTTGGCGACAGTTTGTTGGTGGCCATTCATGTAAACAGACATCTTGCTGGTTGACATGCCCACATAGAATGCAGCACAGTGGTTGCAGCTTAGCTTGTTGATCACATGATTGGTTTCACAGGTAGCCCTTCCCTTGATAGGATAGGTGATGTTAGTGACCGGACAGGAGGGCAATACTTCCTATTTTCCAATAACCGTCCTGGGATCAACCTTTGTTAGTTACTGTCCTCACCCATCCAGCCCCTTCACTGTTCCCATTCCAGCACTACATGGCTGTCATTCCACCACCACACCCAGTCTTTTTACTTCTCTCTCTTTCCACCACTCCCCCCCTCTCCCCTGCCATTCGTCTAACCTGTAACAATTCACTGTCCGCCACCCCTACCTTACTATCCCTGCACCCTCTGCCCCAAACTCCTCCTTACTGCCACCCAGTCACCACACCCGTGATGCACTGGTGCTGCCGCTCGCATTGTGCTTTCAGTTGACTGAGACTGCAGTCATGTGTCTGTGTTTGCACCAGTGTGTGTATGTGTGTGTGTGTGTGTGTGTGTGTGTGTGTGTGTGTATGTGTATGTCGTGTATTGTTGACGAAGGCCTTAATGGCTGAAAGCTTTATTTGTGTCAGTCTTTTTGTTGTGCCTATCCGTGACTCAACGCCTCCGTTATATGGTGAGTAGAAACTTTCCTCTTCATAATATTGTTACTTTACATTCTGAATTCTCCATTATTTGATTTCAGCCAAATATTTATATTGTTCTTGGTTTTCTAATTAGATGCAAATATAAATAACTTGGACTATTGCAGAACTCACTTGCATTACATTGATAAGAAAGCCCCCTGTGTGCTTCTCTATGTGCTGAAACTGTACAGCTTCTGGTCATAAATACACCATTCGACCTCTATTACGTAGTACTGTATTTCACGTCGTCCAGCATTCCCGTCTAGAAAGTCACTGTTCCTTAGCAATTTTCAAACAGTGTATTTAAATCTGTATGTGCATCTACTAGCCAATGCATATTTACACACGCATCAATATACACTTGACCCTACATTCTGACATGATTGTCATAAGGAGCGTGACTAAAATATAATTTAAAGTTTTATTTGACACTACAATTGTGAAGCCATAGTCACAGTATACTATTTCTTTTTTCTTTAAAAAGAAAGAGTCACATTACCGGTTTCAACGACCTGCGTTGGCATTGTCAAATGTGAAAACATCAATTGGAGAGTATATAATGGGAATTATGACCATACATCTCACAAAAATTACGAGAAATAATGGCACCAGGAAACCGAGGCAATGGTGGGTCAACCAAGTCACTGCAAACTGTGCATATGCTTTCCAAAACGTTCATGCCATGTCCTAATGTAGAACAGATAAAAACTACACCGTGGTGAAATTTGCCAAGTATTCCTACAATGTGTTCTGCTGTGACAGAAGGATCGTATGGATTATATGAATTTACAATTCTGAAAATTAAACACATATGTGTTTATTTAATCATTGTCATGGCGCAAACTCGTATGAGATAAACACATATAATAACCTCACCGTAAGTGTATCAAGCACAGCAAGCTTCCATTTCGAATGCAGTACATATTTTTACTGTGTTCCGTGAAAAAGACTCTCAAAATCGAATACACTTTCATGTAGGACTGACGAACTACTAACTTGCTAACATAATATTTCTCCATTTGCCTGGCAGTTCACTGGGTCACTAGAGAACATAAATGTAGTATATAAACACAAGAAACAAAACAGGACCTACATAATGGACACCAACAGGTGCTAGATGGAGCCAATGTCATTTCTTAACGAAACTAGCCTCTATTTGAAGTATAAACACAAACTGAATTGTTGTACAAAGCTACAAAATGTCATTCTCTTGTTTCCCATTAAGATGTCGATTGTTACTGTTTTTCATACAGACAATTACAAAAACAAACTAACATCCTATTTATCAATAGTATAAAGGGCTGGATGTATTGTGTATTTGAATGGGTGGGGGAGGGGAGTGGGGGGGACAGACACGGAAGAACGTATTTTTTTAATATGTCTATATGAGCAACCGGTGCATGAGAGGGCATCAACATCAAAGTTACAGCAAAACTGAAACTACATTCTAGATACTACATTCCAGCAATTTTAAGTAATGATACAGACAACCTATCATAATAGGTACTGAATGTGTAGAAGATATTAACTAAAACAACAGATACATATAAAAGTAATTTATGACATATGTAGTATTCAATCACAGCACGTAACACGGGTATAGAGACACCGTCATGAATCCAGTGACCTAGCATGTCAGCAGCGGACACTTCAAGTTGGTGGAAGCTCTGTAATGGTGCGGGGCGCGTGCAGGTGTGGAGTGTTCTGAGACCCCTGACACGTCTAAATACGACTTTGAAATGTAACATGTACATGAGCATTCTGTCTGATCACCTGCATCCATTCATATCCATTGTGCATTCCGACGGACTTGGGCAATTCCAGCAGGACAATGCGACATCCGACACGTCCAGAATTGCTACAGAGTGGCTCCTGAAAGTCGTGCTGCCGAAAGACGAAAGTGCCTCTGCCCAGTTATTCTCTTAAACTTTTCAGCTGCTGCGGCGTTGTCAGTCCGTGTATGAATAATGGTACCTGTGATTTAATTTTTATTCTGATGTGCAAGGGTTGGAACTGACCGTTAGTGATCTACAGTTTGTTTATTAATTGAGCTACACCAGAATGTTTCTAAAAGATTGACATATTCTAGCATTTCGCAATGCATGTATTGGTTTCTGTGCAGCCGAGCTTGAATTCAGTCAGATTCGCATCAGTTACGCACTTTGTGTTCATAATTAAAGTTACAGTTTCTAAAGACTGTAGAAAGGGAACCGATGTTCAGAATGTCGTGGAATATTAGCAGCATTTGATTGTGTGAACCATGACATTATGTTACAGAAATTACAATTCTACAATATAAATGAAACAGCATACGAGTGGTTTAAGTCATATCTTACAAAAGACGAAGGAAAAAGTTTCTTTATGTGGTTTAAGTCTTTTAAGGAAGTTTGCCACTTCATCTAACTGGGTGAAATTATAATAGGTGTTCCACAGGGTTCGACCATGGGTCCCCTTCTGTTCTTGATATATGTGAATGATCTTATCTGAAACAAGAAGCTAAACTGACACTGTTTGCTAATGATACAAGCATCATTATTAATCCAGTAAACGGATCTCCAACAGAAATGATATAAATAATGTCTTTGGAAAAGTTAATGATTGGTTTTCTGCGAATGGGTTTGCTCTGAACTTTGAAAAACACAGTACATCAATTTTTCTACTGCAAGAAGTTCCTTCAATAAATATAACACATCAACAGAAGTCAGCAGCCAGGGTAGAGCGTACTACGTTTTTGGGTGTACATATAGATGAAGTTTTTAATCGAAAAATTCATATTTTGGATCTCCTAAAGCGAGTAGGTTCAGAAACTTTTGCAATTAAAATAATAGCCAAATTTGAGGTACAGGAATTAGTAAACTAACATACTTTGCATACTTTCACTCTCTGATATCAAACAGGATAATATTTTGGGGTAACTCGACAGTTAGACAAAGAGTATTCACTGTTCAGGAGAAAGCGTTTAGAATAATGTGTGGGGCTCATGGTCACACATCTTGTGGGCATCTGTGTAAAAGGTTAAGAATTCTTACAACAATCTCACAGTACAGTGACTCAGTAATGAAATTTGTCCTCAACAACACGGAGCAATACAAAACAACAGTGAGGTTTATGATTGTAATACCAACAAAAATAAATACTTACACTATCCTCTACTTAGCCCACCAACGCACTGTTTTCTGGGAGGGAAGGCATGCTGGTCCCCGGCACGAATCCACTCAGTTGATTAGTGTCGAGGTCCGGTGTGCCAGCCTGCCTGTGGATGGTTTTTAGGCGGTTTTCCATCTGCCTCGGCGAATGCAGGCTGGTTCCCCTTATTCCGCGTCACACTATGTCGGCGATTTCTGCGCAAACACTATCTCTTCTCTCGTCCTTATTTGTAAGATAAACTCCTTTCTATTAAAAAATCCTGTAAAAAACCTGTAGGACGTTCCAAATACAATTTTACAATTCAAAACCCAGGTTAAGTGTCAGCGCTCTAAGGAATAAACTTTTCTGTTTTCACCGTGCGCTGTTTGGAATGGGTAATTACGGTCTTGAATGTCCTGAGTGTGGAGGAGGAGAAGAGAATCTTCAAAATTCCATTTCGAAAGCTAAAAAACATTAATGTTCCGTTTCACATATCATAGCAGCTGTTAAATACAGTCAGGTAGGTACAGTAAAGATTGGCCATGTTCTTTCAGAAGCAGCGCACCTGGAAGCTATAAACATAATGAGAAGGTTGATCGAAACAGAAGTATAATCAGGAGACTTATTTTGACTATCTGCTGTTTAGTACGTCAAGAATTAGTTCTTCGAGGTCATAACGAATCTAAGGTGTCAGCGGAATCGCGCTGCTGCTACGGTCATTGGTTTGAATCCTGCTTCGGGCATGGATGTGTATGAATATCCTTAGGTTAGTTAGGTTTATGTAGTTCTAAGTCTAGGGGACTGATGACGTCGGATGTTCAGTCCCGTAGTGCTTAGAGCCATTTGATCCACTTCTAAAGCCGGCCTATGTGGCCGAGCGGTTCTAGGCGCTTCAGTCTGGAACCGCGCGACCGCTGCGGTCGCAGGTTCGAATCCTGCCTCGGGCGTGGATGTGTGTGATGTCTTTAGGTTAGTTAGGTTTAAGTACTTCTAAGTTCTAGGGGACTGATGACCTCAGAAGTTAAGTCCCATAGTGCTCAGAGCCATTTTTTTTCTGAAGTGTCAGCAAATAAATGAAATAATTTACAGCTATCGGATTTCTTGGTGGAAGAAGAATCATACATGAAAGATCATTTAGCGTCCAATAGAGCAATTAAAGACTTTTCCTCTGACACACAGAATGAATGAATAGCTTTTACACTGAAGCGCCAAAGAAACTGGTACAGGCATGCATATCCAAATACAGAGATATGTAAACAGTCTGAATACAGTGCTGCAGTTGGTAACGCCTATATAACAGAAGTATATGCCACAGTTGTTAGATCGGATACTGCTGCTGCAATGGCAGGTTATCAAAATTTAAGTGAGTTTGAGTATGGTGTTATAGTCAGTGTACGAGCGATGGGATATGGCATCTCCGAGATAGTAATGAAGTGGGGATTTTCCCGTAGCACCACATCACGAGTGTACCGTGAATATCATAAATCCCGTAAAATATCAAATCTCCGACATCGCTGCAGCCGGAAAAAGATCCTGCAAGAACGGGACCAATGGCGACCAAAGAGAATCGTTCAACGTGACACAAGTGCAACCCTACCGCAAACGGCTGCAGATTTCAATGCTAGGCCATCAACAAGTGTCAGCGTGCGAACCATTCAACGAAACATCATCGATATGGGCTTTCGGAGCCGAAGGCCCACTCGTGAATCTATGACGACTGCACGACAGGGAGCTTTACGCCCCACCGGGGGCCGTCAACACCGACATTGGACTGTTGATGACTGTAAACATGTTCCCTGGTCGGGAAAGTCTCGTTTCAAGTTGTATCTAGTGGATGGGCGTGTATGAATCCATGGATCCTGCTTGTCAGCAGGGGACGGTTCAAGGTGGTGGGGGCTCAGTAATGGTGTGGGACGTGTCTAGTTGAAGTGATATGGGATCCCCGACACGTCGATAAGACTCTGACAGGTGACAGCTACATAAGTATCCTGCCTCGTCAGCTGTTTCCATTCGTGTCCATTGTGCATTCCGACGAACTTGGGCATTTCCAGCAGGACAATGCGACACTCCACACGTCAGAATTGCTACAGAGTGACTCCAGGAACACTCTTCTGAGTACAACACTTTCACTGGCCACCATACTCCCTAGACAGGAACATAATTGAGCATATCTGGGATGCTTTGCAACGTGTTGTTCAGATGGGATCTCGTCCCACTTGTGCTCTTTCGGATTTAAGGACAGCCGTGCAGGATTCATGGTGTCAGTTCCCTCCAGCACTACTTCAGACGTTAGTCGAGTCCATGCGACGTCATGTTGTGGCACTTCTGGGTGCGCGCTGCCTATTAGATGTTGTTGTTGTTGTCTTCAGTCCTGAGACTGATTTGATGCAGCTCTCCATGCTACTCTATCCTGTGCAAGCTTCTTCATCTACCAGTACCTACTGCAACATACATCCTTCTGAATCTGCTTAGTGTATTCATCTCTTGGTCTCCCCCTACTTTTACCCTCCACGCTGCCCTCCAATGCTAAATTTGTGATCCCTTGATGCCTCAGAACATGTCCTACCAACCGATCCCTTCTTCTTGTCAAGTTGTGCCACAAACTCCTCTTCTCCCCAATTCTATTCAATAGCTCCTCATTAGTTATGTGATGCACCCATCTAATCTTCAGCATTTTTCTGTAGCACCACATTTCGTAAGCTTCTATTCTTTTCTTGTCCAAACTATTTATCGTCCATTTTTCACTTCCATACATGGCTACACTCCATACAAATACTTTCAGAAACGACTTCCTGACACTTAAATCTATAATCAATGTTAACAAATTTCTCTTCTTCAGAAACGCTTTCCTTGCCATTGCCAGTCTACTTTTTACATCCTCTCTACTTCGACAATCATAAGGTATTTTACTCCCCAACTAGCAAAACTCTTTTACTACTTTAAGTGTCTCATTTCCAAATCTAATTCCGTCAGCATACCCGACTTAATTCGACTACATTCCATTAGATAGGTGTACCAATTTCTTTGGCTCTTCGATGTATTAAGAATGTTGTTAAAGAACAAATTTCAGGTGAAGTTAAGAATAGTCCTTTTATATCAGTGCAAGCTGACGAAGCAACGAATGTCTCAACTAGCAGTCAAATAAGTGTAGTTCTTCGGTTTGAAAACAACAAATAAAGAGAAATACAATTCGTATAATTAATAACTTATCCTTAGGCCAGAGTGCATAAGACGCAGCCACTGTTTTGTTAAGCAGTTGGATTACTGATAAAAATAAATTAGTGTACCAAACATACGACGGCCGCAGTGCAATAGCAGGCAAAAATTATGGTGTCCATTCTATTGAGAAGCGAGAGTATCCTCATGCTCTCTTTATCCACTGCTACGCACATCAGTTGAGGCTAGACCTCCTCTATGCTTGTAAAAAAATTGCACAAGTAAAAATTTTGTAGCAAAGCTGTTAGTATTTCACGCATTTTTTAGGCGTTCCAGCAAAAGAAGTGAGCTTTTGGGGGAGAGGGGATTTAAGCCACCAAGTCCTTGTGAAACAAGGTGATATTCTCATTCACGTGCTGTACAAATCATAGTTCTTGACTGTAAAGTCCTAGGAGCATTATTTTATGATGTGATAGACAATAGAGTGTGGGATGATAATTCTTTGCATCAAGCAATAGGGCTAAATAGCGTACTGGATGATCAAATTTTTCTTTTTCTACTGCAGCAGTACAAATCGACTTCGCAGCATACAAGTATCTGGTTTGAAATTTTGCAAAGAAAAACTATGGTAATACGCTGTAAGCTCGAAATTGCAAACTGCGTAAAGGCTATTGAAAGACTTAGATGTGAACGGATTATTCTGACCGCATAGTCAAAGCTAAGAGCTTTGTAAATTCAGTAGGAGTATCTGAAATTAGTTTTAAAGGAACAGAAGCAAGTATTCAGAAATAAAGATGACTAGCATTTTAAAAAATTGAAATAATAGTAGCAAATATGGAAACTAGATTCAGGACTATCGTGAAATAGGTTACACAGAACTTATATTCGATAAAACGTTCTCGGGTTATAGTAGGCCAAACAATTTTCCCACAACTGAAGTTGAAAAACTAAGTGAAATATATCCTTTCTTTTCCAGTGAAAAACTGAACCAAGAACATACATTTATTTTCAGCAGTGAGGATAAACGTCTACAGGCTCAGGACCTCCTCAAATCCATTATACACATTGGATTGAAAAAGTATTCTCTTAATGTGTGAAATTACTGTAGTTGGTCCTTGCAAAAGAAGCATGGGTACATCAAATTGCGTTAAGATCTACCATCACAACACACTCGGCGATTTTGGCTATAGAGAAGGGAACTGTGAAATATTCATCCAAACGCCAGGAGTTCATATCTTGTGTTATCGATGTTTACGAGCAGAAAAAGGATCTTAAAAAAAAGATGTAACGGTGAGTTATTATGTGCAATATTTATAATAATGTGTTTAATAATTTAATGCATTTATTTATCACAATTACTGTAGTAGTTTCAACGTTAGTGGGAATGTGTAACTTAAGTTGATTTTTCAGTATTCCTGTTTACAAGTTTTTGTTTTAAGATTTCTTTTCTCTAGATTCGTAATTCTCTGTCTACCCTACAAAAACTGCCACGTTTCACAACTGATGGTGTCGTAGGGTGACTGACCGAGTTCATCTACATCTACATCTACATCCATACTCCACAAGCCACCTGACGGTGTGTGGCGGAGGGTACCTTGAGTACCTCTATTGGTTCTCTCTTCTATTCCAGTATCGTATTGTTCGTGGAAAGAAAGATTGTCGGTATGCCTCTGCGTGGGCTCTAATCTCTCTGATTTTATCCTCATGGTCTCTTCGTGAGATATACATAGGAGGGAGCAATATACTGCTTGACTCCTCGATGAAGGTATGTTCTCCAAACTTCAACAACTGCCCGCACCGAGCTACTGAGAGTCTCCTTTGCAGAGCCTTCCACTGGAGTTTATCTATCATCTCCGTAACGCTTTCGCGATTCCTAAATGATCCTGTAACGAAGCGCGCTGCTCTCCGTTGGATCTTCTCTATCTCTTCTGTCAACCCTATCTGGTATGGATCCCACATCGGTGAGCAGTATTCAAGAAGTGGGAGAACAAGTAGACTGTAACTTACTTCCTTTGTTTTCGGACTGCATTTCCTTAGGATTCTTCTAATGACTCTCAGTCTGGAATCTGCTTTACCGACGATTAATTTTATATGGTCATTCCATTTTAAATCGCTCCAAATGCCTACTCCCAGATAATTTATGGAATTAACTGCTTTCAGCTGCTGACCTGCTATATTGTAGCTAAATGATAAGGGATCTTTCTTTGTGTATATTCGCAGCACATTACACTTGTCAGGTGGCTTGCGGAGTATGGATTTAAATGTAGATTGAGATTCAATTGCCATTCCCTGCACCATGCGTCAATTCGTTTGCAAGTACTGCATTTCCGTACAATTTTCCATTGTTACAACCTTTCGATATACTACAGCATCATCCGCAAAAAGCCTCAGTGAACTTCCTATGTTATCCAGAAGGTCATTTATGTATATTGTGAATAGCAACGGTCCTACGACACTCCCCTGCGGCACACCTGAAATCACTCTTACTTCGGAAGACTTCTCTCTATTGAGAATGACATGCTGCGTTCTGTTATCTTGGAACTCTTCGATTAAATCACACAATTGGTCTGATAGTCCACATGCTCTTACTTTGTTCATTAAACGCCTTTCCTAATTACAAAATTGTAACAACCAGCTTTAAGTGACGAGTCGAGGAACATACTACAGCATCATCCATATCGCTCGTGTAATGACGGTAGTGATAATACACTCCTGGAAATTGAAATAAGAACACCGTGAATTCATTGTCCCAGGACGGGGAAACTTTATTGACACATTCCTGGGGTCAGATAAATCACATGATCACACTGACAGAACCACAGGCACATAGACACAGGCAACAGAGCATGCACAATCTCGGCACTAGTACAGTGTATATCCACCTTTCGCAGCAATGCAGTCTGCTATTCTCCCATGGAGACGATCTTAGAGATGCTGGATGTAGTCCTGTGCAACGGCTTGCCATGCCATTTCCACCTGGCGCCTCAGTTGGACCAGCGTTCGTGCTGGACGTGCAGACCGCGTGAGACGACGCTTCATCCAGTCCCAAACATGCTCAATGCGGGACAGATCCGGAGATCTTGCTGGCCAGGGTAGTTGACTTACACCTTCTAGAGCATGTTGGGTGGCACGGGATACATGCGGACGTGCATTGTCCTGTTGGAACAGCAAGTTCCCTTGCCGGTCTAGGAATGGCAGAACGATGGGTTCGATGACGGTTTGGATGTACCATGCACTATTCAGTGTCCCCTCGACGATCACCAGTGGTGTACGGCCAGTGTAGGAGATCGCTCCCCACACCATGATGCCGGGTGTTGGCCCTGTGTGCCTCGGTCGTATGCAGTCCTGATTGTGGCGCTCACCTGCACGGCGCCAAACACGCATACGACCATCATTGGCACCAAGGCAGAAGCGACTCTCATCGCTGAAGACGACACGTCTCCATTCGTCCCTCCATTCACGCCTGGCGCGACACCACTGGAGGCGGGCTGCACGATGTTGGGGCGTGAGCGGAAGACGGCCTAACGGTGTGCGGGACCGTAGCCCAGCTTCATGGAGACGGTTGCGAATGGTCCTCGCCGATACCCCAGGAGCAACAGTGTCCCTAATTTGCTGGGAAGTGGCGGTGCGGTCCCCTACGGCACTGCGTAGGATCCTACGGTCTTGGCGTGCATCCGTGCGTCGCTGCGGTCCGGTCCCAGGTCGACGGGCACGTGCACCTTCCGCCGACCACTGGCGACAACATCGATGTACTGTGGAGACCTCGCGCCCCACGTGTTGAGCAATTCGGCGGTACGTCCACCCGGCCTCCCGCATGCCCACTATACGCCCTCGCTCAAAGTCCGTCAACTGCACATACGGTTCACGTCCACGCTGTCGCGGCATGCTACCAGTGTTAAAGACTGCGATGGAGCTCCGTATGCCACGGCAAACTGGCTGACACTGACGGCGGCGGTGCACAAATGCTGCGCAGCTAGCGCCATTCGACGGCCAACACCGCGGTTCCTGGTGTGTCCGCTGTGCCGTGCGTGTGATCATTGCTTGTACAGCCCTCTCGCAGTGTCCGGAGCAAGTATGGTGGGTCTGACACACCGGTGTCAATGTGTTCTTTTTTCCATTTCCAGGAGTGTATAAGAATAATTACAGCGTGCGCAGAGGTGTTTAAGCAATCATCGTCTGCGCGATCCATACGTAAATGGAAGGGGAAGAAGTACTGATACCTGGCGCAATGGCTAGTGCACTCTTCCGTGCACTTCAGAACCGTTTTCGGAGTATGGATGCAAATGATGAGTTAGTGGTTAAGGTGCTGTAGGCAGATCAACTGGCAGGAGTTGGAAGCTCGTGTTTACGATTTTTTCCCGTGTTTGCGAATTAATGCTTTAAACTTCGCCTTCTGCGTAAAACACTATGTATATATAGCGTAATTTGTACGATGTTTTACAAAAATAAGAGATCGACATAATGCCACACACACGTATCGAAACGTGTGGATAAATAGAAAAACAGTGCAGACTAGAGTGTTGTACGTTGGTATAATCTCGCCTCTGATCATAGCTGCAATAGAAGTACAATATATTTTCTTACTCTGTTTTCAAATGATTGCATTCTCTTTACATGTGCTGTAGCCTTTTCCTGAAATTACAAAATTAACTCCCGAATAGTAATGGATTGCGAAATATGACGGACAGTTAAATGGTCCCTAAGAACAAATATTCTGCTCAGATTTAAAGCTATTGTAATCAAGAAAATGTTGCCATATTATGTGTACTATATTTAACATTCTGTTTACTACATTATTACCGTACTATATGCCAAGAGTCAGTAAATGAAATCAAATCACGCAGAAGTATTATAAAAAATTCAATAACAAGTTAAAATATTTTAAAATAGAAGCTATTAGTAACTGCCACAAATTTCCTTTTCCAGGACGGGGAAGAAGTGTTAAGAAACTAAAAAAACTCAGTTCATTTGCAAATGTTAAGTATTCCTTGTTCCATTTGAAGGTAAAAGATGGTTTGACCATCAACACGCTACGTACCTGGTTTTAAAAATATACAGAATTTTACTCACCATGAATCCCTGTAACGGAAGAATTAACACATTACTACATCCAAATAGCTTTCATATGCTATACACCACTTAAATGTGGGAAAACCTGTAATATTTACAGTCGCTGCACAAATGACAACCTCATGTGTCACAACATCAAAAATAGGAGAAAATGGCGGAAACTGCATACGGCAGTCTCCAGCACCCGTTTCTTCAAATGATTCTAAAACCGGTCTCTAGACTAAATCACCGACCAAAAAACATCATTTGTTCCTAAGTATCATAAGAATTATCTATGTTTGTGAACCGTGACTGTGTGGGTTCAAAATGGTTCAAATGGCTCTGAGCACTTTGCGCCTTAACTTCTGAGGTCATCAGTCGCCTAGAACTTAGAACTAATTAAACCTAACTAACCTAAGGACATCACACACATCCATGCCCGAGGCAGGATTCTAACCCGCGACCGTAGCGGTCGCTCGGTTCCAGACTGTAGCGCCTAGAACCGCACGGCCACTCCGGCCGGCGACTGTGTGGGATAATTGTTTATTTCTAGTTTCTGCAACCATTCACTTTTTTATTTTATGTTTAATCTATCATAATGGAATGCGTTTCCAACATGTTCTGTTCACCTTCAGGCGTTTATACACTCCTGGAAATGGAAAAAAGAACACATTGACACCGGTGTGTCAGACCCACCATACTTGCTCCGGACACTGCGAGAGGGCTGTACAAGCAATGATCACACGCACGGCACAGCGGACACACCAGGAACCGCGGTGTTGGCCGTCGAATGGCGCTAGCTGCGCAGCATTTGTGCACCGCCGCCGTCAGTGTCAGCCAGTTTGCCGTGGCATACGGAGCTCCATCGCAGTCTTTAACACTGGTAGCATGCCACGACAGCGTGGACGTGAACCGTATGTGCAGTTGACGGACTTTGAGGGAGGGCGTATAGTGGGCATGCGGGAGGCCGGGTGGACGTACCGCCGAATTGCTCAACACGTGGGGCGTGAGGTCTCCACAGTACATCGATGTTGTCGCCAGTGGTCGGCGGAAGGTGCACGTGCCCGTCGACCTGGGACCGGACCGCAGCGACGCACGGATGCACGCCAAGACCGTAGGATCCTACGCAGTGCCGTAGGGGACCGCACCGCCACTTCCCAGCAAATTAGGGACACTGTTGCTCCTGGGGTATCGGCGAGGTCCATTCGCAACCGTCTCCATGAAGCTGGGCTACGGTCCCGCACACCGTTAGGCCGTCTTCCGCTCACGCCCCAACATCGTGCAGCCCGCCTCCAGTGGTGTCGCGCCAGGCGTGAATGGAGGGACGAATGGAGACGTGTCGTCTTCAGCGATGAGAGTCGCTTCTGCCTTGGTGCCAATGATGGTCGTATGCGTGTTTGGCGCCGTGCAGGTGAGCGCCACAATCAGGACTGCATACGACCGAGGCACACAGGGCCAACACCCGGCATCATGGTGTGGGGAGCGATCTCCTACACTGGCCGTACACCACTGGTGATCGTCGAGGGGACACTGAATAGTGCACGGTACATACAAACCGTCATCGAACCCATCGTTCTACCATTCCTAGACCGGTAAGCGAAGTTGCTGTTCCAACAGGACAATGCACGTCCGCATGTATCCCGTGCCACCCAACATGCTCTAGAAGGTGTAAGTCAACTACCCTGGCCAGCAAGATCTCCGGATCTGTCCCGCATTGAGCATGTTTGGGACTGGATGAAGCGTCGTCTCACGCGGTCTGCACGTCCAGCACGAACGCTGGTCCAACTGAGGCGCCAGGTGGAAATGGCATGGCAAGCCGTTCCACAGGACTACTTCCAGCATCTCTACGATCGTCTCCATGGGAGAATAGCAGACTGCATTGCTGCGAAAGGTGGATATACACTGTACTAGTGCCGACATTGTGCATGCTCTGTTGCCTGTGTCTATGTGCCTGTGGCTCTGTCAGTGTGATCATGTGATGTATCTGACCCCAGGAATGTGTCAATAAAGTTTCCCCTTCCTGGGACAATGAATTCACGGTGTTCTTATTTCAATTTCCAGGAGTGTACATACATACATACATACAGAGAAATTTTACTTAAAGTTATACAGTCTTAAACTAGTTGACATAGTCAACCACAAGGAAGAAAACTAGCAGAAGACATCACTGATTTCGATTTCTAGCCATACACTGACCCCCTCCTCCCCCGCAAATGCCACACCAGCCGCTACAGTAACAAACAATGGACAAAGAGTTCTGGATCAATCTAGTTTAACACTGTTCAATTTTTAGTAATATTTTCCCTGTATGTTTAAACGCCTGAAGATGAACAGAACATGTTGGAAACGCGTTGCATTATGTTAGACTAAACATAAAATAAAAAAGTGACTAGTTGCACTAACTAGAAATAAATAATTATTTCTCCACTATATGGTGTTTTGCATAAGGCGCCAATGAAAAAAATAAAAAACTGAAATAATGTAGAACGATGAAGAAATCTGTTTTATCTCATTGGCCTACACTAGTTTTTCTGCTGACAACAATGTATTCCGGCACGAGAGCTCTTCCACTTGCTGTCAGGGGAGAGTCTATTGGAACACGACAGTTGTCTGTAACTCATGGGTTAACTATGAGATTGCAAAAAATAAAATTTCAAACGCATACAGCCACTGAATTTTGCCGAGAATGCCCCTCTCAGAGTTAATAATAAAAAAAAAATCAGTTCCCCACTTGCAACTTACTTTGCGAAGATATGAATGATGTATTTTGAGTAGCTTATCACTGTTGCGAGCAGGCTGCACAAAACAAATGAAACCGCGAGCGAGAAAGCGATAACGTTTCGGAACGAAAACAACAAAAAAAGTACGTAGAATATAATGATAACGTCGTCGCCGCGATCCATTCGGGCGAGATGCATGATGAATATTGCTGATCTTATCAACTCCGGCAGGCTCGGTAGTTCCCCTCCCAGCCGCACGCTGCGCCACCGTCGCACTGAACCAGCAGTCTGCATATTTCATGACGTTTAACTTTGCAAACCCAATATTTGACGTACCTAATTATTTCGGTATCCCTGCTCTCCGGTACGCTATACGCCTCCACCGCTCTCGCAGGCTGACAGATCTGCCTCCAAAATTCTTCCTCCCCTGCCCTCCCATCTCCTCTCCCCCCCCCCTCCCCCCTCCCCCTCCCGCTAAACCTTTTCAATGCTGCACGCCTCCGTGCGCCTCGGTAAAGTTTGTCCCCCTGGCGGCGCTTTCGGGAGTTTGGAGCCGGGGACTTCCCCGTGGCGCGCGTGACGCGGGTAGCGGTGTAGCAGGGGCAACCGCGCGAGGGCGCGCCTGAATGGCTCGGGGTCTCCGGATCGCGTTTGCCGGCTCGCCGGGTGGGTTAATATACACATACATACTCACACACGCCAGCCGCCGCCAATGCACATATGCGCCGCGGTGTGTTTGCACACGGGTGGCACTGCAAGTTCCGACAAAGGAAAAACCTGTGCAGCGCTGATCAAAAAGTTCATGAATTTTCAAATGTGCCGTTAACTATGCATGCGAGCAGAGAACGCATCACACGTGTATCGCATGGCGCGGAGCCTTTGTTCAAATCTCTAGCACCTCTAATCTTGGGAACTCCTAGCCTGTAGACTCTAACAGCTTGTTCCGAAACACCTGCTGACCAATATTACGACTTGTTTTTTAATCGCCTCATCGTTACGCCATCCAAAAGCTATTTGGTTCATCCTGGGAAGCATCGGCTTCCACTCCACGTTTCTTTATTCAGAATGTGGTCTCCTCAGGCGCTAAATATGGTGACGCAGTTGGACAAAACAGCCCACGTGCACAGAAAATATCTGTCCATCTAAATAAAAATTCTTTCAAATTCTAAAGGTGGCAGGGGTAAAATACAGGGAGAAAAAGGCTATTTACAATTTGTTCAGAAACCAGATGACAGTTATAAGAGTTGAGGGACATGAAATGGAAGCAGCGGATGGGAAGGGAGTGAGATAGGGTTGTAGCCTCTCCCCGATTTTATTCAACCTGTATATTGACCAAGCAGTAAAGGAAACAAAAGAAAAATTCGGAGTAGGTATTAAAATCCATGGAGAAGAAATAAAAACTTTGAGGTTCGCCGTTGACATTGTAATTCTGTCAGAGACTGCAAAGGACTTGGAAGAGCAGTTGAAAGGAATGGACAGTGTCTTGAAGGGAGGATATAAGATGAACATCAACAAAAGCAAAACGAGGATAATGGAATGTAGTCGAATTAAGTCGGGTGATGCTGAGGGAATTACATTAGGAAATGAGACACTTAAAGTAGTAAAGGACTTTTGCTATTTGGGGAGTAAAATAACTGATGATGATCGAAGTAGAGAGGATATAAAAGGTGCATTCAAGTTCTAAGGCCTCCGATTTTTTTTCTCCGGACTGGAAAGAGATAGAAACATGTGCATTGTTTTAAAATGAGGCCGCGTTCATTGTCAATACGTCCCAGAGATGGCAGCACCGTACGGCAGATGGAATTTTACAGCCAGCGGTGAGAATGAGAACTGTTTTAAATACTTAAAATGACGACGTTTTCCTTACTTGAACAACATGCAATCATTCGTTTTCTGAATTTGCGTGGTGTGAAACCAATTGAAATTCATGGACAGTTGAAGGAGACATGTGGTGATGGAGTTATGGATGTGTCAAAAGTGCATTCATGGGTGCGCCAGTTTAATGAAGGCAGAACATCATGTGACAACAATCCGAAACAACCTCGGGCTCGCACAAGCCGGTCTGACGACACGATCGAGAAAGTGGAGAGAATTGTTTTGGGGGATCGCCGAATGACTGTTGAACAGATCTGTGCACACTATCCTGAATGACGACCTGAAAATGCAAAAAGAGTCATCCAGGTGGGTGCCACGAATGCTGACGGACGACCACACGGCTACCCGTGTGGCATGTTGTCGAGCAATGTTGACGCGCAACGACAGCAGGAATGGGACTTTATTTTCGTCGGTTGTGACAATGGATGAGATGTGGATGTCATTTTCCAATCCAGAAACAAAGCGCCAGTCAGCTCAATGGAAGCACACAGATTCACCGCCACCAAAAAAATTTCGGGTAACCGCTAGTGGTGAAAAAATGATGGTGTCCATGTTCTGGGACAGCGAGGGCGTAATCGTTACCCATTGCGTTCCAAAGGGCACTATGGTAACAGGTGCATCCTACGAAAATGTTTTGAAGAACAAATTCCTTCCTGCACTGCAACAAAAACGTCCGGGAAGGGCTGCGCGTGTGCTGTTTCACCGAGACAACGCACCCGCACATCGAGCTAACGTTACGCAACAGTTTCTTCGTGATAACAACTTTGAAGTGATTCCTCATGCTCCCTACTCACATGACCTGGCTCCATGTGACTTTTGGCATTTTCCAACAATGAAAGACACTCTCCATGGCCGCACGTTCACCAGCTGTGCTGCTATTGCCTCAGCGATTTTCCAGTGGTTGAAACAGACTCCTAAAGAAGCCTTCGCCGCTGCCATGGAATCATGGAGTCAGCGTTGTGAAAAACGTGTACGTCTGCAGGGCGATTACGTCGAGAAGTAACGCCAGTTTCATCGATTTCGGGTGACTAGCTAATTATAAAAAAAATCGGAGGCCTTAGAACGTGAATGCACCTCCTAAAATGTAGACTGGCAATGGCAAGGAAAGTGATTCTGAAGAAGAGAAATTTGTTAACATCGAGTATAGTTTTAAGTGTCAGTAAGTTGTTTCTGAAAGTATTTTTATTGTACTGTAGCCATGCATGGAAGTGAAACACGGACGGTAAATAGTTTGGACAAAAAGAGAATAGAAGCTTTCGAAATGTGGTGCTACAGAAGAATGCTGTAGGTTAGATGGGTAGATAACATAACTAATGACGTGGTATTGAATATCATTGGGAAGGAGTTTGTGGCACTACTTGACAAGTAGAAGGGACCGGTTGGTAGGACATGTTTTGAGGCATCAAGGGATCACAAATTTAGCATTGGAGAGCAGCGTGGAGGGTAAAAATCGTAGAGGGGGACCAAGAGATGAATACACTAAGCAGATTCAGAAGGACGTAGGTTGCAGTAGGTACTGGGAGATGAAGAAGCTTGCACAGGATAGAGTAGCATAGAGAGCTGCATCAAACCAGTCTCAGGACTGAAGATCACAACAACCACTTTTAAACAACATACCTCAGCTTAAATATCCATACTAATCTATGTTTAAGGAAATGTTCCATACTTGAATTCTTACGTGACTATCTGCAGCCATCACAAATAGCCTTTACAGTCTCTTCGCCGTCCCTGTACCCTCTGTATGACGCCACATACCTCATTTCATGTGTATGAACGTTTCTCCCCTGTGATCGTCTTCGCTTAACTTGCTGAATCATCTCTCTGTTACCGAGCGAGGTGACGCAGTGGTTAGACACTGGACTCGCATTCGGGAGGACGACGGTTTAATCCCACGTCCGACTGATTTAGGTTTTCCGTGATTTCCCTAAATCACTCCAGGCAAATACCGGGATGGTTCCCCTGAAAGGGCACGGCCGAATTACTTCCCCATCCTTCCATAATGCGATGAGACCGATGACCTCGCTGTCTGGTTTCCTTCCCCGAAACCAACCAACCATCTCTCTGTTATAGGAGTGAGTTCCTGAGGTGGCTTCCTCGCAGAGTTTCCAAAACACGTCCTTTTGGATGGTGGAACTGTAGGTCTAGATTGCTTCTCCTTTTTTCCTAATTAGTTCCAGTGAGTGCATGAAGTGTACCACAGTTATAAACTATGTCCCTGAGGTAGTCTAGTACTAAGTCAAAGTGTAACAAAATAATATGAATTTTAGTTGTCATGTCACTATCACTATTTGTGAACACTAAAATCGAGCTTTTCACTCGTTTCCCCACCGCTGCACACATTGGATGAATACACACTATGCATTTCATACAGCTGATCACGTCTTCCATTCGATCAGCCTCTCACAACTCGCTGCACCATTCTCCTGTTTTGTCAATGAGTTCGTATAGCGACTTCCACACAGTCTAAAACAACATCCTTTTCACAGGTACAGTTGTTATTCTCGTTTGCTTCAATTCACTTCTTTTTTTCTTTTTTCCATGAGCTGCTTGACAGCTTACAGGCTCCTTGGCTAGGCCTCAGAAGTTTTCTTTGGCACTTTCATTATTTCCCTCGGATTCGGCGATATATTGTAACCTCCCCACAAACTTGTATAAATAATAATAATAATGAATATGATTCTAATTTTTTTTAGTGTAACCTCAGAACAAAATTGGTTCCCATTTATAACCTCCCTATAGAAATTCATTCACATTTAACCTCCACACAAAATTTGTTTGCCATTTAATTTACCCACAAAATTCTTTTGTCATTTAATGTAAGCTCGAAACAAAAAAATTCCTAAACCTCGTAATAAAAAATAAATTCAGTAACCCGGTAAATTTTGGACAACAGCAGTGCTGCGTCACGACCCTGTAAGATCATTCTGAATAAAAAAGGAAAAAAAATCTTACCTCAATAAAATTGTCGAATATACCTGCTCTTACAATAAATTTTTCCGGCACAGCTCTGTGCAATGCTGGCCGATAGATTTGTCATTTATGAAAGGAAGCAACTGATTTTTCTTTTGCAACAATCGGAATGATCATGGATTGGAGTAATTAGTAAATTCTTTAAATTGAAATGAATGCTTGTAAAAAAAATTACTTTACATGACGAAGATTATTATTAGGACATTTTTAAAACATTTGCATGGGAGTTCAGATAACATTACTAGATATGCACGAGGCTGCCTTTTTACCTTGTACATCAATACTCAGGCTCCGGCATGACTGCACCGCGACCGGCCCAGCCAACACGATACACCAGACCAGACCAGAGCAGACTCCAGACTAGCAACAACTTACTGCTACAGCTACACAGTTCCTACTGCAGTCAACACTGCTCTCTGGTCAGCGATTATCTTATATCTTGCATATCGCAGGCAGCGCATGAGCAATACATCGAAATTACATCTGCTCGGACCTCTTACAATATATTGGATGGAGACCTTCGACCTACAATTTGTCTGCCATGGTTTGTGTTGCACTGAAATTATGGGGTAATCCGTTTTATTTTGCAACATTAAACGCAAGGTTTCTTACGTCCGTTTCTATTTTTTATATATGTTAATAATTTGGTGACAACAGTCAACATTTCTTTTGTATCTACTATTTTCGTACGTAACTTCTATCACGTTCTATGGCCGTACGCCAGCATTGTGTATATTCCCTGTCAGTAAAAGATCTTGTCCTCTAATTCTGGCGACGTTTTGACTGTCTAAATTACGTTCTAACCACCTTCAAAGTGTATTCCACGTACAGAACCTTCTAGCGCCCCAAACAGATAGAAGTCATAGGGTACCAAGACTGTCCAACCCAGTTAGGTGATGTTTTCCTGGGCTCTGAGACTCGTGTGCGGGTGTGCGTTTTGAGATACCCAATTTCATACAATTCCCCTATAATTAGATGACTAACCGTCTTCAGGTCACGAGTGACCTGCCGGGACCATCCGACCGCCGTGTCATCCTCGGTGGAGGATGCAGATCGGAGGGGCGTGGTGTCGGCACACCGCTCTCCCGGTCGTTACGATGGTATTCTTGACCGAAGCCGCTACTATTCGGTCGAGTAGCTCCTCAATTGGCATCACGAGGCTGAGTGCACCCCGAAAAATGGCAACGGCGCATGGCGGCCTGGATGGTCACCCATCCGAGTGCCGACCACGCCCGACAGCGCTTAACTTCGGTGATCTCACGGGAACCGGTGTATCCACTGCGGAAAGGCCGTTGCCAATTAGATGACTACTAAATAATAAATTTAACCGGTTGCATTTTTGGGATGTTGTTGCAGGCTGACGAGGTTCTATTGTGCTGGAGGGCTAACATCAGATTCATAATGTAAGAGAACAGCAGAGGTGATAACGAGCAAATAGCATCCGTATTTTCCATAGCAGGATTACACAGATGTGACAAAACCCATGGGATACCTCATAATATCATGTAGCACTTCTTTTAACCCAACGTAGCTTGAATACTCGAGTCGCATGGACTCAACAAAGTCGTTGAAAGTCCCCTGCGGAGATGATGAGTCATTCCGCCCCTACAGCCTTTTACAATTACGATTTTGTGCTCGAACTGACCTCTCGGTTATCTCTCATAACTGTTCGATGAGATTCATGACAGGCGATCTGTGTAGACGAATAATTCGCTCGAAATGTGCAGAATGTTCTTCAAACCAGTCGCGAAAAGTTGTGGCCCGGTGGCATGGCGCATTGGTTCAAATGGTTCTAATGGCTCTGAGCACTATGGGAGTTAGCATCCGAGGTCATCAGTCCCCTAGAACGTAGAACCACACCACTGGCTATTGAAATTGCTACACCACGAAGATGACGCGCTACAGACACGAAATTTAACCGACAGGAAGAAGATGCTGTGATATGCAAATGATTAGCTTTTCAGAGCATTCACACAAGGTTGGCGCCGGTGGCGACACCTACAACGTGCTGACGTGAGGAAAGTTTCCAACCGATTTCTCATACACAAACATCAGTTGACCGGCGTTGCCTGGTGAAACGTTGTTGTGATGCCTCGTGTAAGGAGGAGAAATGCGTACCATCACGTTTCTGACTTTGATAAAGGTCGGATTGTAGCCTATCGCGATTGCGGTTTATCGTATCGCGACATTGCTGCTCGCGTTGGTCGAGATCCAATGACTGTTAGCAGAATATGGAGTCGGTGGGTTCAGGAGGGTAATACGGAACGCCGTGCTGGATCCCAACGGCCTCGTATCACTAGCAGTCGAGATGACAGGCATCTTATCCGCACGGCTGTAACGGATCGTGCAGCCACGTCTCGATCCGTGAGTCAACAAATGGGGACGTTTGCAAGACGAACACCATCTGCACGAACAATTCGACGACGTTTGCAGCAGCATGGACTATTAGCTAGGAGACCATGGCTGCGGTTACCCTTGACGCTGCATCACCGACAGGAGCGCCTGCGATGGTGTACTCAACGACGAACCTGGGTGCACGAATGGCAAAATGTCATTTTTTCGGATGAATCCAGATTCTGTTTACAGCATCATGATGGTCGCATCCGTGTTTGGCGACATCGCAGTGAACGCACATTGGAAGCGTGTATTCGCCATCGCCGTGCTGGCGTATCACCCGGCTTGATGGTATGGAATGCCATTGGTTACACGTCTCGGTCACCTCTTGTTCGCATTGACGGCACTTTGAACAGTGAACGTTACATTTCTGACGTGTTACGACCCGTGGCTCTAGCCTTCATTCGATCCCTGCGAAGTCCTATATTTCAGCAGGATAATGCACGACCGCATGTCCTGTACAGGTCTTTCTGGATACAGAAAACGTTCGACTGCAACCCTGATCAGCACATTCTCCAGATCTCTCACCAATTGAAACCGTCTGGTCAATGGTGGCCGAGTAACTGGCTTGTCGCAATACACCAGTCTCTACTCTTGATGAACTGTGGTATCGTGTCGGAGCTGCATTTGCAGCTGTACCTGTACACGCCATCCAAGCTCTGTTTGACTCAATGTCGAGGCATATCAAGGACGTCATTACGGCCAGAGGTGGTTATTCTGGGTACTGATTTCTCAGGATCTATGCACCCAAATTGCGTGAAATTGTAATCACATGTCAGTTCTAGTACAATGTATTTGTCCAATGAATACCCGTTTATGAGCTGCATTTCTTCTTGGTGTAGCAATTTTAATGGCCAGTAGTGTACTTAAACCTAACTAACCTAAGGACATCACACACATCCATGCCCGAGGCAAGATTCGAACCTGCGACCGTAGTGGTCGCGCGTTTCCAGACTGTAGCATCTAGAGCCGCTCGGCCACAGCGGCCGGGACATGGCGCACTGCCAGTCACAAAGATTCCATCGTCTTAAGTCCATGTGAATGGCTGCAAACGGTCTCCAAGAAGCAGAACATAACGAGGACCCAGTCAGTGATCGATTCAGTTGGATCAGAGGATGCAGACCATTCCATGTAAACGCAGCCCGCACCATTATAAGCCACCACCAGCGTGTACAGTACGTTGTTCTCAACCTGCCTCCATAGCTTCGTAAGGTCAATGCCACCCTTGAACGCTACTACAAGCTCTTATCAACTGAAATAGGGACTCATCTGACATTACACAGTTTTCCAGTATGGTCCAGCTCCTTTGGTGACGAGCCCAGGGGGGAGGGATGGGGGGGCGCTGCAAGCGTCCGCTGCCATAGCCCTTTTAAGGGGGGTAGGACTTCAAACGGGCCGACTTGGAGCAGGAGAGTCACCACAGGAAATTTTATTTTCTACTGTCTATACTTTTACAAATAAATTCATAAAACTTTGCCAGCATGACCAGGAAGGATTCAGAATTCACTCTCATAGTAGTAGAAGTGCAAAAACATAAGAAAATAAATTTTTTTAGAGATGAAATTTCATCATTTTTTCACTTACTGTTGGCTTCATTTGTTGCTATAGGTACATTTTTCTTCACAAGTAAGAGAGATTCTTTGATGAATTTTGCACATCATACAAACCGTACTTACAGGTGTAGGAAACTCTAGAATTTTACAAATCTATTAAAAACTGTGGTAAAAATTGAGATAATTAACTACATAATTTGATTGTTTTCTAAACATAAAGTTTAAAACGTAACAGCTCATTCATTTTTTCATAAATTAAATAGAGCCTAGAGTTTCAGACACCTGTAAGTATGGTTTGTATGCTGTGCAAAATTCATCGAACAGTCTCTCTTACTTATGAAGAAAAGTCTACCTATAGCAACAAATGCAGCCAATAGTAAGTGAAAAAATGATGAAATTTCACATGTAAAAAAAATCTTTTGTTATGTTTTTGAACTTCCGCTACTACCTGAATCCTTCCTGGTCATGCTGACAAAGTTTTATGAATTTTCTTGTAAAAGTACAGGCAGTGGAAATTGAAGTGTCCAGTGGTGCCTCTCCTGCTCCAAGTCGGCCCGTTTGACGTCCTACCCCTCTTAACGACAAATTTCGCCTCCCTGTCCTTACATGTACGAGGGTAAGTAAATTATTATCCGCAATTTAGTTATATTTTGGTTTATTTTGGTAGCACTGTCTTTTTACGTTGATGACGCATGCTTTGTTTATTTGTTGGTTTACCTTTGCGATTTTCAAGCGTCTAGGTTAGTTTCGTTGCGGTGCTGTAAACCATGGCTGCTCCGCTGTCTGTTTGTACCAAAGAAGATCTAAGTTCAGTGATCCGTTTTTTGTGGTCGTAAGGCGTATCAGGGGCCGAAATTCATCGAAGACTTTCGTTACAGTACGGGAACAGTGTTTTGCCACAACGGAGTGTCTACGAATGGATCGAAAAACTCCGAAACGGTCGCACAAGTGTTACGCACGATGAAGGAGCCGGACGACCGTTTACCGCCACGAATGAAGAAACCATCGAGCGTTCTCGTGAAATTATTCTCTTAGACAGACGATTAACTATTGACGGAGTTGCACATCGTCTGCAAATCAGTCACGGTTCTGCCTACGAAATCATCCACAACAGACTTAGCTTTCATAAAGTTTGTGCAAGATGGGTCTCAAAACAACTCACATAAACAGACGCGCTTGGACATCTGCAAAAAAACATTTGTATCGCTATGGTCTACATCTACATCTACATTTATACTCCGCAAGCCACCCAACGGTGTGTGGCGGAGGGCACTTTACGTGCCACTGTCATTACCTCCCTTTCCTGTTCCAGTCGCGTATGGTTCGCGGGAAGAACGACTGCCGGAAAGCCTCCGTGCGCGCTCTGATCTCTCTAATTTTACATTCGTGATCTCCTCGGGAGATATAAGTAGGGGGAAGCAATATATTCGATACCTCATCCAGAAACGCACCCTCTCGAAACCTGGCGAGCAAGCTACACCGCGATGCAGAGCGCCTCTCTTGCAGAGTCTGCCACTTGAGTTTGTTAAACGTCTCCATAACGCTGTCACGGTTACCAAATAACCCTGTGACGAAACGCGCCGCTCTTCTTTGGATCTTCTCTATCTCTTCCGTCAACCCGATCTGGTCACGAAGGAGACAACTTCTTACGCAGGATCATTACTGGCGACGAAACATGGATACCTCATCACGAGCCGGAGAGTAAACGGCACAGTATGGAATAGAAACATCAAAATTCGCCGTGCAAGAAAAAGTTCAAGACCCAACTGTCCGCAGGAAAACTGACGCTTACGGTTTTTCGGGACACACAAGGTCCAGTACTGGAACATTATGGGGAAAGGGGCACAACAATAAACAGTGTACGTTACAGTCAGACGCTTACTGCCTGCAGTTCGAAGCAAACGCCGAGGGTTGCCTGTCAGAAGGTGTTGTGTTGTTGCACGACAGTGCCCGTCCGCAGACTGCTGCCCACACTGCTGAAACGCTCCAGAAACACAAACTTGAAGTACTGGATCATCCTCCATACAGTCCCGATCTTGCCACTTCTGACTATTACTTGTTTCGTCCACTCAAACAGGCATTGAGGGGCGTCGATTTGCGTCGGACGAAGCAGTGAAAGAAGCGGTGCATTCCTGGCTCGCAGCTCAACCGAGAACCTTCTTTTATGATGGCATCAGGAAGCTCGTACAACGGTGGACCAAGTGCGTTGAAACGCGAGGAGACTATGTCGAAAAATGATGTTCTTTGATTACAGTAAAATTTTATAACTGTTTATGGATTCTTCCGTCCCTTCTTGATAGAATAATTCCATTTTGAGCGTCGAATAACACTTAGGAGGGTTTTTGTTCTCCTGTTTTTTATTTGTATCAACTAGTTTTCGCCTTATTAGGCCATCTTCGGATAACTACTGGCTGTTGTTTACAATGAGCTTGTGTTATTACGAACTAAACATTCCAGACTAAGATACAACGCACTTACATACGATCTTTAGTTGTGGTATTTTCTTTGGAATTGTCAAACTGGTCTTTTGAATTTTTGTTCTGTGAAACAGTTCTTTAACGTAATAAATCACATTTTATGGTTTGTCAGTATCATGTATGACAACAATTAGAATTATTTAGAATACACATTATTACAAGTAAAGAAATTCACACCCCAATATGATGTAATATCCCTTATGTGTTTACATTGGTAACTGTAACTCAACTGTAACAATGTAATATTTGATATATATTAATGCAAAATTTTCTAATAACAAAATGTAACCCCCAAAGAAAACATTGCTGTTGTACGACCAACAATTAATGTCCAGAACAACTGTTCAAAGCAAATACCAAAAAATTGTAATTGTGTAATAATGTGTATTCCAAATAATTCTAATTGTTGTCATACACGGTGCTGACAAATTATAAAATGTGATTTATTACTGTAAACAACATTCACTTCTCAGTTTTACAGAACAAAAAGTCAGAAGACAAGTTTGACAATTCGAAAGACAGTACCACAACTAGAGATCGTAAGTAAGTGCGTTGTATCTTGGTCCAGAATCTTTGGTTCTTAAGAACACTAGCTCCTTGTAAACAATAGTCAGTAGTTATTTGAAGATGGTCTAATAAGGCGAAAAGTAGTTCATACAAATAAAAATCAGTAGAATAAAAAACCGCCTAAGTATTATTCAACCCTCAATATTTTATAACTACAGGGCTATTACAAATGATTGAAGCGATTTCATAAATTCACTGTAGCTCCATTCATTGACATATGGTCATGACACACTACAGATACGTAGAAAAACTCATAAAGTTTTGTTCGGCTGAAGCCGCACTTCAGGTTTCTGCCGCCAGAGCGCTCGAGAGCACAGTGAGACAAAATGGCGACAGGAGCCGAGAAAGCGTATGTCGCACTTGAAATGCACTCACATCAGTCAGTCATAACAGTGCAACGACACTTCAGGACGAAGTTCAACAAAGATACACCAACTGCTAACTCCATTCGGCGATGGTATGCGCAGTTTAAAGCTCCTGGATGCCTCTGTAAGGGGAAATCAACGGGTCGGCCTGCAGTGAGCGAAGAAACGGTTGAACGCGTGCGGGCAAGTTTCACGCGTAGCCCGCGGAAGTCGACGAATAAAGCAAGCAGGGAGCTAAACGTACCACAGCCGACGGTTTGGAAAATCTTACGGAAAAGGCTAAAGCAGAAGCCTTATCGTTTACAATTGCTACAAGCTCTGACACCCGATGACAAAGTCATCAGTTCAGTGCGAAACTTGTTTTCAGTGATGAAGCAACATTTTTTCTTAATGGTGAAGTGAACAGACACAATGTGCGAATCTGGGCGGTAGAGAATCCTCACGCATTCGTGCAGCAAATTCGCAATTCACCAAAAGTTAACGTGTTTTGTGCAATCTCACGGTTTAAAGTTTACGGCCCCTTTTTCTTCTGCGAAAAAAACGTTACAGGACACGTGTATCTGGACATGCTGGAAAATTGGCTCATGCCACAACTGGAGACCGGCAGCGCCGACTTCATCTTTCAACAGGATGGTGCTCCACCGCACTTCCATCACGATGTTCGGCATTTCTTAAACGGGAGATTGGAAAACCGATGGATCGGTCGTGGTGGAGATCATGATCAGCAATTCGTGTCATGGCCTCCACGCTCTCCCGACTTAACCCCATGCGATTTCTTTCTGTGGGGTTATGTGAAAGATTCAGTGTTTAAACCTCCTCTACCAAGAAACGTGCCAGAACTGCGAGCTGGCATCAACGATGCTTTCGAACTCATTGATGGGGACATGCTGCACCGAGTGTGGGAGGAACTTGATTATCGGCTTGATGTCTGCCGAATCACTAAAGGGGCACATATCGAACATTTGTGAATGCCTAAAAAAACTTTTTGAGATTTTGTATGTGTGTGCAAAGCATTGTGAAAATATCTCAAATAATAAAGTTATTGTAGAGCTGTGAAATCGCTTCAGTCATTTGTAATAACCTTGTACTGGATAATAATTGCCTTACCCTCCTACGTTGCCGTACGGCCCACATTGACTTCTGCGGCTATTTCGCAGAGTGCTGCTTGTCTGTTAGCACTGTCTACTATATGCATTCGCCGCTGCTCTCCGTCGTTACATGAAAGCCGTCGACCACTGCGTTGTCCGTGGTGAAATTTGGTATCTCGGCACACTCTTGACATCGCAGATCTAGAAAACTGAAAACCCCAACTATTTCCGAAATGAAATGTCCCGTGCGTCTACCTCCAACTACTATTCCACGTTCAAAGTTTGTTAATTCCCTGTCGTGCGACCACAATCACGTCGAAAACCTTTCGAAATTTATCACCTGAGTACAAAACACAGGTCCACCAACGTACATCCATTTCATACCGAGCCCTATGTATATGTGCATATCGCTATCCCATGAGTTTGCGACCCCAGTGTATTTGTGCACCAGGAATTCAGCCATATTATCACCTTTTCCAGGTCTGCTATTGTTCCGTTATTCATTTTAATTCTATAATACAATGCATAACAGTAGATTTGTATAATTTCTGTTTAATTTCCGTGTGGTCTTAATCACAGCTAATTATCTGTTTTGTCTCGTTGCTAATAGTCCCGCTCAACTTTGCTTCTCTTTATGACAAACGCTCAATTTTACATTGCAAAGCGTTTCCCAGGAACTAAGCCGTCAATTTTAATAGCAGGCCTCCTGCCGGGATAAACATTGAAACAAACAGCTAATTTTCAGAACTTCATTTGAATTTACTGCGAGTAAAGTTCTCGTTTAATACAATAAATATGTTATATACGGTGTTAATTATTCTAAGGCTGAGCTATTTTCCCTTTGATATTAAACATCTGATGTAGGAAGAGTTTCGTGAGATGGTCTGCCAGATGAACATTTTGGACCATACTGTTTAATCGGTTGTCTGTTGCGCATTATCTGGAATTTTGTGTCATAGGCCTCTGTTTGATGGAAGTTTCACTGAGCTAGAACTATGGTATTGATACAGCGCTCATGAACACCTTCAGTTTGCACGCACTGTTTCCGGCAGCATAATTAAATAATAGAAACACCGAGGCTCGTCGTTTGTGACGAGTGTCTTTCGACACCCTGCCTTTATTTTCCACTACGCCTCTGCCATCTATCAGACGTGGTCGAAACTTCCCACACCTGCCGGCCACTGTGCTCGAGCGGTTCTAGGCGCTTCAGTCCGCATCCGCGCTGCTACGGTCGCAGCTTCGAATCCTGCCTTGGGCATGAATGTGGGTGATGTTCTTAAGTTAGTTAGGTTTAAGTAGCTCTACGTCTAAGGGACTCACGACCTCAGATGATAAGTCCCACTGTGCTTGGAGCCATTTGATTTTTCACACATGTACAGAAATCATCCAAAAGGTTATATATATATATATATATATATGGGACTTAACATCTATGGTCATCAGTCCCCTAGAACTTAGAACTAGAACTACTTAAACCTAACTAACCTAAGGACAGCCGGCCGGAGTGGCCGTGCGGTTAAAGGCGCTGCAGTCTGGAACCGCAAGACCGCTACGGTCGCAGGTTCGAATCCTGCCTCGGGCATGGATGTTTGTGATGTCCTTAGGTTAGTTAGGTTTAACTAGTTCTAAGGGACTAATGACCTCAGCAGTTGAGTCCCATAGTGCTGAGAGCCATTTTTGAACCTAAGGACAGTACACAACACCCAGTCATCACGAGGCAGAGAAAATCCCTGACCCCGCCGGGAATCGAACCCGGGAATCGCGATGTATCCAAGGCGACCCGCACGCTCGGTGGTACTACGGCAGCCTTCCACTATGGGGGCCTAGGGTCCAATCCGCTGGGACCAGAAACCATTGTAGTTTTATGATAAGACGTACCGGCCACAAACCCGCCACCAGCTGTTAGTTCGCGTACAGAAAGTGCTTTACAAATTGTGTCGGCCCTGAAAAGGGCCTTTTTTGTAGGTATGACATTGTTTACTTAAAGCAGGTGCTCGAACTGGCGACCCTCTGACGCGAAACAAGCTTGGTAACATCGAGCGGTGTTTTGCCGAACTCTTTCAAATATTCATGGCATTGCCGTGATGTGATTGGCGGCATGTTGAATGCGATCCATTAATTCCTCTCCGTTTCTACGTCGTTAGCGTCCGGATGGATGAACTAAAAACCTTGAAAATTCCCACAGGAAAAAGTCCGGCAGCGTCAGGCCTGGTGATCGAGGGGGCCATGTCCTACGAGCACCTCTGACAATTACCCGGCCGTCGAAGAGTTCATTTAAATACCCGCACAGCACGACTGTTATGTGCGGGCGCCCTATCATGCTGCAACCACATGCTTAGCCCTATGTCCGGGGAAATATCTTCCAGCAGACCGAGTAGAGTTTCTTGGCTGGCCGGAGTGGCCGAGCGGTTCTAGGCGCTTCGGTCTGGAATCGCGCGGTCGCTGCCGTCGCAGGTTCGAATCCTGTCGCGGGCATGGATGTGTATGATGTCCTTAGGTTAGTTAGGTTTAAGTGGTTCTAAGTTCTTGGGGACTTATGACCTCAGATGTCCCATAGTGCTCAGAGCCATTTGAAATATTTTTTTAGAGTCTCTTGCAAAAAGTGAAGGTAATTTGCCCCGGTAAGAGGAGAAGGTAGACCAACAGGCCCCATTCAGATGGTAGCCACAATACCTGCCCAAGTCTTGAGAAAAAATCGCGCCTGGTGTCCGTGGACTTACGTAACGTGAGGATTTCCCCTTGCCCAGTAATGAACGCTTCGAGTGTTGTGAAGGTCATCCCGATGGAAGGTGAACTCGTCGTTAAACAACACAATGGCGAGGAAGTCGGAATCTCGTGCAGCACGACACAGAAACAACCGGCAAAGTCCTAGCCTGTGTTGATAGTCAGCCACAGGATTTAGGTCTTGGACAGGGTGGAAACTAAATGGCTGGCCGTCATCTACATCTACTTCTACATCCATGCTCCGCAAGCCACCTGACGGTGAGTGGCGGAGGGTGCCTTGAGTACCTCTATCGGTTCTCCCTTCTATTCCAGTCTCGTATTGCTCGTGGGAAGAAAGATTGTCGGTATGCCTCTGTGTGGGCTCCAATCTCTCTGATTTTATCCTCATCGCCTCTTCGCGAGATATACGTAGGAGGGAGCAATATACTGCTTGACTCCTCGGTGAAGGTATGTTCTCGAAACTTCAACAAAAGCCCGTACCGAGCTACTGAGCGTCTCTCCCACAGAGTCTTCCACTGGACTTTATCTATCACCTCAGTAACACTTTCGTGATTACTAAATGATCCTGTAACGAAGCGCGCTGCTCTCCATTAGATCTTCTCTACCTCTTCTATCAACAGTATCTAGTACGGATCTCACACCGGTGAGCAATATTCTAGCAGTGAGCGAACAAGTTTACTGTAACCTACTTCCTTTGTTTTCGGACTGCATTTCCTTAGGATTCTTCCAATGAATCTCAGTCTGGCAACTGCTTTACCGACGATCGACTTTATATGATCATTCCATTTTAAATCACTCCATTTGCCTACTCCCAGATAATTTATGGAATTAACTGCTTCCAGTTGCTGACCTGCTATATTGTAGCTAAATGATAAAGGATCTACCTTTCTATGTATTCGCAGCACATTTCACTTGTCTACATTGAGATTCAATTGTCACTCCCTGCACCATGCGTCAATTCGCTGCAGATTCTCCTGCATTTCAGTACAATTTTCCATTGTTACAACCTCTCGATACACCAGAGCATCATGCGCAAAAAGCCTCCGTGAACTTCCGATGTCATCCACAAGGTCATTTACGTATATTGTGATCATCTGCATGTACATCCATACTCCGCAAGCCATCTGACGGTGTGTCGCGGAGTGTACTGTTCCTCCTACGACACTCCCCTGCGGCACACCTGAAATCACTAACTTACTTCGGAAGACTTCTCTCCATTGAGACGGACATGCTGCGTTCTGTTGTCTAGGAACTCTTCAACCCAATCACACAATTTGTCTGAGAGTCCATATGCTCTTACTTTGTTCATTAAACGAGTGTGGGGAACTGTATCAAACGCCTTGCGGAAGTCAAGAAACACGGCATCTACCTGGGAACCCGTGTGTATGGCCCTCTGAGTCTCGTGGACGAATAGCGCGACCTGGGTTTCACACGATCGTCTTTTTCGAAACTCATGCTGATCCCTACAGAGTAGATTTCTAGTCTCCAGAAAAGTCATTATACTCGAACATAATACACTCCTGGAAATTGAAATAAGAACACCGTGAATTCATTGTCCCAGGAAGGGGAAACTTTATTGACACATTCCTGGGGTCAGATACATCACATGATCACACTGACAGAACCACAGGCACATAGACACAGGCAACAGAGCATGCACAATGTCGGCACTAGTACAGTGTATATCCACCTTTCGCAGCAATGCAGGCTGCTATTCTCCCATGGAGACGATCGTAGAGATGCTGGATGTAGTCCTGTGGAACGGCTTGCCATGCCATTTCCACCTGGCGCCTCAGTTGGACCAGCGTTCGTGCTGGACGTGCAGAGCGCGTGAGACGACGCTTCATCCAGTCCCAAACATGCTCAATGGGGGACAGATCCGGAGATCTTGCTGGCCAGGGTAGTTGACTTACACCTTCTAGAGCACGTTGGGTGGCACGGGATACATGCGGACGTGCATTGTCCTGTTGGAACAGCAAGTTCCCTTGCCGGTCTAGGAATGGTAGAACGATGGGTTCGATGACGGTTTGGATGTACCGTGCACTATTCAGTGTCCCCTCGACGATCACCAGTGGTGTACGGCCAGTGTAGGAGATCGCTCCCCACACCATGATGCCGGGTGTTGGCCCTGTGTGCCTCGGTCGTATGCAGTCCTGATTGTGGCGCTCACCTGCACGGCGCCAAACACGCATACGACCATCATTGGCACCAAGGCAGAAGCGACTCTCATCGCTGAAGACGACACGTCTCCATTCGTCCCTCCATTCACGCCTGTCGCGACACCACTGGAGGCGGGCTGCACGATGTTGGGGCGTGAGCGGAAGACGGCCTAACGGTGCGCGGGACCGTAGCCCAGCTTCATGGAGACGGTTGCGAATGGTCCTCGCCGATACCCCAGGAGCAACAGTGTCCCTAATTTGCTGGGAAGTGGCGGTGCGGTCCCCTACGGCACTGCGTAGGATCCTACGGTCTTGGCGTGCATCCGTGCGTCGCTGCGGTCCGGTTCCAGGTCGACGGGCACGTGCACCTTCCGCCGACCACTGGCGACAACATCGATGTACTGTGGAGACCTCACGCCCCACGTGTTGAGCAATTCGGCGGTACGTCCACCCGGCCTCCCGCATGCCCACTATACGCCCTCGCTCAAAGTCCGTCAACTGCACATACGGTTCACGTCCACGCTGTCGCGGCGTGCTACCAGTGTTAAAGACTGCGATGGAGCTCCGTATGCCACGGCAAACTGGCTGACACTGACGGCGGCGGTGCACAAATGCTGAGCAGCTAGCGCCATTCGACGGCCAACACCGCGGTTCCTGGTGTGTCCGCTGTGCCGTGCGTGTGATCATTGCTTGTACAGCCCTCTCGCAGTGTCCGGAGCAAGTATGGTGGGTCTGACACACCGGTGTCAATGTGTTCTTTTTTCCATTTCCAGGAGTGTATGTGTTCCAAAATTCTACAACTGATCGACGTTAGAGATATAGGTCTATAGTTCTCCACATCTGTTCGACGTCCCTTCCCTCAACACCTCCCAGACTAACCGATGAGTGACGCCCATGTCGTGTCCAACCGCTCAAGTACTTGTCTTAGGTGCTTCCTCGAAGCGATCGAGAACAGTCTCTTCAGATGCAGCACCGTGTGGCGTTCGAGGTCTCCCAGCACCACCATGATATCCCGCTAACCTGCCTGTTTCGCTAAGTCGAGGGTGAATTGCTGTAAACGTTTGCGGGTGTGGGTGGTGCCTTGCTGGGTACCGTTCCTCATACAGCCATCGAGCTTCATGCGCATTACCGTCGGCTAGTCCATAAACAAAAACCGTATCTCGTTCTTCAAACGGAAACTGTGCTGCCATGGTTACTGTAAGTGCAGGTGACGAGTGTGTGCTGCGAAGCGAGGCTTACGTTTGAATGTGTCTGACGTGAGGTGGAGACAAACAGCAAGATAGAAAGAAGGAATCTTTATTGTATGATTATACAGGGTGTTTCAAAAATGACCGGTATATTTGAAACGGCAATAAAAACCAAACGAGCAGCGATAGAAATACACCGTTTGTTGCAATATGCTTGGGACAACAGTACATTTTCAGGCAGACAAACTTTCGAAATTACAGTAGTTACAATTTTCAACAACAGATGGCGCTGCGGTCTGGGAAACTCTATAGTACGATATTTTCCACATATCCACCATGCGTAGCAATAATATCCCGTAGTCTCTGAATGAAATTACCCGAAACCTTTGACAACGTGTCTGGCGGAATGACTTCACATGCAGATGAGATGTACTGCTTCAGCTGTTCAATTGTTTCTGGATTCTGGCGGTACACCTGGTCTTTCAAGTGTCCCCGCAGAAAGAAGTCACAGGGGTTCATGTCTGGCGAATAGGGAGGCCAATCCACGCCACCTCCTGCATGTTTCGGATAGCCCAAAGCAATCACACGATCATCGAAATATTCATTCAGGAAATTAAAGACGTCGGCCGTGCGATGTGGCCGGGCACCATCTTGCATAAACCACGAGGTGTTCGCAGTGTCGTCTAAGGCAGTTTGTACCGCCACAAATTCACGAAGAATGTCCAGATAGCGTGATGCAGTAATCGTTTCGGATCTGAAAAAATGGGCCAATGATTCCTTTGGAAGAAATGGCGGCCCAGACCAGTACTTTTTGAGGATGCAGGGAGGATGGGACTGCAACATGGGGCTTTTTGGTTCCCCATATGCGCCAGTTCTGTTTATTGACGAAGCCGTCCAGGTAAAAATAAGCTTCGTCAGTAAACCAAATGCTGCCCACATGCATATCGCCGTCATCAATCCTGTGCACTATATCGTTAGCGAATGTCTCTCGTGCAGCAATGGTAGAGACGATACGTAGACGTTGGCGTCATTTGGACCGCAGCTGCAACACGGCGAACGGAAACCCGAGGCCGCTGTCGGATCACCTGCTGCACTAGCTGCGCGTTGCCCTCTGTGGTTGCCGTACGCGGTCGCCCTACCTTTCCAGCACGTTCATCCATCACGTTCCCAGTCCGTTAAAATTTTTCAGACAGATCCTTTATTGTATCGCTTTTCGGTCCTTTGGTTACATTAAACCACCGTTGAAAACTTCGTCTTGTTGCAACAACACTGTGTTCTAGGCGGTGGAATTCCGACACCAGAAAAATCCTCTGTTCTAAGGAATAAACCATGTTGTCTACAGCACACTTGCACGTTGTGAACAGCACACGGTTACAGCAGAAAGACGACGTACAGAATGGCGCACCCACAGACTGCGTTGTCTTCTATATCTTTCACATCACTTGCAGCGCCATCTGTTGTTGAAAATTGTAACTACTGTAATTTCGAAAGTTTGTCCGCCTGAAAATGTACTGTTGTCCCAAGCATATTGCAACAAACGGTGTATTTCTATCGCTGCTCGTTTAGTTTTTATTGCCGTTTCAAATATACCGGTCATTTTTGAAACACCCTGTATGATAGCGGAACAAACACTGGTGGCAGTTACTTCTGTAAAATATCTGGGAGTATGCGTACGGAACCATTTGAAGTGGAATGATCATATAAAATTAATTGTTGGTAAGGCGGGTGCCAGGTTGAGATTCATTGGGAGAGTCCTTAGAAAATGTAGACCATCAACAAAGGAGGTGGCATACAAAACACTCGTTCGACCTATACTTGAGTATTGCTCATCAGTGTGGGATCCGTACCAGGTCGGGTTGACAGAGGAGATAGAGAAGATCCAAAAGAGCGGCGCGTTTCGTCACAGGGTTATTTGGTAAGCGTGATAGCGTTACGGAGATGTTTAGCAGACTCGAGTGGCAGACTCTGCAAGAGAGGCGCTCTGCATCGCGGTGCAGCTTGCTGTCCAAGTTTCGAGAGGGTGCGCTTCTGGATGAGGTATCGAATATATTGCTTCCCCCTACTTATACCTCCCGAGGAGATCACGAATGTAACATTAGAGAGATTCGAGCGCGCACGGAGGCTTTCCGGCAGTCGTTCTTCCCGCGAACCATACGCGACTGGAACAGAAAAGGGAGGTAATGACAGTGGCACGTAAAGTGCCCTCCACCACACACCGTTGGGTGGCTTGCGGAGTATAAATGTAGATGTAGATGTAGATGTAGAAGACCTATCCGACACGTGTGCGTATCACGTTGGGGCAGTGACGGGTTGAGAGACGTTTGTACGTGTGAACTGACAACCGACGAACGGAATCAGGGCAATCCCACGGCCAATCGGAATGCGAGGCGCCAAGTTTCCGTAGTTTAAAATTGGTGCGTTGTCGACCTACAGAACATTATCAATCTTGGCTCCTACTGGCATCGGCTATCCGGGGTAAAAATTTCGTGACACGGTTTTTCTCCACCCTGCATAGTCACGACGCCGTCTGGTGCGACAGTTGTCACCGTTTGACACTCGGACCGTCACCAGCGTTCCGAGAGCTGCGAAAACAGTCGGTCACATCCGTCGTACGGATAATGTTTGCTTTTAATTGTTTTCCACTTAATTAACGAAACAGCTGTCATATTTTTCCGTCCCACGCCTTCGTAAATTACCAAGAGATATTAATTACGCTGCAATGCAAGCAGAAATAGCCGAACACACTGATTTAATTACGCAAGCTACAGCTTATTCATGAAGAAATAATTTCAAATAATTTCGAATATGTGTGTAACTGCAGCTGACTCCGCTGAAAGCAAGAGAATAAAAACATATATTTTATGCGTGAGAAGCATATATTTCTGACGTTGTTCTTATCATAGGGACATATTCTATGGACATAAAGATGGATCAAACAGTGAAACGTCCCCTTAGAAAAATTATACATGACTGTACTTAAACTGACACACAATATTTTTTAGCGCAACGCAATCTGACTTTCAATAATTCCTACAAGAGAATGGCCCTGACTAAATTAACCTATACGTTTCACAAATCACTTACCTCACAAAAATCTTCGTTACTCGAACTACTGCAATACAACGAGCGCCACTACTGCCAGCTAAATAAAAGATTCAAACTACTGAAGGCACTATCTACTGATAGGCATAGTTAGCAAATAAAAGATTTTTATAGAGAACAAACAATGTATTTACCTTAATAGTGTTCAAAAGTCATTATATATATATATATATATATATATATCAGTCCATGATATCCAATATTACAAATTTACTCTTTCTGATGGACACACGTCCAGATCGTCCGCTCTCAAAATTCCGCCATCTCTCTCCCCACATCCACCACTGCTGGCGGCTCACCTCCAACTGCGCAACGCTACGAGCTGTTGACAGCCAACTGCCCAACACTACAATAGCAAATTCCAACAATGCCACCCAGCCACAGACCGCACACAGCGCAGTCAGTGATTTTCATATAGAGCGCTACGTGGCGTTACCAATAAAAAAACCTAAACAGCCTACGTACAACAGGAAGCACAATTCCTGGTTTCAGACTGAAAAACTCAGTTAAGTTCCCTGGTCACTGAAGTGGTCATATTTTAAACACAAATCAAAAAAATCAGAATAAAGATTTCTATGAATTTCCAGCTGCGTCAAAGAGCGAGACATAAAAACAGCGAAAATTAATCAGTAACATAGCTGAAGTTTGTTTTCGTGGCCATCCTCCGCAGCAACCACAAAAATATTTATTTTGTAAATAATAGCCATCTTTTCTTCCAGCAAGAAAAAGCGGCTTTTATTTACGAAACAAACATTAGAGGAGGTCACTATTGTGCGTATGAGAATTTTTTGGCCGGCCATTGTGGCCCAGCGTTTCTAGGCGCTTCAGTCTGCATCCGTGCGACCGCTACGGTCGCAGGTTCGAATTCTGCCTCGGGAATGGATGTGTGTGATGTCCTTAGGTTAGTCAGGATTAACTAATTCTAAGTTCTAGGGGACTGAAGACCTGAGATGATAAGTCCCATAGTGCTCAGAGCCATTTGAACCATTTTTTGAGAATTGTTTTTGCGAAACAGATTTTGTAAACACCTCTAGGCACAGGCATATTTACAATCTTATTGGTATATAATTGTCAAAATTTCCCTAACGTTACAGCGAATTGAATGCTTAACGGTTGTTAAAGTGGTTCTACATAATTTGTTTCTGCCTAGTTGGGATACTGTTAATTACGTAAGAGCTGGATTGACGTGGTTGTGCAAAGAACACTCATAGGGCTTACCAGTGACGGTGCAGGTAACAGGACCGGAAGCACCTGTCTCTTCGAAAAAATACGGCCCTGTGAAAAATGATGGCGTAAACCCACACCATACAGTAACATTTTCAGGACGAAGTGGTAACGGTTGATTTGCGTGTGGATTTTCCGTGCCCCATATTCGACAATTCTGTGTATATATCCTGTCAGATGGAAGTGCGCTTCGTCTGTCCACAAAATTTTCCACGGCCAATCATTGTCCACTTCCATGCGAGCGAGCAAACCTAAAGCGAAGGTCTCTCTTGCTGGCAGGTCAACAGGAAGCAACATGTGCACGTGGGTAATTTGAATGGATATCATAGAAGGATGTTTAGTAGGATTTTACGCACTGTGCTAAGGGGTATGTCCAATGTTCGGGCAATTCTTCGTGCACTAAACGTGTGCACACCACCACTCGTCTCCCGTTGCATTGCTGTGGCCACTGCTTCCACAGACGTCGAATCAGTTTGTTTACTCCCTATATCAGGCTGCACACCAAAAGACCCGCCATTTCGAATTTCCAAATCATTTTCTCCAGACCCACAGCAGTCATCGTACCAACACTTTTTTTCAAACCGTACAGTGTTCCGATCTTGTGCAGATAGCCGGCGTGTTTATACCAACCTCAATGGGTCGCGCACATTACAGATGTTTTCATTTACATATTCACCGCCATCTATTGATCAATTTTCACATTATTTTTTTCTTCTGTTATACGTTTTCCCCCTCCTCTGATCTCTCTCCATCCAAGCATTTATTCCGACTTGCGGGGTTTGCTGGTTAATCAGATTTGGCATGTTAATTTTAAGGGGTGACTGGATACCCCCCAGGAAGGAAGTAGTATATCCTAAATATCTGCGTGTAGTGTAAGCCATGGAATAGTGTGAATGTGCTCAAATGTCTGCGAGCCGTGTAACTGAGGCAGAACGTGGGCACCAGTCTGGTATTCACCTAGTGGGATGTGGCAAACCGCCTAAAAACACATCCAGGCTGCCCAGCACACCAGCCCTTCGGCGTTAATCCACCGGGCGGATCCGACCCGGGGCCGGCGCGCCTACCCAAGTCCAGGAAGCAGTGCATTAGCGCTCTCGGCTACCCTGGCGGGTTTTCCCCTTCTCTGATAATCTGGTTCAGATGGCTCTGAGGACTATGGGACTTAACATCTATGGTGATCAGTCCCCTACAACTTAGAGCTACTTAAACCTAACTAACCTAAGGACATCACACAACACCCAGTCATCATGTCTGATAATCTGATAATACTCCATTGCAATTTGACGCCATTCTGACCAGTGGTGCTATTTGTACAGCGTTTTGAAAGTTTAACTTTAATTATAATCATCTGTATATGTACATACACACACACGCACACACACCTGAGCCCTTACATGGCACCAGCTGGACATACAATGCCAGTGTTGCTTTACAACAGGTGCACAAGGTTTAGGTAGGGATTCCGTCGGGTGGGGTGGGTAGAGGGTGACTGAGACAGGAGGCTGAGAGAGGGGCTGGGGAGGGGTAGCTAGGGGCTCAGAGGGAGATGGCTAATTTGTTGGCAAGGAAGGAGGGAGGATGGGGTGACAGGTGCACAGGCTAGGCATTGAATGCATGGCTGCCGCAGTTGGCGGGGACAGACATACACAGAAGGTGATGTGGGGACATGTGTAGCGACAGGACAGAAGAAGGGGAAACTGTTGTGTAGTGGCTGGGGAGGCAGCAGGTTGAGGCCGGGATGATTACAGGAGAGATGTATTCAAGAGTAGCTCCAGTATGCATAGTTCAGTGAAGATGATGGTGGATGGAAGGATTCAGATTGCTAAGGCTGTGAAGCAGCCATTGTAATTGATCATGTTATACTTGTGCTATCGGCTGATCAACCTTATTGGGTAACAGTTTGTCAGTGATCTTTCAGCCTTGTGGACAGGTGGTTGGTAGTCTTACCGACATAAGAGGATGTTCAGCTTCGCAGCAGAGTTTGTATGTGATATGGCTGCTTTCGTAGGCGACCTGACCTCTGATGGGGTAGAATAAGCCAGTGACAGGAATGAAGTAGGATGTGTTGGGTGCACAGACTTGGCAGATGTTGCACTTTGCACACCTACAGGTGTATGATAATCCCAGTGGTATGAGGGTGGGAGTGGGAGTCGCAAAGGAATGGACTAGGAAGTTGTGTACATTGAGTGGGAGATGGAACACCAATGTAGAAGCAATGGGAAGAATCTTTGGTAGACTGTCTTCTTCAGCCCAATGTGCCCCAATCCTTGAGGTGGCCTGAGCCTCTCTGATGGCTTGAACTACTAACAACCAGTGGTACCTGCATTTCGACTGCTGCCATCCCTTCCACACCAAAAAATTTCTCGCACTCAGCCTGTCCACTCATAGACAGACTATCAGCAGTGATGAGTGCCTTCCTCAGGGCCTTGATTATCTATGAGCGTGCCATGAAATGAAGGACGTTTTACCAAAGATCCTTCCCACCTGTGCTAAAATTATCCACACTACCTACTACACAACATCCTAGTCCCACCTTCCGCTCCCAACCCCTTGCCACAGAGATCATATCCCTGTAAAAGACTGTGGTGCAAGACCTGTCCAGTTCACCCACCCAGCACTTTCTACCTCATTTCTTTAACAGGACTCTCGCACCCTATCAGCAGCTGTGCCACTTATGAAAGCATTCATATCGTGTAGCAAGTGTGCACCAAACGCTGCACAGGTTTTTATGTTGTGAAGACTACCAATCAGCTGTTCGTCAAGATGAATAGCCACTGCCAAGAACAAAGCTAACCACTCAATCACACAAGCATAACATGCTCAATTACAATGGCCGCCTCATAGACCGAGACATCTGAATACTTCCCTCTACCACCAGCTTCTTTGAGCTACTGGCCTTAACCTCCTGTAATCCATGGTCCCCACGCCCTCCATCCATCGGTTTGCCCTTTCTCCATGCTGTCGCCCCCTCCCAGTTTACAACCCAACATTACATTCATCGTCACCCCACAAATTGGATCTGACAGCCGTGCATCACATGTCTAGCATATACACCTCCCAACCCTCCCTCCCTTCGTTATTTGATAGTAAACTGGCTGCCCCTCACTGGACCGCTAGTTACCAACCCCCAACCCCTCTTGCTGCCTCCCACTTCTCCCTCAATCCACCTGCACCACCCAGCACAACCCCCATGGCAATGTAATCCTCATGCTGAAATGCAGTGTTGGCATTGCATATATGCCATGTATGGCACAGGTGTATGTGTGTGTGTGTGTGTGTGTGTGTGTGTGTGTGTGTATTAGTACTCTAGCTGTAGAACAGTGGTTTCCACCCTGGGTGGGATAAAATGAAATTTTCTGAGGGGTAAAAATTAACTGATTCGATACTGTTTTAGTCATGAAGCTAAATTATTTTCAAAGGATCATTCCTATTATCACAATTTTGTATGACTCTAATACTGATTATATAAGTTATCAATAAGTACTTTTTCTCAGTAACATTAATGTGGTGGAGATTACAGATTCCTCACGTAGATCACCCACTGCATACATACGTTGTGCTTTGTCCCATACACTGCGATGAAAAAAAATGTTCAAATGTGTGTGAAATCTAATGGGACTTAACTGCTAAGGTCATCAGTCCCTAAGCTTACACACTACTTAACCTAAATTATCCTAAGAACAAACACACACACCCATGCCCGAGGGAGGACTCGAACCTCCGCCGGGACCAGCCGCACAGTCCATGCTGGAGCGCTTCAGACCGCTCACTGCGATGATAAAAGTGAAACATGGTAAATGTCTCAGGGAAAGGTCTTCTCAAGATTGTAGATAGTACGCACAATAGTCCAGAAATTGCTTCATTACTCACTTTGAAACAGATAAATGAATTAATTGACAACACAGAACAGCAGTAACTACAAGAGGGCTATTACAACGTTGTATTATTATTTTTATTAGTATTACCATTAGTGGCTGTGGTTAGACACAAAGTATCAACAGCGTGATGTCTTCCAATTTCTGCCAGTTCAGAAGTAAGGAGTGCAACAGTCAAGTGATTTATGAGCAGTAAGTATAGAGCACACAGCCGGCCGTTGGTGGCCGAGCGGTTCTAGGCGCTTCAGTCCGGAACTGCGCGACCGCTACGGTCGCAGGTTCGAATCCTGCCTCGGGCATGGATGTGTGTGATGTCCTTAGGTTGGTTAGGTTTAAGTAGTTCTAAGGTCTAGGGGACTGATGACCTGAGATGTTAAGTCCCATGGTGCTCAGAGCCATTTGAACCATTTTTTTATAGAGCACACATTTTAACTTGGTTGATTTTAAATGGCGTTGCAGCGTGCAGCTGAAGCAAGTGCTGCAATGGAGAGGAGTAACGGAGGGGAAGTGTGTTTTGTAATAAGTCTCTATCCTTACTGTGGATAGTTAGCTTTCTTACTTGAGAAGCAGTTGTGGGTAGCACTTGCGATGCACGTCGAATTCCTTCTTAATTCATTCCAAAACAGACACAGACACACACAAACACACGCACATACACACACACACACACACACACACACACACACACACACACACACAAACACACACAACAATAACATACACAAACTAAATAAATTCATCTTTCACCATTTAAAGAATAAAAGTTTTCCAAGGAAAGTCTTTCATCCTACATTGTAGTTAGGTGTTGAAGTTGCTGATAATGTGGGGGGGGGGGGGGGGCGGCGTTAGGGGGGGGGGGGAACTAGCTAACGTCTAACTGCAGTCATGGGTGATGGTCTCAGAAAGGTTTGGAACTACTGCTCTATAATGTATTACTCTGAATGCTAGTAAGTTTACTTCATATTTGTGTGAGTGTCTGTTAACGTCTCAACACTTCTGTTTTTCATGTTATTACAAGGATTAAGTAATAAAATATCGTCAGTTTGTATTTATCGTAGTGTTTTTCAAGACGTTTGACTCTTTAGATCACATTCCACTCTTAGAAAAACTTAAATTTATGAAACTGGTGACTTTACACACAACTAGTTTGAATCATAGGGAGATGAAACTGGTTGTTCCGCACCATTGCTTCGTCTCAAGGTAATCTATGTTGTGCATAATTAGTTACACATCCGTCATCTTCACATTTTTGTTCGAGCAATGAGAGCCTCTAGTAACGGGATGGACACGAGTGCCATTCTTTATTTATTTCATGTTAAGGTGTGATTATTTCGAATGTGATATCGTGTGCAGTGCAGCTTTGCTGCCAACCTAATACTTGGGGTGAAAAGCCAAAGATGCACCTGTCGTGGTGGTATCTTCAGATTTAGGAAGAGTCCCTTCCCATCCCCCTCAGTACGAGCAGAGGGAGGCTTTCGGTTTCCGGGTAGAAGGTCGATGGACTCTGTGCACATCTCCAGCAGTCTGACAAGTAAAAATAATATGAGGTATATCATAATTAAAATAACAAACCCATTGTACCCACTGTTTTTCAGCACCTTCTTAGCAGACTAATGTTGCGACCATATTTTGCATTCATATTCCAAGTAAATTCAGTGGTAGGGCTTAGATTTCTAATGAGCACATGGAGCTCATTTCAAACCCAGTGTGTGAGGCTAATCCTGTAGTGCCTCCAGGATATCTAATGCCTTTTGCTTTCATTTTTCCCTCCACATGCCTTTATTTAGTTTCGTTAATGTTTTGCAGGATATTTAACGTTATTTTCTTTGTTATATGGGGTCACCCATTGCGTATAACTGAGTGAATACTGTGAAATATCTAAGTATTCGTGGGTGTGGAATTCTTCGATTTTATTTGTTTTTCTCTGCAGGTGTTCGTCTCCATGCTCCCACGTGATCATAACAGCTCGAAGAAAGAATCATCTGCTTCATAAGTTAGTTAAGGATAGAACAAGCGTGTGGTGCGTCTGAAGTTTTCCTTTAAATCCAAGAACGACCCACCATGTTGAGTACCAGTTTGTGTCATTGACTTCCAGTTACCCACAATCAAATGATTCAAATGGCTCTAACCACTATGGGACTTAACGTCTGAGGTCATCAGTCCCCTAGACTAAGAACTACTTAAACCTAACTAACCTAAGGACATCACACACCTCCATGCCCGAGGCAGGATTCGAACCTGCGATCGTAGCAGCAGCGTGGTTCCGGACTGAAGGGCCTAGAGCCGCTCGGCCACAACGGCCGGCCACCCACAATCAGCAGAGGACATTCTTGTGCAGTTTCAGAACATATTTCTGCGTGTGTTGGGTGTGAAATGTTGCCACTACTCCAAGATCAGTTCCACATTGTGAGTACGTATTTCTGGTACTGACTTCCAATGTCACACACGGCACTGACTGCATGGTCACTGCAGAAGGACCGATCTTGTAGAATTTCGAGTATGCTAATCGTGTGGTCATGTGGAGGATTTTCTAGATTCGATTGATGGTTTATAAGTATTTCATCACATGTGTTTTCGTCTACTTGACCTCCACTGGGGCAATTTAATGATATTTTGAGGTAATGCATTGATTACTCCCGCCAAAACCATTCAGACCCAAGTATCCATGTTGTGGGGATCATTAGTAGAAACAGTAGCCATTAGCCAAAGTATGGATGGCCTGAGAATGGAAGTTACGTGTGAACCACCTTAATACCAGAACATCCAAATCCACCAAAAGCAAATGCAAAATATATATGTTTAAAAAGCAGATAAATATTTGATTGAAGCCTTCCTACGAGAAACCTTCCTCGCCTTCGAAACTATCTATGTAATGGTAGACGAGATATGGGTTAAATTCAGGGGAATAATATCAGAGGCAATTGAGAGATCTGTCCCAAATAGATTAATAAAAGGTAGTGCTGATCCCACATGGTACACAAAACAGGTGGGAAAGTTCTTTTCTTGATACAATAATTTACCAACAGCCGTATGTATTGTAGAAATTTATTTCATGAATTTCTTATATGCAACCAGTTTCGGCATTACATTGATGCCATCTTCAGGCCTCTGTACAATGAGTAGAACAAATGTTGTTGTTGTTGTTGTTGTGGTCTTCAGTCCTGAGACTGGTTTGATGCAGCTCTCCATGCTACTCTATCCTGTACAAGCTTCTTCATCTATGTACTATTATAAAAATGTAGAACATACGTTAACAATTGCCAGGTATCTATGTTAACTATGTAAGTGGGTTAAAAGGACATATTGTATATCATTAAAATTATATGTAATGTTAGGGCAAATATGTTTCACGGACAACGAAAAAAATCATGCCAAATTTAAGGAACAAAAAATCTGCAACATTGGCGAAGTATTGCTGAAGCTCGAATCTTAACGCAAACTTGAATGCGAGATGCTCTTAATAGCTTTCACAGCGAAAGTCTGTCTCGAAATCTGACAGATAATTCCAAGAGATTCTGGTCGTACATACCGTATACCAGAGGATAAACATAATCAGTATCTTCACTGTGCGATGGCAATGGTAATAATCACCGAAGATAGCGGAGGTATTGAACGGTTTTCAGAAATTACTTCATCAAAGAAGACCAAGTAAGTATTCCAGAAATCGAATCTAGAACAGCTGCCAACGTCAGTAACTCAGAAGTAGATATTCTAGGTGTAGTAAAGCAGCGCAAAACACTTAATAAAGTTAAGTCTGTTTTAGATAGCGTAACAATAAGTCTGCTTTCAGAGTATGCCGATACAATACCCCAGTTTTTAGCAATCATATACAACCACTTGCTCGGCAAGTGTTCGATCGTTAAGAATTACCTCAAAAGTAATGGGGTGTTGACAACAGTCAGCATGGATTCAAAAAATATATTCCTTGTGAAGCACAACTAGCTCTTTATCCGCACAAAATAATGAGTGCTATCGGCAGAGAATCTCAAATAGATTTCGTGTTGCTAGATCTCGAAAAGAATTTGACAAGAGACCTCTAATCAAACTGTGTGCCTATCGCTTCAGTTGGGCTACTGGATTCGTGATTTCCTGTGAGAAATCGACGGAAAATCATCGAGTAAAATAGAAGGGAGTTCTCGCGTTCCCGAAGGAAGTCTTATAGGCCTGGCAGGAAACAGTGTGAAAAGTATATATATATATATATATATATATATATATATATATATATATATATATATATATATATATATATATATATATATATATATATAAGGTATGTACAGGTATGTAAATGGTTGCTAGGCCAAGGGCTATAAAGTCACTTGATCCCTTACCTTTTTGAAGAATGTAAACCGAGATATGACCCACAGAAAAATCGCATTTTCGCGTACGGCTTTTGGAACATACAGACGTGTTCAAATTATTAGACTAAACGATTATTTTTCATATTCTAAATTTTTCTGGTTCAAAATTAGGAGAGAGAAGTGTAATAATTGATTTGTTTTAATGGTTCGATCGACGTCACGAAAATCCAAGCAAATCACAGATCACTGAATTTTTCACAGTTGGTAAACATTTGTCATTTTCCTTCCAAATTGTGATGATGTTAGTTGCCTGTGTACACGCTTTGAAACTGTGTTTACAGTAATGTTTTACGTATTTGTGCTGTACTTCAGCTTGTTATTTATTCTATCAACTTCTTGCTACATTAACAAGACATTATATAGCTTGTTAACTTGCATGCTTTTAGCTATAGGAATGAATCGTGGAGTTTCCAAATCAGGTGATGTTTTGGGGGAGAGGAAAGATGTTTCACCTCGGAAAGTTTCGGCTGTGGTGGCACTTATTGCTGAAAATTGTTATACACAGCAAGAAATTGCTGACAGAATGAGAACATCACAGGAAACTGTCAGCAGAACCAAATCTTCAGTGCAGAAAGGTGGTGAATACAAGCCAAACAGGAAATGAAAATGTGGGCATAAAAGAAAAATGAGCCCTAGAACAACTAGAAGATTTACAAACGTGGCAACAATGGACTGTAAACTTACTTCTACAGACATGAGCCATCAGCTGAAAGGTTTGGATGTTGAAGTTTCACCTGTGACAGTGAGGAGAGGCTGTGTGAACGTGGTTTAAAGGCATGCCGACCAAGGAAAAGACAGAAAATCACATCCGCCATGAAAACCAAAAGACTGCACTGGGCTAAACAACTAAGGAGTGAACAAGTAAGGACTGGGCTAAGTTATGTGCAATGATATGGTAAATTAAGTGGGTTTGATCTCCAAAGTTAGGAATTTTGGTTTGAAATTGTGATGTTTTATTGATATTAAGGAAATGCGTATTTGAGTTTTAAACTGTTGAGGTCTTCTATGCTACTATTCCCAACTTTTATAACTTGCAATTTTGTACACATGCTTCAGGTATGCTTCAGTGATGATCTGTATTCACTGTGATTGAAGAAAGCAGCCATATGTTTGTCACAGACCTGGAGAACAGCTCAAAGCTAAGTGCGTGCAGCAATGTGTGAAGCATCCAACTTCCGTTTCGGTGTGGAGTGTGATGTTGGTGAAAGGCCCTGGCAGATTACACGTTGTTGAAGGGACAATGAGGCAAGGACAATATCAAGAAATCCTTGAAAAAGAACTTTTCCTCCAAATAAACGAGTGGTTTCCTAATAAATATGGCACTTTTGTGCATGATGGGGCACCTTGCCACAAAGTCAAAAGTGTTTCAAAGTACTTGGAAGAATAGCAACTGAAAGTGTTGCCCTGGTCGGAGAATAGCTCTGATATGAACTCAAATGAAAATTTATGGCCTTTTGTGAAAGAGAGGATAAGGAAATTTACAATAACTACCAAACCAGATCTACATCTACATCTACATTGATACTCCGCAAGCCACCCAACGGTGTGTGGCGGAGGGCACTTTACGTGCCACTGTCATTACCTCCCTTTCCTGTTCCAGTCGCGTATGGTTCGCGGGAAGAACGACTGTCTGAAAGCCTCCGTGCGCGCTCTAATCTCTCTAATTTTACATTCGTGATCTCCTCGGGAAGTATAAGTAGGGGGAAGCAATATATTCGATACCTCATCCAGAAACGCACCCTCTCGAAACCTGGCGAGCAAGCTACACCGCGATGCAGAGCGCCTCTCTTGCAGAGTCTGCCACTTGAGTTTATTAAACATCTCCGTAACGCTATCACGGTTACCAAATAACCCAGTGACGAAACGCGCCGCTCTTCTTTGGATCTTCTCTATGTCCTCCGTCAACCCGACCTGGTACGGATCCCACACTGATGAGCAATACTCAAGTATAGGTCGAACGAGTGTTTTGTAAGCCACCTCCTTCGTTGATGGACTACAATTTCTAAGCACTCTCCCAATGAATCTCAACCTGGTACCCGCCTTACCAACAATTAGTTTTATATGATCATTCCACTTCAAATCGTTCCGTACGCATACTCCCAGATATTTTACAGAAGTAACTGCTACCAGTGTTTGTTCCGCTATCATATAATCATACAATAAAGGATCCTTCTTTCCATGTATTCGCAATACATTACATTAGTCTATGTTAAGGGTCAGTTGCCACTCCCTGCACCAAGTGCCTATCCGCTGCAGATCTTCCTGTATTTCGCTACAATTTTCTAATGCAGCAACTTCTCTGTATACTACAGCATCATCCGCGAAAAGCCGCATGGAACTTCCGACACTATCTACTAAGTCATTTATATATATTGTGAAAAGCAATGGTCCCATAACACTCCCCTGTGGCACGCCAGAGGTTACTTTAACGTCTGTAGACGTCTCTCCATTGATAACAACATGCTGTGTTCTGTTTGCCAAAAACTCCTCAATCCAGCCACACAGCTGGTCTGATATTCCGTAGGCTCTTACTTTGCTTATCAGGCGACAGTGCGGAACTGTATCGAACGCCTTCCGGAAGTCAAGAAAAATAGCATCTACCTGGGAGCCTGTATCTAATATTTTCTGGGTCTCATGAACAAATAAGGCGAGTTGGGTCTCACACGATCGCTGTTTCCGGAATCCATGTTGATTCCTACATAGTAGATTCTGGGTTTCCAGAAATGACATGATACGCGAGCAAAAAACATGTTCTAAAATTCTACAAGAGATCGATGTCAGAGATATAGGTCTATAGTTTTGCGCATCTGCTCGACGACCCTTCTTGAAGACTGGGACTATCTGTGCTCTTTTCCAATCATTTGGAACCCTCCGTTCCTCTAGAGACTTGCGGTACACGGCTGTTAGAAGGGGGGCAAGTTCTTTCGCGTACTCTGTGTAGAATCGAATTGGTATCCCGTCAGGTCCAGTGGACTTTCCTCTATTGAGTGATTCCAGTTGCTTTTCTATTCCTTGGACACTTATTTCGATGTCAGCCATTTTTCGTTTGTGCGAGGATTTAGAGAAGGAACTGCAGTGCGGTCTTCCGCTGTGAAACAGCTTTGGAAAAAGGTGTTTAGTATTTCAGCTTTACGCGTGTCATCCTCTGTTTCAATGCCATCATCATCCCGTAGTGTCTGGATATGCTGGATAAACTAGTGGAAATCTGTTACTATGACAGTGATATTAAAATGTCATATGAAAAGTTAATAAAAACTATGCCAAACATGATAAAAATGTTGATTAAGAAAAGATGCATGTATACAAAGTATTGAATGTGCAAATATAATCTGTATGTGGATGTAAATGTGTAATAAATGTAAAGTTTTGGAAAAAAAGTCTTTTCTTGTGAACACGTATGTACCGATACTGTGCACTGTCGTGCACGGATCGATCAACAAGTTTCGTAGGAGTGATTAGGAAATGAGAAAAGAGAGCAGGAGTGTTTGAGGTGGAAGACTTACAAAAAGAACTACGGTGCATTCCTAATCAGTGGAATAGTTCTGGCAGGGGGCATTTAGTATTTTGTCGTTTTGTTGTCACTGGTAGAAGCCGACCTCGAGGGAAGATGAGTTTGGATTCCGTAGAAATGTTGGATCACATGAGGCAATACTGACCCTACGACTTATCTTAGAAAATAGATAAAGGAAAGGCAAACCTACGTTTCTAGCATTTGTAGACTTAGAGAAAGCATCTGAAAATGTTTACTGGAATACTCTCTTTCAAATTCTGAAGGTGGCAGGGGTAAAACAGAGGGGGCCGAAGGTTATTTACAATTTGTGCAGAAACCAGATGGCAGTTATAAGAGTCGAGGGGCATGAAAGGGAAGCAGTGGTTGGGAAGGGAGTGAGACAGGGTTGTAGCCTGTATTCAATCTGTATATTGAGCAAGCAGTAAAGGAACCAAAAGAAAAGTTAGGAGTAGGTATTAAAATGGATGTCAGATGAACGTCAACAAAAGCAAAACGAGGATAATGGAATGTAGTCGAATGAAATCGGGTAATGGTGCGGGAATTAGATTAGGAAATGAGACAGTTAAAGTAGTAAATGAGTTTTGGTATTTTGGGAGCAAAATAACAGATAATGGTCGAAGTAGAGAGGATATGAAATGTAGACTAGCAATGGGAAGGAAAGCGTTTCTGAAGAAGAGAAATTTGTTAACATCGAGTGTAGATTTAAGTGTCAGGAAGTCGTTTCTGAAAGTATTTGCATGGAGTGTAGCCATGTATGGAAGTGACAAGTGGACGATAAGTAGTTTGGACAAGAAGACAATAGAAGCTTTCGAAATGTGGTGCTACAGAAGAATGCTGAAGGTTAGATGGGTAGATCACGTAACTAATGAGGCGGTATTGAACAAAATAGGGGAGAAGAGGAGTTTGTGGTACAACTTGACTAGAAAAAGGGATCGGCTGGTAGAACATTTTCTCAGGCATCAAGGGATCACCAATTTAGTGTTGGAGCGCAGCGTGGACGGTAAAAATCGTAGAGAGAGACACTAAACAGATTCAGAGCGATGTAAGTTGCAGTAGGTACTGGGAGATGAAGAAGCTTGCTCAGGATAGAGTAGCACGGAGAGCTGCATCAAGCTAGTCTCACGACTGAAGTCCACAACAACAACATTGTCACCCTCCGTTTCGACGCCAGTATTGCCACAGAGCATGTGAACAGATTGCGTCGATCAGCTTGTTTTATTTAACACGAAAGGTGCTGCACGGGGCGCGGCGGCGTTTGGTTTCGCCGTGTGTTGCTGCTGGCTGCGCCAGCTGGGCTACGTAAGCCAGTTTGCCTAACGAGATCAGGGGAGGCGCGGGCGCAGCCAGCGCCGGGGAACTCAGTGCAGCGAGCCAGTCACGCCGCAGTTTCGGTCGCAGACTCGCGCCAGCAGCCCTTACGTGGCAGCCGCCGCGGTTGTACAGCACACACACGCCGCACAGCGCAGAGCCAGGTAGGGGCAGACCTCTCACCTGGACTCCCAGCCCAAAACTTCACGGTGATTCAGATTTCGTAGGTGGTCTTGAGTGGACTCAGGACACCAGTCCATGCTAATACTATGAGGTGAAGATCATGGGATACCACCTAATGTCATGTAGCACCTCCTTTCGTTCAAAAAATGGATCTAAGCACTATGGGACTTAACGTCTAAGGTAATCAGTCCTCGAGACTTATGTTGTTGTTGTGGTCTTTAGTCGAGAGACTGGTGTGATGCAGCTCTCCATGCTACTCTATCCTGTGCAAGCTTCTTCATCTCCCAGTACCTACTCCAGCCTACATCCTTCTGAATCTGCTTAGTGTATTCATCTCTTGGTCTCCCTGTACAATTTTTACCCTCCACACCGCCTTCCTATGCTAAATTTGTGATCCCTTGATGCCTCATCACATGTCCTACCAACCGATCCCTTCTTCTAGTCAAGTTGTGCCACAAATTCCTCTTCTCTCCAATTCTATTCGATACCTCCTCATTAGTTACGTGGTCTAACTATCTAATCTTCAGCATTCTTCTGTAGCACCACATTTCGAAAGCTTCTATTCTTTTCCTGTCTAAACTATTGATCGTCCACGTTTCACTTCCATACGTGGCTACACTACATACAAATACTTTCACAAACGTCTTCCTGGCACTTAAATCTATACTCGTTGCTAACAAATTTCTCTTCTTCAGAAAAGCTTTCCTTGTCACTGCCAGTCTACATTTTATATCCTCTCTACTTCGACGATCATCATTTATTTTGCTCCCCAAACAACAAAACTCTTCTACTACTTTAAGGGTCTCGTTTCCTGATCTAATTCCCGCTGTATCACCCGAATAATTCGACTACATTCCATTATCCTTTTGATTTGTTGATGTTCATCTTATATCCATTCCGTTCAACTGCTCTTCCAACCTTTGCTGTCTCTGACAGAATTACAATGTCATCGGCGAACCTCAAAGTTTTTATTACTTCTCCGTGGATTTTAATTCCTACTTCGAATTCTTCTTTTGTTTCCATTACAGCTTGTTCAATATACAGATTGAATAATATCGGGGAGAGGCTACAACGCTGTCTCACTCCCTTCCAAACCACTGCTTTCCTTTCATGTCCCTCGACTCTTATAACTGCCATCTGGTTTCTGCACAAATTGGCAATAGCCTTTCGCTCCCTGCATTTTACCCCTGCCACCTTCAGAATTTGAAAGAGAGTATTGCAGCCAACATTGTCAAAAGCTTTCGCTAAGTCTACAAATGCTAGGAACGTAGGTTTGCCTTCCCTTAATCTATTTTCTAAGATAAGCCGTAAGGTCAGTATACCCTCACGTGTTCCAACATTTCTATGGAATCCAAACTGATCCACCCCGGGGTCGGCTTCTACCAGTTTTTTCATTCGTCTGTAAAGAATTCGTGTCAGCATTTTGCAGCCGTGGCTTATTAAACTGATAGTTCGGTAATTTTCACATCTGTCAACACCTGCTTTCTTTGGGATTGGAATTATTATATTCTTCTTGAAGTCTGAGGGTATTTCGCCTGTCTTATACATCTTGCTCACCAGACTTACAACTACTTAAACCTAACTAACCTAAGGCCCGCACACACGGATTCTAACCTGCGACCGTAGCAGCAGCGCGGTTCCGGACTGAAGCGCCTAAAAACGCTCGGCCACATCGGCCGGCCCTCCTTTTGTGCTGCATAGTGCAGCAACTCGACGTAGCATGGACTCAACAAGTCTTTGGAGGTCCCATGTAGAAATATTGAGCCACGCTGCCTCTATAGCCATCCAAATTTGCGGAAGTGTATACGATGCAGAATTTTGTGCACGAACTCAGCTCTCGATTATGTCCCGTAAATGTTGGATGGGAATAACGTCGAGCGGTCTAGGTAGCCAAATAATTCACTCGAACTCTCCAGAACGTTCTTCAAACCAATTGCGAACAATTGTGTCATCCATAAAAATTCAGTTGCTGATTGGGAGGAACACGGAGCCCATGAAAGGCTGCAAACGGTGTCCAAGTAGCCGAACATGACCATTACCAGTCAATAATCTGTTCAGTTGGACCGGAGGACCCAGTACATTCCATGTAAACACAGGCGACACCATTATGGAGCCACCATCAACGTGCACAGTGCCTTGTCGACAAATTGTGTTCATGGCTTCGTGGGGTCTGTGACACTCTCGAAAGCTACCATCAGCGATTACCAACTGAAATAGGAACTCATCTCACCAGGCATTCGCAGCTCGTGGTCTAGTGTCTAGCATTGCTGACTCTGGATCATGGGGTCCCAGATTCGGTTCCCGGCTGGGTTCCGGATTTTCTCTGCCTGGGGACTCGGTGTTTGTATTGTCCTCATCATTTCATCATCATCATTCGTGACAGTGGTTAGATTGGACTGTGTAAAAATTAGGACTTTGTGTGTGCTCTGATGACCGCCCAGTTGAGCGCCCCACACACCAAACATCATCATCATCAGACCAGGCCACCGTTTTCCAGTCGTTTAGAATCCAACCGATATGGTGACGAGCCCAGGAGAGGCCCTACAGGCGATGTCGTACTTTTAGCAAAGGCCCTCGCATCGCTCATCGGCTGACATACCCCACTGAAACAGCAGAAAATCCTAAGAAATTTTGGTCTTATGTCAAAGCAGTAGGTGGATCAAAACAAAATGTCCAGACACTCTGTGACCAAAATGGTACTGAAACAGAGGATGCCAGACTAAAGGCCGAAATACTAAATGTCTTTTTCCACAGCTGTTTCACAGAGGAAGAATGCACTGTAGTTCAAATGGCTCTGAGCACTATGCCACTTAACTTCTGAGGTCATCAGTCGCCTAGAACTTAGAACTAATTAAACCTAACTAACCTAAGGACATCACACACATCCATGCCCGAGGCAGGAATCGCACCTGCGACAGTAGCGGTCGCTCGGTTCCAGACTGTAGCGCCCAGAACCGCACGGCCACTCCGGCCGGCGCCGTGTAGTTTATTCTCTAGATTGTCGTACAGATGACAAAATGGTAGATATCGAAATAGACGACAGAGGGATAGAGAAACAATTAAAATCGCTCAAGAGAGGAAAGGCCGCTGGACCTGATGGGATATCAGTTCGATTTTACACAGAGTACGCGAAGGAACTTGCCCCCCTTCTTGCATCGGTGTACCGTAGCTCTCTAGAAGGGCGTAGCGTTCCAAAGGATTGGAAAAGGGCACAGGTCATCCCCGTTTTCAAGGAGGGACGTCGAACAGATGTGCAGAACTGTAGACCTATATCTCTAACGGCGATCAGTTGTAGAATTTTGGAACACGTATTATGTTCGAGTATAATGACTTTTCAAGAGACTAGAAATCTACTCTGTGGGAATCAGCATGGGTTTCGAAAAAGACGGTCGTGTGAAACCCAACTCGCGATATTCGTCCACGAGACTCAGAGGGCCATAGACACGGGTTCACAGGTAGATGCCGTGTTTCTTGACTTCCGCAAGGCGTTCGATACAGTTCCCCACAGTCGTTTAGTGAACAAAGTAAGAGCATATGGACTATCAGACCAATTGTGTGATTGGATTGAAGAGTTCCTAGATAACAGAACGCAGCATGTCATTCTCAATGGAGAGAAGTCTTCCGAAGTAAGACTGATTTCAGGTGTGCCGCAGGGGAGTGTCATAGGACCGTTGCTATTCACAATATACATAAATGACCTGGTGGATGACATCGGAAGTTCACTGAGGCTTTTTGCAGATGATGCTGTGGTGTATCGAGAGGTTGTAAGAATGGAAAATTGTACTGAAATGCAGGAGGATCTGCAGCGAATTGACGCATGGTGCAGGGAATGGCAATTGAATCTCAATGTAGACAAGTGTAACGTGCTGCGAATACATAGAAAGAAAGATCCAGTATCATTTAGCTACAAAATAGCAGGTCAGCAACTGGAAGCAGTTAATTCCATAAATTGTCTGGGAGTAGAGATTAGGAGTGATTTAAAATGCAATGATCATATACATTTGATCGGCGGTAAAGTAGATGCTAGACTGAGATTCATTGGAAGAATCCTAAGGAAATGCAATCCGAAAGCAAAGGAAGTAGGTTACAGTACACTTGTTCATCCACTGCTTGAATACTGCTCAGCAGTGTGGGATCCGTACCAGATACGGTTGATAGAAGAGATAGAGAAGATCCAACGGAGAGCAGCGCGCTTCGTTACAGGATCATCTAGTAATAACGAAAGCGTTACGGAGATGATAGATAAACTACAGTGGAAGACTCTGCAGGAGAGTCGCTCAGTAGCTCGTTACGGGATTTTCTTGAAGTTTCGAGAATATACCTTCACCGAGGAGTCAAGCAATATATTGCTCCCTGCTACGTATATCTCGCGAAGAGACCACGAGGATAAAATCAGAGAGATTAGAGCCCACACAGAAGCATACCGACAATCTTTCTTCCCACGAACAATACGAGACTGGAATAGAAGGGAGAACCGATAGAGGTACTCAAAGTACCATCCGCCACACACCGGCACGTGGCTTCCGGAGTATGGATGTAGATGTAGATGTAGAATTACCGTCGTGAAGCCATAATCACGTCGAAAAGCTTTTCACATATATCACCTGAGTACAAATGATAACTTTGCCAGTGCAGTCCCCATTTACACTTCGTGTATGGGACACTATGGCCATCTGTATATCTGCATATCGCCATCCCATGAGTTTGACACCTCCTCTGTGTACATCTATATCCAGAAATGCACCGTTTGGAACACGAACTACTTGCATACTGTCAAGAGGTTTGCGTCTGGTGTCACGTGATGTGTTGCGTGTCATCATGTCACGCGTCATCAGAGAACAATCGGGTGAACTGAAGCGCATGTAAATCAGTTGTCACTGAGTGATCGAGAAGGACGGTGGATTGGAGAACGGCAAAGTACAAGTTTTCCGAGTACATGTTGCTCATCTTCGGTGATAGTGGATGAAATGATCGTGTAGGACAACGGCTGTATCACGAACGATTTCCGGGTCGTGCCCGTCCATCTAATGCCATGATTCCAACAACGGCTTCTTGGAAGCCTCCACCTTCAAGGCCAATAGAACTGTTTGTAGAGTTGGTCCCGGCGGGGGTTCGAGTCCTCCCTCGGGCATGAGTGTGTGTGTTTGTCCTTAGGTTAGTTTAGGTTAAGTAGTGTGTAAGCTTAGGGACTGATGACCTTAGCAGTTAAGTCCCTTAAGATTTCACACATATTTGAACATTTTTTTGAGATTTTCACTCTGCAGGGGAGTGTGCGCTGATATGGTTTTCATATCAGCGCACACTCCCCGCTGCAGAGTGAGAATCTCATTCTGGGAACATCCTCCAGGCTGTGGCTAAGCCATGTGAGGACATGGCAATATCCTTTCTTCCAGGGTCCTGGCGGAGGTTCGAGTCCTCCCTCGGGCATGGGTGTGTGTGTGTGTGTGTGTGTGTGTGTGTGTGTGTGTGTGTGTGTGTGTTTGTCGTTAGGATAATTTAGGTTAAGTAGTGTGTAAGCTTAGGGACTGATGACCTTAGCAGTTAAGTCCCATGAGATTTCACACACATTTCTTCCAGGAGTGCTAGTTCTGCAAGGTTCGCAGAAGAGCTTCTGTGAAGTTTGGACTGTAGGAGACGATATACTGGCAAAAGTAAAGCTGTGAGGACGGGGCGTGTGTCGTGCTTGGGTAGCTCAGATGGTGGAGCACTTGCCCGCGAAAGGCGAAGTTCCCGAGTTCGAGTCTCGATCCGGCACACAGTTTTAATCTGCCAGGAAGTTTCAGTATTTAATTGTTTGCACAAGGAATCCTTTTGCTGAAAGCAGTGTTGCAGGTTTGTCATTGTCGCTATAACACCGTGTTGTTTCGTTTTCTTCGTTGAGTGTTCTTGTTTGTATAACTAAAATGAGTATTGTAAAAAGGGAAAGGAAATTTGTGATTTTGAACGTTAAGTCAGAAGGGCTAAAACAACTTGATAAAGGAGAAGTAGAAAAGAAAAAAAAAACTGAGAAAAACCTGCTTTCGGCTATGGTGTAGGTTAAGCTACTATTGGCGAGTGGCAAAGAAACCGACTTAAACTGGAACAACTTTCTTAAAAGAAATGCTGTGAAGGACCTGTTACCCGAAAAAATATGAAGTAGTCGGAGTTTGAAGAAAAAGTGAGGTGGTGTTGACGTGGTTTATTCTTCTCAGAATCAGTTTTATATCTTTCTCCCATATAAATTTCGATTGTCGGAGTTTTCAATCGTTGTAGGTTGTCCTTTCGAAATATCGATATACCGATATTCTTTTCCACAGATATAGATATCTACCGGCAATATTTCTTTCTTCGATATATGGACATCATTATAGCAATATCGAGTGCCGCTACTTTTATTTTATATTACATTTTTTCACAATTTTGGGTAAATCATCTGAAGCTGTTGTTTTGAAATTGTAATAGAACTTAATTTTCCCTTCACTGTGGGAAGGAATCTTATGAAGTCCAGTCTCTCTCTTTGACTGTGTTAAGCGAATATAAGTGGCACAAAAAGAGAAGTCCGATTGCACGGGGAGGTGGTGGCGTGAATGGAATAACAAGATTTCCGATGTGAAGGAACAGCACACCAGTTGCGTTAAAATACTATTTTTAACGGAACTAGTCTTCTGTTTCTTCACGTCGCCGTTCTTCAGAAACAGTTGCTGAAGCTGATGAACGGAAATCGAAATGACACGACTGGTCACTGCGGTGGGGGGAAACGTGTGAGGCGAAATGGTGACGTAATCGGAACCGGCGCTACCAACAGAAACTGCAACATTTAACTTCACCACGCAATTTTGACACTACAACTGATAGGTCACTAGCGTTTGCAGAAAAAAAATAGAAACAGACAGGGATGCTGATATGAAGTGTTCCGGACAAATCCGACATGTGACGAAACCGATCGACGGACTCATCGAAGACCTTTCATTGTGCCGCTTACCTGTAGTTACCATTGTTATCAAAGTGGTTATTGCCATACGTGTATGTGCATCGTTTTCCTTTCAATTCTTGCAAGTAGTGGCATAGACAGGGTACTAGCTTCTTGATGTACAGAGATGTTGTTGTTGTGGTCTTCAGTCCTGAGACTGGTTTGATGCAGCTCTCCATGCTACTCTATCCTGTGCAAGCTTCTTCATCTCCCAGTACCTACTGCAACCTACATCCTTCTGAATCTGCTTAGTGTATTCATCTCTTGGTCTCCCTCTACGATTTTTACCCCCCACGCTGCCCTCCAGTACTACATTGGTGATCCTTTGATGCCTCAGAACATGACCTACCAAGCGATCCCTTCTTCCAGTCAAGTTGTGCCACAAATTTCTCTTCTCCCCAATTCTATTCAATTCCCCTTCATTAGTTATGTGATCTACCCATCTAACCTTCAGCATTCTTCTGTAGCACCACATTTCGAAAGCTTCTATTCTCTTCTTGTCCAAACTACTTGTCGTCCATATTTCACTTCCATACATGGCTACACTCCATACAAATACTTTCAGAAACGACTTCCTGACTCGTAAATCTATACTCAATGTTAACAAATTCCTCTTCTTCAGAAACGCTTCGCTTGCCATTGCTAGTCTACATTTTATATCCTCTCTACTTCGACCATTATTAGTTATTTTGCTCCCCAAATAGCAGAACTCCTTTACTACTGTAAGTGTGTCATTTCCTAATCTAATTCCCTCAGCATCACCTGACTTAATTCGACTACATTCCAGTATCCTCGTTTTGCTTTTGTTGATGTTCATCTTATACCCTCCTTTCAAGACACTGTCCATTCCGTTCAGCTGCTCTTACAAGTCCTTTGCTGTCTCTGGCAGGATTACCATGTCATCGGCGTAAAAAAATGTTCAAATGGCTCTGAGCACTATGCGACTTAACTTCTGAGGTCATCAGTCGCCTAGAACTTAGAACTAATTAAACCTAACTAACCTAAGGACATCACACACATCCATGCCCGAGGCAGGATTCGAACCTACGACCGTAGCGGTCACGCGGTTCCAGACTGAAGCGCCTTTAACCGCACGGCCACACCGGCCGGCTCATCGGCGTACCTCAAAGTTTTTATTTCTTCTCCATGGATTTTAATACCTACAGAGTATCTAATAATAAATCAATACTTAAATATACGGCTCAAAAATGATCAGTAGATTTACAATGTGCAGCCGATATTTTTATAGACGGGTACGTCGATATCTTTTTCCGTCCACACTACATCGATACTTTCTTCGGTATATCGTGAACCTGTCATGATAATGTTTTAAATATCGATATATCGGATTCATGACGTTTTCGAAAACAACAACAGTCTTAGGCGGAGCCATTCACCGCGAACTATCGACACTCTACTGCACCCGCAACATCGCAGGTTCCGTGGATGTATCACAGAGTGGGGTCTGGCGAGCTCTCCATCAACGGCAGCTTCACCCGTGACACCTCCAGGATATGCAGGTATTGGGTCCAGCTGATTTTCCACCACGCGCTGATTACTGTGGAGCCAACTCGTGTTCTGTCGACGCCCCATCTCGACTCGGATCATTTTTTTCAGAGCCGAAGCGCACTTCGCAAACGATGATCGGCCGTAATATGCGCCTCTGGGATGAAGGAAGCCTCGTGCCTTACATACCCTTGCATTTCAGCATCGTTTCGGTATTAACGTGGGGGCAGGTATTGTCCACGGTGGAATGATTGGCCCGTGTGTTCCACCGCCCCAACCGGTCACACCCACTTGGCCTTTCTGCAAGGTGTACTGGGGCAGTGTTTGGAGTATGGAGCATTGCATATTCACCGTACGAAGCGATTGCAGCATGATGGCGCGCTAGCCCACTTTTCACGCGACATCCGTCAGCGCCTTCACCCACCAGACATTCAGGGACTCACGAACAGTTCGCTGTGGACCGATCCCTTGTCCAGCACGATCGAGAGATTCAACACATCTGGGCATTTTCCGCCGGCCGGTGTGCCCGAGCGCAGTCCTAGGCGCTTCAGTCCTGAAACAAGCGGCTGCTACAGTCGAAGGTTCGAATCCTGCCTCGGGCATGGATGTGTGTGATGTCCCTAGGTCAGTTAGGTTTAAGTAGTTCTAAGTCTAGGGGACTTATGACCCCAGATATTAAGTCCCACAGTGCATAGAGCCATTTTAACAATTTTGGACTTTTTCCTGTAGGGATACTTGGAAAGTATTGTATACGAGAGTCTTCTGGAGTCACAGGACGATCTACCTGCCCCTTTAATGGCTGTAGTGGTGCTCATTTCGGGTACTCCAGGACCTTCGGACCGTGCGTACGTGAACGTCGTCCGCAGGTACACTTTGTGCAACGAAACTGCTGGTCGCCATTTCGAGGATATCATGCAGTTCACGCAGTTATGAGTTGTTGTTGTTTGTTTTGATTTAGGGCGCAAAAACAACTGGGGCCATTTATTTATTTTCTTTATTTAGATGTCAAGTTCCGCAGGGCCAAATTGAGGAGCAAATCTCCAAGGTCATGGACCGTGTCAGTACATGAAATTACAGCATAAAATTAATAACAGATAAAAATAAATGCTCATGAAAATGAAAAAAAGTCAGTGCATAAGTTTAAGTAAAAGCTATCAGCAATGCATTAAGAATCACTTTAATGTTTCAAGGAACTCCTCGCCAGAATAGAAGGAGTGACTCATGAGGAAACTCTTCAGTTTCGATTTTAAAGCGCGTGGATTACTGCGAAGATTTTTGAATTCGAGTTGCAGCTTATTGAAAATGGATGCAGCAGTACACTGCACACCTTTTTGCACAAGAGTTAAGGAAGTCCGATCCAAACGCAGGTTTGATTTCTGCCGAGTATTAACCGAGTGAAAGCTGCTTATGATTGGGAATAAGCTAATATTGTTAACAAGAAATGACAGTAAGGAATATATACATTGAGAGGCCAAGAGGTCCATGAACTTTCTGCCCGAACCGCCCATTTCTGAGTCAAAAATATCGTTTTAGAATGGGAAGAGTTACCCCAAAATATAATACCATACGACATAAGCGATTGAAAATAAGCCAAGTAGACTAATTTTCGTGTCGTACGATCACTCAATTCTGATACCGTTCGAATACAAAAATGGCAACATTAAGTCTTCGAACAAGATCCTGAATGTGGGCTTTCCACGACAGCTTACTATCTATCTGAACACCTAGAAACTTCCACTGTTCAGTTTCACTAATCATATGCCCGATCTGCAAAATTAAAACGTCATGTCTTGTTGAGTTGTGTGTTATAAACTATGAAAACTGAGTCTTACTGTGAGTTAGCGTTAGTTTATTTTCTACAAACCATGAACTTGGGTCATGAACTGCACTATTTGAAACTGAGCCAATGTAGCACACTACATCCTTTACTACCAAGCTACTGTCATCAGCAAACAGAAATATTTTAGAGTTACTTGTAATACTAGAGGGCATGTCATTTACATAAATAAGGAACAGGAGCAGCCCCAACACTGATCCCTGGGGCACCCCCCACTTGTCTGTACCCCACTCAGACCCCACATCACAGCCGTTATCAACACTCTGAATAATGACCTTTTGCTGCCTGTTGCTAAAGTAAGAGGTGAACCAATTGCGAGCTACTCCCTGTATTCCGTATTGGTCCAACTTCTGGAGCAATATTTTGTGGTCAACACAACCAAATGCCTTAGTTGAATAAAAAAAAATGGAAAACGTTCGAAACCTTTTGTTTAGCCCATCCAGTACCTCACAGAGAAAAGAGAATATAGTATTTTCAGTTGTTAAACGACTTGTAAAGCCTAACTGTACATTTGATAGCAAATGTGTGATCTAAAATGATCAATTATCCTTACATACACAGCCTTTTCAATAACTTTTGCAATTATCCTTACATACACAGCCTTTTCAATAACTTTTGCAATTATCCTTACATACACAGCCTTTTCAATAACTTTTGCAAACACTGATGGCATAGAAATAGCTCTAAAATTATCTACATTATCCCTTTCTCGCTATAAATAAAGTGGCTTTAGTACTGAGTACTTTAATGGCTCAGGAAACTGACCATTCCTAAAGGAAAAATTACAAATCTGGCTAAATACAGGGCTAAAATGTGCAGCACAGAACTTAAATATTCTGCTAGACACTCCATCATAACCATGAGAGTCATACGCGCCCAAGTGAAAGCTATAGAACAGGAAGATAGAGAGGAGTTAAAAAACGACTACATGTCAATCCCAACTGACATAACAGAAGACAGCTGAAACCAGGGACGTGGAGGGGCTGCAAAAGACACCATACAGAAACGGAGATCAAAAACTAAAAATTAAATGGCCTTTGCCATATCGCTTTGGCGGATAAAAAGTAAAACGCGGTCCGCCCCATTTGCTAAAACGGCCGATAACTCAGAAGGCAAATCCAGGCGGGAACATAAACGATTAAAAAATGGTCATTCCATCAGGAAGTGGCGGACAGTTAAAACTTGGGTGCAATGTGTACAATGTGGGGGGGAGGGGGGGGGGGGGGGGGGGAGCGCCACGTATCAAATGACGATGGCTAAAAAGGCAGTGCCCTATTCGCAATCTGGTTTTAATTACCACATACACCATGCAGGGCATCTTTTGACGTTCTTTAAGGGTAGTTTATCTTCCAAGCGGCGCATTTCCGGACGTGGATTTATTACCAAATATTGCTATCTGAGTCCCCTCTATGACACATAGAATCACCCTGTATATGCCGCCGACATCTGAAGTCTGCGAACCACTGTCAAATGCAAGCCAAAGGGTGCTTTCCTTTTCATCGTGTATTACGTTCCACTCGCATACGGAGCGCAACTGCTGATTGGAACTGCACTACTGGCCATTAAAATTACTACACCATGAAGAAGTGCAGATGATAAACGGGTATTCATTGGACACATATGTTATACTAGAACTGACATTTGATTACATTTTCACGCAGTTTGGGTGCATAGATCCTGAGAAATCAGTACCCATAACAACCACCTCTGGCCGTAATAACGGCCTTGATACGCCTGGGCATTGAGTCAAACAGAGCTTCGATGGCGTGTACAGGTACAGTTGCCCACGCAGCTTCAACACGATACCACAGTTCATCAAGAGCAGTGACTGGCGTATTGTCACGAGCCAGTTGCTCGGCCACCATTGACCAGACGTTTTCAGTTGATGAGAGATCTGCAGAATGTGCTGGCCAGGGCAGCAGTCGAACATTTTATGTATCCAGAAAGGCCTGTACAGGATCTTCAACATGCGGTCGTGCATTATCCTGCTGAAATGTAGGGTTTCACAGGGATCGAATGATGGGTAGAGCCACGGGTCGTAACACATCTGAAATGTAACGTCCACTGTTCATAGTGCGTTCAATACGAACAAGAGGTGACCGAGACGTGTAACCAATGGGACCCCACACCATCACGCCGGGTGATACGTCAGTATGGCGATGACGAATACACGCTTCCAATGTGCGTTCACCGCGATGTCGCCAAACACGGATGCGTCCATCATAATGTTGATTCATCGGAAAAATGACGTTTTGCCATTCGTGCACCCAGGTTCGTCTTTGAGTACACCATCGCAGGCGCTCCTGTCTGTGATGCAGCGCCAAGGGTAACCGCAGCCACGGTCTCCGAGCTGATAGTCCATGCTGCTGCAAAAGTCGTCGAAATGTTCGTGCAGATCGTTGTTGTCTTGCAAACGTCCCCATATGTTGCCTCAGGCATCGAGACGTGGTTGCACGATTCGTTAGAGCCATGCGGGTAAGATGCCTGTCATCTCGACTGCTACTGATACGAGGCCGTTGGGATCCAGCACGACGTTCCGTGTTACCTTCCTGAACCCACCGATTCCATATTCTGCTAAGAGTCATTCGATCTCGACCAACGCGAGCAGCAATGTCGTGATACGATAAACCGCAATCGCGATAGGCTTCAATCTGACCTTTATCAAAGTCGGAAACGTGACGGTACGCATTTCTCCTCCTTACACGAGGCATCACAACAACGTTTCACCAGGCAAGGCCGGTCAACTGCTGTTTGTGTATGAGAAATCGGTTGGAAACTTTCCTCATGTCAGCACGTTGTATGTGTCGACACCCGCGCCAACCTTGTGTGAATGCTCTGAAAACCTAATCATTTGCATATCACAGCATCTTCTTCCTGTCGGTTAAATTTCGCGTCTGTAGCACGCCATCTTCGTGGTGTAGCAATTTTAATGGCCAGTAGTGTATTTTCATGAGCCAGTTTTTATTGAGCCTGTGCCGAAAACTGCAATACATTTGTAACAGTTACAGATGATACGTACCGAGTGGCGTGGCGCTGTGTTTAGCACACTGGACTCGCATTCGGGAGGACGACGGTTCAAACCCGCGTCCAGCCATACTGATTAAAATTTTCCGTGATTTCCCTAGATCATTTCGGGCAAATGTCGCGATGGTTCCTATGAAAGGCCACGGCCGACTTCCCTGCCCAATCCTCGACGTGTGGGGTGTCGCATTGTCCTGCTGGAATTGCTCAATGACCTCGCTGTTTCGTCCCCTCTCCGAAAATCAAGCAACTACCAACCCAAGATGTTACATAGTGCGTCCGACTCTTCTCTGAAATCTCGCCTCCTGTATCCAGACATAAACAATAAATCAACGCTGTCCTCCTCTGCGCACACTGTGTATCAGATCAGCACTGCAACAGAATCTGTCTCAAACACTGCACCACGAGTGCATCACGCGATCCTACTTTATTCACAGCTCACCTGAACTGTTGCAGTGAGACGTATTTTATAGGACTTGCTACAGCATACTTAACAGTGATTCATTGGGCCCATGACGCATTGTTATGAAGATTGTTTCGAGATTGATACATTAATTAGCAAATTGAGCTGCATTAAACCACAAATGAATGGTTACCACTTAACATTTATACTGGCAACGGCTAGTCCGTTTGGTGCTTCATGGTTTATGCTTCATGGTGTCCCCTGTTGAGCTGGGTGGTGACGTGTTTGCCGACCTTGCAGTGGGCCCGCGTTCGATTCTACATCTACATCTACATTTCTACTCCGCAAGCCACCCAACGGTGTGTGGGGGAGGGCACTTTACGTGCCACTGTCATTACCCCCCTCTCCTGTTCCAGTCGCGTGTGGTTCGCGGGAAGGACGACTGCCGGAAAGCCTCCATGCGTGCTCTAATCTCTTTGATTTTACATTCGTGATCTCCTCGGGAGGTATAAGTAGGGGGAAGCAATATATTCGATACCTCATCCAGAAGCGCACCCTCTCGAAACTTGGACAGCAAGTTACACCGCGATGCAGAGCGCCTCTCTTGCAGAGTCTGCCACTCGAGTCTGCTAACGCTATCACCCTTAGCAAATAACCCTGTGACGAAACGCGCCGCTCTTTTGGATCTTCTCTATCTCCTCTGTCAACCCGACCTGGTACGGATCCCACACTGATGAGCAATACTCGAGTATAGGTCGAACGAGTGTTTTGTAAGCCACCTCCTTTGTTGATGGACTACATTTTCTAAGGACTCTCCCAATGAATCTCAACCTGGTACCCGCCTTACCTTCCCCGTATGGGGCCTCTCAGCGAACAAGGCCACACGATGATTTCATTTCATTTTCATTGTTTATGGTTCATGGTCCATAGTGCACAGACGCAACTACAAGCTTCCACAGGGAACAAATTTTTACCATCAGTACTTCGTGTAATTACTGCCTATAATAAAAAATTTAAAATGCTGTCATAATTTAGTAATTAAGATGTACACTGAGGAGCCAAAGAAACTGTACTGTGCATGTACTCAATATCGTTTAGGGCCCTCACGAGCACGCGAAATTGCCGCAACTCGTGGCATGGACTCGACTAATGTCTGAAGTACTGCTGGAGGGATCTGACACTGTGAATCCAGCGAGGCTATACTTAAATCCGTAAGAGAACGAGGGGGTGGAGATTTGTTCTAAACAGCACGTTGCAATTCGGCCAAGATATGCTCAATTACGTTCATGTCTCGGGAGTTTGGTGGCAGCGGAAGTGTTTAACCTTGGAAGACTGTTCCTGGAGCCACTCTGTAGCCATTTTGGACGTGTTGGTGTCGCATTGTCCTGCTGGAACTGCTCCAGTCCGTCGGAATGCAACATGGACGTGAATGGATGCAGGTGATTAGGCAGGATGTCACCTGTCAGAACCGTATCTAGACGTATCAGAGGTTCCACATCTCTCCAACTGAACACGCCCCATACCGTTACAGAACCTCCACCAAATTGAACAGTCTCCTGCTGACATGCATGGTGCATGGATTCATGAGGTTGTCTCCATACTCTACATATCCATACACTCGAAACAGGAGGCCCGTCTGACGAGGCAACATGTTTACAGTCATCAACAGTCCAATGTCGTGTTGACGGGCTCCAGTGAGGTGTAAATCTTTGTGTCGTACAGTCATCGAGGGTACACGTGTGGGGTTCGGTTGTTTGGGGGAGGAGACCAGACAGCGAGGTCATCAGTCTCATAGGATTAGGGAAGATAGGGGAAGGAAGTCAGCCGTGCCCTTTCAAAGGAACCATTCTGGCATTTGCTTGGAGCGATTTAGGGAAATCACGTAAAATCTAAATCAGGATGGCCGGACGCGGGATTGAACCGTTGTCCTCCATAATGCGAGTCCAGTGTGCTAGCCACTGCGCCACCTCGCTCGGTTACACGAGTGGGCCTTTGGCTCCGAAAGCCCATATCGATGATGCTTCGCTGAATGGCTCGCACGCTGATACTTGTTCACGGCCCAGCACTGAAATCTGCAACAGTTTCCGGAAGGGTTGCACTTCTGTCACGTTCAACGATTCTCTTCAGTCGCCATTGGTCCCGTTCTTGCAGGACCTTTATCCGGCTGCAGCGATATTGAAAATTAGTGTTTTACCGGATACCTGATATTCACGGTACACTCGTCAGAAGGTCGTAGGGGAAAATCCCAACTTCAAAAAACGGTTCAAATGGCTCTGAGCACTATGGGACTTAACATCTGAGGTCATCAGTCCCCTTGAACTTAGAACTACTTAAACCTAACTAACCTAAGGACATCACGCACATCCATGTCCAAGACAGGATTCGAACGCGCGACAGAAGCGGTAGCGCGGTTCCACACTGTAGCGCGCAGAACCGCTCGGCCACAGCGGCCGGCTAAGGCTATTAAGTAAAGGAATCATTATTCTGGACACGGTGGCTGCAGCGTTCGAAATGAAGTTGATGTAAACACGCACTGCTTAAGATGCTAACGTACTATGTCAGTCGAAGGTGGGTGAAATGGCAAAGAGCGTCTTGTGATAAATAAAGCTATACGTAAAGTGGCTGGTTCCTGTATTTAGACAGTTAGTTCAGACTACTGCCACAGGGACAGATACCACACAACTACCATACCGATTCCTTAAATCACCGAAATATTACGTACTGTGTAAAAAAGGTCAAAACGCCTCTTTCGTTTACAAATGAGGTAATGTGCAAAATATTTGACGTTAAGCATGTAAAAACCTTTGTGACTGAAGAAGCAAAAATAGTATTATAAAAGATGACATAGACAAAATTTCTAGTTTATATGATGATTAGCAGCTGCCTCTAAGTGTCGAAAAAGGTAAGCTAAAACAGATGCATAGGAAGAACATGTTGTGTTGGCAGAAGAGCCAACACCGTGTTACGAGTGGAGGCCGAAATGCACGCGTTTTAGCTCACGCAGGCTGGCATGAGGAGGGAAGAACTATACTGACGTGAGGTCTGGAACATGACAAGGAATTAGAATTCAGAAAGCGGACGTAATTTGTTTGATACTTAACTTTAATCCATTAATGAAGAACGTTGCTCTTGACGGTACATGATTCACAACATTATCTGTTCAGAATAGTAACTGGTAATGGCGCCTTGCTAGGTCGTAGCAAATGACGTAGCTGAAGGCTATGCTAAACTGTCGTCTCTGAAAATGAGAGCGTATGTAGACAATGAACCATCGCTAGCAAAGTCGGCTGTACAACTGGGGCGAGTGCTAGGGAGTCTCCCGAGACTATACCTGCTGTGTGGCGGCGCTCGGTCTGCAATCACTGACACTGGCGACACGCGGGTCCGACGTACACTAATGGACCGCGGCCGATTTAAAGGCTACCACCTAGCAAGTGTGGTGTCTGGCGGTGACACCACAAAACAAACCCGTATTATTCGGATACAGCATTAGTGCTGTCGTCCTTAACACAGTCACGTCATTTAAATATCAGGGCGTAGCGCTGCAAGCAATATGAAATGGAAGCAGCATGGAGGGTTGTGGTAATGAAGACGAATGGTCGACTTGAGTTTCTCTGGAGAATTTTGAGAAAGAATGGCAATTCTGTAATGTTGACCGCATATAAGACGAAGGTGCGACCTGTTCTTGACTACTGCTTCAGTATCTGGGGATCGTACCAGGTCGGATTAAAGGAAAACATCATGTGATTTAGAGGCGAGCTGATAGATTTGTCACCGGTAGGTTCGAACAACACGCCAGTGTTGCATAGGGGCGTCGGGAAAACAAATAATAATCCCTGAGGCGACGTTCTTTTCGAAGAACGCTGTTGTTGTTGTTGTGGTCTTCAGCCCTGAGACTGGTTTGATGCAGCTCTCCATGCTACTCTATCCTGTGCAAGCTTCTTCATCTCCCAGTACTTACTTCAGCCTACATCCTTCTGAATCTGCTTAGTGTATTCATCTGTTGGTCTCCCTCTACGATTCTTACCCTCCACGTTGCCCTCCAATGCTAAATTTGTGATCCCTTGATGCCTCAGAACATGTCCTACCAACCGGTCCCTTCTTCTTGTCAAGTTATGTCACAAACTCCTCTTCTCCCCAATTCTATTCATACCTCATCATTAGTTATGTGATCTACCCATCTAATCTTCAACATTCTTCTGTAGCACCACATTTCGAAAGCTTCTATTCTATTCTTGTCCAAACTATTTATCGTTCATGTTTCACTTCCATACATGGCTACACTCCATACAAATACTTTCACAAACGACTTCCTGACACTTAAATCTATACTCGATGTTAACAAATTTCTCTCCTTCAGAAACGCTTTCCTTGCCATTGCCAGTATACAGTTTATATGTTCTCTACTTCGTCCATCATCAGTTATTTTGCTCCCCAAATAGCATAACTCCTTTATTACTTTAAGTGTCTCATCTCGTAATCTAACTCCCTCAGCATCACCTGACTTAATTCGAATACATTTCATTATCTTGGTTTTGCTTTTGTTGATGTTCATCTTATATCCTCCTTTCAAGACACTGTCCATTCCGTTCAACTGCTCTTCCAAGTTGTTTGCTGTCTCTGACAGAATTACAATGTCATTGGCGAACCTCAAAGTTTTTATTTCTTCTCCATGGATTTTAATACCCACTCCGAATTTTTCTTTTGTTTCCTTTACTGCTTGCTCAATATACAGATTGAACAACATCGGGGAGAGGCTACAACCCTGTCTCACTCCCTTCCCAACCACTGCTTCCCTTTCATGCCCCGCGACTCTCACAACTGCTATCTGGTTTCTGTAGAAATTGTAAATAGCCTTTCGCTCCCTGTATTTTACCCCTGCCACCTTCAGAATTTGAAAGAGAGTATTCCAGTCAACATTGTCAAAAGCTTTCTCTAAGTCTACAAATGCTACAAACGTAGGTTTGTCTTTCCTTAATCTTTCTTTTAAGATAAGTCGTAAGGTCAGTGTTGCCTCACGTGTTCCAATATTTCTACGGAATCGAAACTGATCTTCCCCGAGGTCGGCTTCTACCAGTTTCTCCATTCGTCTGTAAAGAATTCGTGTTAGTATTTTGCACCCGTGACTTATTAAACTGATAGTTCGGTAATTTTCACATCTGTCAACCCCTGCTTTCTTTGGGATTGGAATTATTATATTCTTCTTGAAGTCTGGAGGGTATTTCGCCTAACTCATACATCTTGCTCACCAGATGGTAGAGTTTTGTCAGGACTGGCTCTCCCAAGGCCGTCAATAGTTCTAATGGAATGTTGTGTACTCCGGGGGCCTCGTTTCGACTCAGGTCTTTCGGTGCTCTGTCAAACTCTTCACGCAGTATCGTACCTCCCATTTGATCTTCCATTTCCATAATATTGTCCTCAAGTACATCGCCCTTATATAGACCCTGTTTATACTCCTTCCACCTTTCTGTTTTCCCTTCTTTGCATAGAACTGGGTATCCATCTGAGCTCTTGATATAAGCTACTGAAAAAAATTTAGAGAACCAACGTTTAAAGCTGACTCAGAATGATTCTACTGCCGTAGAGATATGTAAACAGGCAGAAACGGCACTGCGGTCAGCAACGGCTATATAAGACAACAAGTGTCTGTCTCAGTTGTTAGATCGCTTACTGCTGCTACAATGGCAGGTTATCAAGATTAATGTGAGTTTGAACGTAGTGATATAGTCGGCGCCCGAGCGATGGGACACAGCATCTCCGAGGTAGCGATGAGGTGGGGTTTTCCTGTACGACCATTTCACGAGTGTACCCTGAATATCATGAATCCGGTAAAACATCAAATCTCTGACACAACTGCGGCTGGAAAAAGATCCTGCAAGAACGGGACCAACGACTGCAGAGAGTCGTTGAACGTGACAGAAGAGACACCCTTCCGCAAATTGCTGGAGATTTCAATGCTGGGCTATCAACAAGTGTCAGTGTACGACCCATTCAACGAAGCATCATCGAAATGGGCTTTCGGAGCCGAATGCCCACTCGTGTATCCTTGATGACTGCACAACATGGCCGGCCGGTGTGGCCGAGCGTTTCTAGGCGCTTCAGTCCGGAACCGCGTTGCTGCTACGGTCACAGGTTCGAATCCTGCCTCGAGCATGGATGTGTGTGATGTCCTTAGGTTAGTTAGGTTTAAGTAGTTCTAAGCTCTAGGGGCTGATGACTTCAGAAGTTAAGTCCCATAGTGCTCAGAGCCATTTGAACCATTTTTGAATCCACGGACCCTCCATGTTAGCAGGGGACTGAATGAATCCATGGACCCTCCATGTTAGCAGGGGACTGATCAAGCTCTCGGAGGCTCTGTAAGAATGTCGGGCGTGTGCATTTGGAGTGATATGCGACCCCTGATACGTCCAGATAGGATTCTGACAAGTGACACATACATAAACATCTTGTCTGATCACCTGGATCCATTCATTCCCATTGTGCATTCCGAAGGTCTTGCACAATTCCAGTAGGACAATTCGACACCCCACAGGTCCAGAATTGTTACTAAGTGGCTCCAAGAACACTCTTCTGGTTTTAAACACTTACGCTGCCCACCAAATTCCCCAGAAATGAACATTATTGAATATATCTGGGATACTTTGCAACGTGCTGTTCAGAAGAGATCTTCACCTCCTAGTACTCTAACAGATTATTGTGCAGCCCTACGGATTCATTTTGTCACCTCCCTCCAGCACTATTTAAGACTTTAGTCCATGCCACGTCGTGTTGCGGCACTTCAGCGTGCTCGCAGGGACCGTACACGATAGTGGGCAAGTGTACCTGTTTGTTTGGCTCTTCAATGCAGTGAGTGATAAACTGTTTTCCTTTCATTATAGTGTGCGCCAGGGGGGGAGGAGCGTCGCCGAGAAAATGTTTCGTAAAAAAAAAAAAAAAAAAAAAAAAAAGAAAAAAAAAAAAGCACTTCTTCTTCAGGCCACCAGTGGCCTACCGGGACCATCCGACCGCCGTGTCATCCTCAGTGGAGGATGCGGATAGGTGGGGCTTGGGGTCAGCACACCACTCTCCTGATCGTCATGGTGGTATTCTTGACCGAAGTTGCTACTGTTCGGTCGAGTAGCTCCTCAATTGGCATCACGAGGCTGAGTGCACCCCAGAAAATGTTTCGTAACAGTTTGAAATTGCGTCCCAAGTTTGTCGGAAGTCCCAATTCTCTCATTCTCAAATACTGCTGCGTTCTCGGAATGCTACACTAGAGTCCAGGGAATTGCCGCGGTTTGAACTATGCTCCCTCAAGACATACACACAGTTCCTGACTTTAATACTTGTGTTACTGTGTTAAACCTTTAGCGTAACACCATAGCTGTTGATGAGCAAATTACGACCAGAACTACAATTTTTAATTCGGCGAATAATTATATGAAATACTGAAGCCTCTGTTGGTCCAGAAAACCGCCAGAATCGTAACCTGCAAGTTGTACAGGGAGATAGATTCACTCAATTAGTAACAAAAATAAACTAATGCCTTCAAGTACAAATTGTTCAAATGGCTCTGAGCACTATGGGATTTAACTTCTGAGGTCATCAGTCCCCCTAGAACTTAGAACTGCTTAAACCTAACTAACCTAAGGACATCACACACATCCATGGTCGAGGGAGGATTCGAACCTGTGACCGTAGCGGTCACGCGGTTCCAGACTGTAGCGCCTAGAACCACTCGGCCACCACGGGTTTCCTTCCTGTACAGTTTGGCGTTTCAACATACACTGTTTTCCTCTCAGTCGAAGTTAATTTCGGCGTGCAAAAGCCATACTATGGCAAAATGAAATAATATTCTGCAGCACTGATACTAATTTCTTGCGCTTATAAATAATCGGTCATATTAAAAACGCAAAATACACAAATCTTTAATTTCACGTTTTATTCATCGACATCTTGTTACAGAGCAGGAACAATGACAAAAACAAAATGAAAAAAAGACAGACAAATGAGATGAGAAATTGGAAATGATTATACGCGCTAGTCGAATCAAAAGTGAGTGAGATTTTTGAGGCTGTATTTGACAGGCTCTTTCTGGAATGTTTGCTTTAGTTTGTGTCACGGAACTTCCTCGACGTCTTTTTTACAGTTTGGGAATTGGTCCAGCATTTTCTCGTCAGTATAGTTCATGAAGAGCTTGTTTTCCATTTGGAATGCCTTAACGTGTATGTCATATCAGATTATTTTTTTTCGTTGAGCCCTATTTTCAGCGTATCGCAGTAATTAGTTAAATCTGTTAAAAATTAATTGTCTGTTAGCAACAGACGATCCGTATGTTCTGAAAACATTTGCTTTTTTCTGTCATAAATATGTTCATTTCTTCTTCGTGGTGAAAAAGTATTTTCAGTATTGCAACGCTATTAACCATCTCACGTCAGAATAATATGGCACACCTCAGTGACCTGTTTCCATATATGTCAGAGAGTGTTGAAATTGTCGGTGTATCACCCCTTTCTTCTGACGAAGTTTACAGTCACGGTATCCATGACTTTTCCTAGATGGACAATAAAATGGAAAGCAATGGGATATATCAATCTACCTCTGTCAGTTTAGTTTTAATTCTACCCACTAGACCATTGTTTTATCCACTCATGTATCTGCCTCCATCAGTTGTACTGCTGAGTATTTGTAGTCGTGGTAAACTGTATTGAGACGCTTGCTCTAAGCGGCGTAGTAAGTCTTCCTCAACAGCCATTCTTGATGAGCACGTTACGACAGCAACTTAAATATTTAATTCGGTCAATAATTATATGAAAAACTGAAAATGAAATGTCTGTTGGCCCTGAAGACCGGCTGGTAGGCAACCACCGTTATTGTCAATGCTCCTCAAAAACATATATGTTGCTACCAGTTTCGCGAGCAAATATTATCACCTGCGAAGTATCGAAAACTTCATCGCATTCATCGATATCCGAAGACAAACACGCAAATAATCTTACCTTTTGGCGAAGTTTCTCGCATAAATTATTGCCCATATCTTCAGTATGCCAGGAGCGCTCTCAAGTAAACGGTCTGTCAGGTTTCTGTGAACTAAAAATATTTTGTTAGTTCTTTAATGGCGATTTGATTTCGTTAATTTTATTTTTCCGTAAATTACGCAAAAGAAATTCAATTATGCTAGCTGTCGTAATGGCATTTGTCATTATATTCTTTTTCAAGAACAGTAGTTTTTTGACATATCAAGCATAGGGTGTTCCTTTACAAACAGTAAAAAAAGTTAAAACTGTCTATTCATCGTTAAAAATTCTACTTTCTTCCAGTAACTTATTTATTTTCAAGACATAGCTCAAAACATGGAGTAAGCGCTGCAAAAACAGAAACATTCTTGTGTTGCATACACGCTGCTTAGCTTTGTGAAATCAAGTGTGTCACGCACTCGGAAATTCAAAACGCGATGGCTGTTAATTTGATACAGCGCCGCTGATGCGCAATAAACAACCTGCTTCGCTCGATCTGCCGGCACTGCGGTGCGCGAGTAGCAATTTATTGTCTTCGCGACACGCGTTCCTCTTGGTCATCATTGTTACTGCGATTTCAGATCTGGCGCCAAATTAAAATAATTTCGAATGACAAGACCATTCTGTTCATAAAAGAGTCGCGGGCCACAAGTAAAAGGCACGCGGGTCGCGGTCAGCCGATCGCTGCCCGGACTTCAGTCACTCCGGCTGCTGCAACTCACCCCACATCTGAGACTCGTCACCCAGAACAGGACGAGAAAACACACAGAATTCAACTTTTCACTAAATCATGCAACCAGTGGTTACTTGCGCATATCCGAGCACAAAAAATGCGAATATACTACTTTTTCTTTAAAAGACTTTGTATGAATGCTGGAGTTCCAGCTGCCTCACTCTGGAATCCGCACACGAAACGGCTGGGTGAGATTAAGATATGTGAACACAAAATAAGCAGTATTGCATATGCCGATGACTTAGTTGTGATGGCAGATTCGATTGAAAGTTTGCAAAGTAATATTTCAAAGCTGGATCAGAAATGTAAGGACTATGGTATGAAGATTAGCATCTCCAAAACGAAAGTAATGTCAGTGGGAAAGAAATATAAACGGATTGAGTGCCAAATAGGAGGAACAAAGTTAGAACAGGTGGACGGTTTCAAGTACTTAGGATGCATATTCTCACAGGATGGCAACATAGTGAAAGAACTGGAAGCGAGGTGTAGCAAAGCTAATGCAGTGAGCGCTCAGCTACGATCTACTCTCTTCTGCAAGAAAGAAGTCAGTACCAAGACTAAGTTATCTGTGCACAGTTCAATCTTTCGACCAACTTTGTTGTATGGGAGCGAAACCTGGGTGGATTCAGGTTACCTTATCAATAAGGTTGAGGTTACGGATATGATAGTAGCTAGGATGATTGCAGGTACTAGTAGATGGGAACAATGGCAGGAGGGTGTCCACAATGAGGAAATCAAAGAAAAACTTGGAATGAACTCTATAGATGTAGCAGTCAGGGCGAACAGGCTTAGATGGTGGGGTCATGTTACACGCATGGGAGAAGCAAGGTTACCCAAGAGGCTCATGGGTTCAGCAGTAGAGGGTAGGAGGAGTCGGGGCAGACCAAGGAGAAGGTACCTGGATTCGGTTAAGAATGATTTTGAAGTATTAGGTTTAACATCAGAAGAGGCACCAATGTTAGCACTGAATAGGGGATCATGGAGGAATTTCATAAGGGGGGCTATGCTCCAGACTGAACGCTGAAAGGCATAATCAGTCTTAAATGATGATTATGATGATGATGATTACCTATTACGTCAGGTCCATGATGGTGTGCCCATGATTTCGTTACTGGTCGTAATTATTGTGATACTGACGTGGAAGTAAGACACTGCGGGATATTGGGGAAAGTTTGTAATGACAAACGTATCACCAATCTCGAGATAATTACCGGCCGGTGTGGCCGAGCGGTTCTAGGCGCTTCCGTCGGGAACCGTGCTGCTGCTACGATCGCTGGTTCGAATCCTGCCTCGGGCATGGATGTGTGTGGTGTCCTTAGGTGAATTAGGTTTAAGTAGTTCTAAATTCTAGGGGACTGATGACCTCAAATGTTAAGTCCCATAGTGTTCAGAGCCGGAATACAGTCGAGAGAATTTGTCTGACGTAGCACACTCATTTTCGATCGCGCAGCACCAGCGATAAAGTGGCAGTGAAATATCCACAACATTTCTCGTGCTTCATAAACAGTCTGAGATATCGAACTGACATTATGTGAAATGGTAGCACGCAAACAGGAGAGTATTTTACCATATCATTGTTATCTATACCTTCATTATCGACTGTGTTTTTCCAATAACTACAGACCATTTCGATGAAAGAATGTGTTTTTTAAGGGTGACCGAATGCCGGTGAAATAAGAGACGATGTGGATTTTGGAACAACATATGTGATGACTCACCACTTTTTTTTGTACCGAGGATATGCTTTTTCATAAGCTACTGCCTTTACTTTTCCTCAGTTCCTCTTTTAACAAAATTAGTAAACCACTCTTTCAGAATTCTCCCGCAGTTGTGTCTGTACAACATATTAGTGAGATGAGACTGTATAAACTCCGCTGTGTTTTGGCAAAAGAAGCAAATTTTGACATGGCAACAAGAGAAATGTGCAAGTTTCACTCAAAATTAGCAACTTTTAATGCTTCTCTGAAAGTTACAATTGGTTAACAAGTCAGGTGCCGCATTCTTGGCCGAATTCCTTTTAGATACTAACGAAAGCAGACATGACAATTGATCTTTTTGATTGGTTACCATGCAAGTCTGCGCTCGGCATTTCCCCTACAGTGCTCTGAGCGATCCCCTACCACTGCCGCTCTCCCCACACCTCCACAGCCGATTGCGCAGCGGTCTACAAAAGAGATTGCTTACAAATCACTCATGCGAGCCATCCTAGAATATTGCTCAAGTGTGTGGGAGCTGTACCAGATAGGAATAATAGGGAATATTGCACATATACAGAGAAGGGCTGCACGAATGGTCAAAAGTTTGTTAGATCCATGTGAGAGCGTTACAGAGATACTTAACTGGAAGACTCTTGAAGTATACATAATTTACGCCGGGAAAAACCAGTAACAAGGTTTCAGGAATCGGCCTTAAATGGTGACTCTAGGGATATACTACAGCCACGTATGTATCACTCACATAGGGTTCATGAGGATAGGACTAGATTAATTACTGCACGCACAGAGCCATTTAAACAATCATCCTTCCCGTGCTCCATACGGCAATGGAATGGTACAATGGGACGTCCCTTCTGCCATGCACCTCACTGTCGTTTGCAGAATATAGATGTAGTTGTAGATGTTACCAAGAATAGTAAGGTGCTATATTTGTCTCGAACACTGAGTTTACGAAAGTGCTGTAAAAGATCCGATTGCGGCTAAATATTTGTGGCAAGTAAGAATATAAATGCCATTATTGCTCGTTTCACTTGTAGAGATTTAAATTGTGCTCTTAGGTACCTGCCTAACCACACCGTCAGAAGTTGAGATGTATTCGGAATAATAGCAATGTATTCGTGACAAGCTAGAATGTAAATGAAATTCTCACTTGATCCCTTCGCAGTGGTTTAAGCTGTACTCTTAGGTTCTCTGCCTAGACACATCCTCGGAAGTCGCAGTCTATCTTGAAAAATGGCCAAATATTTGTGAGTTTCAAGAATACCATTATAATTCCCGGCCGTTTCACTTACGGTAGATCCATCTTTCGTTATTTAATCAGACTAACTTCAGAAAATGGAAGCAACCCGTCCGTGAGAGAGCACACTCTTATACAGTACAAAAATAACATAGCTTATCGCAGAAAATATTTGTAATATATGAATAAGAAAGTCAGAATCAGTTACAAAGACCCCATCCAAATAGGTCTCCTTAGGTACAACGGTACCGACCGACCGCCGTGTCATCCTCTGCGGATAGGCTTCAATGGATGCGGATACAGAGGGGCACGTGGTGAGCACGCCGCTCTCCCAGCTGTTGTCAGTTTTCGTGATCAGAGGCGCCACTTCTCCGTCAAGTAGCCCCTCAAACGCCCGCACAAGGGCTGAGTGGATCCCGCTTGTCAACAGCACTCGGCAGCCCCGGATGGCCACTCCTCCGAGTGTAAGCCGAGCCCATCAGCACTTAACTTCAGCGCGCAGATGGGAACCGCTGCTACTGCAGTGGTAAGACTGTTGACCCTATTACCAAGACGTAGATAAAAAAAAAGTGCATGCAGAACACTGGGAACCTACTTCGTTTGCACCTATCACATACGACTCCAGGCTGTAGTATTATTTATCTTAGATTCTCCTAAAGGATTTTTACTGCCGATTAGTAGTTAAATGATGTTTAATTGTAACAAATGGTACCAAGAGTGACGCTGGTAATAACTCTTACAAGCTTCATTGCCTTGATTTGGCGTACTGTCACAATGCGCAATTTATAATACAGAAACACCAAGACACTATGTAACATAATATGGTGTTCCCAAATTAGCGACTGAGGGACGTCATGTGACCTGACCTGGTTCCACCTTCAAAATTTTTAGCCACTTGCCACCTATGTCGTTGTCGGATATATAGCGGAACTGTAGACACACCCGATTTGTTTGTGGTTCGTAAGAATGCGAAGTGAGGAAACTGGGGTAACCATGAAACATGATACGTATATGTATGACCAGGAATATGGAGAACACAAAATAATATATATGAAGACCAAAATCTGCAAAAGGACATTTTTTCTGCAGAAAGTGATGCAAGTGTCCGGTACCAAGAGATATATCGATGAGAGGTACACTTGGAGGGGTCATCAGGTCTGCGTATGAATCATCAGCTCCGTAAACTGAAGCATGGTCGCCGGTCGGATTGTAACCGATATACATTCCTTCATTGTTATTGGTTTTACCAATTTTCAGACCTCTAAGGATATATACAAAATCGGGTTTCAGTATTCTTCTCCCACTGTGTACTCAAAATCATGTTTTAACAATCTGTGAAAGGTATGCATCCAACAAATATTCGCGAGTTAGAGTTTTGGAAAAAATTCGCATCGACGATGCCTGATTTCTGTTTTTCTAGTGGACTTGTTTATTTGTGGAGTACAGACTGGCAATCACATTGTACAGGGTAGGACAGGTATGAGTGTAGATACTTGCACTGCTGACTGAGGATAGTGTATTGAACAATATTGCATCAGTATTTTCTTCACTTGCATACTAATAATTATAGCAATTTTAATGGCCCATAGTGTACATTGGGAATGAATAACTGGTATCCCCAGTTCCTTGAAAGCGTTCTGCAGAACCTTACTGAGTTCACGCCAAAAATAATTCGTAATACACTTTACTGAATTCGAGAATCTTAGGATTGTCCCAGAAAATGACGTTGTAAAATGAAGGTAAGACAAATGTGTTAGATTTAATATCTGTGACGAACATCTGACAACAACTGCATTGCAAATAATGATTTATTTGTCGAACTTCGCCAGTTCTGTGGTACGCTCCTCCAGACTACATTCATTATCAAAGTGAAATCCCAAGAATTACGTCCAGTTTCTGGTATGACAGAGCAATAAACAACGGCTGCTCCACTGCCGTCGTATCGGCCGTCTGCAAACATTGAGTTGTCTCCACATAGATACCCATGGCGTTCCGCCCTGACACGAAGGCAGGAGCGTAAGGTCACATGCTACAACCTAGCCGAATACGGCTTCAGGGACAAAGCAGTCGCTGCGTTACATCAGCAAGTTTACATCTCATTCGCAGGCCGTTTACAAGCCACACTGAGTTGTACGCTAAGGAGCATGGACACTGGTTTGAAGACCTCCCCGAAATGGATACTGTGCGGCCACAACACACTTCTGAACACAGCCAATTACGTACAGCATGTCACATTCACCCCTTAGACTTCGAGCGTTTCTAGTTCCCTAATTGACACTGACAGAAATTTATTTTAAACTGACTTGCACGGAGTCGGTTTAAACACATCGGTTACATGACAGAAAAGAAAATTATTTAAATAAGTTTCTCTACCATAATACACTTATAAAACGGATTAAAAAGTATAAAACAATTTCTTCTAGACCGATACAGATTCCTAAGCCCATAAAAATATTGTTGTTGTTGTGGTCTTCAGTCCAGAGATTGGTTTGATGCAGCTCTTCATGCTACTATATCCTGTGCAAGCTTCTTCATCTCCTAGCGTACTTACTGCAACCTACATCCTTCTGAATCTGCTTAGTGTATTCATCTCTTGGTCTCCCTCTACGATTTTTACCCTCCACGCTGCCCTCCAATGCTAAATTTGTGATTCCCTGATGCCTCAGAACATGTCCTACCAACCGGTCCCTTCTTCTTGTCAAGTTGTGCCACAAACTCCTCTTCTCCCCAATTCTATTCAATACCTCCCATAAAAATAGTCCTGAAAATTTCTGCCTGCGAATTTTTACTAGCTACACTTCTGAAATTTAAACCGAAAAGCGTGTGGTGGGACGAGAAGGTAATTAGTGTACGAATAGTTCACCTAAGTCTGTAACAATTTTATTGCTCTGGAAATTCTCGAATCAGAAACATACAAATTTACAGTTTCCATACACATCTATATATATATATATATATATATATATATATATATATATATATATATATATATATATATATATACAAATTGTATTTATATTACATGTGCCCAGTACTTTGCAACCTCCAAGGTGCTTGGAGTTGCTTGCAGGAGATCAATCTTCGTGCAGGATGTAGGGCACAAAAGGCACTGGAGCATGTGGCTTGTGGTTTGTTCTTGTCCAGCAATCACAGGACGTATCTTCTGTTATGAAGCTCCATCTCTTCACGTTGCCTCTGGATCGTCCAACTCCTGATCGTAACCTGTTTAAAGATTTCCACACCAGCCAGCTCTCGTTTTGTCCAGGTGGCAGTTCTTCAGCTTCTGGCGTCTGCAGGTGAGGCGTCGACTTCTTCCATAACTCCAGCCTTGCCTTCTCTGGTGAAATGGTCAGCTTCTCGAATGTTCTCAGGAAGCTCTTTCGTGATCTCGGCCGTTGCTGCGGTGGATTATGTCCGTGCAGTGGATGGGCACTGTCCTGTTCCACTTTCGGTCTCTCCTTGTTGGCAGCCACTGTTCTGCGTACCAATGGTGGCGCTATTCCAGCCAGGCAGTAGAGCTTATCAGTTTGGGTAGGTCTTAAGCAACCTGTGATCAACCTGCAGGTTTCGTTGAGAGCAATGTCTACTTGTATGGCATGACATGACCTGTACGAGAGTGGAGAAGCATATTCAGCAGTAGAAAAGCACAGTGCCATTGCAGAACTGCGAATAGTTTGTGGATGTGATCCCCACTGTGTCCTCGCTAGTTTGCGAGTTAGGTTGTTTCGAGTGGAGATTTTCATTTTGGTGTAATAATACGAATTGTTGTGAGTTTTGTCAGACAGCTTCCCTCTACACTCTTCACTATTATCACCTGCATTGCCCCAAGTTTTTCGTTGTAATTTTTACAAGTATTGTAGAAACTAATAAAAATTCACAATCACAAATTTTCAGGGCTGTCTGTATGGGGTTAGGAATCTAGGACGGTTATTCGGAAAGTAAGGAGCGATCGGTCGCGAAATGGAAACTACAGTGAAAGTCTGATGAACTTTGCACAGATGCGTTGGGCACTGTGTCCAGTACGCCCGTCGATCGCATCATGTCGCTGTTTTCAGTTCTGAGCTCACAGTGAGAACGTAAAGATGGCTACAAATTAGCGTCTCCCACCAAGTATGAGGGCCTGGCGAAAGATTTCGCCTGAAGCTATGCAATCCACGTAACATAACTGCCATGCGGATCGTTCTACACGACAATTCTCTGCCGCACTGCACAGGGGCAATGAAGATGCTCCTGCAGCGTTTGGTCACCTACAATACAGCCCGTAACTGGCTACTCCTGAGGTTCATCTCTGCTCAAATGAACTGCTGGCTATGAAGACAATATTTTGACACATACAACGAACTGCAGACCAGAGTAGAAAATTGTAGTAAAGCACCAGTGGCTGTCTTCTACAGGGTGATACAAAAAGGTACGGCCAAACTCTCAGGAAACATTCCTTACACACAAAGAAAGAAAATATGTTATGTGGACATGTGTCCGGAAACGTTTACTGTCCATGTTAGAGCTCATTTTAGTTTCGCAGTATGTACTGTACTTCCTCGATTCACCGCCAGTTGGCCCAATTGAAGGAAGGTAATGTTGACTTCGGTGCTTGTGTTGACATGCGACTCATTGCTCTACAGTACTAGCATCGAGCACATCAGTACGTAGCATCAACAGGTTAGTGTTCATCACGAACGTGGTTTTGCAGTCAGTGCAATGTTTACAAATGCGGAGTTGGCAGATGCCCATTTGATGTATGGATTAGCACGGGGCAATAGCCGTGGCGCGGTACGTTTGTATCAAGACAGATTTCCAGAACGAAGGTGTCCCAACAGGAAGACGTTCGAAGCAATTGATCGGCGTCTTAGGGAGCACGGAACATTCCAGCCTATGACTCGCGACTGGGGAAGACCTAGAACGACGAGGACACCTGCAATGGACGAGGCAATTCTTCGTGCAGTTGACGATAACCCTAATGTCAGCGTCAGAGAAGTTGCTGCTGCACAAGGTAACGTTGACCACGTCACTGTATGGAGAGTGCTACGGAAGAACCAGTTGTTTCCGTACCATGTACAGCGTGTGCAGGCACTATCAGCAGCTGATTGGCCTCCACGGGTACACTTCTGCGAACGGTTCATCCAACAATGTGTCAATCCTCATTTCATTGCAAATGTTTTTGTGGTGTCACCGCCAGACACCATACTTGCTAGGTGGTAGCCTTTAAATCGGCCGCGGTCCGTTAGTATACGTCGGACCCGCGTGTCGCAACTATCAGTGATTGCAGACCGAGCGCCGCCACATGGTAGGTCTAGAGAGACGCCCTAGCACTCGTCCCAGTTGTACAGCCGACTTTGCTAGCGATGGATCACTGACAAATTACGCTCTCAATTGTTTAGACGATAGTTAGCATAGCCTTCAGCTACGTCATTTGCTACGACCTAGCAATGCGCCATTATCATTTGCTACTTATCTTGTGATGCATGTACCGTCAGACCGATTTTCACCAATTATGGATTAAAGTTAAGTATTCCAGCAGCTACGTACTTTTCTTGCTAGTATAACTCCTTTAACTGTTCCAGACCTCACGCCAGCCTGCGTGAGCTTAAACGCGTGCCTTTCGGCTACCCGTCACTGTGGATTGGCTGTCTTGCCAGTCCACAACAGTTTTCTTTACGGATGTGGCTTCATTCCAAAGTGATCAAATCGTAAATTTTCACAATTAACATGTGTGGGCTGACGAGAATCCGCACGAAATTACGCAATCACGTCACCAACACATATTTTCTGTGAACGTTTGGGCAGGCATTGTTGGGCTCCATGTTCTTCCACCTACGCTCAATGGAGCACGTTATCATGATTTCATACGGGATACTCTACCTGTGCTGCTAGAACATGTGCCTTTACAAGTACGACACAACATGTGGTTCATGCACGATGGAGCTCCTGCACATTTCAGTCGAAGTGTTCGTACGCTTACCAACAACAGATTCGGTGACCGATGGATTGGTAGAGGCGGACCAATTCCGTGGCCTCCACGCTCTCCTAACCTCAACCCTCTTGACTTTCATTTATGGGGGCATTTGAAAGCTCTTGTCTAAGCAACCCCGGTACCAAATGTAGAGACTCTTCGTGCTCGTAATGTTGACGGCTGTGATACAATACGCCATTTTCCAGGGCGCATCAGGGATTCCATGCGACGGAGGGTGGATGCATGGATCCTCGCTAACGGAGGACATATTGAACATTTCCTGTAACAAAGTGTTTGAAGTCACGCTGATACGTTCTGTTGCTGTGTGTTTCCATTCCATGATTAATGTGATTTGAAGAGAAGTAATAAAATGAGCTCTAACATGGAAAGTAAGCGTTTCTGGACACATGTCCACAAAACATATTTTCTTTCTTTGTGTGTGAGGAATGTTTCCTGAATGTTTGGCCGTACTTTTTTGTAACACCCTGTATAACGAGGGTATTGAAAAGTTGGTACAACGCTACGACAGATGTCTAAGTCTGAGCGGCGACTGTGTGGGGAAGTAGCTGGAATGCGTAGCTAACTGTTGCAAATAAAGCAGTTTTGATTTTCACTGTGGTTTCCATTTCCCAAACTGTCGTTCCTTACTTTCCGAATAGCTTCGTATGTGGGTACAGAAGAAATTATTTTACACTTTTCGTTCGTTTTAAAAACGACTTCTATTAAAAGTTTCTTATTCACATAATTATTTTCTGGTTTTTAGTTTTGTGTGGATACGAAATTTTTCAGTCGATTTCAGACAGTTTGATAAAAGAGAAATCTGGTAAATTTCTGGTTTTTACAGTTTCCCTGCACCTGAGTGAACCAGTATATTGCTTCTTCCTTCGTGTATCTCCCAAAAAGACGGTTGAGGTAAAAACTGAAGGAATTGCAACTCAGACAAAGGCTTAGTTAGCAGTACCTGTTCTCATCGCGAAACACTCGCAACTAGGACGTAAACTACTCACTACTACGCGCCGTACAAGAAAGTGTATTCATACTGCACTGCCGTCCAGTTCTGAGCTACGTTGGAAGTTTCAAGTCTGTAGTGCTAGCTCTTCAGGAACACCGAAAAACAAAATACTCCCCGCCACACACCGCACAAGAACGCGTGTTAATATTGCATTGTCATCCAGTTCCGATCTACGTTGAAGATTTCAAGTCTCTAGCTGATCGGGAAGGTAGTTTGAAATCAATTCCAAAATCTGTACCGAACGGGCAAATAGACAAGAAATCGACCTAATATAAATCCGTAAAAAATACCTGTCTATTAAAAAAATTTAAAAGCTTTTCCTCCAGTTATGTGGAAATTAACTTCATAAACTGTGTTCATAAAGCACCAAACTGCGTTTACTTGTATAAATAAATATTTCTTTCACTTATTATCTTCTAAGTTACAAAGAAAAACATGTCATCTGAAGCTGCTTGTGTACTGGGAAGGAACGTCTCACAGGTTCTGCACTGTATAAAGTGAGTCTTTGCAAAGTTTAGTGACGAGGAATTTCCTAGGAAACATTTCTCAATTTGCGTGAAAATTTCGCTCACTTATCTCTGCCTGACTATACCCGCAGTCTATGGTCTTGATGCCGTCACTGGATAATGTAAAATGGTGGCGACTTACTGAAATGGCGAAGTGGCTGCGGTTACGCCCCCGAAGACTGGCCCATTCTACGGAGCGCACTCGCTAAACTGTACCTCCTCTCGGGAGGTTTCCCATCAGACTGTTGCTGGGCAACCGCCACTTTCTCTGTACTTCCCGAGACATTATTGAATGTTATGCAGCGGCAGAGGCAGGCATAGAAACTGCTGTCATTCTTCACTTCTACATCTACATCTACATGATTACTCTGCAGTTCACATTTAAGTGCTTGGGAGAGGGTTCATCGAACCACACTCATACTATCTCCCTACCATTCCACTCCCGATCAGTGCGTGGGAAAAACGAGCACCTAAACCTTTCTGTTCGAGCTCTGATTTCTCTAATTTTATTTTGATGATCATTCCTACCTATGTAGGTTGGGCTCAACAAAATATTTTCGCATTCGGAAGAGAAAGTTGGTGACTGAAATTTCGTAAATAGATTTCGCCGCGACGAAAAACGTCTTTGCTTTAATGACTTCCATCCCAACTCGCGTATCATATCTGCCACACTCTCTCCCCTATTACGTGATAATACAAAACGAGCTGCCCTTTTTGGCACCCTTTCGATGTCCTCCGTCAATCCCACCTGGTAAGGATCCCACACCGCACAGCAATATTCTAACAGAGGACGAACGAGTGTAGTGTAAGCTGTCTCTTTAGTGGACTTGTTGCATCTTCTAAGTGTCCTGCCAATGAAACGCAACCTTTGGCTCGCCTTCTCCACAATATTATCTATGTGGTTGAATTGACAGCCTTGAGAATTGTACTATTTATCGAGTAATCGAATTCCAACGGATTTCTTTTGGAACGCATGTGGATCACCTCACACTTTTCGCTATTTAGCGTCAACTGCCACCTGCCACACCATACAGCAATCTTTTCTAAATCGCTTTGCAACTGATACTGGTCTTCGGTTGACCTTACTAGACGGTAAATTACAGCATAATCTGCGAACAACCTAAGAGAACTGCTCAGATTGTCACCCAGGTCATTTACATAGATCAGAACAGCAGAGGTCCCAGGACGCTTCCCTGGGAAAGACCTCATATCACTTCAGTTTTACTCGATGATTTGCCGTCTATTACTACGAACTGCGACCTTCATGACAGGAAATCACGAATCCAGTCGCACAACTGAGACGATACCCCATAGGCCCGCAGCTTGATTAGAAGTCGCTTGTGCGGAACGGTGTCAAAAGCTTTCCGGAAATCTAGAAATACGGAATCAACTTGAAATCCCCCGTCGAAAGCGGCCATTACTTCGTCCGAATAAAGAGCTAGCTGCGTTGCACAAGAACGATGTTTTCAGAAACCATGCTGATTACGTATGCTGATTATTTACCACACAAGCGGCTTGTAGTGAAATCGCGTGCTTACGGAGTATCGTCTCAGTTATATGACTGGATTCGGGATTTCCTGTAAGAGAGGTCAGAGTTCGTAGTAACTGACGGAAAGTCATCGAGTAAAACAACTGTGATTTCTGGGGTTCTCCAAGGTAGTGTTGGAGGTCCTCAGCTGTTCCTTATCTATATGAAAGATTTAGGAGGCAATCTGAGCAGTCGTCTTAAATTATTTGCATATGATGATGTAGTTTATCGTCTACTACACTCATTAGAAGTACGAAACAAATTGCAAAACGATTTAGAAAAGATGTCTGTAGTGTCCAAACGTCGGAGACTGACCCTAAATAACGAAAGGGGTGAGGTCATCAACAGGGGTGCTAAAAGGAATCCTTTAAACTTCCGCTACACGATAAATCAGTCAAATTTAAAGTCCGTAAACTCAACTAAATACCTAGGAATTACAATTACAAACGACTTAAATTGGATGAACCCACAGAATATTTTGTGGGGAAGGCTAACGAAAGACTGAGTTTTATTCGCAGGACACTTAGATAATGTGACAGACCTACTGGAGATACTGTCCGTCCTCTTTTATAATACTGCTGCGCGGTGTGGGATCCTTGCAGATAGGATCGACGGAGTACATCGAATATGTTCAAAGAAGGGCAGCACGCTTTGCATTCTGGCGAAATAGGGGAGAGAGTGTCACTGAAATGATATAGGATTTGGGGTGGACGTCATTAAAACAAAGGCGGTTTTCGTTGCGGCGGAATCTTCTCATGAAATTACAGTCACCAATTTTCTTCTCCGAATGCGAAAATATTTTGTTGACACCGACCTTCATAGGGAGGAACGAACACCACGATAAAATAAGGGATATTAGAACTCTTTTTTTGTGATCATTCTACTGACTGGTTTGATGCGGCCCGCCACGAATTCCTTTCCTGTGCTAACCTCTTCATCTCAGAGTAGCACTTGCAACCTACGTCCTCAGTTATTTGCTTGACGTATTCCAATATCTGTCTTCCTCTACAGTTTTTGCCCTCTACAGCTCCCTCTAGTACCATGGAAGTCATTCCCTCACGTCTTAGCAGATGTCCTATCATCCTGTCCCTTCTCCTTATCAGTGTTTTCCACATATTCCTTTCATCTCCGATTCTGCGTAGAACCTCCTCATTCCTTACCTTATCAGTCCACCTAATTTTCAACATTCGTCTATAGCACCACATCTCAAACGCTTCGATTCTCTTCTGTTCCGGTTTTCCCACAGCCCATGTTTCACTACCATACAATGCTGTACTCCAGACGTTCATCCTCAGAAATTTCTTTTTCAAATTAAGGCCGGTATTTGATATTAGAAGAATTCTCTTGGCCAGAAATGCCTTTTTTGCCATAGCGAGTCTGCTTTTGATGTCCTCCTTACTCCGTCCGCCATTGGTTATTTCACTGCCTAGGTAGCAGAATTCCTTTACTTCATTGACTTCGTGACCATCAATCCTGATGTTAAGTTTCTCGCTGTTCTCATTTCTACTACTTCTCATTATCTTTGTCTTTCTCCGATTTACTCTCAAACCATACTGTGTATTCATTAGACTGTTCATTCCGTTCAGCAGATCATTTAATTCTTCTTCACTTTCACTCAGGATAGCAATGTCATCAGCGAATCGTATCATTGATATCCTTTCACCTTGTATTTTAATTCCACTCCTGAACCTTTCTTTTACTTCCATCATCGCTTCCTCGATGTACAGATTGAAGAGTAGGGCCGAAAGGCTACAGCCTTGTCTTACACCCTTCTTAATACGAGCACTTCGTTCTTGATCGTCCACTCTTATTATTCCCTCTTGGTTGTTGTACATATTGTATATGACCCTTCTCTCCCTATAGCTTACCCCTACTTTTTTCAGAATCTAGAAAAGCTTGCACCATTTTGTATTGTCGAACGCTTTTTCCAGGTCGTCAAATCCTATGAAAGTGTCTTGATTTTTCTTTAGCCTTGCTTCCATTATTAGCCGTAACATTACAATTGCCTCTCTCGTCCCTTTACTTTTCCTAAAGCCAAACTGATCGTCACCTAGCGCATTCTCAATTTTCTTTTCCATTCTTCAGCTTCGATGCATGAGCTGTTAAGCTGATTGTGCGATAATTCTCGCACTTGTCAGCTCTTGCCGTCTTCGGAATTGTGTGGATGACGCTTTTCCGAAAGTCAGATGGTATATCGCCAGACTCATGTATTCTACACACCAACGTGAATAGTGGTTTTGTTGCCACTTCCCCCAATGATTTTAGAAATTCTGATGGAATGTTATCTAGCCCTTCTACCTTATTTGACCGTAAGCCCTCCAATGCTCTTTTAAATTCCGATTCTAATACTGGATCCCCTATCTCTTCTAAATCGACTCCTGTTTCTTCTTCTATCACATCGGACAAATCTTCACCCTCATAGAGGCTCTCTGTATTCTTTCCTCCTATCTGCTCTCTCCTGTGCATTTAACAGTGGAATTCCCGTTGCACTCTTAATGTTTTCACCGTTGCTTTTAATGCCACCAAAGGTTGTTTTGACTTTCCTGTATGCTTAGTCTGTCCTTCCGACAATCATATCTTTTTCGATGTCTTCACATTTTTCCTGCAGCCATTTCGTCTTATCTTCCCTGCACTTGCTATTTATTTCATTCCTCAGAGACTTGTATTTCTGTATTCCTGATTTTCCCGGAACATGTTTGTACTTCCTCCTTTCATCAATCAACTGAAGTATTTCTTCTGTTACCCATGTTTTCTTCGCAGCTACCTTCTTTATACCTATGTTTTCCTTCCCAACTTCTGTGATAGCCCTTTTTGGAGATTTCCATTCCTCTTCAACTGTACTGCCTACTGCGCTATTCCTTATTGCTGAATCTATAGCGTTAGAGAACTTCAAACGTATCTCGTCATTCCTTAGTACTTCCGTATCCCACTTCTTTGGGTATTGATTCTTCCTGACTAATGTCTTGATCTTCAGCCTACTCTTCATCACTACTATATTGTGATCTGAGTCTATATCTGCTCCTGGGTACGCCTTACAATCCAGTATCTGATTTCGGAATCTCTGTCCGACCATGATATAATCTAATTGAAATCTTCCCGTATCTCCCGGCCTTTTCCAAGTATACCTCCTCCTCTTGTTATTCTTGAACAGGGTATTCGCTATTACTAGCTGAAACTTGTTACAGAACTCAATTAGTCTTTCTCCCCTTTCATTCCTTGTCCCAAGCCCATATTCTCCTGTAACCTTTTCTTCTACTCCTTCCCCTACAACTGCATTCGAGTCGCCCATGACTATTAGATTTTCGCTCCCTTTACATACTGCATTACCCTTTCAATATCCTCATACACTTCCTCTATCTGTTCATCTTCAGCTTGCGACGTCGGCATGTATACTTGAACTATCGTTGTCGGTGTTGGTCTGCTGTCGATTCTGATTAGAACAACTCGGTCACTGAACTGTTCACAGTAACACACCCTCTGCCCTACCTTCCTATTCATAACGAATCCTACACGTGTTATACCATTTTCTGCTGCTGTTGATATTCCCCGATACTCATCTGACCAGAAATCCTTGTCTTCCTTCCACTTCACTTCACTGACCTCTACTATATCTAGATTGAGCCTTTGCATTTCCCTTTTAAGATTTTCTAGTTTCCCTACCACGTTCAAGCTTACGACATTCCACGCCCCGACTCGTAGAACGATATCATTTCGTTGATTATTCAATCTTTTTCTCATGGTAACCTCCCCCTTGGCAGTCCCCTCCCGGAGATCCGAATGGGGGACTATTCCGGAATCTTTTGCCAATGGAGAGATCATCATGACACTTCTTCAATTACAGGCCACATGTCCTGTGGATACACGTTACGTGTCTTTAATGCAGTGGTTTCCATTGCCTGCTGCATCCTCATGTCGTTGATCATTGCTGATTCTTCCGCCTTTAGGGGCAATTTCCCACCCTAGGACAAGAGAGTGCCCTGAACCTCTATCCGCTCCTCCGCCCTCTTTGACAAGGCCGTTGGCAGAATGAGGCTGACTTCTTATGCCAGAAGTCTTCGGCTGCCAGTGCTGATTATTTATCAAAGTTTAGGCAGTGGCGGGGATCGAACCCGGGACCGAAGACGTTTTGATTATGAATCAAAGACGCTACCCCTAGACCAGGGGGTCTATCTCATACGGAGAGATATTGGTGTTCGTTCATTACGCAGTCCGGCCGCTGTGGCCAAGCGGTTCTGGGCGCTTCACTCCGAAACCGCGCAGCTGCTACGGTCGCAGGTTTGAATCCTGCCTCGAGCGTGGATGTGTGTGATGTCCTTAGATGTTAAGTCCTGTAGTGCTTAGAGCCATTTGAACCATTTTTGAAGAGCCAAAGAAACTGGTAACCGTTCCTAATATCGTGTAGGGCCCCCGCAAGCACGCAGAGGTGCCGCAGAACGACGTGGCATGGACTCGACTAATGTCTGAAGTAGTGCTGGAGGGAAATGACACCATGAATCCTGCACGACTGTCCGTAAATCTGTAAGAGTACGATGGGGTGTAGATCTCTTCTGAACAGGTCGTTGCAAGGCATCCCAGATATGCTCAATAATGTTCATGCCTGAGGAGTATGGTAGCCAACGGAAGTGTTTAAATTCAGAAGAGTGTTCCTGCAGCCTCTCTGTAGTATTTCTCGACGTGTGGGCTGTCGCATTGTCCTGCTGGAATTTACCAAATCCGTCGGAATGCACAATGGACATGAATGGATGCAGGTGATCAGACGGGATGCTAACGTATGTGTAAGCTGTCAGAGTCGTATCTTGTCTATCAAGGGCCCCATATCACTCCAACTGCACACGCCCCACACCATTTCAGAGCCTCCACCAGCTTGAACAGTCCCCTTCTGACATGCAGCGTCCGTGGATTCATGAGGTTGTCTCCATACCCGTACACGTCCATCCGCTCGATACAATTTGAAACGAGACTCGTCCGACTAGGCAACATGTCTGCAGTCGTCAACAGTAGAATGTTGATGTTGACGGGCCCAGACGAGGCGTAAAGCTTTGTGTCGTGCAGTCATCTAGAGTACGCGAGTGGGCCTTCTGCTCCGAAAACCCATATCGATGATGTTTCATTGAATGGTTTCCACGCTGACATTTCTTGATGGCTCATCATCGAAATCTGCAGCAATTTGCGGAAGCGTTGCACTTTTGTGATATTGAACGAATCTCTTTAGTCGTCGTTGGTCCTGTTCTTGCAGTATGTATTTCCAGCTGCAGCGGTGTCGGTGATTTGATGTTTTACCGGAATCCTCATATTCGCGCTACACTCGTGAAATGGTCCTAAGGGATACAAGTATAGCTATCCCATCCAACAGATAAGAATTAACTGGTGAAATTGTGAACGAGATTTTTAGAAAATCATTAAGTGGTTCTCTGCAATGCGCTCTCATTAAAGTTTGCCAAATCACAGTATATACAGTTCCACACAGTAAAAGGAATGGCACAATTAATAAATAGACACTTCTATCAGAAATTGGTAGCTAATGTAGAATATTCAAAATTTCTAGGTGTATGCATTGATGAGGGGTTGAACTGGAAAAAACACACTGAAGATCTAGTGAAACGTTTGATTTCAGTTACTTATGCTATTAGGGTAATTGCAAATTTTGCCGATATACATCTCAGTAAATTAGCTTACCACCCCTATTTTCATTCTCTGCTTTCGTATGGCATCATATTATGGAGTAACTCGTCACTGAGTAAAAGAGTGTTCATTGCACAAAAACGTGTAATCAGAATAATTGCTGGAGCTCATCTAAGATCATCCTGCATTCACTTATTTAAAGAGCTAGGGATCTTCACTGTAGCCTCACAATATATATATTCACTTATGAAATTTGTTATTAACAATCCGAACAAATTCAGATGTAATAGTGGTGTACATGGCTGCAACACTAGGAGAAAGGATGATCTTAACTACTCAAGGTTAAATCTAACATTGGCTCAGAAGGGGATAAATTATGCTGCCACAAATCTTTGGTCACTTACCTAATAGCATCAAAATGGTTAAAATGGCTCTGAGCACTATGGGACTTAACATCTGAGGTGATAAGTCCCCTAGAACTTAGAACTAATTAAACCTAACTAACTTATGGACATTACACACATCCATGCCCGAGGCAGGATTCGAACCTGCGACCGTAGCGGTCGCGCGGTTCCAGACTGAAGCGCCTAAAACCGCTCGGCCACACTATCCGGGCAGTAGCATCAAAAGTCTGACAGATAGCCATATAGCATTTAAAAGGAAATTAAAAGAATTTCTGAATGGCAACTCCTTCTACACATTAGATGAATTTTTGGATATAGTAAGTGGGTAAATTCCCCACTCCCCACCTAAAAAAAAGAAAAAAAAAGTATTAAGTGTTATGTAATATTTTGTGTAATGTAATATGTTGGATACACACCTTTCATTAACCTGACACGTTCCACATCATTACGAAGTGTCATATTCATGATCTATGAAACAAGTACTAATATAATCTAATCTAAATCTCATCGCTACCTCAGAGATGCTTTGTCCTATCGCTCGTGCGCCGACTACAACACCACGTTCAAACTCACTTAATTCTTGATAACCTGCCATAGTAGCAGCAGAAGCGGATCTAACAACTGCGCCAGACACTTGTTGTCTTGTATAGGCGTTGCCGACCGCAGCGCCGCATTCTGCCTGTTTACATATCTCTGTATTTGAATACGCAAGCCTATAACACTTTCTTTGGCGCTTCAGTGTGGTTCAGATGGTTCAAATGGCTCTAAGAACTATGGGACTTAACGTCTGAGGTCATCAGTCCCCTAGACTTAGAACTACTTAAACTGAGTCGTGTATCGCCTCGTGCTACACCTTGTGTTTAGATTGCATTGGTTTTCCTTTCCTCCCCCTGACACGTCTGTTTGATATGTTGTCTGTCATTTAGTGGCTGCTTGGTTGTCTTTTCCCTCTGCTATCGATATTTGCGTTTTGCTTCCGGGAAACTGCTATGGAGGAGGTGAGATCTTTGACGGGTGGTAACTTCGTGTGGTGGCGCGGAAGTAGGGGCGGTACGCTAAGGGAGAGTGTGGTGGAGACGGGAGGGCTGTGTGGTTCTCCAGCGCGAAGCAGGCGTGGTCGGCTGTACCGAGTCGCCACGTGATGTGTGTCGGTTGTGTGTAACGAGCGGGTCGAGTTGACGGAAGAGCTCCCCGAGGGGTGGTTGTATACAGAATCGCACCACGAGTAGTTGCTGTTCATTTCGACTCGGTGGGACGTTAACAAGCTTCTTTAAATCCTCCGTTTCAACACTGGAGTTTAAAAAGTAGACACCTGACATGAAGGAGCGGTCACTACCCTTCAACGTTGCAGAGAAGACGTGAACTCCGGTGACAGAGCGTGTTGTCGCGTGACCGTGGCGTGTTGGGTACGCTGGCGACGCGTGCGCGGTCGGATGTGTGGATCCTTGCCGTCGGAGGTCGTGTACTGCCTGTTCGAGCATAATTGCAAGTTAAGTTAGTGGAAGGTTTAATCATTAAGTAATAAGTCTGCGTAACCAGCGTCTCTTCTGCCTTGTGGCCTCCGGCGACCCGGTTTCCTGTCCCTGGCAGCGGTGTAATTGAAGACAGTGATCTTTCCTCCTCCTCTCGTTACTGCCCTATGGGAGGTGTAGTTTTGGCAGTTTAGTTGTTTCGCTCTTCTGTAGTGTGTTATGAGTAAATTCTTGCTTCTTCTTGGTTGATCATGTGGTCGCTCATTCAGGACTGTGTGGTGTACTGTTTCCTTGCACGAGGTTAGCTCTAATTCTCTCAGCAAGTTAAGCCATCTTGTTACTACAGGGTGTTTCAAAAATGATCGGTATACTTGAAACGGCAATAAAAACTAAACGAGCAGCGATAGAAATACACCGTTTGTTGCAATATGCTTGGGACAACAGTACATTTTCAGGCGGACAAACTTTCGAAATTACAGTAGTTACAATTTTCAACAACAGATGGCGCTGCAAGTGATGTGAAAGATATAGAAGACAACGCAGTCTGTGGGTGCGCCATTCTGTACGTCGTCTTTCTGCTGTAAGCGTGTGCTGTTCACAACGTGCACGTGTGCTGTAGACAACATGGTTTATTCCTTAGAACAGAGGATTTTTCTGGTGTTGGAATTCCACCACCTAGAACACAGTGTTGTTGCAACAAGACGAAGTTTTCAACGGAGGTTTAATGTAACCAAAGGACCGAAAAGCGATACAATAAAGGATCTGTTTGAAAAATTTCAACAGACTGGGAACGTGAAGGATGAACGTGCTGGAAAGGTAGGGCGACCGCGTACGGCAACCACAGAGGGCAACGCGCAGCTAGTGCAGCAGGTGATCCGACATCGGCCTCGGGTTTCCGTTCGCCGTGTTGCAACTGCGGTCCAAATGACGCCAACGTCCACGTATCGTCTCATGCGCCAGAGTTTACACCTCTATCCATACAAAATTCAAACGCAGCAACCCCTCAGCGCCGCTACCATTGCTGCACGAGAGACATTCGGTAGCGATATAGTGCACAGGATTGATGACGGCGATATGCATGTGGGCAGCATTTGGTTTACTGACGAAGGTTATTTTTACCTGGACGGCTTCGTCAATAAACAGAACTGGCGCATATGGGGAACCGAAAAGCCCCATGTTGCAGTCCCATCGTCCCTGCATCCTCAAAAAGTACTGGTCTGGGCCGCCATTTCTTCCAAAGGAATCATTGGCCCATTTTTCAGATCCGAAACGATTACTGCATCACGCTATCTGGACATTCTTCGTGAATTTGTGGCGGTACAAACTGCCTTAGACGACACTGCGAACACCTCGTGGTTTATGCAAGATGGTGCCCGGCCACATCGCACGGCCGACGTCTTTAATCTCCTGAATGAATATTTCGATGATCGTGTGATTGCTTTGGGCTATCCGAAACATACAGGAGGCGGCGTGGATTGGCCTCCCTATTCGCCAGACATGAACCCCTGTGACTTCTTTCTGTGGGGACACTTGAAAGACCAGGTGTACCGCCAGAATCCAGAAACAATTGAACAGCTGAAGCAGTACGTCTCATCTGCATGTGAAGCCATTCCGCCAGACACGTTGTCAAAGGTTTCGGGTAATTTCATTCAGAGGCTACGCCATATTATTGCTACGCATGGTGGATACGTGGAAAATATCGTACTATAGAGTTTCCCAGACTGCAGCGCCATCTGTTGTTGAAAATTGTAACTACTGTAATTTCGAAAGTTTGTCCGCCTGAAAATGTACTGTTGTCCCAAGCATATTGCAACAAACGGTGTACCGAGCGAGGTGGCGCAGTGGTTAGACTCTGGACTCGCATTCGGAAGGACGACGGTTCAATCCCCCGTCCGGCCATCCTGATTTAGGTTTTCCGTGATTTCCCTAAATCACTCCAGGCAAATGCCGGGATGGTTCCTCTGAAAGGGCACGGCCGACTTCCTTCCCCATCCTTCCCTATTCCGATGAGACCGATGACCACGCTGTCTGGTCTCCTTCCCCAAACCAACCAACCAACCAACCAACAAACGGTGTATTTCTATCGCTGCTCGTTTAGTTTTTATTGCCGTTTCAAATATACCGGTCATTTTTGAAACACCCTGTAGTTTTCGCTGGCCTGAGAGTGGCAATTGTGTTTACGGGCTCATTTAAATTGGTCAGTATTCTGCCTCGCCTGAGCATCCCTGAGTGGGTGGTTTGTGGCCGCCTTACACGGGTTCGTCATATCTGCTATGTTCTAACGATATTCCAGGACACTTTTGTTTAAAAACTTTCTAAATTCCTCCATTCCTTTATTGCCATTAATGGTGTGTTTGCTGAAACCTTTGATTTTTTTTTTAATGGCGGTGTTGGTAGCTTCACTACCTCACCGTACTTTGTTAATAAAGTTCTGTATTTACTTTAGTAGCCTGTTTACTAAGGTTCTTTAATTTTTTTTAAATTGTTGTATTGATAAAAATTACTTGATTGCCGTGAGCGGCGTGTTTTGAAAGGTTGTTTATTGCAGTACTGCTAGCGTCTGTGTTTTTTTTTTAAAAAAGACTTTTTTTTATAATTTTGGTATTGCTGTAAATGACTTGATCGCCGTGTTTTTAAAAGAATTTTTTTTTTAAATTGTTGTTTTGCTATACATGAGATTAGAGCGCGCACGGAGGCTTTCAGACGGTCGTTCTTCCCGCGAACCATACGCGACTGGAACAGGAAAGGGAGGTAATGACAGTGGCACGTAAAGTGCCCTCCGCCACACACCGTTGGGTGGCTTGCGGAGTATAAATGTAGATGTAGATGTAGATTGCCGTTAGCGGCGCGTTTAAAAGGCTGTTTATGGCCTTACTGCTAGTTTCTGTAAGATATGAATAAAACATTTCTGTGTGAAAATCTCAACTCGACAGTAAAGTACTAGAAATTTGGCCCCGTTTCCCAACTTGTGGTGTGGCTTGTAGTAACAGTAACCACTGTGTGTGTCATAAACCTAACTAACCTAAGAACATCACACATATCAATGCCCGAGGCAGGATTCGAACCTGTGACCGTAGCAGCAGCACGGTTCCGGACTGAAGCGCCTAGAACCGCTCGGCCACAGCGGCCGGCGCAACAAGCAGAAAGCACTGCGGTACCTTCGTCTTGGAATCCACGAACTATCGCTACCTAGTGCGCATGCGCGTATTGACAGCGGTCTACAACTGCTTTCTGTTCTGCTCATCCATTACGGATATTTTAGAACCGTAACTGCATATAGAATGTAAGTAAGTTGTACAAAACTGCAACCAGTCACATTTTTGAATAATTATTTTTCGTTCCATGAACCGGTTTTCGAATCTTTTTAGGTTCATCTTCAGATGGTTTCAGGTAGTTACATCATTATTGCTAGAAAATGCTGGGTGCTGGCTCTATGGCAGAAAGATGGAACACACTTTAATGTGTCGCCATGACTATAGCTTATCTGTCGATATGGATGTAAATTTAGTTTTTTACTTACTGCGACAGTATAGGCGGCTTTTTCGGTTACTGTCCATCTGTCTGCCTCCATTTTGATGTCCAGTTGTTATATCACTGGACACACGTCCACAGAAATTATATTAATTTACACTCTGACAGCGACACTTTTCCAGAAGCCAGCATCTGCTTTACAACTGTTGCTAGTAACAATGATATTGACAGAAAGGTATGGCATAGGCCTACTTTGCACAGAGATGTAATTTGTTCTTCTTTACATGTATTAAGGTCGATATAAGGACAAATATTTTAATCAGACTGGCGATAACATGAGAGTACAAGATAAAATAAATAAATAAATAAACTACTACAAGAACAAACTTCAGATGATCTGATATCTTATTTCTATTTGTATATTACGTATAATACAGGCAGGTTTAGCATTTTTTATGTGATTGGCATTAACATGGATATCCATGAATCAATGCTACAGAGTTATTGTATCTGCAGTGAGATGCAGCTGTCTGCATTGATTCAGGGATATCCATGTTAATGACAATCACATAAAAAAGTGCTAAAACTGCCTGTATTATATGTAATATACAAATAGAAATAAGATATCAGATCACTTGAAGTTTGTTCTTGCAGTAGTTTATTTATTTATTTTATCTTGTACTCTCATGTTATGGCCAGTCTGATTAAAATTTTTTTGACGGCTCCCAAACCCAAGGTCCTCGTCGGTACTTTTGGGGCAGCCACCACAAATTGTATAATGCGTGGATAGTCGCCAGGATGTAGCTATGTCTGTTGGCCGAAAAATAATTAATGACAAGAATTGCGCCAGCTAGAATGAAGAGATAACTTATCTTTATTTCTGTCGAAACACGCACCAGCAATACAAGTCCAAGTAATATCCAACAGTAATCAGTGTACTGAGCAGCTGTGATATCAAAAATCACACTGCAACGGCTCCGCTATGAACTCCACGTAAGGCTAGCAATAGACAAATGACAAAATTATTTGTCCTTATATTGACCTTAATACATATAAAGAAGAACAAATTACATCTCTGTGCAAAGTAGGCCTATGCCATATCTTTCTGTCAAGATCTTTGTTACAAGCAACAGTTGTAAAGCGCATGCTTGGATGCTGGAAGAGTCTGGCTGTGAGAGTGTAATTAATATAGTTTGTGTGGAAGTGTGTGTAGTGATACAACAACTGGACATCAAAATGGAGGCAGACAGATGGACAGTAACCGAAAAAAGCCGCCTATACTGTCGCAGTAAGTAAAAAACTAAATTTACATCCATATCGACAGATAAGCTATAGTCATGGAGATACATTAAAGTGTGTTCCATCTTTCTGCCATAGAGCCAGCACCCAGCATTATGCTACCAGTAATGATGTAACTTCATGAAACCATCTGAAGATGAACCTAAAAAGGTTCGAAAACGGGTTCATGGAATAAAACATAGTTATTCAAAAAAGTGACTGGTTGCAGTTTTATATACGAATAACTTATTTACATGCTTTCTATTCTGGCGCGCGGATAACGTGTCTGCTTAATTTTCGCAGTTCCAGCCGTTCTACCGCTAGATGGCTGTCGCGCTAGACCAGTACCGTTCGCGGCGGCGGCGGCGGATTGTCGAGTAATAGCGCCATTTTTAGGGAACTGATATTCCTGGTGTGCGGCTGTGACAGCGAGCGACCGGACCGCCTCTTTCGGCCTGCGACCATACAAACGACGCGTGTAATGCGCGGGGCGCCGTCCACGTCTGCACTGTTGTGGCTTCCGCGGTAGGGCTGTTCGCATTGGCAGCGCCCTCCCCGAAGGCTGGGAGCTCAACATGAAAGGAGCGTGCGGCAGAGGTTTCGTCCGTGAAGGTCGTTTCACACGGGAGGCCGTGAGGATTGCTGAAGAATGGGATACAAGCCGTCGGTTTTGACCAATGACGTTGGTTGGTTGATTTGGGGGTAGGGACCAAACAGAAAGGTCATTGGTCCCATCGTATTAGGGAAGGAAACCGGCCATTGCCTTTCGAAGAAACCATTCCGGCATTTGCCTCAAGCTGAAGGTGGCAGGGGTAAAATAAATGCAGCGAAAGGCTATTTACAATTTGTACAGAAACCAGACGGCAGTTATAAGAGTCGAGGGGCATGAAAGGGAAGCAGTGGTTGGGAAGGGAGTGAGACAGGGTTGTAGCCTATCCCCGATGTTATTCAATCTGTATATTGAGCAAGCAGTAAAGGAAACAAAAGAAAAGTTCGGAGTATGTATTAAAATCCATGCAGAAGAAATACAAACTTTGAGGTTCGCCGATGACATAGTAATTCTGTCAGAGACAGCAAAGGACTTGGAAGAGCAGTTTAACGGAATGGACAGTGTCTTGAAAGGAGGGTATAAGCTGAACATCAACACAGGCAAAACGAGGATAATGGAATGTAGTCGAATTAAGTAGGGTGATGCTGAGGGAATTACATTAGGAAATGAGACACTTAAAGTAGTAAAGGAGTTTTGCTATTTGGGGAGCAAAATAACTGACGATGGTCGAAGTAGAGAGGATACAAAATGTAGATTGGCAACGGCAAGGAAAGCGTTTCTGAAGAAGAGAAATTTGCTAACATCGAGTATTGATTTAAGTGTCAGGAAGTCGTTTCTGAAAGTATTTGTATGGGGTGTAGCCATGTATAGAAGTGATACATGGACGATAAATAGTTTTGGACAAGAAGAGAATAGAAGTTTTCGAAATGTGGTGCTACAAATAATGCTGAAGATTAGATGGATAGATCACATAACCAATGAGGAGATATTGAATAGAATTGGGGAGAAGAGGAGTTTGTGGAACAACTTGACTAGAAGAAACGATCGGTTGGTAGGGCTTATTCTGTGGCATCAAGGGATCACCAATTTAGTATTAGAGGGCAGCGTGGAGGGTAAAAATCGTAGAGGGAGACCAAGAGATCAATACACTAAGCAGATTCAGGAGGATGTAGGTTGCAGTAGGTACTGGGAGATGAAGAAGCTTGCACAGGATAGAGTAGCATGGAGAGCTGCGTCAAACCAGTCTCAGGACTGAAGACCACAAGAACAACAACAACAACATGTAGGGAAATCACGTAAAACCTAAACCAGGACGGTCGGACACGGGTTTAAACTTCGTGTATCCATAATTGAAACTGTCGACCTGGGACGTCAGCTAGTATAATAAACGTTAAAAATGATGAAATTCCTCCAGGTGTATTAAGGTGTTGTTTTTATTGGCAACTAGTTTCGATGTTGTTACATCATCATCTTCAGGCCCCAAATAAAACATACCATACATAAACAACCAATGCAACAACAGTAATTTATGAGTTATTATGCAAAACAATTCTATTATAACCATATTAGATAATGAATAATTTTAATGAAACTAGTTACACAGGGTGGTTCATTGATAGTGATCGGCCAAATATCTCACGCAATAAGTATCAAACGAATAAATCTCAAAGAACGAAACTTGTCTAGATTGAAGGGGGAAACCAGATGGCGCTATGGTTGGCCCGCTAGATGGCGCTGCCATAGGTCAAACTGATATCAACTGCGTTTTTCTAAATAGGAAGCCACATTTTTTATTACATATTCGTGTAGTACGTAGAAATATGAATGTTTTAGTTGGACCACTTTTTTCGCTTTGTGATAGATGGCACTGTAACAGCCACAAACGTATAAGTACGTGGTATCACGTAACATTCCGCCAGTGCGGAAGGTATTTGCTTCGTGATACATTACCCGTGTTAAAATGGACCGTTTAGCAATTGCGGAAAAAGTCGATATCGTGTTGGTGTATGGCTATTGTGATCAAAATGCCCAATGGGCGTGTGTTATGTATGCCGCTCGGTATCCTGGACGACATCATCCAAGTGTCCGGACCGATCGCCAGATAGTTACGTTATTTAAGGAAAAAGGAAGTGTTCAGCCACATGTGAAACGTCAACCACGACCTGCAACAAATGATGATGCCCAAGTAGGTGTTTTAGCTGCTTTCCGCACATCAGTAGCAGAGAAACTGCGCGAGAATCGGGAATCTGAAAATAGTCGGTGTTGAGAATGCTACATCAACATCGATTGCACCCGTACCATATTTCTATGCACCAGGAATTGCATGGTGACGACTCTGAACGTCGTGTACAGTTCTGCCACTGGGCACAAGAGAAATTACGGGACGATGACAGATTTTTTGCACGCGTTCTATTTAGCGACGAAGCGTCATTCACCAACAGCGGTAACGTAAACCGGCATAATATGCACTACTGGGCAACGGAAAATCCACGATGGATGCGACAAGTGGAACATCAGCGACCTTCGCGGATTAATGTATAGAGCGGCATTATGGGAGGAAGGATAACTGCCCCCATTTCAACGATGGCAATCTAAATGGTGCAATGTATGCTGAGTTCCTACGTAATGTTCTACCGATGTTACTACAAGATCTTTCACTGCATGACAGAATGGTGATGTACTTCCAACGTGATGGATGACCGGCACATAGCTCGCGTGCGGTTGAAGCGGTTTTGAATATCGTATTTCATGACAGGTGGATTGGTCGTCGAAGCACCATACCATGGCCCGCACGTTCACCTGATCTGACGTCCCCGGATTTCTTTCTGTGGGGAAAGTTGAAGGATATTTGCTGTCGTGATCCACCGACAACGCCTGACAACAGCGTCAGCGCATTGTCAATATATCTGCGAACATTACGGAAGGCGAACTACTCGCTGTTGAAAGGAATGTCGTTACACGTATTGCCAAATGCATTGAGGTTGACGGACATCATTTTGAGCATTTATTGCATTAATGTGGTATTTACAGGTAATCACGCTGGAACACCATGCGTTCCCAGAAATCATAAGTTCACAAAGGTACATGTATCACATTGGAACAACCGAAATAAAATGTTCAAACGTACCTACGTTCTGTATTTTAATTTAGAAAACCTACCTGTTACTAAATGTTGGTCTAAAATTGTGAGACATATGTTTCTGACTATTACAGCGCCATCTATCACAAAGCGAAAAAAGTGGTCCAACTAAAACATTCATATTTCTTTACGTACTACACAAATATGTAATAAAAATGGGGGTTGCTATTTAAAAAAAAAACGCAGTTGATATCCGTTTGACCTATGGCAGCGCCATCTAGCGTGCCAGCCATAGCGGCATCTGTTTTCCCCTTCAAGCTAGACAAGTTTCGTTTGACGCTTATTACGTGAGATATTTGGCCCGGTCACGATCAATGGACCACCCTGTATAGACCAACGGAAGTATGAGATACAACTTTTTTTTCGTCGACTGAAGTAGTACTAGCGACCGCGAAAACTCCTGCAACAGTAAAATTTATGACCCGTACTGCAGTTTCACTCTGTAGATCAACTGGAGAATAGGATACTAATCGTAGCGCATGGGAAAAATAGCGACACACGTAGCATTTGCATTCCCTACTTCGGTTGACTTCATTGGTCAACTGAAGAAGATACTACCTTCGTAGCTCAACTGGGATACGGGATGCCAGTGTTACATAAGCAGCTTTTTTCGTCTATCCTAGCGCTAGTATCCTATTCTTCAAAAATGGTTCAAATGGCTCTGAGCACTATGGGACTTAACATCTATGGTCATCAGTCTCCTAGAACTTAGAACTACTTAAACCTAACTAACCTAAGGACATCACACAACACCCAGTCATCACGACCTATATAGGTTAACTGAAGTTCGGAATACACATTTTTCGTATGTCGGTCTTTTTGGCGTCGATAGTTTTAGTATCGACTGAAAAATATCGTAGTAATACTAGTGCAAGTGAAGGAGAAAAAAAAACCGACAAATGTAAAATTTGTTTCCCGCATTGCAGTTGAAGAATCCTGCTTCAAGTCTTCCATATTCATAGGAAAAGATAAATCCATACGAAAATAAAAATGTAAAAATTGTCCACAATGAAAAACAATTCTTCCAGATATCTCGAGTCACTGGAGAATAGGATACTAATCCTAGCGCATGGGAAAAATGGCGACATACATAGTATTTTTATACAGTACTTCAGGTGACCTACGCAGGTCAACTGAAGAAGAAGACACTACCTTCGTAACTCAACTGGGGTACGGGATGCCAGTGTTACGTATGTCGCCTTTTTCGTCTTTCCTAGTGCTAGTATGCCGAATGAATTGGAACGAGCAAATTATTTAAATTAGTAAGCGCGACAAAAATCGTACACGATGTATAGCATTGTTTTTTAAAAACACGTCAGTTTGTTTTTATTTACAATGATGTCGCTTTGCCAAAAAAGCTAACCGATTTATTATCTATGGCTGATAAATAAAGACATTAATAAATATGAGTAAACTATGACGTTAGTTGTCATAGCCGACTGGTTGTACCCCACTCTTCAGTTGTCACAGGCCGTGCATCCAGATGCAGAGCGCCGAAGCGATTACTTTCATTTACACAAGCAGGCTGATACTCGAAACTTCCTGGCAGATTAAAACTGTGTGCCCGACCGAGACTCGAACTCGGGACCTTTGCCTTTCGCGGGCAAGTGCTCTACAATCTGAGCTACCGAAGCACGACTCACGCCCGGTACTCACAGCTTTACTTCTGCCAGTATCTCATTCTGGAGGCTGATACTCATTTATTGTACTACACAAGAGCGCCAATACGATAGTTGGTGTGGGGCGGGAGGGGGAGGGGCAAGAGCTGGGAGCGTGGAGTATTTTTGATATTTTGGAAGACGAATGTTACTTGCAAGTAGTCATTAAAGAGGTCCAGTGAAATACCAGCGTAACATCGACTTTTCATTTTCTTGAAAGAAAAGCACCTGACTGCAACATATTTTTTCCTTTCCCTGAGAGTTGAAAGAGGGGGGCGGGGGGGGGGGCGTCCCCCCATTGTCCACAGGTGGTGCGAGCTGTTGGTACTGCTCCATACATCTGTTTAAGAAACAACGCGTTACACTGTATCACGGTGTGTGTCTTGTTATTACCTGACTGTGTTTCAGACTCATGTTTCATTATTCAATATTGCACAAAGTAATTATGAATTGTATCCTTACTAAGATTAAATACTAATTCTCTCCGTCAACATAATAAAATTTTAATAATTTGTAATTCTGTATTTAAGAGACCCCCCATGAACCATGGACCTTGCCGCTGGCGGGGAGGTTTGCGTGCCTCAGCGATACAGATAGCCGTACCGTAGGTGCAACCACAACGGAGGGGTATCTGTTGAGAGGCCAGACAAACGTGTGGTTCCTGAAGAGGGGCAGCAGCCTTTTCAGTAGTTGCAAGGGCAACAGTCTGGATGATTGACTGATCTGGCCTTGTGACAATAACCAAAACGGCCTTGCTGTGCTGGTACTGCGAACGGCTGAAAGCAAGGGGAAACTACAGCCGTAATTTTTCCCGAGGGCATGCAGCTTTACTGTATGATTACATGATGATGGCGTCCTCTTGGGTAAAATATTCCGGAGGTAAAATAGTCCCCCATTCGGATCTCCGGGCGGGGACTACTCAAGAGGATGTCGTTATCAGGAGAAAGAAAACTGGCGTTCTACGGATCGGAGCGTGGAATGTCAGATCCCTTAATCGGCCAGGTAGGTTAGAAAATTTAAAAAGGGAAATGGATAGGTTGAAGTTAGATATAGTGGGAATTAGTGAAGTTCGGTGGCAGGAGGAACAAGACTTCTGGTCAGGTGACTACAGGGTTATAAACACAAAATCAAATAGGGGTAATGCAGGAGTTGGTTTAATAATGAATAGGAAAATAGGAATGCGGGTAAGCTACTACAAACAGCATAGTGAACGCGTTATTGTGGCCAAGATAGATACGAAGCCCACACCTACTACAGTAGTACAAGTTTATATGCCAACTAGCTCTGCAGATGACGAAGAAATTGAAGAAATGTATGATGAAATAAAAGAAATTATTCAGATTGTGAAGGGAGACGAAAATTTTATAGTCATGGGTGACTGGAATTCGAGTGTAGGAAAAGGGAGAGAAGGAAACATAGTAGGTGAATATGGATTGGGGGACAGAAATGAAAGAGGAAGCCGCCTGGTAGAATTTTGCACAGAGCACAACATAATCATAACTAACACTGGGTTTAAGAATCATGAAAGAAGGTTGTATACATGGAAGAACCCTGGAGATACTAAAAGGTATCAGATAGATTATATAATGGTAAGACAGAGATTTAGGAACCAGGTTTTAAATTGTAAGACATTTCCAGGGGCAGATGTGGACTCTGACCACAATCTATTGGTTATGACCTGTAGATTAAAACTGACGAAACTGAAAAAAGGTGGGAATTTAAGGAGATGGGACCTGGATAAACTGAAAGAACCAGAGGTTATACAGAGATTCAGGGAGAGCATAAGGGAGCAATTGACAGGAATGGGAGAAATAAATACAGTAGAAGAAGAATGGGTAGCTTTGAGGGATGAAGTAGTGAAGGCAGCAGAGGATCAAGTAGGTAAAAAAAGGAGGGCTAGTAGAAATCCTTTGGTAACAGAAGAAATATTGAATTTAATTGATGAAAGGAGAAAATATAAAAATGCAGTAAGTGAAACAGGCAAAAAGGAATACAAATGTCTCAAAAATGAGATCGACAGGAAGTGCAAAATGGTTAAACAGGGATGGCTAGAGGACAAATGTAAGGATGTAGAGGCGTACCTCACTAGGGGTAAGATAGATACCGCCTACAGGAAAATTAAAGAGACCTTTGGAGATAAGAGAACGATTTGTATGAATATCAAGAGCTCAGATGGAAACCCAGTTCTAAGCAAAGAAGGGAAAGCAGAAAGGTGGAAGGAGTATATAGAGGGTCTATACAAGGGCGATGTACTTGAGGACAATATTATGGAACTGGAAGAGGATGTAGATGAAGATGAAATGGGAGATACGATACTGCGTGAAGAGTTTGACAGAGCACTGAAAGACCTGAGTCGAAACAAGGGCGCCCCGGAGTAGACAGCATTCAATTGGAACTACTGACGGCCGTGGGAGAGCCAGTCCTGACAAAACTCTACCATCTGGTGAGCAAGATGTATGAAACAGGCGAAATACCCTCAAACTTCAAGAAGAATATAATAATTCCAATCCCAAAGAAAGCAGGTGTTGACAGATGTGAAAATTACCGAACTATCAGCTTAATAAGTCACAGCTGCAAAATACTAGCACGAATTCTTTACAGACGAATGGAAAAACTAGTAGAAGCCAACCTCGGGGAAGATCAGTTTGGATTCCGTAGAAACACTGGAACACGTGAGGCAATACTGACCTTACGACTTATCTTAGAAGAAAGATTAAGGAAAGGCAAACCTACGTTTCTAGCATTTGTAGACTTAGAGAAAGCTTTTGACAATGTTGACTGGAATACTCTCTTTCAAATTCTGAAGGTGGCAGGGGTAAAATATAGGGAGCGAAAGGCTATTTACAATTTGTACAGAAACCAGATGGCAGTTATAAGAGTCGAGGGACATGAAAGGGAAGCAGTGGTTGGGAAGGGAGTAAGACAGGGTTGTAGCCTCTCCCCGATGTTGTTCAATCTGTATTTTGAGCAAGCAGTAAAGGAAACAAAAGAAAAATTCGGGGTAGGTATTAAAATTCATGGAGAAGAAATAAAAACTTTGAGGTTCGCCGATGACATTGTAATTCTGTCAGAGACAGCAAAGGACTTGGAAGAGCAGTTGAATGGAATGGACAGTGTCTTGAAAGGAGGATATAAGATGAACATCAACAAAAGCAAAACAAGGATAATGGAATGTAGTCTAATTAAGTCGGGTGATGCTGAGGGGATTATATTAGGAAATGAGACACTTAAAGTAGTAAAGGAGTTTTGCTATTTAGGGAGTAAAATAACTGATGATGGTCGAAGTAGAGAGGATATAAAATGTAGGTTGGCAATGGCAAGGAAAGCGTTTCTGAAGAAGAGAAATTTGTTAACATCGAGTATTGATTTAAGTGTCAGGAAGTCATTTCTGAAAGTATTCGTATGGAGTGTACCCACGTACGGAAGTGAAACATGGACGATAAATAGTTTGGACAAGAAGAGAATAGAAGCTTTCGAAATGTGGTGCTACAGAAGAATGCTGAAGATTAGATGGGTAGATCACATAACTAATGAGGAAGTATTGAATAGGATTGGGGAGAAGAGAAGTTTGTGGCACAACTTGACCAGAAGAAGGGATCGGTTGGTAGGACATGTTCTGAGGCATCAAGGGATCACCAATTTAGTATTGGAGGGCAGCGTGGAGGGTAAAAATCGTAGAGGGAGACCAAGAGATGAATACACTAAGCAGATTCAGAAGGATGTAGGTTGCAGTAGGTACTGGGAGATGAAAAAGCTTGCACAGGATAGAGTAGCATGGAGAGCTGCATCAAACCAGTCTCAGGACTGAAGACCACAACAACAACAACAACATATTTAAGAGATTGTGATTAGCTAAAATAATATCATCAAAGCTAAACGTATTTTATTCCAGTTTTCTCAGTGGAACCATTTTGTTGTAAATTTTGGAAATTCTCAAGAGATGACGAAGTAATATTAGATCTATTTAGTGATATAATCCATAACATAATGAGAAACCAACCGAATGAAAATATGTAAATCGTGAAGTAAGCGCGGCTGGAGTTCCAAAAATTCAAATAATTGTGTAACTGAGAAGAGGTTTAAAGTATTTTAGAACAAATGAAAACTAGTGTTACAAATGGGAAGTTAACTTTATCTGTTACTCTTTCACAACTATACCGCTGAATTGATTTTCATGAAATTTGGCATGGAGACAGCTTGGATGCGAGGAATAACATAGATTACTTTGGAATGAGAGTAATACAATATATTTACTGATATTAATATAATATATTTAACGCGTAATATGGGGACATAATTACCCGTTGAAGAAGCTGTTTGTTTTTTGGCTCTTGAACTTAATCAGATTTGTGAAAATATTGTACACAATACGGTTCAACGTAAGGAATACAGTGCTTACATACTTTCCTTAAAGTGTTTAATCCACATTTCGATTCGAGTGTCACTCATAGGGCCGTCGCATTTTAGACAATGAGCATCACGTATCACTTATAGTTTGTAAAATACTTGAAGACTCCCGATGGTGTCTTTTAAATTCTGCATCACAAACTGACATACGTCGTGCTTTTACTTGTAGAACGTCTGAGACTTTTAGTGACGCTGCATTTGACTGTGATACGCAAGTGCAGCTGTGTGTAGGAGGCGTACACGTGGGGGCAACTGACTATACTGCACATACAAATACTATAAACCTCTGCTTCATCGAACTACGAATTATTTCTTATATTTCTCCGTCAGTTTAACGGTATTTAATAATTTTTCAAACTCTACATTTTCTTTTACTACATTCACCATCACTTATCATCTCCGAACTAGCTAATACACATCAACAGGTCGTCGCCTTTCGGTCCAATCGACATGTCATCTCCAGTATTCACAACTGACACTGAAGCCTCGCCGCATTATTATTGTGTACATAGTTCCGCGTAGTCAGCGCGTACACAACTTTCCCACTAGAGCGCGCCCCGCTAAGCACAACAACGCAGGCGCAGCGCTCGTCCATCTCCAAACTACGAGATGGCGCTGCCTTGGACCAAATTCTGCTTCCGCCGATCCGCGTATTAATATGCAACGCAGCCAATGAGATTGCTGCTAACGTAGAACCTTTTCTCCTCACGGATCAGTGATAGCTGAAACGTGTGAGGCATTATAACGAGTGTACAGACCTCCGATTAGTCAATCTGCATTAGCCTACATTAGTCTATAGTCAAGTTTCAGTCTGCACCTAATAATATTATCATATTCCTGTACATATCCATGAAGAGAAATGTACAGACACTTTGTTAAGTATCAGAGATGTGAGAGTAAAATTAACGTACCAAGACCCAAAGGACCTTCAGATTGTCAATTGTAAATAGCATCCAGAACGAAGTTAAGCTAGTTTTATGCTTGTTATTATTTTAATACCCATGGTCTAGGGGTAGCGTCTTTGATTCATAATCAAAACGTCTTCGGTCCCGGGTTCCATCCCCGCCACTGCCTAAATTTTGTAAATAGTCAGCATTGGCAGCAGAAGACTTCCGGCATAAGAAGTCAGCCTCATTCTGCCAACGGCCTTGTCAAAGAGGGCGGAGGAGCGGATAGAGGTTCAGGGCACTCTCTTGTCCTAGGGGTGGGAAATTGCCCCTAAAGGCGGAAGAATCAGCAATGATCAACGACATGAGGATGCAGTAGGCAATGGAAACCACTGCATTAAAGACACGTAACGTGTATCCACAGGACATGTGGCCTGTAATTGAAGAAGAGTCATGATGATCTCTCCATTGGCAAAATATTCCGGAATAGTCCCCCTTCGGATCTCCGGGAGGGGACTGCCAAGGGGGAGGTTACCATCAGACAAAGATTGAATAATCAACGAAAGGATAACGTTCTACGAGTCGGGGCGTGGAATGTCAGAATCTTGAACGTGGTAGGGAAACTAGAAAATCTGAAAAGGGAAATGCAAAGGCTCAATCTAGATATAGTAGGGGTCAGTGAAGTGAAGTGGAAGGAAGACAAGGATTTCTGGTCAGATGAGTATCGGGTAATATCAACAGCAGCAGAAAATGGTATAACAGGTGTAGGATTCGTTATGCATAGGAAGGTAGGGCAGAAGGTGTGTTACTGTGAACAGTTCAGTGACCGGGTTGTTCTAATCAGAATCGACAGCAGACCAACACCGACAACGATAGTTCTGGTATACATGCCGACGTCGCAAGCTGAAGATGAACAGATAGAGAAAGTGTATGAGGATATTGAAAGGGTAATGCAGTATGTAAAGGGGGCGAAAATGTAATAGTCATGGGCGACTCTAATGCAGTTGTAGGGGAAGGAGTAGAAGAAAAGGTTACAGGACAATATGGGCTTGGGACAAGGAATGAAAGGGGAGAAAGATTAATTGAGTTCTGTAGCAAGTTTCAGCTAGTAATAGCGAATACCCTGTTCAAGAATCACAAGAGGAGGAGGTATACTTGGAAAAGGCCGGGAGATACGGGAAGATTTCAATTAGATTACATCATGGTCAGACAGAGATTCCGAAATCAGATACTGGATTGTAAGGCGTACCCAGGAGCAGATATAGACTCAGATCACAATATAGTAGTGATGAAGAGTAGGCTGAAGATCAAGACATTAGTCAGGAAGAATCAATACGCAAAGAAGTGGGATACGGAAGTACTAAGGAATGACGAGATACGTTTGAAGTTCTCTAACGCTATAGATACAGCAATAAGGAATAGCGCAGTAGGCAGTACAGTTGAAGAGGAATGGAAATCTCCAAAAAGGGCTATCACAGAAGTTGGGAAGGAAAACATAGGTATAAAGAAGGTAGCTGCGAAGAAACCATGGGTAACAGAAGAAATACTTCAGTTGATTGATGAAAGGAGGAAGTACACACATGTTCCGGAAAAATCAGGAATACAGAAGTACAAGTCGCTGAGGAATGAAATAAATAGGAAGTGCAGGGAAGCTAAGACGAAATGGCTGCAGGAAAAATGTGAAGACATCGAAAAAGATATGATTGTCGGAAGGACAGACTCAGCATACAGGAAAGTCCAAACAACCTTTGGTGACATTAAAAGCAACGGTGGTAACATTAAGAGTGTAACGGGAATTCCACTGTTAAATGCAGAGGAGAGAGCAGATAGGTGTAAAGAATAAATTGAAAGCCTCTATGAGGGTCAAGATTTGTCTGATGTGGTAGAAGAAGAAACTGGAGTCGATTTAGAAGAGATAGGGGACCCAGTATTAGAATCGGAATTTAAAAGAGCTTTGGAGGACTTAACGGTCAAATAAGGCAGAAGGGATAGATAACATTCCATCAGAATTTCTAAAATCATTGGGGAAAGTGGCAACAAAACCACTATTCACGTTGGTGTGTAGAATATATGAGTCTGGCGACATACCATCTGACTTTCGGAAAAGCATCATCCACACAATTCCGAAGACGGCAAGAGCTGACAAGTGCGACAATTATCGCACAATCAGCTTAACAGCTCATGCATCGAAGCTGCTTACAAGAATAATATACAGAAGAATGGGAAAGAAAATTGAGAATGCGCTAGGTGACGATCAGTTTGGCTTCAGCAAAAGTAAAGGGACGAGAGAGGCAATTCTGACGTTACGGCTAATAATGGAAGCAAGGCTAAAGAAAAATCAAGACACTTTCATAGGATTTGTCGACCTGAAAAAAGCGTTCGACAATATAAAATGGTGCAAGCTGTTCGAGATTCTGAAAAAAGTAGGGGTAAGCTATAGGGAGAGAAGGGTCATATACAATATGTACAACAACCAAGAGGGAATAATAAGAGTGGACGATCAAGAACGAAGTGCTCGTATTAAGAAGGGTGTAAGACAAGGCTGTAGCCTTTCGCCCCTACTCTTCAATCTGTACATCGAGGAAGCAATGATGGAAATAAAAGAAAGGTTCAGGAGTGGAATTAAAATACAAGGTGAAAGGATATCAATGATAAGATTCGCTGATGACATTGCTATCCTGAGTGAAAGTGAAGAAGGATTAAATGATCTGCTGAACGGAATGAACAGCCTAATGAGTACACAGTATGGTTTGAGAGTAAATCGGAGAAAGACGAAGGTAATGAGAAGTAGTAGAAATGAGAACAGCGAGAAACTTAACATCAGGATTGATGGTCACGAAGTCAATGAAGTTAAGGAATTCTGCTATCTAGGCAGTAAAATAACCAATGACGGACGGAGCAAGGAGGACATCAAAAGCAGACTCGCTATGGCAAAAAAGGCATTTCTGGCCAAGAGAAGTCTACTAATATCAAATACCGGCCTTAATTTGAGGAAGAAATTTCTGAGGATGTACGTCTGGAGTACAGCATTGTATGGTAGTGAAGCATGGACTGTGGGAAAACCGGAACAGAAGAGAATCGAAGCATTTGAGATGTGGTGCTATAGACGAATGTTGAAAATTAGGTGAACTGATAAGGTAAGGAATGAGGAGGTTCTACGCAGAATCGGAGAGGAAAGGAATATGTGGAAAACACTGATAAGGAGAAGGGACGGGATGATAGGACATCTGCTAAGACATGAGGGAATGACTTCCATGGTACTAGAGGCAGCTGTAGAGGGCAAAAACTGTAGAGGAAGACAGAGATTGGAATACGTCAAGCGAATAATTGAGGACGAAGGTTGCAAGTGCTACTCTGAGATGAAGAGGTTAGCACAGGAAAGGAATTCGTGGCGGGCCGTATCAAACCAGTCAGTAGACTGATGACCAAAAGAAAAAAAAATTATTTTAATAAATGTGTGTGAAAATTAATCAAGTTCTGTTAAAAGTTGGTCACCGTCAATCTGCTACTCTAAGCATGCAAGTGGCATTTCTATCGTCTGACCTAACGGCAGAAGATAAACACGCCACGATAAGACCACGAGACATATTGCTGACACTCGCCTACTTCGTTAGAGCGACAAGTCAAATAATCTGATGGTGTGTGTGCCGAAGGTCTTACAGTACGCACACCAAAATTATGTGCTGTCGTATTTCATAGTGGCAAGTTACACGGGGAGAAATCCCTCCACGATTACACAGCTTTTTTTATACTGACATCTGTTTTCCATCAGTATGCCCACTTTGCAGAATTTACCCATTGACAGTTTGGGGAACAGTTCATCAAAAATTCATACCATGAGATGTCAGATATACTTCGTTTTGTACAGGGTGATTATTTCCACGGTGTACAGACTACACGGATTTGTCGATGAGAGGATGCAGAACAAAGAAGGTCTAATGGGCCTGTGCCCGAAATGCGGGATTCCTATGCTAGAGACCATTTATTCACTCATACCGTACGTGGTTACAGAGACTGCAGTCCAATACGCGCTATACAATGCCGGCACAGTTTCAGTATGTGTTGAAAATGGGTTTCATGTGCCTCAGTGCATGAATGTGCGCACTGCAGCATGTTCTGGCTTACTCCTTCACATCGGCTAGGCCACATCCAAACAGTGCCAAAGGCAGCGTGAATACACTGCTCTATTGTCTCTGGAATGGACTCTGAATACACGATACTTTTGAGATGGCTCCATAACCAGAAATCTCAGCTTGACATCCAGTGCCGGCCACGGTGGCCGAGCGGTTCTAGACGCTTCAGTCCGGAACCGCGGGACTGCTACGGTCGCAGGTTCGAATCCTGGCTTGGGCATGGATGTGTGTGATGTCCTTAGGTTAGTTAGGTTTAAGTAGTTCTAAATTCTAGGGGACTGATGACCTTAGATGTTAAGTCCCATAGTGCTCAGAGCCATTTGAACCATTTTTTTTTTTTTTTTTTGAGATCCAGTGAACGACCATGCAACTGGACTGCCTCATCCGATCCAGTGAAGACATGACCAGGGAAGACATGACTGAGATGCATCTGACCGTTAATGGCAAACTGGGCTGGAGTGGCAGCATGTAGCAGCCACATAACCCTTCGAATCATCAATGGCACTGTAACTAACCTGTTACTACGGGTTATTCCTTATTATTGAGAATGGAAATACTTATTGCTTATGAAATTAACGTGAGAAGAGTAGGGGCGCCACCGACTCTAACCATACAACTAATCAAAGATTTGGTCGAGTCGGAAAATAAATTAATTTGATCACAGACGAAAAACTCACAAAAATGCATACGTTGTGATGTCGCTCATAGGGAATACGATGTAATTAATAGCGTTCCCCGTGCACTGTTCACGACAATCAAACATTTAAAATAAAATAGCACATGCAAGAACACTGTGCATAAGATCAGCTCCCAGCAACGCACCTGAAAATAAGAATTAATCTAAAGCATTTGTTATAAAATACAAGGGGAGACTAATCACTAGACCTGTGCATAAGGAAACGCGTTGGATGTGCTAACGGGAAAGCTACGAGGTGAGTGGCTTAGGCGCAAAAACGTAATCTCGGAACACGAGAGAAAACTGTAGATAAAATCATTTATTCCTAAACTAAGGATGTGAGGCATGTACACGATTCCTGATAACACGTGGTTGTGGAGACGCAATTTCTATGTATAGTGCCAAATTCCAACAATTTCACATCACACAATCATGTTAACATTTTCAGAAAACAAACATGCGATCGGACAGTTAGTGATGCCGGTAGCCCAACAACTATAATGTTCTACAACGTGGTATGCTCCCCACGGACGAAAGACACATAAAGCAAGGAAAATTTACGATAAGGCAAGGCTGTATATATTTAGGAAGGTGAAAGCTTATGCAGGCACAGCTGGAGGCAAAAAGACATTCATACAGAAGCGAGTGCTCACTTCTTATCGACACCTTTGTGTGGCGCTCTTCCGGCGGATCCAAGTCTGCTACAGAAATTTGCTAAAAGAAAAGTCTGCCAAAGTTTTGCATTCCTTGCTGCGACAAGGCAAAGCAGTCATCCAGATTTGAAAAGCGAGACCAAAAGCTAACAGCTCTCCCCTCGCCAAGTAACAACGCGCCACGCGGTCAGTCTAACTCTCCTTCTTCGACTGGAGCACAGCTGTGGACGCTTCCCGTACCGGCGGCAGACTGCCTCCCGCTTCTCCAGCGTCTTCTACGCTCCGCGTGGACCGGAAAACCCAAAGATGCCATTTTTGCCACCAACCTAACGCAGGTGGATTTCTCACAAGTAGCGAAAACCTATTTGCCTACTTGACCACTACGCGAGTTGGCTATTCTGTGCAACTGCTGCTGAATCTGTACGACTATCGCAGACTTTCTGCAGCAGACTACGCCACCGTCTAGCAACGTGACACACAACCACATTCATTCAATCACGCCACTATGAGAGTAAAAAGAAAAGAGAAACAAGGAAAAGAAAGAGAAATGGTAATGAAAATGGGCTACCGGACTAATGAAAGGTGGCTACAGGACCCTTTCAGCACTTCTTCCAGCAGGAGAGACATAGTCACATACAAGAAATGCCGACAGGTCCGGCCGGTTAGGTGACGTGGAAGGAAGTCTGATACCAAGATACGGTCTCCAATTATCCCGGCCCATACATTTCGAGTGCAGCGATGCTGATGATCCGCTGTCACCATCTCACGGGGGTTTTGCATACTATCCCACAGGTGAATGTTATGAAAGCTGAACCTACAACTCTGCGTAAAGGTGGCCTTGTCTGTGAATGGGATTAATGACACAAATCCCAGAATCGTGGTTCCCTGGTGAAGAAACCAGTGATTAAACTGCTGCCGATGTGGAAAGTCTGTCGCTAGCAAGCCCTGCACACGCTGTAAGTGATAATAGGAGTAACAATTGTCATCTAGAATGAAACTTCCTGACAGATTAAAACTGTGTGCCGGAACGACACTCGAATTCGGGACCTTTGCCTTTCGCGGGCAAGTGCTCTACCATCTGAGCTACCGAAGCACGACTCACGCCCGGTACTCACAGCTTTACTTCTGCCAGTACCTCGTTTCGTACCTTCCAAACTTTGCAGAAGCTCTCCTACGAACAGTTTTAATCTGCCAGGAAGTTTCATATCAGCGCACACTCCACTGCAGAGTGAAAATCTCATTCTGGAAACATCCCCTAGCCTGTGGCTAAGCCATGTCTCCGCAATATCCTTTCTTTTAGGAGTGCTAGTTCTGCAAGGTTCGCAAGAGAGCTTCTGTAAAGTCTGGAAGGTAGGAGACGAGGTACTGGCAGAGGCAAAGCTGTGAGGACCAGGCGTGAGTCGTGCTTGGGTAGCTCAGTTGGTAGAGCACTTGCCCGCGAAAGGGAAAGGTCCCGAGTTCGAGTCTCGGTCCGGCACACAGTTTTAATCTGCCAGGAAGTTTCATATCAGCGCACACCCCGCTGCAGAGTGAAAATCTCATTCTGTCATGGACAATATTCCACACGGTCGTCTGGCTTACCCTTTACTGGCGGGCCAACTGCCTGGTACTGACACGGCGGTCGCATTCCACAGCGTTAATCATATTTTCCTCCGCGTCTCGTGCCCTAACATTTGTGGTACGTCCTTCATGATTTACTGATCCCTGAAACTTCCACGTTTCAGACAAACAGTGAAACACTGTTGCAGACACTGAATGCTGTGGTAGTTGTCGTTGGGGATAGGTCTCCTGATTCAACCTTGTTGCCCTCCGCCCGTTGCCATTTGCAATTATGTAAGTAAACACCATGTCGGCAAGCTCTCGATTCGAATACGGAACCATTTTGTACAACGCTGTATCACATCCACTACAACGTGAGTCAGTAAGAGAAGTGAATCGGACACAACATTACGAATTACTATGGCAGGAGAGGGCGTTAGGGCTTGACTATGAGGAACAGTACCACCCTCTAGGAGGAAACCATGAGTACTGTAACTGTCGCTGCGTGCCACAGCACGTATTACACCGCAGCCTTTAACAAAGTATTACTGAATAAGTGGTCTCTAGCATGGAAACCAAGCATTTCCAGACATAAGTTTGTTAGACCTTTTTCGTTCCGTATCCTCTCATCGATCAATCTCTAGAGCTTGTACACGCTCGAAATAATCATCCTGTATAATCTATGAGAGGCAACGGCCTTGCCGAGGTGGAAACACCTGTTCCCGTGAGATCACCGAAGTTAAGCGCTGTCGGGCGTGGCCAGCACTTTGGTGGGTGACCATCCAGGCCGCCAACCGCTGTTGCCATTTTTCGGGGTGCACTCAGCCTCGTGATGCCAATTGAGGAGCTACTCGACCGAATAGTAGCGGCTCCGGTCACGAAATCATCATAACGACCGGGAGAGCGGTGTGCTGACCACACGCCCCTCCTATCCGTATCCTCAACTGAGGATGACACGGCGGTCGGACGGTCCCGATGTGCCAGTTGTGGCCTGAAGACGGAGTGCTGTGCGTAATCTAAGAGAAAGTTCCGATTACAATGGCGTTGCGCAACATCAGTGTAACACAAAATCCTCTGTGGAGGAAGTGTCAGTTACAGGATAGCCTCGCTGACGGATTAATTTCTTCAGATCAAATGCTGCTTGGTCGTGGATAAGGAATTATTTGGTTTTAATTACCAGAACTAGCCCGACCAAAATCGACATTAACGTCATTTTCCAACTGGACTGCTCGTATGGTTGGTACGTTGCTCGTTTCACTGACTACTCTAGACATATTAGACTATCAATCTTCTCTACAAGACCAACACTCGATCACGTGAAAAAAATGCGGCGGAATATATGTCAGGTGGTTTCAAACGTGCCGGCCAGTGTGGCCGAGCGGTTCTAGGCCCTTCAGTCTGGAGCCGTGCGACCGCTACGGTCGCAGGTTCGAATCCTGCTTCGGGCATGGATGTGTGTGATGTCCTTAGGTTAGTTAGGTTTAAGTAGTTCTATGTTCTAGGCGACTGATGACCTCAGAAGTTAACTCGCATAGTGCTCAGAGCCATTTGAACCTCCTAATATAATGACGGACCTCTTTTTGCCTCCGATACTGCAGCAACATCCACACAATTCCGAAGACGGCAAGAGCTTAACAGCTCATGCATCGAAGCTGCTTACAAGAATAATATACAGAAGAATGGAAAAGAAAATTGAGAATGCGCTATCTGACGATCAGTTTGGCTTTAGGGAAAGTAAAGGGACGAGAGAGGCAATTCTGACGTTACGGCTAATAATGGAAGCAAAGCCAAAGAAAAATCAAGACACTTTCATAGGATTTGTCGACCTGGAAAAAGCGTTCGACAATATAAAATGGTGCAAGCTGTTCGAGATTCTGAAAAAAGTAGGGGTAAGCTATAGGGAGAGACGGGTCATATACAACATGTACAACAACCAAGAGGGAATAATAAGAGTGGACGATCAATAACGAAGTGCTCGTATTAAGAAGGGTGTAAGACAAGGCTGTAGCCTTTCGCCCCTACTCTTCAATCTGTACATCAAGGAAGCAATGATGGAAATAAAAGAAAAGTTCAGGAGTGGAATTAAAATATAAGGTGAAAGGATATCAATGATACGATTCGCTGATGACATTGCTATCCTGAGTGAAAGTGAAGAAGAATTAAATGATCTGCTGAATGAAATGAACAGTCTAATGAGTACACAGTATGGTTTGAGAATAAATCGGAGAAAGACGAAGGTAATGAGAAGTAGTAGAAATGAGAACAGCGAGAAACTTAACATCAGGATTGATGGTCACGAAGTCAATGAATTCAAGGAATTCTGCTACCTAGGCAGTAAAATAACCAATGACGGACGGAGCAAGGAGGACATCAAAAGCAGACTCGCTATGGCAAAAAAGACATTTCTGGCTAAGAGAAGTGTACTAATATCAAATACCGGCCTTAATTTGAGGAAGAAATTTCTGAGGATGTACGTCTGGAGTACAGCATTGTATGGTAGTGAAACATGGACTGTGGGAAAACCGGAAGAGAAGAGAATCGAAGCATTTGAGATGTGGTGCTATAGACGAATGTTGAAAATTAGGTGGACTGATAAGGTAAGGAATGAGGAGGTTCTACGCAGAATCGGAGAGGAAAGGAATATGTGGAAAACACTGATAAGGAGAAGGGACGGGATGATAGGACATCTGCTAAGACATGAGGGAATGACTTCCATGGTACTAGAGGCAGCTGTAGAGGGCAAAAACTGTACAGGAAGAAAGAGATTGGAATAAGTCAAGCAAATAATTGAGGACGTAGGTTGCAAGTGCTACTCTGAGATGAAGAGGTTAGCACAGGAAAGGAATTCGTGGCGGGCCGCATCAAACCAGTCAGTAGACTGATGACCAAAAAAAAACGAAAAAAAACTACAGCAACACCACGTAGCATGGAGTTAACAAGTCGTTGAAAGTCCCTTGCATAAATACTCAGCAACTCTGCCTCTATAGCCGTCCTTAATTGCAAAAGTGATGCGGGTGCAGTAGTTTGTGTGCCAACTGACCTTTCGATAACGTCCCATAAATATTGGACGGGACTCCTGTCCGGCTATCTCTTTGGGCAGACCATTCGCTCGAATTATCCAGAGTTATCTTCAAACCGATCGCGAACAAATGCGACCCAATGACAGAGCGCATTGTCATCAATAAAATAACATTCCATCGCTGTTTGGGAACACGAAGTCTATGAACGGCTGGAAACGGTCTCCAGGTATCCGAACATAACCATTTCCAGCCGATGATCGCTTCAGACCAGAGCACCCGGTCCATTCCATGTAAACGTGGCCTGTACCCTTACAGAGTCACCACCAGCTTGCACAGTGTCTTGTTGACAACTCGGATCCATGGCTTTGTGGGGCCTGCGCCACAGCGGAATCCTATCATCAGTTCTTACCAACCAAAATTGGTACCAGCCACGGTGTGTCAATCGTCTAGGGTCCAACCGATATGGTCACGAGCCAAGGAGAGGTGCTCCAGGCGATGTCGTGTCAAGGAAGGCACTCTGCTCCCATAGCCCATTAACGCCAAATTTCGCCGCACTGTCCTAACGGATATGGTCATCCTACGTCCCACATTGATTTGTGCCCTTATTCCACGCAGCGCTGCTTGTCTGCTAGCACTGACAACTCTGTGCAAACGCCGCTGCTCTCGGTCGTTAAGTGTAGGCAGTCCACTGCGTTGTGCGAAGAGGGGGGAGAGGGAGATGATGTTATGTTCCAACACGATAATACTTACTCACACACTGAGCGTGAAACTCAACGAGCCCTGCAAGACGTGCAGCAACTTCCTTGGCCAGCACGACGACACATTGGTCGTGATGTGGCCCTTGTTGTTGTTGTTGTGGTCTTCAGTCCTGAGACTGGTTTGATGCAGCTCTCCATGCTACTCTATCCTGTGCAAGCTTCTTCATCTCCCAGTACTTACTGCAACCTACATCATTCTGAATCTGCTTAGTGTATTCATCTCTTGGTCTCCCTCTATGATTTTTACCCTCCACGCTGCCCTCCAATGCTAAATTTGTGATCCCTTGATGCCTCAGAACATGTCCTACCAACCGATCCCTTCGTCTTGTCAAGTTGTGCCACAAACTCCTCTTCTCCCCAATTCTTTTCAATACCTCCTCAGTAGTTATGTGATCCACCCACCTAATCTTCAGCATTCTTCTGTAGCACCACATTTCGAAAGCTTCTATTTTCTTCTTGTCCAAACTATTTATCGTCCATATTTCACTTGGATACATGGCCAAACTCCATACAAATACTTTCAGAAACGACTTCCTGACACTTAAATCTGTACTCGATGATATCAAATTTCTCTTCTTCAGAAACGCTTTCGTTGCCATTGCCAGTCTACATTTTATATCTTCTCTACTCCGAACATAATCAGTTATTTTACTCCGCAAACAGCAACACTCATTTACTACTTTAAGCCGGCCGCAGTGGCCGAGTGGTTCTAGGCGATACAGTCTGGAACCACGCCGCCGCTACGGTCGCAGGTCCGAATCCTGCCTCGGGCATGGATGCGTGTGGTGTCCGTAGGTTAGTTAGGTTTAAGTAGTTCTAAGTTCTAGGGGACTGATGACCACAGCAGTTAAGTCCCATAGTGCTCAGAGCCACTTTGAGCCACTTACTACTTTAAGTGTCCCATTTCCTCATGTAATTCCCTCAGCATCACCCAACATAATTTGACTACATTCCATTATCTTCGTTTTCTTTTGTTGATGTTCATCTTATATCCTCCTTTCAAGCCACTATCCATTCCGTTCAACTGCTCTTCCAAGTCCCTTACCTTCTCTGACAGAATTACAATGTCATCGGCGAACCTCAAAGTTTTTATTTCTTCTCCATGGATTTTAATACCTACTTACATCTATACTCGATTTTAACAAATTTCTCTTCTTCAGAAACGCTTTCCTTGCCATTGCCAGTCTGCATTTTATATCCTCTCTACTTCGACCATCATCAGTTATTTTGCTCCCCAAATAGCAAAACTCATTTACTACTATAAGCGTCTCATTTCCTAATCTAATTCCCGCCGCATCATCCGATTTAATTCGGCTACATTCCATTATCCTCGTTTTGCTTCTGTTGATGTACATCTTATATCTCCTTTCAAGACACTGTCCATTGCGTTCAACTGCTCTTCCAAGTCCTTTGCTGTCTCGGCGAACCTCACAGGTTTTTTTTTTTCTCCATGGATTTTAATTCCAACTCCGAATTCTTCTTTCGTTTCCCTTACTGCTTGCTCAATACACAGATTGAATAACATCGGGGATAGGCTACAACCTTGTCTCACTCCATTCCCAACCACTGCTTCCCTTTCATGCTCCTCGACTGTTACAACTGCCGTTGTAAATAGCCTTTCGCTCCCTGTATTTGGCCCCTGCCACCTTCAGAATTTGAATAAGAGTATTCCAGTCAACAATGTCAAAAGCTTTCTCTAAGTCTACAAATGCTAGAATTTTCTAAGATATGTCGTAGGGTCAGTCTGCCTCACGTGTTCCAACATTTCTACAGAATCTAAACTGATCTTCCCCGAGGCCAGCTTCTACCAGTTTTTCCATTCGTCTGTAAAGAATTCGTGTTAGTACGTTGCAGCCGTGGCTTATTAAACTGATAGTTCGGTAATGTTCACATCTGTCAACACCTGCTTTCTTTGGGATTGGATTATTATATTCTTCTTGAAGCCTGAGGGAATTTCGCCTGTCTCATACATCCTGCTCACCAGATGGTAGAGTTTTGTCAGGACTGGCTCTCGCAAGGCCATCAGTAGTTCTAATGGAATGTTGTCTACTCCGGGGGCCTTGTTTCGACTCAGGTCTTTCAGTGCTCTGTCGAACTCTTCACGCAGTATCATATCTCCCATTTCATCTTCATCTACATTCTCTTCCATTTCTATAATATTGTCCAGAAGAACATCGCCCCTGTATAGACCCTCTATATACTCCTCCCAACTTTGTGCTTTCCCTTCTTTGCTTAGCCGGCCGGAGTGGCCGTGCGGTTCTGGGCGCTACAGTCTGGAGCCGAACGACCGCTACGGTCGCAGGTTCGAATCCTTCCCCGGGCATGGGTGTGTGTGATGTCCTTAGGTTAGTTAGGTTTAAGTAGTTCTAAGTTCTAGGGGACTGATGACCTCAGATGTTAAGTCCCATAGTGCTGAGAGCCATTTGAACCATTTTTTTTCTGTGAGTAGAATTTAATTACTACGCCATAGAAAACCCAACCACTAGAACTATTTGTAACCTACATATACATTGCCCCAAAATGTAAATTAAACAATAGAAATATGTACACATTCCAGGCCACTGAAGATGCCTTGCGGAGAGTAGAGGCTAAACGCGTATGTCGCGAAAACTGTGTTTCAAAATGGTTCAAATGGCTCTGAGCACTATGGGACTTAACATCTGAGGTCACCAGTCCCCTAGAACTTAGAACTACTTAAACCTAACTAACCTAAGGACATCACACACATCCATGCCCGAGGCAGGATTCGAACCTGCGTCCGTAGCAGTCCCGCGGTTCCGGACTGCAGCGCCTAGAACCGCTCGGCTAAGCCGGCAGGCAACAGTGTTTCACTCAATTGTAGTCAGACGGTGAAAAAGTAAAAATCAACAATATACCGTAATACTACAGGCAACTGAAGAAGACATGACAACAAATGCCGAAAAGGTTAAAGAATAATCTCTACCGTAAGTCTAAATGCAGCATTTGCTGTATCTTCGCTACACTGACATACAGTACTTTTTACAGCAAGACAATCGGAGGAGGAGGAGGAGGATATTAGTGTTTAACGTCCCGTCGACAACGAGGTCATTAGAGACGGAGCGCAAGCTCGGGTTAGGGAAGGATGGGGAAGGAAATCGGCCGTGCCCTTTCGAGGGAACCATCCCGGCATTTGCCTGAAGCGATTTAGGGAAATCACGGAAAACCTAAATCAGGATGGCCGGAGGCGGGATTGAACCGTCGTCCTCCCGAATGCGAGTCCAGTGTGCTAACCACTGCGCCACCTCGCTCGGTAAAGACAATCGCAAAACCTCTTTTTCTCATGTACTAGTATGGTCCAACGCGGATGCAGGCTGCGCACCTAACCGTAACCGTATCCCAATACTTCACAATGGATCGAGTCCGCTCTCTTATTACATACTTCCCTCAGTGTATTACGTGTTCGCGACGGCAGCAGGCAGTATGGATCTCGCGGTAGTCAGTGACCACAATCACTTTGCTCTTCTCTCTTTCCCACACTGTGGAAATGAAAGTAGTTGCCATATCAATAAACCGCCATACTGCGAAGTCCTACTCGGTAGTGTGATTTCTATGTTGTCTGCAACACTGACGCGTTGTCGCGAGCCAGTGTGCGATTACTTTCACGTGTCCTATCTTCTCCGCAGTCCATTAGGTACGGCTCCCAGTCGGCCGTGTGTAATGGATATGTATCGATATCGGCCATCCGGTGGAGCGGAAGCGGTCGGATTATCGACTGTCGAGATAACCGTAACCGCTAGCTTCTGCGTCTGCGTCTGTAGGCAGGGCGGCTACACGACGTCACACACCGGACTCTGTGCTTACGTCACAGCTAGACCGTCAACGCCTCCGCCGGATACATACGGAAAATTTATAAATAAAATCTCACTTTCTGTTTCTCCCCACCTGTGCCTTCCTCTTAGTCTCAGACTACCACTTCTACATAATTTTCTTAACTATTTGCTGTGTATATTCCAATCTATACGGCTACCTCTAGTATCGAGAGTTGAATAACACTTAGGCCGTTTTGTGTTCTCCTAATTTTTTATTTGTATGAACTAGTTTTCGGATTATTAGGCCATCTTCAGATAACTATTGGCTGTGGTCATGACAAGAATTAGGATTATTCAGAATAGACATTATTACAAAATTTGAATTTTTTGGTTTTTGTTCTGAATAGTTGCACTGGACACTAATTGTTGGTTATACAACAGCGATTCTTTATTTGGGGGCTACATTTTGTTATTAGATTTTTTTTTACATTATTGTATTAATAAATACGAAATATTACATTGTTACAGTTGTATTACACTTAGGAATGTAAACTCATAAGGGATATTACATAATACTGGGGTGTGAATTTGTTTACTATTCGGACTATCCGGCCGCAGCGATGTCTAATATTTGAAGTTTTACCAGATTCCTGATATTCACGGTATACTGGTGCAATGGTCGTAATGGAAAATCCCCACTTCATCGCTACCTCGTGCACAGACTGTAACAACACATCCAAACTTACTTAAATCTTCATATCCCGCCATTGTAACAGCAGTAACCGATCTAGCAACTGAGCCAGACTCTTGATGTCTTATACAGGATGGTCCATTCACAGTAACCAGGACAAATATCTCACGAAAAAAGCATCAAACGAAAAAACTACAAAGGGCGAAACTCGCCTACGTTGAAGGGGGAAACCAGATGGCGCTATGGTCGGCCCTCTAGATGGTGCTACCATAGGTCAAACGGATATCAACTGCGTTTTTTAAATAGGAACCCCCATTTTTATTACATACGAGATGCGGCTAGAAAAAAACCGGACTGATGCTGGAAAAAACATTTATTTACAATTATTTACAATTTCATGTTATCTCCTTCAATGTACTCTCCTCCTCGGTCTCTACACCGCTCCATACGAATTTTCCACTGTTCATAGCAATGCTGCAGATCATTTTCGGTAAGTCCATACATTACTTCCGTCGCTTTTTCTTTTACTGCTTCAACAGTCTCAAATCTAGTTCCTTTCAAAGCTGACTTGACTTTAGGGAAAAGAAAAAAGTCACAGGGGGCCAAATCAGGTGAGTAGGGTGGATGATCTGAGATGGGAATGTTGTGTTTTGCCAAAAACGTCTTCACTGACAACGCACTGTGAGCTGGGGCATTGTCTTGGTGAAGGATCCATGACTTTTTTCTCCACAAATCGTTCCGTTTTCTCCGTACTCGCTCACGTAGGGTAGCCAGGACGCTAATGTAGTAATGTTTATTCACTGTTTGTCCCACTGGTGCCCAATCAATGTGCACAATCCCTTTAATGTCAAAAAAAAAACAATCATCAATGCCTTGAATTTCGATTTTGACATTCGTGCTTTTTTTTGTCGTGGAGAACCAGGAGTTTTCCAATGCATCGATTGGCGTTTAGTTTCGGGATCGTAAGTAAAAAACCACGATTCATCGCAAGTAATAACATTTTGTAAGAAGGTGGGATCACTTTTAATGTTTTCCAGGATGTCAGAACAAATCATTCTTCGGCGTTCCTTCTGTTCAATTGTGAGACACTTTGGAACCATTTTTGAACACACTTTGTTCATGTTGAAACTTTCATGAAGAATCTGCCTAACACTTTCCTTGTCAACTCCTGTTAACTCAGACACTGCTCCGATTGTTAAGCGGCGATCTTGTCGAACAAGTTTACCGATTTTTTCAATTTTTGCATCAGTTTTTGCTGACAATGGTCTGCCAGTGCGAGTGTCATCACTGGTGTCTTCGCGGCCGTCTTTAAATCGTTTAAACCACTCAAACACTTGTGTTCGCGATAAACAATCATCGCCGTACACTTGTTGTAACATTACAAACGTTTCACTTGCAGATTTTCCTAGTTTGAAACAAAATTTGATGTTAACACGCTGTTCTTTCTGTACACTCAACATTTTCCGACGCACAGACAAAACGTCAACAACTTAAAACAGACGCCACGGGCAGACTGAGTGCAGGAGGCAGATGAAACTCGAGCAGTAGGCGGAGCGAGAGTCACGTGACAGGCCACGCGACTTTCAGCCTTATTGCATTCGTTTTATTGTTTCACCAGTACTAGTCCGGTTTTTTTCTAGCCACACCTCGTATTCGTGTAGTACGTAAAGAAATATGAATGTTTTAGTTGGACCACTTTCTTCGCTTTGTGGTGTTAGTTATTGGAAGTCATGTTGCCAATGTGTAGCAGTCAGATTGCACAGGGCTTGTAATTTTAGGTAATAAATGACTAGGTTAAGTTGGAGTTTTCTTTGTCAACGAAAATTCTGTAGGTCAGTGTTTGATAAAAAAAACTAATTAAAGAGTTAGTTTCAAACGATTTCCGGTCAGCCACGGTGTGCGTCCGAATCTCTCTGATTTTATCTTCAGGGGCTTTTCGCGATATATATATCTAGGAAAAAGCAATATATTGGCTGACTCTTCTAGGAATGTACACTCTCGGAACTTTAACTGTAGACCACACCGTGATACGGAACGCCCCTCTCACAGCGTCTACCCCTGGAGATGGCCGTGCATGTCTTGACGATTTAGCGTTCACTAAATGAACCTCTGACGAAAAGTGCAACTCTTCTTTGGATTTTTTCCATTTTGTCTATCTGGTATGGATCTCAGACTGAGGAGAACCGTTCAAGTATTCATCGATCGAGTGTTCTGTAAGCAACTCCCTTCGTGGGTGGACTACATTTCGTGCGACTTCTTCCAGTTAATCTCTGTCTGGCATCGCGATTAATTTTTAAGTGATTCTTCCACTTCAAATCGCTCCGTACATTCACCACTAGATAGTTCATGGGAGGAACTGCTTCGAATGCTTGTTCCGCAATATTTAATCATACTACATAGGGTCTTCCTCTCTATGTGTTTCAACAGGTTACATTTCTTTAGGTTTAGGGTCAATTGCCATTCCCTGCTGCAAATGTCGACCCTCTGTAGGTCTTCCTGTATTTCCCAGCAGTACGACTTCACTGTATGCGCGAAAAGACTCACGGAACTTCCAGCGTTATCTACTACGTCACATGTATACACTGAAGCGCCAAAGTAACTGGTATGGGTATGCATATACAAATACAGAGATATGTAAACAGGTAGAATACGCCAGGGTAGCCGAGTGCGCTAACGCGTTCCTTCCTGGACTCGGGTAGGCGCGCCGGCCCCGGATCGACCCGCCCGGCGGATTAACGACGAGGGCCGGTGTGCAGGCCAGTCTGCATGTGGTTTTAGGCGGTTTTCCACATCCCCTAGGTGAATACCGGGCTGGTCCACACGTCCCGCCTCTATTTCACAGCTCGGAGACATCTGAACACTTTCGCAAAAATGGTTCAAATGGCTCTAAGCACAATGGGACTTAACATCTGAGGCCATCAGTCCCCTAGACTTAGAAGTAGTTAAACCTAACTAACCTAACGACATCACACACGTGCATGCCCGAGTCAGGATTCGAACCTGCGACCGCAGCGGTCGCGCGGTTCCCGACTGAAGCGCCTATAAACTCTCGGCCACACCGGCCGGCACACTTTGAAACGTCCCCTTAGAAAAATTATACATGACTGTGCTTAAACTGACACACAATATTTTTTTAGTGCAACGCAATCTGACTTTAAAAAATCCCTACAGAAGAATGGCCCTGACTAACATTAACCTATACCTTTCACAAATCACTTACGTCACAAAAATCTTCGTTACTCGAACTACTGCAATACAGCGAGCGCCACTACTGCCAGCTAAACAAAAGATTCAAACTACTGAAGGCACTAACTACTGATAGGCATATTTAGCAAATGAAAGATTTTGATAGAGAACATGCCGGCCAGGGTGGCTGAGTGGTTCTAGGCGCGACAGTCTGGAACCGCGAGACCGCTACGGTCGCAGGTTCGAATCCTGCCTCGGGCATGGATGTGTGTGATGTCCTTAGGTTAGGTTTAATTAGTTCTACGTTCTAGGGGACTGATGACCACAGAAGTTAAGTCCCATAGTGCTCAGAGCAATTTTGAACAATTTATAGAGAACAAACAATGTATTTACCTTAATAGTCATAATATATATAACAGTTCATGACATCCATTCTTACAAATGTACGCACGTCCAGATCATCCGCTCTCAAAAATCCGCCATCTCACTTCCCCACATCCACCACTGTCGGCGGCTCACCTCCAACTGCGCAACGCTACGCGCTGTTACCAGCCATCTGCCCAACACTACAATGGCGAATATTACAACAATGCTAACCAGCCACAGACTGCACACAGCACAGCCAGTGATTTTCATACAGAGCGCTACGTGGCGTTACCAACATAAAAACCTAAACAGCCTACTTACAACTTTCGCACTATTCCATGGATTACAGTCGTCGCCGACAGTTGTGGTACACTACTTCCTTCCCGGGGGGTACGGGGTGGCGGCACGCAGGGCATCTGGCCGCCCCTTCAACTAACATTGCTACATCCGATTAAACATGCCGACCCTGCGTATCTGCGGGAAAACCGTCACAAGCAATAGAAAGAAAGAAAGAATGGCACTGAATTAGAAGAAATCCTAAGAATAATACAAATATAAAAAATATGGAGCTAAACAAATGTGAAGTTACCTCCAACTCTTTTAATTGCCAAAACTCATTTCAATCACGAACCCCGATAGTGGAAAACCCATACTTTTTCATATGTCACCCGCCTCACAGAAAATCCTCATATCACGAACTACAGCAATTGCAGCAAGTGGCAAGAAAAGCCAGAACAATAAAATGATTCTAACTACTACAGACTGTCACTACTATAGTCTGGGAGACGAGTCTTTAATATTGACAGCTCGGTAGCGTCTTTCCGTTGCCTAGCGACCGCAGGCAGGCAGCCAATGACGGCCTGACTTTGAGCGGGTAGCAAGGGCCACGTTGCCGCTCTGAAACCCGGTCGCGCGCGCTTATGAAACTCACCAGTGTCTCGCGTTTGTCTGAAGTTGAATTCGCAGTTTATTTCGTTTTTTTTGTTTTTAGTATTTCTTTGTTTATGTTTCGTTGTAAACAACGTCTAGTGCGGCGGGTAGTACCAGTCCAACACAAGAAGTGAAACGGAGGAAGAAAAGTGTGCTACACACCCAGGCCCGTGAATTCGTGTGCTCTGTGAGGGATTACTTTGAGAAAGAAAAGGACAAAGGTGGGCCCTTAATTCCTGTTGTTCAGGTTGTGAAGAGAACTGCAGCAGCATTGAAAATAAGTAAGAACACTGTTGTAAAGATAGGGAAAGAACAGTATAGTGTAGATTGTGACGAGAGTGGCACAACAAAGCTGCACACACCAGGAAAGAAGCGACCGAGAAATAAGCAGGTGACAGCTTTGGACGATTTTCAGAAGGACGCTATTCGTCGTCATATATACAGCTATTATAAGAGAAGGGAACATCCCACTCTATCTAAATTACTGGTGTCGCTTCAGAAAGACGATCTTTTTAAAGGGAGCAAATTTTCATTGCGTACAGTGTTGAAAGACATAGGCTTCAGCTATTCACTGTTTAACGGACGCAAAATATTAATGGAAAGGACAGATGTAGTTGCATGGCGGTGCAGATTTCTGCGCAGGATCATGGGTGTGGAATTCGAAAGTATAGTGTGGTTAGATGAAACTTGGGTCAATGCCAGCCATTCTTTACGTAGAGGCTGGAATGATGGAACGCCCGAGGGGACAATGGCAGTGCCTGTTGGCAAAGGAGGGCGTATTATTGTCTTACATGCAGGAACATCGAAAGGTTTTGTGCCAAACTGCTTGAAAATGATTCGGTCAAAAAAGACGGGAGATTACCATGAAGAAATGAACAGTGTAGTATTTCAAGAATGGTTCGAGACATCGCTTATGACGAATCTGACAAGTCCATCAGTGATTGTTATGGACAATGCGCCTTATCATTCCGTTGTTCACGATAAGGCACCAACCTTGGCAACAAAAAAAGACGATATCATTCAGTGGTTGAAACGGCGAAAAGTAGATTTCAGAGAAGATTTAAGGAAGGCGGAACTGCTCGAAATTGTGGCACAAAAGAAACCCCAATTTCCAACATATGTAATTGACGAGATTGCTAAAAGGCACGGGCATGAAATCGTTCGGCTTCCTCCACACCACTGTCACTTCAATGCAATTGAAGGAGTGTGGGCGCAGATAAAAAACTACATTGCTGCAAACAATAAAAAATTCACGATCTCTGAAGTGGAAACTCTCCTTCCAGCAGCTATCAATAAAGTGACAAGCGAGAGGTCGGCTAAAATTGTAAACAGCACTGCAAGTGCCATAAGAGAGGCGGCCAAAACCGAAGGGGTTGTGGAAGAATGCATCGAAAATTTAATTATACATCTGGGAGAGAGCAGTGATAGTTCGAGTAGTGCTGAGGAAGACAATGTCAAATCAGATTCTGACAGTGATGTGAGTGGTGTTTTTCCATTACAGTAACTACAATGTATTCAGGAATGTAAGGAGGGAGTTTGCTATCGATCTACAACCAGATCATCATATTGTGAGTACTTTCTTCAGATTATAACTCTTAATACACTGACCAATTATTCTGTAGCTTGTAGTAGAACAAATTAATAATGCTAATACTTAACAATGGAAACCAAAACTGCTAATGTTCAACAACTTGCGAAAATAGTTTTCATTTCAGTTGTGAAATTTAACAAATAACTTTATTATGTTTCAGCATCTCAGATACTTGTAGTAAATAGCTCTTATCAGTTTTCGAGTTAATATATTTCAAGCATCAACTTTAAATAAATTCACGCGTACCAATACGACTTGTATTTTGTCTCGCTTTTATTTCCGCTGCTAGAGAATGCGTCTAGCAGACAGGGCGCCGCGTGCTGTGAGCCACGTTCGGCAACAGCGCCGTCTGCCCGCCGGAACTGTCACTACCAATCACTCGTCTCACGGACTATAGGAGGCATACGGTTAGCAAAAAGACAGATTTCGTTGAGAAGTAAACAATGTATTTAGAAAATTTTACCTCATTGATGTGACATCCACTTCCAAAAATTATATGAAAAAGCTTTGTGTTCTGCCTTACGGCAGGTCTTGTCATGGGGAAAGCCTCGTCAGAGAGGTCCGTCGCATGAGCGTTGTTGTGACTTGGCAAGACAGCCAACCCACTATGAGAGGAAGCCGAAAGGCACGCGTTTAAACTCACGCAGGCTGGCGTGAGGTCTGGAACAGTTAAAGGAGTTGAGTCTAGTAAAAAAAGTACGTAGCTTCTGGAATACTTAACTTTAATCCATAATTGGTGAACATCGGTCTGACGGTACATGCATCACAAGATTAATAGCAAATGATAATGGCGCCTTGCTAGGTCGTAGCAAATGACGTAGTTGAAGGCTATGCTAACTATCGTCTCGGCAAATGAGAACGTATTTTGTCAGTGAACCATCGCTACCAAAGTCGGCTGTACAACTGGGGCGAGTGCTAGGAAGTCTCTCTAGACCTGCCGTGTGGCGGCGCTCGGTCTGCAATCACTGATAGTGGCGACACGCGGGTCCGACGTATACTAACGGACCGCGGCCGATTTAAAGGCTACCACCTAGCAAGTGTGCTGTCTGGCGTTGACACCACAAGCGTCTAGGGAAGTGATTCCTGTGATGGTTTCCCGTTGCCTTCCACTGGTGATGAAGAAAAACCCAGTCCCTGAGCGGAGAAAACCTCCGACACAGCCGAGAATCGAACCCGGGCCCTTTGCGTGACAGACCGCCACGCTGACCACTCAGCTATCGGAGCGGACAAAAATTATATAGTTGTCAATAATTCCGCCATCCAAACATTATCAACGACGTTCACCATCATACATTTCCTTCAATATTTTCTTATAAACACGTTATTTCATCTCACTTTACATTGCATGTGCTACCAACACAGAGTCTCCACTAAGAATATCATGTCCAGAGACTTCCCTATCAGCTCGCTAACTGCTAGTCCGCCCAACCACAGAATCTCTTGCCGAGGGTGCAGATCGCTGTCAGCGATATTAACACAGTTTATGGCGCTGACAATATACAAACAGGCTACTTACACGTTAAGTTTTAAACATGGCTGGATGTTCGGAGACCGTTCCTCGGTTACAGTTGCAAGATATGAGCCCTCCGTCACTATTTTTAGACATAATTAACCTAGTTTCGACACTACTAGGAGTGCCTTCATCAGAATTGAAAACAATTAAACTGGCCTATAACAAAAAAATGGCTCTGAGCACTATGGGACTCAACTGCTGAGGTCGTTAGTCCCCTAGAACTTAGAACTAATAAACCTAACTAACCTAAGGACATCACAAACATCCATGCCCGAGGCAGGATTCGAACCTGCGACCGTAGCGGTCTTGCGGTTCCAGGCTGCAGCGCCTTTAACCGCACGGCCACTTGGGCCGGCGGCCTATAACATAGTCACAGAGTTGTAGGGTAAGACACTTTTATAGAAAGAGTGTAAGTACTGAATAACAGTAAAAGACAGAGGCAGTACTTACATGTCACATATAAAATAATTAACACGGCAAAAAGGATTTAGCCACAAATTATTTAGACTACTGGCCACCGACAGGAAGAAGATGCTGTGATATACAAATGATTAGCTTTTCAGAGCATTCACACAGGTTTGGCGCCGGTGGCGACACCTACAACTTGCTGACATGAGGAAAGATTCCAACCGATTTCTCATACACAAACAGCAGTTGACCGGCGTTGCCTGGTGAAACGTTGCTGTGATGCCTCGTGTAAGGAGGATAAATGCGTACCATCACGTTTCCGACTTTGATAAAAGTCGGATTGTAGCCTATCGCGATTGCGGTTTATCGTATCGCGACATTGCTGCTCGCGTTGGTCGAGATCCAATGACTGTTAGCAGAATATGGAATCGGTGGGTTCAGGAGGGTAACACGGAACGCCGTGCTGGATCCCAACGGCCTCGTGACGACAGGCATCTTATCTGCACGGCTGTAACGGATCATGCAGCCACGTCTCGATCCCTGAGACAACAGATGGGGACGTCTGCATGACAACAACCATCTGCACGAATAGTTCGACGACGTTTGCAGCAGCATGGACTATCAGCTCGGAGACCATGGCTGCTGTTACCCTTGACGCTGCATCACCGACAGGAGCGCCTGCGATGGTGTACTCAACGACGAACCTGGGTGCACGAATGGCAAAACGTCATTTTTTCGGATGAATCCAGGTTCTGTTTACAGCATCATGATGGTCGCATCCGTGTTTGGCGATATCGCGATGAACGCACATTGGAAGCGTGTATTCGTCATCGCCATACTGGCGAATCATCCGGCGTGATGGTATGGGGTGCCATCGGTTACACGTCTCGGTCACCTCTTGTTCGTATTGACGGCTCTTTGAACAGTGGACGTTACATTTCAAATGTGTTACGACCCGTGGCTCTACCCTTCATTCGATCCTGGCAAAACCCTACATTTCAGCAGGATAATGCACGACCGCGTGTTGCAAGTCCTGTACGGGCCTTTCTGGATACAGAAAATGTTCGACTGCTGCCCTGGCCAGCACATTCTCCAGATCTCTCACCAATTGGAAAGCGCTCGTCAATGGTGGCCGAGCAACTGGCTCGTCACAATACGCCAGTCACTACTCTCGATGAACTGTGGTATCGTGTTGAAGCTGCATGGGCAGCTGTACCTGTACACACCATCAAAAAATGGTTCAAATGGCTCTGAGCACTATCGGACTTAACTACTGAGGTCATCAGTCCCCTAGAACTTAGAACTAGTTAAACCTAACAAACCTAAGGACTTCACACACACCCATTCCCGAGGCAGGATTCGAACCTGGTGTAGCAATTTTAATGGACAGTGGTGTTAGATGGAATAAGTGAAGGCGAGCCACTAAGGGCTGCTCATACCTGTACAGCCACAGGATGCAACGGACTGAGGCGCCCGCATTAAGAAATTTGGCCAGGTGAACATGGCATTGCGACGGACGTGCCATCTAGTAGCCGTAGGCACAATTAGGGTACTTCACATTCAAGTGCAGGCAGATAAAATTGTAATGAATAATGTTCAGTACATAATGAAAATCAACATTTGTTTGACAGCGGCAGACAACGAACATTTTATCTGCATCAGAGCTTAGAAGTACAATATAAAACATAAAACGTCATTATGAAAAATACAGAGAGGGCTGATTGACAGCTTGTACAAGGCAGTATAACATGGAGTACATTCAAAGAACTATTTAATAATTAAAATTATGAGAATGACTTAGATGGAAAAGAACATTTCGGCAAACTGCAGTTCATTCATTATAATTTTATCTGCTCTCGCGTCCGTCGGCCGTCGTAATTTAATGTACTATTATTGTTGTTATTATTATTTTTTGATTGTTGCCGACTTACGTGGTGGGCCTTAGTAAAAATGATATTCCATTTAATTTTGATTTTTACAATTAAATGCTTTCCTGAAGTTCTCCTTTTTAACAACATTAATCTCAAATTATTTGTTACGTTAATGGATGTTAGACTCGCTGCATCTTAAAACATGAGCATACAAGCTGAACAATGTAATAAACTTTTCATATTAATTTCCTCGGCTAGTCAGTTCACTTTACAGCAAAATATCTTTAGTTATTAATTACAATTGCGGCCCACATAAGTGCGAGAGTATTTTTCTTACCTCCGTTAACCATTGTATTGTAGTCGGAGTCCTGGCTCTGGCTCTCGGCTATGGTACTCAAAATAAGAATCTTAAAGCTACGTATTTTCTGCAACGTCGGGCGGCTGTGGAGAAAAAATGAATATTACGTTAATATCTGGCGAGTTTTCCGCTTCCGCTAATTTTTCATAAGTTAATATCGCCACGTAATGGCGTCGTTGGCTGCATCGGCCGCTGCGATTGTTGCACTGTAAATTACTTGAATGCAGGTTAATTCAAGGAAGGCGGACATGAAATCGGGATCACCTCTTACAAATTAAAAGTGCACAATAATATTAAATCAGTGTATTATATGCTTAACTCATACAAATATGCTTACATTTGCCAGCACACGCACGATGTCCGCCTATACACAACAAAGACAAGATAGGAAGTGATGTCGACTAAAAAAATTAACAAAAGAGCGTATCTTGTCGTCTCTTTAGATCATTTTGTCATGAATTATTTCTTTGCGTTGCATTTCTTTGCGTTTCTCGACAGAGAAATTATTGTTTTACGGGTCTAATTGTGCGTATGGCTACTATATACACGGCAACGGCCTTGCCGCAGTGGATACACCGTTTCCCGTCAGATCAACAAAGTTAAGCGCTGTCGTGCGTGGCCGGCACTTGGATGGGTGACCATACGGGCCGCCATGCGCTGTTGCCATTTTTCGGGGTGCACTCAGCCTCGTGATGCCAATTGAGGAGCTACTCGACAGAATAGTAGCGGCTCCGGTCAAAGAAAACCATCATAACGACCGGGAGAGCGGTGTGCTGACCGCACGCCCCTCCTATCATCTTCCTCACCTGAGGATGACACGGCGGTCGGATGGTCCCGATCAGCCACTTGTGGCCTGCAGACGGAGTGCTACTAGATGGCACGCTCGTTGCAATGCCACGTTCACCTGGCCACATTTGTTAATGCGGGCACCTCAGTCCGTTGCATCCTGTGGCTGTGCAGCTATGAGCAGCCCATAGTGGCTCGCCTTCACTAATTCCATCTTAAATATTTTGTGACTAAAGCCCTTTTGGCGTGTTAATTATTTTATACGTAACATGTAAGTACTGCCTCTGTCTTTTACTGTTATTCAGTACTTACACTCTTTCCATAATGTCTTACGCTATAACTCTGTGGCTATGTTATAGGGCACTTTAATTGTTTTCAATTCTGATGAAGGCACTCCTAGTAGTGTCAATACCAAGTGAATTAAGTCTAAAAATAGTGACCAAGGGCTCATTTCTTGCAATTGCACTTACACGTTCTTCCCGCAAAGCTTACACGACTGGAAAGGGGAAAGTGGGAAGTTAATCTCATATACAAAGCACCCTCCGCCAGGCACTTAATTATGACTTGCAGAGTAATCGTGTAGATGTAGCTGAAGATGAAGAGAATTTTAGTAGCTAAAATGTGATCGTCGTATATTTTTCGGCCGTATATGTTTTCAGCACAAACATAAATGTCACTTGATGTGTGAAGTTGTGGAAAAGTGGCCTATAACTTTCCACGGGAAAAAAACAGGTTACGATAAAAACAATCCTGCCCTTTGACGGATCTGATCTGCTGTTTTATTAATGGTCACAGCGAAGGATACTTTTATTGGGAATTGTCTTCCTATCATTTGAAAAGGCATGATTGCGTTGGAAAGTGTGTGGCTAATGCGGGGTATGACTACAGTTTCATCGGAGTCAGTGAATGTAGCAGCCGCGATGTGCTCACCCAAGTGACTTACCACTAATCTCGCACCATTAATTAATCCCTGATTGGCGTTAAGATTTCTATTTTTTGTCGGTACGCAGTTTCTTCCGTATTAGTTCAAAAATGGTTCAAATGGCTCTGAGCACTATGGGGCTTAACATCTGAGGTCATCAGTCCCCTAGAACTTAGAACTACTTAAACCTAACTAACCTAAGGACATCACACACATCCATGCCCGAGGTAGGATTCGAACCTACGACCGTAGTGGTCGCGTGGTTCCAGACCGAAGCGCCTAGAACCCATCGGCCATTCTGGCCGACCCCGTATTAGTTAATTAAAGGCAAGGTTCCTGAACTGTCGGTAAACGTCACCGCAAACGACCTTGTAGAACAATCTACACACGTTTGGTCTCTATTACCATGGCTGTGTGTTTGCACTTCATTGTGTTTAGGGAAAAGACTGGCGGAACAACACGTTTTTGGAAGTTTATGCAGTCGTCTTCTGACAGTGATAATTTGATGCAGCTGAACTAGGTAAGTTGGCGACGAAGAGTCGATGTCTTGCATTGGTGTTGAACAATGATTCGGTGTTGTTGCGACTACGCAAAGCTTCTCTGTCTTGCTAGAGTCGTCACATTGTTTGGCATTTCTTCTTTTGCGCTCTGTGACACGTTCCAATGATGTGGAATTCCGTCTCGTTGGCGCTACCTCTCGGTCTGTATTTGACTATGTGGCATCGCGCAAATCTGAAATACAGAAGTAAAAGTTAGCACACAGTCGATAGCTTTTGCTTTTTTGTAATTATCCATTTGTTAAGAAAAAATAATATGAAATAAATATCCCGGCAGTAAATGTTTGTTTTATCTCTGCTGGTAAAGCAGATCAACGGCATGCAGGTTAGGAGAAATGTAATGTTATTTTGCAGACTAAAAAATAATCACAAATAAAAAGTTTAATGAATTAAGTTATAACGGCAAACTGTACTTAACTGCGGCGCGAACGTTGATGTAACTCAGATAATCCGCACAGCACTCAACGGTTGCTTAAAGATACTAAAGAACTACAACTGCTGTTGGGCACAATAGTAAAATTAGATTGTCAATTGATGGATGCTTCTAAATGCTTTAAATCGACGTGTATGTCCCAAATCGTGTGATAGACTACGCTTGCGTAAAGAATTTCCACAACTGCGACAGCTGTCGTGCATCTTAGTTAAACAGTTTGTCAATAGATGGCACTATCTACATTGTTTTTACAAACAGGTTTCCAAAATGGAGCTTTTCAGCAAAAACAACAACTATTTGCGCATGTTTCGTCATTGGTAGTAAAAGAAATCTTGAAAATGACGAAATATTGTGTCCTATGCACACTCATACCAGGCTGTTCACCCGAGATTTATTTCGTCATAAAATACGCCCGGAGAAATTGAAGAATCAAATCTTGAAGATGACGTCTCAATCATTAATTTTTATTAATTAATACGGAAGATATAGCGAAAACACAAAGACCACTGTTGAATGATACAAAGATAACACACGACAGTTTAAAATCATTATTACATTATCGCAGAAATTTACAGCAAAGAAGTCCTGTCACAGAATTTGACCACGTCACCAACATTATTTGAAATTCATATAGATACTGACCCTAGGACATCGTTTTATAAAAGTAAGAGAATGAGATTATAAATTCCATTTTCCATTTTCTGATGCCCGCGGTATCATAGTGCACGGCGGTTAAGAGGCAAGGTGCATAACAGAATACAGAAATTATGGTCTGAAGATTAATTGTGAAACAACAGACTACTGTACCAGTGTTCCGGATGATCTGTACGTAGACAGTAACAAAATCGAAAAGAACAATATTTTTGCTACCTGGGTTCCAATTTAGTAGGAGAGGGAAGACGTTCAAACTATTAAAGTAATTAGTAACGATCAACTCAGTTTTCTCGGCTAGGAATGTGATGAACAGAAGTAAAAAAAAATCATACTCATGTCGATGTTGGAGAGTATAGTCTAATCATAAACATAATCTATATTAAAGGTGGACTTTTGGAAAAGATCAGCACAGACCGGAATAAATGAATTAATAAGCTGAAAGTATTAGAAATGGTCTTTCGTAGAAGAATTTCGGTAAAAGAAAAGGTAATGAACCGTGAAATGTTAAAGACAATGGAAGTGTAAGAAGGAATATGCGATGTGTTGGATAGAATCAGATTGAAGTGGTATGGGCATGCAGCAAGAAATGAAAAAGCAAGATTGCCAGAAGGTTTACTGACATGCGAATTTGCAGGAAGCAGACGAATACTGATACGATAGCGGATAAGAGGTTCCTCCGAGGAATTGGCGAAAAAACCAACATATGGAATACAGTGATAAGAGGAAGGGACAGGATGATAGGGTGGCGCAGGGGAGGCATACGTGACGGGCTGCAGCAGTCCAGAACACTGATGACACAGAAACAGATTTTCTGTGCGTATTTTGAAAGTTTCCGCACTTTTGGCGCTTCCCTTATCAGTTGGCCTTGTATTTAACAGGGGGGGGGGGGGGGGGGGGCGAGGGTGTAGCTGCCCCGTCCATCGTCCGATATACTTGAGAACGGAGGGTTTCCAGCTGTAATTACCCTTTCATGAAGAACCCATGCAAATCATGGGCTAAAGAACAAAAATGTAATCCCCTGCACGTAAACGATTCTGCTAATAATCAACAGGCTCTAATAATCAGATGAAGCTGGAAAACCCTCCTGTTTTAACCACATGTAGGTAAATGGCTGACAAAATTAAACTAAACAAAACTTCGCACTAACAGACCATGAAAACCTAACGGTACCGACCGACCGCCGTGTCATCCACAGCTCACAGGCGTCACTGGATGCGGATGTAGAGGAACACACCGCTCTCCCGGACGTATGTCAGTTTCCGAGACCGGAGCCGCTACTTCTCAGTCAAGTAGCTCCTCAGTTTGACTCACAAGGGCTGAGTGCACCCCACTTGCCAACAGCGCTCAGCAGACCAGACGGTCACCCATCCAAGTGCTATCCCAGCCCGACAGTGCTTAACTCGGTGATTTGGCGGAAACCGGTGTTACCACTGGGGCAAAGCCGTTGCCAACACTTGACAAGAGTCTACCAGTAATCCAGTTTATCCGAATCGATCAACTACAGCGTGCGAGCTAATCATTAATTCAGTTATTATTACTGAATTCAGCATAACATCACTGGAAACTCTCGCTGTAACACTTGACACTTTTCACTCTTTGCAGTCAATACTGTCAACTGAATCATATCCAACAGCGGGTAACAAGAAGTAATTTATTTTCTCATAAGGAAGTCGATCGTAGTGCACGTGGGAGCTAGCGTAATATACCGCTATTGTCGATTGCAGGTTAAATTCTCGTAACAACTGTCTTAAATCTAATCCAAATTATTTCAGAGAGGTTACAGAATAGAAACAGTCTTGGTTACGAAATTATTTAATGTCAGTGACGCGTTTCTTCCTTTTGGAGCATCATCATATTGGGTAAAAGTGGTTGGATAAGTAACCTAGCTACGTTTGAGCAATCTTATAATGCCCCAAAGAGGTGGAACCCGTAGTTGTCATTAAATAATTTCGCAACCAGCACTGTTTCTGCTCTGCTCTATGGAATGGAATAATTTCAGAGAGACTTCTCCCTGAATCTCAGTGTGGTTTCGGTAACTCAAGAGGGAAAACAGATGTGAACTTTCCAGTTTAGACAACTCCAGTAAAATGCAGAGAGCAACAGAAGAATGTACATTTAGCTTTGTATGGCGTGGAAAAAGCTTTTGATTCAGTACCTAGACCCGTCATGTGTAAGTTAGCTACACACGCTGGACGTCCTCAAGGCTACGTAAAACTTTTTCGAGCTCTTCACGACGGCTGAGTTTTCTCATTTTGAGAGCACTGGAGGCGCGCGACCTGTTTCGCATGGTAAAAGACGTTCAGCAGCTAGATCAAATAAAATACACTGAAGCGCCAGAGAAACTGGTATAGGCATGCGTATTCAAGTACAGAGATATGTAAACAGGCAGAATACGGCGCTGCGGTCGCAAGCGCATATACAGGGTGGTCCATTGATAGTGACCGGGTCAAATATCGCACGAAATAAGCATCAAACGAAAAAACTACAAAGAACGAAACTCGTCTATCTTGGAGGGGGAAACCAGATGGCGTTATCGTTGGACAGCTAGTTGGCGCTGCCATAGGTCAAACGAATATCAACAGTTTTTTTTTTAATAGGAACCCCCATTTTTAATGCATATTCCTGTAGTACGTAAAGTTGGACCACTTTTTTCGCTTTGTGAGAGATGGCACTGTAATAGTCACAAACGTATAAGTACGTGGTATCACGTAACATTCTGCCAGTGGGGACGGTATTTGCTTTGTGATACATTACCCGTGTTAAAATGGACAGTTTACCAATTGCGGAAAAGGTCGATATCGTGTTGATGTATGGCTATTGTGATCAAAATGCCCAACGGGCGCGTGTGCTGTGTATGCTGCTCGGTATCCTGGACGATATCATCCAAGTGTCCGGACCGTTCGCCGGATAGTTACGATCTAATCCGTATTATTTAAAGAAACAGGAAGTGTTCAGCCACATGTGAAACGTCAACCACGACCTGCAACAAATGGTGATGATGCCCATGGAGGTGTTTTAGCTGCTGTTGTCGCGGCAAATCCGCATATCAGTAGCAGACAAATTGCGCGAGAATCGGGAATCTCAAAAACGTCGGTGTTGAGAATGCTACATCAACATCGACTGCACCCGTACCATATTTATATGCACCAGGAATTGCATGGCGACGACTTTGAACGTCGTGTACAGTTCTGCCACTGGGCACAAAAGAAATTACGGCACGATAACAGATTTTTTGCACGCGTTCTATTTAGCGACGAAGCGTCATTCACCAACAGAGGAAACGTAAACCAGCATAATATGCACTATTGGGCAACGGAAAATCCACGATGGCTTAGACAAGTGGAACATCAGCGACCTTGGCGGGTTAATGTATGGTGCAGCATTATGAGAGGAAGGATAATTGGCCCCCATTTTATCGATGGCAGTCTAAATGGTGCAATGTATGGTAATTTCCTACGTAATGTTCTACCGATGTTACTGCAAGATATTTCATTGCATGACAGATTGGTGATACACTTCCAACATGATAGATGTCAGGCACCTAGCTCGCGTGCGGTTGAAGCGGTATTGAATAGCATATTTCATGACAGGTGAATTCGTCGTCGAAGCATCATACCATGGTCCGCACGTTCACCGGATCTGACGTCCCCGGATTTCTTTCTGTGGGGAAACTTGAAGTATATTTGCTACAGTGATCCACCGACAACCCCTGACAACATGCGTCAGCGCATTGTCAATGCATGTGCGAACGTTACGGAAGGCGAACTACTCGCTGTTGAGAGGAATGTCGTTACACGTATTGCCAAATGCATTGAGGCTGATGGACATCATTTTGAGCATTTATTGCATTAATGTGGTATTTACAGGTAATCACGCTGTAACAGCATGCATTCTCAGAAATGATAAGTTTACAAAGGTACATGTATCACATTGGAACAACCGAAATGAAATGCTCAAACGTACCTACGTTCTGTATTGTAATTTAAAAAAGCCTACCTGTTACCAACTGTTCGTATAAAATTGAGAGCCATATGTTTGTGACTGTTACTGCGCCATCTATCACAAAGCGAAATAAGTGTTACAACTAAAACATTCATATTTCTTTACGTACTACACGAATATGTAATAAAAATTGTCGATTCATGTTTAAAAAAACGCAGTTGATATCCGTTTGACCTATGGAACGCCATCTAGCGGGCCAACCATAGCGCCATCTGGTTTCCCCTTTCAAGTTAGACAAGTTTCGTTCTTTGTAGTTTTTTCGTTTCACCTTATTTCGTGAGATATTTCGCCCGCTCACAATCAATGGACCACCCTGTATAAGAAAACATGTGTCTGGCGCAGTTGCTAGATCGCTTACTGCTGCTACAATGGCAGGTTATCAAGATTTAATTGAGTTTGAACGTGGTGTTATAGTCGGCGCACGAGCGATGGTACACAGCATCTCCGAGGTAGCGATGAAGTGGGGATTTTCCCGTACGACCATTTCACGAGTGTATCGTGAATATCTGGAATCCGGTAAAACATCATATCTCCGATGTCGTTGCGGCCGAAAAAGATCCTGCAAGAACGGGACCAGCGACGACTGAAGAGAATCGTTCAACGAGACAGAAGTGCAACCCATCCACAAATTGCTGCAGATCTCAATGCTGGGTCATCAACAAGTGTCAGTGTGCGAACCGTTCAACTAAGCATCATCGATACTGGCTTTCGGAGCCGAAGAGCCACTCGTGTACCCTTGATGACTGCACGACACAAAGCTCTATGCTCGCCCTGGATCCGTCAACCCCGACATTGGACTGTTGTTGACTGGAAACATCTTCCATCGTCGGACGGGTCTCCTTTCAAATTGTACCGAGTGGATGGACGTGCACGGGTATGGAGACAACCTAATGGATCCATGGGCCCTGAATGTTAGCAGGGGAGTGTTCAAGCTGGTAGAGGCTCCGTAATGGCGTGGGGCGTGTGCAGTTTGAGTGATATGGGACACATGATATATCTACAGGGCTATTACAAATGATTGAAGCGATTTCACAGCTCTACAATAACTTTATTATTTGAGATATTTCCACGATGCTTTGCACACACATACAAAAACTCAAAAAGTTTTTTTAGGCATTCACAAATGTTCGATATGTGCCCATTTAGTGATTCGGCAGACATCAAGTCGATAATCAAGTTCCTCCCACACTGGGCGCAGCATGTCCCTATCAATGAGTTCGAAAGCATCGTTGATGCGAGCTCGCAGTTCTGGCACATTTCTTGGTAGAGGAGGTTCAAACACTGAATCTTTCACATAACCCCACAGAAAGAAATTGCATGGGGTTAAGTCGGGAGAGCGTGGAGGCCATGACATGAATTGCTGATCATGATCTCCACCACGACCGATCCATCGGTTTTCCAATCTCCTGTTTAAGAAATGCCGAACATCATGATGGAAGTGCGGTGGAGCACCATCTGTTGAAAGATGAAGTCGGCGCTGTCTGTCTCCAGTTGTGGCATGAGCCAATTTTCCAGCATGTCCAGATACACGTGTCCTGTAACGTTTTTTTCGCAGAAGAAAAAGGGGCCGTAAACTTTAAACCGTGAGATTGCACAAAACACGTTAACTTTTCGTGAATTGCGAATTTGCTGCACGAATGCGTGAGGATTCTCTACCGCCCAGATCCGGACACCTTGTCGTTCACTTCACTATTAAGAAAAAATGTTGTTTCATCACTGAAAACACGTTTCGCACTGAACGCATCCTCTTCCATGAGCTGTTACGACCGCGCCGAAAATTCAAAGCGTTTGAGTTTGTCATCGGGTGTCAGGGCTTGTAGCAATTGTAAACGGTAAGGCTTCTGCTTTAGCCTTTTCTGTAAGATTTTCCAAACCGTCGGCTGTGGTACGTTTAGCTCCCTGCTTGCTTAATTCGTCGACTTCCGCGGGCTACGCGTGAAACTTGCCCGCACGCGTTCAACCGTTTCTTCGCTCAATGCAGGCCGACCCGTTGATTTCCCCTTACAGAGGCATCCAGAAGCTTTAAACTGCGCATACCATCGCCGAATGGAGTTAGCAGTTGGTGGATCTTTGTTGAACTTCGTCCTGAAGTGTCGTTCCACTGTTATGACTGACTGATGTGAGTGCATTTCAAGCACGACATACGCTTTCTCGGCTCCTGTCGCCATTTTGTCTCACTGCGCTCTCGAGCGCTCTGGCGGCAGAAACCTGAAGTGCGGCTTCAGCCGAACAAAACTTTATGAGTTTTTCTACGTATCTGTAGTGTGTCGTGACCATATGTCAATGAATGGAGCTACAGTGAATTTATGAAATCGCTTCAATCGTTTGTAATAGCCCTGTAGATACGACTCTCACAGGTGACACACACATGAGCATCCCATCTGCTCACTTGCATCCATTCATGTCCATTGTGCATTCCGATGGACTTGGGCAACTCCAGCAGGACAATGCGACACCCCACACGTCCAGCATTGCTACAGAATGACTCTAGGAACACACTTGTGAGTGTAAACACTGACAATGGCCACCGAACTCCGCAGAAAAGAACATTGTTGAGGATATCAGGGATGCTTTGCAACGTGCTGTTCAGAAGAGATCCCCACCCCCTCGTACTCTTACGGATTTATGGACAGCCGTGCAGGATTCATGGTGTCAGTTGCCTCCAGCAATACCTTAGTCCATGCCACGTTGTATTGTGGCACTTCTGCGTGCTCACGGGGGCCCTACGCGATATTAGGCAGGTGTACCAGTTTCTCTGGCTCTTCAGTGTAGATCCGAGGGATGGAACGGTGCGTGGCTGTGGTATCATTTCAGCAATGCGGACAGCTCTCGCTTGTGACGTGCTGGCTGTGTTCTGCTGCCCGTACGTCGTTCCGCAGCGGGACTACACAGACATAGGGATACTTTTTTTTGCGGTTATCGCGCGCTGTCGTAGCGAGCGATACGTAAACTGGAACAGATAGAAGGCGTCGTGACAGCGGAACTGCATTGCGCCGCTAGCAGGTGTGAGCTGCTAGTGAGACGAGCGTTCTCGTTTCTGCCGGGTGCGCGGCCTTACCACTGTGCGTGGGCGGTGCGATGTCGTGTGTGTGGCTGCAGCACAGAGGTCGCCAGGGATCTCACACATGTGTGGCACAGGTCGGTATGCCGTTTCGGAACCAATAAAACGACCTACCCACAGTTCTTTAAGGAATCTAACTTCCACGCGTGAAACAACTGCAACTTCCCATTACTGTAATTAATTAATGTGTTAAATCTACATCTACATGTACATCTACATTTATACTCCGCAAGCCACCCAACGGTGTGTGGCGGAGGGCACTTTACGTGCCACTGTCATTACCTCCCTTTCCTGTTCTAGTCGCGTATGGTTCGGGGGAAGAACGACTGTCTGAAAGCCTGCGTGCGCGCTCGAATCTCTGTAATTTTACATTCGTGATCTCCTCGGGAGGTATAAGTAGGGGGAAGCAATATATTCGATACCTCATCCAGAAACGCACCCTCTCGAAACCTGGCGAGCAAGCTACACCGCGATGCAGAGCGCCTCTCTTGCAGAGTCTGCCACTTGAGTTTATTAAACATCTCCGTAACGCTATCACGGTTACCAAATAACCTTGTGACGAAACGCGCCGCTCTTCTTTGGATCTTCTCTATCTCCTCCGTCAACCCGATCTGGTACGGATCCCACACTGATGAGCAATACTCAAGTATAGGTCGAACGAGTGTTTTGTAAGCCACCTCCTTTGTTGACGGACTACATTTTCTAAGCACTCTCCCAATGAATCTCAACCTGGTATCCGCCTTACCAACAATTAATTTTATATGATCATTCCACTTCAAATCGTTCCGCACGCATACTCCCAGATATTTTACAGAAGTAACTGCTACCAGTGTTTGTTCCGCTATCATATAATCATACAATAAAGGATCCTTCTTTGGATGTATTTGCAATACATTACATTTGTCTATGTTAAGGGTCAGTTGCCACTCCCTGCACCAAGTGCCTATCCGCTGCAGATCTTCCTGCATTTCGCTACAATTTTCTAATGCTGCAACTTCTCTGTATGCTACAGCATCATCCGCGAAAAGCCGCATGGAACTTCCGACACTATCTACTAGGCTGTTTGAGGCTTTCCCGGCGCTGCATCTGCTTGATAGGTTCCCGGGAATTACGCCGGATAATATGCCCGCCATCTTCAGGGTATTGTTCAAACACTTAATACTGCAGTAGCACCTGAAGATGGCGGGCAGTTGTCTCGCTGAAATATTGTGCGGTTTCTACACTATTATCCTGCGTAATTGCCGGGAACCTATGAAGCAACGTGTTAAATGTCTGCCGTTAGGCATGGAGGACAGAAAATGTTATTCTTAAGGTTTGTTGCACATCGCTAAATGCTCGCATTATCGAACACTGGACAGTGTATGTAGTGTCGATAATTTGACCTCCGTTTCGAGCAAAAGCTAAAATTTCACGTATGCCAATGTTTACAACGTCATATCTCGTGAACTATGCGTCCTGGGTTAGACAAAATGTTTCGAACGTTGGGCATATTTTTTGATTTAACTAAGGCGTTTGATTATGTTGATCACAAAATATTGCTCAAGATGTTGGACCATTACGGAATACGGAGAGTTGTTCACAATTGGTTCTTCTCTTACTTTAGCAACAGACAGTAAGAGGTCGTTATTCACAATGTTGAGAATGGCTGTGACGTGGGGTGTGAGTGGAGTACGGTGAAATGTGGGATGCCCCAGGGATCAGTGTTGGGGCCACTCCTGTTCCTTATTTATATAAATGAATTGCCCTCTAGTATTACTGGTAACTCTAAAATATTTCGTTTGCTTATGAAACTAGCTTTGTAGTAAAGAATGTCGTGTGTAACGTTGGCCCGGTTTCAAATAGTGCAGTTCAAGACCTAAGTTCATGCCTTGTAGATAATAAACTAACTCTAAATGACAGTAAGACTCAGTTTTATCACTTTCTAACACACAATTCAACAAAACCTGACATTTTAATTTCACAGAATGGGCATATGACTAGTGGAACTCAACAGTTAAAAATTCTACGTGTTCAGATACATAGTAAACTGTCGTGGAAAGCCCACGTTCAGGATCTTGTTCAAAGATTTAATGTAGCTATTTTTACTATTCGAACGGTACCTGGAGTGAGTGATCGCTCGACACGAAAATTAGTCTGATTTCCTTATTTTCATTCGCTTATGTCGTATGGTGTTATTTTTTTGGGTACCTCTTCCCATTTTAAAAGGACATTATTGGGTTAGAAATGGGCGGTTCGGGCAATAAGTGGTGTGAGTTCACGAACCTCTTGTCGACCCCTGTTCACGAGTTTGGGTAATTTGACATTGGCCTCTCAATATGTATGTTCCTTACTGTCATTTCTTGTTAACAATATCAGCTTATTCCCAAGAATAAGCAGCTTCCACTCAGTTAATAATCGGCAGAAATCCAACGTGCATTAGAATCGGACTTTCTTAACTCTTGTGCAGAAAGGTGTGCAGTATACTACTGCCGGCCGCTGTGGCCGAGTGGTTCTATGCGCTACAGTCCGGAACCGCGGGACTGCTACGGTCGCAGGTTCGAATCCTGCCTCGGGCATGGATGTGTGTGATGTCCTTAGGTTAGTTAGCTTTAAGTAGTTCTAAGTTCTAGGGGACTGATGACCTAAGATGTTAAGTCCCATAGTGCTCAGAGCCATTTGAACCAGTATACTGCTGCATCCATTTTCAATAAGCTACCACTCGAATTCAAAAATCTTAGCAGTAATCTACGCGCTTTCAAATCGAAGCTGAAGAGTTTCGTCATGGGTCACTCCTTCTATTACGTTGAGGAGTTCCTTGAAAAACTAAGCTGATTCTTGTTGTATTGTTGATTGCGTTAACTTAAAGTTATGAATAGAGTTTTTTCGAGTTCATAAACATTGTATTTTTATCTGTTATTGCTTTTATGACCTTGGAGATTTGCTCCTCAGTTTGCCCTACGGAATCTGACGTGCAAATAAAATAAAACAAATATAATTCAGCAGGTACACTTGGTGCTAAACATATATACTCTTTGCAAAATATTTTTCAGAGGCAATGGTTAGCAAAGAAGCAATACATTAAAACGTCTTGCGTAGAAGGAAAGTTTTAGTGCATAGAAAGTGAAACTGTAGGAAGCTATAAACTTTCTTTCTTTTCATTATTTCGTAGCGCTTCTCCGCCAGAAAATTTTCAAAACGTTTGAAAATACGTGTAAAGTTTGTTTGCAAGTCGCTAGATTCTCCCATTCTGAAATAGTGGATGAATACACTGTACGTGTCTGGATTCAGTGAGTTACACTCTCTGAGCAGATGTACAGTTTCTAAACTTAATATTTGGCTTACTGTGGCAGACCTTTAACATAGCATTACATCCCTAAAAGTGTAAATAATGACATCACTTTAAATTTACAAATTTGGTCCGTTGCAAGAAAAAACTATCAACACCCTAAAAGGCAAGGTCATTTTATTGGGATGTGATGTGACGGGTAATTAAATTCGTTTAATTTTATGAAATACTATGTAACTTTCATTTAAAAAAATAATCTTCGTAATACAATGGATGTATGCGTGTGCATAAAATCATTTAAATTGTCTTACCTCTAAAGCAGCAACAGTGGAAGGCGATATATTCTGGTCTCTCATAAAATATATATACTTTATATACACTCCTGGAAATGGAAAAAAGAACACATTGACACCGGTGTGTGAGACCCACCATACTTGCTCCGGACACTGCGAGAGGGCTGTACAAGCAATGATCACACGCACGGCACAGCGGACACACCAGGAACCGCGGTGTTGGCCGTCGAATGGCGTTAGCTGCGCAGCATTTGTGCACCGCCGCCGTCAGTGTCAGCCAGTTTGCCGTGGCATACGGAGCTCCATCGCAGTTTTTAACACTGGTAGCATGCCGCGACAGCGTGGACGTGAACCGTATGTGCAGTTGACGGACTTTGAGCGAGGGCGTATAGTGGTCATGCGGGAGGCCGGGTGGACGTACCGCCGAATTGCTCAACACGTGGGGCGTGAGGTCTCCACAGTACATCGATGTTGTCGCCAGTGGTCGGCGGAAGGTGCACGTGCCCGTCGACCTGGGACCGGACCGCAGCGACGCACGGATGCACGCCAAGACCGTAGGATCCTACGCAGTGCCGTAGGGGACCGCACCGCCACTTCCCAGCAAATTAGGGACACTGTTGCTCCTGGGGTATCGGCGAGGACCATTCGCAACCGTCTCCATGAAGCTGGGCTACGGTCCCGCACACCGTTAGGCCGTCTTCCTCTCACGCCCCAACATCGTGCCGCCCGCCTCCAGTGGTGTCGCGAGAGGCGTGAATGGAGGGACGAATGGAGACGTGTCGTCTTCAGCGATGAGAGTCGCTTCTGCCTTGGTGCCAATGATGGTCGTATGCGTGTTTGGCGCCGTGCAGGTGAGCGCCACAATCAGGACTGCATACGACCGAGGCACACAGGGCCAACACCCGGCATCATGGTGTGGGGAGCGATCTCCTACACTGGCCGTACACCACTGGTGATCGTCGAGGGGACACTGAATAGTGCACGGTACATCCAAACCGTCATCGAACCCATCGTTCTACCATTCCTAGACCGGCAAGGGAACTTGCTGTTCCAACAGGACAATGCACGTCCGCATGTATCCCGTGCCACCCAACGTGCTCTAGAAGGTGTAAGTCAACTACCCTGGCCAGCAAGATCTCCGGATCTGTCCCCCATTGAGCATGTTTGGGACTGGATGAAGCGTCGTCTCACGCGGTCTGCACGTCCAGCACGAACGCTGGTCCAACTGAGGCGCCAGGTGGAAATGGCATGGCAAGCCGTTCCACAGGACTACATCCAGCATCTCTACAATCGTCTCCATGGGAGAATAGCAGCCTGCATTGCTGCGAAAGGTGGATATACACTGTACTAGTGCCGACATTGTGCATGCTCTGTTGCCTGTGTCTATGTGCCTGTGGTTCTGTCAGTGTGATCATGTGATGTATCTGACCCCAGGAATGTGTCAATAAAGTTTCCCCTCCCTGGGACAATGAATTCACGGTGTTCTTATTTCAATTTCCAGGAGTATATATATATATATATATATATATATATATATATATATATATATATATATATATATATATGTTAGCTACAGGCTCAGCAGTCAACAGTGCTGCCCATAATACTTTGTGATGCACATGAAATTCTTTTGGCTGATAAATGAAAACATGTAAAGGCGGTAGGACGTCAAACGGGCCGACTTGAAGCAGGAAAGGCACCACAGTACGTTTTAATTTCCACCGTCTATACTTTTACAAATAAATTCATAAAAGTTTGTCAGCATGATCAGAAAGGATTCTAGATTCACACTCATAGCAGTGGAAGTTCAAAAATATAACAAAAAATTGTTTACTTGTGAAATTTCATCATTTTTTCCCCTTACTATTGACTGCATTTATTGCTATAGGTAGACTTTTCTTCATAAGTAAGAGAGATTCTTCAGTGAATTTTGCACTGCTTATTAGACACAAAATCCTCAATGCAAAACACTATTGGGCCGTGCGTGGCTCATGTGCCCGCTATCATGTAGTGGTTTCAACTAGCAAGCCTCGCCCATTCATGTTGTGGTTCGTTTCGGTGGTTCGCTGTTGGGGAGGTTTTCCTGTGACCAACACCGAGTGTTTGTACATATTTGATTGTGGATAATTACCTTTTCTGTTTGAGTTCTCATGTACTGATTGATGGGAAGCAAGTCGTTGTGTCGGTCGATCTGTGCCTTTCCCCTGGTTGGGTTCCGACGGATCAAGTGTAGTTGGGCTCACCACCTGTCTCGCCGAAGTCAACGAGGGCAGACCGACCTCCCTGGAGGCTTCTGAGTGCCACCGGTGTTTAACTATCTGTTTCCAGCTGCTTAAAATTTAAGGCGTTTGGTTCGTTTCTTTTTTTTTCTTAAAAATTTCGCAAAATTAATTCTTAAATTTATCTTCAAGCTTAAACATTGTGGCCTTCTGCCTTTAAAAGTCTGTGGTAATATATTCTGAAATTTTGATACTCAAGGGTGACCTTCAGCCATTGGTATTGCATCTTGCATATGTTTGTTCTATCTGCTTAGCCTTAAGGCTGTCCACGTAGCCGTGATACTTTTTTTTATTTGATTTGCCTCTTTAATTGCATTTGATTTCTTGTTTTTAAACATTCTGCCCTTCTGTCTTTAAAGGTCTATGGTAATAAATTCTGGAATTCTGAAATTTAATTGTGGCCCTCAGTCATTTGTATTGCTATCTTAATTGGATTTTTATCTTGTTAATTTGTTAAGATTTCTTGTTTGGAGGCCTTCAGCCGTGAAAGAGTTGCATTCGGTAAAGGTCCGGCTGTGTGCCGATTTGGTTGTAAAGGTTATTTAATTACAATAAATTACAATTAGAAAGAGAGACTGACCTCAACCTTTGGCTCTTTCCACAATCTCATTACCTGTTCTGCCAAGTGGGTTTACCTGGGGCGTCTCATCGACAATTTTCCAGATCTATTAAAAACTGTGAAAAAATAGAGATAATTAGCTATAAAATTTAAGTTTTTTTTGAACATTAAGTTTAAAATGTAGCAGCTCATTCATTTTTTCATAAATTAAATAAGTTCTAGAGCTTCATACACCTCTAAGTATAGTTTGTATGCTGCGCAAAATTCATAGAAGAATCTCTCTTACTTATGGAGAAACGTGTACCTATAGCAACAAATGCAGGCAATAGTAAGTGAAAAAAATAATGAAATTTCACGTGTAAAAAAATTTATTTTGTAATGTTTTTGAAGTTCCACTGCTATGACTGTGATTCTCTAATCCTTCCTGGTCATGTTGACAAACTTTTACGAATTTTTTTGTAAAAGTATGGACAGTGGAAATTAAAATGTCCTGTGGTGCCTCTTCTGCTCCAATTCGGCCCGTTTGACGTCCTACCGCCCCTTAAGAAAAATTCAGTTTCTTTGAAAAAAACATATAACCAGGTCAGGGCGGCGGAACTGATTGTAGCGAATTAGTAACACTGGCCTCTTTTAGTGAAATTATATTGTAAGTTAAATGCAGTGTTTCAAAGACATCTGACAGTTGAAGTTACATTGGTCAGAAATAAACATGATATTTACCAATTGATTCACAAACAATGAGGTTTATACAGCAAGCATTATCTAACCTCATTAAACCGGCATAAATGCAGATCATCAAATTACGTATAGCTCTGTTAACAAATCTGAGAAACATTGCAGAAGTCAACTAGGCTTTTTATCAAATCAGATTACGTACATTCTCGGGTTATTCAGAACTTAAAAATTATCATCCAACTCGTCTACACTAACGCGCTGGCAAAACGAAAATCATAATCATTTAACACCTTCACTTTGCTTGCGTGAAGACTTCTGCTTCCGTTTCCTCGTAATTCCTACATTAATCCAACACATGGTGCTTCACACAGCACTGTACAAAAACTGGCTACTCCATCTGCTTTCTATCACTACTTGGCTTCCAGCTCTCTCTTACTCCAACACTACAACCTCGGGCCAGAAACAGTAACTTTGGCTCTGACAAGGGAACCTCCCCATCGCACCCCGCTCAGATTTAGTTATAAGTTGGCACAGTGGATAGGCCTTGTAAAACTGAACACAGATCAGTTGAGAAAACAGGAAGAAGTTGTGTGGATCTGTGAAAAAATAAGCAAAATATACAGAGTAGTTCATGGGAAGATAGACATCTAGGACACTGGAAACGCAGGAGCGCCGTGGTCTTGTGGTAACGGGAGCAGCGGCGGAATGAAAGGTCGTTGGTTCAAATCTTCCATCAAGTGAAAAGTTTCATTTTTTTATTTTCAGTTTATGTGACAAACTATTATGTTTTCATCACTTTTTTGGGAGTGATTATCACATCCACAAGAAAACCTAAATCGGGCAAGGTAGAAGAATCTTTTTACCCATTCGCCAAGTGTACAAGTTAGGTGGGTCGACAACATATTCCCGTCATGTGACGCACATGCCGTCACCAGTGTCGTATAGAATATATCAGACGTGTTTTCCTGTGGAGGAATCGGTTGACCTATGACCTTGCGATCAAATGTTTTCGGTTCCCATTGGAGAGGCACGTCCTTTCGTCTACTAATCGCACGGTTTTGCGATGCGGTCGCAAAACACAGACACTAAACTTATTACAGTGAACAGAGACGTCAATGAACGAACGGACAGATAATAATTATGCAAAAATAAAGAAAGTAAAATTTTCACTCGAGGGAAGACTTGAACCAAGGACCTCTCGTCCAGCAGTTGCTCACGCTACCACGTGACCGCGCCCCTCCTGGACTAAGCTTGTCCATGATGTTGCCTATGTGGCCCATGGACTACTCAGTTTGTATATTTTCCTTATTTTTCAACAGTTCCATACAACTTCTTCCTGTTTTCTCAATTGATCTGTGTTCAGTTTATCAAGGCCTATCCACTGTGCCAACTTATAACTAAATCTGAGGGGGGTGCGATGGGGAGGTACCCTTGTGAGAACGTGCACAGTCAGCGAACCGCATTATAAACACTGTCAGAGACGCACATGGCTTTTAATACACTAGCTTCATTTTAATTTACATTTCGATTATTGTCATATTAGGTTGCCACATACAAGTGTGCCCCTGTAGACTCCTAAAGTAAAACCAAATTTTTGTTTCTCCTGGAAGCCGGTAACCTTGTACCTGGGATCAAATGACAGTTTTCGCCTTTTACCGACACTGATCATTCACTTAACTCCTTGTAACGTTATACAAGTACCGACTATTAAATGTTATGGAATCGGAATAAATGAACGTATTTGAGTTTTACAATGGCCGAGTACTACTACGCTTACACTGCAAGTTCTTTAGGTCTTTCATTCCTCTTGATTGCAGTGTCGTAGGTTCATAAATAATTTACAGGTTAGCCTCTTTTGAGATAAAAATAGGGCGAGAAAGGGACACACATCTTCTCGAACTCTTTGTCGGTTGTCGATGTAGCGTAGTCGATGATTGTTTGCGTTGCATAGGCAATCAATGATGACGTGTAATGCAGCGCTCAGCTTAATTCTCTGAATTGTTGGTTTTTGTGGTAAAACTCAAATATGATATCATATATTTTCCACTTTCGTGTACTTTGTGGCTATTTTCATTTATCGGAGTAAAACAGTATTCATTCACAATAAGTTAATATATCACTCTGTCCTAATAGATGTAAAATACTGTTTTGGACATCTGTATCGGTGAATTGTTTCAACACAACTTCTTAATTTTCCTACTGTTCACTGTGTAAACACTTTTTTCAACGTATGGATGGAGTTAATAATAGTTTTATGAAGACAAATTAGGAAATAATCTTCGTCATATGTACTTCAGGAAATATTTATAACACTTGGCTTATTCGCCATCAAAGGATACAATACGGTGTTATGTATTACAACATGTTTAAACAATATAAAAACCGAGGGAAAGGTGTGGTACAATGGTCACTCTAACGGAAATTGAATTTTTACAAATAAACGATAATTGATACACACCTACCACTCACACATTTGGAATCTAAATATTATATCATCATAAAATTTTTTAATTGGCAAATAAAAATCTACATACTTCCGAAGGCCACATTTCCGTATCTGGAGCGGTGATGTGGTAAGTGCGTCCTGTGTTTGATTATTTAGGTATTTTGAAATTCACTACCAGGCATCTGTGGCGGCCCACTGCACAGCATATTTTTGTATTACCCCAAACATAGAACAGAAACAGATTTAAGTCATAAATTAATTAGCTGAAAATCGTCAGAAAGTCATAGAATTACTAAAATTAGCTTCGTACGTAAAGACATAGAAGTCAATTGCTTTTGAATACATTGTAGGAGTGAACAGTTATCAGTGTGTTACAAATATTTACTATGAAAAACAGCCTCGATCACAATTTATTTATTACGGTGACCAGTTTCGGCCACCACTGTGTTCATCTTCGGACCAATGAGTAAGAACCTCCATCTGGTAGTAAAACACACAATGGCAGTAGTGATCTACCACCAGAAGGAGGTTCTTACTCAATGGTCTGAAGATGAACACAGTGGTGGCCGAAACCGGCCATCGCAATAAATAAATTGTGATCATGGCTGTTTTTCATAGTAAACATAGAAGTCAGTCTGATATGCAGTTTTATGTGTGATACACGAAAGTGATACCTTGACCCCTTTTTCCGATCGGACACTGTCTGCCTTAGTGCTTCACAGATGGAGCTACCAGACGCAAACAAACAACAAGGAACTACAATGAAGCGCCAAGAAAACTGGTACAGGCATCCGTATTAAAATACAGAGATACGTAAACAAGCAGAATACGGCCTACGTAAGATAACAAGTGTCTGGCGCAATTGCTAGACCGGTTATTGCTGCTACGATGGCAGCTTGCCAACATTTAAGTGAGTTTGAACGTGGTGTTATACGAGGGTGAGTCAAATGAAAACCTTAAATATTTTTTTAAAATATTATTTATTGTGCAGAAGTGGTACAAAGGTGTATCACTTTTCAACATAATCTCCCCCACGCTCAATGCAAGTCCTCCAGCGCTTACAGAGTGCATGAATTCCTTTAGCAAAAAATTATTTTGGTAGTCCGAGCAACCACTCATGCACCGCGTGGCGTACCTCTTCATCAGAACGGAACTTCTTTCCTCCCATTGCGTCTTTGAGTGGTCCAATAATATGGGAATCACTTGGTGATGAGGATTGGCGCCATTCCTTGCTCGCTCTCTTCATTTCCGGTTGGTGGAAGTGAACCCAGGTTTCGTCCCCAGAAACGATTCTTGCAAGGAAGCCATCACCTTCTCGTTCAAAGCGCCGAAGAAGTTCTTCACAAGCATCAACATTCCGTTCTCTCATTTCAGGAGTCAGCTGCCGTGGCACTCATCTTGCACACACTTTGTCAAACTGGAGCACATCATGCACAATGTGGCGTGCTGACCCATGACTAATCTGTAAACACTCTGCAATGTCATTCAGTGTCACTCGGCGGTTTTCCTTCACTATGGCTTCAACTGCTGCAATGCTCTGTGGAGTCACAACTCGTTGTGCCTGACCTGGACGAGGAGCATCTTCCACTCAAGTCACACCATTTGCGAACTTCCTACTCCATGCGTAGACTTGCTGCTGTGGCAAACATGCGTTACCGTACTGAACCTTCATTCGTCGACTAATTTCAATAGGTTTCACGCCTCCACTACGCAATAACAGAACGCTGTTCTTCCCTGGTGCAAGTCGCAAGTGGGGCGGCCATCTTTATACTGATACTGCGACGGTATGTGTGCATCTGCACTATGCTGCCACCTACAGGCCATTCTGCACGCTGTTTGTAGCACGCTTACCAACTTACAGGATAACGGCGCGAAATTTCGAGTTGTTATTAAAAATTAGAGGTTTTCATTTGACTCACCCACGTAGTTGGCGCACCTGTTATGGGACACAGGATCCCCGAGGTAGTGATGAAGTGGGGATCATCCCGTAAGACCATTTGACTAGTGTACCGTGAATAGCAGGAATGCGGTAAAACATTAAATCTCCAACATCGCTGCGGCCGGAAAAAGATCCTGCAACAAAGGAACCAACGACGACTGAAGAGAATCGTTCAACGTGACAGAAGTGCAGTCCTTCCGCAAACTGTTGCAGATTTCAATGCCTGGGCCATCAACGAGTGTCAGCGTGCGAACCATTCAACGAAACATCGTCGATATGGGCTTTCGGAGCTGAAGGTCCACTCGTGTATCCTTGATGAATGCTCGACACAAACATTTACGCCTCGCCTGGCCCCGTCAACACCGACATTGAACTGTTGATGACTGGAAACGTCTTGTCTGGTCGGACGAGCCTCGTTCCAAATTATATCGAGCGGATAGACTTGTACCTACGGAGACGATCTCATAAATCCACGGACCCTGCTTGTCAGCGGGGGGCTATTCAGGTTGGTGTACACGCTGTAATGGTGTGGGGCGTTTGCAGTTGGAGTGATATGGACCCCCTCATACGCCTAGATACGACTCTGACAGGTGATACGTACGTAAGCACTCTGTCTGAGCAGCTGCATCCATTGTGCATTCTGACAGACGTGGTCAATTCCAGCAGGACAATGTGACACCCCACACGCCCAGAATTGCCACAGTGCACTCTTGTGGGTTTAAACACTTCCGTCACCCGCCAAACTCCCGAGACATGAACATTATGAAGGATATCTGGGATGCTTTGCAACATGCTGTTCAGAAGAGATCGCCACCTCCTGCTACTCTTACGGATTTATGGCCAGCACTGCAGGATTCACGGTGTCAATTCGCTCCAGCACTACTTCAGACATTAGTGGAGTCCATGCCACGTCGCTTTGCGAAAGGTCTGCGCGTACGCAGGCAGGCAGCTGTACCAGTTTCTCTGGCTCTTCAGTGTACAGTTTGATGGTAGGGATGGCGCCTTCTGTCATCGTCCAGCGCTGTGACACGCGCGGGTGTTTGAAAGTACAGTGCCGTGAAACTTTCCCGCTGGACGCCAGAGACGTTATAGTCGAGCACCGTATGTTCTGTGTTTTACTCTTTGGTTGTTGATTTCTGTTCCACTTTCTACTCCGTTGACATTGTAATTCTATCAGAGACAGCAAAGGACTTGGAAGAGCAGTTGAACGGAATGGACAGTGTCTTGAAAGGAGAATATAAGATGAACATCAACAAAAGCAAAACGAGGATAATGGAATGTAGTCGAATTAAGTCGGGTGATGCTGAGGGAATTAGAGTAGGAAATGAGACACTTAAAGTAGTAAAGAAGTTTTGCTATTGGGGGAGCAAAATAACTGATGATGGTCGAAGTAGAGAGGACATAAAATGTAGACTGGCAATGGTAAGGAAAGTGTATCTGAAGAAGAGAAATTTGTTAACATCGAGTATAGATATAAGTGTCAGGAAGTCGTTTCTGAAAGTATTTGTATGGCGTGTAGCCATGTATGGAAGTGAAACGTGGATGATAAATAGTTTAGACAAGAAGAGAATAGAAGCTTTCGAAATGTGGTGCTACAGAAGTATCCTGAAGATTAGTGGGTAGATCACATAACTAATGAGGAGGTACTGAATAGAATTGGGGAGATGCGGATTTTGTGGCACAACTTGACAAGAAGAAGAGACCGGTTGGTAGGACATGTTCTGAGGCATCAAGGGATCACAAATTTAGCATTGGAGGGCAGCGTGGAGGGTAAAAATCGTAGAGGGAGACCAAGAGATGAATACACTAAGCAGATTCAGAAGGATGTAGGTTGCAGTAAGTACTGGGAGATGAAGAAGCTCGCACAGGATAGGGTAGCATGGAGAGCTGCATGAAAACAGTCTCAGGACTGAAGACCACAACAACAAACTTCTACTCCGAGGCGAAAGCGTGAACCCAAGCGTGTTAGATACGGAATAATTTACCCTACTGAACTTTTCTCACGGCTTCGCACGAGTCACCTGTTGCCTGTACCGACCGCAGGGTTTCGTTAATAAATTATTACATCGAGCTGAGACAAGCCTACTTCTCTTATTCAGCCTACAAGCACACGCAGATGTTAAATCGTCGATCGCCGTAATTCAAACCGGCACCGACAGTAGGCAACGAAAACGTTGTAGCTTCATCTATCTGTGAAAACCTAGTCATTCCAGTAATCACTAACGCAATGATCAAAGAGAGATTCTACATGTCATTGATTTCTCTAAGATTAGAGACTTCTAATATTTTGATACACATGTAGAACTTTATGTGTACCACTATATATTATTTTTTAAGAAACCATTTCTTCTTCTCCTGTAAAATTTAACGAAATGGAGATTCGAGATTTTCATTTGCCTACCATCGATTTGTAAGCCAAAAGACGTTATTTACAGATTGACATTGCAAAAATATACTACTCTACGTATAACTCAGGTAACAGAAATAGTATAAATGAGTTATCTTACGTCAGACGACTAAAAATGAAAAGAAAAGGTTTTACTAAACATGTAACGGAACAAACTTTATGTGTGAAACTCACTGGATATAGAAATGAGCGTTTGGCGCCATTGGTCGGGTGGCCTTTGCGGAACAGGTCCGGCCGCCTTGGTGTAGGGCTTATTGCATTCGGCGCCACATTGGGCGACCTGCGCGCCGGATGGGGATGAAATGACGATGAAAACAGCGCAGCACCCAGTACCTGAGTGGAGAAAATCCCCAACCCAGCTGGGGATCGAACCTGGGCCCGTAGGACGGCAATCCGTCACGCTGACCACTTTTCTTTTTTTTCTTTTTAATCTCATTTTGTTCGTTGCATCTGCTCGGGGCGGACGTTGTAAGACACCCGTTTAAGTTCGTTGTTGATCGATTAACTCAGTTTTTTTATTACAGAGGGCAGCTAACCCTCTGACCGAACACGCTGAGTTACCGTGCCGGCAATACTCGGGGCGGACGTCAAACTTACTCTCAACTATGATGTCTAACAGAACTAGTTTCAGCACTTCTCGGTAGGCAGCAGCACTGTTCGAGGCAAGAAATAAACAATGGCCGCTTTTCAGGCCCTGGAAGCTTTAGGCCCTGCGTACCTTCCAGTCTCTCTTCACTTGATCGCATGGGGTGTCAAGCGACATTAGAAGCTCAATCAAGTATTTAATGCTAGGCAGGATGCAGTATGCTCTCTTCGGTGGAGCATCGAAATTCAATAGGCTACATTCTCAATTTCTTTTTTTTTCGGTATACGGTAACAACCGCAGCAGATGACATGCTGTTTATAGCTTCGGAGTCATTGCTGCGGTGTACTGACATCGACTAACTGGGAACAAATTTGTGGTAAGTTCCTATGGGACCAAACTGCTGAGGTGATCGGTACCTAGACTTACACACAACTTCATCTAACTTAACTAACTTACACTACGGAGAACTCGCACATCCATGCCCGAGGGGGGACTCGAACCAACGACGGTGGGAGCTATGCGAACCGTGGCAAAGCGGTTCAGACCGCGTGGTCCGTTACTAACTTATTTCCGTATCATCTACCACTATGGTGGGGACGGGGGGGTTCTTTATGTCCCACAAAAAATATAATAAAATAAAAAATTATTAATTGTTGTTAGATTTTATTAAGAACATAATTTTTTAAATAGGCGCTGATATATATGTAGGGTCCAGAACATTAAAATATCTTTTAGCACAGTCTTTAGCAATACAGCCTGATGTTCCATTATGTGCGCCGGCCGCTGTGGCCGACCGGTTCTAGGAGCTCCAGTCTGGAGCCACGCAACCACAACGGTCGCAGGTTCGAATCCTGCCTCGTGCATGGATGTGTGTGATGTCCTTAGGTTAGTTAGGTTTAAGTAGTTCTAAGTTCTAGGGGACTGATGACCTCAGAAGTTAAGTCCCATAGTGCTCAGAGCCATTTGAACCATTATGTGTACACCGAGAGGAGACATACTTTATGACAACCGCAAAACATTTTCAACAAATGCAAATTTCTTTAATTGTCGTTAACTTGTACTCACAACATACTTTTAACAGAGATACAGACTTTTAAGAGTTGAAATTACGAATATGACATTCGACGTGAAAAGTAGCATACACCACTCACGAATAAAATTTTTGGGCTTAGTTTGACTGAAAAATTTAAAACAATTACGTAATCTGGCACAAGAAATCATGAAAATTGAGAAATATTTTTTTTCCAAATTTTAAATTGTACACTGCATAACGGGCTACTTAAAAGGAGGACATAAATCACCCCCCCTCCCCCCCCTTTGGTATTGCAACAGTTAGTTGCACGAAGAGCAACTGTCAACACTCACTGATATCATGTCCATTATAATTATCCGGGCTGTTATACCATGGTCGGTTGATGAATTCTGAGGTGATTCCCAACGTTTCGTCTCCGACTGCGGGAGACATCTTCAAGGGGGTCCGTAGCTTGATGGAAGGTCCAACACACACACTGGCTCGCTCCTGACTGCCGCTAAATTCCGTGTCCGCGCGCCCCCGCGCCGCGGCGTGACGTCACGTGTTTTGAAAACGTCAGTGCAATTGGCCGCTGTCCGTCGCCGTCGATCGCCGTTGCCATCACCCAGTAGTGGACGAGTGGTACACATCTTCTTTAACACCGGCATCCATATACCGTTTAATTTGACGCCCTCCTCCTTTCGGTTGAAATTATTTGGGTGTTTAGCGATTTCGATTGCCTCCCTGTAGAGCCTTTCGTAGTATCCGCTCGTGGCCGCTAGTACTTGCGTCTCCTCGAATATTGTGGTTCCCTGGCTGGAAAGCATGCTCCGCAACAGCTGATCGTTCCGTTTGTAGAAGAGGGTTTCGCAGCGATCGAATGAAGGATAGTGTCACGGATCGTAACCCATCTGAAATGTAACGCCCACTGTTCAAAGTGCCGTCGATGCGAACAAGAGGTGACCGAGATGTGTAACCAATCGCTCCTCGTATCATCACGCCGGGTGATACGCCAGTATGGCGATGACGAATACATGCTTCCAGTGTGCGTTCACCGCGATGCAGTCAAACACGGATGCGACCATCATGATGCTGTAAACAGAACCTGCATTCATCCGAAAAATATGACGTTTTGCCATTCGTGCACCCAGGTTCGTCGTTGAGTACACCATCGCAGGCGCTCCTGTCTGTGATGCAGCGTCAATGGTAACCCTAGCCGTGGTCTCCGAGCTGATAGTCCGTGCTGCTGCAAACGTCGTCGAACTGTTCGTGCAGATGGTTGTTGTCTTGCAAACGTCCCCATCTGTTGACTCAGGGATCGAGACGTGGCTGCACGATCCGTCACAGCCGTGCGGATAAGATGCCTGCCGTCTCGACTGCTAGTGATACGAGGCCGTTGGGATCCAGCACGGCGTTCCGTATTACCCTCCTGAACCCACCGATTCCATATTCTGCTAACAGTCATTGGACCTCAACCAACGCGAGCAGGAATGTCGCGATACGATAAACCGCAATCGCGATAGGCTACAATCCGACCTTTATCAAAGTCCTTACATGAGGCATCACAACAACGTTTCACCAGGCAACGCCGGTCAACTACTGTTTGTGTATGAGAAATCGGTTGGAAACTTTCTTCATGTCAGCACGTTGTAGGTGTCGCCACCGGCGCCAACATTGTGTGACTGCTCTGAAAAGCTAATCATTTGCATGTCACAGCATCTTCTTCCTGTCGGTCAAATTTCGCGTCTGTAGCACGTCATCTTGGTGGTGAAGCAATTTTAATGGCCAGTAGTGTACCTTCTAAGATTCTCCAGCAAATGAAGGTCAATGATACTGTGCACAGATCGGGAGTTTCGTGCGCGATAAGGACAAATTGAGGCTGACGTCGCACTGCAGGTTCTAGAAGAGAAGGAGAAGCAAATCAAGTGCAGGGCAAGCAACGACTCCCTGCCGGAACGCAGGTGCGTGGTGCTTGGTGCGTAGTGCGTAGTGTGCGTGCTGCGTGCGGCGGCCACGCATCCCAGCGCCGGTGGAGCGGCTTAAGGCGGCTACCGCCGTCCCTTGTGTACCGAGCGCGCTCCCCCACCTGTCCGTGTTTACAAACGCAGATTACGCGGAATCCTCGTGCGTAAGAGGCACAGCTCAGCTCGCACCTAAGTCCCTGCGCCCGCGCCGGCGCTACACATCTGCCATTTCGAAAGATGCTCTTCCAGTCCCGAATACACTTCCATAAAGGAACGGTCTCTCAGCAGGCCGGAGTGGCCGAGTGGTTCTAGGCGCTACAGTCTGGAACCGCGCGACCGCTACGATCCCAGGTTCGAATCCTGCCTCGGGCATGGATGTGTGTGATGTCCTTAAGTTAGTTACGTTTAAGTTTTAAGTTCTAGGGGACTGATTCTAAACATTCTGCGTGGCGTCTGTTTGTTCTATATCGTGTCTCCCTACCACTTTCGCGCAACGACGCTCTGAGCGTGTTTTTTAGGGAATTGACTAGTCTGAACCTGGGACCTGTTGCTGGTAAGGAGACGCCAGACCACACATGACATGTAGAATTCAGTAGAGTTCAGTGACACTAGCGATGATAAAACCAACTAATGATTTCAGCGTCAGCTCCACTACACTCCCTGTAAAAGAATCTTATTACTAACTAAATTTAGTGGAAGGGGTTCAAGGCTTTCCTATTTTTAGTTAGCTGGTAAAATAACGTCGAAAAAGCAGTTAAGTTTACCATTGGAAATTTTATTCTACTCACAAAACATCGTTTATAAATTGCACTATTGATAAAAGGAAATGTTGTAATACAGGATGGTAAAAACCAACTGCATTCAACAAAAATGTGAACGAATATTCCCTGAATGGATTTCCAAGTTCTACAATGGATCGAAGGATGACCTATGCCACATCACATCTATAATCTAAGTTTAAATTAAGCTTCACAAAAGAGAAAACTATCAAAATGGTCTACAGTGACCCTCAATTATCTTTAATTACTTATCTAACTTGTCGTAAATTACAGTGGCGGATGTGGCTTCTCAATAACTATATAACAGAAAAATCATCGCGTTTCAGATGTTTACTTCAAGTGGCAAATGTGAACACCATGAGCTTTAATTGACGATCGACACCAGTATTACGCAAAAAGAGGGTGTAACAGATGAGACTTCTGCAGTTCTGGGTGAAGCTTTATGCGCTGTTATGCGGCATCGCATGCGTTCATTACCTTGTCGGTGTTCGTCAGGGGGCGGCGGGCAGCACAGCTCTGCTCACCTCGCCGTCTCGGGAGGAACTTGATGTCCTAACTTCTCCTTACTACAGTTTACAGTAGTTGGTTTAAAAAAAACTATCTGGTTGTGTTTTCATCTGACCAATCAGGGTCTCAATGTTAACCTTAAGCTCCGCCTACAAAAATTCTGTCTATCCAATGAGAAACGTTATACTTTTCGTGGTGGGGCAATGTTTTTTAAAGTTTGCAACGTAGCAGAGACACGAAAAAGTCTCACGCTAAAACTTGCAACTGGTGTGGTCCTTTTAGCGTTATCGTAAAATCTATACTGTTCTTCTGGAGGGCTCCATCTTTCAACATGGGCTGGGGGATGGTCCTAATGTAACAGAGACGCGAAAAAGTCTCACGCTAAAACTTGCGGGTGGTGTAGCCCTTTTTGTGTTATCGTAAGATCTATACTGTTCTTCTGGAGGGCTCTAGCTTTTAACATTGGCTGGGGGATAGTCCTGACGTAACAGAGACGCGAAAAAGTCTCACGCTAAAAGTTGCGAGTGGTGTGGTCCTAGCGGTTAGCTGGCGACGTGGGTGTCCGTCCGTCCCTTATCGTAGGGCCTTCCAGCTTAACACGGTTCTGCTCTCTGCTTCTGTTCTCGTTTCTCCCCTCGGAACTGCGTCTGTCCCACAGTGGGAAGGTATGACATGCATTTAGGCATTCTTGTGTTAGTCTGTGGTATTCCATTTGCTCACTCGTTACTCGTATTACTTTGGTTAATTTAATGTCACGATTTATTCGGAGCTATGTGACATACTACTGGATTTGCTTATCATGTCAGGGTTTTCATGGAAGGTGTTGGATTTGCCTGACACCTTACATGATGACCTCAGATGTTAAGTCCCACAGTGCTCAGACCTATTTGAACCATTTTGTTTCTCTCAATTTTTTCTGGGCCCCAAATATTCCGACAGTTCCCGCGATGTTCTCCATTGCCCTCAATTATCTTGACAAACTCTTCAGTCCTACGTAGGACTAACCCATTGAATCACAGACCCATATCACCGACCTCAATTTGCAGCAGTATTTTGGACCATATACTGTACTCGAACATTATGAATCACCTTGAAGAAAATGACTTATTGATGCATAACCGACACGGATTCAGAAAATATCGTTCTTGTGCAAAACGGCTTGCTCTTTATTCCCGTGAGGTAATGAGTGCTGTCGACAAGGGATCTCAGATCGATTCCATACTCCTAGATTTCCAGAAGGCTTTTGATACTGTTCCTCACAAGCGACTATTAACCATATTGAGTGCATATGGAGTAACGTCTCAGTTGTGTGAGTGGATTCGTGATTTCCTCTCAGAGAGGTCACAGTCCGTAGTGAAAGACGGTAAATCATCGAGTAGAACAGAAGTGATATCTGGCGTTCCGCAAGGTAGTGTCATAGGCCCTCTGCTGTTCCTGATTTACATAAACGATCTAGGTGATAATCTGAGCAGCCCCCTCAGATTGTTTGCAGATGACGATGTAATTTATCGTGTAGTAAAATCATCAGAAGATCAATTCCAATTACAAAACGATCTAGAGAGAATTTCTGTACGGTGCGAAAAGTGGCAATTGACAGTAAACAAAGCAAAGTGCGAGGTCATCCGCATGGGCACTAAAAGATATCCAATAAGTTTTGGGTATACGATAAATCGCACAAACCTAAGGGCTGTCAACCCGACTAAATACCTAGGCATTACAATTGCGTGCAACTTAAATTGAAAAGACCACGTAGATAATATTGTGGGGAAGGCAAAACAAAGACTGCGCTTTGTAGGCGGAACACTTAGAAGATGCGACAAACCCACTAAACAGACAGCCTACATTACACTTGTCCCTCCTCTGCTCGAATATTGCTGCGCGGTGTGGAGTCCTTACCAGGTAGAATTGAAGGAGGACATCGAAAAAGTGCAAAGAAGGGCAGTTCGTTTCGTGTTATCGAGCATTTTGGGTGTATCTGATATGATACGCGAGTTGGGGTGGCAGTCACTGAAAGAAAGGCAGTCTTCTTTGCGGCGAGATCTATTTACGAAATTTCAATCACCAACTTTCTCTTCCGAATGCGAAAACATTTTGTTGACACCCACCTACGTAGGGAGAAATGATCATCATAATAAAATAAGAGAAATCAGAGCTCGAACGGAAAGATTTAGGTGTTCGTTTTTCTGCGCATCATTCGAGAGTTGGATGGTAGAGAAGTAGTATAAAGATGGTTCGATGAACTCTCTGCCAGGCACTTAAATGTGAATTGCAGAGTAACTTTGTAGATGTAGATGTAGACGTAGAATGCCTGATGAAAACTCTGAACGGCCAACACATGGTGGGACGGCAATGTAACTTCGTAGAACCCTGCGAACAGTGGTAAGGCCAACCAGAAGGGCTCTACTATGAAAGGAAATGGCATTCTACACCCATGCTCATAAATTAAGGATAATTGCAGAATGTGTTGCTACACAACGTGGCACTACGCAAAACTGGCGCAAATAGCATAGGCACATAGGGAACACACACGACACAGATCTGTATGTGCACGGTATTGGCAATGAGAAAAGGGTCCCGAAACACATGTGCTACAAAACGCCACTGTTTCCTCCGCATGTACCCCGACATCAATACGGGATATGACCACCATGCACACGTACACAGGCCGCACAAAAGGTAGGCATACTCTGGATCAGGTGGTCGAGCAGCTGCTGGGGTATAGCATCCCATTCTTGCACCAGTGCCTGTCGGAGCTCCTGAAGTCTCGTAGGGGTTTGAAGACGTGCAGCGATACGTCGATCGATAGCATCGCAGACGCGCTCGATGGGGTTTAGGTCTGGAGACCAGGCAGGCCACTCCATTCGCCTGGTATCTTCTGTTTCAAGGTACTCCTCCACGATGGCAGCTCGGTGGGGCCGTGAGTTATCATCTATCAGGAGGAAGGTGGGACCCACTGCACCCCTGAAAAGGCAGACATATTGGTGCAAATTATGTCCCTATACACCTGACCTGTTACAGTTCCTCTGTCAAAGAGATGCAGGGGTGTACGTGCACCAATCATAATCCCACTCCACACCATCAAACTACGATCTCCTTACAAGTCCCTTTCTAGGACATTAAGGGGTTGGTATCCGGTTCCTGGTTCACGCCAGATGAAAACCCGGCAAGAATCACTGTTCAGACTACACCTGTACCCGTCCGTGAACATAACCTGAGACCACTGTTCCAATGACCATGTACTATGTTCTTGACACCAGGCTTTACGGGCTCTTCTGTGACCAGGGGCCAGTGGAATACACCTTGCAGGTCACCAGTCGAGTAAACCATGTCTGTTAAGTCATCTGTAGACTGTGTGTGTGGAGGCAACTGTTCCAGTGGCTGTGGTAAGGTCCCGAGCAAGGCTACCTGCAGTACTCCGTGGCCGTCTGCGGGCACTGATGGTGGGATATCGGTCTTCTTGTGGTGGTTCAAATGGTTCAAATGGCTCTGAGCACTATGGGACTTAATTGCTGTGGTCATCAGTCCCCTAGAACTTAGAACTACTTAAACCTAACTAACCTAAGGACATCACACACATCCATGCCCGAGGCAGAATTCGAACCTGCGACCGTAGCAGTCGCGCGATTCCGGACTGCGCGCCTAGAACCGCGAGACCACCGCGGCCGGCTTTCTTGTGGTGTTGTACACTGTGGACGTCCCGTACTGTAGCGCCTGGACACGTTTCCTGTCTGCTGGAATCGTTGCCATAATCTTGAGATCACACTTTGTGGCACACTGAGGGTCCGTGCTACGACCTGCTGTGTTTGACCAGCCTCCAGTTGCCTTAGTATTCTACCCCTCATAAAGTCATCAATACGTGTTCTTTGAGCCATTTTCAACACACAACCATTAGCACATCTGAAAATGTCTGCACACTTACTTGCTGCACCGTGCTCTGACATGCACAAACACACCTCTGCGTATGTGGACTGCTCCAGCGCCACCGTGCGACGACCGCAGGTCAAATGCACTGCATGGTCATACCCCGAGGTGATTTAAACCCGCAAACCGTCCACCAGAGCGTTGTTTCACCATGTATCAGCATTATCCTTAATTTATGAGCATGAGTGCATACCATCACTACTGGTTTAGAGCCCCATGGCGGCCGACAGTCAGGTAGCCATGCCACCACTGTCCGCCTGGAATCTCACTGCCTGGAGGAGAATTGCCTTCAGTGAAAAGTTCCACTTGGAACTGACTCCTGATGGCGAGCGAAGATGTGTCTGGACACACCGTGTACAGTGGCAGGATACCAATCTGTGGCCGGCCATACAGCCTGACAACCAAGATTGATGATCTGAGTGCCATTTCATTTCATAGCAGCACGCTTCTGACTATCATCTGTGGCTCTCTTCCAACACAGCGGTACATCAGCGATATTCTTCGCCCAATTATGTTACCCTTCATGGCAATCCATCCTGGGCCTACATTTCAGTGAGATAATTCGGACCTATACATAGTAAGAGTATCTATTAGTTGTCTTCATGTGTGCCAAGGCCTTCGATGGCCAGGAAGGTCGCTGGATGTCTGCCCAACTGAGACTATCTGGAGCACTATGGTCAGGACCCTCCAACCAGCTAAGGATCTAACGCGCCAGTTGGACAGAATTTGGCACGAGATCCCTCAGTAGGGTGTCAAACAACACTGCCAATCAGTACATAGTGATGTTTGTTTCAGGTGGACCCACAGTCAGCCTTTGCAGCAGCAAACGTCTCACCCTAATAGGTAAGTAGTAGACCGTACTGCTTCACATAGCAATTAGTTCTCTTTAATCATGTGTTCTATCAGTAATTCCCAGAATCTGTCGTTATGCATAGATGTTCCACAAAACACATTATCCAGAAGTGAAGAACAATGAAGACAGTGCATGTTAATCTTTACAAGGAAGTAAAGACAGCCACTGGCCACTGTCAGAAATGCTATCTGCTATGAACAAATAGCGCCATCATAGGTTTAGTACTGACAGATCATCAGATGGCTATTCTTGTTAATTGTTATATTTGTCAAATGCCATTCACATCAAACATGTAAGTGTTCCAGGAAGAGAACTTCCTACCCCTGAAGTATTTGCTCTTATGTTTCGACTTGCTTGCATGCACCAACTATACGGATGCATCACGGGTTCAAGTTGGGTTAGTCTACAGCCTTGCCAAAAGAGATGGCATCACAAATTAGCAAACATTTGCAGTGATTTACTTACAGATGTTTTACAATACTTAGCTGGACAAGGGATAATAATTCAGCTACCTGACAAACCCAGCATTCCCAAGTATACGTTTTGCTAATTTTCTATTAGAAATTACAACGAAAACTGAATATGATTGCAGTGAAATATCGAAAAAAAAAATCATTTCCTCTATTCGTGAAAACACCTTTGAAAATTTCAAAGAGTCATACACAGCAATACACATAATGTACACATGTATAAGTACAGTATCTCAATACAAATAGCATGCAAAATACAAATCTCCAGAATATTTATTTAACAAGGAACTCATTTATGCTCAATAATGATATTTAGGTTTGATTACAGAGCTGCAACTCTAATTTATTGAACTTAGAAAGTGATTTTTTATTATAAAAATTAAACAATATCTACATACATAACAATATTTATTGGTGCCAGTCCGGGAGCTTTGATGACCAGAGTTAGTAGCAAAAATGTAATAAATTTAAATGGCAACTTCATTCAGGTTACCACAAAATATTTATAATAAGAAATCAGTTTCTAAATTCAGCAAACTTAGACATTGCCGCTCTGTAATCAAACCTAAATATCTTTATGGAGCAGAAACTTTGTGTATAAACAGGCACATTAAAGAAATTCAAAAGGAAGGAAGATTATTAGGAAAATATTAGGCCATAAAATTACTGATGGAGAAACTTATAGGCTCAGAAGTAATAAGGAAATAAAAGAGTACACAAAACATTTTACGGGCAGATTAAAAGAATGGCACCCACTAGGTTGACAAAATGGCTCTGAGCACTATGCGACTTAACTTCTGAGGTCATCAGTCGCCTAGAACTTAGAACTAATTAAACTTAACTAACCTAAGGACATCACACACTTCCATGCCCGAGACACGACTCGAACCTGCGACCGTAGCGGTCACTCGGTTCCAGACTGTAGCGCCCAGAACCGCACGGCCACTCCGGCCGGCCTAGGTTGACGAAACAAGTAGCAGAATTCTACGAAAACAGAAAGAAGGCCAAAGGTGAACCAATTGAATGGATCACTCCAATTAAGGAGGATCTTAAAGTAGCCGGTATAGCTCAGGCAGACATTACAGGTATAAAAAAATTGAGACAAAAGTTATTTGATTGGAAATTGGTTAGAGGGAAGTTCGAAAACGGCCTGGAACGCCGTGGTGTGATGAAAGAAAGAGACTTCATTCTGAAAGAATGAAACAAATTTCGACGCAAGGTAAATCCGCCCTTCAAAAGCGACATTGATTAACTGTTCCTAGCGCGGTCCTATTTGGTCCATACATAAATAATAATGAAATAATAACAAAATTTAAACGTCCTCCACGATGTAGGATTTTTTCATGGATCACAGTGTCTGGCGTCATATCTGCTGAACTATGTGTTGCACAATGACATAATTTTGTAGGTGTGTTTCGTGGCATATGTGGATCCTGTCTGCGAAACTTATTGCGGATAGAGTTACGAAGCATAGAAGTAATAAATTTAAAATCCATGTGTAAAGTGACAGCTATTCACGCATGTAATTATTTATGACATCATATTTCCCGCACTATGATAGGTAGGTGGTTCTTATCCCCATTGCGATTGTTCCTTGGGAGTAGGGGATATGTGTACCAACTTTGATTGAAATTAGTTTGGTAGTTTTGGAGGAGATGTGGAAAATACTTACATTTCTATGCTATGTATGAATGTGCACATTCACTTATCTGTATTTAAACTCAGGTATAGTGCTAAATTCGGTGGTCGATTGCAAATGATTCTGTGAACTTGGTGGGACGCTGTACTGATAGCATCTGATGATTGTCAGACGATCGAGGTGAGGGACTGTCCGCCCAATGGAGCATTATATAAACGTTCTCTGGGGTAAGGCGGATGTGTAACACAGTTTTTGTTCCTTGCGCCCTCTGTAGTGTCTGACATAAACTAAGCTGCTCCTGAGTCATAGGCAACTCGGTGCTCATCTATGTAGGTTGCATCCCGTATCTTCTGCAGTACACGACGTTTACAATTACGTTTAGCTTAAGCTGTACATGCGGTGTTGGCTGTTTTTGTACTATGAAAGTTCCTTGGAATGGTCGTACGTTACTACAAAGAGAATTTAGCAAAAACGACAACTTTCTTGTATTTAGGTGTAGTAACGAACTAAACAACGTAAGCAATTTTCTAACATAAGAGCTGATTTCGTTTTGTATTACATTCATCAGAAATCCGGCGTGGTGCTGTTAACTGATTTTTGAAGAAGTTCACATTTCGTCTATCAGTAAACAAGACGCAATACTTTTCTGAACTTTGAAGGCTCATATAGCGGAGAGCAACTGCGATCAGCAACCTTATCACCGGTTTGATGGGGCTTGCCTCCAACGCCTATCCCGTGCCAATTTGTCGATGACAGAGTATCACTTTCACTTCTTGAGATACAAACTGGATATCTTCGCCTACAATTTTTACTCTGTACACCTCCGTCTAGTACCATGCAAGATATTCCCTATCGCCCAGACCCTTAAACTCTTCAGTCTTCTCCATATGTTCCTCTCCTTGCTGATTCTGCAGAGAAACACTTCCATAATTACGCCATCAGTCCACATAATTCTGAGCGCAATACACCTCTAAATAATTCAGCGACGCTGGTCTTTGAATGCAAAGAAAACGGTTTAGAAAAAGACAAAACAGAGTCAAGGAAAGTGTCTACGAGGGAAGCTAATGTACAGCAATGTCACAACAATTGTAAGGTGGGCATGTTATTTTGATTTTTGTAAATTATAGTTGTGCACGTCAGAGAGAGAGCAAGTTACGTTACTGTTAAACAATCTTTGGTCTGACTGTGTCACAGTCTTTGCCTCTGCGGAGTCTGATACAATCTCGTTCAAATGTGGTAGGTGATGGACATACTCAGTGGCATTGACCTGTGACTGTAACGGTTAGGTGAAGAAAGATTTACTGTAAAGGACAGTAAGGATGAATATGATGTACACTCCTGGAAATTGAAATAAGAACACCGTGAATTCATTGTCCCAGGAAGGGGAAACTTTATTGACACATTCCTGGGGTCAGATACATCACATGATCACACTGACACAACCACAGGCACATAGACACAGGCAACAGAGCATGCACAATGTCGGCACTAGTACAGTGTATATCCACCTTTCGCAGCAATGCAGGCTGCTATTCTCCCATGGAGACGATCGTAGAGATGCTGGATGTAGTCCTGTGGAACGGCTTGCCATGCCATTTCCACCTGGCGCCTCAGTTGGACCAGCGTTCGTGCTGGACGTGCAGACCGCGTGAGACGACGCTTCATCCAGTCCCAAACATGCTCAATGGGGGACAGATCCGGAGATCTTGCTGGCCAGGGTAGTTGACTTACACCTTCTAGAGCACGTTGGGTGGCACGGGATACATGCGGACGTGCATTGTCCTGTTGGAACAGCAAGTTCCCTTGCCGGTCTAGGAATGGTAGAACGATGGGTTCGATGACGGTTTGGATGTACCGTGCACTATTCAGTGTCCCCTCGACGATCACCAGTGGTGTACGGCCAGTGTAGGAGATCGCTCCCCACACCATGATGCCGGGTGTTGGCCCTGTGTGCCTCGGTCGTATGCAGTCCTGATTGTGGCGCTCACCTGCACGGCGCCAAACACGCATACGACCATCATTGGCACCAAGGCAGAAGCGACTCTCATCGCTGAAGACGACAGGTCTCCATTCGTCCCTCCATTCGCGCCTGTCGCGACACCACTGGAGGCGGGCTGCACGATGTTGGGGCGTGAGCGGAAGACGGCCTAACGGTGTGCGGGACCGTAGCCCAGCTTCATGGAGACGGTTGCGAATGGTCCTCGCCAATACCCCAGGAGCAACAGTGTCCCTAATTTGCTGGGAAGTGGCGGTGCGGTCCCGCACGGCACTGCGTAGGATCCTACGGTCTTGGCGTGCATCCGTGCGTCGCTGCGGTCCGGTCCCAGGTCGACGGGCACGTGCACCTTCCGCCGACCACTGGCGACAACATCGATGTACTATGGAGATCTCACGCCCCACGTGTTGAGCAATTCGGCGGTACGTCCACCCGGCCTCCCGCATGCCCACTATACGCCCTCGCTCAAAGTCCGTCAACTGCACATACGGTTCACGTTCACGCTGTCGCGGCATGCTACCAGTGTTAAAGACTGCGATGGAGCTCCGTATGCCACGGCAAACTGGCTGACACTGACGGCGGCGGTGCACAAATGCTGCGCAGCTAGCGCCATTCGACGGCCAACACCGCGGTTCCTGGTGTGTCCGCTGTGCCGTGCGTGTGATCATTGCTTGTACAGCCCTCTCGTAGTGTCCGGAGCAAGTATGGTGGGTCTGACACACCGGTGTCAATGTGTTCTTTTTTCCATTTCCAGGAGTGTATATATCGAAAGGCGAAAATAATATAAATTCTCAATAATCTCATTTTTAAGAGAAAAAGTTTGAGGTAAGACTGCTGCACTGCGCAGCTAGCTTGTCGGGACGATTGTGGTCAGCCAGTTAACTTTGTTCAGTTGCTCAGAGCTGAGAGAAATACCACTCAACGTCCATGAGTCATGCATTATATATCAAGTGAATAAGCTGGTTTTCATAGAAATTCTCTGTTAATACCATACCCTTTTAAAACCATTTTTCACTTTGTTAAGGATAGTATTGTTCAGGCAAATGTTACGTGTTAAGATCATGCGAAGATTTACTCTGTCTTTCTCAACACCTACTTCACTCTAAAGTTGTTGTCTTGGAACATAATTTGATAGGAATAATTACTCCTCCTATCCTACTGTTTAAAGAAGGTTTATCATTACGCATTTCAACGTTACATTATATGGTATGAAACAGTTTGAATATTTGTTACTATGGGTTATCGGTCTTGAGCTGATTGCAATCTAATTAAAAAGAATTACACCAGACGTGTTTCGCTTTTATTTATAAAGCATCTTCCGTGATTAATTCTGTAAATGGGATACATACGTTTGTACATTTTTGGTTGTTTTGGGTTAAAAACACCGTTTTCTTTATGACGTTGGTTTGCAAGCTACTTACAGTGTTTCTTTACATGATGTTCTCCTTCCCTTCTTGATAGCAGTGGTTTGTTGAAGAGAGGCGCCGGCCGGAGTGGCCATGCGGTTCTGGGCGCTACAGTCTGGAGCCGAGCGACCGCTACGGTCGCAGGTTCGAATCCTGCCTCGGGCATGGATGTGTGTGATGTCCTTAGGTTAGTTAGGTTTAATTAGTTCTAAGTTCTAGGCGACTGATGACCTCAGCAGTTAAGTCGCATAGTGCTCAGATCCATTTTTTGAAGAGAGGCTTCATTTCACATCTCCACTTGGCAGTTTTAGCATTCTGCAGCATTTCCTGTGCTGCACTATTTACAATTCACTCTCTTAGCTGTCTTTCATTGTGCACTGTCACAGTATTGATGCCTATTCGTTTGTTTTCCTTCACTTTGTGAGCGTGGCCGACCTAAGAAGCGATTTTGTGTGTGTAGGTGTGTGTGTGTGTGTGTGTGTGTGTGTGTGTGTGGGATAGAGAGAGGAGGTAGAGATGTATTTAGGTAGAGATGTGAGAGGATTTGGGTTATATGATTTTTTTATTTTTTATTTTTTTTTATTTTTATTTATTTATTTATTTACTTTTTTTTGCAAGCTGGGGGTGGGGGGACAGAGGAAAGACGGAAATGGATCTGGGCAGTGATTATAGGACAGAATCTGGAAGGAAATGGCAGTGGTAAAAGACGCCTGTGGTTATATGTATATTTTTAACGTTATATTAAGTGGTCAAGCAGTTTAATGGGTGTGTGGTTTGCCAAGTTGATCTGATCATTTATAAGTTGTTTCTTTTCTGTTATGGTGTTTTGGATGTGGTAGTTTTCTTGTTAACTGAGGAGGTTCTTTTGTTGTTATTTATCCTTATGATTTCCATGTCTGTGTCTCTGGTTGTAATTTTATGTCAGTGTTGGTGTAAGTGTTCTGCAAAAGTTGTTTGGTTTGTCCTATACTTCCATGGTCTTACATGTTCTCTGTATCTGGTGGCAAATGTCCTCCTGGTTTGACCTATGTAGTTCAGAAAACGCTGCAGAATGCTAGAAACTGCCAAATGTAGATGTGAAATCTGCAGCATTCTTCTGTAGCACCACATTTCGAAAGCTTCTATTCTCTTCTTGTCCAAACTATTTATCGTCCATGTTTCACTCCATACAAATACTTTCAGAAACGACTTCCTGACACTTACACCTATACTCGATTCTAATAAATTTCTCTTCTTCAGAAATGCTTTCCTTGCCATTGCCAGTCTACATTTTATATTCTCTCTACTTCGACCATCATCAGTTACTTTGCTCCCCAAATAGCAAAACTCCTTTACTACTTTAAGTCTCTCATTTCCGAATCTAATTCCCTCAGCATCACCCATATATTGTGCCTATTCATATTGTATACATGTTCAAACTGCCTGCCAAAAAAGAGAAGCATCTAATGAAAGATGTGGTTGGATGTTAATGTAACTTTGTACATGTACATCAGCTCTGTGTGTATCTAAGTGATCAGAGATGCAATCCTCTGTGACACATAGGACAGCCACAAGAGTGGATTAGTGTTTGAGTCTTTGGTGGTGTTGGCAGCCCTGGTTGGGTATATAAGGGACGTGAACAGCCTCAGACGGTACCCGTCACGTTAGCCGAGAGCGCTAATGCTCTCCTTCGTGGACTCGGGTAGGTGCGCTGGCCCCGGATCGAATCCGCCCAGCGGATTAACTACGACCGTCGGTGTGCCGGCCAGCCTGTATGTGGTTTTTAGGCGGTTTTCCACATCCCGCTAGGTGAATACTGGGCTGGTCCCCATGTCCCATCTCAGTTGCACAGCTCGCAAACACCTGAACACTTTCGCATTATTCCATGGATAACACTAGTCGCAGACATTTGGGGTACACTAATTCCGTCCCGGGGGGTCCGGGGTGGTGGCAGGAAGGGCATCCAGCCACCCATTAATCTAACATTGCCAAATCCGATTAACCATGCCGACCCTGCGTCCCTGCAGGAAAAAGGCTCAAGCGAAAGAAAGAAAGAAAGGTGTCAGACGGTGAGTGGTTGCTGTGAACAACACGGAGATGCTGCGTACTAACGTGGCGCACTGTTAATGGCAACCGACATGGTTTAAAGGGGGCCTCGTTGTAAGTCTGAGCAAAACATGCATTATACACTTTTATAGGGCTTTCTGGCGTGAAGGCGATGCGCTGTTGGAGGTGTCGCAAGCAAAGGGCGACATAAAAAGTAATCAATCTTCTTCAACACAGACAATCCCAAGTCTGTGCTACATAGACAGTACAGGCAAAGTGATCTAGCGTTGACGCTGCTATCCAAGTCACTAGTCTTGAAGCTGCTATTCAACTGGGCAGTCACCGGTCGGTCGCGGCGCTTATGTCCTCTTCACATAGGGGCTACTGCAGTTGCGTTGTCGTCCTGGAATGAGGTCCGGTCAGCGTGTGATTGGCTGACTTCTTCTCACAGCCTTCTCTTCTCTGTCGTTCCCGACTGTTGTGCCAGCGCTTGACTTTACGCCATAACATTAACCACTTCATATCTGTGCCTGTCAGTTTCTTCGTATTCAGGGCTAAATTTCGGTACATAACCTCACTGCCACACTTAGGAAATAATACTCATAACACTTTGGATTAATGTACATGCAACTGTAATAACTGTAATGCATCTGAAGATGAGAGCATGCTGCCGAACTGCATTGTGCTAACAAATACACTACTGGCCATTAAAATTGTTACACCAAGGACAAATGCAGATGATAAGCGGGTATTCAGTGGACAAATATATTATACTAGAAGTGACATGTGATTACATTTTCACGCAATTTGGGTGCATGGATCCTGAGAAATCAGTACCCAGAACAACCACCTCTGGCCGTAATAACGGCCTTCCTACGCGTGGGCATTGAGTCGAACAGAGCGTGGATGGCGTGTACAGGTACGGCTGCCCATGCAGTTTCAACACGATGCCACAGTTCATCAGGAGTAGTGACTGGTGTATTGTGACGAGCCAGTTGCTCGGCCACCATTGACCGGACGTTTTCAATTGGTGAGAGATCTAGAGAATGTGCTGGTAAGGGCAGCAGTCGAACATTTTCTGTATCCAGAAAGGCCCGTACAGGACCTGCAACATGCGGTCGTGCATTATCCTGCTGAAATGTTTTGTTTCACAGGGATCGAATGAAGGGTAGAGCCACGGGTCGTAACACATCTGAAATGTAACGTCCACTGTTCAAAGTGCCGCCAATGCGAACAAGAGGTGACCGAGACGTATAACCAATGGCACCCCATACCATCACGCCGGGTGTTACGCCAGTATGGCGATGACGAATACACGCTTCCAAGAAAATGGTTCAAATGGCTCTGAGCACTATGCGACTTCTGAGGTCATCAGTCGCCTAGAACTTAGAACTAATTAAATCTAACTATGCTAAGGACATCACACACATCCATGCCCGAGGCAGGAGTCTAACCTGCGATCGTAGCGGTCGCTCGGCTCCAGACTGTAGCGCCTAGAACTGCACGGCCACTCCGGCCGGCTACACGCTTCCAATGTGCGTTCACCGCGATGTCGCCAAACACGGATGCGATAATCATGATCTGTAAACATAACCTGGATTTATAAGAAAAAAGACGTTTTGCCATTCGTGCACCCAGATTCGTCGTCGAGTACACCATCGAAGGCGCTCCTGCCTGTGATGCAGCGTAGAGGGTAACCGCAGGCATGACCTCCGAGCTGATAGTCCATGCTGCTGCAAACGTCCTCGAACTGTTCGTGCAGATAGTTTTTCTCTTCCAAACGTCCTCATCTGTTGACTCAGGGATCGAGAAGTGCCTACACGATCCGTTACATCCATGCGGATAAGATGTCTGTCATCTCGACTGCTAGTGATACGAGGCCGTTGGGATCCAGCACGGCGTTCCGTATTACAGTCCTGAACCCACCGATTCCACATTCTGCTAACAGTCGTTGGATCTCGACCAACGCGAGGAGCAATGTCGCGATACACACCGTCAGGTGGCTTGCGGAGTATGGATGTAGATGTAGATACGATAAACCGCAATCGCGATAGGCTACGATCCGACCTTTATCAAAGCCTGAAACGTGATGGTACGCATTCTCCTCCTTACACGAGGCATCACAACAATGTTTCACGAGGCAACGCCGGTCAAGTGCTGTTTGTCTATGAGAAATCGCCACCGGCGCCAACATTGTGTGACTGCTCTTGAAAGCTAACCATTTGCATATCACAGCATCTTCTTCCTGTCGGTTAAATTTCGCGTCTGTAGCACGTCATCTTCGTGGTGTAGCAATTTTAATCGCCAGTAGTGTACTAATAAAGATTTTTAGAGGTCTTTCTGAAATCCAGTAACTTTTTTTGTATGTTGATTAGACACATTCGACATTTCTATCCAATACCTTAGTAAATTTCCCCATTACCCCAGTTTAATACGCAAAGATGGTAGCATAATTTTCTAAGGATCTGCTGAACTGATGATGTTCTTGAATCGTAGAATCAGATACTCTTGTGTTGTTCAATGATTTATATCTATCTCGGTTGTCCCATTCACAAATGTGCTGCAACGCTGTTGTTGTCCTTACAGCATACAAGAAACCTTCAAATCAACGTGAGATCATCCATGGATGTTTGGCCGTTGCGGGCGTCACATGACATCCGTTCAAATGGCTCTGAGCACTATGGGACTTAACATCTGAGGTCATCAGTCCCCTAGAACTTACAAGGGAACCTCTCCATCGCACCCCCCTCAGATTTAGTTAAAAGTTGGCACAGTGGATAGGCCTTGAAAAACTGAATCCAGATCAATCGAGAAAACAGGAAGAAGTTGTGTGGAACTATGAAAAAATAAGCAAAATATACAAACTGAGTAGTCAATGCGCAACATAGGCAACATCACGGACTATGTGAGCTCTAGAGCGCTGTGGTCCCGTGGTTAGCGTGAGCGGCTACAGAACGAGAGGGCCTTGGTTCAAGTCGTCCATCGACTGAAAAGATTAATTTTTTATTTTGGGACAATTATTATCTGTGCGTCCGCCCGATACGAGGTAACTGCGCCGTAGTATGGGGACTCCATATCCAAACAAACATCGACACACACGACGTCAGTCGACTACAGCGCATGGAAGACAGAGTATTCCTGTTAACGAGGCTCCCTGGCTGGCAGTTGACTGGTCACTACTTTCGACGAGAGTGCATTAAATACGTGAGATGTATTCCGTGGGCAATATGAATCCAGCAAATATAGCTCGCGACTTCAATAACAATCGCATGGTTTTGCGGTGCGGTCGCAAAACACAGGCGCTAAACTTATTACAGTGAAGAGTGACGTCAGTGAACGATCGGACAGATCATAACTTGGCGAAAATAAAGAAAGTAAAATTTTCACTCGAGGGATGCGAAAATAAAGAAAGTAAAATTTTTACTGGAGGAAAGACTTGAACCAAGGACCGCCAGTTCTACAGCGGCTCACGCTAACCACAGGACCACGGCGCACCTAACCTTGTATTTACCTTCATGTTGCCTATACTCGACTTGGACTACTCAGTTTGTATATTTTGCTTGTTTTTTCATAGTTCCACACAACTTCTTGTTTTCTCGATTGATCTGTGTTCAGTTTTTCAAGGCCTATCCACTGTGCCAACTTATAACTAAATCTGAGGGGGGTGCGATGGGGAGGTTCCCTTGCTAGAACTACTTAATCCTAACTAACCTAAGGACATCACACACACCCATGCCCGAGGCAGGATTCGAACCTGAGACCGTAGCGGTCACGCGGCTCCAGACTGTAGCGCCTAGAACCGCTCGGCCACTCCGGCCGGCTCCGTTCAGGTTCGTTTGTTGATCCTTCCACTCAGTTATATTATTACAGAGGCCAGCCAGCTCTCTGACCGAAATCTAAGTAGGCGGACGATGATTCAGTGAGTGTACAGTATACAGCGTCAGCCACCCGCGAGCAGAAACCCGCGAACAGAGAAACGGTGCTTTCATTACGACCGCGAGTTGTGCTGTCATGACACTCGTCTCTGTCGTTAATTTGAACAAACAGCTGTTTTGCACATTAAAAGAGCTGTAGGAAAAATAAATACGACTCAGGCAGACAAAAAGCGCACGCAGGCAATGCACACGCAGAGAGAGAGAGAAAGTAAACAAAGTTCAAATTTAGCGTCCGACCGACAACAAGCGAACGCCAATGAGGTCTAGACACACAGCAGGTATGTAAACATTGTGTTTTGTGAGGTGCAAAAGTGTAACATGCATAGGTCGACAGAAACATGTATCGTGTTTCTGCGTGCATTTCCGCGACAGAGCAGCGTGCACATAAGGGCGAATACTTCGAAAAGAACTGTAGCTAATCACAAAATATTTTCGCGCTTCCAAATAACGTTTATAGAGAAACTGATATGTGAAATAACCAAAGAAAACCAAAGTAACAGCCTTTATTTGAAGGTGACTAACTACCGGTATACTATCACGTAAATAGGGTTCTACAGAGCAATTTAGAAAATAAGGTAATAATCACAACGTACATAAATAATCTTTAGGCCTAATTACGCCAGAGGTATTACTTGACACGTGTATGACTTATGTTGATTTGAATAAATGTGTCCCCTGACGATAGCACAGTGGTTTTGAAGATTGTGAGCAACAACAAAAAATGGTTCAAATGGCTCTGAGCACTATGGGACTTAACATCGGAGGTCATCAGTCCCCTACAACTTAGAACTACTTAAACCTATCTAACCTAAGGAAATAACATACATCCATGCCCGAGGCAGGATTCGAACCTGCAACCGTCGCAGTCGCGCGGTTCCGGACTGAAGCGCCTAGAACCGCTCGGCCAGCGCGGCCGGCTCTAAGAAACGGTTTGCATCGTGGAGCCAGTTGTCGAAGATTAACAATTACAATCAATTAGTCGCCCTCTTCGATAACACTTCCCCGTCAGCAGACAACAGAAGTCTTACCTGCAGATCTTCTGTGCCTTGACCGTGGCTGTATAAGATGACGACCCTAAGGTAGGTGTTTCGACAAGAATGATTAATATTCAAATCGACAGTGCCAAGTCTATCAACTAGTATGAGACAAACACTAAATTAATGAAATAATAATACTGTATGTAGATTTCAATGCGAGGTGCCGCTGCTACGCCGTATGACAACATCAGTCTACAATGGCGGAATACTGCCAACAGCAGTTACAAGTAATAACAGGAAGCCGGCCGGGGTGGCCGAGTAGCTCTAGGCGCTACAGTCTGGGACCGTGCGACCGCTACGGTCGCAGGTTCGAATCCTGCCTCAGGCATGGATGTGTGTGATGTCCTTAGGTTGGTTAGGTTTAAGTACTTCTAAGTTCTACGGGACTGATGACATTAGAAGTTAAGTCCCATAGTCCTCAGACGGCCGGAGGGACCGTGCGGTTCTAGGCGCTACAGTTTGGAGCCGAGCGACCGCTACGGTCGCGGGTTCGAATCCTGCCTGGCGCATGGATGTGTGTGATGTCCTTAGGTTAGTTAGGTTTAATTAGTTCTAAATTCTAGGCGACTGATGACCTCAGAAGTTATGTCGCATAGTGCTCAGAGCCATAGTGCTCAGAGCCATTTGAGTAACTGGAAAAGAACTGTGCAAGAAATACAATGAAGAGCCAAATAAACTGGCACACCTGCCTAATATCGTGCGGGCCCCCGCGAGCACACAGAAGTGCCGCAACACAACACGGCATGGACTCGACTAATGTCTGAAGTTGTGCTGGAGGGAACTGACACCATGAATACTGCACGGCTCTCCATAAAACCGTAAGAGCACGAGAGGGTAGAGTTCTGAACAGCACGTTGCAAGGCATCCCAGATACCCTCTATAATGTTCATGTCTTGGGAGTCTGGTGGCCAGACGAAGGTTTTAAACTCAGAAGAGTGTTCCTGGAGCCACTCTGTAACAATTCTGGACGTGTGGGGTGCCGCATTGTCCTACTGGAACTGCACAAGTCCTTCAGAATGCATAATGGGCATGAATTGATGCAGCCGATCAGACAGGATGCTCTCGTGCGTGTTACCTGCCAGAGTCGTATCTAGAGGTAGTAGGGCTCCAGATCACTCCAAATGCTCATGGCCTTCAGCATTACAGAGACTCCACCTTCTTGAACAGTCCGCTGCTGACATGCAGGGTCCATGGATTCATGAGGCTGTCTCCATACCCATACAAGTCTATCTGCTCGATACAATTAGAACGAGACTCGTCCGACCAGGCAAAACGTTTTCAAAATGAGATTTTCACTCTGCAGAGGAGTGTGCGCTAATATGAAACTTCCTGGCAGATTAAAACTGTGTGCCGGACTGAGACTCGAACTCAGGACCTTTGCCAATCGCGGACAAGTTCTCTACCAACTTGGAATATAGGAGACCAGACACTGGCAGAAGTGAAGCTGTGATGACGGGGCGTGACTCGTGCTTGGGTAGCTCACATGGCAGAGCACTTGCCCGCGAAAGGCAAAAGTCCCGAGTTCGAGTCTCCGTCCGGCACACAGTTTTAATCTGCCAGGAAGTTTCAACACGTTTTCAGTCATCAAAAGTTCAATGTCTACATCGACATCTACATTTATACTCCTCCAGCCACCCAACGGTGTGTGGCGGAGAGCACTTTTCGTGCCACTGTCATTACCTCCCTTTCCTGTTCGAGTCGCGTATGGTTCGCGGGAAGAACGACTGCCGGAAAGCCTCCGTTCCTCGCTCCAATCTCTCTAATTTTACCTTCGTGATGTCCTCGGGAGGTATAAGTAGGGGTAAGCAATATATTCGATACCTCACCCAGAAACGCACCCTCTCGAAAGCTGGACAGCAAGCTACACCGCGATGCAGAGCGCCTCTCTTGCAGAGTCTGCCACTTGTGTTTGCTAAACATCTCCGTAACGCTATCACGGTTACCAAATAACCCTGTGACGAAACGCGCCGCTCTTCTTTGGATATTCTCTATCTCCTCTGTCAACCCGACCTGGTACGGATCCCACACTGATGAGCAATGCTCAAGTATAGTTCGAACGAGTGTTTTGTAAGGCACCTCCTTCTAAGGACTCTCCCAAAGAATCTCAACCTGGCACCGCCCCGCCCGCTGTTGATGGGCCCAGGCAAGGCGTAAAGCTTTGTGTCTGCAGCCATCAATGGTACACGAGTGGGCCTTCGGCTCCGAAAGCCCATATCGATGATGTTTCGTTGAATGTTTCACACGCCGACACGTGTCGATGACCCAGCACTGAAATCTGCAACAATATGCGGAAGGGCTGTACTTCTGTCGCGTTGAACGATTCTCTTCACTCGTTATTGGTGACATTCTTGCAGGTTCCTTATCTGGCCGCAGCGATGTCGGAGATTTTATGTTTTATCGGATTCATGATATTCACGGTACACTCGGGAAATGGTCGTACGGGAACATCCCCACTTCACCGCTGCCTCGGAGATGCTGTGTACCATCGCTCGTACGCCGACTGACAGCATGTTCAGACTCTGTTAAATCTTGATAACCCACCATTGTAGCAGAAGGAAGCGATCTAAAATCAGACAGTTGTTGTCTTAGATAGACGTATTCTGCCTGTTTACATATCGCTGCATTTGTATACGCAGTCATATACCAGTTTCTTTGGCGATTCAGCGCAGTATGCATGATGCTGTTGATCTAGTTGGGGTATTTGGGGGGAAGAGACCAAACATCGGTCTCATCGGATTAGGGAAGGACGGAGAAGGAAGCCGGCCGTGCCCTCTCAAAGGAACCATCCCGGCATTTGCCCTGAGAGAGGGTCTTCTTGCTTACGAAGCTGGAATACTAGCCATTACACCAGCACAGCACTATTGGTGTAATTTTTGTGTGGGCTAACCAAGTCCATCGCCCTCCCCAATACAAACTTCAATTCATATCTTCAGCTTGTTTTCCCCGTAAATCGTCACAATCACCTGTGGTACAGTATTTCCCCATTTTGACCAATGTTGGGGTGCCATTCCAATGCCTGAGAGACCTGGCAATTGTAACGATTTAGGGGAAAACAAATATGAACTGAAGTTTGTATTGGGGAGGGCACTGCAATTGGGCAGTCCATGCAACTATATTAGCCACAGTGAGGCAGTGGTTTAATGGTCAGAATTCCTGCATAGTAAGCATCTCCGCCTGCTTGGCTCAGTGGTAACGTGCTTGCCTTCCATGCAGCGGTCCAGGGTTAGATTCCCGGCTACGTTGGGGATTATCTCCGCGTCGTGGCTTGGGTGTTGTTTTGTCCTCATCATCACTTCATCCTCATCACCAGTATCCAAGTCGCACAATGTGTCGTCGCCTGAAATAATTGGGACTCTTCTTACAAGGGAACCTCCCCATCGCACCCCCCTCAGATTTAGTTATAAGTTGGCACAGTGGAGAGGCCTTGAAAAACTGAACACAGATCAATGGAGAAAACAGGAAGAAGTTGTGTGGAACTAGGAAAAAAATAAGTATAATATACTAACTGAGCAGTCCATGTGTAAGATATGCAGCATTAAGGAGAGAGTGCGCTCAGGAGCGCCGTGGTCTCGTGGTTAGCGTGAGCAGGTGCGGAACGAGAGGTTCTTGGTTCAAGTCTTGCCTAGAGTGAAGATTTTAATTTTTTATTTTCAGACAATTATCAAAGTTCAGGCACTCACACAAAATCAACTTCGATCTCCAAAATTCCAGGACATGTTCAGATTTGCTTGAACATATGCAGGATTTGACGGTCTACACACGGAAAAATTTGAAAACGTTAAAAATATGTTTTGACAGAGCACAGGGAAAACTGAGCGACTGTGAAACTGTTGCACTCATTTGTTGCAGTTTATGTGACAAACTCTTATGTTTTCATCACTTTTTTTGGGAGTGATTATCACAACCACAAGAAAACCTAAATCGGGCAAGGTAGAAGAATCTTTTTACCCATTCGCCAAGTGTACAAGTTAGGTGGGTCGACAACATATTCCTGTCATGTGACACACATGCCGTCACCAGTGTCGTATAGAATATATCAGACGTGTTTTCCTGTGGAGGAATCGGTTGACCTATGACCTTGCGATCAAATGTCTTCGGTTCCCATTGGAGAGGCACGTCCTTTCGTCTACTAATCGCACGGTTTTGCGGTGCGGTCGCAAAACACAGACACTAAACTTATTATAGTGGACAGAGACGTCAATGAACGAACGGACAGATCATAACTTTGCGAAAATAAAGAAAGTAATATTTTCACTCGAGGGAAGACTTGAACCAAGAACCTTTTGTTCCGCAGGTGCACACGCTAACCACGGGACCACGACGATCCTGAGCTTGCACTATCCTTTATGTTGCCTATCTTGCAGATAGACTACTCAGTTTGTATATTTTGCTTATTTTTTTCATAGTTCCATACAATTTCTTCCTGTTTTCTCGAGTGATCTGTGTTCAGTGTTTCAAGGCCTATCCACTGTGCCAACTTATAACTAAATCTGAGGGGGGTGCGATCGGGAGGTTCCCTTGTTAGTTTGCTATTTAGAATATAATTTGATTGCGTTGTTCTTCTCCTTTTAGATTCTACATGAAAACTAAAAAAGTATAAAAAATGCAAAATATTTTTTTTAAATTACTAAAATATAAAAAAACTCCATAAAAATAGTTGATACATATCATGAGAACTTGGTGGTGGTTTGTCGGCTATGTTCTCGGTATTTTTTTCTTTCTCCTTTTATTTCTTATTCTGTTATCATAATTAATTTTTTCTCCCATTTGTAGCTTATATTAAATGATGATTTGACTACGATCTACTGATGTGTCGTGATAGTAGCAAGTCATTCCGATAATAAAAAAAAGTTTGTTAGCGTTCCTGTCTATAAAGTAAGAAGAGCCGAGTTCAAGTCCTGGCTGTGGCACAAATTTTAATTCATTTATTCAGCTTCCATCACTGTCGTAGAAACAGGAGCTGTTCGCCTAGCCTCCTAGTGGGATAACACTCTTCCCGGATATAGTTGTTACTTTTGAATGGAACCATTCCATGGTCCCATTGTGGCGGGTGTTCGGTTTTCATATGACTGTCTCTTATACAGGGTGGCCAGATTGATGAAGCCAAATGTCACACATTGATGGAGCCAAATGTCTTATCAACAACAAACACACAATTCGCTTGTTTATTGCAAATACAGAACACAAGTAGTAAATTATTATTATGAAAACTATGTACTGAACACTCACTACATCAATAGATCATAGGAGGTGTTTTTTTTTCTTTTTTTTTTCTTTATTGAATTTCAATTCCCCCTGAAGGGGGCGGGCTGGCAGCAGCTTAGTATGCCGCTCTTCAGCCTACAGACTTTGTGAGAAAAATGAAGAGAATAAATAATAAAAACAGGTGAGAAAATCGGAGACTTAAAGAGTAACATGGCGAAAAGAAATCGTGGAACTTAAAACAAAGAACAGGGGGATGATGATGCTAATAAAATACATACGAAGCAGACAGGTAAAACAATAGACAGACAATTAAAAAACATGGCGACAGTCTGGATTCTGTTCGCAAAAGACATAAAATTCACACCTAGCGACAACATGGTTTCTGTTCGCAACACGAGAAAGACGAACAATACTGAATAGCCACTGGAACACTGCACTAAAAAGTTGGCAAATGTGACACCACAGTCGAGAGCAGGTGGGGGGAAACTGGACAGGTGATGGGAAAACAAAAAAGGGGGGAAAGGAGAGTAAAAGCGAAGGGGGGAACCGGGAAAGGAGCTGATGGCGGATGAGGACCCATAAGAGGGGTGGGGGCAGACGCGACAGGGAGTGGGGTAGGCAGAGGAGGGGAAGACAAAAGGACTTGGGAGGGGGGGGGGAGAAGGGAGGTAGGGAGAGGTTTAGTGGGGAGAAAACAGGACGGAAGGGGGGAAAAGGGATAGGAGGTGCTGAAAATGCTCACTATAAACTTCGATGCAGAACTGAGCACGTCTGAGCATATTTCTGGAAACTTTTACACATTCGTTTGATGTCATTTGCTGAATAGAATTGCGAATGTTTGTATTCAACTCTTCAATTGTGTACAGGTTGTTACAGTAGACTTTACCATTTTAATTACCCGTCAAATAAAAATCACAGGTACACAGATCGGGCGATCTGCGAGCCACACACCTCCAGAAAATGTACCTTCTTCTCCGAAAACCTGACAAACGAATGACATCGACAAGCGAGAAGTGTGAGCTGCGGCGCCATCTTGCTGGAAAAACGGATACTCTCGTTCTTCCTCCGTCAATTTCACTGCACTGTGAACGGTTGCAACAATTCCGTTCCGTATACTTCATAGCTCACGGTGTTGCTAAAGAAAATCGGGTCTACAATCCATTGGCCTGGTACTCCACGCCAAACGCCCACTGCCAGATGATATAGTTCACCTCTGAGCGTTCCCTGGGATTGGTTGCTGACAAAGAACGCGTGTATTGAGAGTTCATCTACTGCCTAAGGTGAAACCATGCTTCCTCCTTTCCCCTCCCCTCCTCCCCCCCCCCCTGAGACCCTGCACCCCATACTTGCCTCTTTCCTTCCCACATCCCTCCCTACCTGGCCCTCTTCCGCGCGCCCCCCACTCTTCTCCCCCATCTCTTCCCCCCCTCCCTTCTTCAGGTCTCCCTCATCTCCTAGCGCCTGGCAGATCCTCTGTTTTGATCATCGTCTGTGTGCCACATCAGTGTTGTGTTTAGTGCTGTTTCTCCTGTGCGTCAAGAGGTGTGAGTTTAATTGTGTGCTGCCTTGAGGTTCGCCGTCAGTGCTACGTTATGTGCTACACCATCCGTCGATACCTTTTATGCTCCAGTCATACTGTGCCTTGTGTTCTTTTAATCGTCGCAGTGTGTGGCTTTTTGTGTGTGCTACTTTTAAACAGTTTTTTTATCTCCATTTTACAGTCACCCCGTTTTTTGTCTATTGCCTTCCATGATGTTCCCCCCTTTTTTATATCTATGTTCACCATATTCTCTCCTTTGTTATTTTTAAATGTCTTCTATTGTTTGTTCTATGTATTTTGGCTGAAGAGCAGCGCATATACTGCTGCCAGCCCGCCCCGATGGGGAATTGAAATACAATAAAGAAAAAAAAACCGTGCTTCGTCTGAATCGATCTATAGATTTACATCGAGACAAGCATTAGCTACATGCGAGCGCAATAGTTCTCAATATATGTTGTCACTGCGCGAAATCCGTTGGTCTTAATGACTGCATCACTCTTAGTTTGTATGCCTGCATATACAGGGTGTATCAAAAAGAATCATCCCATCTGACACGCCTACATTTCTGAAGTTAATGAACATATACAATCAGTTTTGCTTTTTGGTGAACGGGAAACTCACAAAGTTATTTTTCATACCTTTTCATAGGTGTTCAGTATGTCCCCTGGAGATGCACGGCTTATGCCAATGGACCATACACATTTTCCCTTCAAACCGCACAAAACACATGAAATTTTGGAAATTCGCTCTCATATTGTACAGCTTCATGTGATTGTTCTGTACTACCCCATATTCTCACATTATGACGGCTCATCTTTCCATTTAAGGGGGGTAGGACGTCAAACGGGCGACTTGGAGCAGGATAGGCACTACAGGATATTTTAATTTCCACTGTCTATACTTTTACAGATAAATTGACAAAACATTGCCAGCATGAGTAGGAATGATTCAGGATTTACACTCATAGCAGTGGAATTTCAAAATCATAATAAAATAAATTTTTTTACATGTGAAATTTCATAATTTTTTCACTTACTATTGGCTGCTGTAGGTACCAGTGTTATTCATAAGTAAGAGTGATTCTTCGATAAATTTTGCACAGCATACAAACCATACTTACAGGTGTATGAGAGTATAGAATTTATTTAATTGATGAGAAAATGAATGAGCCGTTACATTTTATAGTACATGTTTAGAAAAAGCTCAAATTTTATAGTGAATTTTGTCAATTTTTACCACAGTTTTAATAGATTTGGAAAATTCTACATTTTTTGATTAAGGGGTTGTGTTTAATAAGCAGTGCTAAATTCATCGAAGAATCTCTCTTACTTATGAAGAAAAGTGTATCTATAGCAACAAATGCAGCGAATAGTAAGATGAAAAAATGATGAAATTTCACATGTAAAAGACATTTAGCTTGGGATGTTTTTTTGAACTTCCGTTGCTACGAGTGTGAATCCCGAATCCTTCCTGGTCATGCTGACAAAGTTATATGAATTTTGTTGCAAAAGTATAGACAGTGGAAATTAAAATGTCCTGTGGTGCTTCTACTGCTCCAAGTCGGCCCGTATGACGTAAGCGAATGTGTTGAAGGTTCTTGCCGTTTTTGGCTCAGATTTAGCAACAATTCGGCGGCGGATGTTTCCAGAATGAAATTTTCACTCTGCTGCGGAGTGTACGCTGATATGTAACCTCCTGGCAGATTAAAACAGTGTGCTGCACCAAGACTCGAACTCGGGACCTTTACCTTTCGTGGGCTGCTGACAAACAACGCGTGTTTTGAGAGTTCATCTACTGGCTAAGGTGAAACCGTGTTTCGTCTGGGTGAGTCGATCTATGGATTTGCATCCAGACAAGCATTAGCCACATGTGAGAGTAATAGTTCACAAAACATCTGCGCGACATCCGTAGGTTTTAATGCCTGCATAACTCTTAGTTTGTATGGCCGCATATGCAGGGTGTATCAAAAAGAATCATCCCATTTGACGCGTCTGTATTTCTGAAGCTAATAAACACATACAATCAATTGTGTACGGGAAACAAAGTTATTTTTCATATCTTTTCATAGGTGTTCAGTATCCCCCTTGAGATCCAACTGAGTCCGCAACTCGTGGTCTCGCGGTGGCGTTCTCGCTTCCCGAGCACGGGGTCCCGGGATCGATTCCCTGCAGGGTCAGGTATTTTCACCTGCCTCGAGATGACTGGGTGTTTGTGGTGTCCTCATCATTTCATCATCAATTATGAAAGTGGCGAGATTGGACTGAGCAAAAGTCGGGAATTTGTACTGGCGCTGATAACCGCTCAGCTGAGCGCACAACAAACTGATCATCATCATCATCATCATCATCATCATGATCATCATCTGCCAACTGAGCGACCCAAGCACGACTCACGATCCGTCCTCACAGCTTTACTTCCACCAGTTCCTCGTCCTCTACCTTCCAAACCTGGGTGTTTGGGTAGCTCAGTTGGTAGAGTACTTGTTCCCGGAAGATAAAGGTCCCGAGTTTGAGTCCCGGTCCGGCACACAGTTTCAATGTGCCAGGAGGTTTCTTACGACGGATGCGTTCGACGTCTGTGTCAGACACTCGGGGACGGCCCGGCAATTTGCCTTTACACAAACAACCTGTTTCTCGGAATTGTTCACGCCATCGTCTGATGCTCTATGCTGTAGGAGGATCCACACCATACCTAGTACGAAAGTCACGCTGAACAGTTATTACTGACCCGCACCGCGCAAAACGTAGTACGCAAAACACTGTATGTTGTCCCAACGCTATTTTTAGTAGAACTGAAGTGGGCGCACACTGCTGCTACCTATCAGAAACCGTGTAAAACTCGAGAGTCTGCTCTTTCAACAGTACATTGTTCACGCACATATCTCAAATAACACAGTAGTCATGATCTTTTAAAATCGGATGATTCTTTTTGGTACACGCTGTATACCAGCTTCCACATCTTCTGGCATGACGTTACGAGGTGCATTCAAGTTCTAAGGCCTCCGATTTTTTTTTCTCCTGACTGGAAAGAGATAGAAACATGCGCATTGTTTTAAAATGAGCCCGCGTTCATTGTCAATACGTCCCAGAGATGGCAGCACCGTACGGCAGATGGAATTTTACCGCCAGCGGCGAGAATGAGAACTGTTTTAAATACTTAAAATGGCGACGTTTTCCTTACTTGAACAGCGTGCAATCATTCGTTTTCTGAATTTGCGTGGTGTGATACCAATAGAAATTCACCGACAGTTGAAGAAGACATGTGGTGATGGAGTTATGGATGTGTCGAAAGTGCGTTCGTGGGTGCAACAGTTTAATGAAGGCAGAACATCGTGCGACAACAAACCGAAACAACCTCGGGCTTGCACAAGCCGGTCTGACGACATGATCGAGAAAGTGGAGAGAATTGTTTTGGGGGATCGCCGAATGACTGTTGAACAGATTACCTCCAGAGTTTGCATTTCTGTGGGTTCTGTGCACACAATCCTGCATGACGACCTGAAAATGCGAAAAGTGTCATCCAGGTGGGTGCCACGAAAGCTGACGGACGACCATACGGCTGCCCGTGTGGCATGTTGCCGAGCAATGTTGACGCGCAACGACAGCACGAATGGGACTATCTTTTCGTCGGTTGTGACAATGGATGAGACGTGGATGCTATTTTTCAATCCAGAAACAAAGCGCCAGTCAGCTCAATGGAAGCACACAGACTCACCGCCACCAAAAAAATTTCGGGTAACCATCAGTGGTGAAAAAATGATGGTGTCCATGTTCTGGGACAGCGAGGGCGTAATCCTTACCCATTGCGTTCCAAAGGGCGCTACGGTAACAGATGCATCCTACGAAAATGTTTTGAAGAACAAGTTCCTTCCTGCACTGCAACAAAAACGTCCGGGAAGGGCTGAGCGTGTGCTGTTTCACCGAGACAACGCACCCGCACATCGCGCTAACGTTACGCAACAGTTTCTTCGTTATAACAACTTTGAAGTGATTCCTCATGCTCCCTACTCACCTGACCTGGTTCGTAGTGACTTTTGGCTTTTTCCAACAATGAAAGACACTCTCCGTGGGTGCACATTCACCAGCCGTGCTGCTATTGCCTCAGCGATTTTCCAGTGGTCAAAACAGACTCCTAAAGAAGCCTTCGCCGCTGCCATCGAATCATGGCGTCAGCGTTGTGAAAAATGTGTACGTTTGCGGGGCGATTACGTCGAGAAGTAACGCCAGTTTCATCGATTTCGGGTGAGTAGTTAATTAGAAAAAAAATCGGAGGCCTTAGAACTTGAATGCACCTCGTAGTTCGACGTTTACTTGGGATGATAGACCTCTAGTTGATTTCCGTGGACTTGTTACCACAGTCTCGCGAACACGTTCAGCAATTTCTGCTGAAGTAAGTTTCTTTACACGGTTACGTTTGGAGTAAAGCTACTGGACCTGTTGCTCTAAATTTAGTGATCATTTTCTGTACAACGCTTTTTGCAGAAGCAGCTGTATCTGGGCACTGACATGTGAACCTTCCGTTTAACGCTGTAAAAGATTTACATACAAAAAAGTTTCAACAATAAACAGCCATTGTTCTATTGAGAAAGGCGCTCACGACAGGCTTCAAACTGTCTTCTGACAACACAACTCTGACATAGCTTCAGATATCACGAGCATTATAAGACGTGATCACTTTTATCTTGGGAATTCCGTCTTTTTCTTTCATCCTATACTTATCTACACATGGCTACTGTGCAACTCACACTTAAGCGCCGGGTAGAGGGTTCATCGAACCATTTTCATTCTACTTCTCTCCCATTCCACTCTCGAATGGCACGTGGGAAAAAGGAAAACCTAAATCTTTCGGTCCGAGCTCTGATTTCTCTTATTTTATTATGATGATCATTTCTCCCTACGTAGGTGGGTGTCACCAAAATATTCTCACATTCGTAAGAGAAAGTTGGTGATTGAAATTTCGTAAATAGATCTCGCATCAAAGAAAACTGACTGCCATCCCAACTCGCGTATCATATTAGTGACACTCTCACCTCTATTGCGCGATAACACGAAACGAGCTGCCCTTCTTTCCACTTTTTCGATATCCTCCGTCAGTCCTACCTGGTAATGATCCCACACCGCGCAGCAATATTCCAACAGAGGACGGACAAGTGTAATGTAGGCTGTCTCTTTAGTGGGTTTGTCGCACCTCCTAAGTGTTCTGCCAACAAAGCGCAGTCTTTGTTTCATCTTCCCCAGAATACTATCTGTGTGGTCTTTCCAATTTAAGTCGCTCGTAATTGTAATTCCTAGGTATTTAGTCGAATTGACAGCCCTTAGATTTGTGCGGTTTATCGTATACGCAAAATTTATCGGATTTCTTTTAGTACCCATGTGGATGACCTCGCACTGTTCTTTGTTTAGTGCCAATTGCCACATTTCACACCATACAGAAATTCTCTCTAGATCATATTGTAATTGGAACTGATCGTCTGATGATTTTACTAGACGGTACATTAGAGCGTCGTGTGTAAACAATCTAAGGGGACTGCTCAGATTATCACCTAGATCATTTATGTAAATCAGGAACAGCAGAGGACCTATGACACTACCTTGCGGAACGCCAGATATCACTTCTGTTATACTCGATGATTTACGGTCTCTCACTACATTAGTATGTCAGAGGAACGTGATGAAGTTGATAGCGTTCTATAACTGGTGCACTCTTCGTCCTCGGCTATTGAGCACAGTTTATACATTTAGCCATCCATCACGCAGTTCGCCTCACCCCTTCCTCAGATAACGAACGACAATCGCTCTCTCGGCGTTCGGCCGCAAGCGGCTTCTCGGTAGACCATTCACCCAGCTGATGTGTCCAACTTATCTGCAAGTGCGTGCGTCTTATCACTCCTCGTCTTATCGCCGACAAGTAACAGTTACCCACTTCACGCGAAATTTCTGGCTCTCGTGGATAGCTTTGTCATTTTCTCGCAGGGCACGTGGCTTCCTGCCTTTAAGGGAGAAAACAGCCATTATTCTTGCGAAATGACACTGACGCCGCAGCCCGTAGTGTGAAGCAGTCGTCCTCCGTTTCTGGCGGTGGCGCCACTGTGTAAATCGCAGCTTTGGTGTCTCCCTCTGGTGGGAAAGGGGGAAAGGTTGCCTGTTCACGTGCATTTAAGGGGCGCTATCAGCTCGGCAGTTGGTCCTCCACACCTATAAATCCCTCATCCGCCTTATCCTTTGTTATGCCCATCCGGCTTGGATCTCCGCCCCCCCTCCCTTTTATAAATCCCTCCAAATCCTTGAACGCCATGCTCTCCGCCTCGCCTATCACATCCGTCTCCCCTCCCCCACGCGGATCCTGTATGATCTCATCCCCTTCCCCCACCTCCTCCTTTTCCTTGAAAGGATACGGATCCTGTACACCTCCCGTAAACTCGACCCTCCTCACCCGCTCGTCTCCCCGATCCTCACCCACCCCCGCCCGCTGCCGCGCCTGTATTCCCACGTCCCACCCGGTCTCCATCTCTCAACCCTCCTTACCCTCTCCCAGGGTGGCTTCCGCCAGCTCCCCCTCCCTGATGATGTCCTCCTCCCCTGCATCTACCCCTCCTATCAACTTTGATCCTCCCCCCCCACCTCCTGTGTCCTTTCCTTTAGGCACCCTCCCTCCCCCTTCCCTTCTCTTTCCTTTCCCCCCTCCCTCCTACCCTCTCCCACGGGCTTCCCCTCCCCCTTCCTCCCTCCCCCTCTCTCCTTTGCCCATGGCATCTCTGCTCTCCCCTCTCCCATTTCCCCTTCCTCCTCCTCCACCTCCTCTCTTGGCAGGTCCCCGGACTCGTACACGCTCAGTGAACATTCGCGCGCCGGAGATCATCGCCATCAGTGTTTAGTGTGTGTGCATCGTTTTGTGTTTCGTGCAGATACAACTCAACTGTTCACATGTGCCGTCGCCGTTCTCCGTGTTTTGTGCGCCGTGTCTCCAAGTGTTAGTGTTTTTTTCGTCCAACGTGAACGGCTTCTTGTTTATTGTTTTTTTGTATCTCCATTTTTTGCCCGCCGTTTTTTGTATTGTATATATCACCTCTCTGTCATGTTTATTGTTCCACTTAAGGCTGAAGAGCAGCGTACTATGCTGCTGACAGCCCGCCTGTGTAGGTGTTTAAACTTACAATAAAGGAAAAAAAAAAAAAAAACTCGGCAGTTGGGCAGTCTGGGTCAGTTTCTCGTCCCCAGCTTGCTAGTCTGTCTCTCGTCCGCATTTGTTAGGCAGTTAGTGTCTGTCTGTCGTTCGGAGTGAGAGTATGTCTGTGTTCGGATCAACCTTTAAAGCCGGCAAAATGAGAGTCTTTCCACTCCGCCAGTAGGAGAACTCAGCGAGTGGTCGCCCGGTCGGGGCTGAGTTCCTGCATCTGGCTCTGCGCGTTAGGCCGCCAGTCTGCTCAAGTTTGTTCAGGCAATGGGCATTGGCGGTTGGATCGATCGGTTGGTCGGTCGCGCACTGAGACACGAGATGACTTGTCCGTCTTGAGAGTCGGCGCATGTGAGGTCGCCACGTGAGTCCAGTGGGCCGCGCTGTATAGTGAGGGGTAGTGGCTTCGCGGTCGACACGAGAGCAACAGGAGTCAAACCATGACATCGGTCTGGCCGGTGCGAGCTGCGACGCCGTGAGACGGGAGATCGGCGCGCCTTCCTGCGTCCGTTGAAGCGGCTGGCAGCGGACGGTTCGGGAGAGCGTTTTGCGGGTGCCGCGCCAGGTCTTTTCGAGAAATCGCAGTTTATTGGAATTTAAGTGATTGGTGATATGTTGTTTCATTTACTTGTTAAATTCTACTTGTTTTCTTGGTGAAGTCACCAGCCGTTTTTCTTTGGGGTCGTCCCACCATTCTCCTCCGTTTGCCCACCCGCGGGAAGGTGGTTATTTATGTTTTGATCTTGCCTATCATCTTGAGAGGCGGTATATGTGTACTGTAGAGCACGTGTGGCCAACCTTGTATAATTTTATGTAAGATTGCATTTCATGGGCTTTTATTTAAATGGTCATTTTTGTATATAAAGTTGTCACCCTTTCACCGTAGGACAATTCTTAGAAGATAAAATCAAGTTGCACCTTCGGTGGCAAGTTAATCTTTTAATTTTAGTGTTTTGTACCATTTCCATCCCTCATACGGGGTGCATAGTTTGTGTGCTTGTGTAGTCTGTCAGAGGTTGTTGTGAGCGGTCGTAACTACGGCCGAGTCAAAAGGGAGCGGCAAGGTTCTCAGCCTGAAAGCTCATACACTCAAAAATTTGTTTCTTTCTGCCTCTGAATAAATTGTAACTTGATATTTAGAGGGTGTCTTCTGCTTATAATTTTAAATCTGTTCAAAAAAAGCTTTTAGGAATAAAATTCCCATTTGTAAAAAGCAATTTCATTTTGATTTCATCAGTTACTCCCTGGCATCTATTTCCACGCTCAGATAGTGTGATTAAATGTATTAATGTTCTTGATGAATCGCTAGTAAATAAAGTAAATTCTTAAGAAAAGGTTTCAAAGTAAATTCACGGTTCAGACACAGTTTCAGAGACTTTACTGATCTCGTAGAGATACAATTTTATATATGTGGACTGAATTGGCGAGTGAAAATTTGTGCGAAGGTCGGGAATGGAACCCATGTCTCCCGCTTCCTAGGCAGGTGCGTTAGCCACTGAGCCATCTTTGCGCAGCGGTTCACACAAGTGAATGGATTACCCTGGTGCATATACCTTTTCGATCCAGTTCATTAGTGTCGCCCCAGTCTACTTTAAATTCCTCCTTACACACTAATTTGTGTCGTCTCATTTGTATAAGTGCCTGCACCTGGGCTTCGGGCTGGAGCCCACTTTTACGTTCAATGCTGAGATGCTATTCCAGAACTTGGGAGCCTCGGCGATTCTATTCGTGTGTAAGGGCAAATTGAAAGTAGACTGGAGGGGCAGTGAGGAATTTTTTTTTTGGGGGGGGGGGGAGGGGAAGGATGGGGAAGGAAGTTGCCCGTACCCTTTCAAAGGAACCATCCCGGCATTTGCCTGGAGCGATTTAGGGAAATCACGGAAAACCTAAATCAGGATGGCCGGACGCGGGATTGAACCGTCGTACTCCCGAATGCGAGTCCAGTGTGCTAGCCACTGCGCCAATGAGGAATTGGATAGAGGGGGCAGGCAAGCCAAGGTAAGCCATGCAGTTGTGTGAACCGCTGTTCCAAGGCAGCCGGCACTGTAGCTCAGCGTGTTCGGTCAGAGAGCTGGTTGGCCTCTTTAATGAAAAAACTGAGTCGAAGGATCAACAAACGAACCTGAACCGATGTCTTGTGACGGCCGCAATGACAAAACACAACGATCAACAACGAACAAAATGAAAAAAAAAGTGGCTTAGTGGCTAACGCACCTACCTAGTAAGCAATAGACACGGGTTCGATTCCCGCCCTTGGTTTTATTTTATTTTATTTACAAGTCAAGTTCCGAAGGACCAAATTGAGGACCAAATCTCCAAGGTCATTGAACGTGTCAGTACATGAAATTACAACACAAAAGTAATGACAGATAAAAATAAAATATTTATGAACCCCAAATGAGACAAGCCATAAGTTTCAGTATACGCACTCTACAATCAGCTTAATTTTTCAAGGAACTCCGCAGTATAATACACTCCTGGAAAGTGAAATAAGAACACCGTGAATTCATTGTCCCAGGAAGGGGAAACTTTATTGACACATTCCTGGGGTCAGATACATCACATGATCACACTGACAGAACCACAGGCACATAGACACAGGCAACAGAGCATGCACAATGTCGGCACTAGTACAGTGTATATCCACCTTTCGCAGCAATGCAGGCTGCTATTCTCCCATGGAGACGATCGTAGAGATGCTGGATGTAGTCCTGTGGAACGGCTTGCCATGCCATTTCCACCTGGCGCCTCAGTTGGACCAGCGTTCGTGCTGGACGTGTAGCCCAGCTTCATGGAGACGGTTGCGAATGGTCCTCGCCGATACCCCAGGAGCAACAGTGTCCCTAATTTGCTGGGAAGTGGCGGTGCGGTCCCCTGCGGCACTGCGTAGGATCCTACGGTCTTGGCGTGCATCCGTGCGTCGCTGCGGTCCGGTCCCAGGTCGACGGGCACGTGCACCTTCCGCCGACCACTGGCGACAACATCGATGTACTGTGGAGACCTCACGCCCCACGTGTTGAGCAATTCGGCGGTACTTCCACCCGGCCTCCCGCATGCCCACTATACGCCCTCGCTCAAAGTCCGTCAACTGCACATACGGTTCACGTCCACGCTGTCGCGGCATGCTACCAGTGTTAAAGACTGCGATGGAGCTCCGTATGCCACGGCAAACTGGCTGACACTGACGGCGGCGATGCACAAATGCTGCGCAGCTAGCGCCATTCGACGGCCAACACCGCGGTTCCTGGTGTGTCCGCTGTGCCGTGCGTGTGATCATTGCTTGTACAGCCCTCTCGCAGTGTCCGGAGCAAGTATGGTGGGTCTGACACACCGGTGTCAATGTGTTCTTTTTTCCATTTCCAGGAGTGTAGAAGGAATCACCCATGAGGAATCTCTTCAGTTTCGATTTGAAGGCGCGTGGATTACTGCTAAGATTTTTGAATCCTTGTGGTAGCTTATTAAAAATGGATGCAGCAGTATACTGCACACCTTTCTGCACAAGAGTTAAGGAAGTACGATAGAAATGCAGGTTGGATTTCTGCCGATTATAAACTGAGTGAAAGCTGCTTATTCTTCGGAATAAGCTGATATTGTTAACAAGAAATGACAATAAAGAACATCTATATTGAGAGACCAATGTCAAAATACCCAGACAAGTGAACAGGGGTCGACAACTTACACCACTTATTGCCCGAACTGCCCGTTTCTGAGCCAAAAATATCGTTTTAGAATGGGAAGAGTTGCCCCAAAATACAATACCATACGACATAAGCAAAATAAATTTCGTGTTGAACGAACACTTACTTTCGAACAGTGAAAATAGCAACATTAAGTCTTTGAACAAGATCCTGAACGTGGGCTTTTCACAACAGTTTACTATCTGAACACATAGAAATTTGAACTGTCCAGTTTCAATAATCATATACCTATTCCGTACAATTAAGACGTTGGGTTTTGATGAATTATATGTTAGAAAGTGTAAAAACTGAGTCTTGCTGTGATTCAGCGTTAGTTTATTTTTTGCAAGCCACAAACTTACGTCATGAAATTCTTAATTCATTAGACAAAAAATTGCAGGCAACTGGTATATTTTGTGATCTGTCAAAGGCATTTGACTGTGTAAATCACAATATGCTTTTAAGTAAACTAGAATATTATAGTGTAATAGGAAATGCTCCAAAATGGTTTAAATCTTATATCTCTGGCAGGAAGCAAAGGGTGTTATTAGGAAAGAGACATTTATCAAGCTATCAGGCATCATCCAACTGGGAACTAATTACATGTGGGGTCCCACAAGGTTCCATTTTGGGGCCCTTACTTTTTCTTGTGTATATCAATGACCTTTCATCAGTAACATTACCAGATGCCAAGTTTGTTTTGTTTGCCGATGATACAAACATTGCAATAAATAGCAAATAAAGTGTAGTCTTAGAAAGATCAGCCAATAAAACGTTTGTGGACATTAACCACTGGTTCCTAGCCAATTCTTTGTCACTAAACTTTGAAAAAACACACTACATACAGTTCAGAACTTGTAAGGGGTGTCCCAAGAGTATATGTCTAACATACGATGACAAGAAGATAGAAGAAGTGGGCAGTGTTAATTCTTGGGATTACAGCTTGATAATCAATTCAACTGGGAGGAGCACACCACAGAACTGCTGAAGTGTCTTAACAAATCTCTATTTGCAATGCAAATTTTGACAGACATAGGGGATATAAAAACGAAAAAGCTGGCATACTATGCTTACTTTCATTCTATAATGTCATATGGGATTATTTTTTGGGGTACTTCATCAAGCCAAGCTAAAGTTTTCCGGGCACAAAAACGTGCAGTAAGAATTATATGTGGTGTGAACTCAAGAACATCCTGCAGAAGCCTGTTAAGGGAACTAGGGATACTAACTACTGCTTCCCAATATATTTATTCCTTAATGAAATTTGTCATTAAAAATATATCACTTTTTCAAACCAACAGCTCAATTCATGGAATCAATACTAGAAATAAGAATAATCTTTACAAGGATTTAAAGTCATTTAGTCTTGTACAAAAAGGTGTGCATTATTCAGGAACATACATTTTCAATAACTTGCCAGCAGCCATAAAAAGCTTAACAACCAATGAAATTCAGTTTAAGAGAAGCCTAAAGGATTTATTGGTGGCCAACTCCTTCTACTCCATTGATGAATTTGTTAGTAAAACCAACTGATTTGTATATAAGTACAACATGACTTCTGCATAATTTCAGTGCAGTAATGTGTTCATTGAAAATTTGTGTGTCTGTCTGTGTGTGTGTGTGTGTGTGTGTGTGTTTAAGTATAATCTAACTTCTGCACCATTTCAGTGCAGTAATGTGTTCATTGTAAGTAAGTATTACAGTAGTTGTATTACATGTTTCTTACCTTATAAATAAATAAAAAACTTTTTTATTTTAAATTCAGTGGATTAGTATTTGTGAAATGACTCTTAGTGTTCATTAAAAAATGACGATCATTCCTCTTGGGACCTGTGGAATGGTACATTAGCTTATTTGTTTTAGTTGTAAATATTTGTCATGTATTGTTGTTTTTCTGACGTATTCCACATTCTGGAGGACCTCCTCACTATCGATCAATTGGAATGAAAGTAAATCTAATCTAATCTAAACTGTCTGAAAGAGAGCCAGTGTTGCACGCAACATCCTTTACTACCAAGCTAGTGTCATGAGCAAACAGAAATATTTTAGAGTTACCCGTAACACTAGAGGGCATATCATTTATATAAATAAGGAACAGGAGTGGCCCCAACACTGATCCCTGGGGCACCCCACATTTGACCGTACCCCACTCAGACCCCACGTCACAGCCATTCTCAGCACTGTGAATAATGACCTTTTGCTCTCTGTTGTTAAAGGAAGAGGTGAACCAATAGTGAGCTGCTGCCCGTATTCTGTAGCGGTCCAACTTCTAGAGCAATATTTTGTGATCAACACAATAAAACGCATTAGTAAAATCAAAAAAATACGCCTAGCGTTCGAAACCTTTTGTTTGACCCATCCAGTATCCCACAGAGAATAGAGAATATAGCATTTTCAGTTGGCACAAATTTTCACTCTCCACTTCAGGGTGTTACAAAAAGGTACGGCCAAGCTTCCAGGAACCATTCCTCACACACAAAGAAAGAAAATATGTTATGTGGACGTGCGTCCGGAAACGCTTACTTTCCATGTTAGACCTCATTTTATTACTTCTCTTCAAATCACATTAATCATGGAATGGAAACACACAGCAACAGAACGCATCAGCGTGACATCAAACACTTTGTTACAGGAAATGTTCAAAATGTCCTCCGTTAGCGAGGATACATGCATCCACCCTCCATCGCATGAAATCCCTGATGCGCTGATGCAGCCCTGGAGAATGGCGTATTGTATCACAGCCGTCCACAATACGAGCACGAAGAGTCTCGACATTTGATACCGGGGTTGTGTAGACAAGAGCTTTCAAATGCCCCCATACTTGAAAGTCAAGAGGGTTAAGGTCAGGAGAGCGTGGAAGCCATGGAATTGTTCCGCCTCTACCAATCCATCGGTCACCGAATCTGTTGTTGAGAAGCGTACGAACACTTCGACTGAAATGTGCAGGAGCTCCATCGTGCATGAACCACATGTTGTGTCGTACTTGTAAAGGCACATGTTCTAGCAGCACAGGTAGAGTATCCCGTATGAAATCATGGCGGTGAATCGAGGAAGTACAGTACATACTGACGAAACTAAAATGAGCTCTGACATGAAAATTAAGCGTTTCCGGACACATGTCGACATAACATCTTTTCTTTATGTGTGTGTGAGGAATGTTTCCTGAAAGCTTGGCCGTACCTTTTCGTAACACCCTGTATACTTAAAATGATATCTGTGTGAGACCAGTAAACTCTCTGAGATTGTGTCAGTTCATTTGAATAAGTAGCTGGATTTCAGGCTGGGTCCCTCATTTACGTCCAATGCTAACATGCTGTTCCAGATTATGGACAGCCTCAGCAATCCTGTTCATGTGTTAGGGGAAGTTTAAAGTTGACTGGGGTTGCAGTGAAAATTTTGATCGAGGAGGGTGGCACCCCAGGGTATCAGAAACATGGCTCTGAGCACTATGGGACTTAACTTCTGAGGTCATCAGTCCCCTAGAACTTACAACTACTTAAACATAACTAACCTAAGGACATCACACACATCCATGCCCGAGGCATGATTCAAACCTGCGACCGTTGCGGCCGCGCGGTTCCAGACTGAAGCCTCTAGAACCGCTCGGCCACACCGGCCGGCCCCAGGGCAATCAGTGCAGCTGTGTGACCCGCTGTTCCAAGCTGGCTTAGTGGCTGTGACACCTGCCTAGTAAGCAGAAGAACTGGGTCCCATTACCGGCCTTGGTACAAATTTTCACCCGCCGCTGCCGTCTATATACGAGGGTCACGCCAAAAGAAATGCACACTAGTTTTTTTAAATCCATCTTTTATTCTACATGTTTGAAAGTTTTACAGTGTGTAGATACATCCTTTAGGAACAATATTTTCATTTCTCCACGTAATTTTCATCCCTCTTAACTGCCTTACGCTGTATACCCGCACGGTAAAATTCTGGACCAACCTGTTGGAGCCACTGTTTGGCAGCGTGCACAAGGGAGTCATCATCTTGAAACCTTGTTCCACGAAGAGAGTCTTTCAGTTTCCCAAACAGATGATAGTCAAGTGGAGCCAGGTCAGGACTGTAAGGCGGGTGTTTCAGTGTTGTCCATCCGAGTTTTATGATCGCTTCCGTGGTTTTTTGACTGACATGTGGCCGTGCATTGTTGTGCAACAGCAAAACATCCTGCTTTTGACGATGTGGTCGAACACAACTCAGTAGAGCTTGAAGTTTCTTCAATGTCGTCACATACGCATCAGAATTTATGGTGGTTCCACTTGGCACGATGTCCACAAGCAAGAGTCCTTCGGAATCAAAAAACACCGTAGCCACAAAGTTTCCAGCAGAAGGTGTGGTTTCGATTTTTTTTTTTTATTGGGTGAATTTGCATGATGCCACACCATTGATTGCCTCTTCGTCTCTGGTGAAAACTGATGGAGCTATGTTTCATCACCTGTCACAATTCTTCCAAGAAATTCGTCTCCACCATCTTCGTCCTGTTCCAAAAGTTCGCTGCATACCGTTTTTCTTGTTTCTTTGTGAGCCACTGTCAACAACCTGGAACCCACCTGGCACAAACCTTTTTTAACGCCAACACTTTCAGTATTCTGCAAACAGTTCCTTCCCCTATCCCAATGTAGCGTAACAATTCGTTCACTGTGATGCGTCTGTCAGCAGTCACCAATTCGTTAACTCTCTGCACATTCTCTGGAGTGTGTGCAGTACGAGGCCTGCCGCTGCGAGGACAATCCTCAATATTGCCGTGCCCGCTTTCATCACGTAACCTGCTTGCCCACCGACTGACTGTACTGCGATCGACAGCAGCATCTCCGTACACCTTATTCAACATCTTGTGGATGTTTCTCATTGTCTCGTTTTCACAGCACAGGAATTCTATGACAGCTCGTTGCTTCTGACGAACGCCAAGTGTAGCAGCCGTCTTGAAGACATGCTGTGACGGCGCCACTCACGGGAACAGGTTGGACTAAGTTTGAATTCAAGCGGGAAGGATGTATCTACACACTGTAAAACTTTCACACATGCAGAATGAAAACTGTATTTTTACAAAAATAGTGTGCATTTCTTTAGGAGCGACCCTCGTATATGGCATTATTCTATTTCTCAGTCTTCTCGCTTACATGGGATGTTTATAAAAATGTGTCACATATCCTGATGAAGAATAGTACTGCTCAAAACTAGAAAAAACTGTTCTAAAGAAAAGGTCAAAATTCTCGTGAAATTATTTGTCTAAAAATAAGTAATAAAAGAGATGAGACGACCGTTTGTAGCGCCTTTTAACGATACTGGAAATGATATATATATAGCAAATGAGGTGCTGATCGATAGTTTAGATTGAAATGTTTAACTTAAAGTCTTAGGATCTTGTCTAGTGGGTTATATAGATCATGCAAACTACTGTTGTGTAGCCTTATATCTAAATCCGAAGGTGTAAGAAAATTCCAGCAATGTTTCAGTCAGAAAACTTTTGCAATAGATAAACCTTCAAATATCAGGAAAGAGAATGCGGATTCTCAGTCGGTACGTCATTTTCTGTACGGAGTTTCTCGCATCACTTAAAGCTGCTCCAAATGCTCGTCTAATCTGTTTTACTTCTTACTTTCAGACAAATCATTTCACGAAACATATGACCAGCCGTTTTTCGAAGCTTTTTCTTTTTTTTCTTTTTTATTTTCAAGGTTTGTTCAGAGAGTATTAACTTTCCGACCCTTCATTCTTTTCGTAGCGTCTTCTGTGTTGGAAATGAACAGAACGGCTTGTCCTTGAACAGATGAGCATCTCTACAGTTCATTTTCTTAGCTAAAGCCGGCCTCGGTGGCCGTGCGGTTCTAGGCACTTCAGTCCGGAACCGCGTGACTGCTACGGTCGCAGGTACGAATCCAGCCTTGGGCATGGATGTGTGTGATGTCCTTAGGTTAGTTAGGTTTAAGTAGTTCTAAGTTCTAGGGGACAGATGACCTCAGATGTTGAGTCCCATAGTGCTCAGAGCCATTTGAACCAATCTTACCTAGAAGCAGCTGCCTGTGAAATATTTCCGATTCGCCGCAAATAACTAATTACGGTTTTTTCAATTACACTGATTACTATCAAGCAGTTGAATACTTGTTCTTTCTTTTTTTGTGTGTGTGTTAAAGTGTACATACACGGTGGTCCGTTTGATACTCCCTTTGTGCATTTGCCATTCTTTGTCTGGCTGTGAAACTTGGGGCAAAAATCCAATGCGAAATTTTTCGTCAAATCAATAATTATTGTTTTGTTACAACCACTGAAATAACATTACTATTATTTTGCAAAACTAGACCTATGAACAGCTAATTTGATGCCCCATTTGTTGCAACTCCCACTCTCCGCATATAGATATTCTGGAGTCGGGACCGAGTAGTTTGTTATATGATAAATATCTTTATAGGATTCACTATGTCAGAAGTAAGAGTAAGTGGAAGAATAAAGCTTATTACAAAACGGGTGGCCCCCAGAAAAAGCAGGTAATATGGTGACCCTACATATTAGTATCATGCCGGCCGGAGTGGCCGTGCGATTCTAGGCGGTACAGTCTGGAACCGCGCGGCCACTCCGGTCGCAGGTTCAAATCCTGCCTCGGGCATGGATGTGTGTGATGTCCTTAGGTTAGTTAGGTTTAATTAGTTCTAAGTTCTAGGCGACTAATGGCCTCAGAAGTTAAGTCCCATAGTGCTCAGAGCCATTTTGTATCCTTGAGGAGCGCATTGTGAACCTTGTTGTTAATATTGTTTGGTAACGACCTTCTAGAGAGTATTAGCGGTAAACTCAGAATTTACGCAGATGAAGTTGATTCTTATCAACGTTTGGAAAACCCGAAGTGACGAGATGATGCTGAGGCAGTTAGTTTGACATAAAAAATACTTCGGGCTGGTAATATTGGGAAACACCCCAAAGCGTGGAGCATGTGACGTCACCAGATGACGTACCTCGCCGCACGGACATCGGTGGTCTGCCACACCTGATCATCCCAATCTAAATGAAATATTGGCGTCGTGGACAGCATGGGCCTACACGTCCGACCATAGCGCGTATGGGTCTGTGTTCGAGTCCTGCTTCTGGAGTCTGGCATGTAGTATTTTGCGGATTCCATTAGATAATTACTGGCTCATGGTCAGGTAACATTTATAATTTAATTTACCGGTCTCGCGGTCTTCGGTCGGTAGCTGCAAAGCACAGTACGACAAAAAACCTACTGTATTTTCACAAGTAAATTCATTGAAGCGCCAAAGAAACTGGTATAGGCATGTTTAATCAAATACAGAGATATGTAAACAGGAACAATATGGCGCTGCGATTGGCAACGCCTATGTAAGACAACTCCCTGGCGCAATTCGATGGGTTACTGCTGCTACAATGGCAGGTTATCAAGATTTATGTGAGTTTTAACGTAGTGCTGTAGTCGGAGCACAAGCGATGGGAGACAGCATCTCCGAGGTAGCGATGAAGTGGGGATTTAACCATACGATCATTTCACGAATGTACCGTGAATATCAGGAATCTGGTAAAACAACAGTCTCCGGCATCACTGCGGAAAAAGAACCTGCAAGAACGGGACGAACGACGACTGAAGAGAATCGTTCAACGTGACAAAAGTGCAACTCTTCTGCAAATTGCTGCAGGTTTCAATGCTGCGCCAAATGTCAGCATCCGAACCATCCAACGAAACATCATCGATTGGGCTTTCGCAACTAAAGGCCCACTCTTGTACCCTTGGTGACCGCACGACACAAAGCTTTATGCCTCTCCTGGACTGTCGATGACTGGAAACATGTTGCCTGGTCTGCCGAGTCTCGTTTCAAAGCGTATCGAGGAGATGGACATGTACGGGTATGGAGACAACCTCATGAATCTATGGACCCTACATGTCAGTGGGGCACTGTTCAAGCTGATGGAGGCTCTGTAATGGTGTGGGGCGTCTGCAGCTGGAGTGATATGGGACTCCTGAAACGTCTAGAGACGACACTGGCAGGTGACACATACGTAAGCATCCTGTCTGTTCACCTGCATCCATTGATGTGCATTCCGACAACGTGGGGAGTTCCAGCAGGACAATGTGACTCCCCACACGCCCAGAGTTGCTACAGAGTGGTTTCAGGGACACTCTTCTGAATTTAAACACTTCTGCTGGCACTAGACTCCTGACACATCAATATTATTGAGCATATCTGGGATGTCTTGCAACATGATATTCGGAAGAGATCACTACCCCCTCGTACTCTTACGGATTTATGGACAACCCTGCGTGATTCCTGATGTCAATTTCCTTCAGCACTACTTCAGACAGGCAACGGCCTTGCCGCAGTGAATACACCGGTTCCCGTGAGATCACAGAAGTTAAGCGCTGTTGGGCGTGGCCGGCACCTTGATGGGTGACCATCCAACCGCCATGCGCTGTTGCCATTTTTCGGGGTGCACTCAACCTCGTGATGCCAATTGAGGAGCTACTCGACCGAATAGTAGCGGCTTCGGTCAATAATGACGTGATAAGGACCGGGAGAGCGGTGTGCTGACCCCACTCCGTCCCGGTAGCCCACTCGTGGCCTGAAGACGGAGTGCTTTTTTTTTTACTACTGCAGACATTAGTCGAGTCCATGCCACGTCGCGTCGTGCTGTGGCACTTCTGCGTGCTGGCGGTATTGGGCAGGAGTTGCAGTTTCTTTGGAACTTTAGTGTGTATCCAGCGAAATCTCGATAAGCATTGCACAGCAAGGCAACTTGCTTTAAATGTTCCGAATGTAAAATTGTACACTTCTCAAAGTGAAAAAATAATCACGTACTATCCCATGTCAACAGTACCAGTGAAACGCAGTTGAATACGAACATCTCGTATAAATAGTTTAGAGGGATATGAAATGCAATGACCACACGTGCAGTGAGAGGAAGAGCAGGTGGAACACTTTGGTTTACTGGTAGAGTACGGGGGAAATGGGTCTACAAAGGAGATTGTCTAAAATGGCTCTGAGCACTATGCGACTTAACTTCTGAGGTCATCAGTCGCTTAGAACTTAGAACTAATTAAACCTAACTAACCTAAGGAAATCACACACATCCATGCCCGAGGCGGGATTCGAACCTGCGACTGTAGCGGTCACGCGGTTCCAGACTGAAGCGCCTTTAACCGCACGGCCACACCGGCCGGCTGACTGTCTAAAAATACATTAGTCCAATCCATCCTAGAAGCCGGCTGTTGTGGCCGAGCGGTTCTAGGCGCTTCAGTCCGGAACTGCGCTGCTACTACGGTCACAGGTTCGAATCCGGCCTCGGGCATGCATGGCTGTCCTGTCCTTAGGTTAATTTGGTTTAGGTAGTTCTAAGTTCTAGGAGACTGATTGTAATCTCCCCACGGAAAATTACCCTCTACCACGCAATAATTAATAATGGTCAACCAAATCATCCACATGTATTTACGTTTGAAAAGTATCTGATCAGATTTTCTAGTAATATATGCGCCGACAGCTCGTCGACGCCAAGGTATTTTTCTAGTACGTTTATTCTTTGGAACAACAGAGGTACAGAAATGTATGCTCCATGGTTATTATAGAGAGAGAGAGAGAGGAACAGCTTCGGAAGTATCGGTTGGAAGATTGTCGGATTGCTAAAGGAGATTTATTTACTCTTCTTCGCGCTAAAGCGAGCTAGGAAAGTTTGTGCCGCTAGCGTGATAGATAAAGAGGAAGAAAAACCTGTAAAAGAAAATTACATGAGACTTGGAACCAACAGAAAACGGAACATGTACAGAAATGGATTCAATATACAATTTTCCTCAGAAATAAGGTTTGTGACCATTTTATTCTAGAGTGAATGACGAATGAGTTCTCTGTCTGAACCATTGATGATTGTCTGGGCCCTGTAATTAATTGGGAAGTTTCAGCTGTGACGAAGAGAGCCTGCAATCTCTGAGTTTTTTGAAATCGTCCAAAAAGGCTTCGTCCACATCTGAAATTTTAGATCTGTCGTAAACTGAACGAATTGTTCAAACGATCGATTTTACCAACTGAATGCAGCGCTTAATAATAATAACAAATGTAAAGATCTTTTCTAGCAAGCCAGCCGCTGAATATTAAGACGAAGGGCTCCACCAGAGATTCTAGTAGGCTGATTTCACGTAAATAATATATTTAAACTGTACACAGATAAAGGACAGAGAGAGAGAGAGAGAGAGAGAGAGAGAGAGAGAGAGAGTGAGAGAATCCTCCATTAGCATAATTGTTTCTCTGTCTTTTCACGGATCAGCCTAACTAGAAAACACGAAGCCCTGACTTTATTGCACCGATTTATGTGTGAGAGGGAAAGAGCGATAAAGGCGACAGATACACTTCTGTACAGACAAAACATTACACCAAGTTAGCGGCAAGCTGCATTCACATAGACTTTCATCATTTACAAAAGCAGAGTAGAATTCATTATATGATGACCTCAGATGTTAAGTCCCATAGTGCCCAGAGCCATTTGGACCAGCCATCATAGAACATTACAAAAGTGTTTGGGACCCGTACCAAATAGGACTAAGAGGAGATATTGAACGTATGCAGAGAAGGACAATACACATGGACACAAATTTGTTCGATCCATGACAGAGTGTCAGAGAGGTGTTGAAGAAACTAAGCTCGTGGATGGTTGAAGACAGACGCAAACTATCCCGAGAAAGTTTATTAGCAAAGTTTCAAGAAGTGGCTATAAATGATGACTAAATGTACTACAACTCCCTACGTATCGCTCACACAGGGCCTGGGAGAATAATCACTGCACGCACACAGGCGATCAAACAACCATTCCTTCCGCGCTCCACACGTGAATGTATCGGGAGGAAACCCTAATAACTGATACGTTGGAACTTTTCACGGAGTACGGATGTAGATGCAGATCTCGTAACTTTTACTGAACAGACCAGAATAGGTTGCAGTACTTTGTTCCAGGCTACAAGCTGTTTAATTTCATTAGAAAATCGCGTCATGTGATGTCAGAGGAGCGACGAGCTAAAGCTGACGTTATCTCGGATTTTTCCTAAGTCTAAAGAGCCGGAGATCATTTCCACACCTCTTGCTGTTTCTCAATAGTCGCGTGCTAAAATTATATAAACCAACGAATTCTGTTACTCAGCGTGTTACGTTGTTGGTCGCAGCTAACAGTCTAGTGGTAGCAGTCCACGCGTCTTGATCGTGAGGCTTCTGGTTCGATTCCCGGCTGGGTAGTAGACTTTTTCACTAGCGACTGGGTGTTCGTCTTGTCATGATGATATCATGTCATCTTCATCAGAGGCACAAGTCGCCGAAATGGCGCCAGATACGTAGATATGCACCAGACGATCAATTTTATTTACTTATTTAATCGTGTGGCCAGGGACCCCCGTCGGGCAGGCCGTTCGCCGGGTGCCGGTCTTTCAATGTGACGCCACTTCGGCGACCTGCAGTCGATGAGGATGGAAGGATGATGATGAGGGCAGCACAATACCCAGTCCCTGGGCGAGGAAAGTCTCCGACCCAGCCGGGAGTCGAACCCGACCAGACGATCAATGATTCCACACGATCATTTTCGCTTCTTTTTTAAAGTTATCTCGCTTCCTTGTAAACTATAAAGCTGATATACGGACAAAGCGTAGGGAAAATGGCCAGATGTCACTTTAAAAAATTTAAAACGGAAGCTGAAACGTAACATAAATTTTGGTAACAGACTTGAAAAACACGTACCTATGATTGTACAGAAAAATTAAAATTTGAATAATATTTCTTATTTTCCGAAAGATGTAGTCTCCAAGTTTGAGCCTCAGACCGCTATGGCATTGATCAGCATATTATTTTCGTCTTTGTTTTCATTACCCTCTGTTTTCAAAAATGATTCGAATGGCTGTAAGCACTACGGACTTAACTTCTGCAGTCATTAGTCCCCTAAACTTAGAACTACTTAAACCTAACTAACCTAAGGACATCACACACACCCATGCCAGAGGCAGGATTCGGAACTGCGACCGCAGCAGCAGCGCGGTTCCACACTGAAGCGCCTAGAACAGCTCGGCCACAGCAGCCGGCACTTGTTAATGGCCTAGCATTGAAATCTGCAGCAATCTGCGGAAGAGTTGCACTTCTGTCTCTGAACGAATCTCTTCGTTCCGTTCTTGCAGGATCTTTCTCCGGCCGAAGCGACGTCGGAGGTTTGATATTTTACAGGATTCCTGATATTCATGGTACACTCGTGAAATCGGAAAATCCCCACTTCATCGCTACCTCGCAGATAACTGTGTTTCACAGTTCGTGTATCGAATGTAACACCACGTTCAAACTGACTTAGATCTTGACAACCTGCCACTTAAGCAGCAGTAACGGATCTAACAACTGCATCAGACACTAGACACGCATGCCTGTACCAGTTTCTTCGGCGCTTCAGTGTATGAGCCGTGGCTCTTGTTACAGGAGCGCCAGTCTCTTGGATGTCCATTATCGATCCTTCAATTGTAAGGTGTCAGGCAAATCCAACACCTTCCATGAAAACCCTGACATGATAAGCAAATCCAGTAGTATGTCACATAGCTCCGAATGAATCGTGACATTAAATTAACCAAAGTAATATGATCAACGAGTGAGCAAATTGAATACCACAGACTAACACAAGAATGCCTAAATGCATGTCATACCTTCCCACCGTGAGACAGATGCAGTTCCGAGGGGACAAACGAGAATAGAAGCCGAGAGCAGAACCGTGTTAAGCTAGAAGGCCCTACGATAAGGGACGGACGGACACCCACGTTGCCAGCTAACCGCTAGGACCACACCAACCGCAAGTTTTTAGCGTCAGACTTTTTCGCGTCTCTGTTATGTCAGGACCACCCCCAGCCCATGTTAAAAGATAGAGCCCTCCAGAAGAACAGTATAGATCTTACGATAACGCTAAAAGGACCATACCAGCTGCAAGTTTTAGCGTGAGACTTTTTCGCGTCTCTGTTACGTTGCAAACTTTAGAAACATTGCCCCACCACGAAAAGTATAATGTTTCTCATTGGATGGACAGAATTTTTGTAGGCGGAGCTTAAGGTTAACATTGAGACCCTGATTGGTCAGATGAAAACACAGCCAGATAGTTTTTTTAAGCCAACTTCGGTAAATTATAGTAAGGAGAAGTTAGGAGAGAGTTGCTAAAGAGCGAGTTGCTTCCGAGAGGGCGAGCTGGACGGAGCTGCGCCGGCCACCGCCCCCTGACGAACACCGACAAGGTAATGAACGCGCGCGATGCCGCATTTTTGAGCGCATAAGGCTTCACTCAGAACTGCAGAAGTCTCATCTGTTACAACCCCTTTGCGTAATACTAGTGTCGATCGTCAATTAAAGCTCATGGTGTTCACATTTGCCACTTGAAGTAAAAATCTGAAACGCGATGATTTTTCTGTTATATAGTTATTGAGAAGCCACATCAGCCACTGTAACTTGCGACAAGTTAGAGAAGTAATTACAGATAATTGAGGGTCACTGTAGGCCATTTTGATAGATTTCTCTTTTGTGAAACTTAATTTAAACGTAGATTATAGATGTGATATGGTATAGGTCATCCTTCAATCCATTGTAGAACTTGGAAACCCAATCAGGTAATATTCGTTCACATTTTTGTTGAACGCTGTTGGTTTTTACCATCCTGTATTAAAACATTTGCTTTTATCAATAGTGCAACTTATAAACAATGTTTTGTGAGTAGAATAAAATTTCCAATGGTAAACTTAACTGCTTTTTCGACGTTATTTTACCAGCTAACTTAAAATAGGAAAGCCTTGAACCCCTTCCACTAAATTTAGTTAGTATTAGGATTCTTTTACAGAGAGTGCAGTGGATCTGACGCTGAAATCGTTAAGTATTTGGTTATATCATCGCTAGTCTCACTGAACTCTTCTGAACTCTACATGTCATGTGTGGTCTGGTGTCTCCTTACCAGCAACAGGTCCCAGGTTTAGTCAGTTTCCTAAAAAACACGCTCAGAGCGTCGTTGCGCGAAAGTGGTAGGGAGACACGATATAGAACAGACAGACACCACGCAGAATGTTAGACAATGTTTCTTATCTTTGCTTGTCTTATTGCTTTCCGCATTCGCACGGCGAGTGGCAGTTGACGTTTGCTGGGGCTACCTGCTGAGACGCCGCGAGGTACGAGGTGGGAAGCAACCACGTATATGTGGAGTTGTACGCGGTCTGCCGGTTCAGCATGGATGATATGTGTTGGCTGCCTGCCTGTCTGCTCTCCTGATTTTGCTCGCCGTGCCTTGTGACCGCCTGGCTTGGGTTGCTGCCTGGTGTATCCTACACGAGCCATACCGGGCGTCCAGCAGAAGTTAAGCAGCCTTGTGTTTCTATAAAGAAAAGGAGCATATGTATAAGACCTTTTCTAACCAATTTTGGTGGCCTCTTAAGTGTGGCCTTAGCGTTTACACTGCCTTTGGGGAGAGCTAATTCTTTTAAATTTAAATAGTTGGAGTTCCCTGTCCTTTATAATCTTTTGGGGGTTTTATTTGAATTTCCTCCTTGGGGTTCCTTCCCTGTGCTTGGTTAAATGTTTACTTGTATAGCGGGAAGTGACTCCGCCACGGTCGCAGGTTCGAATCCTGCCTCGGGCATGGATGTTTGTGATGTCCTTAGGTTAGTTAGGTTTAACTAGTTCTAAGTTCTAGGGGACTAATGACCTCAGCTGTTGAGTCCCATAGTGCTCAAAGCCATTGGACCCCTCGGGAAGTGACTCCTGGTTAAAACTCGGAGAAAGTGTTTGATGCTACTGCCGCCTCCGGCATTCGTCTTTTCAATTGCCACCCCTTCGAGCGACCTGGTATCACTTCTCGTTGACTGATGCTGGTTTATGTGTACTCAATTTTGAATTGGCCATTTGAATTAATATTTTGGAGCGCAGTATAGCACTAAGGCAACCTCATTGTATACCACCTTGTGCCCCGGTCTAGTGCCTTAATTTTCAGTGGCACGAGTTAGCTCCACTACCGGTTTTACTGATGTGCTCCCTTAAAAATCTTGTATAAGTTTGCCCCATGTGTGTCTGGGAACACAGAGATGAGCTTTAGTGTGACTTCAGTTAATGGAATCTTCATTTTGGCTTGGCTTCCACTGAAGAGTTTGTGGGGAGCGCAGTGTGTTTGATTTGTTGTTAATTTAATTACTGTTAGTTTGTTTATTTGATGGGAAGCAAGACATTTAAAGACTGTTGGTATTAACTCCCCTAGCTGCTGGGTGCTGCTAAGTCGTTCCAAATGGCCTACTAGTTATTCAATGGCAAGGCTGTTGATTAGTTGGTTACCGAGCACAAATTCACGCTATTTATTTGTTGCCGAAATTGTTAATGTGTCTGTGTCGTGATTCAATCACTAGTTACGTGTTTGAGCTAAATTGATATAAACCTTACATTGCTTCCTTAAAATCTGTTGCCAGCAGAAACCCTTAAGAAAAACTGGTTCAAGTGGCTCTGAGCACTATAGGACTTAACATCTATGGTCATCAGTTCCCTAGAACTTAGAACTACTTAAACCGAACTAACCTAAGGACAACACACAACACCCAGTCATCACGAGGCAGAGAAAATCCCTGACCCCGCCGGGAATCGAACCCGGGAATCCGGGCGTGGGAAGCGAGAACGCTACCACACGACCACGACCTGCGGACAACCCTGAAGAGAACTAAGTTTTGTCACTGCTTATGTTAACCTTTACTGGGAGCAATATTTCACGTGGTTAAATTTTGTCTTAAAATGTGTATTTCTCTGATGTAATAAACGAGTGATAAATGAAAAAAGCGTAGGGGCCTGGTCCTTCCTATTGTGTCCGGTTTGTAACACGTATCAGTGTATTTATCAGTAAACACAATCAGTGTGCAGAGAACAGCTGATATTGTTTCTGGACTGTCTGATAAGGATGCAGACTGTGACCGGCCTGGCGGTGCTGCGACCTATCCCTATACTCAGAGGTGACAGGTGCTCTTGTACGAGTATCGTATCTCTCGCCCACGGTCCGCCCAGGAATTCCGCAGATAGAGCGGTCCACTCAGCCAGCAGAGTTGCACGCCTGGGACTCCGCTATCTGAGATTAGCTGCGAGATAAGACCGGCTCAAGGAGGAGCGCGGGCCCACAGTGTGTTCAGTGCACTAGCCAACCAGACCAGCTCCGGGCGTGCTGGTCACCTGCTCCGCGCTCCCGCAGGGAGCCTCTCGCGATCCGCACTGGTAGTGGTAGTGGTTGTGGTTGTGGTAGTGGTAGTGGTAGCGGTTCGTCTTGCCGAGACTGCTCTACGCACCTGACTCCACGGGGGATTTCTCGTGTCGCCCGTTCTCAACTGTGCGCCGTGCGTCATCCAGCCAGCACTGACGACCACCGCTCCACAGGTGATGTCAACTACACACGGTTTTTTCCGTACCTTTCACTGGTGTACGATTGCATAGCCCCACACCAATATCGACAAACAATTCTCGACCCTCTAGCAGAGTCAACTCCACGCCTGTGATACGATTGCCGCTGCCTCCATCTTTTCTTTTTTTAGGGCCCGAACCTCAATTGGTAAGCTGGAAACCTTAAGAGGTCACTTTGTTGTCTGTCTATCCCTGTGCCGGTCTGTCTGTTTGTCTGTCCGTTCTTCTGTCCAAATGTTAAGACAGCTTTTCTCAGGAATAGTTACAGGTACACTATATGACCAAAAGTATCCGGACACTTGGATGAAAATGACTTACAAGATCGTGGAGCCCTCTGTCGGTAATGCTGGAATCCAATATCGCGTTGGCCCACCCTTAGCCTTCATGACAGCTTCCACTCTCGCAGGCATACGTTCAGTCAGGTGCTGGAAGGTTTCTTGGGGAATGGCAGCCCATTCTTCACGGAGTGCTGCACTAAGGAGAGGTATCGATGTCGGTCGGTGAGGCCTGGCACGAAGTCGTCGTTCCAAAACATCCCAATAGTGTAAAATGGCATCGTATCACTTTAGGACATGGTTTAAAAAAGATCTGAAGATGCTCATTACAGACTGAAAACGGTCATCGTCTAAAGAATTCATTTGTAATCAGAGACTGGAATAAAAAAGCATTTTACGGTATTGGATCACCGTTTGGACACGCGATTATGTCGCAGTTGGTGATCCCAAAGGTGTTCTATAGGATTCACGTCAGGACTCTGTGCAGGCTAATCTATTACAGGGATGTTATTGTCGTGTAACCACCCCGCCACAGGCCGTGCATTATGAACAGGTGCCCGATCGTGTTGAAAGATTCAATCGCCATCCACGAATTGCTCTTCAACAGTGGGATACAAGAAGGTGCATAAAACATCAATGTAAGCCTGTGCTGTGACAGTGCCACGCAAAACAACAAGGGGTGCAAACCCCGTCCACGAAAAACACGACCACACCATAATATCCCCCCCCCCCCTACCCCAGAATTTTATTGTTCGGACATCCGTATTTAAATTGGATGATGGTGGGACATCAGCTGGTATAATTTTTATTAAAAATGAAACTCCTCCAGTTGTACTTAAGATTCCATGTGTATTTCGCTACTAGTTTCGACGTTGCGTCAACGCCATCATCAGGCCCGTTCACTCTGATGATATCAATTGTGTGTGGCTGAGTACCAGAACTCCGCGGTAAGACCAATAGGTGCTCCACATGGATGGTGGGCAGTAACTCCATCCATGTGGAGAACGTATTGGTCTTACCGCGGAGTTCTGGTACTCAGCCACACACAATTGATATCATCAGAGTGAATGGGCCTGATGATGGCGTTGACGCAACGTCGAAACTAGTAGCGAAATACACATGAAATCTTAAGTACATCTGGAGGAGTTTCATTTTTAATAAAAATCCGAATTTTACTGTTGGCACTGCACACGCTGGCAGATGACGTTCACCGGGCATTCGCCATACCCACACCCTGCCATCGGATCGTCACATTGTGTACCGTGATTCGTCACTCCACACAACGTTTTTCCACTGTTCAGTCGTCCAGTGTTTACGCTCCTTACAGCAAACGAGAAGTCGTTTCGCATTTACGGGCGTGATTTGTGGCTTATGAGCAGCTGCTCGATCATGAAATCCAAGTTTTCTCGTCTCCCGCCTAACTGTCATAATATTTGCAGTGGATCCTGATGCAGTATGCAATTCCTGTGTGATGGTCTGGATAGATGTCTGCCTATTACACATTACGACCCTCTTCAACTGTCGGCGGTCTCTGTCAGTCAACAGACGAGGTCGGCTTGTACGCTTTTGTGCTGTACGTGACCCTTCACGTTTCCACTTCACTATCGTATCGGAAACAGTGGACCTAGGGATGTTTAGGAGTGTGGAAATCTCGTACACAGACGTATGACAGAAGTGACACCCAATGCCCTGACCACTTCGAAGTCCGTGAGTTCCGCGGAGCGACCCATTCTGCTCTCTCACGATGTCTAATGACTACTGAGATCGCTGACATGGAGTACCTGGCAGTAGGTGGCAGCGCAATGCACCTAATATGAGAAACGTATGTTTTTGGGGGTGTCCGGATACTTTTGATCACATTAATGCAGAGACAGAACTACAGCTTCAGACAGCGGAGATCGTTATTGTACAGCTTTTGTTGTCACGACCGTGTTCAGCAAACCACGTTGTCGTCAGGAGATGTGTAAAGTACACATCAACAACTTCAAGCACACTGCGATCAGATGTAAAGTGGTGTAATACAGTATAACATAAGCAAGGACTATACTGTGGAATATAACATGCCTTCAGCAGTACATTTCACTGAATCTTGACAAAATGCGTCATACAGCTTATCATATCAAAGAACAATATTTCATGAACATGAGAACAACAGTATAGGAACAAGTCAAGGATAAAATATCTGTTGCATAAAACAAAGTGCATATTTCGCTGATTATACAAGCTCATGTTCGTACATTAGGAGAATGAAGATGAGATTCTCAAATAAACATCACAGACGTTACAACCAGCCACCAGGTGGCACTTTGATAGTGGTTACAAAGAAGAATACGCCGTGTCATATAACGACTAAAGAGGAACCTACGATCCGAGAATGTTACGCTGCAGACATACAATGAATAAATAAATAATCCAAATCAAAGCACGGCACACTCATTTTGTTATAATAATTATAAATTAATATTGTATAAAATTTAAAACCACCTTTAAGCAACATAACAGGAAGCACTTTACCTTCAACGTATCGTTTAATACATAAGTAGTGAAGCCAGTCATATGAAACGTTCGCATTAGGAAAACAAAAACAACAAAAATATAGATGTCATGAATTGCCGGCAGCATTAAGCTTCGACAAACATACATTGCCCATCGGTACCTCTGTGTAGTGAAGCAAACATGAAGAGACTGGTTTGATGCAGCTCTCCATGCTACTCTATCCTGTGCATGCTTCTTCATCTCCGAATAACTACTGCAACATACATCCTTCTGAATCTGCTTAGTGTATTCATCTCTTGGTCTAAATCTATGATTTTTACTCTCTACGTTTCCCTCCAGTATTAAACTGGTGATCCCTTGGTGCCTCAGAACGTGCCCTACCAATCTGTCCCTTCTTTTAGTCAGGCTGTGCCACAATTATCTCCCCGATCACAATATTTACGCTCGACGTTTAGGTATTAGCATGGTGCTCGAGGTCTTGGCGTGAAAGACACAGATGACAAGAGAACAGGAATAAACAACGTAGCCGACCGGGGTTGCCGAGCGGTTCTAGGCGCTACAATCTGGAACCGCGCGACCGCTACGGTCGCAGGTTCGAATCCTGCCTCGGGCATGGATGTGTGTGATGTCCTTAGGTTGGTTAGGTTTAAGTAGTTCTAAGTTCTAGGGGCCTGATGACCTCAGAAGTTAAGTCCCATAGTGCTCACAGCCATTTTTAAACAGCGTAATCCTACAACCTCACATGTAGTACAATAAAAATAAACTTGCTACACCGTACAGTTCAAATGGTTCAAATGGCTCTGAGCACTTTGGGACTCAACATCTGTGGTCATCAGTCCCCTAGAACTTAGAACTGCTTAAACCTAACTAACCTAAGGACATCACACACATCCATGCCCGCGGCAGGATTCGAACCTGCGACCGTAGCGGTCACGCGATTCCAGACTGACGCGCCTAGAACCGCACGGCCACACCGGCCGCCCACCATACAGTCATAACAGCTATACAAAAAGGGCCTTTTAGACTGCTACACGAAATTCACACTATATTACGCTATTTCACCTTGTTGCTCGAGGTTTATATTCTGGCATACTGCTCGAGGTCTAAGTGTGAAATAGGTACTGACAGGGACAGTCAGAATGAATAGTATAGTTCCAAAAATTGCCAGGTCGTAATATTCGGTATTTCTATACACTTTGCAATATAACAAATACCAAAAAAAAAACTGTGACCAGAAATGTCACAAATTAGTAGCATGTCGTCCAATGTGTACGTGATATGTAACGTAAGTGCATAAGATAATTTTAGAGATAAAATGATAAGATGAATGTAGTCAAACCAGGAGCATAGACAATATGTTCTCAGAGTGGGCTTTCCACAATTGTGATGTATGAGCGAAAGAAAATCAATATCGAAGAAACAAGGAGACCTAAATTTCCGTGAAATTATACTATAACATCACCTTTACAAGAGAAATTTTATAAAAACGAATTACAAAAGATCGTCAAAAATAGTAAAAAATTTCTCGTTAGATTCTGATTGGTAATTCAATAAATTATTCAGATTTCTTTTATTACGACTATAAATTTGTGCGTTTTCTAAGACGTCTGATCCTTTCCCTTTAGGAAAACTGTCACATTACGATGAATATAAGTAATGCTATGTTTCGTGTCTCACAGACGATCTCCGAAGGTGGTTTTGTTATGGTTACTAGTGTGGTCCCTAAAGCTCGTAAGAAATGACGTTACCGTCTGTCCCACACAAAAAGCTCTGCATACACTGAACTTGAGTTTGTAAACACCCATTCCATTACATTCGTCATCAGTCATCTCAGTTTTGTGTCTTAACTTATGCTTTAGGGTAATGGAAGTTTTAAAAGCAGGATTTACATTTTACTTCCTGAAGCGCCTTTCAGTTTTGTCCGATATCTTCCCTCTGTATGTTATGGAAATGTATTTCAATTGGATCTTTACTTAACGTCTGTTTTAGTTTTACATAAAGATCTTCGACTATGGTCTGAGAATACCCATCACCTTCAGCAATATGTTTTAATGTTGCCAATTCACGATCAATACTTTTGGCATCCCTTAAAATTCTGAGTAACACTGTGTTAAAATGAGCAATGGATGACATGAGCAAACTTTAATGATCATATCATTATTCCCCTGTTTCCGAAACATGCTGAAGGCATGATTACCATTCTATTTCTTAATGGTGTTATATAAATAATTTATGGTATTATCGTTTTCCTTTTCTAATGTAACCCGGCCGAAGTGGTCGTGCGGTTAAAGGAGCTGCAGTCTGGAAACGCAAGACCGCTACGGTCGCAGGTTCGAATCCTGCCTCGGGCATGGATGTTTGTGATGTCCTTAGGTTAGTTAGGTTTAACTAGTTCTAAGTTCTAGGGGACTAATGACCTCAGAAGTTGAGTCCCATAGTGCTCAGAGGCATTTGAACCATTTTTTAAATGTAAACACTATTTTCTTATGTTTTCTATTCGACGTTGTTATATATTTCTGAACATCTACTTGACGACCCTTTACCAGGACGATAATTTCATCTACGTAACGTGTAAATTATATGATATTTTTCTTGAGATCATCACTCTGACGAAAAAAAGATTTTTCTAAGTTACTGATAAAGATGTCTGCCAAGCTACCACACAGGTTGTCACCCATGGCCAATCCTTCAGTTTGGTGGTAAAATTTATTATTAAATTGGATATACGAGGGCGGTTCAGAAAGTAACCTCCGATTGGTCACAGTGCGGGTTGTGGGGGGAGTAGCGACGCCATCTGTGCGTTCACGCACTCAACAGGTCAGTCGGCATCAAGCTGTGGTCGAGTGAACGTCGTACCTGCGCTAGTTTAGTTTTTGCGGCAGTTTGAAATGTGTGCTGCAATAGAAAACCCCGCCAAATGTGAAGTGCGTGCTGTCATAAGGTTTTTTACAGCCAAAGGATATTCTGCAGCAGCTATTCATCGTGAGCTTTGTGCCGTGTACGGACCAAGATTTATGAGTGAAGGAGTTGTCTGTGAATGGGTACGTTTATTTAAAAGTGGACGAGAAAACGTTCATGATGAAGAGAGGAGTGGTAGACCATCATTGGTGACTGACGAACTCGTTCAGACAGTTGATGCAAAAGTTCGTGAAAATCGACGTTTCTCAATGTCGGTGTTGTCTACTGGTTTTCCACAGATTTCTAAGACTCTCTTGTACGAGATAGTGACAGCAAGATTGGGTTACCGTAAGTTCTGTGCACGATGGGTGCCCAAAATTCTTACCGACCACCACAAAACTCAAAGAATGGCCTCTGCATTAGACTTTCTGTCATGTTATGAGGACGAAGGAGAACCATTGTTAAACAGAATCGTGACCGGTGACGAAACCTGGATTAAGTACGTGAACCCTGAGACAAAAGAACAATCAAAGATGTGGGCACATTCAAATTCGCCTACCAAACCAAGAAAAGCCTCGCAAGATTTTTCTGCCAGAAAACTGATGGCAACGGTGTTTTGGGATGCCAAAGGGGTGTTGTTGGTTGAATTCATGGAACGTGGTACGACCATTAATCAAGACGTGTACTGTGAAACAATAAAAAAGTTACGACGGGCTATACAGAACAAACGCCGTGGTATGCTGACTTCCGGTATAGTTTTTTTGCACGATAACGCCCGTCCTCACTCTGCTCGCAGAACAACGGCCCTTCTTGAGTCCTTCAAGTGGGACGTTATCAACCATCCACCTTACAGCCCAGACCTGGCGCCAAGTGATTATCACCTCCTCATGCATTTGAAGAAATGGCTCGGGTCACAGCGGTTTGATGACGACGAAGAGCTCAAAGATGCGGTCACAGGCTGGCTCCAGGCACAAGCGGGTGATTTTTATGCAGAAGGAATTTCAAAGCTTGTGAAGAGATACGATAAGTGCCTCAATCGCTATGGAGACTATGTAGAAAAATAGTGCAAAGATGTAGTTGTAAGATGTATGTATTAAAATATTTTTATTTAACTTGGTGTATTTTTTTAAATCAACCGGAGGTTACTTTCTGAACGGCCCTCGTAATTGTAAGGCACTGATAACTCAAGCAACTCAGTCAGCTCGACAATTTCTCCCTGACTTAATCTAAGACGAGTTAACAAACTATACTTTATTATTTGAAGACATTCCCCAGTCGATATGTTCGTACAGAGGTTCGCTATATCAAAGCATGCTAACACCGATTCATTGCGTACCTTAATGTTCTACAAAAAATATGTAAGTTCCTATTTTTTATATTCGTGGGATTCTGAAAAACAAATGATGTTTTGATTCCTTATTTAGCAACTTATTTAGTTCGTAATTTGGCAATGATCTATTATCCACAATAGGCCTTATCGTTTTGCTAGGAATGTGTTTCATAATCTGTGAGGGTAACTTTGGTACACTCGCATTCGTCATATTGACATACCGTTTCTAATTTTCAATTAATATGAAACTATATTTATTGGTTTTATTTCTTACGACCGGATTAAATTGTCTTAGTCGGGTTCTTAGCGATTTGTACCATGTTATACCCTTTGCAAAATTACTTTTATCGGCTTTCATAGCAGTACCTTTTATCATCCTTCTAGTTTACGTGACTAGAATTTACAAGCTCGGTCACGTTGCTACCACATAAGGGCGTACTTGATTCACTTTTTGAAACTTTTGCGGTACCAACAGCACCAGCAATACCCTGACTCTTCTTTATTCCTCACTTATGTAAAGCATTCTTAGTCTCTCCTAGTACTTCCTTAATGTCACGTTGTCTAAAATTATTATGAACGTTTTGCTAAGCCTCTCTGTAGCAATTCCTGTTCTGCATGAGAAAAAAAACCTGTTAGATTTTCAGCTCTATCCGGAAAGGACACTACTTTTGATATTTGTATTAACTTGTTTAAAGAAATCTACTCGTAAGGTTTCCATTTGCTTGCAATGCCTATGTTGAATTAACTTTGACATTTCACCATCACAATACAGAATAAAATTTTTCATCTTTAAAAAACACTCCTTTGTCAATTTCCTTTTTAAAGAAAATTCAGTACTGTCAGTGCCATTAGATAAAAGATGATATTTTTGTAAAACTCTCTAATTTGTTACTTAATCCATTTGACCTCTGATTTGGACTTCACAATTTTAGGAAGTTTTGAGGAATTTTTAGTATTGATTATGTCACACTTGAGAATAATCCTACGCTTTACACATCATTTGTGGAAACGGATTTGTTGCTGATATTTACTTACCTTATTTTTAATTTTCAGCAAAGTATGAAACTCTTCAATAGCCTAGTTACTCAGAATATCGTTATGTGCTTGACATTGTCAAGTTAGGGGGCGATCTAGATTAACGCGGAAACGTACAGCTTCAAAAACCCAAGATCACTATTGTACAGCATTTATTGTACCTACTACCTGCTGAGTAATACAATAAAATAAACTTGCTGTACAATATGGTCATATATTCATAAAAGCTATACAAACAGGGCTATGTCACTTGCTGTGCACAATTCACACTATATTCACTCATATGACAAGTGTATTTTTATTGGACTACATAGCACATTGCTGGATTAGCTGTATATTACTGTGATGCTGTCATTTGGCTCCTTCACAACAAGACTTCGAGGACCATTCCAGTACCTAACCGTCAAGTTCATAGCGTAAATATTCTGACTGTATAAAGCCAGCTTAGTACACTATTGGCCATTAAAATTGCTACACCAAGAAGAAATGCAGATGATAAACGGGTATTCATTGGACAAATATATTATACTCGAACTGACATGTGGTTACATTTTCACGCAATTTGGCTGCAAAGATCCTGAGAATTCAGTACATAGAACAACCACCTCTGGACGTAATAACGGCCTTGATATGCCTGGGCATTGAGTCAAACAGAGCTTGGATGGCGTCTACAGGCACAGCTGCCCATGCAGCTTCAACACGATACCACAGTTCATCAAGAGTAGTGACTGGCGTATTGTGACGAGCCAGTTGCTCGGCCACCATTGACCAGACGTTTTCAGTTGGTGAGAGATCTGGGGAATGTGCTGGCCAGGGCAGCAGTCGAACATTTTCTGTATCCAGAAAGGCCTGTACAGGACCTGCAACATGCGGACGTGCATTATCCTGCTGAAATGTAGGGTATCGCAGGGATCGAATGAAGGGTAAAGCCACGGGTCGTAACACATCCGCAATGTAATTTCCACTGTTCAAAGTGCCGTCAACGTGAACAAGAGGTGGCAGAGACGTGTAACCAATGCACTCCACACCATCACGCCAGGTGATACGCCAGTATGGCGGTGACGAATACACGTTTCCAATGTGCGTTCACCGCGATGACGCCAAACACGGATGCGACCGTCACGATGCTGTAAACAGAACCTGGATTCGTCCGAAAAAATGACGTTTTGCCATTCGTGCACCCAGGTTCGTCGTCGAGTACACCATCGCAGGTGCTTCTGTCTGTGATGCAGCGTCAAAGGTAACCGCAGCCACGGTCTCCGAGCTGATAGTCCGTGCTGCTTCAAACGTCGTCGAACTGTTCGTGCAGATGGTTATTGTCTTGCAAACGTCCCAGTCTGTTGACTCAGGGATCGAGACGTGGCAGCACGATCCGTTACAGCCATGCGGATAAGATGCCTGTCATCTCGACTGCTAGTGGTACGAGGCCGTTCGGATCCAGCACGGCGTTCCGTATTACCCTCCTGAACCCACCGATTCCATATTCTGCTAACAGTCATTGGATCTCGACCAACGCGAATAGCAAAGTCGCGATACGATAAACTACAATTTCGATAGGCTACAATCCGACCTTTATCAAAGTCGGAAATGTGATGGTACGCATTTCTCCTCCTTACACGAGGCATCACAACAACGTTTCACCAGGTAACGCCGGTCAACTGCTGTTTGTGTACGAGAAATCGGTTGGAAACTTTCCTCATGTCAGCACGTTGTAGGTGTCGCCACCGGCGCTAACCTTGTGTGAATGCTCTGAAAAGCTAATCATTTGCATATCACAGCATGTTCTTCCTGTTGTTTAAATTTCGCGTCTGTAGCACGTCATCTTCGTGGTCTAGCAATTTTAATGGCCAGTAGTGCAATTTCATTGAATGGTTTGCTTACTTGTAAATGAAGCCTTTGTGGTGGTGATGAATACAACATTAATTATTCCCTTTATCGTTTCTTCATGTCTGCTTAACTACAGCGAGGTAAAGAACAGCAATGTGTGATTGTTGAGGGTTTATGCTGCCTGTGTTTTATGACACGTATATTTTTATTGTATTTGTTTTTCTAAAACGAACTTGCCATATGACTGGCTTCAATACTTGTGCGTTAAACGATGCATTGAAAGTGCAGCGCTTCCTGTTAAGTCTGAAGTTTTACTTCTCTTTTTCCACTAATATAGACCGCCCCCTAACTTGACAGTGTCCATCATATGCAATAAAGGAATCAAGTTGAAATTTACAATGAGGTGCGAAAATTCATGGGGTGACCTTATGCACATGTTCAGATGGCGGCAGTGTACCTGCCAGGTTAGCCGAGAGCATATAGCTGGCACGGTAGCTCAGCGTGTTCGGTCAGAGAGCCGGTTGTCCTCTGTAATAAAAAAAGTCAGTGGAAGGGTCAACCAGCGAACTTGAACAGGATGTCTTGCGACGTCCGCAACGATCAATAACGAACAAAATGGAAAAAAAAGAGCGCTAACGCGCTGCTTGCTGGCCTTGGGTAGGCGCGCCCGCCCCGGATCGAATCCGCCCGCTGGATTAATGACGACGGTCGGTGTGCCGGTCAGCCTGGATGTGGTTTTTAGGTGGTTTTCCACATCCCACTACGTGAATCCCGGGCTGGTCCCCACGTCCCGCCTCAGTAACACAACTCTCAAACATTTGAAACACATTCACACTATTTCACGATTTACACTATATGCAGACAGCTTGGGTACACTAATCCTGTTGTGGGGGGTATGGGGTGGCAGCAGGAAGGGCATCCGGCCACCCCTTAAAATTAACCGTGCCAAATCCGTACTTAACCTTGCCGACCCTGCCCACAATGTGGGATAAAGGCAGTAGCGAAAGAAGAAGAACAAGAAGATGGCGGCAGCATTACGTATACAGTGTGAAAGCACAGTGTATTGGTGGAGTTGTCATTTGTACCCATGTGATTCTTATGACAAGTTTTCCGACGTCATTATGGCTACACGATGAGAATTAAGAGACTTTGAATGGAGATGGTGGTTGGAGCTAGACGCATGGTGCGCTCCATTTCGGAAATCGTTAGGAAATTCAATACTGAAAGAGACCGATCGCAGTGGCGCAGTGGTTAGACACTGGACTCGCATTCGGGAGGACGACGGTTCAATCCCGCGTCCGGCCATCCTGATTGAGGTTTCTCATCATTTCCCTAAATCGCTCCAGGCAAATGCCGGGATGGTTCCTTTCAAAGGGCAGGGCCAGCTTCCTTCCCCGTCCTTCCCTAATCCGATGAGACCAATGACCTTGCTGTCTGGTCTCCTTCCCCAAAACAACCAACCAACCAATACTCAGAGATGCGCAGTATCGTTCAATCCCATGTCCGGCTATCCTGATTTAGGTTTCCCATCATTTCCCTAAATCGCTCCAGGCAAATGCCGGGATGGTTCCTTCCAAAGGGCACGGCCGACTTCCTTCCCTGTCCTTCACTAATCCGATGAGACTAATGACCTCGCTGTCTGTTCTCCTTCCCCAAAACAACCAACCAACCAATACTCAGAGATGCGCAGTATCGTTCAATCCCATGTCCGGCTATCCTGATTTAGGTTTCCCATCATTTCCCTAAATCGCTCCAGGCAAATGCCGGGATGGTTCCCTCCAAAGGGCACGGCCGACTTCCTTCCCTGTCCTTCCCTAATACGATGAGACCAATGACCTTGCTGTCTGGTCTCCTTCCCCAAAACAACCAACCAACCAAAGAGATGCGCAGTATCGTTCAATCCCATGTCCGGCTATCCTGATTTACGTTTCCCATCATTTCCCTAAATCGCTCCAGGCAAATGCTGGAATGGTTCCTTCCAAAGGGCACGGCCGACTCCCTTCCCCATCCTTCACTAATCCGATGAGACTAATGACCTCGCTGTCTGGTCTCCTCCCCCAAAACAACCAAACAACCAATACTCAGAGATGCGCAGTATAGTTCAACCCCATGTCCGGCTATCCTGATTTAGGTTTCCCATCATTTCCCTAAATCGCTCCAGGCAAATGCCGGGATGGTTCCTTTCAGAGGGCACGGCTGACTTCCTTCCCCGTCCTTCACTAATCCAATGAGACTAATGACCTCGCTGTCTGGTCTCCTTCCCCAAAACAACCAACCAACCAATACTCAGAGATGCACAGTATAGTTCAATCCCGTGTCCAGCTATCCTGATTTAGGTTTCCCATCATTTCCCTAAATCGCTCCAGGCAAATGCCGGGATGGTTCCTTCCAAAGGGCACGGCCGACTTCCTTCCCTGTCCTTCCGTAATCCAATGAGACCAGTGACCTTGCTGTCTGGTCTCCTTCCCCAAAACAACCAACCAACCAATACTCAGAGATGCGCAGTATCGTTCAATCCCGTGTCCGGCTATCCTGATTTAGGTTTCCCATCATTTCCCTAAATCGCTCCAGGAAAATGCCGGGATGGTTCCTTCCAAAGGGCACGGCCGACTTCCTTCCCTGTCCTTCCCTAATCTGATGAGACCAATGACCTTGCTGTCTGGTCTCCTTCCCCAAAACAACCAACCAACCAAAGAGATGCGCAGTATCGTTCAATCCCATGTCCGGCTATCCTGATTTAGGTTTCCCATCATTTCCCTAAATCGCTCCAGGCAAATGCCGGGATGGTTCCTTCCAAAGGGCACGGCCGACTTCCTTCCCCGTCCTTCACTAATCCGATGAGACTAATGACCTCGCTGTCTGGTCTCCTTCCCCAAAACAACCAACCAACCAATACTCAGAGATGCGCAGTATCGTTCAATCCCGTGTCCGGCTATCCTGATTTAGGTTTCCCATCATTTCCCTAAATCGCTCCAGGCAAATGCCGGGATGGTTCCCTCCAAAGGGCACGGCCGACTTCCTTCCCTGTCCTTCCCTAATACGATGAGACCAATGACCTTGCTGTCTGGTCTCCTTCCCCAAAACAACCAACCAACCAAAGAGATGCGCAGTATCGTTCAATCCCATGTCCGGCTATCCTGATTTACGTTTCCCATCATTTCCCTAAATCGCTCCAGGCAAATGCTGGAATGGTTCCTTCCAAAGGGCACGGCCGACTCCCTTCCCCATCCTTCACTAATCCGATGAGACTAATGACCTCGCTGTCTGGTCTCCTCCCCCAAAACAACCAAACAACCAATACTCAGAGATGCGCAGTATAGTTCAACCCCATGTCCGGCTATCCTGATTTAGGTTTCCCATCATTTCCCTAAATCGCTCCAGGCAAATGCCGGGATGGTTCCTTTCAGAGGGCACGGCTGACTTCCTTCCCCGTCCTTCACTAATCCAATGAGACTAATGACCTCGCTGTCTGGTCTCCTCCCCCAAAACAACCAACCAACCAATACTCAGAGATGCACAGTATAGTTCAATCCCGTGTCCAGCTATCCTGATTTAGGTTTCCCATCATTTCCCTAAATCGCTCCAGGCAAATGCCGGGATGGTTCCTTCCAAAGGGCACGGCCGACTTCCTTCCCTGTCCTTCCGTAATCCAATGAGACCAGTGACCTTGCTGTCTGGTCTCCTTCCCCAAAACAACCAACCAACCAATACTCAGAGATGCGCAGTATCGTTCAATCCCGTGTCCGGCTATCCTGATTTAGGTTTCCCATCATTTCCCTAAATCGCTCCAGGCAAATGCCGGGATGGTTCCTTCCAAAGGGCACGGCCGACTTCCTTCCCCGTCCTTCACTAATCCGATGAGACTAATGACCTCGCTGTCTGGTCTCCTTCCCCAAAACAACCAACCAACCAATACTCAGAGATGCGCAGTATCGTTCAATCCCGTGTCCGGCTATCCTGATTTAGGTTTCCCATCATTTCCCTAAATCGCTCCAGGCAAATGCCGGGATGGTTCCCTCCAAAGGGCACGGCCGACTTCCTTCCCTGTCCTTCCCTAATACGATGAGACCAATGACCTTGCTGTCTGGTCTCCTTCCCCAAAACAACCAACCAACCAAAGAGATGCGCAGTATCGTTCAATCCCATGTCCGGCTATCCTGATTTACGTTTCCCATCATTTCCCTAAATCGCTCCAGGCAAATGCTGGAATGGTTCCTTCCAAAGGGCACGGCCGACTCCCTTCCCCATCCTTCACTAATCCGATGAGACTAATGACCTCGCTGTCTGGTCTCCTCCCCCAAAACAACCAAACAACCAATACTCAGAGATGCGCAGTATAGTTCAACCCCATGTCCGGCTATCCTGATTTAGGTTTCCCATCATTTCCCTAAATCGCTCCAGGCAAATGCCGGGATGGTTCCTTTCAGAGGGCACGGCTGACTTCCTTCCCCGTCCTTCACTAATCCAATGAGACTAATGACCTCGCTGTCTGGTCTCCTTCCCCAAAACAACCAACCAACCAATACTCAGAGATGCACAGTATAGTTCAATCCCGTGTCCAGCTATCCTGATTTAGGTTTCCCATCATTTCCCTAAATCGCTCCAGGCAAATGCCGGGATGGTTCCTTCCAAAGGGCACGGCCGACTTCCTTCCCTGTCCTTCCGTAATCCAATGAGACCAGTGACCTTGCTGTCTGGTCTCCTTCCCCAAAACAACCAACCAACCAATACTCAGAGATGCGCAGTATCGTTCAATCCCGTGTCCGGCTATCCTGATTTAGGTTTCCCATCATTTCCCTAAATCGCTCCAGGAAAATGCCGGGATGGTTCCTTCCAAAGGGCACGGCCGACTTCCTTCCCTGTCCTTCCCTAATCTGATGAGACCAATGACCTTGCTGTCTGGTCTCCTTCCCCAAAACAACCAACCAACCAAAGAGATGCGCAGTATCGTTCAATCCCATGTCCGGCTATCCTGATTTAGGTTTCCCATCATTTCCCTAAATCGCTCCAGGCAAATGCCGGGATGGTTCCTTCCAAAGGGCACGGCCGACTTCCTTCCCCGTCCTTCACTAATCCGATGAGACTAATGACCTCGCTGTCTGGTCTCCTTCCCCAAAACAACCAACCAACCAATACGCAGAGATGCGCAGTATCGTTCAATCCCGTGTCCGGCTATCCTGATTTAGGTTTCCCATCATTTCCCTAAATCACTCCAGGAAAATGCCGGGATGGTTCCTTTCAAAGGGCACGGCCGACTTCCTTCCCCGTCCTTCACTAATCCGATGAGACTAATGACCTCGCTGTCTGGTCTCCTTCCCCAAAACAACCAACCAACCAATACTCAGAGATGCGCAGTATCGTTCAATCCCGTGTCCGGCTATCCTGATTTAGGTTTCCCATCATTTCCCTAAATCGCTCCAGGCAAATGCTGGGATGGTTCCTTCCAAAGGGCACGGCCGTCTTCCTTCCCCGTCCTTCACTAATCCGATGAGACTAATGACCTCGCTGTCTGGTCTCCTTCCCCAAAACAACCAACCAACCAATACTCAGAGATGCGCAGTATCAAGAGCGTGCCGACAAACAGCAAATTTCAGGCATAACCTCTCCCCATGGACAAGGCAGTGGCCGACGGCCTTCACTTAACGACCAAGGTAGACATCAATGTGGGACGACGATGAGCGTGTTCGTTGGTACAGTGCGACGAAATTTGGCATTAATGGGTTATGACAGCTATGCAGCGCCTGTTCTGGGCTCATGATCATATCGGATGGACCCTAGACGACTGGAAAACCTAAGCCTGGCCAGATGAGTCCCGATTTCAGTTGGTAAGAGCTGACGGTAGGGTTCGAGTGTAGTGCAGACACCACTAAGACATGGAGCCAAGTTGCCAACAAGGCACTGTGCAAGCTGGTGGTCAGTTCGGTGCCACACATCTTCACACAGCATTCTTCCATCGCGCGTCACTGTATTTCGCTCTGTGGTATTCAAACGTATTTATTTTGCAGTGGAAGCCATCAAACCTATATTCAGGACAGTGGAATTTAAAATTTCCTATGGTGACTCTCGTGCTCCCAGTCGGCCACAGCCGACATAATAGTGGGACTGTGTTTACATGGAATAGCCTGGATTCTCTGTTCCAAATGAAGCGATCATTGACTGGAAATGGTTGTCAACATAAAAGTTTTCTGGCCGTGGTACCGCGTCATAATGTAAAAAATACTGCTTCTGCTGGAGAAAAACCAACGTTTCGGCTACGATTGCAGCGGCCTTCTTCTGGGTCTAATGGTGCGTTCCAGTTAGGCAGTGTCCTCTATATTTTGTTTTTAGAGAGCAGGGTGGAAAGAATACATTGGAAGCCTGTATGAGAGGGAACATCTGTCTGATGTGATAGAAGAAGAAATAGGAGTCGATTTAGAAGAGATAGGGGATCTAGTACTAGAATCAGAATTTAAGAGAGCTTTGGAGGCCTTAAGATCAAATAAGGCAGAAGGGATAGATAATATTCCGTCAGAATTTCTAAAATCATTGGAGGGAAGTGGCAACAAAACGACTATTCACAAGAGCTGACAAGTGCGACAGTTACCGCACAATCAGCTTAACAGTTCATGTATCCAAGTTGCTTACAACTATAATATACAGAAGAATGGAAAAGAAAAGTGAGGATGCGCTAGATGACGATCAGTTTGGATTTAGAAATGGTAAAGGCACGAGAGAAGCAATTCTGGCATTGCGGTTAATAATGGAAGCAAGACTAAAGAAAAATCAAGACACATTCATACGATTTGTCGACCAGGAAAAACCGTTCGACAATGTAAAATGGTGCAAGACGTTCGAAATTGTGAAAAACGTAGGGGTAAGCTATAGGCAGAGACGGGTCATATACAATTTGTACAACAGCCAAGAGGTAATAATAAGAGTGGACGACCAAGAAGGAACTGCTGGTATTAAAAAACGTGTAAGACAAGGATGCAGCCTTTCGCCCCTACTCTTCAATCTGTATGTTGAGGAGGCAATTATGGAAGTAAAAGAAAGGTTTAAGAGTCGAATTAAAATTCAAGGTGAAATCATCTCAATGATACGATTCGCTGATGACATTGCTATCCTAAGTGAAAGTGAAGAAGAATTGCATGATCTGCTGAATAGAATGAACAGTCTAATTAGTACAGAGTATGGATTGTGAGTAAATCGGTGAAAGGCGAAGGTAATGAGAAGTAGTATGAATGAGAACAGCAATAAACTTCAGATCAGGATTGATGATCACGAAGTAGATGAAGTTAAGGAATTCTGCTAACTAGACAATAAATAACGAGCAATGGAAGGAGCAAGGAGAACATCAAAAGCAAACTAGGGCTGGCAAATAGGGCATTCCTGGCTAAGAGAAGTCTATTAATATCAAATATCAGCCTTAATTTGAGGAAGAAATTTTTGATAATGTACGTCTGGGGTACAGCATTGAATGGTAGTGAAACATAGTCTGTGGGAAAACCGGAACAGAAAAGAATCGAAACATTTGAGATGTGTTGCTACAGACGAATGTTGAAAATTAGGTGGACTGATAAGGTAAGGAATGAGGAGATTCTACGCAGAATCGGAAAGAAAAGGAATATGCGGAAAACACTGATAAGGAGAAGGGACAGGATGATAGGACATCTGCTAAGACATGAGGGAATGACTTCCATGGTACTAGAGAGAGCTGTAGAGGGCAAAAACAGTAGAGGAAGACAGAGATTGGAATACGTCAAGCAAATAATTGAGGACGTAGATTGCAAGTGCTCCTATCAGATGAAGAGCTTGCCACAGGAGAGGAATTCGTGGCGCGGGCTGCATCAAACCAGCCAGAAGACTGTGAGGGCGGATCCACCGCGTTAGGAGCACTAGGAGGTGCCTCGGAAGCAGAGGCCATGGGCAAAACAAACGACACCCCTCCGCCATCGCTACATACCGTGGCAGCAACCTGAAGGTGACTGACTGCATTGCATTTGAAAGTTTTATTACCAAAAATTATCATCATGGCAACAGGTATACGGAAACATGTAAGCTCTATCTCTGACAATATTATCCTTATCTATACTTTTTCTCTAAAACTTGCTCAGCTATCTAGTGAAACTTCGTTATCGTTATCATAAAATCTGATATGTAGCTATACCACTGGCATTATGAAAACCATTATCCCGACATGTCAGTATTCGAGCATTTTCAGGAACTTGCTGCTATCGGACACTTAAGTGTTCTAATGTAGAAGAAAAAAGAGAAATTAATTACTCTTCCTATGAATCATGACAGGTCAGGTCTTATGTATCTGACTGCATTTTTTTTAGAGTACTTTCTAACATCTCCTAACAATCATACTGTGATGCCCCTGCTTGTGGCCGGCCGCGGTGGTCTCGCGGTTCTAGGCGCGCAGTCCGGAACCGTGCGACTGCTACGGTCGCAGGTTCGAATCCTGCCTCGGGCATGTATGTGTGTGATGTCCTTAGGTTAGTTAGCTTTAAGTAGTTCTAAGTTCTAGGGGACTGATAACCACAGCAGTTGAGTCCCATAGTGCTCAGAGCCATTTGAACCATTTTTTTTGAACCCCCGCTTGTGACTGATAACTTACCTCATCTTGCCACTGCAACTGAATATTCCGCATTCAGCAACATGCTGAATTAATTCAAAGAAATACTGCTATCCATGCAGAGTGCAATGCATGGTCACAACTACTGATGCAACTATTCCGCTTCTTCCTTTTTTACAGAAATTAAATGATGTGGAGGAGTTTAGTCAAACCACCTTAAGTGGTTTAAAAAAATGAAACTAATCAATATACACTTTTGATTTACTGTGTTCTGAAATTGATGATCCAGACATTGACAATCTTTACTCTACCTTTCTTTTCCATGGGCAGTTTGATCAGCAAAAACTTTAATTATTCCATGATATCTTTAATCAATAACCACATACCTTGTCACAACAAAGCTGGCCAGAGTGGCCGTGCGGTTCTAGGCGCTACAGTCTGGAGCTGAGCGACCGCTACAATCACAGGTTCGAATCCTGCCTCGGGCATGGTAGTGTGTGATGCCCTTAGGTTGGTTAGGTTTAATTAGTTCTAAGTTCTAGGCGACTGACGACCTCAGAAGTTAAGTCGCCTAGTGCTCAGAGCCATTAGAACCATTTTTTGTCACAACAAAGACGTGAGTAGTACTTTGAATGTATGCAGACACAGATCTGACAAAGCCCCTCCAGTGCACAAGTAAGTAACGTCAACATGCAGCAAAAGGGCCAATTACCAAAAATCCTCGGTTAATACAAAAATCTCCTCTCACGTCTCTAGCACAGTCATGGGAGGTTGAAAACTCTTCTGACACGTGGCTTTTCTCCATGCCAGTCTGCGTCCCACTACTCTGTACAACTGTTCGCTCACTACCACTTGCGATAGTAATATCTCAGACAAAGAGTTTGTGTAAGCACGCAACAGCAGAATCAGTAGGCAGCTTTCTAGAAAAATGATATGAACGTACAACTTTCACATTGCGTGCATTATCTATCAAAAGTACCAGGTGATCAAAAAGTCAGTATAAATTTGAAAACTGAATAAATCACGGAATAATGTAGATAAAGAGGTACAAATTGACACACATGCTTGGAATGACATGGGGTTTTATAAGAACCAAAAAATACAAAAGTTCAAAAAATGTCCGACAGATGGCGCTTCATCTCATCAGAATAGCAATAATTAGCATAACAAAGTAAGACAAAGCAGGATGTCGTCCTTCACAGGAAATGCTCAATATGTCCACCATCATTCCTCAACAATAGCTGTAGTCGAGGAATAATGTTGTGAACAGCACTGTAAAACATGTCTGGAGTTATGGTGAGGCATTGGCGTCGGATGTTGTCTTTCAGCATCCCTAGAGATGTCGGTCGATCACGATACATTTGCGACTTCAGGTAACCCCAAAGCCAATTATCGCACGGTTTGAGGTCTGGGGGCCTGGGAGGCATGACGAAACTGGCGGCTGAGCACACCAAACGACGCGTGCAAGAGATCTTTCACGCGTGTAGCAATACTTTGTTGTTTTTTTGGTTCTAATAAAACCCCATGTCATTCCAAGCATGTGTGTCAATTTTTACCTCTCTATCTACATTATTCCGTGGTTTATTAGGTTTTCAAAGTTATACTAACTTTTTGATCACCCAGTACAATACAAAAATGTTACTGCATGCAGACATGAACATAATGTAAGGTGTAGTCGTGTTTCAGTAAGCAGATAAAAAATATTTTATGATATCTTCTCTCTCTACAAGTATAAACTGTAGTACACTGCTCGCTTGTTTTTGTATGTCTGGACCGGTTCTTGCCAGTATTGACATGGGTACCAGCCAAAAATGATCGGAATTAGAATTAATATGAATCAACGGGGACAGGTGAAAATGTGTGCCCCAACTGGGACTCGAACCCGGGATCTCCTGCTTACATGGCCGACGCTCTATCCCTCTTTTTTTTTTTAATTCTTTGTTCATCTCATTTTGTTCGTTGTATATGTTCGGTGCAGACATCTCATGACACCTGTTCAGGTTGTTCGTTGATCCGTTCGCTCAGTTTTTTTATTACAGAGGGCAGCTAACTCTCTGACCGAACATGCTGAGCTATCGATGTTCTCGATTCTATGGATGGATGAAATGTCTGCACACATAATTAAGCTTGTATGGAACTCACAGTGCACAAGTCCTCCACACCTGGGTATAATTACACACAGCAAGGCACTTCAGCCACAGCCATCTTCAGAGTCGGCCAAATAAATATGAAGGATAATTTTTTTAAAATTCCGATTGCTCATGCAATTAAAACCACGGTAAAAATTGTATGAAACTTTGTGCAGATGTGTTGTGTGGAGCCTCTAGTATACCCGTCGATCGCGTCTTGTCGTATTTTTAGTTGTGTGCGCCCGTGAGCGCGTAAACATGTCTACTCCCCAAAAGATAGCATCTCCTGCCAAGTGTGAAGTGCCTGCTGAGGAGTTCCTCCTGATTTTATGCAACCCCGCATTATGTAACTGTCGCGCGCTTACTTCTTCACGACAGTTCTCGGCCGCACACTGCAGGGGCAACGAGATCGTCCATGCATCTGTTTCGATAGGAAGTGTTTGATCACCCACCACACATCCCGAACTTGGCTTCGTCTGGTTTTCATCTCTTCACTCAATGAACCGCTGTCTGTGAGGACATTTTGGCACACAGAATGAGCTGCATACCAGTGTAAGGGATTGGCGAAAATCACAGGCAGCCGCCTGCTATTATGAGGGATGTGGAAAGTTGGCGCAGCACGCTTGGACGAATGTGTAAGTCAGAGCAACAACTGTGTACAAGGGTCACTCCAAAAGAAATGCACACTATTTTTTAAAAAATCCATCTTTTATTCTACATGTCTTAAAGTTTTACAGTGTGTAGATACATCCTTTAGGAACAATATTTTCATTTCTACACATAATTTCCATCCCTCTCAACTGCCTTACGCCATCTTGCCTGTATACCCGCACGCTAAAATTCTGGACCAACCTGTTGGAGCCACTGTTTGGCAGCGTGCACAAGGGAGTCATCATCTTCAAACCTTCTTCCACGAAGAGAGTCTTTCAGTTTCCCAAAGAGATGATAGTCACATGGAGCCAGGCCAGGACTGTAAGGTGGGTGTTTCAGTGTTGTCCATCTGAGTTTTGTGATCGCTTCCACGGTTTTTTGACTGACATGTGGCCGTACATTGTCATGCGACAGCAAAACATCCTGCTTTTGCCGATGTGGTCGAACACGACTCAGTCGAGCTTGAAGTTTCTTCAGTGTCGCCACATATGCATCAGCATTTATGGTGGTTCATTTGGCACGATGTCCACAAGCAAGAGTCCTTCGGAATCGAGAAACACTGTAGCCATAACTTTTCCAGCAGAAGATGTGGTTTTGAATTTCTTTTTCCTTGGGTGAATTTGCATGATGCCACTCCATTGATTGCCTCTTCGTCTCTGGTGAAAAGTATTGGAGCCATGTTTCATCACCTGTCACAATTCTTCCAAGAAATTCATCTCCACCATTCTCGTACTGTTCCAAAAGTTCGCTGCATACCGTTTTTCTTGTTTCTTTTGAGTCACTGTCAACATTCTGGGAACCCAACTGGCACTAACCTTTTTTTTAAGGCCAACACTTTCAGTATTCTACAAACAAATGGTTCAAATGGCTCTGAGCACTATGGGACTTAACACCTATGGTCATCAGTCCCCTAGAACTTAGAACTACTTAAACCTAACTAACCTAAGGACATCACACAACACCCAGCCATCACGAGGCAGAGAAAATCCCTGACCCCGCCGGGAATCGAACCCGGGAACGCAGGTGTGGGAAGCGAGAACGCTACCGCACGACCACGAGATGCGGGCATTCTACAAACACTTCCTTCCCCTATCCCAGCGTAGCATGACAATTCGTTCACTGTGATGCGTCTGTCAGCAGTCACCAATTCGTTAACTCTCTGCACATTGTCTGGAGTGTGTGCAGTACGAGGCCTGCCGCTGCGAGGACAATCCTCAATACTGCCGTGCCCGCTTTCGTCACGTAACCTGCTTGCCCACCGACTAACTGTACTGCGATAGAGAGCGGCATCTCCGTACACCTTTTTCAACCTCTTGTGGATGTTTCCCACTGTCTCGTTTCCACAGCACGGGAATTCTATGACAGCACGTTGCTTCTGACGAACGTCAAGTGTAGCAGCCATCTTGAAGACATGCTTTGACGGTGCCACTCACGGGAACAGGTTGAACTAAGTTTGAAAACAAGCGGGAAGGATGTATCTACACACTGTAAAATTTTCACACATGCAGAATGAAAACCGTATTTTTACAAAAATAGTGTGGATTTCTTTTCGAGTGACTCTCTTAACTTGAAGGTGTAGCTTACTGTTGCAAATAAGACTTTTTTTTTAAATTCTCAATGTTTTTTTCATTTCACTGCCGATGGAAGCTTGAAAATAAAAGGTCCTTGTAGAACAAACAGGAAGTAGTACGTGTATATAGGGTCATTCGCGAAGATATGCAAATATTTTAATATGTTATTCTACAAGTAAAACTAAAGAAAAAGTTCACATACACATAGGTCTGCAAGTGTTTAGTTACGGAGTTACGGCTAATAAGAGATTTTGCCTGAAACTTCGCTAATACGAAGCCATCGCAAAACTGTACAAGGTTTAAGTAAGGCACGATTTCCATTTATTTTGTTGTTACTGGTCTGGTGATTCTGATAAAACGTGACCCAGACGTGTATCCGCATTAGCTTTCCAGAACATCCAGAGAAGCATGTATGGCAATTTTGAGTCAATTTTACAGAATGAGATTTTCACTCTGCAGCGGAGTGTGTGCTGATATGAAACTTCCTGGCAGATTAAAACTGTGTGCCGGACCGAGACTCGAACTCGGGACCTTTGCCTTTCGCGGGCAAGTGCTCTACCAAATGAGCTACCCAAGCACGACTCACGCCCCGTCCTCACAGCTTTACTTCTGCCAGTACCTCGTCTCCTACCTTCCAAGCTTTACAGAAGCTCTCCTGCGAAACATGCAGAACTAGCACTCCTGAAAGAAAGGATATTGCGGAGACATGGCTTAGCCACAGCCTGGGGGATGTTTCCAGAATGAGATTTTCACTCTGCAGCGGAGTGTGCGCTGATATGAAACTTCCTGGTAGATTAAAACTGTGTGCCCGACCGAGACTCGAACTCGGGACCTTTGCCTTTCGTGGGCAAGTGCTCTACCATCTGAGCTACCGAAGCACGACTCACGGCCGGTCCTCACAGCTTTACTTCTGCCAGTATCTCGTCTCCTACCGCGAAAGGCAAAGGTCCCGAGTTCGAGTCTCGGTCCAGCACACAGTTTTAATGTGCCAGGAAGTTTCATATTAGCGCACACTCCGCTGCAGAGTGAAAATCTCATTCCGACTTTTTCACATGTTATGACCTGCTGCAGTGGAACAGAAAGAGAGCTCTATCGTGTTTTTGTTATAACTATTGTCCTCTGTTTTTAATCTCTCAGTGTAGTAGCAGATAATGTATTTTCTATTACTTCAGTTGAAGATACTGAAGATGGCCGTTGCATAGGTAAAACTGGTAATTCTATTTAAAATGTTTTTCGATCTAGAGAACTAAATAAAAAATATGTAGTACGTTTCACATTTCATTAGTCATATTTAGTCAATACTATCTTCCTTATACGTATTTTAATGAAATCCTTAAACTGCATCACGTGCCACTGCAGACTTGAGAATCTATCTGAGATGTGTCACCTGCAGGAATGCGAAACAATCGCTAACGTAAATGTCTGCTCTTGCTGTTAAGCAGAGTGTAAACGCTAGCCTGTGTTCAGGTTATCTTGCTACTCAGTAATGAGTGGCCTGCTTATGCTCACTATCTCGTGCTGTCTTCCGTTCCTTCTAGTGTAAACGCTTGTTTGCACATACGAACGAACGGCAGTGAATGCTATCAAAATGCCTGCACATGCGCAGTCATCTGTGTTCGCTTGCATTTGTTCCAGGGTTCAGTGGGGCTTTAGTCTGTCGCCAGGTGACAACTGGATGCGGTAAACACTGTTAAAATAAGGTGCGACTCACCCAGGTATTATTTATACAAAGAATACCACAATGAAGATGTATTGAATGTTTACGTTATTATGTTACGCAGAAATAAGTCATGGTCATCACAACTAAATTCTATACCTTATCGATTTAGCCACGTCCCTCTCTCCATTGCCATCCTCTTCAATTCTTCGTACGATTTTATCCCCATGTCTTCTTTGATGTTATTAAAATATGTTGCTCTTGGCCTGCCCCTTGGTTCTAAAATTTTCCTTCAAATACATTCTTCAGGAACTGGTTGTGTCTCATTATGTGAACCTATCTTTTTTTTCTTCCTATATAATTTAGTAGCGTTCTATTCTCATTCACTTCTCTTAAGACCTGTTCATTACTTTTTCTATTTACCCAGCTTGTTTTCGTCATTCTTCTCCATGTCCACATTTCAATTGCTTCCAGTCTCTTTTTTCTGCCTTTCCCAGAGTCCACGCTTCACATCCGTATGTTACGACACTCCATACAAAAGTTTTGACAAACTTTTTCCTACATTCTAGGCTTATATGATTGTTTGTTAGTAAATTCCTTTTATTTTGGAAAGCTTGCTTTACCAAGGCTATTCTTCTCTTTATATCCGTGATACGTTAATTGTCGTCAGTGATTGTGCTCCCCAAATAACAGGAGTTATCAACCTGCTCTAAAACATCATATTCTAGTTTATAATTAGCTTTACCGTTTTCTTTTGTCTTCCCTACTACCATAGTTTTTGCTTTCTTCTTATTTATTTTTAGATCAAATTCTCTTAGGATTTTGGCAAATTTTAGCAAGATAAGCTCCGTTTCCTTTACTGAGTCAGCAAGTACTACAATACCACCTGCAAAACGGATACAGTGTATTCGTTCCCCGTTAATCTTAGTTCCTTTGGTTATTCTTTTCCATTTTTCAATGTTTTTTTTCAATAAATAAGTTGAACAAATATGGTGGTAATGGGCATCCTTGCCTTACTCCCCTCCTTATTTTTGCTTTCATCTTCACACCATTCACTAAAAATGAATTTTTTTTTTAAAGTGGTGAATATTTAACAGTATGCGAAAAACAAAGTTGAATTTATCATTATAACATAATATTTGCCTGAGGGGTGCTCAGAAACTAAGGTTGCAAAGCTTCCAGTGAATGATATACATTTTATTTCCTGCAAGCAATACAGTCATGTGATTGTACATATATTAGGTTACTTTTCTGCATAGCCTCCCTATCGTTTAAGACACTGGTAGCTTGTGGGGTTGTTTTTGAATATAGCGTCTTGGAGAAAATCCTTGCTATCCTGGTCTCCATATTACAATAAGAAGAAGGTTTACAGCAGCAGGAAGAAAAAACGTATGCTCCTGGTGAACTTCAATGCTCATGTGTCTTGGACCACCATTCATTTTTCTTATAATATTTTGAAATTAGTTTTCCCACAAGTTTGTTTTTCTAAGTTCAGTGTCAGATTTTTATCCCAAATACTAACTCATGTCAATGAAATTTTTGCAAGACATAGGCTTCAGGTGAGAGATGAAATAGCGAAGGCAACAAAGGATCTGCATCTGCGTTTCTACTCCGCTAGCCACCCAACGGTGTGTGGCGGAGGGCACTTTACGTGCCACTGTCGTTACCTTCCTTTCCTGTTCCGCCGTGCGGTTAAAGGCGCTGCAGTCTGGAACCGCAAGACCGCTACGGTCGCAGGTTCGAATCCTGCCTCGGGCATGGATGTTTGTGATGTCCTTAGGTTAGTTAGGTTTAACTAGTTCTAAGTTCTATGGGACTAATGACCTCAGCAGTTGAGTCCCATAGTGCTCAGAGCCATTTGAACCATTTTTTCCTGTTCCAGTCGCGTATGGTTCGCGGGAAGAACGATTGCCGAAAAGCCTCTGTGCGCGCTCGAATTTCTCTAATTGTACACTCGTGATCTCCTCGGGACGTATAAGTAGGGGGAAGCAATATATTCGATACCTCATCCAGAAACGCACCCTCTCGAAACCTGGACAGCAAGCTATACCCCGATGCAGAGCGCCTCTCTTGTAGAGTCTGCCACTTGAATTTGCTAAACATCTCCGTAGCGCTGTCAGGCTTACCAAATAACCCTGTGACGAAACGCGCCGCTCTTCTTTGGATCTTCTCTATCTCCTCTGTCAACCCGGCCTGGTACGGATCCCACACTGATGAGCAATACTCAATTATAGGTCTAACGAGTGAAGTAGGTAACGACGAGGACAAGTCTAAATCGTTGGATAACGTAAGAGATATTCATTTTAATTGATGAAAGGTAAAAATATAAAAATTCAGTCAATGAAGCATACTAAAGGAAAGAGGAACGTTTAAAAACTGAGACCGACAGAAAGTACAAATGGCTAAGTAGAAATGGTTAGGGGACAAATGTAAGGATTTAGAAGCAAATATCACTAAGGGCAAGATAGATGCCAACCACGGGAAAATTAGTGAGACCTTTGATATGGTACTGCGTGAAGAAGAATGAGCACTGAAAGACCTAAGTCGAAACAAAGCCCCAGGGGTAGACAACAATCCGCGAGTACTTCTCATAACCTTGGGAGAGACAGCCATGACAAAACTCTTCCATCTGGTGAGCAAGATGTATGAGACAGGCGAAATACCCGCAGACTTCGAGAAGAATATAATAATTCCAATTCCAAAGACTAAAAGTGCTGACAAGTGTGAAAATTACCGAACTATCAGTTCAATATGTCACAATCAGGTAAGTGACAATCTGAGCAGTTCTCTTAGGTTGTTCGCAGATGATGCTGTAATTTACCGTCTAGTAAGGTCATCCGAAGACCAGTATCAGTTGCAAAGTGATTTAGAAAAGATTGCTGTATGGTGTGGCAGGTGGCAGTTGACGCTAAATAACGAAAAGTGTGAGGTGATCCACATGAGTTCCAAAAGAAATCCGTTGGAATTCGATTATTCGATAAGTAGTACAATTCTCAAGGCTGTCAATTCAACTAAGTACCTGGGTGTTAAAATTACGAACAACTTCAGCTGGAAAGACCACACAGATAATATTGTGGGGAAGGCGAGCCAAAGGCTGCGTTTCATTGGCAGGACACTTAGAAGATGCAACAAGTCCACTACACTCGTTCGTCTTCTGTTAGAATATTGCTGCGCGGTGTGGGATCCTTACCAGGTGGGATTGACGGAGGATATCGAAAGGGTGCAAAAAAGGGCAGCTCGTTTTGTATTATCACGTAATAGGGGAGAGAGTGTGGCAGATATTATACGCGAGTTGGGATGGAAGTAATTAAAGCAAAGACGTTTTTCGTCGCGGCGAGATCTATTTACGAAATTTCAGTCACCAAGTTTCTCTTCCGAATGCAAAAATATTTTGTTGAGCCCAACCTACTTAGGTAGGAGTGATCATCAAAATAAAATAAGAGAAATCAGAGCTCGAACAGAAAGGTTTAGGTGTTCGTTTTTCCCGCGCACTGATCGGGAGTGGAATGGTAGAGAGATAGTATGATTGTGGTTCGATGAACCCTCTGCCAAGCACTTAAATGTGAATTGCAGAGTAATCATGTAGATGTAGATGTAGATGCAAAATACTAACGCGAATTCTTTACAACAGAGTGGAAAAACTGGCAGAAGCCGACCTCGTGGGAGATCAATTTGGATTGTGGAGAAAATTAGGAAAACGCGAGGCAATACTCACCCCACAACTTCTCATAGAAGACAGGTTGCATCAATTCACACCTACGTTTCTAGCGTTTGTAGACTTAGGCAAAGCATTTGAGAATGTTGACTCGAATACTCTCTTTCAAATTCTAAACGTGGCAGGGGTAAAACATAGAGAGCGAAAGGCTATTTACAAGTGGTACAGAAACCAGACGGCACTTATAAGAGTCGAAGGGTATGAAAGGGAAGCAGTGGTTGAGAAGGGAGCGAGACAGGACTGTAGTCTAGCCCCGATGTTATTCAATCTTTACACTGAACAAGCAGTAAAGGAAACAAAAAAAAAAAAAAGATTGGAGAAGGAATTAAAACTGATGGAAAAGGAAGAAAAACTCTGAGATTTGCCGATGAGATTGTGCTTCTGTCAGAGACAGCAAAGGACTTGGAAGAGCAGTTGAACGGAATGAACAGTGTCCTGAAAGGAGGATATAAGATGAAAATCAATAAAAGCAAAACAGGGATAATGAAATTTAGTCGAATTGAAGCAGGTGACGATGAAGGAATCAGATTAAGAAATGAGATGCTAAAAGCTATTTGGGCAGCAAAATAGTTGATGATGGCTCAAGTAGAGAGGATATGAAATGTAGACTGGAAAATGTCAAGAAAAGCGTTTCTGAAGAAGAGGAGTTTGTTAACATCGAGTTTAGATTTAAGTGTCAGAAAGTTTTTTCTGGAAGTAGTTCTATGGAGTGTAGCCACGTATGGAAGTGAAACAAGGAGGATAATCCACTTAGACAAGAAGAGAGTACAAGTTTTCGAAATGAGGTGCTGCAGAAGAATGGTGAAGATGAGATGGGTAGGTCACGTAAGTAATAAGGAGGCACTGGACATAACTGTGGAGAAAATAAATTTGTGACACAACATGGTAGGACTCATTTGAAGCATCAGAGGGTCACTAACGTAGTACTAGAGGGATGCCGGGAGAGGTGTGGGGGGAGGGGGGGGGAGAGGGAGGGGGGTAAAAATCATAGAGGGAGGCCAAGAGATGAATACATTAAGCAGATTCAGAAGGATGTAGGTTGCAGTAGGTACTGGGAGGTGAAGAGTTGCATGGAGAGCTGCATCGAACGAGTCTGCTGACTGAAAACCGCTACAAGAACAATCTTGAGGCATCTGCATACTCCTTCCCATTAACACTACCGAAAATGCGCTTTATCTACTTTACCATCAACGATAATTAACGAAAATTTAAGTTTCAAACTTGAAATAAATACGGAAAGTAAATTAACAACATTTCTCTCAAAATAAATGCGTAAAACTGTTGAACAGTGTCTTGTGAACGCACCTAAAACATATGGAAAGCCAAAGCTGATGTTTTAGTACCAAAAGTTGGTTATCAAAAATGAATTTGAAATTATAGTAAAATAAACTCTTAACCAGTGAGGGTCTGGTCTTGAAAATGTGGGTTGTGCTACATCTTTACATGATAGACATGATTTTAAAAATTGGTTGAAATAGGTGAAGTAGAAGAAAAGATAAATTTTTGGGACATTCTGCATCATGTGCTTGTTGATTTCCAGAATATCCAAAAAGGTCTTTTTTTTTCTTTTTTTTTCTTTTCTTGGCAGAATGGAAAACTGCCTAATTGCATCGTATGGGTGGTTCTACAAATGTTGAATTTACCTTTCTTAACCTCCAGCTCTGCTCACGTTACGATAACTTAATCGCCACAGCTCTGAACGGACTAAACAGCATTCACCTTCACACAGTGACTGCGTGTGATTTTACACACACGACTCTGCACCAATGGTTGCTGTTTGTCTTTATTATTCACTAAAAAATTTTATATGCTGTTCATATTGCAAAATACAGGTCTGTAATTGCAAGAGTTTAACTTTTTACGGAGGACATCTGATGTTTTGCCACGATAATGTAGAAAAGTTTTGTAGCTGCTGACTGTTTTCTGTCGGCCAGCGTACAGAAGAGGTGGAATTTTGCGCATTTTCTTTTTATCAGAATGTTATCAGTCAGGATAGACCTGTAGCCGTTTCTGTTGCATTTCGTCTACCAACTGGCACTCACTTAGTAAGTTACCTTCCTCCCGAATCTAGTTTTCTGATACTCCTCAATACTTCCGCTTTTTTTCGCTTTGCATGGTCGGAACTCTTTTGTCGCTACTCACAAGTCGCTATTCGTCTTCCAAAACGTTGAAAATACTCAGTACCCCCAAGTCTAGGTGAAACCTGTTACTTAAGGAAGGCAGGATTGAGTTACGATTGTGGACAGGGCCCAAATCAATTACTATTGGTTTGCTTTTCAATTTCACTCATTTATTTTAATAAATAATTTTTGAAAACAAGTCAGTGAGGTCGCAATCAGACTTTCAAGGCACGTAACCACAATCACGGCTGAAGGCCTTTAACGCGAAAAATGGCATTTATTTAAAATTTAACAAATACATAAAATACAGACTGCAAATAATTTTTGAAAACAACCCAATGTGGTACCCGCCATACCAACAATTAATTTTATATGATCATTCCACTTCAAATCGTTCCGTACGCATACTCCCAGATATTTTACAGAAGTAACTGCTACCAGTGTTTGTTCCGCTATCATGTAATCATACAATAAAGGAAAGGCATCCAAGAGTTGCATTCAGATCACAAGATGGTAACTCGGACTAGTGGGAGTCTAACGAGCGACTAATGATAATCTTGTCGCCTGATAAACAGAGTAAGAGCCTACGGAATATGAGACCAGCTGTGTCGCTGGATTGAAGAGTTTTTAGCAAACAGAACACAGCATGTTGTTATCAATGGAGAGACGTCTACAGACGTTAAAGTAACCTCTGGCGTGCCACAGGGGAGTGTTATGGGACCATTGCTTTTCACAATATATATAAATGACCTAGTAGATAGTGTCGGAAGTTCCATGCGGCTTTTCGCGGATGATGCTGTAGTATACAGAGAAGTTGCAGCATTAGAAAACTGTAGCTAAATGCAGGAAGATCTGCGACGGATAGGCACTTGGTGCAGGGAGTGGCAACTGACCCTTAACATAGACAAATGTAATCCATTGCGAATACAGAGAAAGAAGGATCCTTTATTGTATGATTATATGATAGCGGAACAAACACTGGTAGCAGTTACTTCTGTAAAATATCTGGGAGTATGCGTGCGGAACGATTTGAAGTGGAATGATTACATAAAATTAATTGTTGGTAAGGCGGGTACCAGGTTGAGATTCATTGGGAGAGTCCTTAGAAAATGTAGTCCATCGGCAAAGGAGGTGGCTTACAAAACACTCATTCGACCTATACCTGAGTATTGGTCATCAGTGTGGGATTCGTAGCAGGTCGGGTTGACGGAGGAGATGGGGAAGATCCAAAGAAGAGCGGCGCGTTTCGTCACAGGGTTATTTGGTAACCGTGATAGCGTTACGGAGATGTTTAGCAAACTCAAGTGGCAGACTCTGCAAGAGAGGCGCTCTGCATCGCGGTGTAGCTTGGTCGCCAGGTTTCGAGAGGATGCGTTTCTGGATGAGGTATCGAATATATTGCTTCCCCCTACTTATACCTCCTGAGGAGATCACGAATGTAAAATTAGAGAGATTCGAGCGCGCACGGAGGCTTTCCGGCAGTCGTTCTTGCCGCGAACCATACGCGACTGCAACAGAAAAGGGAGGTAATGACCGTTGCACGTAAAGTGCCCTCCGCCACACACCGTTGGGTGGCTTGCGGAGCATAAATGTAGATGTGATCGCAATCAGAATTTTAAAGCAAATAACCACAATCACGGCTGAAGGCCTTTAACGCCCAAAATGGCAATTATTAAAAAATGTAACCAATATACTGTCAAATGGCGAATGGCACAGCAAAGTCATTTAGAAAAACGAACAACAGATCACCAGACAGGTGAGACAAATGATGGTAACCTAATAATACAATAACGAAAGAAGACACAAGGTCCAGTGACTGGCGGTGCTCCAGGAATCGACGTCTGAATAGGTCACATCAAAAACACTTTCACGAGCGAAGAGAAAGGTAGCCAAGAGTTGCATTCAGATCACAAGATGGTAACTCGGACTAGTGGCAGTCTAACGAGCGACTAATGATAATCTTGGTGAGGCTACCTGACATCCAGGAAAACAAATGCAAGATGTATAAGTTCGACAAAGCCGGAAACAGCGGTCTAGGCTCCGGCCGCAGAATATTGTGCTTAGAGCGCCTCGAACAAGGAGGAATGTCTACCACTAAGGTAGAAGAACACCACCCAACCTACAATCGAGAAGCTGTCAAAACTACAGGCGTGACCGGACAGCGGCGGCAAGGCGAGGAAACGTACACTGCCGTTATATACACTAACCCCCAGGGCAGGTAACTCGGGCGTTAGCGGCCACCAGGCAAGAAAAATTGCCGCTGGTTGAATTTAACAAATTGTAACAAGTTTTAGCCAGTAAATAGTAATCAGGAGTCGAGGAAAGCTAATCAGATCCGCCTTCCCGAAGCACTCCACTCTCTACTCTTCGCCTCGGTGACACTACGAGCAGCAACACGAACCCAAGTCGCTGGAGAATCGCGAGACGTCACAAAGGTGGAGGTTTCTCTACTTGGATTGAAATGCACTCATCTTAAAGCCTGCAGGATCCGGCTTACGACGAGGTCGTGCACCCTCGTGGCCAGAACCTTTCCACCCGGCGGTCCATGCGTGCCGCCAGCGGTCCCGGCGTGTTCTGGCACTGCACGGACCTGGCTCCTCCTGAGTCCCCCTACTGAACTAACGACTGACACGACCCGGAAGAACAACAACATCGCCCCAAAGATAGGGCCACAGGTACTTTTTTTTTGTCATCAGTCTACTGACTGGTTTGATGCGGCCCGCCACGGATTCCGTTCCTGTGCTAACCTCTTCATCTCAGAGTAGCACTTGCAACCTACGTCCTCAGTTATTTGCTTGACGTATTCCAATCTCTGTCTTCCTCTACAGTTTTGCCCTCTACAGCTCCCTATAGTACCATGGAAGTCATTCCCTCATGTATTAGCAGATGTCCTATCATCCTGTCCCTTCTCCTTATCAGTGTTTTCCACATATTCCTTTCCTCTCTGATTCTGCGTAGAACCTCCTCATTCCTTACCTTATCAGTCCACCTAATTTTCAACATTCGTCTATAGCACCACATCTCAAATGCTTCGATTCTCTTCTCTTCCGGTTTTCCCACAGTCCATGTTTCACTACCATACAATGCTGTACTCCAGACGTACATCCTCAGAAATTTCTTCCTCAAATTAAGGCCGGTATTTGATATTAGTAGACTTCTCTTGGCCAGAAATGCCTTTTTTGCCATAGCGAGTCTGCTTTTGATGTCCTCCTTGCTCCGTCCGTCATTGCTTGTTTTACTGCCTAGGTAGCAGAATTCCTTAACTTCACTGACTTCGTGACCATCAATCCTGATGTTAAGTTTCTCGCTGTTCTCATTTCTACTACTTCTCATTACCTTCGTCGTTCTCCGATTTACTCTCAAACCCTACTGTGTACTCATTACACTGTTCATTCCGTTCAGCAGATCATTTAATTCTTCTTCACTTTCACTCAGCATAGCAATGTCATCAGCGAATCGTATCATTGATATCCTTTCACCTTAAATTTTAATTCCACTCCTGAACCTTTCTTTTATTTCCATCATTGCTTCCTCGATGTACAGATTGAAGAGTAAGGGCGAAAGGCTACAGCCTTGTCTTACACCCTTCTTAATATGAGCACTTCGTTCTTGGTCGTCCACTCTTATTATTCCCTCTTGGTTGTTGTACATATTGTATATGACCCGTCTCTCCCTATAGCTTACCCCTACTTTTTTCAGAATCTCGAACAGCTTGCACCATTTTATATTGTGGAACGCTTTTTCCAGGTCGACAAATCCTATGAAAGTGTCTTGATTTTTCTTTAGCCTTGCTTCCATTATTAGCCGTAACGTCATAATTGCCTCTCTCGTCCCTTTACTTTTCCTAAAGCCAAACTGATCGTCACCTAACGCATTCTCAATTTTCTTTTCCATTCTTCTGTATATTATTCTTGTAAGCAGCTTCGATGCATGAGCTGTTAAGCTGATTGTGCGATAATTCTCGCACTTGTCCGCTCTTGCCGTCTTCGGAATTGTATGGATGATGCTTTTCCGAAAGTCAGATGGTATGTCGCCAGACTCATATATTCTACACACCAACGTGAATAGTCGTTTTGTTGCCACTTCCCCCAATGATTTTAGAAATTCTGATGGAATGTTATCTATCCCTTCTGCCTTATTTGGCCGTAAGTCCTGCAAAGCTCTTTTAAATTCCGATTCTAATACTGGATCCCCTATCTCTTCTAAATCGACTCCTGTTTCTTCTTCTATCACATCAGACAAATCTTCACCCTCATAGAGGCTTTCAATGTATTCTTTCCACCTATCTGCTCTCTCCTCTGCATTTAACAGTGGAATTCCCGTTGCTCTCTTAATGTTACCACCGTTGCTTTTAATGTCACCAAAGGTTGTTTTGACTTTCCTATATGCTGAGTCTGTCCTTCCGACAATCATATCTTTTTCGATGTCTTCACATTTTTCCTGCAGCCATTTCGGCAAATGGTTCAAATGGCTCTGAGCACTATGGGACTTAATATCTTAGGTCATCAGTCCCCTAGAACTTAGAACTACTTAAACCTAACTAACCTAAGGACATCACACACATCCATGCCCGAGCCAGGATTCGAACCTGCGACCGTAGCAGTCCCGCGGTTCCGGACTGCTGCGCCAGAACCACACGGCCACCACGGGCGGCACCATTTCGTCTTAGCTTCCCTGCACTTCCTATTTATTTCATTCCTCAGCGACTTGTATTTCTGTATTCCTGATTTTCCCAGAACATGTTTGTACTTCCACCTTTCATCAATCAACTGAAGTATTTCTTCTGTTACCCATGGTTTCTTCGCAGCTACCTTCTTTGTACCTATGTTTTCCTTCCCAACTTCTGTGATGGCCCTTTTTAGAGATGTCCATTCCTCTTCAACTGTACTTCTTACTGCGCTATTCCTTATTGCTGTATCTATAGCGTTAGTGAACTTCAAACGTATCTCGTCGTTCCTTAGTACTTCCGTATCCCACTTCTTTGCGTATTGATTCTTCCTGACTAATGTCTTGAACTTCAGCCTACTCTTCATCACTACTATATTGAGATACGAGTCTATATCTCCTGGGTACGCCTTACAGTCCAGTATCTGATTTCGGAATCTCTGTCTGACCATGATGTAATCTAATTGAAATATTCCCGTATCTCCCGGCCTTTTCCAAGTATACCCCCTCCTCTTGTGATTCTTGAACAGGGTATTCGCTATTACTAGCTGAAACTTGTTACAGAACTCAATTAGTCTTTCTCCTCTTTCATTCCTCGTCCCAAGTCCATATTCTCCTGTAACCTTCTCTTCTACTCCTTCCCCTACAACTGGATTTCAGTCGCCCATGACTATTAGATTTTCGTCCCGCTTTACATACTGCATTACCCTTTCAATATCCTCATACACTTTCTCTATCTGTTCATCTTCAGCTTGCGACGTCGGCATGTATACCAGAACTATCGTTGTCGGTGTTGGTCTGCTGTCGATTCTGATTAGAACATCCCGGTCACTGAACTGTTCACCGTAACACACCCTCTGCCTTACCTTCCTATTCATAACGAATCCTACACCTGTTATACCATTTTCTGCTGCTGTTGATATTACCCGATACTCATCTGACCAGAAATCCTTGTCTTCCTTCCACTTCACTTCACTGACCCCTACTATATCTAGACTGAGCCTTTGCATTTCCCTTTTCAGATTTACTAGTTTCCCTACCACGTTCAAGCTTCTGACATTCCACGCCCCGACTCGTAGAACGTTATCCTTTCGTTGATTATTCAATCTTTTTCTCATGGTAACCTCCCCCTTGGCAATCCCCTCCCGGAGATCCGAATGGGGGACTATTCCCGAATGTTTTGCCAATGGAGAGATCATCATTACACGTCACATGTCCTGTGGATACACGTTACGTGTCTTTAATGCAATGGTTTCCATTGCCTTCTGCATCCTCATGTCGTTGATCATTGCTGATTCTTCCGCCTTTAGGGGCGATTTCCCACCCCTAGGACAAGAGAGTGCCCTGAACCTCTACCCGCTCCTCCGCCCTCTTTCACAAGGCCGTTGGCAGAATGAGGCTGACTTCTTATGCCGGAAGTCTTCGGCCGCCAATGCTGATTATTTATCAAAATTTAGGCAGTGGCGGGGATCGAACCCGGGATCGAAGACGTTTTGATTATGAATCAAAGACGCTACCCCTAGACCACGGGTCTACCTCTACTACATATCGATAACCGCCGCTTGCTGCCATTAGCGAACAGGCGACGCTTACGAAACCGAGTGGCACCAGTGAAGAAGACGAACAACGCAACCATGCCAACTAAACGATACCGTCTGGCAGAAACCCACACGCGGCACCAACGCGAGCTGCAGCACGGCTCAATAGGTTGTCCTCCTCCTACAAACTATCGCATGGACGCCCTTGCTGGATACATAATTGTCTTTGTAGTAATGCTAGTTCGCCATATAATTGAAAATAGAGATGCTAAGAGCGCAAAAAAAATAATAAACTACGCTGAGGCTGATTGGAAATGTGATTCATTCACACAGTTCATGAATATTCTTCATCCTTCTGAATGTGTACCATGTAGGGTTAACAGAGAAGATACGGAAGATCTGCAACACGTCCCTGAGGGGCTCGTTTCGGAAGCATAGGAGCGTTGAAAGATGTTGATCCAAGTTCCATTGGGGAAGAATATTAAAAATAACGAACTGTGCAGGCGTTTAATTGGCTACACCCCGCCATTTGCCTCAAGTGATTTGAAGAAATCACGGAAAGTCTAAATCTCAACACCCGGATGCAGATACAAACTGTGGCCCTCCAGAATCTGTACAGGGAGCGTAATGCGTTCTGACACTGTGAAGAGGTGGTGTTGGAAACAAATCTAAGAGTGAGTTGCAGGAGAACTGATGCAGCACTGTTCATGAGCAAGCATATCCAGGAGACATACAGGAATCATAAGCTGTTCAACGAAACTCTACCAGTGGAGGGAAGAGTGAAATGCCTAGGGGTGAGTCTGTATGTGAAAGTAACATGGATCCCTCAGCTGTACATCTTCCAAAGATATAAGTGCTCTTATGTGCTCTAGAAGAGCCTCAGAAAAAAAGTGGTGTCTAAGTCTCAGATGCACAGGATATATAGCTCCATAATAACACATGTGGTAACTTATGAGGCTTCAGTATTGTGGAATATAGACTGAAGAGCCAAAGAAACTGGTAAACCTGCCTAATATCGTGTAAGGCCCCCCGCGAGCAAGTAGAAGTACCGCAACACGACGTGGCATGAAGTAGTGCTGGAGGGAATTGACGCCATAAATCCAGCAGGGCTCTCCATAAATCCGTAACAGTACCAGGGGATTGAGATATACTCAATGATGATCATCTCTGGGCAGTTCGGTGGCCAGAGGAAGTATTGAAACTCAGAAGAGTGTTCCTGGAATCACTCTGTAGTAATTATCGGCTTGTGGGGAGTCGCATTGTCCTCCTGAAATTCCCCGAAGTCCGACGGAATGCACAATGGACATGAATGGAGGCACGTGATCAGACAGAATGCTTACGCACGTGTCACCTGTCAGAGTCGTATCTAGAAGTAACAGGAGCCCCATATCACTCCAACTACAGACGCCCCACAGCATTACATCTTCATCCCCTGCTGACATGCAGGGTCCATGGATTCATGAGGTTGTCGCCATATCTGTACACGTCCATCTACAGTACAATGTCGGTGTTGTTACGCCTAGGCGAGGCATAAAGCTTTGTGTCACGCAGTCATCGACGGTACACGGGTGGGCCTTCAGGTCCGAAACCCCTTCGATGATGTTTCGTCGAATGGTTCGCACGCTGATACTTGTTGATGGCCCAGCGTTGCAAATTGCAGCAATTTCCGAAGGGTTGCACTTCTGTCCCGTTGAACGATTCTCTTCAGTCGCCGTTGCTCACGTTCTTGCAGGATCTTTCTCCGGCCGCAGCCATGTCGGAGATTTGTTGTTTTACCGGACTCCTGATGTTAACGGTGCACTCGTGAAATGGCCGTACGTGGAAGTCTCCACTCATCGCTACCTCGGAGATGCTGTGTCCCATCGCTTGTGTGCCGACAATAACAAAATGTTCAGTCTCTCTTAAATCTTCATAAACTGCCATTGTAGCAGCAGTAACCGATCTAACTACTGCGCCAGATACTTGTTATCTTCCATAGGCATTGCCGACCGCAGCGCCGAATTCTGCCTTTTTACATATCTGTGTACTTGAATACGCATGCCTATACCAGTTTCTTTGGCGCTTCAGTGTAACATTCAAAGAAATTACAGAAATGCAGCCCAGTGACGTCGCCTGAAACAGCCGATATTTCGACAGGTGCACACAGTGTCATTTTCAAGGTAAAACAGCAGTAAGTAAGCGTTGTGCAAGGGAATTTGAAATGTCTGTTTGCAGACCTATCTCGGAAGGATGAAACACGTACACACACTCACACGCGCATGCACGCACGCGCGCAGACACACAAATATATATATATACGAGGGGCGTTCAGAAAGTAAGCTCCGATCGGTCGCGAAATGGAAACGACTATGAAAATCCGATAAAGCTTTGCACAGATGTGTTGGGTAGTGTCTCTAGTATAACCCCAGTTAGCATCACGTCGCTCTTCTCATTTCTGAGCTCGCAGTGAGTGCGTAAAGATGTCTAGAAAATAGTGTCTGCCGCCAAGTACGAGGGCCTGGTGAGAAATTTCGCCTGAAGCTATGCAGCCAACATTACATAACTGTCGTGCTGTTTCTTCTTCAAGACAATTCTCAGCCGCATTCTGCAGGGGCCATGAAGATGCTCCTGCATCGTTTTCAAATGGAAATGTGAGATTACCCACAATACAGTCCGCAATTGTCTCCCCCTGAGTTTCATCTCTGGTCACATGAACCGCTGTCTTTGAAGACAACATTTTGACACAGACAACGAGGTGTAGGCCAGCGTGGAGAATTGGCGGAAAGCACTGGCGGCTGCCTTCTATGATGAGGCTATTGAAAAGTTGGTACAACGCTATGACAAAAGTCTAAGTCAGAACGGCGACTACGTAGAGAAGTAGCTGAAAGGTGTAGCTAATTGTTACAAGTAAAACATTTCTGATGTTCACTGTGGTTTCAATTTGGCAATCAATCGGAGCTTACTTTCTGAACAGGCCTCGTATATATATATATATATATATATATATATATATACATATATATATATATAAAAACAAAGATGAGGTGACTTACCGAACAAAAGCGCTGGCAGGTCGATAGACACACAAACAAACACAAACATACACACAAAATTCAAGCTTTCGCAACAAACTGTTGCCTCATCAGGAAAGAGGGAAGGAGAGGGGAAGACGAAAGGAAGTGGGTTTTAAGGGAGAGGGTAAGGAGTCATTCCAATCCCGGGAGCGGAAAGACTTACCTTAGGGGGAAAAAAGGGACAGGTATACACACGCACACACGCACATATCCATCCACACATACAGACACAAGCAGACATATATATATATATATATATATATATGTGAGCCGGCTCTAGGCGCTTCAGTCCGGAACCGCGCTGCTGCTACGGTCGCAGGTTCGAATCCTGCCTCGGGCATGGATGTGTGTGATGTCCTTAGGTTAGTTAGGTTTAAGTAGTTCTAAATTCTGGGGGACTGATGACCTCAGATGTCAAGTCCTACAGTGCTCAGAGACATTTGAACCATTTAAGCTGTTCACCTCTAAACTCAGCACTGTTACTGCTTGCAGACTCATATCAGAGGTTGCATGGCCAAGACTCCTGACAGCCATCTGATCGCCGATGACCACCGTAACCTCCCCACTACATTTTGTTCCTGTATGGAATTTAGCCCAACCTCCCACTCAAAAAAATCTACTTATTACCAGAACTACATCCCCAGAAACTTACGCTTTTGTGTTAACCTTTCACTAAACAAAACCTAATTTGAACTGAACTTTAATTGATCTGAATGCAGCTTGTCTGTGTATTGAATGCGAAACGGAAGTAAAGCTATTATCCGGTCCTAATCAAAATTTGCACTTACGCCGCATCTTAACAACACTACATCTACGTCAACATCTATATATGCATCTACATGGATACCCTGCAAATCACATTTAAGTGCTTGACAGAGGGTACACCGAACCACCAAGACAAGTCTCTATTATTCCAATCTCGTATAGCGCGCGGGATGAATGACCACATATATCTTTCCATGCGAGCTCTGATATCCCTTATTTTATCGTGGTGATCGTTCCTCCTTATGTAAGTCGGTGCCAACAAAATATTTTCGCATTCGGAGGAGAAAGTTGGTGATTGGCATTTCGTGAGAAGATTCCGTCGCAACGAAAAACGACTTTCTTTTAATGGTGTCCAGCCCAAATCCTGTATCATTTATGTGACACTCTCTACCATAATTCGCGGTAATACATAACGTCCCGCCTTCCTTTGAACTTTTCCGATGTACTCCGTCAGTCCTACCCGGTAAGGATCCCACACCGCGCAGCAGTAATCTAAAAGAGGACGGACAAGCGTAGTGTAGGCAGTCTCCTTAGTAGGTCTGTTACATTTTCTAAGTGTCCTGCCAATAAAACGCAGTCTTTGGTTAGGCTTCCCTGAACATTTTCCATGTGTTCCTTCCAATTTAAATTGTTCATAAATGTAATACCTAGCTATTTAGTTGAATTTACGGCTTTTAGATTAGACTGACTTATGGTGTAACCTAAGTTTAACGAGCTCCTTTTAGCACTCATGTGGATGGCCTCACACTTTTCGTTATTTACGGTCAAGTGCCACTTTTCACACCATTCCGATATTTCATCTAAATCTTTTTGCAGTTTGTTTTTACCTTCTGATGACTTTATTAGTCGATAAACGACAGCGTCATCTGCAAACAACCGAAGACGGCTGCTCAGATTGTCTCCCAAATCGTTTATATAGATAAGGAACAGCAAATGGTCTATAACACTACCTTGAGGAATGACAGAATCACTTCTGTTTTACTCGATGACTTTCCGTCAGTTACAACGAACTGTGACCTCTCTGGCAGGAAATCACAGATCCAATCACATAACTGAGGCGATATTCCGTAAGCATGCAATTTCACTACGAACCGCTTATGTGGTACAGTGCCAAAAGGCTTCCGGAAATCCAGAAATACGTAATCGATCTGAAATCTCTTGTCAATAGCATTCAGCACTTCATGTGAATAAAGAGCTAGTTGTGTTTCACAAGAACGATGTTTTCTAAATCGGTGTTGACTGTGTGTCAATAGACCGCTTTCTTCGAGGTAATTCATTATGTTCGAACACAATATATGTTCTAAAATTCTGTTGCATATCGATGTTAACGATATGGGCCTGTAATTTAGAGGATTACTCCTACTACCTTTCTTGAATATTGGTGTGACCTGTGCAACTTTCCAGTCTTTGGGTACGGATCGTTTGTCGTGCGAACGGTTGTAAATGATTGTTAAGTATGGAGCTAATGCATCAGCATACTCCGAAAGTAACCTAATTGCTATACAGTCTGGACCAGAAGACTCGCTTTTAATAAGTGATTTGAGTTGCTGCACTACTCCGAGGATATTTATTTCTACGTTACTTATGGTGGCAGCTGTTATCGATTCGAATTCTGGAATATTTACTTTGCCTTCTTTTGTGAAGGCATTTCGGAAGGCTGTGTTTAGTAACTCTGCTTTGGCAGCACTGTCTTCGATGCTATATTCATTGGTTTCGTGCAGAGAAGGCATTGATTGTTTCTTGCCGCTAACATACTTCACATACGACCAGAATCGCTTTGGATTTTCTGCCAGGTTTCGTGACAAAACTGTTATAAGCATCTCGTATTGAATTCCACGCTAAATTTCGAGCTTCTGTAAAAGATCGCCAATCTTTGGGATTTTGCGTCTGTTTAAATTTGGCACGTTTGTTTGGTTGTTGCTGCAACAGTGTTCTGACCCATTTTGTTTACCAAGGAGGATCAGCTCCGTCGTTTGTTAATTTATTTGGTATAAATCTCTCAGTTGCTGCCGATACTATTTCTTTGAATTTAAGCCACATCTGATCTACACGTATATTATTAATTTGGAATTACTGGAGATTGTGTCTCAGGAAGGCGTCAAGTGAATTTTATCTGCTTTTTTGAATAGGTATATTTTTCGCTTATTATTACAATATTCAATCTTGCTACGACAGCCCTGTGTTCACTAATCCCTGAATCGGTTTTGATGCTCGTTATTAACTTAGGATTATTTGTTGTTTGAGGTCAACAACCGTTTGCTATTCGCGTGGACTCATGAACTAATTCCTCGACATAATTTTCAGAGAATTCGTTTAGCACAATTTCGGATGATATTTTATGCGTACCTCCGGAATTAAACATGTAGTTTCGCCACCATATTAAAGTCACCACCAACTATTATCGTATGATTCGGGTAAGTGTTTTAAATCAGACTCAAGTTTTCTTTGACCCTTTCAGCAACTGTTTCATCTGAATTGGAATTCTGGTTGCCAACAATGACCTCTGCCCATACTAACTCACAGGAAGCATCTACTTCAATTTCGTGACAAGTTAAACTACTTTTGAGAGCATCAAACACGCCACCGCCAACCGTGTGTTAGCCTATCCTTTCGGAACTCCGTTAGGTTCTTCGTAAAAATTTCGGCTGAGCTTGGCCAGATATATCCGTTTGTGTTTTTTTTTGTTTGGGGGGAGGGGGCTACTTCAAGAGCTAAGTCTGCACGACTCGACCAAGAACTCTGGATGAGTTAAAACAGAGAATTCGGGACGCAGTTCACAGCATCCCAGCCGAGATGTTGAAGCGGTCAATGAGGAGTCTCAACAGAAGATTTCACGAATGTATTCGTACAGGAGGACACCATCTAAAGGACGTAATTTTTTTAAAAAATGATAAATGCCATCAGTGTTTCGTAAATGGCAAGGTTGTAAGGTTTCAATTACTATGAATCCAATTTCTTTCCTTCGTCACTTCTAGTTTTGTTGGATTGTGGAAATGTTCCCGTTTTTCTGTGTTACCCTGCACATATTCAAGAAGACAAAGTTATACTTGCTGTGACCTTTACATATAACATGGATCTGAACAATACTATCCTCAACAAAGGGAACAATGATTTAAAAAGGATACAGTGTTAACAGAGAGGTTCTGTAAAAATCAAACAGGTTAAGGGGACCACACAGTGGTTCAGGTCGAAAAAAATCGGTTTTCGGTTTTCATCATATTTCGATAGATTAAGGTTTTATTTAAGTTCTCTGAAAAGGATTTTGCTGTAAAAAAATTTTTTTCGAGCGTTTAAATAGCATTTTCCTACCACGCGTGTTCATGTGCCACGTCCACTTTTCTGTCACACACTTTTCTCCATATATTTTTGATCTTTATGTCGCCTACATTGCACGCTAGGGATTTATTTTATTTCATTTTATTTTTTATTTTTTTTTTTTTTTTTTTGCTCGCAAGTGTTTTGGCTGTCCTTGGAACGCAACGGTCGGTATTCTTTTGTTTCTGCTGTTTGTAAACAACACGCTTTCAAACACGCGGTTAGTTTTGTTCACGTGTGATTGCGAGTAGTTGTTATAGAAAACTTGCAGGTATACTATGGGCAGGCAGTTAGGAGAAATAAAGAAAATCTGCAGGCAACGAAGAGAGATGTTTGGGCCATATTCTTCCATAAGTCCTCTACTGATGATAAGCCATGTCATGGATTGTGTCCATCAGGAGAAAATTCGCGGTGCAAATACAATAGGGCTCAGGCAACTGGAGAATCTTATTCTCACCAGCATTCTCTTCCTGCTGCTGTTATTACAGCAATTAAACCTATTTTCAGAGACTTGGCTCATACTGACCTTCTAAGGAAATGTCTGCATGGGCAGACACAGAACCCAAATAAATGTTTCAACAGCATAATTTGGAACCGCCTTCCTAAAACTGTATTTGTAGGCAAGCATACAATGAAACTAGCAGTTCATGATGCAGTTATTACATTCAATTGTGGTAATATTGGAAAATGTCGAGTACTGAAAAAGCTGAGAATTAATCCTTGTGAAAATACGATCAATGGGCTGCAACACTGCGATAAAATGAGGATAGCCGATGCAGACAGGTCAGCATCTAATTTCGCCAAGAAAGCAAGGAAAACATTCGGGAAGGTGAAAAAGAAGCTGGAAAACCTGCTAGAGGCCAAAGAAGGGCTATCATATGCAGCAGGGCAGTTTTAATTAACGGTATGAAACAAATTTCAAAAATTTTTTCTGTAAAGTAAATTTCCTGCAAACCAAAATTTTCAGTGCATATGCCGCATTATATTAGAAACTATCATAGATAAATGAATGAAATTTTCAGAGACTCTGCATGACATAAAAAGCCACTTCTGGTACTACATTAATTAATATTCCTGAATTAGGAAGTTCACAAAAAATATTTTCTGCAGAAAAACCTTAATATTTTTATTAATATATTTACAAAAGTATTTCTTAAAAACTATAAGTTGGCAAAAGTAGATTTTAGTATTTGACTCTATTAGCATCATGTAACATACAGTAAAAATATTAAGCTCCTGCATCAAATAGTTTTTTTCAGAAATGGGGCAAGTACTTGCCTAAATTAACATGGGGTAGATAGGCAGGGCGTGGTCCCCTTAGTCAATTAATATGTTAATGCATGAGTGAGGTGGCCTTTCTGCTTTGAGCAAGTTACGTAGCTGACAATAATCATTCCTAGCTGCACAGTGCTGCTGTCTTACCCCAAACTCCTTCTCTTCAAAAATAATAACATCACTCAAAATATACACTCCTGGAAATGGAAAAAAGAACACATTGACACCGGTGTGTCAGACCCACCATACTTGCTCCGGACACTGCGAGAGGGCTGTACAAGCAATGATCACACGCACGGCACAGCGGACACACCAGGAACCGCGGTGTTGGCCGTCGAATGGCGCTAGCTGCGCAGCATTTGTGCACCGCCGCCGTCAGTGTCAGCCAGTTTGCCGTGGCATACGGAGCTCCATCGCAGTCTTTAACGCTGGTAGCATGCCGCGACAGTGTGGACGTGAACCGTATGTGCAGTTGACGGACTTTGAGCGAGGGCGTATAGTGGGCATGCGGGAGGCCGGGTGGACGTACCGCCGAATTGCTCAACACGTGGGGCGTGAGGTCTCCACAGTACATCGATGTTGTCGCCAGTGGTCGGCGGAAGGTGCACGTGCCCGTCGACCTGGGACCGGACCGCAGCGACGCACGGATGCACGCCAAGACCGTAGGATCCTACGCAGTGCCGTAGGGGACCGCACCGCCACTTCCCAGCAAATTAGGGACACTGTTGCTCCTGGGGTATCGGCGAGGACCATTCGCAACCGTCTCCATGAAGCTGGGCTACGGTCCCGCACACCGTTAGGCCGTCTTCCGCTCACGCCCCAACATCGTGCAGCCCGCCTCCAGTGGTGTCGCGACAGGCGTGAATGGAGGGACGAATGGAGACGTGTCGTCTTCAGCGATGAGAGTCGCTTCTGCCTTGGCGCCAATGATGGTCGTATGCGTGTTTGGCGCCGTGCAGGTGAGCGCCACAATCAGGACTGCATACGACCGAGGCACACAGGGCCAACACCCGGCATCATGGTGTGGGGAGCGATCTCCTACACTGGCCGTACACCACTGGTGATCGTCGAGGGGACACTGAATAGTGCACGGTACATCCAAACCGTCATCGAACCCATCGTTCTACCATTCCTAGACCGGCAAGGGAACTTGCTGTTCCAACAGGACAATGCACGTCCGCATGTATCCCGTGCCACCCAACGTGCTCTAGAAGGTGTAAGTCAACTACCCTGGCCAGCAAGATCTCCGGATCTGTCACACATTGAGCATGTTTGGGACTGGATGAAGCGTCGTCTCACGCGGTCTGCACGTCCAGCACGAACGCTGGTCCAACTGAGGCGCCAGGTGGAAATGGCATGGCAAGCCGTTCCACAGGACTACATCCAGCATCTCTACGATCGTCTCCATGGGAGAATAGCAGCCTGCATTCCTGCGAAAGGTGGATATACACTGTACTTGTGCCGACATTGTGCATGCTCTGTTGCCTGTGTCTATGTGCCTGTGGTTCTGTCAGTGTGATCATGTGATGTATCTGACCCCAGGAATGTGTCAATAAAGTTTCCCCTTCCTGGGACAATGAATTCACGGTGTTCTTATTTCAATTTCCAGGAGTGTATATTCCTTTCACTATTCAATAGACACATCATATCCATCCTTGCTGTCCTTTACTATATTCTTTACCTAACAGTACACTTACAAGTCCAAACAGCACTACTGAATTCGTCGATCACCTGCCACACTTCAACAAAAAACCTATCAGACTGTGCAGAAGCAAAGACTGTACCATCACAAGGCCACAGATTGTTTAACAGTAGTATAGCTTGCTCCCCCTCTGATGCACTCATCGATAACTTAATAGGGGCATTTGAAAAGTCCGTGCAAAAATAAAAACTACTTACGTGTTTGGGGTAAACCTTTTTTATGTTTCAACATAGTGTCCTGTTAGCTTATACACTTCGTCCAACGCTGTTCTAATTTGTTGAACCCTTCCGAATAATAGGAATTGTCCAATTCTGCAAAATAGCTATTAGTTGCTGCAATCACCTCCTCGTTTGAATAAAATCTGTGTCCCGCCAGCCATTTCTTCAAATTGGGGAACAAATAGTAGTCCGAGGGAGCCAAGTCTGGTGAATAGGGGGGTGGGGGATGTGAAACGAGTTGGAATCTTATTTCCATTAATTTTGCAACCACAACTGCTGAGGTGTGTGCTGGTGCATTGTCGTGATGGAAAAGGACTTTTTTGCGGTCCAATCTTGCAGCTCGGTTTTCAAACGGTCCAATAACGATGAATAATATGCACCCGTAATAGTTTTACCCTTTTCCAGATAGTCAATGAGCATTATCCCTTGCGAATCCCAAAAGACAGTCGCCATAACCTTTCCGGCTGAAGGAATGGTCTTCACCTTTTTTGGTGCAGATTCTCCCTTGGTAATCCATTGTTTAGACTGTTGTCTGGTCTCAGGAGTATAGTAATGTATCCATGTTTCATCCACAGTGACGAAACGACGCTTAAAGTCCTGCGTATTCTTCCTGAACAGCTGTAAACCATCCTTGCAACACTTCACACGATTCCGTTTTTGGTCAAGCGTGAGCAATCGCGTAACCCATCTTGCGGATAGCTTCCTCATGTCCAAATGTTTATGCAAAATGTTATGTAGCCGTTCATTCGAGATGCCCACAGCACTAGCAGTCCGACGCACCTTAACTCTTCTGTCATCCATCACCATATCATGGGTTTTATCAATTATTTCTGCAGTCGTAACCTCCACAGGACGTCCAGAACGTTCAGCATCACCTCTGCCCATATGGCCACTCCGAAAATTTTGAAACCACTTATAAACAGTTCTAATTGAAGGTGCAGAGTCACCGAAATTTTTATCAAGCTTCTCTTTAGTCTCTTTAGGCATTTTGCCTTTCATAAAGTAATGTATAATCACCACATGAAATTCTTTTTCGTCCGTTTTTTGACAATCCTTCGACTTCCTTGATTGACACGAATGCCAAACACAAAGCAATAAACCAATATGGCTGAAACTTGCTGTGCGTTCTTTCCAAAGATGCTGCTAACTAAACATGACCTCGATACGCGCCGGTGGTGCCATCTCTCGGACTTTGCACGGACTTTTCAAAAGCCCCTCGTACAAAAATGAAAATGACAAGAGCACCTTGAAAGTTATCTAAATAAATAAAATTATGAGTGAAGTACTCCGTTTCTGGTTGTAAGCTCTGAACTTTCGTAATGTGAAAGCCGAGATGCACTGTAATAATAATTAATTGTCGCAATGATAATAGAGCTCTTTCATCCTGTAAAAATTTGCAATCTGACTGCGACAATTTTGAACAGTATAAACTGCCTGAATAATTAACTTGGACATAAGACCTAGAGTATTTGGCTTTGCAATATCTGATCACACAAACTGTCTCTGAATAACATAAGTTGGCCCTGACCGAATAAATAAAACAATCATGTTTTCTCATTATAGTCCAGTCAAATAGTAGATTAACCTTGCAAAAGGTGGGGTAGAAGAGTTTATTTTTTCAACTCATTCATATGGTTGGAAAGATTAGAAAACCGAGTTTTGCCAACAAAATTTCGCTTGGAAAAACTTTCTGCAGTCAAAAAACTTCGAAAATTTCGGACTTTTTTCAGTTGTTTCAAACTATCTCAGTTTCATTTGTTCCTATCGCTTTAACGTCTATTTTCTTTTTTAAAGAGCACAAAATTCTCTACAAATTTGATTCTTGCCATTTTTTTCTACTCCCAATATCTAAGGCGCCACAGCGCCTCAAAAAATACCAATTTTTCTAATTTTGAGCATAGTGGCAAGATGCCTTATTTTTGAACACTATTTTTTCAGTTTCTGTTTGTGTAGTATAAATACAGTATACATCATGTTATATGTCGGAATTTACCACCTCACTTTCAGGTATTCAATTTCTCTGTATGCAACATGAGGATTGCTGGGCACCCAACTATTGTGCTTCTTACATCACTACCTCAAGTTCACTATGGGACACCTGTGCCCTGGTATTTGTAAAACTATAAATATAAAAATACATCATTAAGACACACACACACACACAAAGTAATATGTCTCAGGAAACTGAACTATTATTAGCTGCAATAGGCAAACTAATTAGGTAGGTAATTATTCTTGTGTATAAAAGCCACACAGTTGACATTAAAAATAAGTAGCTTTATTACAATTAAAATGCATTGTCAGTTACTAAAAAATGTTGACAGTTCTGGGTGTGTAATACCTGTAATATCGCACATTAGCGCACTTGAGACAGATATGAACACCACTTCCAACTTTTTGATGGGCCAGGTTCCTCAGTGTCACCAGAAATACCTTGAGTTACGGATTCAGGGTCTGTACATAGAGTTGATCCCAGATTGACCCCTTCTTTAAACAGCGAGTCAGCCTCAGCAAGTTCGTTGGTTTCGTCAGCGGTTTCCTCAACATCCTCCATAACATCTTCTTCACTGTATTCATATAAAAATTTTGGCACTTTTTCACTGCTGACCCCAATACATTTCTTGCAAATTGAAGAAAATTTCAAACCCGCTTTTCTGCAGGAGCACGCTCCGCCACAGTTCAGCTTGCGTGAGCATGAAACAATGTGAGGAAGTGCTTCAGGTGCTGGATCTTGGTTCATTATAACGGGTATTGGACCGTGGTCGCTATGATTCCAGCCCCATTTCTCAGGAGGTTTCCAGTTTCCCATCCAACTTTGGACTTGTTGGTAAGTCCGCAACGAATGATGTGCAGCATCTTGTGTAGGTGGCAACCGTGCAAGATTCAGTTTGCTTTTTGTGGCAGACTTGGCGAATAGCTGGTACCGCAAATGGTCTAGTGTGTGGGAACTGCTGACACCTCCACTATACAATGCGATAGTAACCTGTTCTCCTGCTGTTATTATTTCTTCACGGGTAGCATGTGGTTTATTGAACGTGCAAAGTGCTGAGGTTAGGTGTTCATTTTTCGCAACAATACTGCAGCACTTAATTTTTCCTTGACCAAAAAAAGCAGATGTATCACATCCGCTAAAGGCGTGAGTGAACAGAATATATTCACTGTCAAACTTGTAAGATACAGAGGAAAACCACTTGTCTTCTGCATTTCCCCTTCCTGGCTTTAAGAAAAATAAGTTTTCAATGCCTTGCCCCAAACCGGTCATGAGCACAAGCAGGTCCTACAATGACACTTCCAAAATCTTGTTCTTGAAATGGCGGATGTTAAAATTATAACGTCAGCATCTTCTTGTACCTGGTGCTCTTCAATGCTACACTCCAGAAATTCTATTTTAAGGAGTGTGATCAAACGCATCTTGTTTCGTTCGTTGTACAAGAACTTGTCCCGAGGGACTTGGTTCACCATCTCTGATTCAACCACAACGTCAACGGAAGAATGTTGTTTGGAGCTACGAATCCTCTCAGCACTCTTTGTGCTACATTTGTCTCCATCACATGGATACCCATCAAATACAATAGCAAATTGAGATCCAAAATGACGCTGCAGGTAAGAAACATAGCTTTGGGCTATTGACTTGAAGCAAACATTTCGAGTCCAAGTCACTTTGTGGATAAGGTACCCTCCATCAATGACAAAAAATTTACTCGGTCCACCTGACTTCGTATCTTCCACTGAAACGAAGGCATTGTAGAATGAAGATTTTGTTCCTTTTCACGTGCCTTTTTCTCAGAATAGGGACTTTGGGTAAGGAGCAAGTTCATATTTCAGAAAGGCTTTTAACTCTTCTTCACTTTGTTTCATTAAACAAATCCTCTGGAAAAGAGTTAAAGGATCAACAGGAGTAATTTTAGTGCTCTCAGCTTTTACAGAATTGAACGCAGAAAGGTGAGTCACAACTTTATCTTTTATACGGAACTTTACATCGTGGAAATTGTCACCAACTATTCTTTGCTCGAAATTTGAAAAATTGGTATTTTTTGACGCGCTGTAGCGCCTTAGATACTGGGAGTAGAAAAAAATGGTAAGAATCAAATTTGCAGAGAATTTTGTGCTCTTTAAATAAGAAAATAGACGTCAAAGCGATAGGAGCAAATGAAACTGAGATATTTTGAAAAACTGAAAAAAGTCCGAAATTTTCGAAGTTTTTTGACTGCAGAAAGTTTTCCCAAGCGAAATTTTGTTGGCAAAACTCGGTTTTCTAATCTTTCCAACCATATGAATGAGTTGAAAAAATAAAATCTTCTACCCCACCTTTTGCAAGGTACACGCTTTTTTTCTGACAGTTTCACTGGACTATTACCTCTATTCTGCGTGAATCTGGATCAGGCGTTATATTACTGCTCTGTCAAGCGCGCCGCTATGTTAAGCTGGAAAATACTGTATCTTCACAGAGACACTGTAGAGGTGCAATGAGTTCTCTGTTAATTAGAATTCGAACAGTTTATCGAACATACTTGCTTGGGTGATCCGCTAAAAAGAACTGTAAGAGAAAACTTGGTAAGAAAATGAAATATGTGCATAAATGACAATACTAAGTTTTTTGTGTACTGTGAAAAAGTGCCCCAGGCAGATTTTAAATTTAATGAACTTCTCAGCATCCACAAAATACTCTTTTATATCTCTTAAATCTAGCGACTTTCAGTACAATAACCAAGTTAGTTCGATGATGCAGGAATATTTCCAAAAAAATGTAACATGATTTTTGTATTTACGTGACATTGCATTAGACTTCTTCCTACACAAAATATACTCATGCTCATAAATTAAGGATACTGCTGATACTTGGTGAAATAAAGCTCTGGTGGGCGGGTTGCGGGTTTAAATCACCTCGCGGTATGGCCATGCGGTGCATTTGACCTGCGGTCGTAGCACGGTGGCGCTGGCAGCAGACCACGTATGCAGAGGTCTGTTGGTGCGTGTCAGAGTACGGTGAAGCGAGTAAGTGTGTAGACGTTTTCAGACGTGCTAATGGTGACTGTGTGTTGGAAATGGCTCAAAGAACACACATTGATGACGTTATGGGGGGTAGAATACTAGGGCGACTGGAGGCTGGTCAAACACAGCAGGCCGTAGCACGGGCCCTCCGTGTGCCACAAAGTGTGATCTCAAGATTATGGCAACGATTCCAGCAGACAGGAAACGTGTCCAGGCGCTACAGTACGGGACATCCACAGTGTAAGACACTACAAGAAGACCGATATCTCACCATCAGTGCCCGCAGACGGCCACGGAGTACTGCAGGTAGCCTTGCTCGGGACCTTACCGCAGCCACTGGAACAGTTGTCTCCAGACACACAGTCTACAGACGACTGAACAGACACGGTTTATTCGCCCGGAGACCTGCAAGGTGCATTCCACTGACCCCTGGTCATAGGATAGGCCGTAAAGCCTGGTGCCAAGAACACAGCTCATGGTCACTGGAACAGTGGTCCCGGGTTATGTCCACGCACGAGTCCAGGTATAGTCTGAACAGTGATTCTTGCTGGGTTTTCATCTGGCGTGAATCAGGAACCAGATACCAACCCCTTAATTTTCTTGAAAGGGACCTGTATGGAGGTCGTGGTTTGATGGTGTGGGGTGGGATCATGATTGGTGTACGTACACCCCTGCATGTCTTTGACAGAGGAACTGTAGCAGGTCAGGTGTATCGGGACGTCATTTTGCACCAGTATGTCCGTCTTGTCAGGGGTGCAGTGGGTCCCACCTTCCTCCTGATGGGTGATAACGCACGGCCCCATCGGACTGCCATCGTGAAAGAGTGTCCTGAAACAGAAGATACCAGGCGAATGGAGTGGCCTGCCTGTTCTCTATACCTAAAGCCCATCGAGCACGTCTGGGATGCTCTCGGTCCACGTATCGCTGCACGTCTTCAAACCCCTACGACACTTCAGGAGCTCCGACAGGCACTGGTGCAAGAATGGGAGACTGTACCCCAGCAGCTGCTCGACCACCTGATCCAGAGTATGCCAACCCGTTGTGCGGCCTGTGTATGCGTGCATGGTGATCATAGCCCATACTGATGTCGGGGTAAATGCGCAGGAAAAAGTGGCGTTTTGTAGCACATGTGTTTCGGGGTTGTTTTCTCAACTTATCACCAATACCGTGGACTTACAGATCTGTGTCGTGTGTGTTCCCTATGTGCCTATGCTATTAACGCCAGTTTTGTGTAGTGCCACGTTGTGTGGCACTACATTCTGCAATTATCCTTAATTTATGAGCATGACTATAGTTTCATAATCATGTTGATTGAAGAAAATGAAAATTTGAATCATAATATTGCCGTTGCTTCTTCACTCGAATACTGCTTAACATTATCAGCCTAACTGTAACACAGCAACACTTTGAGTGACTCACTCCACCAAAGCTTTAACATTGACTGCTCCCCTGCACCCTCGCGAAGCTCAAAGATCCTCAATTAACTTCTGAAATACAGCTTACAACATCGCTGCTCGCTCACAATCGAATCAGATACCAAAAATTCAGATAACAAAATTATACATGACACATATCAATCTTACACTGTGCAAATGAATACTATGTCCCATCAGTATGGAAATTGTATGCTTCTCTGATGCCACTGGACACAGTGCATGAGGGTGTTGAATCTTTTTAAGGCAGTGTGTAAGTTGTTTGAGACCAGTAAGAGAGCGTGCGGTGTGCTGTCGTGTTGCAGAAGTGAGGCTGGCGGCTGGACGGACGATGTCGTCGGCCTCTGCAGCGGCGGAGACGTCCGACTCGGAGGAGGCCGAGATCGTGGAGGAGGAGGTGGGGGAGGAGAGCGACGGCGACGGTGATGGGGCGGCGGGGGCGGAGGGGGGACCCAACCCCAGTGCTGACGTCGGCAGCAGCAGGCCGGTGGAGGTCGCTCCGTCACAGCCCGGCTGGGCCGCAGTGGGTGAGTACAAATGGACAGTCTCAGCTACAGTGGGTTGCTGAGATGAATGCGTAACACCAGAAAGCGGCAGCGACGCGGGTGTGCAGTACGATGCGGTCTAGAACTCAGCAGTGCTCATCATTCTAACACTTCCATCAGTGCAAGCTATACGTTCTCCCGATTGAATTTTTACATATGTCTAAATCTATTTAGTTGTATGGCGATACGGAGTTTAAGGGAGATGACTCACAATAGATTGCCTTGGACGTAAAAGTAAGCTGTAAACCTGCTGTTCATAGCTTGTCTGTAATTAACAGCAAGCGGATTGTTAGTTGCTCGCGATCAGCCATCATGTCTAGCAAGCTGTCTAGATGCAAAAAGGCAATGTACCGGGGCACCTCTCTTCAATTAGCTAACCATGCTGATCGTTAATAAAATATTTTCTACATATCTACGTATACACTCCGTTAGAAACCAAGCGGTGTGTGGCGGAGAGCGCAATTAGCGCCAAAGTCATATTTCCCCGCCACTGTTCCACTCGCAGATCGCGCCAGGGAAAAACTACTGTCTGAACGCCTCAGTACGAGCTCTAATTTCCCTTATCTTTGAGTGGCGATCATTACGCGATTTGAAAGTTGGTGGTAATAATACACTACTGGCCATTAAAATTGCTACACCACGAAGTTGACGTGCTACAGACGCGAAATTTAACCGACAGAAATAAGATGCTGTGATGTGCAAATGATTAGCTTTTCAGAGCATTCACACAAGGTTGCCGCCGGTGGCAACACCTACAACGTGCTGACATGAGTAAAGGTTTCATCCGATTTCTCACACACAAACAGCAGTTGACCGGCGTTGCCTGGTGAAACGTTGTTGTCATGCCTCGTGTACGGAGGAGAAATGCGTACCACCACTTTTCCGACTTTTGTAAAGGTCGGATTGTAGCCTATCGCGATTGCGGTTTATCATATCGCGACATTCCTGCTAGCGTTGATCGAGATCCAATGACTGTTAGCAGAATATGGAATCGGTGGGTTCAGGAGGGTAATACAGAACGCCGTGCTGGATCCCAACGGCCTCGTATCACTAGCGGTGGAGATGACAGGCATCTTATCCGCATGGCTGTAACGGATCGTGCAGCCACGTCTCGATCCCTGAGTCAACAGATGGGGACGTTTGCAATAAAACAATCATCTGCACGAACAGTTCAACGACGTTTGCAGCAGCACGGACTATCAGCTCGGAGACCACGGCTGGGGTTACCCTTCACGCTGCATCACAGACAGGAGCGCCTGCAATGGTGTGCTCAACGACGAACCTGGTCGCACGAATGGCCGAACGGTATTTTTTTCGGATGAATCCAGGTTCTGTTTACGGCATCATGATGGTCGCATCCATGTTTCGCGCCATCGCGGTGAACGCACATTGGAAACGTGTATTCGTCATCGCCATACTGGCGTATCACCCGGCGTGATGGTATGGGGTGCCATTGGTTACACGTCTCGGTCACCTCTTGTTCGCATTGAAGGCAGTTTGAACAGTGGACGTTACATTTCAGATGTGTTACGACCCGTGGCTCTACCCTTCATTCGATCCCTGCGAAACCCTACATTTCAGCAGGATAATGCACGACCGCATGTTGCAGGTCCAGCACGGGCCTTTCTGGATACAGAAAATGTTCGACTGCTGCCCTGGCCAGCACATTCTCCAGATCTTTCACCAACTGAAAACGTCTGGTCAATGGTTGCCGACAAACTGGCTCGTCACAATACGCTAGTCACTACTCTTGGTGAACTGTGGTATCGTGTTGAATATGCATGGGGAGCTGTACCTGCACGCGCCATCCAAGCTCTGTTTGACTCAATGCCCAGGCGTATCGAGGCCGTTATTACGGCCAGAGGTGGTTGTTCTGGGTACTAATTTCTCAGGATCTATGCACCGAAATTGCGTGAAAATGTAATCGCATGTCACTTCTAGTTTAATATATTTGTCCAATGAATACCCGTTTACCATCTGCATTTCTTCTTGGTGTTGCAATTTTAATGGTCAGTACTGTATATGCTCTACATCCTCAGCGAACATCAGATTTCGGAATTTAGTGAGCAGCCCCTTCCGTTTAGCGCGTCGTCAATCTGCAAGTGCGTGCCACTTCAAACTTTCTATGAGATTTGTAACGCTCTGTCGATGGCTAAATGTACCAGTCACGAATCTTGCCGCTCTTCTTTGGACCTTTTCAATCTCTTGAATCAGAACCAACTGGCAAGGATCCCATACAGACGAACAATACTCTAAGGCTGGACGAACTAACGTATTGTAAGCTATTTCCTTTGTTGAAGGACTGCAGAGCTTCAGGATTCTACCAATAAAGCGCAATCTAGTGTTCGCCTTACCCGTTACTCGTGTAATCTGATCCTTCCATTTGAGATCATTTCCAATAGTCACACCCAGATATTTGACTGATGATACCGCTTCCAAAGACTGATCATTTATTTTGTACTCGTACATTAATGGGGATTTTCGCCTTGTTATAAGTAGTAGGTTACACTTACTAATATTGAGAGATAACTGCCAGTCATTACACCACGCATTTATTTTCTGCAAATCCTCGTTGATTTGTTCACAACTTTCGTGTGATACTACTTTCCTGTAGACTACAGCATCATCGGCAAACAGTCTAAGGCCACTGTCAATACCATCTACCAGATTGTTTATGTAAATCGTAAAAAGCGGAGGACCTATTACACTGCCCTGGGGCAGACCTAAAGTTACGCTTGTTTCTGTTGAAGTCACCCAATTCAGGACGACATACTGCTCTCCGTTTGTTAGAAAACTTTCTATACAACCGCATATGTCATCGGATAGACCGTAAACGCGCACTTTTTGTAGCAAGCGACAGCGCGGAACTGAGTCGAACGCCTTTCGAAAGTCGAGAAATATGGCATCAACCTGGGAGCCGGTATCTAGAGCCTGTTGTATATCACGCACAAAGAGGGCCAGCTGTGTCTCACATGACCGCTGTTTTCTAAAACTGTGCTGGTTTCTGCAGATGAGCTTCTCAGAGTCTAGAAAGGTCATTATGTCTGAACACAAAATATGTTCCGTGATTCTACACCAATCGATGTCAGTGAAATTGCCCGGTAATTATGTGCATGCGATTTTCTACCCTTTTTATAGATTGCTATAACCTGGGCCTTCTTCCAGTCCCGTGGAACTTTCCGCCGTTCCAATGATACGGATAAGAATGGTGCTATATTTGTAGCATAGTCAACATAAAATCTCCCGGGGATACCGCTGGGCCAGATGCCTTTCTGGCGTCTACGGATCTTAACTGATTTACAATCCCAGATACACTAAACGCTATGTCAGCCATCCTTTCGCTTTGAGGACCAGTTTTTAAAATGGCTGTTGCTCAACAACTGCACACTAGTTTCAACATGGGATTAAACAGCCGCCAGATCGCACATAAACAGTAGATATCCTGACCTACATTTCGACACATATTAGGAGTGTCTCCACCAGAATGAAATTTTGTAAAATCCTAAACTTACATTGTTTTGTGTAGGCTTCGTAAATACACACATCAAAAAAAGTTTTGCATCACCCCTGTTCCCAGAACTCCTCAAGATAGACGTTGTGGATGTTGTATCACAGACAGATGTTGTATCACTGTTCAGAGATGTCACTCAACCCGCCCAAAGATGTAAACAACCATGCATGAGCAGCGCCTATTAGACGGAGGGGGTCCGACAGCCGATCAGTTCCAGTCATTCCACCAGGAAGGAGGTACACGACTCGTGTTGTCTGTAGTTCAATCATGCCTAGACGGACCATACCGCGGTTCGATCGCGTTCGCTTTGTTACTTTGTGCCAGGAAGGTCTCTCAACAAGGGAAGTGTCCAGACGTCTCGGAGTGAGCCAAAGCGGTGTTGTTCGGACATGGAGGAGATACAGAGAGAGACAGGAACTGTCGATGACATGTCTCGCTCAGGCCGCCCAAGGGCTACTACTGCAGTGGATGACCGCTACCTACGGATTATGGCTCGGAGGAAACCGGACAGTAACTCCACAACGTTGTAGAATACTTTTCGTGTAGCCACAGGACGTCGTGTTACGACTCAAAGTGTGTGCAATAGGTTGCATGATGCGCAACTTCACTTCTGACGTCCGTGGCGAGGTCCATCTTTGGAACCACGACACCATGCAGCGCGGTACAGATGGGCCCAACAACATGCGCAATGGACCACTCAGAATTGGCATCACGTTCTCTTCACCGATGAGTGTCGCATATGCCTTCAACCAGGCAATCGTCGGAGACGTGTTTGGAGGCAACCCGGTCAGGCTGAACGCCTGAACGCCGAGTGTAGCGAGGTGCATGTTCCCTGATGGTTTGCGGTTGCATTATGTGGAATTGACGTACGCCGCTGGTGGTCATGGAAGGCGCCGTAACGGCTGTACAATACGTGAATGTCATCCTCTGACCGATAGTGCAACCATATCGGAGCATATAGGCGAGGCATTCGTCTTCATGGACAACAATTCGCGCCTCCATCGTACGCGTCTTGTGAATGACGTCCTTCAGGAAAACGACATCGCTCGACTAGAGGCACCAGCATGTTGTCCATACATGAACATCACCGAACACACATGGGATAGATTGAAAAGGGTTGTTTATGGAGGACGTGACCCACCAACCACTTTGAGGGATCTACGCCGAATCCCCGTTGAGAAGTGGGACAATCTGGACCAACAGTGGCATGATGATCTTGCCGATAGTATGCCACGCCGAATACAGGCTTACGTCAGTGCAAGAGGACGAAAGTGAAATAAAACGTTCTCGCCTTTGCCACGTGTGCCCAGCTCGGAAGAGCGTCAGACCGTCTGATGTTTTTCACAGCTGGGCACACGTGGCAAAGGCGAGAACGTTTTATTTCACTTTTGACTTGAACATAGCTGCTCCAGATTCTGACTATTGCTTTTTAACAATGTAAGTTTAGGTTTTTACGACATTTCATTCTGATGAAGACTCTCCTAATAAGTGTCGAAACGTGGGTCAGGGTATCTACTGTTTATGTATAACCTGTGGGCTTTTTTATCCTACGTTGAAAAGAGATATTTTGAGGAATTGTAGAACTCACTAAAGAAAAAATTAATGCTTCTAGAGCAAACTTTACATATCATCTGATCGACTACTTGGAAGTACGTGTGTAAAGCTGAACAATCTGCTGCATCATACAGAAAATGGATGATAACTCACACTAAATGTCTTCCGTCTCTGAAAGTATTCAGAGTAAGGCATATGTCCCGAAGAAGTTTTTTATTTCAAATCAGCGTCCCTGTCATATCTGCAAACATTCAGTTCGTCTTCGGGCATCTTGTATACTGGGTGAACATTAATAAAACCGACAAACTGCAGGGCTGGATTCCAAATGGAGGGAAAAAGATCCTGTGAACATATGTCCGGAAATGCTTCGTTCCACGGTAGATGACGCGGACGAATGACATACACTACTCGCCATTGAAATTCCTACGCCAAGAAAAATGCAGATGATAAACGGGTATTCATTGGACAAATATATTATACTAGAACTGACATGTGATTACATTTCCACGCAATTTTGGTGCATAGATCCTGAGAAATCAGTACCCAGAACAACCACCTCTGGCCGTAATAACGGCCTTGATGCGCCTGGGCATTGAGTCAAACAGAGCTTGGATGGCGTGTGCAGGTACAGCTCCCCATGCATATTCAACACGATACCACAGTTCACCAAGACTAGTGACTGGCGTATTGTGACGAGGCAGTTCCTCGGCCACCATTGACCAGACGTTTTCAGTTGGTGAGAGATCTGGAGAATGTGCTGGCCAGCGCAGCAGTCGAACATTTTCTGTATCCAAAAAGGCCCGTACTGGACCTGCAACATGCGGTCGTGCATTATCCTGCTGAAATGTAGGGTTTCGCAGGGACCGAATGAAGGGTAGAGCCACGGGTCGTAACACATCTGAAATGTAACGTCCACTGTTCAAAGTGCCGTCAATGTGAGCAAGAGGTGACCGAGACGTGTAACTGATGGCACCCCATACCATCACGTCGGGTGATCCGCCAGTATGGCGATGACGAGTACACGCTTCAAATGTGCGTTCACCGCTATGTCGCCAAACACGGATGCGACCATCATGATGCTGTAAACAGAACCTGGATTCATCCGAAAAGTGCCTTTTGGCCATTCGTGCGACCAAGTTCGTCGTCGAGTACACCATCGCAGCCACTCCTATCTGCAGCGTCAAGGGTAACCGCACCCGTGGTCTCCGAGCTGACAGTCTATGTTGCTGCAAACGTCGTCGAACTGTTCGTGCAGACGGTTGTTGTCTTGCAAACGTCCCCATCTGTTGACTCAGGGATCGAGACGTGGCTGCACGATCCGTTACAGCCATGCGGATAAGATGACAGTCATCTCGACTGCTAGTGATACGAGGCCGTTGGGATCCAGCACGGCGTTCCATATTACCCTCCTGAACCCACTGATTCCATATACTGCTAACAGACATTGGAGATCGACCAACGCGAGCAGCAATGTCACGATAAACGGCAATCGCGATAGGCTACAATTCGACCTTTATCAAAGTCGGAAACGTGATGGTACGCATTTCTCCTACTTACACGATGCATTGCAACAACGTTTCACCAGGCAACGCCGGTCAACTGCTGTTTGTGTATGAGAACTTGCTTGGAAACTTTCCTCATGTCAGCTCGTTGTAGGTGTCGCCACCGGCGCCAACCTTGTGTGAATACTCTGAAAAGCTAATCGTTTTCATATCACACCCTCTTTTCCTGTCGGTTAAATTTCGAGTCTGTAGCACGTCATCTTCGTGGTGTACCAATTTTAATGGCCACTAGTGTATATTCATAGGACCCCTTTACCTACGTTTTCAGGCAGAAATTCTTTCCTGAAGTTTGTTCAAATGGCTCTGAGCACTACGCGACTTAACTTCTGAGGTCATCAGTCGCCTAGAACTTAGAACTAATTAAGCCTAACTAACCTAAGGACATCACACACATCCATGCCCGAGGCAGGATTCGAACCTGCGACCGTAGTCGTCGCTCGGCTCCAGACTGTAGCGCCTAGAACCGCACGCTCACAGCGGCCGGCCCTGAAGTTTGTCGGTTTTATTAATGTTCGCCCTGCGTAGATGAACTCGTTACGAATAAGCACTTTTATGTGGTATGTTGCCAAAAGTGGTTGATTGTGTGGAGTAAACAACTGTGACCGTAATAGAAGCAAGCTGGAAAATGGAATTGACTGTCAATAACGTTTATGGTTGCAAGACTCAATTTTGAAAAGTTTTACACCACAAGAGCGTGACGCGAAGTATGACCACAGACAGGAAGGAACTTCACGAGGTTCAGTGAACATTGTAATAAAGAGACTGGTTCTTCGGCAGCAGTAAATCACCCGAAGAATGAGCATCACACATTAGGAAGGATTACTAGAACACACTGCAGTTACAAGAGAAAGGTTAGAGGAAGCACTAAAAAAGTACAAACCACAGTACATACACTATGTGTTCAAACGTATCGAGACACCCCTAAAAACATACATTTTACATATTAGGTGCATTGTGCTGCCACCTACTGGCAGGTACTGCACATCAGCGACCTCACTATTAGAAATCGTGAGAGAGCAGAATGGGGCGCTCCTCGGAGCTCACCGACTTCGAACGTGATCAGGAGATTGGATGTCACTTGTGTCACACGTATGTACGCGAGATTTCCACACTCCTAAACATGCCTAGATCCACTGTTTCCGATGTGACATTGAAGCGGAAACGTGAAGGGACGCGTACAGCACAAAAGCGTACTGGCCGACCTCGTCTGTTGACTGACAGAGACCGCTGAAAATTGAAGAGGGTCGTAATGTGTAATAGGCAGACATCTATCCAGACCGTCACACAGGAATTCCAAACTGCATCAGGATCCACGGCAAGTACTATGACAGTTAGGCGGGAGGTGAGAAAACTTGGATTTCATGGTCGACCGGCTGCTCATTAGCCAGTAAGTGCGACGTTTGGTGTAACGAGCGTAAACATTGGACGACTGAACAGTGTGGAGTGACGAATCACGGTACACAATGTGGCGATCCGATGGCAGGGCGTGGGTATGGCAAATGCCCAGTGAACGTCATCTGCCAGCGTGTGTAGCGCCAACAGTAAAATTCGGAGGCGGTGGTGTTATGGTGTGGTCGTGTTTTTAGTGGAGGAGGCTTGCACCCCTTGTTGTTTTGCGTGGTACTGTCACAGCACAGGCCTACACTGATGTTTTAAACGCCCGCATCTCGTGGTCGTGCGGTAGCGTTCTCGCTTCCCACGCCCATGTTCCCGGGTTCGATTCCCGGCGGGGTCAGGGATTTTCTCTGCCTCGTGATGGCTGGGTGTTGTGTGCTGTCCTTAGGTTGGTTAGGTTTAAGTAGTTCTAAGTTCTAGGGGACTGATGACCATAGCTGTTAAGATGAGTGCTCAGAGCCATTTTTTTTTTTTTTTGATGTTTTAAACACCATCTCGCTCCCCACTGTTGAAGAGCAATTTGGGGCTGGTGATTGCATCTTTCAACACGATCGAGCATCTATTCACAATGCATGGCCTCTGGCGGAGTAGTTAGACAATAACATCCCTGTAATGGACTATCCTCCACAGAGTCCTGACCTGAATCCTATAGAACACTTTCCGGATGTTTTGGAACGCCGACTTCCTTACCAGGCCTCGCCGACGGACATCGATAGCTCTCCTCAGTGCAGCACTCCGTCAAGAATGGGATGCCATTCTCCAAGAAATCTTCCAGCACCAGACTGAACGTATGCCTGCGAGAGTGGAAGCTGTCATCAAGGCCAACACCATATTGAATTCCAGCATTACCGATGGACGGCGCCACAAACTTGTAAGTCACTTTCAGCAAGCTGTCCGGATACTTTTGATCACATAGTATACTTAGAAGTATAAAAACAAACAGAAAACACTGATGTGCGGAAAGTGCGCTGTGTAAAACATAAGAAATACATAGTTCTGCAGAGAAACCAAAAATTTGTCTACAACTATTAGTGTCTAAAGAGGAGAAACATCAAGGATGAGCTAGTAGACGGCATTTCCTGATGTAGGCGAGAAATCAAGAGAAAAGTACCGTAAGCATTGTAAAAGCCAACATATTGTTAACTTTTTTTATGTTGAATCAAATCAGAAGGTAAATAACTTAACTTACACACTACTGATGATGCTTTACCTCAATAAAGGGAAACGCATCTGATGAAAAAATTGCATTTTTGTAGTTGCAACGACAGATCCATAAAACCCTCAAGAACTGTAAAGCAACTTCGGGCGATATGGTCACACAAATGAAGAAACAGAAATATTTTGCGCTTTCAGAAATGAACAAATCACGTATTAAAGAAAAAGAAACGTCCAGTAGGAATTTCTGGGCCCACTTTAGCGATGTTCTTGACGAAAGAGACCATCACGTTTAATGTCCTTTAGTAGTGATAATGTTTTTATGTACACTCCTGGAAATGGAAAAAAGAACACATTGACACCGGTGTGTCAGACCCACCATACTTGCTCCGGACACTGCGAGAGGGCTGTACAAGCAATGATCACACGCACGGCACAGCGGACACACCAGGAACCGCGGTGTTGGCCCTCGAATGGCGCTAGCTGCGCAGCATTTGTGCACCGCCGCCGTCAGTGTCAGCCAGTTTGCCGTGGCATTCGGAGCTCCCTCGCAGTCTTTAACACTGGTAGCATGCCGCGACAGCGTGGACGTGAACCGTATGTGCAGTTGACGGACTTTGAGCGAGGGCGTATAGTGGGCATGCGGGAGGCCGGGTCGACGTACCGCCGAATTGCTCAACACGTGGGGCGTGAGGTCTCCACAGTACATCGATGTTGTCGCCAGTGATCGGCGGAAGGTGCACGTGCCCGTCGACCTGGGACCGGACCGCAGCGACGCACGGATGCACGCCAAGACCGTAGGATCCTACGCAGTGCCGTAGGGGACCGCACCGCCACTTCCCAGCAAATTAGGGACACTGTTGCTCCTGGGGTATCGGCGAGGACCATTCGCAACCGTCTCAATGAAGCTGGGCTACGGTCCCGCACACCGTTAGGCCGTCTTCCGCTCACGCCCCAACATCGTGCAGCCCGCCTCCAGTGGTGTCGCGACAGGCGTGAATGGAGGGACGAATGGAGACGTGTCGTCTTCAGCGATGAGAGTCGCTTCTGCCTTGGTGCCAATGATGGTCGTATGCGTGTTTGGCGCCGTGCAGGTGAGCGCCACAATCAGGACTGCATACGACCGAGGCACACAGGGCCAACACCCGGCATCATGGTGTGGGGAGCGATCTTCTACACTGGCCGTACACCACTGGTGATCGTCGAGGGGACACTGAATAGTGCACGGTACATCCAAACCGTCATCGAACCCATCGTTCTACCATTCCTAGACCGGCAAGGGAACTTGCTGTTCCAACAGGACAATGCACGTCCGCATGTATCCCGTGCCACCCAACGTGCTCTAGAAGGTGTAAGTCAACTACCCTGGCCAGCAAGATCTCCGGATCTGTCCCCCATTGAGCATGTTTGGGACTGGATGAAGTGTCGTCTCACGCGGTCTGCACGTCCAGCACGAACGCTGGTCCAACTGAGGCGCCAGGTGGAAATGGCATGGCAAGCCGTTCCACAGGACTACATCCAGCATCTCTACGATCGTCTCCATGGGAGAATAGGAGCCTGCATTGCTGCGAAAGGTGGATATACACTGTACTAATGCCGACATTGTGCATGCTCTGTTGCCTGTGTCTATGTGCCTGTGGTTCTGTCAGTGTGATCATGTGATGTATCTGACCCCAGGAATGTGTCAATAAAGTTTCCCCTTCCTGGGACAATGAATTCACGGTGTTCATATTTCAATTTCCAGGAGTGTAGATAGAGAGGTAGAAATTGACACACATGCTTGGAATGACATGGGGTTTTATTAAAACCAAAAAAATACAAAAGTTCAAAAAATGTCCGACAGATGGTGCTTCATCTGATCAGAATTGCAATAATTAGCATAATAAACTAACACAGGAAATGCTCAATATGTCCACCATCATTCCTCAACAATAGCTGTAGTAGAGGAATAATGTTGTGAACAGCACTGTAAAGCATGTCCGGAGTTATGGTGAGGCATTGGCGTCGGATGTTGTCTTTCAGCATCCCTAGAGATGTCGGTCGATCACGATACACTTGCGACTTCGGGTAACCCCAAAGCCAATAATCGCACGGACTGAGGTCTGGGGACCTGGGAGGCCAAGCATGACGAAAGTGGCGGCTGAGCACACGATCATCACCAAACGACGCGCGCAAGAGCTCTTTCACCCGTCTAGCAATACTTTTTTTTGTTCTAATAAAACCCCATGTCATTCCAAGAATTTGTGCGATTCTTCCATATTCATTTTGCCTCCGTGAAGAACGCCAGAAATGTACAAAAGATCAAAAAATTCCTGGAACTCCTCTTTTTTCAAGTTCCTTGCAGTATTTGGGTCACTTTTATAAAGTGGTCTTACGTGAGCTATGGAAGTATTTGCGCTCTCTATTATCAAATCGAGCAAATGGTCGTCAATGAACTACTTCCAGGCCTCGACAATGTTGTTAGCATTTCTGACTGCCCCACTGACACCAGGCAAATGCATAATTATGTTGTGTAATCTCGTATGTACATTTGGTTGGGAACCTTTTTCTGCCATTTAGTTCGTCCATCTCTCGACAAATAGTAAGGTGATGATTCACTGGAAGCAGGACCGGAACCAACCACGCTAGTTGATACAGAATCTCGAGATGTATTAGTGAGTGTACTCACGTTTCTCGCAGGAATAACGACGTTATCTTCGCTGTCCAGGTGTTCGTCGCTCTGTGTTGTGATCACTTTCGGAAATAAAATCAGGATCTACATCCGAATAATCGTTATCACTTTCTAATACCAGTTTTTCAATTTCTTCATCACTTAGAGGACGCTGCCAGCCCATTTTCGAGCAGTTTTATTGCTCCCAGTCAGTATAACAAGAAGTGTGCAATAAGCAGAAAAAGCTAACGTACAGTGTGTTAACTGTAAGACGGCAGAGTTGTGAGGGGACTGCGGGGAGAGGAGGAAGCAAGCATTGGCTGGCGAGGGGAGAGGAGCCATTGAGGAGGAGGAGGAGATTAGTGTTTAACGTCCCGTCGACAATGAGGTCATTAGAGACGGAGCGCAAGCTCGGGTGAGGGAAGGATTGGGAAGGAAAGCGGCCGTGCCCTTTCAAAGGAACCATCCCGGCATTTGCCTGAAGCGATTTAGGGAAATCACGGAAAACCTAAATCAGGATGGCCGGAGACGGGATTGAACCGTCGTCCTCCCGAGCCATTAAGGGAGGGGGGGGGACAAGGCACGGCTACCAGTTGCAGTGCTGGCACTACAAATTGCGCGTCACGCTTACACGAAAGCAGACGAAAGGCTTCGAAGTAAAACTCGCTTTAAATGTTGTTCATAAACAAAGCTGAAATTGTCATATATATATATATATATATATATATATATATATATATATATATATATATATATATATAGGGTGTTACAAAGAGGTACGGCCAAACTTTCAGGAAACATTCCTCACACACAAAGAAAGAAAATATGTTATGTGGACATGTGTCCGGAAATGCTTACTTTCCATGTTACAGCTCGTTTTATTACTTCTCTTCAAATCACATTAATCATGGAATGGAAACACACAGCAACAGAACGTACCAGCGTGACTTCAAACACTTTGTTACAGGAAATGTTCAAAATCTCCTCCGTTAGGGAGGGTACATGCAGCCACCCTCTGTCGCATGGAATCCCTGATGCGCTGATGCAGCCCTGGAGAATGGCGTATTGTATCACAGCCGTCCACAATACGAGCACAAAGAGTCTCTACATTCGGTACCGGGGTTGCGTAGACAAGAGCTTTCAAATGCCCCCATAAATGGAAGTCAAGAGGTTTGGGGTCAGGAGAGCGTGGAGGCCATGGAATTAGTCCGCCTCTGCCAATCCAACGGTCACCGAATCTGTTGTTGAGAAGCGTACGAACACTTCGACTGAAATGTGCAGGAGCTCCATCGTGCATGAACCACATGTTGTGTCGTGCTTGTAAAGGCACATGTTCTAGCACCACAGGTAGAGTATTCCGTATGAAATCATGATAACGTGCTCCATTGAGCGTAGGTGGAAGAACATGGGGCCCAATCGAGACATCACCAACACTGCCTGCCCAAACGTTCATAGAAAATCTGTGTTGATGACGTGATTGCACAATTGCGTGCGGATTCTCGTCAGCCCACACATGTGGATCGTGAAAATTTACAATTTGATGACTTTGGAATGAAGCCTCATCCGTAAAGAGAACATTTACACTGAAATGACGATTGACACATTGTTGAATGAACCATTCGCAGAAGTGTACCCGTGGAGGCCAATCAGCTGCTGATAGTGCCTACACAGGCTGTACATTGTACGGGAACAACTGGTTCTCCTGTACCATACAGTGACGTGGTCAACGTTACCTTGTACAACAGCAACTTCTCTGACGCTGACATTAGGGTTATCGTCAACTGCACGAAGAATTGCCTCGTCCATTGCAGGTGTCCTCATCGTTCTAGGTCTTCCCCAGTCAAGAGTCATAGGCTGGAATGTTCCGTGCTCCTTAAGACGCCGATCAATTGCTTCGAACGTCTTCCTGTCGGGACACCTTCGTTCTGGAAATCTGTCTCGATACAAACGTACCGCGCCACGGCTATTGCCCCGTGCTAATCCATACATCAAATGGGCATCTGCCAACTCCGCATTTGTAAACATTGCGCTGAGTGCAAAACCACGTTCGTGATGAACACTATCCTGTTGATGCTACGTACTGATGTGCTTGATGCTAGTACTGTAGGGCAATGAGTCACATGTCAACACAAGCACCGAAGTCACCATTACCTTCCTTCAATTGGGCCAACTGGCGGTGAACCGAGGAAGTACAGTACATACTGACGAAACTAAAATGAGCTCTAACATGGAAATTATCCGTTTCCGGACACATGTCCACATAACATCATTTCTTTATTTGTGTGAGAGGAATTTTTCCTGAAAGTTTGGTCATACCTTTTTGTAACACCCTGTATATAAGTGAATGTATGTATGTTTGTCTACTAGGCGCTCACAACCCATTCATCCGATTGCAAAGTACTGTAAGATGAATGTGTTTCGAAATAATACAGTAACCAGTGGTGTTTCCACACAAAGCAATACGGCAGAAAGGAAAAATGAAATATAAGGTAATTCGGACGAAATAGGGAGCTCCTTCAAAGTGACCGCGAACAAAATACCTGAAAAGGAACCTCACCTTTTCTTGCCAGGCGTGTGCGGTGATACGCGAGGATGATTCTTGGAAAACTGTTTGAATCTTCCAATACTACGCGCGCTTCGTCCTGTGTATGTAGCAGCTCTCACTGGAGATTTGTAAATGGGGTGAAGCAATTTTTTCTGCTCCCTTTCCCTTCCGCAGCATTCAGTCACACGCAATATAATTTTGCGAGCATCGCTACGTAATACTGGTTTCCTTCTAACCGCAGGCCTACCGGTAGAGGTTGTTGGCGACTCCCGAGATGGCCCAGCAACTGCCTCTTCAATCATTTTGATAATGTTTAGCACAACTGCACAATAAACACACGCAGAACAGTACAGCGCAAAACAATAACGAAGCAGACGACAGTGGCTGCCTTGTACAACACAGTCAGCTACGTAGTGTTGGCAGCAGTCGAAACTGCGTGCCTACCAGTGACGTAGCGTGGTTGTAAAGGTTGGGGAGACTCTGCAGTTATTACACGGAGACAAAATAGTACAATAAACAATAATTTAAACAAATGAAACAAAATGCATCAAATAAAACAACAACTACTACTACTACCACTACCACCGCCACTAATAATAATAATAACTAACTGTTTCAAGAAATGATGACAAATTTGTAGAACTCCAGCAGCAAGAGAAGAAGCACTTACATTTTCTTGTACACAAGTGCAATGCGTCAGTCTTTTCTTTCCACGAATTAGTCTATAACTCGGTCTACAAAGATCTGATCACTGGATAGCTCTCCAAGTAGTGTCTTTTCTATTGCTAACGTGCTCAATCACGACTGCCGGATGTTGGACATTGAATCTCTTAAATATTTTTTTCACTTGTTTAAGAATACTTATGATTCGTTCACTGCTTGCTGTAGTGCGGGTAGGGTCAAAACCAAACGCAGGAATTTCGTTGTTTCTTCATAAACGGAGTCTAAATCATTGTTGACAATGTACCTTAACACGATTCTTGGAAGTGTTTTTCCTCATCAGTGTATATGTTACACAGTTCATTTTCAAGTTGTTCTTGTTTGAAAAAAGGATACTGTTCTAATAATTAAAGCAGTTTCAACTTCGGGAATTCTTTTTGATAGTTCGGGAAACACTTTTCGTTCAAAAGTTCAACAAACTGAATTTGGGGAATGTCTTGAAACCTTCTTTCCATCTGAACAATTTGCAAATCCAGTATCTCGTAAGTTAGTGCCCTGAGAGATGTCTTTTTGACTGTCACAGAATGATAAACTGCCATTCAAACACAAGCTGCATTTAATGAATTCATCAACGAATGTTTCCGTTCTTAATTGTCGTAAGTTTCTAAAAACAGTTCTTATTTCGTCGTGGCAAGCAGTTATACTGACAGATTTTGACTGAAGAACATTAAAGAGGTGATCAACATATACAAAGCACCCTCTGTAGAAGCTAAGCAAGTAGACAAACGTAGGATGATCCATCCGTCGTTTCATTCACACAGCACAGCTCAAAGATTCTGGGTCCCACTGAGGGTCTGTATCATCAGTTATATAATTAAAAACACTACATAGCCCTGAGAAATGACTAAATTTTGTTGAAACGGCCCTGGAACGAAAGTTCCAACGAGTGTTGCTTGCATGTGGCAGTTTAAATCCTTTCTCAGTCAGCAATACAGTCCGTTTTGACGATTTGCTGAAAAACGAATGAAATGCAGTAAGATCACTTACAAACATGCGTACATGTCGTATGATTTTGGAGGCATGTAACACTACCAAATTCAGTTGGTGTGCGTAACAATGAATAAACAGCGCATAGGGACAGAACTGCTTCACCAGTTGTACCGTAGTCCTCTTTCTCTGCCCGCCATTAATGAAGCGCCATCATATGTTTGACTAACCGCTTTTCCTTCCACATTCCATTCTGCATGAATAATGTTTGACAAACCTTCAGCAGTTTTATCTCCAGAAACATAGTAAAATCCAACGAATCTTTCCCCAATTTTGTCTGCAATACAGCGCCTGAATATTACACTCATTTGACTCTTGCATGACACGTCTAATGTTTCATCAGACTGAATCGAAATGAAATTGCAGTTCTGAATTTCAGATTTTATTTTCTCATTAACTGCGAGGGTTATCATTCCTATTACATCATTCTGTATATCTGGAGAAGTTCCTTTAAAGGTTGAAGATGATGATAGATGGTCTCGGATTACCTGCTCTCCTTGAGCTAGTAAATCCAACAATTCCAGATAGTTACATTTGTTGCTGGAGGATTCGTCTTCTCGATGACTGCGGAAGGCTAGTTCTTGTTTACAAAGAAATACCGATGCCTGAATAAGACGAGCCAATACTCTCCTGCTGGATGCAACTTGTTTGTTGTATTTTATTGCTGTCAGACGAGTGGCTTCAGAAAGGGCGTGCTCAGTTCTACTTTTGCCCAGTAACTGAAATGATTCTTTGTTCTGCAGGTGACGTTTTGATATTTGACGCTTTTGTGCTTTCCTGTCAAATTTCTTTATTGTAAAAATGCCCTCATTGCAACATTCCTTTTCACCACCAAACAGAAGACATGTATAACTATATAATCTGTTATTAACTGCATTCGCAGTCAGCCAAGCATACTTTTCGTACCAGGCTGTCTGAAAAGTCCGTTTTTGTTTGGCTTCACTTAAAACTACAGGAGGTCGTTTGTTCTTCAATTCGCACTTTTTTTCGTGCATTAATGTAGAAAATGGCGCTTTTAATAAAAGTTCTATAAGGTATTCAGTTGCTGGCTCACTCATGTTAGCGACACAACGCAAATATGCACTAAAATCACTCAAGAATGACTATGAACACAAATCGCGCGACTGTTCACTTCCCGCCGGTCGGAGTGGCCGTGCGGTTCTAGGCGCTACAGTCTGGAGCCGAGCGACCGCTACAGTTGCAGGTTCGAATCCTGCCTCGGGCACGGGTGTGTGTGATGTCCTTAGGTTAGTTAGGTTTAATTAGTTCTAGGCGACTGATGACCTCAGAAGTTAAGTCGCATAGTGCTCAGAGCCATTTGAACCATTTATTTGTTCACTTCCGTGTTAAAAGCCAGCATAGAAGCGGCAGAGACTAGTCTCGATACCTGCTATCAAGTGGAGGGGAGTGGAGGGAAAGTGAAGGGGAGCCGAGAATGCCGCTAACACAGCCAGGTAAGGGAAGGGAGGCAGAGACTGGGAGCAGTCGAGTCTCAAGCAGGCAGATACACCAATACTCAGGGTGCGGCGGCGCGGGCTACAAAGCTGGTGTCTTCGCACATTTAGAGCTCTTAGTAGGAAGTTGTTAATATTTTTGATATGAATTACTGTTGCATCTTTTTTAAGGAGGAATACAGGAGAGACTAAGTCTCAAAGTCTACCCTCATGCTACGCCACTGGTGCCTACCGAGGCCTCCCGACGTTTACCGGCTTCTACCGATTCAGGACTAGGGAGACGTCTGCCATCTAAAAGTTTACACACTGTAAACGGACGGGCTGGGTCGCTCAGATCCACAAAACGCTACTCTCCATGTCAACAATCAACTGGCGAACAAAGAAAAATAATGTCAGCTACAATGGATGGCTGACTCGCAAGCAGCGCACCCTTGTGGGTATATTTAAAACTAAATCCGCTTGGGTCTGAGAGACCCAGCCCATCCGTTCCAAGGCTAATGCGTAAGTACTGTGAAAATGGATGTCGCTGCTCCCTGCTTCGTAGTGAAACACGGACGCGGCACGTCGTTAAAAATGGGAGAAAGAGGCAGCTCTTAATGCTTTTTACAACGTTACAGAGAAAATCCGCTTTGATGCTTTTCGTGAGACAGTATTAACTAAATGCAAGGCATTTGTCGGTAGCGCAACCTGCGAAGTTGACGTTTATGGACCGTTGTTCGTATCCCGCGTTGACCTATTTTTCGTTCAGTCTGAATACCTACATCATTCAAACACCAATTTCATGAGGTATATGCCGATTACGACATCGTAATTCTGTCAGAGACAGCAAACGGCTTGGAAGAGCAGTTGAACGGAATGGACAGTGTCTTCAAAGGAGGATATAAGATGAACATCAACAAAAGCAAAACGAGGATAATGGAATGTAGTCGAATTAGGTCGGGTGATGCTGAGGGATTAGATTAGCAAATGAGACACTTAAAGTAGTAAAGGAGTTTTGTTATTTGGGGAGCAAAATAACTAATGATGGTCGAAGTAGAGAGGATATAAAATGCAGACTGGCAATGGCAAGGAAAGCGTTTCTGAAGAAGAGATATTTGTTAACATCGAGTGTAGATTTAAGTGTCAGGAAGTCGTTTCTGAAAGAACTTGTATGTAGCCATGTATGGAAGTGAAACATGGACGGTAAATACTTTGGACAAGAAGAGAATAGAAGCTTTCGAAATGTGGTACTACAGAAGAATGCTGAAGATTAGATGCGTTGTCACATAACTAATGAGGAGGTATTAAATAGAATTAGGGGGAAGAGAAATTTGTGGCACAACTTGACTAGAGGAAGGGATCGGTTGGTAGGGCATATTCTGAGGCATCAAGGGATCACCAATTTGGCATTGGAGGGCAGCGTGGAGGGTAAAAATCGTAGAGCGAGACCTAGAGATGAATACACTGAACAGATTCAGAAGGATGTAGGCTGCAGTAGGTACTGGGAGATGAAGAAGCTTGCACAGGATAGAGTAGCATGGAAAGCTACATCAAACCAGTCTCAGGACTGAAGACCACACCAACAACAGTGACGATTACCACATATTTAATTTCTTTCATCCTATTCCAGTTATAGGAAAGACTGAAATTGTGTCTGTCATGATTTAAATAATAAAAACTGCACTAGTTACTTATTTTTCCGCAACGTGTTTCGAGGACTTATCTCCATTTTCAAATGCGTTTGTGTTCAAGAATATTCATTTCAAGTGCATTTGTTTCATACTAACAGTATACATGTAAACAAATGCATTCGCAAATGAGAATAAATTCTCTGTAGTATTCATGTAAACAAATGCACATCCAAATGAGAATAAATCCTCGAAACACGCTGTGAAGTAACTTGTGCAGTTTCTCGTTACTTAAATCATAACACACACTTAATCATCATTTTTATGAAAAATGAATGTCTTCTTGTTCGTTTACACATCACAAGCAAAATTCATGTTTTCATAGCAGATATGAATTCTTAATTATCGATGTTTTATAAAAGATTGGGTAACTGAAGAGAACATCACACAGTTAAATTTTTGGAAGAAAATGGAAAAATGAAGTACTCTTAATTTGGGTATGTGCATCTCCTGGTACCGCAGATGTGATCTCGCACGAGCCAACGCCATAAGCGTCGTAGAAGCAAGGGAAACAATAATTTCCACGGCGTCGATCAGACTGTAGAAATGCTCCATTTTTACAATGGCCGTCGTAGCACTGCTACCTGAACCCAACACAACGGATCTAGAGCCAAGTGAAGTGATTTGTCGCGAGAAATAACAAGACATTTAAACTTTCAGACGTGCCGCAACTAATGCACGATACTTTGTCACGCGTCACTGCTGAAGGCTTGCGAAATGCAGAACAGCACATCATCAAAGAAGAGGAGAAGATGGTGTTTTTTCGGTGCTCCGTGGATTCTGTATCAAATGTTCAAATGTGTGTGAAATCTTATGGGACTTAACTGCTAAGGTCATCAGTCCCTAAGCTTACACACTACTTAACCTAAATTATACTAAGGACAAACACACACACCCATGCCCAAGGGAGCACTCGAACCTCCGCCGGGACTAGCCGCACAGTCCATGACTGCAGCGCCTAAGACCGCTCGGCTAATCCCGCGCGGCACTTCGTTATCAGCGTAGCAGATGACAGTTCAACTACTGAAATGGATTCCCAGGAGTCGTATATGGGAGGAGTTTCAGAGATTATTAGACGACTGACTGTAATTAATACCTTCAGTGGTTTTAAGATGCAACAATACCGCGAAATCCATGCCGTATGATTTTCAGTCACACACAGCTCGCGCTGACAAACCACACTGTGCTTAAATTAGGAATTTTCATCACTCTTGTTTGTAACTAGAATGCTTTGTTACCTAAGAACGACATATAAAATTACTTTTACCTTAATAATATGGACATTTATATATCTGTTTGGAGAGAGAGAGAGAGTGATTGTTGACTGAGATTTTTACTTTAAGTCGTAACTGGTACCTGAATTTAAGTTGCTGCCTCCTTCATTGATCTACTTCTGCACCAGTTGGTGACGTATTACAATTTGGAGGAAGTTATTGTTCTTTAATATTTAAAGTACGACTCTGTTGGTTACTTGCCCGTATTGTGGGTAGCCTTGAGCCCAAGTTTTCGTAGCTTTTCAGACCTAAGGGACCACTGTTGTAAGTAAATAAGATCAAACGGCAATCTGCTTTTCGTGAGAAAAGGAGATTGCTTGGCACAGAAACTTCCTTCAAACTACACGTCCTGCTGCATCAAAATTGGTCAGTGGAGTTCAGCACCACACTATTGTAATCCAATTACTGCAATTAAGAAATGATGAGAGGTTGTTACGTACAGAATGATAACTATAGAGAATGCGTTTCCTTTCCTGTATTTTAGTGAATTTTGTGCACTTATATTACTGTCAATTGATAGCCGGCGACAACAGTGATGTGCACCTCCTTTTCCAAATACAAGATATTTCTATTCTTCACTTCCAGAAAATTTGTGTACATAAATGTTTGGCAACGCTTACACATACTTCGCTTCGTTTTATCACTGAAACAGCAACTTTCATTAAATGTATCAACACTTTCTGAGCGACGGCCTAGCAACACACCCTCTTTCCACAAGATACAGATTAACAGTACTCATTTTTTAATAAATCGTTATTTTTTTACATTTTTTTAAAGAGTCCATACTCACAGATTCACAACTACTATTGTTGCGGGGATTGCGCGCTGAAGAGTTTCTTGCTGTCCAGCTACGCTTCACTTCACTTCAAGTACTTTTCGAATCAAAATTTACATTTACCGTTTTTACATACATTACTGAGCTTCTTAGAGTAAAATTAGGCACAAATTAGTTAAGAAAAGGGCAGTAAGGCCCACGTAATGTTACAATGCCTACAACTGAAGCATGACAGTTCCTTTTATGAGTTGCCAGATTTCAGTTCCATCATCTTTGGGGGCGTGCACTCGGGACAGCGACAATTCTTCTTGCGATATTTCGGCTAAAAACCTCCCAGCCATCTTCAAGGCCAGACAGAGACTGAGTTCATAGCGTTTGCGCGTGCCTATTTATACGGAGAGTCACGTGATACAAAGCTGCTGAGGATTGAAAGCGCATGCGTCAAAGATATCAAAGTCGCCACTACTGCGTTAGTCATGGATAAGATGTATATAGCAAAGGTAAACATATAAGCGCAGAGTGCAAACGAAATAGTGTTGCTGCGAATCCACAGTGCTTGTAAATAAATAATTAATCTTTAAAAGTGGTAACATCTGTCGGAAGTGAAGATGCAGAAATTCTTCCCGAACGAAGGTGCGAAATAAGCGGTTTCCAAGCATTGTCAAGATGAAATCCTTCGTCACGGTTTAGCAGGTTGTCAGTTAGTCGTATTTCTACAGCTTCCTTAACAACTGAGTCCCAGAAAGATGAAGCAGTAGTTAAAATCTTAACATCTTTGTAATCCATGGCATGGCCAGTAGAAATGTAATGTTCGGCAACTGCTGATTTGTTGGACTGAAAGAATCACATGCCAGATTTCAGTTTCCCATGTAATATTATGTGTTTCACTTCTAAATGAGCACATTTGACAGGTAATATACCATAACGCAAATAATATATCAAAAGAATCAGAAAAACTTTTCGTCAAGTAGACATCGATAAACAAAGTACATATTTACATGGCAATTATCGTTTCACGGGCAAAGAGCTTTTCATTATTAGTTCATCTCATAGTTCAGAGTTCATATTGTTGGTCGTATGCTGAGAATCATGAAATAACAAGAACATAGAAAATACACTCCTGGAAATTGAAATAAGAACACCGTGAATTCATTGTCCCAGGAAGGGGAAACTTTATTGACAAATTCCTGGGGTCAGATACATCACATGATCACACTGACAGAACCACAGGCACATAGACACAGGCAACAGAGCATGCACAATGTCGGCACTAGTACAGTGTATATCCACCTTTCGCAGCAATGCAGGCTGCTATTCTCCCATGGAGACGATCGTAGAGATGCTGGATGTAGTCCTGTGGAACGGCTTGCCATGCCATTTCCACCTGGCGCCTCAGTTGGACCAGCGTTCGTGCTGGACGTGCAGACCGCGTGAGACGACGCTTCATCCAGTCCCAAACATGCTCAATGGGGGACAGATCCGGAGATCTTGCTGGCCAGGGTAGTTGACTTACACCTTCTAGAGCACGTTGGGTGGCACGGGATACATGCGGACGTGCATTGTCCTGTTGGAACAGCAAGTTCCCTTGCCGGTCTAGGAATGGTAGAACGATGGGTTCGATGACGGTTTGGATGTACCGTGCACTATTCAGTGTCCCCTCGACGACCACCAGTGGTGTACGGCCAGTGTAGGAGATCGCTCCCCACACCATGATGCCGGGTGTTGGCCCTGTGTGCCTCGGTCGTATGCAGTCCTGATTGTGGCGCTCACCTGCACGGCGCCAAACACGCATACGACCATCATTGCCACCAAGGCAGAAGCGACTCTTATCGCTGAAGACGACACGTCTCCATTCGTCCCTCCATTCACGCCTGTCGCACACCACTGGAGGCGGGCTGCACGATGTTGGGGCGTGAGCGGAAGACGGCCTAACGGTGTGCGGGACCGTAGCCCAGCTTCATGGAGACGGTTGCGAATGGTCCTCGCCGATACCCCAGGAGCAACAGTGTCCCTAATTTGCTGGGAAGTGGCGGTGCGGTCCCCTACGGCACTGCGTAGAATCCTCCGGTCTTGGCGTGCATCCGTGCGTCGCTGCGGTCCGGTCCCAGGTCGACGGGCACGTGCACCTTCCGCCGACCACTGGCGACAACATCGATGTACTGTGGAGACCTCACGCCCCACGTGTTGAGCAATTCGGCGGTACGTCCACCCGGCCTCCCGCATGCCCACTATACGCCCTCGCTCAAAGTCCGTCAACTGCACATACGGTTCACGTCCACGCTGTCGCGGCATGCTACCAGTGTTAAAGACTGCGATGGAGCTCCGTATGCCACGGCAAACTGGCTGACACTGACGGCGGCGGTGCACAAATGCTGCGCAGCTAGCGCCATTCGACGGCCAACACCGCGGTTCCTGGTGTGTCTGCTGTGCCGTGCGTGTGATCATTGCTTGTACAGCCCTCTCGCAGTGTCCGGAGCAAGTATGGTGGGTCTGACACACCGGTGTCAATGTGTTCTTTTTTCCATTTCCAGGAGTGTATTTACAATTGGTAGGGCATTTTTGCACTCGAGTTTGTATGCGAAAGTCTGGTACACGTCGTACTTTCGAACATGAATTAGCGATGCGATGCACTGCACTGTCACTGAATGTAATATCATAGTCGGTTTCTTCTGTCATCATGCATCAGTGTATCAAACGTTCATGGCTAAGACGTCATGACTGATTTGTTTAATCTTCTTCAGCTCTTGTAATCATACTCGTAATACATAGTACATGGAACAGAAGATACATACGATTAATTAAGTGCTGAAATCAATTTATGTCTAAGGTTTTATGTTCAAAGGATTGGATTTCTGGAGTTGTGCTTGTATTTACATCGAACTTTTGAAAGCACCGAGATCAACTTCTAGCCTTTCATACATTGTAGTTACTGTTTTGACTACAGTAACTATCCAGTTCGTGCGTCTCTTTCGTATCACCATGGAAAATAAAATGTCATTTGGTTTATATTTGCGATCCTCCTGAGCGTTCGTAGAACTGTTTATATGTGAGCCTCGCTGCCCTTTTCTTAACTTATTTGTGCCTAATTTTACTCGGAGAAGCTCAGTAATGTATGTAAATACCGTAAATGTAAATCTGATTCAAAAAGTACTTGAAGTGATGTGAAGCGCAGCTGGACAGCAAGAAACTCTTTAGCGCGCAATCCCCGCTACGATAGTACTTGTGAATCTGTGAGTATGGACTCTAAAAAAAAAGACGATTTATTAAAAAAAAAAAGAGGGCTGTTAATATGTATCTTGTGGAAAGCGCGCGTGTTGCTAGGCCGTCGCTCAGAACGTATTGTTACATTTAATGGAAATTGATATTTCAGTGATAAAACCGAGTAAAGTATGTGTAAGAGTTGCCAAACATTTATGTATACATATCTTCTGGAAGTGAAGAATAGAAATATCTTGTATTTGGAAAAAGAAGTGAACTTCATTGTCGTCGCCAGTTCTCAATCGACGGAATTACACTCCTGGAAATGGAAAAAAGAACACATTGACACCGGTGTGTCAGACCCACCATACTTGCTCCGGACACTGCGAGAGGGCTGTAAATGATCACACGCACGGCACAGCGGCACGGAACCGCGGTGTTGGCCGTCGAATGGCGCTAGCTGCGCAGCATTTGTGCACCGCCGCCGTCAGTGTCAGCCAGTTTGCCGTGGCATACGGAGCTCCATCGCAGTCTTTAACACTGGTAGCATGCCGCGACAGCGTGGACGTGAACCGTATGTGCAGTTGACGGACTTTGAGCGAGGGCGTATAGTGGGCATGCGGGAGGCCGGGTGGACGTACCGCCGAATTGCTCAACACGTGGGGCGTGAGGTCTCCACAGTACATCGATGTTGTCGCCAGTGGTCGGCGGAAGGTGCACGTGCCCGTCGACCTGGGACCGGACCGCAGCGACGCACGGATGCACGCCAAGACCGTAGGATCCTATGCAGTGCCGTAGGGGACCGCACCGCCACTTCCCAGCAAATTAGGGACACTGTTGCTCCTGGGGTATCGGCGAGAACCATTCGCAACCGTCTCCATGAAGCTGGGCTACGGTCCCGCACACCGTTAGGCCGTCTTCCGCTCACGCCCCAACATCGTGCAGCCCGCCTCCAGTGGTGTCGCGACAGGCGTGAATGGAGGGACGAATGGAGACGTGTCGTCTTCAGCGATGAGAGTCGCTTCTGCCTTGGTGCCAATGATGGTCGTATGCGTGTTTGGCGCCGCGCAGGTGAGCGCCACAATCAGGACTGCATACGACCGAGGCACACAGGGGCAACACCCGGCATCATGGTGTGGGGAGCGATCTCCTACACTGGCCGTACACCACTGGTGATCGTCGAGGGGACACTGAATAGTGCACGGTAGATCCAAACCGTCATCGAACCCATCGTTCTACCATTCCTAGACCGGCAAGGGAACTTGCTGTTCCAACAGGACAATGCACGTCCGCATGTATCCCGTGCCACCCAACGTGCTCTAGAAGGTGTAAGTCAACCACCCTGGCCAGCAAGATCTCCGGATCTGTCTCCCTTTGAGCATGTTTGGGACTGGATGAAGCGTCGTCTCACGCGGTCTGCACGTCCAGCACGAACGCTGGTCCAACTGAGGCGCCAGGTGGAAATGGCATGGCAAGCCGTTCCACAGGACTACATCCAGCATCTCTACGATCGTCTCCATGGGAGAATAGCAGCCTGCATTGCTGCGAATGGTGGATATACACTGCACTAGTGCCGACATTGTGCATGCTCTGTTGCCTGTGTCTATGTGCCTGTGGTTCTGTCAGTGTGATCATGTGATGTATCTGACCCCAGGAATGTGTCAATAAAGTTTCCCCTTCCTGGGACAATGAATTCACGGTGTTCTTATTTCAATTTCCAGGAGTGTATAAGTGTACAAAGTTTACTAAAATACAGGAAAGGAAATGCATTCTCTATAGTTTACATTCAATACGTAACAACCTCTTATCATTTCTTATTTGCAGTAATTGGATTATGTTCTTGTATAATAGTATGGTGCCGAATTCCACTGACCAATTCTGATGCAACAGGACGTGTAGTTTGAAGGAAGTTTATGTGCCAAGCAATGTCCTCGTCTCACGAAAAGCAGATTGCCGTTTGATCTTATTTACTTACAACAGTGGTCTCTTAGGTATGAAAAGCTACGAAAACTTGGGCTCAAAGCTATCCGCAATACGGCCAAGTAACCAACAGAGTCGTACTTTAAACCTTAAAGAACAGTAACTTCCTCCAAATTACCCTAATACGTCACCAACTGGCGCAGAAGCTTATCATTTAAGGAGGCAGCAACCAAAATTCAGGTACCAGTTACGACTTAAAGTAAAGTCTCAAGTAAAAATCAATCTCTCTCTCTCCAAACACATATATAAGTATTCACAAGATAAAAGTCATTTTATAGACAGCATGCTACGTTTTCCTTCTGGTCACCTAAGAAGCATATCGCCGGAATTTTGACACATATTGTTTCACCCTGTTTAAAAACTAAATGACAGTCGATGCTATGTTCTTGCTCTGTTCGTCTCTTAACCGCAACTACTCAGTCTATTGAAGGTTAGTTGGACCAGCTGACTGGGCAGTGCTGCCAGAATTAAATGCGCCGGTAAAGCTGTTGTCCCGCCTTATCCTTGAGTCGATATCCATATTATCCTATTTGACTATACTCTACGCGGCTTGGCCTCCTATGCACGTGAAACGAAACCCAATGAAATTCTAGCAAACGCGGAAGAATACGTGGTGTAATGTTCACATCAGGTTTATGCAAGGACTTTGAAACTCCCTGTATATGCAACAAGGTCTCTGTTAGATAAACTCCAGCTGAGTTTCATCATTCAGTAAACAGAGTTCTGTGAGTGTATTGAGCGCCAGTAGTAAATTCTAACGTTATGCCGTGATGTGTATGATGGAGACGAACAGCGAATGTTGGACAACAGATGTTTGTTGCTTGCTTAAATTCACTGTGCCTAATGGCATGATAGCTTTGAGGTATGGACAATAGAGACAGAGTTCCATTATATGTATGTTAGTATGTGAAATAATGCGACATAATATTTAATATTTAGAACTTGATAATGGGGTCATGTCTTCCCGAAACAGGTTGTTTCTAACTAGCAAATCAGATAGCTGGACAGGCGAAGGGTCGTAATCTCTGTGCTGATATCACGATGCATTTGTACTGTGGCTTGAAATCAGACTTATCTGAGCTGATTACATTCCAGCGACGTAGATATATTAAATATTGACGCCTTCTCAGCATAATTTGTAGATAAAACCGTGTACATTGCTTCATATGTGAGAATTAATACTAATGTCTATTTTCCTTAATCTTAATTACAGGTCTGATAATGGCAGAAGTTGTATATTGCTATCACACTTCCACCTCCATGCTTAACCGTTGTACTCAAGCAATCAGGATTGTAGGCTTCTTTTGGTGTTCTCCAGACGTAAACCCGGCCCGACGTTGCAAATAACGAAAACGTTGACTCGTCGCACCATATGACGTGTTTCTACTGATCAGCCGTCCAGGATTTATGCTCCTGGCACCAAGTTTTACACTTCTTTACGTTGGTTGTCGTCACTAATTGTTTCGGTATAGCAGCTCGTCCATGAATATTCGCATTATGGAGTTCTCGGCGGACAGTGTCCATAGATATGGAGTCTCGAAGATGGCTATTGAGCTTTGCAGTCACTTTTGCCGCCGTAGTTTTGTGTTGTTTTTCACATAGTTCGCGTTAGCGCACGACGGTTTAGTTTTGATTTGCGCCCACTATTACGTTTGCAAGATGATGCCTTTCCATGATTTGTGTAGGCTGTTATAACTGTAAGATGGCAAGAACTATGCTCCTTACATGAAGTCATTAAAGATCACCTAACTCACATTGAGCGAACAGTAGGGCTGAACAAAAATGACTGACAAGGCACAGTGCATCTTGTAGAGGGTATAGTATGGATGTATTGGAATAATTAATGTTGGGTGATGGTTTTAAAGTAATTCACACGAAATGAAAACTTTGTGGAAACGTGTCGATTTACTGGAGTCTACTTTATCCCAGGGAAGTATACAGAGTTGACCGTGGCTGGCTGGGGAGCAGCTAAGGGAAGCAACAATAGGCAGCTTAGGGCGGCTCAAGCTCTGAGAAAGTGGTAACAGGGCGCGGCCTCCAGCTGCCTTAAGGTCAGTGACAGTGAGGGGGTGGTTGACCCCATGCTGATGTACTGGGAAGCAGACAGAGAACATGTACACCTGTTGATAAATGTCCGTCGTCCCGTTCTCAGTGAAACATGCAAGAAAGCCACGCAAAGCTATGGTGGAGCGGTCAACAGAGGACAAAATATGCGTGTTCATGACTATAGCAACTTCACGCTGAATTCACGGTCTGCAGAATCAGACGTAAATCAGGTGAAGAGCGACAGAATGAAATTCTCCGGCCTCCGATGGGAACGTAGGACCAAGGAATTTGAAGTACTCTCCTGGGAGTCAGAATTCCGGAAAAATTGGTGTTTGTGCAGACGCTAACCTTGATGGGTGGCCTGGGAGGAGCTAAATAACACAAGTTGAGAGGAAGGGAAATTTTGTGGGAATTTGTTCACTTCCCTGAGCAGGCATTGGTCTGTGCAGGGAAGCGACGCATAATTAACGCGACTTGCACTGAAATTGGCGTAAGTGATTTTGCTGGAAGGGAAACTGAGGCAAAGAGCAGACTAGCAGAAGTCTCCATAGAGGTCTTCCGTTCCCAGCTTGCCTAGAGTATGGACGTGGTGCTCTTTACTTACCTTGCCTGAGAGGGAGTGAGCATCTCTGCAGTTTAGGACTTAGGAAATGGAACCACTGAGCTTGGAGATAGAAAGTTTTCGTTCAGCTATGTACTGAGCAAGATAGCTAGGAGTGAATAGACGAGCACAGCCTTGCAGCACCATGAGGCTGGTCTACGTCTGCACAACGATGCCACCCTGCCATGCTGAATTCAGTGATATTGCACCCGCTCCGACTTCAGTTAGGCCACTGATTAATTTGTTGGATCATGTCGGCAAAGTTTTCACGAGGGTTTCATGGGCCATGTATTGTAGAATTCTTCTCGCACCTCGCATTGCGCCTGGGTCAGTCGATAGGAATTAATTTTGATTAATCGCGCTTTACTCCACATAAACGCAATTTATTCCCACTGCCTGTTAGGAGAGTCATGTAATGTGGTGATTGAAGGTCGTGAGTTAAAATAAATTGTGCTAATCGACTGCATCTGTTTCCAATCAAGTAGTTGAAATGACAAGTCCTTTTCTTAAATCAAATGGTTCAAATGGCTCTGAGCGCTATGGGACTTAACATTTATGGTCATCAGTCCTCTAGAACTTAGAACTACATAAACCTAACTAACCTAAGGACATCACACAACACCCAGTCATCACGAGGCAGAGAAAATCCCTGACCCCGCCGGGAATCGAACCTGGGAACCCGGGCGCGGGAAGCGCGAACGCTACCGCACGACCACGACTACGGACGTCCCTTTCTTAATTAATTTTATATTCAACATTTGCATCTGGTGTTCAATAACTGAATATAACATCAATGTACACCCCTTTTTAATTAAAAGGGATCAATTCTGAATCAATTAATGTCAACACTGCCACCGCAGTTCAATCAGGAGTCACAGGGCCTTATTAGTTTCTTTGCGTTATCCGATATTGCGGCAGTTTTGCACGCTCTGTTGATCTGTTAGTCAATTAGCTGGAGTGAACACACACCAAAACCAGGTAAGTGATGTGTGGGATGTTACATGACTGTTGAAACAGTTGCTCTTGAAACATTCAATAAGTTGGCTGTCTTAGTTACCGATGCTCCAGCTAATCGCGAACCTATAATCTACCCTCTTTGGAACCCTGTTATGTCTTTCATTGTACGTCGACCTCGGCCTCTGAATGTCACTTATGTCTAATCTGTACTGAACACGCACAATCCAGCGCGACAGCTGCTTTACCGGCGTTGTTGACCTCAAACACAACTTTCCCATTACCACCACTGTTCACATTATTTTGCCTATCCCCTGTGTGTCAAGGCGAATGATCGCTTCAGTGTGGACACACACTATTCTCGAACCCTTATGGGAATCGGCGAGATACCGCGAGTCATGAGGTCAATGAACAGGGGCATTACACCAGTAGTGTGTGTCTCAGTTGAGAACTTGGGTTTGGCTGGAGGGGCACAGTTGCGGCGACCACTGTGTCTGGACTTTGAAGTGGTCAGCGCGACTTCCTTTGTAAGCAGGAGACCTGGCTTCGAATCGCGCTCCAGCACAAATTTCCCACTTGTCCCATTGATATAAATCAGTGCCCACCTACAGCTAATCTCTTTAATTCCTTTGTGTCTTAGACATACGGCTCCCATTTCCACCTGGCATGGTCATATTTGCCAACATCCTGTTCAACAAACTCGAAACAAATCCACTAACTCTGCACTCTCCAGAACTGCCCACAACTTCTGAGAGGACTATTTACTTTGTGCGGGCCTGTGACGTCATTTCTTGTGGCTCCAAACAAATCAGATGTTATTATCACTAAGTACTTCAAGTGAATACTTCCACAATTTCCTTTGACTTGAATGCCAGTTTCCGTATCAGTGGATCAAAATAGTATTCAGTGGCCGGCAGGAGTGGCCGTGCGGTTCTAGGCGCTACAGTCTGGAACCTAGCGACCGCTACGGTCGCCGGTTCGAATCCTGCCTCGGGCATGGATGTGTGTGATGTCCTTAGGTTAGTTAGGTTTAAGTAGTTCTAAGTTCTAGGCGACTGATGACCTCAGAAGTTAAGTCGCATAGTGCTCAAAGCCATTTGAACCATTTAGTATTCACTGACTGTGACAGATCATCATTTCTTTTAACACGGAAGTCATCTGTGCAGTATATTGATTCAGCTGGGTTAACGTAGGGATAAAAGTATGCAAAGACGAAAATCGCTACAAACATGTCCACATCTCATGGTCTAGTGGCTAGCGTTTCTGCCTCTGGATCATGGGGTCCCTGGTTCGATTCCCGGCTGGGTTGGGGATTTTCTGGTGCCCGGGGACTGGGTGGTAATGTGTTGTCCTCACCATTTCATCATCATCATCCTCATCATCATCATCATCAGTGACAGTGGCTTGATTGGACCGTGTAAAAATTGGGTCTTTGTACGGACGCTGATGACCGTGCAGTTGAGGCCCCACAAACCGATCATCATCATCTTCTTCTTCTTCTTCTACTTCATCATCATCATTATCGCTACAAGCATAATGTAAAGCAAATGGAATGTGGTTCATATATATATATATATATATATATATATATATATATATATATATATATATATATCAAAAGATAGCATTTTTCTCATAGATCAGAAGTCTGCACTTCGATTTTTACAGAGCAAAGTGTCTCATAAATTATCAACGTATTTGTAACGATGTTTCAGTTACCTAATACCAATTACAACATCGCTGTTGTCTAGTTCATGGAATAACGTGAAACGATAAAGGAGCACCACACACGCTATACGTGGACTGAAAGTAACTCTTAATAAAGTATGGCTAAGGATATGTACGAATCTCATTACCTACAATTATTGTCGACGCGTGTCACATCCTGTGGCCTGGTGCAAGTCTTTTTAGGTGACGCCAATTCGCTGACTTGCGTGTCGATGGGGATGGGATGATGATGATGATGATGACAACACAACACCGAGTCGCTGAGCAGCGAAAATCTTCGTCCCAGCCGGGAATCGAACCCAGGCCCCTTGGAATGACAGTTCGTCGCGCTGACCACTTCTTTTTTATTTTTCATTTTTTATTTTCATTTTTATTTCTATTCTACTTATTTATTTATTTGCATTTCGTTCGTTGTTGATCGTAGTGTTTGGTCGTTGCGGACATCACATGCCATCCGTTGACGTTCGTCTGTTGATCCTTCCACTCAGTTTCTTATTATTACAGAGGCCAACCAGCTCTCTGACCCAACACGCTGGGCTACCGTGCCGGCACCACAAGGCTACCGGGACGGACCGACGTCCTGTAACCGTACGAGAGACGATAACTTTAGTATTGGTACCATCTGCTATATCGCATCACAGTCCGTGCCCACCGTTAAACTCATCACACAGCTAATATCGCAACGTCGCTAAAAGAGCTCTGCTTTTACTGCCCTCTAACGGCTTTTGGTGGAGATAATCAGAGTAGCGTATAAATCTTTACTGTGTAGCGACGCAGCCTTTTATAGTCGGCAGAATGTTGCCACGCGAATTTTCTGTTAAAATTTGCTTCTCCGAACAAGCGTGTTGATAATCACGTATCCTCGTGTGTGATCCAATAGTGGTGTTACATTCAGGCTCGTCCCAACACTTTTAGCCGACTCGATATAGCCTGCTGCGTATTCGCAAGCCGTAAAACCGGGAACCGTGTTGACGACTTCCAAAAGCTAGTTAGAAATGCGTCAGAATGAGCAGAATAAATTTCTAAAAATGGTTCAAATGGCTCTGAGCACTATGGGACTTAACATCTATGGTCATCAGTCCCCTAGAACTTAGAGCTACTTAAACCTAACTAACCTAAGGACAGCACACAACACCCAGCCATCACGAGGCAGAGAAAATCCCTGACCCCGCCGGGAATCGAACCCGGGAACCCGGGCGTGGGAAGCGAGAACGCTACCGCACGACCACGAGATGCGGGCAATAAATTTCTATTCTAAATAATCAAAAGTAAGCTGCTTGCCTCTCTCTGAATTTTGTATTACGTTACACTGAGGTTACCGAAAGTAATTTTTTTTTACATAACAAAGTTTTAGTTACAGTTATTTAACCAGTAATTCTATTTAATTTTACTTTCAAAATTCAGTTTTTCAGGATAAATATCTGCAAACTCAGTGCTTTCTGATTCATTTATTTTCTCGTGAACTGTTGTGCTGTGAAAAAGCGTGACAATCTTCTACTGCCGCGCCAGTGATTGTTGCTTAAATTTCTTTGCCATTACCTTTCTGAAGATTCTGGAGATTTATTGTCCTAACGAGCTGGCGACCGTTTAATCAGCCCCTCTTCTGCTAATCAGTGTATTCTTTGTATTATCAGTAATTTTAGTAGTAAATATTACGCGGTACCGTTTTCCCCCTGTGTGGTTCACGACCGTATGCACTTTATTCCAACCATTTCAGAATCATCATCAGTATTTACGAGGGTTGGAACTTCAATAGTGGCAACTATTTATTTACAGCTCGTACAAAATAGATACGTGTTTCAAAGTTTTACTGGCCTTCAAAGTAGTCACCAGCATTGTGTTGCCAGCGATGTGGAAGTCGTAGGATACTCTTAGCAGTGCCAGTTGTGTTGACAGTTCGAGCGGCGCGGTCTATCGCCCGACGAATTTGCAGCAGTTCTTAAGCGAATGCTGTGAAGTGTTTCGTTCAGTTTAGAAATAGAGTTGAACTCACGAGGGCTTAAGTCAGGGGAGTGCAGTAGGTGGTATAGCACTTAGCAGCCCCATCAGTCAAACAAATCAGTAACAGCATGCACTGTACGTGCTTGAGCATTGCCCTGCAAAATGATTGTCAGGTCCTGCAGAAAGTGTCATCACTCCTGTCTCTATGCTGTTCATTTTTGGAACACAGCCTACGACCAGTTTAGAGACAGAAGTGATGACACTTTCTGCAGGACCTGACCATCATTTTGCAGGACAATGCTCAAGCACGTACAGTGCAAGCTGTTACTGATTTGTTTGACTGATGGGGCTGCTAAGTGCTATACCACCTACTGCACTCTCCTGACTTAAGCCCTCGAGAGTTCAACTCGATTTCTAAACTGAAGAAAACAATTCACGGCGTTCGCTTTAGAACTGTTACGAATTAGTCGGGCAATAGACCGCGCCGCTCGAACTGTCAACACAACTGGCACTGCTAAGAGTATCCTACGACTTCCACATCGCTGGCAACGGGTTGTACACAATGCTGGTGGCTATTTTGAAGGTCAGCAAAACTTTGAAACACGTATCTATTTTTTACGAGCTGTAAATAAATACACTCCTGGAAATTGAAATAAGAACACCGTGACTTCATTGTCCCAGGAAGGGGAAACTTTATTGACACATTCCTGGGGTCAGATACATCACATGATCACACTGACAGAACCACAGGCACATAGACACAGGCAACAGAGCACGCACAATGTCGGCACTAGTACAGTGTATATCCACCTTTCGCAGCAATGCAGGCTGCTATTCTCCCATGGAGACGATCGTAGAGATGCTGGATGTAGTCCTGTGGAACGGCTTGCCATGCCATTTCCACCTGGCGCCTCAGTTGGACCAGCGTTCGTGCTGGACGTGCAGACCGCGTGAGACGACGCTTCATCCAGTCCCAAACATGCTCAATGGGGGACAGATCCGGAGATCTTGCTGGCCAGGGTAGTGGACTTACACCTTCTAGAGCACGTTGGGTGGCACGGGATACATGCGGACGTGTATTGTCCTGTTGGAACAGCAAGTTCCCTTGCCGGTCTAGGAATGGTAGAACGATGGGTTCGATGACGGTTTGGATGTACCGTGCACTATTCAGTGTCCCCTCGACGATCACCAGTGGTGTACGGCCAATGTAGGAGATCGCTCCCCACACCATGATGCCGGGTGTTGGCCCTGTGTGCCTCGGTCGTATGCAGTCCTGATTGTGGCGCTCACCTGCACTGCGCCAAACACGCATACGACCATCATTGGCACCAAGGCAGAAGCGACTCTCATCGCTGAAGACGACACGTCTCCATTCGACCCTCCATTCACGCCTGTCGCGACACCACTGGAGGCGGGCTGCACGATGTTAGGGCGTGAGCGGAAGACGGCCTAACGGTGTGCGGGACCGTAGCCCAGATTCATGGAGACGGCTGCGAATGGTCCTCGCCGATACCCCAGGAGCAACAGTGTCCCTAATTTGCTGGGAAGTGGCGGTGCGGTCCCCTACGGCACTGCGTAGGATCCTACGGTCTTGGCGTGCATCCGTGCGTCGCTGCGGTCCGGTCCCAGGTCGACGGGCACGTGCACCTTCCGCCGACCACTGGCGACAACATCGATGTACTGTGGAGACCTCACGCCCCACGTGTTGAGCAATTCGGCGGTACGTCCACCCGGCCTCCCGCATGCCCACTATACGCCCTCGCTCAAAGTCCGTCAACTGCACATGCGGTTCACGTCCACGCTGTCGCGGCATGCTACCAGTGTTAAAGACTGCGATGGAGCTCCGTATGCCACGGCAAACTGGCTGACACTGACGGCGGCGGTGCACAAATGCTGCGCAGCTAGCGCCATTCGACGGCCAACACCGCGGTTCCTGGTGTGTCCGCTGTGCCGTGCGTGTGATCATTGCTTGTACAGCCCTCTCGCAGTGTCCGGAGCAAGTATGGTGGGTCTGACACACCGGTGTCCATTTCCAGGAGTGTAGTTGCCGCTATTGAAGTTCCAATCCTCGTACGAAGGTCATGTAATACTGGTTGGAGGTGACTTAACCATGTTATACACTGGGATGTCTATGAATTAATTGGGGTGACAGACAGACATTAGAAATCTCTTTGAACATGTTTTCTGAAAATCGTCTTGAACAGCTAGCTCGGCAGCCCACACGCAATGGAAATGTCTTGGACCTAGTAGCTATAAATAGGCCAGATCTTATCGTCTGTGTCAGTATAGAAACGGATATTATCGATCATGATGTCATTTCAGCAACTACGATTACGAAAGTTAATAAACCAGTCCAGAAATCCAGGAGAGTTTTTCTGCTAGATAGAGCAGATAAGTAGTTATCAACACTTTGCCGACCGACGACACTACAGTGGTGTCGTGAGCATAATATCGCGCAATGCCCGGCGCCAGCACCTGACTAACTTTTTCATTCTGTTGGTGTTTTGTCTAGTTAACAAAAAGTTACACACGTCATCAAGTTTTTTGTTTTTAGAAGTACTTGTGCACTTTCATCATGGCAGACGAAAGAGACGATACCATTATTTACGATGAATGTGCGCACGTCTTGTCAGACGTTCCGGATGACTTGGCCGATTGGGAAGAAGACACTGGATATAAAAAAAAAAGTGAAGCACAATCGTAGGAAGATAGTGAAATACGTGCAAGAAGGATTCGACGAACGCTACGGTTGCCAACTGATTCGGATGAATCAGACGAAGAAGACAGACTATGATTACTGAGGACCAATAATAAATTTGAAGGATCTCCTGGTCCACACATATTTCCCAAAGATACATAGAGCGTCGTGGATATTGTAGAATTATATATTGGGAACGATCTATTTGAATATATTAGCAACGAAATCAACAAGTATTATAGTCAAAATTGCAATAGAAGGAAAGTGGATAAAAGGAAATGCCAAAGTTCCAACCCTCGTAGATTGATGTTTCGAATAGCTTCTTCATTCAGAAGCATAGATTAGAAATATCTCTGGAGTGAGCATTGCGTCCTGCGCATGTTGTCAACATTAAACTCGAATTGTCACGTGATCTAGAGACGACGTCGATTGTTTAGCGTCAATTCGCGTCCGCCATCAGGTGACGTCACGTCTCGTCACACAACACCAAAACATTCTACAATACCTTTCGAATGGAGGCATTCGCACAGGTCGTCAACGGAACGTCACGTCATTTCACGGTACGTCAAGGTTTCTCGGGAAGAAAATTTTAACGGTACCAGTCTGTTAACATCTTATGTTAACCTATTTTCACCGCGCTCATTCTCCTTATAATAGTGGATTTTTTACTGTTTTATCTTCATAATCTTTATTTTATAATAGCGCTTTGTTTTAGTGACAAATTGGAGATGTTCGATGACGACTGGGATATTTTTTCCACTTTCTTCCACAACCGAGGTCGTATATCTGAAGGCGAAAAGTTATTTAGGTTTTACGATAACACAACGGCGCTGACACCCACAATGTACGGGGCTATTACAAATGACTGAAGCTATTTCATAAATTCACTGTAGCTCCATTCATTGACATATGGTCACAACACATTACAGATACGTAGAAAAACTCATAAAGTTTTGTTCGGCTGAAGCCGCACTTCAGGTTTCTGCCGCCAGAGCGCTCGAGAGCGCAGTGAGACAAAATGGCGACAGGAGCCAAGAAAGCGTATGTCGAGCTTGAAATGCACTCACATCAGTCAGTCATAACAGTGCAACGACACTTCAGGACGAAGTTCAACAAAGATCCACCAACTTCTAACTCCATTCGGCGATGGTATGCGCAGTTGAAAGCTTCTGGATGCCTCTGTAAGGGGAAATCAACGGGTCGGCCTGCAGTGAGCGAAGAAACGGTTGAACGCGTGCGGGCAAGTTTCACGCGTAGCCCGCGGAAATTGGCTCATGCCACAACTGGAGACCGACAGCGCCGACTTCATCTTTCAACAGGATGGTGCTCCACCGCACTTCCATCATGATGTTCGGCATTTCTTAAACAGGAGATTGGAAAACCGACGGATCGGTCGTGGTGGAGATCATGATCAGCAATTCATGTCATGGCCTCCACGCTCTCCCGATTTAACCCCATGCGATTTCTTTCTGTGGGGTTATGTGAAAGAGTCACTGTTTAAACCTCCTCTACCAAGAAACGTGCCAGAACTGCGAGCTCGCATTAACGATGCTATCGAACTCATTGATGGGGACATGCTGCGCCGAGTGTGGTAGGAACTTGATTATCGGCTTGATGTCTGCCGAATCACTAAGGGGGCACATATCGAACGTTTGTGAATGCCTAAAAAAAAAACTTTTTGAGTTTTTGTATGTGTGTCCAAAGAATTGTGAAAATATCTCAAATAATAAAGTTATTGTAGAGCTGTGAAATCGCTTCAATCATTTGTAATAACCCTGTATATGTATAAGAACATAAGTAGACGAAGCAAATTCCACCATATGACATTTTAAGCAAAAAAGTCAGCTTTAATGAACGAGTAAAATACAGTTATTTATGACGTTATTAATTACGTAAAAGCCGGCCGAAGTGGCCGTGCGGTTAAAGGCGCTGCAGTCTGGAACCGCAAGACCGCTACGGTCGCAGGTTCGAATCCTGCCTCGGGCATGGATGTTTGTGATGTCCTTAGGTTAGTTAGGTTTAACTAGTTCTAAGTTCTAGGGGACTAATGACCTCAGCAGTTGAGTCCCATAGTGCTCAGAGCCATTTGAACCAATTACGTAAAAAAAAACATAATGGATAAGTTTAACAGGCTTCATTAATTCGTTTGATGCTTTCTTTGATGTGTACGAATGTACATATTTTCCCTAGCAAATAATTGTAATTTACCAAACATAATTGATCAAGAAAATTGGTTATAAAGTATGCTTCGGCCATTCACAAATTTTGTCGTTGTTAGTTCGTCAGTTCCGATACTATACTCTAACATTTTATGCGTATTAGGGATGGTTCTCAAAACCCCAATTTCGTCGTCCAGTACTGTGTTGAGCGACTTGACGAGATGTGACATGAAAGACATTGTAAATACATGCTGACGTGAAGCTTCTGTGACGTTATGCTCGTTCATTTTGCTCTTCAAAGCTAAGAGCCCAATTTATTTCAAATATCAGACGTAAACTGCTATGGTGCCTGCAAACGTCTATACCAAATCCACACCACTTACGAACGGAATCTGTCTTTACTAGCGATATGACAACATTCCAAATTTGTAGGACAAATGTCGGACTAATCTACGGCGTCCCGAAATCATGTGACCATTGCGGCAACGTATGTTGACAACACAAAATCAATTCTGCGCTTCTAAATGCTCACTCCAGAGATATTTCTACTCTATGTTCAGAAGAGTCTGTTCTCACTTTCCTCCAACTAGCCGGTGCTATTTTCCTTAGGTAACGATAGCGGCTGTAAAATTTCGTTAGGCCTATGCGACCACTGTCAGTTATATCGCAGTACAGTAGGTCGATTAGGAAGGGCGAGGCTACAACGTCTCAACTGTCAAGTAATTTTAATCAGGCTATACTTTGATTTGCCTTTGTTCGAGAGCTACTGTTTCGCTGGAACCGCCCGAGACCCATCCGCCGGCGTACTTTAAGGTTTTTGCTCCCTCTATATGCGTACTAGCGCTGACGCGTCGTTCTAGAGGCGCCTTTAGTAGTGGTAACGAGTTCTCTCTCCCCGCTGTGGATCAGTACACCTGTTTCCTCTGCAACTGAACGCCGCTCCTGGAGTCGCACAGAAGGAGCCCGTTCTCGCCTGTAGAAGCCACCCCGCGAGGTCGCAGCGAAACTCAGTCGATTTGCACACAGTGTTAACGGGGCGCCTCCTGGGGCTTCGTGTCGCGTTACGCAACAGTCAGAACTTCGCCGTTACGTCGACCATCGACTATCGACCTGGGCGGGGCGCAGCTGACGTTCGATAGGCAGCGAGCTATTCCGCGCTCGGCTAGGTTAAGCTTGCAGCCAGGTGTAATGCGCTACTGTGTCGCCACCGCAGAAATACACTACTGGCAATTAAAATTGCTACACCACGAAGATGACGTTCTACAGACGCGAAATTTAACCGACAGGAAGAAGATGCTGTGATATGCAAATTATGAGCTTTTCAGAGCATTCACACAAGGTTGGCACCGGTGGCGACCTAGATACGAAGAAACGATCACCATTATAAGATAAGGGAAATCAGAGCTCGCACGGAAAGATACAGATGTTCGTTCTTTCTGGCGCTATGCGGGAATGAAGTAATAGAGGATTGTGAAAGTGGTTCGATGAACGCTCTGCCAGGCGCTTAAATATGATTTGCAGAGTATCCATGTAGATGTAGATGTAGATGTCGTGCGGGACGGAGACAAGCTGGGGCGGCTCCATTATGCTCTGGAGAACATTCACGTGACCTTCCATGGGCCCAGTGGAGCGTGCGCTTCAAGGCACCATGACGGCCGAGGAGTGTCGGATACTGATTGCAGACCACGTGCACCCCTTCACGACGCTCGTGTTTCCCGACGGCAGTGGCATTTTTCAGTAAGATAATGCGCCATATCACAAGGCCAGGAGGGTGATGGAGTGGTTCGATAAACACAGTGGCGAGTTCCGAGTGACGTGCTGCTTTTCCAACTCGCCAGATCTGAACCCGATCCAACACATCTGGGATGCGGTTGAACGTAGCGTCACAGCTCATAACCCTGGAATTTGCGGGAATTAGGTGAATTGTCTTTGCAGATGTGGTGCCAACCCCCTCCAGCACCCTACCAAGGGCTCATTGCTTCCATTCCAAGACGCGTCGCCACTGTCATCCCTCCTCCCCCCCCCCCCCCCCCCACAAGATGGACACACCGGCTATTAGGTGGGTGGTCGTAATCTCCTGATGTCCCCATCTCTCTGTCCATCTCCATCTCTCGATCTTTTCTGCCTGCCACCTCCTCCCTCCCCTCTCTACACTTCTGCTCCACCTCTTTCTATCCTCTCTTTCCCCTCTCCCTGTCCACCTCCTTATTCCCCGTCTCTGGGTCCATTCCCTCCCCCTTTCTCTGTCCATCTTCCCCTGCCCCTCACTTTCAGCTTGAGCCCTTTTTATTGTTACCGCCAATTCAGATTCCTTATAACCATTCTAATCATATTGTGTTAAGCCACAAATACAACTTCCGTGAAAACCGACTCTGAGGAAGAAAACAAACCGACAAATTGTTGTCTATTCAATTTTTATTTAAATATATGTATAGTGAGAAAGAATATAAATCGGATAAACAATTTTTGTAACGAAACTTCCTGGCAGATTAAAACTGTGTGCCGGCCGGAATGACCGAGGGGTTCTAGGCGCTACAGTCTGTACCCGCACGACCGCTACGGTCGCACGTTCGAATCCTGCCTCGGGCACGGCTGTGTGTGATGTACTTAGGTTACTTAGGTTTAAGTAGTTCTAAGTTCTGGGGGACTGGTGACCACAGAAGTTAAGTCCCATAGAGTTCAGAGCCATTTGAACCATTTTTTGAAAAATGTGTGCCGGACTAAGACTCGAACTCAGTACCTTCGCATTTCGCGGGCAAGAGCTGTACTAACTGAGTTATCCAAGCATGACCCACGACCCGTTCTCACAGCTTTAATTCCGCCAGTGTCTCGTCTACTACCTTCCAAGCTTCGCAGAATGCTGCGAAACTTGCAGAACTAGCACTCCTGAAAGAAAGGATATGGCGGAGACATGGCTTGGGCACAGTCTCGGGGATGTTTCCAGAAAGAAAACCTGTGAGTGGTGCTTAGGTTGCTCAGTTGTCGGAGAATTAGCTGCCCTCTGTAATAAAGAACGGATCAACGATCAACTTGAAGAGGTGTCATGGGACCTCCGCCCCGGACAAATGAAACGAACATTAACGAGCAAAATGAGATCAGCAAGGGAAAAAAAGTTGGTAGAGTACTTGCCCGCCAGAGGCAAAGGTTCCGAGTTCGAGTCTCGGTCCGGCTCACAGTTTTAATCTGCCAGGAAGCTTCATATCAGCGCACACTCTGCTGCAGAGTGAAAATTTCATCCTGGAATTTTTGTAATTATTTAAATTCCATGCTAGCGTAGGTAAAACAGACTGTGAGAAACAAAACGACGGCTCCTACCGCCGGAGGTACGAGTCCTCCCTAGAGCGTGTGTGTGTGTGTGTGTGTGTGTGTGTGTGTGTGTGTGTGTGTGTATGTATGTGTGTGGGTGTGTGTGTGTGTGTGTGTTATTTTTAGCATAAGCTAGTTCGTTATTTTAAAGTAGTGTGTAAGTCTAGGGACCGATAAGTTGGCACAGTTGATAGGCCTTGAAAAACTGAACACAGATCAATCGAGACAACAGGAAGAAGTTGTGTGGAACTATGAAAAAATAAGCAAAATATACAAACTGAGTAGTCCATTTCCAAGATATGCAACATCAAGGATAATGGGCTCAGGAGCGCCTTGGTCCTGTGGTTATCGTAAACAGCTGCAGAACGACAGGTCCTTGGTTCAAGTCTTCCCTCTAGTGAAAATTTTAATTTTTTATTTTCAGTTTGTGTGACAAACACTCATGTTTTCATCACTTTTTTGGGAGTGATTATCACATCCACAAGAAAACCTAAATCGGGCAAGGTAGAAGAATCTTTTTGCTCATTCGCCAAGTGTACAAGTTAGGTGGGTCAACAACATATTCCTGTCATGTGACGCACATGCCTTCACCAGTGTCGTATAGAATATATCAGACGTGTTTTCCTGTGGAGGAATCGGTTGACCTATGACCTTGCGATCAAATGTTTTCGGTTCCCATTGGAGAGGCACGTCCTTTCGTCTACTAATCGCACGTTTTTGCGGTGCAGTCGCAAAACACAGACACCAAACTTATTACAGTGAACAGAGACGTCCATGAACGAACGGACAGATCATAACTTTGCGAGAAAAAAAAAGTAAACTTCTCACTCGAGGGAAGATTTGAACCAAGGACCTCTCGTTGCGCAGCTGTTCACGCTAAGCAAGGAACTACGGCGCTCTTATGGTTACACTATCCTTGATTTGCCTATGTTTCTCATGGACTACTCAGTTTGTATATTTTGCTTATTTTTTCATAGTTCCACACAACTTCTTCCTGTTTTCTCTATTGATCTGTGTTCAGTTTTTCAAGGTCTATCCACTATGCCAACTTACAACTAAATCTGAGGGGGGTGCGGAGGGGAGGTTCCCTTGTTAGAAAATGATACACATTTCTTTCTCGCACGTGGTGCTTAATGGAAAAACAGTACACTGTTGTTTAGAAAAATATATAGGCTCTGTCGATATGAATATTTACTAGAGTGTCCTATAAAAATGTCAACTAACTCTGATGTCATATATACTGTATGCGTGAAACGCTGGTTTGATGATCAGATCGAGTTGAATTAATAAATTTAAAAAAATGTAAACTAAATAAAGTGGCCAAGAAGTATCGAAGACGTTTGCTAGTATCGTTTCCTTATTAGGCATTACACGTGTATTTATTTTACGTCCCGTTGGGCCCGCAGTATAGTATACGACATTATAACACACGCTGAAAATGAAAGCTCCAAAACTAGCTACAATACTGAAATATATTTTTAATATTTTACTCGACAGGGTTGTTCCAGTATGTTGGCAATATCAAGTGATGTCCAGTTGAAAGTGACGACAATAGTGCATATAGAGGGTGATTCACGAAGATATGCAAGTATTTTAATATCTCATTCTTCAAGTAAAACTATAGAAAAAAGTTCACTTTAACATAGGTCCGAAAATGTTTAGTTACAGAGTTACGACTAATAAAAGATTTTGCCTGAATTTAGCAACTTCGCTGATATGAACCTATCGCAAAACTGTACGAGGTTAAAGGAAAGAACAATTTCCATTCATTTTGTTGTTATTGACCTGGTGAATCTAATAAAACATGTCCCAGACGTGTATCAGCAGTAGTTTTCCAGAACATCCACAGAAGCAAAGACGTAATTCCGTCAAATTTTTAAATCTATTAACTACTTGGCCCAATTTGTTTTTTAAATTCCAGACAATTGAGCAAAGTTTTCAACAGAACTTGTAGAGAATTTAGTTTAGGAAAAATGATCCTAATTACATTAACTGAAACTGTAAGAATGTGTCAAATAATCTGCTTTTTTTAATACCATAGCACACGTCAATTCATGTTAAACCGGAAGAAACAAAGCTCAGTGTTAAGGAAGTTGTACAGTGTACATATAATTTCACAATACATTCACAATAAATGTTCAAAAATGTCTCCCCCGAGGTCAATGCATTTAGCTGCACGTGTATGAATAGATTTTGTATCTCGTTTCGCTTTCAAAGGGTTGTTCTTAATTTCGCCTATTGCATTCATAATGAGAGCAAGTAATGCCTCACGTGTATTGTCTTTTTCCTCATAAACTATGTTTTCCATCCATCTCCATACACAAAAATCCATTGGTGTTAAATCGGGCGAACTGGGTGGCTACAGACGTGTACACCATCCCTCTTTCATAAATAATTTACAAACTACAACAGTTCCTATGTGGTTTCACTTAAATACACTGTTGGTATTATGTTCTTTCACTGAACAATACAGAAAACTAATTCGTATCAAGGTTAGGAAACAACTGAAACAAGTCACTAACGGCTGCCAACAATGACATAAAAGTTTCTGCATTCTTAATGGAAAGTAAACAAATTTGCTTGTATAATAATCTTCCTTTCTCTGCATGTTCTGGAAAACTACTGCAGATACACGTCTGGGACATTCATTAGATTCACCAGGCCAATAACAACAAAAGAAATGGAAATCGAGCTTTACTTTAACCTCGCACACTTTTACGATAGCTTCATATTAGCGAAGTTGCTAAATTTCAGGCCAAATCTTTTAATAGCCGTAAATCCTCAGCTGAACATTTGCGGACCTACGTTTATACGGACTGTTGTCTTTAGTTTTACTTGTAGAATAACATATTAAAAAATTTCCATATCTTCGTCAGTCACCCTGTATAGTAAATATTTTCTGTTATTTCTTGTTAAGTATAATACAGGGTGATTCAAAAAGAATACCACAACTTTAGAAATGTGTATTTAATGAAAGAAACATAATATAACCTTCTGTTATACATCATTACAAAGAGTATTTAAAAAGGTTTTTTTTCACTCAAAAATAAGTTCAGAGATGTTCAATATGGCCCCCTCCAGACACACGAGCAATATCAACCCGATACTCCAACTCGTACCACACTCTCTGTAGCATATCAGGCGTAACAGTTTGGATAGCTGCTGTTATTTCTCGTTTCAAATCATCAGTGGTGGCTGGGAGAGGTGGCCGAAACACCATATCCTTAACATACCCCAATAAGAAAAAATCGCAGGGGGTAAGATCAGGGCTTCTTGGAGGCCAGTGATGAAGTGCTCTGTCACGGGCTGCCTGGCGGCCGTTCCATCACCTCGGGTAGTTGACGTTCAGGTAGTTACGGACAGATAAGTGCTACTGTGGTGGCGCTCCATCCTGCTGAAATATGAATTGTTGTGCTTCTTGTCCGAGCTGAGGGAACAGCTAATTCTCTAACATCTCCAGATACTGTAGTCCAGTTACAGTAGCACCTTCGAAGAAAAAGGGACCAAAAACTTTATTGGCTGAAATGGCGAACAAATGTACAACTAAATGAAACTTTATAGCTCCCTTAATTCGCCGACAGATAGTGCTTAGCTCTGCCTTTTGTCGTTGCAGAGTTTTAAATTCCTAAAGTTGTGGTATTCTTTTTGAATCACCCTGTACTTACGAAACGTAAGATATTTTGATATTTCAGTATTTTGACAGTTCTTTACTAGGATGTTACATATTATGTACATTTAATATACATAGAATCTATGTGCATCCCAACGTTTATTAGAGTTACGTGTAAAAATTTGAAGATTATCGATCAGGAATTTTTCGAATTTTTTTGCTACAACGTTTCACCTTTATATGTGGAATATGTATTTTTGTATTACAATTTGACTCTCCAGTATACATACCAAAACATGAGCATATTCGAATGCAATCTTGTGTTAAAATTTTAAAGTATTCGGCGAAGAAAGTTCAGAGATTTGAGTTTGAACAAACGAACATTTACATTTTTATTTAATAGCTTTATGAAATTTAGTCTTTGTTAAGTGTGAGCGGAATGGAAATAGGTGATGCGTCGTGTATTGTTGACCGGATAGACACACTGTAGATTGAACAACGCGCCAGTCTGATAATGGCACTCAGTGTAGGCGCGAAGCTCCCTCCATGCATTTGATTGGGAGCGCCCGTATGAGCATGTATATGCATGTCTCTATGTTTATGTATGTGCGATCATCTACATGGAAATGGAATGCGTGTGAGTTAGCGGGAACATTGTCCACACTCTGCTTCAGGGTGCGATTCACAGGGCCTCGTCCTGATAGAAGGGGGCACCCCAGTTCACGGGTCAGAGATTTGAAGCAGCTTCTTTCTATTGCGTAACGGTTTATGTCGGAATGTGTCACGCAAACACTAAAGCTGCAATAATATCAGACTGCACATTAAAATGGCCTAGACATGACAGAGAGAATATTTCACCCGGACTTCGCGAGAACATTGGTCTTTATCTATTATACTTCGAAGAAAACGGTCTACTTACACACAGCCTACTCGGATTTAGAAAACATCGTTCTTGTGAAACACAATTACACTACTGGCCATTACAATTGCTACACCACGAAAGTGACGTGCTACAGACGCGAAATTTAACCGACAGGAAGAAGATGCTGTGATATGCAAATGATTAGCTTTCCAGAGCATTCACACAAGGTTGGCGCCGGTGGCGACACCTTCAACGTGCTGACATGAGGAAAGTTCCCAACCAATTTCTCATACACAAACAGCAGTTGACCGGCGTTGTCTGGTGAAACGTTGTTGTGATGCCTCGTGTAAGGAGGAGAAATGCGTACCATCGTGTTTCCGACTTTGATAAAGGTCGGATTGTAGTCTATCGCGATTGCGGTTTATCGTATCGCGACATTGCTGCTCGCGTTGGTCGAGATCCAATGACTGTTGGCAGAATATGGAATCGGTGGGTTCAGGAGGGTAATACGGAACGCCGTGCTGGATCCCAACGGCCTCGTATCGCTAGCAGTCGAGATGAAAGGCATCTTATCCGCATGGCTGTAACGGATCGTGCAGCCACCTCTAGATCCCTGAGTCAACAGATGGGGACGTTTGCAAGACAACAACCATCTGCACGAACAGTTCGATGACGTTTGAAGTGACTGCAGTAACCCTTGGCGCTGCATCACAGAGAGAAGCGCCTGCGATGATGTACTTGGCGACGAACCTGGGTGCACGAATGACAAAACGTCATTTTTTCGGATGAATCTAGATTCTGTTTACAGCATCATGATGGTCGCATCCGTGTTTGGCGACATTGCGGTGAACGCACATTGGAACCGTGTATTCGTCATCGCCATACTGGCTATCACCCGGCGTGATTGTATGGGGTGCCATTGGTTACACGTCTCGGTCACCTCTTGTTCGCATTGACGGCACTTTCAACAGTGGACGTTACATTTCAGATGTGTTACGACCCGTGGCTCTACCCTTCATTCGATCCCCGCGAAACCCTACATTTCAGCAGGATAATGCACGACCGCATGTTGCAGGTCCTGTACGGGCCTCTCTGAGTACACAAAATGTTCGACTGCTGCCCTGGCCAGCACATTCTCCAGATCTCTCACCAACTGAAAACGTCTGGCCAAAGGTGGCCGAACAACTGGCTCGCCACAATACGCCAGTCACTACTCCTGATGTACTGTGGTATCGTGTTGAAGCTAAATGGGCAGTTGTACCTGTACACGCCATCCAAGCTCTGTTTGACTCAGTGCCCAGGTGTATCAAGGCCGTTATTACGGCCAGAGGTGGTTGTTCTGGGTACTGATTTCTCAGGATCTATGCACCCAAATTGCGTGAAAATGTAATCACATGTCATTTCTAGTACAATATATTTGTCGAATGAATACCCGTTCATCATCTGCATTTCTTCTTGGTGTTGCAGCTCTTTACTCGCCCGAAGTGTTGAGTGCAACTGACAAGGGATTTCAAACCGATACCGTATTTCTGGATTTCCGGAAGGCTTTCGACGCTACATCACACAAGTGGCTTATGGAATATCGTGTCACTTATGAGACTGGATTTGTGATTTCCTGTCAGAGAGGTCATAGTTTCTAGTAATTGACGGAAAGTCATCAAGTAAAACAGAAGTCATTTCTGGCGTTCACGAACTTAGTGTTATAGGCCCTTTGCTTTCCTTGTCTGTATAAACGATTTGCGCAGCCGTCTTAGGTTGTTTGCAGATGATCCTGTCGTTTATCGTCTAGTAAAGGCATCAGAAGGTAAAAAAAAAAAAATTACAAAACGATCTAGAAAAGATATCTGTGTGGTGCGAAAATTGGCAAGTGACCCTAAATAGTGAAAAGTGCGAGGTCATTCACACGAGTGGTAAAAGGAATCCGTTAAACTTCGGTTACACGATAAATCAGTGAAATCTGAAGGCCGTAAATTCAACTAAATACCTATGAGTTACTCTTACGAACATCTTAAATTGGAAGAAAATGTTGTGCGGAAGGCAAACCAAAGGCTGCGTTTTATCGGCAACACACTTAGAAATTGTAACAGATCTACTAAAGAGACCCTGCCTATACTACGCTTGTCCGATATAGAATTTGAGCTGGACATCAACAGAACAACGGCGTTTTTCGCTGCGGCGGAATCTTCTGACGAAATTCCAATCACCAACTTTCTCCTCCGAATGCGAACATATTTTGTTTACGCCGACCCACATAGGGAGAAACGATCACCAGAATAAAATAAGTGAAATCAGAGCTAGCACGGAAGGATATAGGTGTTCGTTTCTTCCGCGCGCTGTACGAGATTGAATTATAGAGAATTATTCGATGAAGCCTTTGCCAGGCACTTAAATGTGATTTTCAGATTACGCATATAGATGTGGATGTACCGATGTAACACGAGGGAAATTGCAGATTCGTGCCAACACTGAATGATACTAGATATTGAAGTATCAAATGGTTCAAATTGCTCTGAGCACTATGGGACTCAACATCTGAGGTCATCGGTCCCCTAGAACTTAGAACTATTTAAACCTGACTAACCTAAGGACATCACACACATCCATGCCAGAGGCAGGATTCGACCTGCGACCGTAGCAGTCACGCGGTTCCGGACTGAAGTGCCTAGAACCGCACGGCCACCGCGGCCGGCTATTGCAGTATCAGAAGAGTTGTTTGTTTATATAGTATAGTTTATTACGATAACAGTTTTTAATACGAGATGAATTTTAAAAACACGTTTAACTTCCATAATGCTATCTGGGGCATAACGCATCTTATTTCACTCAGTTCGTGGCATTCTCTTTCAACACCTATGGAAGTATGATATGCCTTAATGTACGTGTTTCAGAATTATATGTTTCATAATTAGTATTGTCATTTGAATTACCACTTTAGCATTCACAAATGAATTTCCTTCTGTGAGACTACTTGCCAGAAGAGGTGTAGAGCAAATTGCTCCGTGACAGTAGTATTGCATCTGTCGCATACTATAAACCTTTTATACCTGTATCTGTTTCGATAGCCTTGACCGATCACTTGCCAACAGCAACCCACGACCCCCTGTCCATTGTAGAATTGACAAATCATAAATACATTTTCCGGTTTGTTCGACCATGACGAAGAAGCATATCGGCCTTGGTTTCGCAATGAAATACTTGAGGAGATTGATTTTTCCATCGTAGTCATAAGGTCCGATGACCCTAGTAAATTCGGCCCGCCCAAAGATAGAAGTGATGCTGCTGTGGAAGATACATCTGCATGATCCGTTACGTCGTTTACAGTTGTGAATGAAGTGGATGTGTTCTCTATTACTTCCTGCCTTTTCGAGGAAGAGGAACAAGAATTTTCCATGTTTTGGATTTTGTGCGAATTTTCTATAAAAATTTGTAATGGTTTCATAATTGTTCTTATATTGGTTTTGCCTGAAGACGTTATGTGACTAATTGCTTTGGAATTTGAACATATTGCAGAAATCAAATCTTTAGAGTAGCGGAAGATATATTGGAGAGGTACAGTTTCCAGACTATGGCCCTAGCGAACATTGTAATTGCCTTTTAACATATTTTCTTGCTCCATTTTGAAATGACGCGATGGTTGCCCAGAAAGAAGAATACGGCATTTTTTCTTCAACAATTCTTTATTGAACATAACGAGAATTAAGAAACTTCCTGGCAGATTCAAACTGTGTGCCGGACCCAGACTCGAACTCGGGACCTTTGCCTTTTGCGGGCAAGTGCTCTACCAACTGTGAAGTTTGGAAGGTAGGAGACGAGGTGCTGGCAGAACTGAAGATGTGAGGGCGGATCGTGAGTCGTGCCCGCGAAAGGCAAAGGTCCCGAGTTCGAATCTCGGTCCGGCTCACAGTTTTAATCTGGCTGGAAGTTTCACATCATTGAGTGAAAATCTCATTCTGATAATGAGAATTAAACACACGAAATAATGGTGTTTTATCTACACACTATTTTTCCACGTAATCTATGGCCTTCTTCCAGTGCGAAACAAGGGCGTGTATGCCCAGTCGGTACCAATCCAAGTCCTAGTGGCGGAGCCAGTGCTTCGCTGTGTGAATCACCTCCTCATCGTCCTCAAAATGTCTTCCACGAATGGCATCATTTAATGGCCCAAACAAGTGGAAGTCCAAGGGGGGTAGGTCAGAGCTGTAGCGAGGATGGGGTAACACTGTCCAACCCTGTTTTGCGATGTGTTCAGCAGTCCTCAGACGTGTGTAGGGCCGAACGTTATCGTGTTGGAGCAAAACATCTCCTGGGTTGCTGTGGCGCCGAAGCCGCCTCAAGCGCGTCTTCAGTTTCGTTAATGTACTGACATATGATTGTGAATTGATGGTACCGCCTCTTGGCATCACATCAATGAGAATCACACCTTCACAGTCCCAGACCACGGTGATGATGACCTTAATGACGGAAGCAGTTGCTCTGAATGTTTTCTTCTGTGGGGAGTCGGAATGGCGCCATTCCATCGACCGTTGTTTTGTTTCGGGCTCAAAATGGAGAACCCAGGTTTCGTTACCTGTCACAATTTGGAACATAAAGGCCTCCCCATCAGCTTCACAACTTTGCAACTAATCAATACAAATGTTTTTTTCTGTGCGTTTTGTGATCCACCGTTAAACACCGCTGGACCCATCCCGCATACACTTTTGTATATCCCTGAGTGCGGATAACGGCACCCACACTTCCTTTGCTGTTTGACAGATGCAGCGCCAACTGCCGAGTCGAAATGCGTCTGTCCTCGCGAATGTCAACATCAGCTCGTTGCTACATGTCAGGTATGACAGCCGTGGGTGCCCCCCTCCCGACCGCTGCAAATCGTGGAGCTCCGCCGAACCGCCGCCTGAAGACCTCACCCTCCGTGCCCAGAGACTAACTGTACTTCTGTCGACAGCAGATGCTCCACAGACTTTGCACAAGCGTTTGTGAATATTGCCCAGAGTTTCTTTCTCTGCAGTGAGAAATTCAATGACAGCACGTTGCTTGTAACGTACATCACCTACAGACGCCATTTTGAAACTGGCCTGCAGCTGCGCTGTCTGTCGGAAGTGACGGGAACTTGGCGCGCTCACTCTGGAGACTTGATGCAAGATATAACAAAGACGTAACGTTTGCCATTCGTAGCATTGTTTTTGACTGAGAAAAAGAAGTTGGACCATTACGGAGGGGAGTAGCTCACAATTGGTGCACCTCTTACATTAAGTCCGCAGCTCGTGGTCGTGCGGTAGCGTTCTCGCTTCCCGCGCCCGGGTTCCCGGGTTCGATTCCCGGCGGGGTCAGGGATTTTCTCTGCCTCGTGATGACTTGGTGTTGTGTGATGTCCTTAGGTTAGTTATGTTTAAGTAGTTCTAAGTTCTAGGGGACAGATGACCATAGCTGTTAAGTCCCATAGTGCTCAGAGCCATTTGAACCATTTCTTACATTAACAACAGACAGCCGAAGGTCATTATTCACAGTCATGAGAATATCTACGATGTGGGGGCTGAGTGGGGTACGATCAAATGGGGGGTGCCCTAGGGTTCAGTGCGGGGGCCACTCCTGTTCCTTATTCACATAAATGATATGCCCTCTAGTATGACGCGTAACTCTAAAATGTTTCTGTTTGCTGATGACACTAGCTTGGTAGTAAAGGATGTTGTGTGCAACATTGGTTCGGTTTCAAACCGTGCAGTTCATAAGTTCATGGCTTATAAAAAATAAACTAACGCTAAATTACACTAAGACTCAGTTTTTACAGTTTCTAACACACAATTCAACAAAATCTACCGTTTTAATTTCACAGAATATATATATATATATATATATATATATATATATATATATATATTACTGTCTTTTCTTGTTAACAATTATCAGCTTATTCCCAAGAATTCTATCTCTTATTACTCTTATGTTGTAATTTCATGTACTGACGCGTTCCACGACCTTGGAGATTTCCTCCTCAATTTGGACCTATGGAACTAGACGTGAAAAAAAAAACAGTAATGAACACCGACAATACATATTGGACACTCACAAATGGCGGGCAAAGTTAGTGGACGAAGAAAGAGTTCTGTCACTCAGAAATTAGTGGAGTTCTGGAAACTGTTTTAATCACAGAAGTAGGTCTCTCTTACCTGTGTGGAACTTCAGCTATGAGGAAAAGAAAACTATAGAAATTTCGGACCTTTGCTAGTTTTTCTGATTCTTTCGAAATCAAGCGTTTAATCGAAAACGTCGAAATTGCGAAGTATGTACAGCGTTGAATTCTGCGTCGAATCATGAAGAGTGAGTTAGCACGAATATTTCGTTACGTATAGGGCTCTAGATTTAGTCTTTCAACAGTATGTAATCATGTTAACAGAACATTCCGTCAGTTATTGGTAGAACAACATTATAATAAATGAAAAGCACCAGTTTGATTTTGTTCTACAATATCACTTTTATCGTTAACCGGTTTTCGGCTTACAAGGCCATCTTCAGACATTTACTGAGTACTATCACCAAAGAAGCTACAATGTTTGCAAACAACATGGGAAGAGAAGTAACACATCCAGACCGAAGTAGAAACATACAGTAAGTAACATCTTTGACAGTGTGGTGGTAATGCAATGAAAAAGTAAAAATTGAACAGTACATACATAACAATAGAGCAAACAGGAAAACATTTAACACAAAATAGGAATAGCACGTCCACATAACAATTTCTGTTAATAAACAAAGGTAATAAAATTGAATAAAATTAGTACTAGACAAGGCTACATCAGGAGATATGAAACATGGAGAGTGATAAACAAACCAATCAAAAGAAGGGACAAATATTTAATCACACGTTTACACTGTGTTCATGTGTTACTTGCTGTGATAGTCCTGTAGTGAAAATAAATAAAACCTTTTATTTTAGGAACAAAATTCCTTGTACTTTGTTTCTCGAAAGATAAAATGTTCAAAGCAAATTGGCAAATTGGTACATGATTCAAGGACAGTCGTATTAGCCATGAAGGAATATGTTCCAAATATTTCATTCCAAGGAACTAGATACAGACCAACCACAGTACACTAATCACATTAGGAAATTTCTTGAGAAACAGCGTAGTCTTCGCAATTGGCACAAGTCAAAGCACAACCAGAAGGTAGACAAATGCTGATTCAAAACACAGGTTATGTCAGAAAGGCAGTGCTTGAAGTCAATAACTGCCGAAGTGAAACACTGACACTAGAGCTTAAACAAACACATTAGAAATGTTGGTCACACGTTAAAACAGTCGGTGGCAGAAAATAGGTCTTAGATACTCGTACTCAATACAGGAACCGGTTGACGATGAATGTTATAATTTGTTATCTAAATGACCCACAATAGCTTAGATTTTATATATAGATACATTCATGCCCTTTTGTGTTCTATTACAGTTTCACTTTCGCATGGCACTTACCTGTTGAAAACCGGCCGGTGCGGCCAAGCGGTTCTAGGCACTTCAGTCTGGAAGCGCCCTGCTGCTATGGTCGCAGGTTCGAATCCTGCCTCGGGCATCGATGTGTGTGATGTCCTTAGGTTAGTTAGGTTTAATTAGTTCTAAGTTCTAGGGGACTGATGATCTCACATGTTAAGTCCCATAGTGATCAGAGCCAGCCTGTTGAAAACCACGAAACCACCACCACCCCTCCCCAAGCTGGTAGAGGCTCTGTAATGGTGTGGGGCATGTGCAATTGGAGTGATATGGGGCTCCTGATACGTGTAGATACGACTCAGATAAGTGGCACGTACGTAAGCATCCTGTCTGATCACCAGCGTCCATTCATGTCATTCATGTCCATTGTGCATTCCGACGGACTTGGGCAATTCCAGCATGACAACGCGATACCCCACGCGTCTAGGATTGCTACTGAGTGGCTCCAGGAACACTTCTGATTTTAAACACTTCCGCTGGCCACCAGACTCCCCAGACATGAACATTATTGAGCGTATCTGGGATGCCTTGCGAACGTGCAGTCCAGAAGAGATCTCCACCACCTCGTATTCTCACGGATTTATAGACAGCCCTGCAGGATTCGTGGTGTCAGTTCCCTCCAGCACTACTTCAGATATTAGTCAAGTCGATTCTACGTCGTGTTTAGACACTTCTGCTTACTCGTGGGGGCCCTGCACGATATTCGGCAGGTATACCAGTTTCTTTGGCTCTTCAGTGTAGATACGGAGGTACTCTGTCAGACGACAAAGCTTTAAAAGAATCCGAAATAAAACTCACATCAAAATAAGAATGCACTGTCGGACTGCTCGTTATCAGAAGGTCTTGAATCTATAACGAGACTGCCTGACTTTTTAAGTACTGGTATATTCTTCTTCTGTTTGAGGGGTAAGGCTGCTGCACAGATGTATCTCCCCAGATGTGGCGTCCCAGAGCGAGTTTAGAGCACTGTCAATGTTTTTCACAGTTTATCTTACAACTGTTCCAGCAACTGAATGACACAGCACCGGTTTGGTAAACGCTGGTATAGTTTAGAAAACAGGAGTGCCCAACGCGTGCGGCCCAGAGCAAGTGTCAATGCAGCCCAAGCACCGAGCATCTATCACACGACCGATAAACGAAAAACAAATGCGCTTTATTATGACAAATAGAAGATTTCAATGTGCAACTCCCACCACATATCGCTATTCTCTCGTTAGTCCATCCTTTTTTTCCTCGGCAGTTATTGTTAGTCGTTGTTGTTGTGGTCTTCAGTCCAGAGACTGCTTTGATGCAGCTCTCCATGCTACTCTATCCTGTGCAAGCATCTCCATCTCCCAGTACCTACTGCAACCTACATCCTTCAGAATCTGCTTAGTGTATTCATCTCTTGGTCTCCCTCCACGATTTTTACCCTCCACGCTGCCCTCCAGTACTAAATTGGTGATTCCTTCATGCCTCAGAACATGTCCTACCAACCGATCCCTTCTTCTAGTCGTGCCACAAATTTCTCTTCTCCCCAATTCTATTCAATACCTCCTCATTAGTTACGTGATCTACTCATCTAATCTTGAGCATTCTTCTGTAGCACCACATTTCGAAAGCTTCTATTCTCTTCTTATCCAAACTATCTATCGTCCACGTTTCACTTCCATACATGGCCACACTCCACACAAATACTTTCAGAAAAGACTGCCTGACAGTCAAATCTATGCCGGCCGGTATGGCCGAGCGATTCTAACCGCTTCAGTCTGGAATCGCGCGACCGCTACGGTCGCAGGTTCGAATCCTGCCACAGGCATGGTTGTGTGTGATGTCCATAGGTTATTTAGGTTTAATTAGTTCTAAGTTCTAGGGGACTGATGACCTCAGAAGTTAAGTCCCCTAGTACTCAGAGCCATTTGAACCATTTTTGAACTTAAATCTGTACTTGATGTTAACAAATTTCACTTCTTCAGAAACGCTTTCCTTGCCATTGCCAGTCTACATTTTATATTCTCTCTACTTCATCATCACTTATTTTTCTCCCCAAATAGCAAAAGTCATTTACCACTTAAAGCGTCTCATTTCCTAATCTACTACCCTTAACATCACCCGATTTAATTTGACTATATTCCATTATCCTCGTTTTGCTTTTGTTGATGTTCATCTTATATTCTCCTTTCAAAACATTGTCCATTCCGTTCAGCTGCTCTTCCAGGTCCTTTGCTGTCTCTGACAAAATTACACTGTCATCGGCGAACCTCAAAGTTTTTATTTCTTCTCCATGGATTTTAATTCCTACTCCGAATTTTTCTTTTGTTTCCTTTAGTGCTTGCTCAATATACAGATTGATAATGAGTATTTTTAGAATATTAGGTGCAGCTAAAAAGAGCTCGCCTTCTTCCGTTGTGGCCAGGTAAGCTGAAAGAATGGGCACTTCTGCTTGGCATAATGTTAAAACTTCCAGAGCTGCATTCTCAGAGGAGTTAACCAACATACTGTTTGCTCATACACACACACGCGCGCGCACACACAATCACACACACACACACACACACACAAACACACACACACACACACACACACACACACACACACACACACTGGGAATGCAGCACCAAAGTTTTAACATTATATGAAGTGTGTGTGCAGAGGCTCAACAGCCACCGCTCTTCCCGACAGCATGTGCAGCAAGAACAGGAATGAAGAGAAATGCAACAGTGTACCAAGTACCCTCCACCACATACTATAATATAGTTTTAAGAGGGTAGATGTAAATACAGTAAAAGCATAATGTAATCTCTTAGGCTTTTGCAGCTGAAGTGAATTTGAAGGAAAACTCTTCTTGTTTTGCAGACATTGTCATGCTGAAAAATCTGCTGGTGTTTCAGCTACACTACTGGCCATTAAAACTGCTACACCTAGAAGAAATGCAGATGATAAACGGGTATTCATTGGACAAATATATTTTACTAGAACTGACATATGATTACATTTGCAAGCAATTTGGATGCATAGGTCCTGAGAAATCAGTACCCAGAACAACCACCTCTGGCCATAATAACGGCCTTGATACGCCTGGGCGTTGAGACAAACGGAGCCTGGATGGCGTGCACAGGTACAGCTGCCCATGCAGCTTCAACACAGTACCACAGTTCATCAAGAGTGGCGTATTGTGACGAGCCAGTTGCTCGGCCACCATTCACCAGACGCTTTCAATTGGTGAGAGATCTGGAGAATGTGCTGGCCAGGGCAGCAGTCGAACATTTTCTGTATCCAGAAATGCCCGTACAGGACGTGCAACATGCGGTAGTGTATTATTCTGCTGAAATGTGGGGTTTCGCAGGGATCTAACGAAGGGTAGAGCCACGGGTAGTAACACGTCTGAAACGTATCGTCCACTGTTCAAAGTGCCGTCAATGCGAACAAGAGGTGACCGAAACGTGTAACCAATGGCACCCAATACCATCAAGCCAGGTGATACGCCAGTATGGCGATTACGAATACACGCTTCCAATGTGCGTTCACCGCGATGTCGCCAAACACTGATGCGACCATCATGATGCTGTAAACCTGGATTCATCCTAAAAAATGACGTTTTGCCATTCGTGCACCCAGGTTTGTCGTTGAGTACACCATCGCAGGTGCTCCTCTCTGTGATGCAGCGTGAAGGGTAGCCGCAGCCGTGGTCTCCGAGCTGATAGTCCGTGCTGCTGCAAACGTCATCGAACTGTTCGTGCAGATGGTTGTTGTCTTGCAAACGTCCCCATCTGTTAACTCAGGGATCGAGACGTGGCTGCACGATCCGTTAGAGCCGTGCGGATAAGGTGCCTGTCATCTCGACTGCTAGTGATACGAGGCCGTTGGGATCCAGCACGGCGTTCCGTATTACCCTCCTGATCCCACCGATTCCATATTCTACTAACAGTCATCGGATCTCGACCAACACCAGCAGCAATGTCGCGATACGATAAACCGCAATCGCGATAGGCTACAAACCGACCTTTATCAAAGTCAGATACGTGATGGTACGCATTTCTCCTCCTTACATGAGGCATCACAACAACGTTTCACCAGGCAACGCCGGTCAACTGCTGTTTGTGTATGAGAAATCGGTTGGGAACTTTCCTCACGTTGAAGATGTCGCCACCAGCGCCAACTTGTGTGAATGCTCTGAAAAGCTAATCATTTGCATATCACAGCATCTCCTTCCTGTCGGTTAAATTTCGCGTCTGTAGCATCTTCGTGGTGTGGCAATTTTAATGGCCAAAAGTGTTTTTTTGCTAGGGTTTGACAAAAACCCACGTGCAGAAGTGGTTGGAACACTAGAACATCACGATGCAGTTTGCAAACGAGGACTATTTGGTAATGGCGTAATATTTTGTTTGTAAGAGAAAAAGGGAATGCATTTTCGCGTTAGGCCAGCTGTTTCGTGGGGTGTGTGCGCCGCGGGTTAAATCGAGACCAGGAAGCAGCAACTGCTACGGGCGGCAGACCGCAGCCGCGGGGACAAATATTTCCGGTCCCTGGATGGGAACGAGCCGCCACCTCCTACAGCCCCCCAGGGCCCCATTTGCTCCGCCTCTACAACTGCATGCCCCCCTACCCCCCTCCCCCCCACCCCTCTCTCCTCGTGCCTGTCCCAGCGGACACGACGCTGGCCGGCTGCAAAAGTTTAGACCACAGCGCACGTGCACAGAATACGCAGAGGCGATAAAGCACAGGAGAGGGCGCGTAACACACCAGTCTGGACAGTGGCGGCTCGTAAGTATACATTCTGGGTGTTCGCAAATTTATGGATTTAGGTAAATAGGAGAATGTGAAATTAATAGCTTCTACTGTACAACAATTATGCTTATCAATATATTCATTAAAGTACATCCACTGTGTATAATAATAATTATTTTGCTGCCGTGGTTGTTGTGGTCTTCAGTCCAGAGACTGGTTTGACGCAGCTCTCCATGCTACTCTATCCCGTGGAAGCTCCTTCATCTCCTACTGCAACCTACATCCTTCTGAATCTGTTCAGTGTATTCATCTCCTGGTGTCCCTCTACTATTTTTATCCTCCACGCTGCCCTCCAGTATTAAACTGGTGATACCTTGATGCCTCAGAACATCTCCTACCAACCGGTCCCTTCTTCTAGTCAAGTTGTGCCACAAACTCCTCTTCTCCCGAATCCTATTCAATACCTCCTCATTAGTTATGTGATCTACCCATCTAATCTTCAGCATTCTTCTGTAGCACCACATTTCGAAAACTTCTATTCTCTTCTTCTCTAAACTATTTACGGTCCATGTTTCACTTCCATACAAATACTTTCAGAAACGACTTACTTTCACATAAATCTATGCCAGCCGGTGTGGCCGAGTGCTTCTACGCGCTTCAGTCTGGAACCGCGCGACCGCTACGGTCGCAGGTTCGAATGCTGCCTCGGGCGTGGATGTGTGTGATGTCCTTGGGTTAGTTAAGTTTAAGTAGTTCAAACTTCTAGGGGACTGATGACCTCAGATGTCCAGTCCCATAGTGCTCAGGGCCATTTGAACAATTCTTTTTTTTCGTCACCTACCGTACGTCTGTTTTTTTGCTCTAAACTCTTCTTTCAGCTTATTACATCGAACGTGAAATTGCGTATTTGCTGTAGAAGAATGCATCTTTCTTTACTGCCTCGATCGCGTTTTCCACGGCTGTCGCTGAACTCCTGAATAGCTGTTTTCAGCTCAGCAATGGTTTTGGGGCATTGCTGTACACGTTGTCTTTAATGTAGCTCCACAAAAAGGAGTCGCACGTGCTCAGATCTGCAGAATATGGCGGCCAATTGAGACACATCCCAGTGGCCTCTGGGTACCCCAGAATGCGGTGACTAAAATGCTCCTCCAGGACATCGACAGTGTCGAGCTCTCTGTTCCATGAACCACGTCTTGTCGAAATCTGGGTACTTTCAATAATGGGGATGTAATCCTCTTCCAAAAGCTTCATGTACCATACCGCAGTGACCGTCCCATCAAAAAATATCGCACCGATTATTCCGTGAAGCTGAACAGACTTCTCGATCGCGAAATGCGGATTATCAGTGCCATAAATGCGCCAGTTTTGCTTATTGACGAACCCATCCAAACTAAAGTGGACATCGTCGATAAACCAGACTATACGGCGAATACGAATTCCCATCATGCGCCGCTGCCAACCGCGCAGTTTGCAAGTCCTAACGCAAACCGTTCAGAAGTTATGACGATTTTACTTCATATAGTTCAATAACTATCACCACTTCTGTTCCAGTCGGTAAACCAAGGAGACAGTGATGTTTTGCGTTGCAGGCAGACATAATGCTCTCCACTTGAGATCGTGGTCGAATCACATTACATCTTTCAGTCTGCTGTCGCTTTTCCTTTGATAACTATCGGCGTTTCTGACTAAGAAAGTCTGTCGTTTAGGATTTCGCCGAAGTACACTGCTCGCTTCGCTAAACTGTATGCTACTTCATTACGAAAGCACCGGTGTGCTCTGCAGGCCACAAGAAATTTCTTACTATTCCTTCTTACTTATTTGTAGTGATTTCTTTGACAATCACCAAATATAACACTATAAGAATTTTAAAAACTTTTATAAAACTTCTTAAAATTTTCAAAAATTTTCTATACATTGTGTCAATCACATTTAGCACTAAAAATTTATTACTATTTTGAACAATCTTATTACCTTTATGCTTTGTTATCTGAAAGCAAAGGAGGAGGAGGAGATTAGTGTTTAACGTCCTGTCGTCAACGAGGTCATTAGAGATGGAGTGCAAGCTCGGGTGAGGGAAGGATGGGGAAGGAAATCGGCCGTGCCCTTTCAAAGGAACCATCCCGGCATTTGCCTGAAGCGATTTAGGAAAATCACGGAAAACCTAAATCAGAATGGCCGGAGACGGGATTGAACCGTCGTCCTCCCGAATGCGAGTCCAGTGTGCTAACCACTGCGCCACCTCGCTCGGTGAAAGCAAAGCCAACGACCTTGCCACAGTGGTAATACCGGTTTCCGTCAGATAACCGAAATTAAGCGCTGTCGCGCTGGGTTAGCAAAATGGTTCAAATGGCTCTGAGCAGTATGGGACTCAACTGCTGTGGTCATCAGTCCCCTAGAACTTAGAACTACTTAAACCTAACTAACCTAAGGACATCACACACATCCATGCTCGAGGCAGGATTCGAACCTGCGACCGTAGCAGTCGCACGGTTCCGGACTGCGCGCCTAGAACCGCGAGACCACCGCAGCCGGCGCTGGGTTAGCACATGGGTGGGTGGCCATCCGGCCTGCCTAGCGCTGTTGGCAAGCGGAGTGCACTCAGCCCTAGTGAGGCAAACTGAGGAGCTACTTGGTTGAGAAGTAGTGGTTCTGGTCTCGTAAACTAACATACAGCCGGGAGAGCGGTGTGCTGACCACATGCCCCACCATATGCACATCCAGTGATGCCTGTGGGGTGAGGATGACATGGCGGCCGGTCGGTACCGTTGGGCCTTTCAAGGTCTGTTCGGACGAAGTTTAGATTTTACCCGAAAGCAATCATTTATTACTGTTTGAATAATCTCATTACTTTTACACTCTGTTAACTACAAACAGACGTTTGTTACTTGTCTTGATTTTTTCGTAGTTACTGAAGGTAACGAAAATGATTACTTAGATGTTTCACTGTATGAGGAAACATAACAAGGTTATACAGCTTCTGTGTTTCAGCTGCTGTCAGAGATAGTACGGTAAGATCAACAAATTAGTCTTTCTTCTCTATAATTAATTTCTTATTCTTATTCGTTTGTCAGTAAGCAGTATATTTACCTTCGTGTTCGTTTTACGTGAGCATTTAAAATCAGAATGTTACGTGTGATGTGACGGTGTTGTACACTGCTAGCTCCACTGATAACAACAAAACACGTGGTATGTTGCTTGGCTCAATTGGCTCTGAGCATTATGGGACTTAATTTCTGAGGTCATCAGTCCCCTAGAACTTAGAACTTCTTAAACCTAACTAACCTAAGGACATCACACACATCCCTGCCCGAGGCAGGATTCGAACCTGCGACAGTAGTGGTATGTTGCTTCCCAGTAAATCTGTTAAAGCAACCCAATAGCAACAACAAAGTCCTTCTCTTCATTTCACTCTTCTGTAGTTAAGTTATCGACACTGGTGATCATCTACATCTATATCTACGTGAATACTCTGTTATTCACAATAAAGTGCCTGGCAGAGCGTTCAATGAACCACCTCCAAGCTGTCTCTCTACCGTTCCACTCTCGAACGACGTGCTGGGAAAACGAGCACTTCAATTTTTCTGTGCGAGCCCTGATTTCTCTTATTTTATCGTGATGATCATTTCTCCCTATGTAGGTGGGTGCCAACAGAGTGTTTTCACAATCTGAGGAGAAAACTGGTGGTTGAAATTTCATGAGGAGATCCCGTCGCAACGAAAAACGCCTTTGTTTTAGTGATTGCCACTCCAGTTCACGTATCATGTCTGTGACACTGTCTCCCCTATTTCGCGACAGTACAAAACGAGCTGCCCTTCTTTGAACTTTTTCGACGTCATCCATCAGCCTCACCTCATGTGGATCCCACACCACACAGCAGTACTCCAGAATAGGGCGGACAAGCGTGGTGTAAGCAGTCTCTGTAGTAGACCTGTTGCACCTTCTAAGTGTTCTGCCAATAAATGGCTGTCTTTGGTTTGCTCTACCCACAAAGTTATATATATGATCTTTCCAATTTACGTTATTTGTAACTGTAATCCCTAAGTGTTTAATTGAATTTACAGCCTTCAGATTTGTGTGACTTATCGCGTAATCGAAATTTAGCTGATTTCTTTTAGTAATGTGAATAACTTCACACATTTCTTTATTCAGGATCAATTGCCACTTCTCGCACCACACAGATATCTTATCTAAATCATTTTGCAATTCGTTTTGGTCATCTGATGACTTTACAAGTTGGTAAATGACAGCATCATTTGCAAACAATCTAAGAGCGATACGCAGATTGTCTCCTATGTCGTTAATATAGATCAAGAACAATAGAGGGCCTATAACACTTCCTTGGGGAACACCGGATATTACTTCTGTTTTACTCGATGACTTTCCGTCTGTAACTACGAACTGTTACCCTTGTCACAGTCGCACAACTGAGGTGATATTCCATAGGCACGCAGTTTGGTTAAAGATGCTTGTGAGGAACGTTGTGGAAATCTTTCTGGAAATCCAAAAATATGGAATCAATATGACATCCCCTATCGATAGCACTCATTACTTCATGAGTATAAAGAAGAACTAGTTGTGTTTCAGATGAACGATATTTTCTGAATTCGTGCTATGCATCAATAAATCGTTTTCTTCGTGGTATTCATATTGTTTGAACACAGTATATGTCCCAAAACCCAACTACAAATCGATGTTAGTGATATAGGCCTGTAATTCAGCGGATTACTCCAATTTCCATTTTTGGGTATTGGTGTGAGTTGAGCAATTTTCCAGTTTTCTAGTATGGATCTTTCTGTGAGCAAGCGGTTGTATAAAATTTCTGAATATGGAGCTATGTTATCAGCATACTCTGAGAGGAACCTTACTGGTATACAATCTGGACCAGAGACCCTGCCTTTATTGTTGTTGTTGTGTTTTTCAGTCCAGAGACTGGTTTGATGCAGCTCTTCATGCTACTCTATCCTGTGCAAGCTTCTTCATCTTCCAGTATCTACTGCAACCTACATCGTTCTGAATCTGCTTAGTGTATTCATCTCTTGGTTTCCCTCTACGATTTTTACCCTCCATGCTGACCTCAAATACTAAACTGGTGATTCCTTGATGCCTCAGAATATGCCCTACCAACCGACCCCTTCTTCTAGTCAAGTTGTGCCATAAACTCCTCTTCTCCCCAATTATATTCAATACTTCCTCATTAATTATGTGGTCTACCCATCTAATCTTCAGCATTCTTCTGTAGCACCACATTTCGAAAGCCTCTATTCTCTTCTCGTCTAAACTATTTATGGTCCATGTTTCACTTCCATACATGGCTACACCCCATACAAATACTTTCAGAAACGACTTCCTGACACTTAAATCTATACTCGATGTTAACAAATTTCGCTTCTTCAGAAGCGGTTTCCTTGCCATTACCAGTCTACATTTTATATCCTTATCACGACCCAACCACAACATGTGTATGTGAACTGTGTAACGAAACCTGTGAACGATATCACATAGAACTGTACAGTAAAAGAATGAAATCGATAAATGAATATGCAAAAATGTAAAATGTAAATGTAAAAAGTTAAGCAAAGTAACTGTATATGGCTATTTGGCTGCAATTTTTTAAATAAATATTCTATATCCTCTCTACTTCCGCCATCATCAGGAATTTTGCTCCCCAAATAGCAAAATTCCTTTGCTACTTTAAGTGTCTCATTTCCTAATCTAATTCCCTCAGCATCACCCGACTTAATTCGACTGCATTCCATTATTCTCGTTTTGCTTTTGTTGACGTTCATCTTATATCCTCCTTTCAGGACAATGTCCATTCCTTTCAACTGCTCTTCCAAGTCCTTTGCTGTCTCTGACAGAATTACAATGTCATCAGAGAACCTCAAAGTTTTTATTTCTTCTCCATGGATTTTAATTCCTACTCCGAATTATTCTTTTGTTTCCTTTACTGCCTGCTCAATATACAGACTGAATAACATCTGGGCTAGTATTAACAAGTTTTAAATTGCTTTGCTACGCGGAGGATATCTACTAATGTGTTTCTCATCTTGGTAGTTGTTCATGTTTGGAATTCAGGAATATTTACTTCGTCTTCTTTGGTGAAGGAATTTCGGAAAATCGTTTTTAATAACTCTGCTTTAATGTAAAAGTTTTTAATGTCAAGTAGGATGGGGACACTTTATGGAAAGTTTGTGAAAACTTTAAAATGCTTCATGGAAAGATTTTAAAATTTTACATGTAGTTAACTGCAAGAAATTAAAACAAGGATAGCAATGGCAAAAGAGGCGTTTTATAAGAAAAGGAGAATTTCCTGCAGCGGTCTGGATAGAGCTCAGGAAGAGACTCATAAAATGTCTTGTATGGAATGTGCTTCTATATGGCGTTGAAACATGAACTATGAGGAAGAAAGACAGAGAAAGGCTGGAGGCTTTTGCGATCCGGACATGGCGGAGGATGGAAAGAATATGTTGGATGGAGAGAGTAAAAAATGAAGAGGTACTGAGAAGAGTGGGACAGAAAACACAGTTACTAGATGTAATAAAGAGAAGAAAAAGAAATGGGATTGGGCATACATTAAGAAAGAATGACGGACTGATAAAAACAGTTTTAGAAGGTTATATAGAAGGAAAAAGGAAGCGAGGAAGGAAGAGATTCCAGATTCTGGATGACATGATGGACGATACAACATACAGCAGCCTTAAGAAGGAAGCAATGGATCACAGAAAATGGAGAGGCAAAGGACCTGCTAATATAGCAGAAAACTGATGATGAACTGTTTACGACCACTCTCTCCTATTCTGGCAATGTCAGGTGTATTGTTTGGTGATACTCATAACTGTAGGTGACACACTTTTATTCAATTTATTCCAGTTTTTGACACTATTTAGTGCACTTAGGCAATTGACTAACGTCGCCATATTGCTTCGTGTTCAACATCTTCCATTGAGAGTGGTAAAAGTGGTGAGGTGGCCTAATAGAAGTGTCTGCGTGTGTGAAGTGAGAGGGTGCTGGCAGGTATTTCCAGGAGCGCCTGCCCTGTGTAGCTTTCTTTTCCTTTTTTTCCTTTTTTTTTCCTCTCCAGCCGTTACTAGTTTGTTGCGGCTGCACGGTAGAGGCGGTAGAGGCGCAGCTCGAAGCAGAACAGGTGGGGTGGGTGTGGCGTATTGTGCTCTGGGGAGCTACTGTGCGTGCGTGCTTCGCTACCCGCTGTCCATTCCAAGCCCGCATTCCCGACACACAAAAAAAGGCAAGCTAAGGGAGAAAGAAACAGCGGAAAACCTGCAGACCCTCTGCAGCACAGGGGCCGCTGAGAGTTTGCACGGTAGGACGTGGGAGGGAAGGAGGGAGGAGGAAGCAACAGGAGGAGCTGCCAAACCTCCCACACCCTCTCCGTCCCTCACGTTCACTGACTCTGAACTACTGTGGGGACATAAATTAAACTGAATATAAATACAGGCTATTCAATCTGTATATTGAGCAAGCAGTAAAGGAAACAAAAGAAAAGTTCGGAGTAGGAATTAAAATCCATGGAGAAGAAACGAAAACTTTGAGGTTCGACGATAACATTGTAATTCTGTCAGAAACAGCAAAGGACTTGGAAGAGCAGTTGAACGGAATGGACAGTGTCTTGAAAGGAGGATATAAGATGAACATCAACAAAAGCAAAACAAGGATAATGGAACGTAGTCGAATTGAGTCGGGTGATGCTGAGGGAATTAGATTAGGAAATGAGACACTTAAAGTAGTAAAGGAGTTTTGCTATTAGGGGAGCAAAATAACTGATGATGGTCGAAGTAGAGAAGATATAAAATGTAGACTGACAATGGCAAGGAAAGCGTTTCTGAAGAAGAGAAATTTGTTAACATCGAGTATTCATTTAAGTGTCAGGAAGTCGATTCTGCAAGTATTTGTATGGAGTGTAATCCATGTATGGAAGTGAAACGTGGACGATAAATAGTTTGGACGAGAAAGAATAGAAGCTTTCGAAATGTGGTGCTACAGAAGAATGCTGAAGATTAGGTGGGTAGAGCACATAACAGAAGAAGAATTGAATTGGGGAGAACAGGAGTTTGCGGCACAAATTGACTAGAAGAAGGGATCGGTTGGTAGGAGATGTTCTGAGGCTTCAAGGGATCACCAATTTAGTACAGCAGGGCAGCGTGGAGAGTAAAAATTGTAGAGCGAGACCAACAGATGAGTACACTAAGCAGATTCAGACAGATGTAGGCTGAAGTAGGTACTGGTAGATGAAGAAGCTTGCACAGGATAGAGTAGCATGGAGAGCTGTATCAAACCAGTCTCAGGACGGAACACCACAACACAACAGAAATACAGGCAATATTTTTAATGCAAGAAATACACTACTGGCCATTATAATTGCTACACCACGAAGATGACGTGCTACAGACGCGACATTTAACCGACAGGAAGAAGATGCTGTGATATGCAAATGATTAGCTTTTCAGAAGCATTCACACAAGGTTGGAGCCCGTGGCGACACCTACAATGTGCTGACACGAGGAAAGATTGGAACCGATTTCTCATACACAAACAGCAGTTGATCGGCGTTGCCTGGTGAAACGTTGTTGTGATTCCTCGTGTAAGGAGGAGAAATGCGTACCATCACGTTTCCGGCTTTGATAAAGGTCGGATTGTAGCATATCGCGATTGCGGTTTATCGTATCGCGACATTGCTGCTCGCGTTGGTCGAGATCCTATGACTGTTAGCAGAATATGGAATCGGTGGGTTCAGGAGGGTAATACGGAACGCCGTGCTGGATCCCAATGGCCTCGTATCACTAGCAGTCGAGATGACAGCCATCTTATCTGCACGGCTGTAACGGATCGTGCTGCCACGTCTCGATCCCTGAGTCAACAAATGGGGACGTTTACAAGACAGCAACGAACAGTTCGACGACGTTTGCAGCAGCACCGACTATCAGACCGGAGACCATGGCTGCAGTTATCCTTGACGCTGCATCACAGACAGGAGCGCCTGCGATGGTGTACTCGACGACGAACCTGTGTGCACAAATGGCAAAGCGTCATTTTTTCGGATGAATCCGGGTTCTGCTTGCAGCATTATGATAGTCGCATCCGTGTTTGGCGACATCGCTGTGAACACACATTGGAACAATGTATTCGTCATCGCCATACTGGCATATCACCCGGCGTGATGCTATGGGGTGCCATTGGTTACACGTCTCGGTCACTTCTTGTTCGCATTGACGGCACTTTGAACAGTGGACGTTACATTTCAGATGTGTTACGACCACTGGCTCTACCCTTCATTCGATCCCTGCGAAACCCTACATTTCGGCAGGATAATGCACGACCGCATGTTGCAGGTCCTGTACGGGCCTTTCTGGATACAGAAAATGTTCGACTGCTGCTCTGGCCAGCACATTCTCCAGATCTCTCACCAACTGAAAACGTGTGGTCAATGGTGACCGTGCAACTGGCTCGTCCCAATACGCCAGTCACTACCGTTGATGAACTGTGGTATCGTGTTGAAGCTGCATGGGCAGCTGTACCTGTACACGCCATCCAAGCTCTGTTTGACTCAATGCCCAGGCGTATCAAGGCCGTTATTACGGCCAGAGGTGGTTGTTCTGGGTACTGATTTCTCAGTATCTATGCACCCAAATTGCGTGAAAAAGTAATCACATGTCAGTTCTAGTATAATATATTTGTCCAATGAATACCCATATATCATCTGCATTTCTTCTTGTAGTAGCACTTTTAATGGCCAGTAGTGTTTGAAAAACATGACTGGTTCTTAATTCGCACGAACTAATGAGTGGTCTCGACACAAGAGCTGTAGTCGATTCCATATTTTAAGATTTCTAGACGGCGTTTGACACTGTTCCTGACAACCGGCTTCCAATCAAACCAATAAACCAGAGGTACTTTGAAGAATCTAAATGACTCATTTCTTCAAATACCAGTTATTGTGGTTATTGTTGTTATTTTATTTTTTATTTAGACGTCAAGTTATTGTTAAGAAGAGACGACAGCAAGGAATATATATATTGAGAGGCCAATGTCAAAATACCCAGACTAGTTAACAGGGGTCCACAAGAGGTTCGCGAACTTACACCACTTATTGCCCTAACCGTCTTTTTCTCAGCCAAAAATATCCTTTTAGAATGGCAAGAGTTACCCCAAAATATAATACCATACGACGTAAGTGAATGAAAATAAACAAAGTAGACTAATTTTTGTGTCGAACGATCATTCAGTTCTGATAGCATTCGAATAGTGAAAAGGCCTGCGATAAGTCTTTGAACAATATCCTGAACGTGGGCTTTCCACGACAGCTTACTGTGTGTCTGAACACCTAGAAATTTGAACTGTTCAGTTTCACTAATCATATGCCCATTCTGTGGAATTGAAACGTCGGGCTTTGTTGAGTTATATGCTAGAAACTGTAAAAGCGGAATATTACTGTGTTTTAGCGTTAGTTTATTTTTTACAAGTCATGGACTTATGTCATGAACTGCACTGTTAGGAACCGAACCAATGTTGCACACAACATCCTTTGCTACCAAGCTAGTGTCATCAGCAAGCAGAAATATTTTAGAGTTACCCGTAATACTTGAGGACATATTATTTATATAAATAACAGGAGTGGCCGCAACACTGATCCCTGGGGCACGCCTCGCTTGACAGTACCCCACTCAGACCCCACAGCGCAGCCATTATCAACAATGTGAATAATGACCTTTTGCTGCCTGTTGCTAAAGTAAGAGGTGAACCAATTGTGAGCTATTCCACGTATTCCGTAATGGTCCAACTTCTGGAGCAATATTTTGTGATCAACACAATCAAATGCCTTAGTTAAATCAAAAAATATGCCAAGCGTTCGAAATCTTTTGTTAAGCCCATCCAGTACCTCACAGAGTCTTCACTCCGAAGACTATCTCCATGCTACTCTGTCCTGTTCACCTCCTAATAGTCGGCCGGTGTGGCCGTGCGGTTCTAGGCGCTTCAGTCTGGAACCGCGTGACCGCTACGGTCGCAGGTTCGAATCCTGCCTCGGGCATGGATGTATGTGATGTCCTTAGGTTAAGTAGTTCTAAGTTCTAGGGGACTGATGACCACAGATGTTAAGTCCCATAGTGCTCAGAGCCATTTGAACCATTTGAACCACCTCCTAATAACAACTGCAACTTACGCCCTTCTCAGTCTTCTAACTGTATCCATCTCTTGGTCCCTCTCTACGATTTTTACCCCCCACAATTCCCTTCGATAATGAACTGGTAATCCCTTAATCTCTCAGAATGTGTCCTATCAACCGATCCATCGTTGTAGGCAGATTGTGCCATAAAATTCGTTTTTCTGTAGTTCTGTTCATTACCTCCTCATTAGTTACGTGATATACCCATCTAATCTTCAGTATTCTTCTGTAGCACCGCATTTCGATGGCTTCAATTCGCGTCTTGTCTACACTATTTATAGCCCGCGTTTCACTTCCATACGTGACTACACTCCATACAGATACTTCCAGAAAACACTTCCTGACACTTGAATCTATACTCGAAGTTAACAAATTTCTCTTCTTCAGAAACAATTTCCTCGCCATAGCCAGTCTACATTTTACGCCTCGTCTATTTCGAAGATCATCAGTTATTTTGCTCCCCAAATAGCAAAACTCATCTACTACTTTAGGTGTTTCGTTTCCTAATCTCAGCATCACCCGATTTAATTCGACTAAATGCCATTATCCTCGTTTTGCTTTTCTTGATGTTCATCTTATATCCTCCCTTCAAGACATAGTCCTTTCCGTTCAGCTGCTCAAATGGTTCAAATGGCTCTGAGCACTATGGAACTCAACATCTGAGGTCATCAGTCCCCTAGAACGTAGAACTACTTAAACCTAACTAACCTGAGGACACCACACACATCCATGCCCGAGGCTGGATTCGAACCTGCGACCATAGCGGTCGCGCAGTTCCGGACTGTAGCGCCTAGAACCGCTCGGCCACTCCGGCCGCCTCAGCTGCTCTTCCAAGTCCTTTGCTGTCTCTGACAGGATTACAATGTCATCGGCTAACCTCAACGCTTTTATTTCTTCTCCATGATCTTTAATTCCTACTCCAAAGTTTTCTTTTGTTTACATTACTGCTTGCTCGATATACAAATTCAATAACACCGGGGATGGGCTACAACCCTGTCTCACTCCCTTCTCAACCACCGCTCTCCTTTCATGCCCCTCGACTCATATAACTGCTGGTATCTATAAAACTTATAAATTACCATTCGCTCCCTGTATCTTTTACTTCTGCTAACTTCGCAGAAACCATTCCAGTCAAAAGCTTTCACTAAATCTACAAATGCTATTAACGTAGGTTTGTCTTTCCTTACCCCTCCTCCTGAGATAAGTCGTTGGGTCAGTATTGTCTCTTACGTTTCTCCGAAATCCAAACTGTTCTTCCCTGAGGTTGGCTTCCACCAGCTTTTTCATTTTTCTGTAAAGAGTTCGTCTCAGTATTTTGCAACCACAACTGACTGGTGTGTTAAATATTTCAGTGTTACCACGTGACCGAAAAAAAGTTTAGGAAAGGTTTGAAATTAAGCTTAGGGACTGATGACCTTAGCAGTTAAGTCCCATAGGATATCACACACATTTGAACATTTTGAGTGTCCTCTCTGGCCTGAACAAAACACTGCTTCTTTAAATGCTCATTAGTACTACCGGTCCTAGAACATTTCCAAATGCTGGGCATGAATGTTTTATGTTCTGAAAGCAGCTTTACGTGTAGTAGTTAAAAACGGAGTAAGTCCAAAATGAGGATGTCAGCAGGGCACTGTTCAACCTGGTTGAGGCTCTGTAATGGTGTGGGTCGTGCGCAGTTGGAGTCATATGGGAACCCTGATACGTCTAGATACGACTCTGACAGGTGACACGTACGTATGCATCCTGTCTGATCACCTGCATCCATTCATGTCCATTGTGCATTTCGACGGACTTGGGCAATTTCAGCAGGACTATGCGACACCCTACACGTCCCGAATCGCTACAGAGTGGCTCCAGGAACACTCTTCTGAGTTTAAACACTTCCGCTGCCCACCAAACTCCCCAGACACTAATACTATTGAGCATATCTGGGAAGCCTTGCAACATGCTGTCCAGAAGAGATTTCCACCCACTCGTACTGTTAAGGGTTTATGAACAGCCCTGCGGGATTCATGTTGTCAGTTCCCTCCAGCATCAGCCGAGACCATTCCAGGTCATGTTGTAGCACTCCTGCGTGCTCGTGGGAGCCCTACATGATAACAGGCAGTAAGTGCACCAGTTTCTTTGGCTCTTCAGTGTATGTTCACGTGATCTCGTAAAAATGTCAGAATTTGCTTTCGATGAGAATGTGAATGGTTCCGAAAACGTTGAGAACATGTGGAACTAAGTTTCCGGAAATTCTGAGATTTTTAGAGAACCTAATGATCTTCTGGTGGGCTAAAAGATTTCGAACTTAACATTGCTGTATTTTCGCGAACTATACCGCTGACCGAGAACACCAAAACTGGTAAGCATCGTTTGATCTTTACAGGCGCTTATTGACCTTTTCGCGTACCTGTTTTTCATGCTCCCGACCACAACTCCTATACTGACGTTATCTTCTGTTGAGAGTGAGTGAGTGCTACGTGTGCGAATGCGATCGTGCCAGCGATGGGCGGAAACACGTTCTCACGTCAAAGACTGGCAGTTAGTACGGACCCGGTAGCAAAACAAGAATGTAGGAAAGACAGTTTATACACGAACTAGTTTTATTTCGTAGCCTCGGTTAGAACTGTTTTAGAGAACGCCGGTTGCACTAGGAAACAGAGTGCCTTACGCACCATGCTGAAACGTATATTTCAGCCTTATCTTTCACACAGATTTTTCAGGATGTACCAAAAAGGATCATCCGATTTGTCACGTCTCTGTTTCTGAAACTAATGAACATCAACAATGGATTTTGTTTTTTGATGAACAGGAAACTCAAAAAGTTTGTTTTTTTTCCACACCTTTTCATAGGTGCTCAATATACCCCCCCTAGAGATGCACGGCATATGCGAATTCAGTATTCAAATTGTTCCCACGCTGCAGCGAGCATGTTTTGAGTTACAGCTTCCACAGCTGCTGTTATGCGATGTCTCAGTTCAGTCATTGTCGTTGGAAAGGGACGCACATAATCAGAATCTTTTATAAACTGCCACAAGAAGTAATGACACACAGTCAGGTCTGGTGACCTTGGAGGCGAGCAATGTAAGGCAGCATGAACATGCTGCTCCAGTGTCTCCACATCTGAAATGGGCTCTGCATACATGATGGATTTGTGATGGCCCCATGACCAGAAATTTCACAGGTTGAGATCCGGTGAAGGGGCAGGACATGCAACTGGACCACCTCATCTGATCCATCAGCCTGGGAAGAAACAATTGAGATGCGTCCAGACGTTAACACCAAAGAGGGCTGGAGCATCATTGTGTAACTGCCACATAACTCTTTGGATCATCAGTGGAGGCAAAGTCACATACAAGAAACACTGATAGTTCCTGCCTATTAGCCGACTGTGAAAGGAAGACTGGTCCCAAAATACGGTCACTAATTATCCAGGCCCAAACATTCCAGCTGCACCCATGCAAATGATTCAGTGTCACCATACCAAGGGGGTTCTGCATACTATCCCTCAATGACTGTTATGAAAGTTGGAGATAGCCAGTCCACATAAAGGTGGCCTCATCTGTGAATAGGATGGATGACACAGATCCCAGAATTGTGGTTGCTTGGTGAAGAAACCAATGACAAAACTGTTCCTGATGTGGAAAGTCTATCGCTAGCAAGCCCGGCACATGCTGTAAGTGATAAGGGTTGTAACAATTGTTATGGAGAATGTGCCACAGATCATGTGGCTTATCCTATATTGGCTGGCCAACAGCCAGGTACTGACATGGCAGTCGCATTCCACAGTGTTAATCACATTTTCCTCTAGGCTTGGTGTCCAAACATGTTGGGTACATCCTTAATGATTTTCTGCTTCTTGAAACGACCCTGTCTCAGACAACTTTTGCAAATAATGAATGCTGTGCCAGATACGACCTTGCTCCCTGCCACCTGCCTTTCTATAAATAAACACCATGCCATCGAACTCTCGATTCGAATACAGAACCATTGTGTACAATGCTGTGCCACATCTACTACAAGGTGAGTCAGCAAGAGAAGTGAATCGCACACAAAATTACCAATTGCTATGGCAGGAGAGGGTGCTAGGGCATGATGTATGAGGAGCAGCACCACACTCTAGGAAGAAACCATGTATATTGTAACTGTGGCTGCGTGGTACAGTACGTATCAGACTGCAGTCTCTGTGACAAAGTATGATTGAATAAGTGGTAACTAGCATGGGAACCAGTCATTTCTGGACATAAGTCTATTAGACCTTTCTTGTTCCATATCCTCTCACCAATCAATCCCTAGAGATTCTATATGGTGAAAAATATCACCCTGTATATACACTCCTGGAAATTGAAATAAGAACACCGTGAATTCATTGTCTCAGGAAGGGGAAACTTTATTGACACATTCCTGGGGTCAGATACATCACATGATCACACTGACAGAACCACAGGCACATAGACACAGGCAACAGAGCATGCACAATGTCGGCACTAGTACAGTGTATATCCACCTTTCGCAGCAATGCAAGATGCTATTCTCCCATGGAGACGATCGTAGAGATGCTGGATGCAGTCCTGTGGAATGGCTTGCCATGCCATTTCCACCTGGCGCCTCAGTTGGACCAGCGTTCGTGCTGGACGTGCAGACCGCGTGAGACGACGCTTCATCCAGTCCCAAACATGCTCAATGGGGGACAGATCCGGAGATCTTGCTGGCCAGGGTAGTTGACTTACACCTTCTAGAGCACGTTGGGTGGCACGGGATACATGCGGACGTGCATTGTCCTGTTGGAACAGCAAGTTCCCTTGCCGGTCTAGGAATGGTAGAACGATGGGTTCGATGACGGTTTGGATGTACCGTGCACTATTCAGTGTCCCCTCGACGATCACCAGTGGTGTACGGCCAGTGTAGGAGATCGCTCCCCACACCATGATGCCGGGTGTTGGCCCTGTGTGCCTCGGTCGTATGCAGTCCTGATTGTGGCGCTCACCTGCACGGCGCCAAACACGCATACGACCATCATTGGCACCAAGGCAGAAGCGACTCTCATCGCTGAAGACGACACGTCTCCATTCGTCCGTCCATTCACGCCTGTCGCGACACCACTGGAGGCGGTTTGCACGATGTTGGGGCGTGAGTGGAAGACTGTCTAACGGTGTGCGGGACCGTAGCCCAGCTTCATGGAGACGGTTGCGAATGGTCCTCGCCGATACCCCAGGAGCAACAGTGTCCCTAATTTGCTGGGAAGTGGCGGTGCGGTCCCCTACGGCACTGCGTAGGATCCTACGGTCTTGGCGTGCATCCGTGCGTCGCTGCGGTCCGGTCCCAGGTCGACGGGCACGTGCACCTTCCGCCGACCACTGGCGGCAACATCGATGTACTATGGAGACCTCACGCCCCACGTGTTGAGCAATTCGGCGGTACGTCCACCCGGCCTCCCGCATGCCCACTATACGCCGTCGCTCAAAGTCCGTCAACTGCACATACGGTTCACGTCCACGCTGTCGTGGCATGCTACCAGTGTTAAAAACTGCGATGGAGCTCCGTATGCCACGGCAAACTGGCTGACACTGACGGCGGCGGTGCACAAATGCTGCGCAGCTAGCGCCATTCAACGGCCAACACCGCGGTTCCTGGTGTGTCCGCTGTGCCGTGCGTGTGATCATTGCTTGTACAGCCCTCTCGCAGTGTCCGGAGCAAGTATGGTGGGTCTGACACACCGGTGTCAATGTGTTCTTTTTTCCATTTCCAGGAGTGTATATTGTAACTGTGGCTGCGTGGTACAATACGTATCAGACCGCAGTCTCTGTAACATAGTATGATTGAATAAGTGGTAACTAGCATGGGAACCAGTCATTTCTGGACGTAAGTCTATTAGACCTTTCTTGTTCCATATCCTCTCACCAATCAATCCCTAGAGTTTCTATATGGTGAAAAATATCACCCTGTATATATATATACAGAAAAGACCCTGGAGGTAAAATTGGAAATATTCGAGCCTACACGAATGCTTACCAGCAATAGTTCTTCCTGAGCACTTTCCACAGCTGGCACTGCACAGTGGGAAGTAACAGTGGTGCACTAACTCCCCTGTGCCACACACACTGCAAAGTGACTTGTGAATCAGAGGTGTAGATGATGATGGTCATGACGACGATGTGTCCAGTAATTATACGAACGTGACGTAGTGCAGCGTATGAATGAGAGAAAGGAAATGACAATTTCAATACAGCAAATGGTTTTCTGTGCGCTGCACTCTTTGTGGGTGTTCTGGTAGGTACAGTGGAGTGCGTGTGTTTTGCAGTGGATGCTGTGTCGGTGGACGCATACCCCCTGGGCCTTGTAGAAGAGAGAGCAGCCTAATTTACAGCGGGGTGTCAAAGAGGGTGTCTCCACCGTGTGGGAGGAGGCCGGACTTCCCTCCCGCCCTCACGGAGCCTCGCCGATCTCCTCTCTGCCGATACAGCGAGCCATTGACCAGCGGAGGCCGGGAAAAGCCCCGCGAGGTCCCAGGGGAATCCCCTAACGCCTCCCTTGCCCCCTGCTGTCAGCTGCAGCAGGCTGGCCAACTTGGCGGATGTGGGCGCGGCTCCCGCGGTCGATCGCCTCCTGTTTTAGACTCGCACCTGTGCCCCTTCACTATCCTGCCGCTGTATCGAGGCAATTTGCAGGCTCCGTGTTGTATCACAATAAATGGCGAAAATAACGACAGGTGAGTGTAGTGGTAACAGGAGGTGTACAAAATTGTTAAGGCTTTCGTGGCCACTTGTTGACAAACTGCCTATTGGCTTCTGTCTCGGGTTCTCTGGCCGACGTTCATCCAATGATTTTACTGACGTTTCGCCAGCATGAGTGGCTGACATTGTCAAAGCTTCACCACCGGCAATGGAAGGTGAAGCTTTGACAATGCCAGCCACTCATGCTGGCGAAACGTCAGTAAAATCATTAGATGAACGTCGGCCGAGGAACCCGAGACTGCCAATAGGCAGTTTGTCAATAGGAGGTGTCCTATTTTTTTCTTGACCACTATAATGAGTCACCCTCTTCTAACACTACCTTTTTTTATATAGAGACAACCAATATCGTGTATACTATCGATTCTTGCATACCTTAAAATTAGCTCAGCTGTTTCACTAAAAGAATTTATACGATTTTGTATGTGATATAATATTTCAGGCTAAAATGTATAAAATATAACTTCATGTGTTACAATCGATATGTAGTAACAGCTAAAATTACTCTTCTTTCAAAAATAATTTAAATTGCGATAATTCTGGCATGCTTAAAATTCATATTATTAATTGCAAAATCTATAGATAATTATTAAATTTATTTCTACATTGATTTACAAAATAATGATAAATTTTAGCGAAAGATTCTTCTTTGGTAAAGATAGTTTGTAATCTCTTAACCTATGTAAACTCTTTGGAAAATATAGTTTGTAATCTATTTTGCTTAGCAAACTCTTTGGAATAATGTGAGGGCCGCAGAATATGTAGCAGTGGGCATGCCTCACATTGAAACGCACGTATTTTGCTCTTCTTGTCTCTAATAATGTAACTGGTGGTGTGACAGAAATGGGGCTTGTGAAGTCAGTGTGGCATAGAAGAATGGGATAAAATAAAAAGATATTTATTGCAACAGGCAGATCTATATTAATTATTTAGTGCAACAAGAAGCCGCAACATTAAATCGAACTTTCAGCTGTAAGAATGTACCCCTAGACGAGACGTTGCGCCGTCGACAACAACGAGATAATCAACTTAAGTAAAAAAGTTCTTTTGTAATCTTATTCCTCTCGAAGTATTCACAATTCGTGCAAACAATTTATTGGTGATGTGTGGGAGGGTAAGGTTACACCACCCTAAGTAACTTTTTAAGAAAATGTATCAACAAACGTTGTTTCGCTTTCTTGTAAATTTCTTCGTTATAGAGACACGAAAAACAGTATTTGAAACAAGTCCTAAGTCAAATCACAGAAGAGTGTAATATTGCATCGAAAAACGATGTGGCGTGTTCAACATCTCACCTTCTTTAATAGGGTACAGTAAACGCAGTGGAGCACTATGGCTTTTTTGTTAAGATCATGTTCGAAATTTGAGCCCAATTACATTGAGGCTTAACCCAAAACTGGTTCTCTAAAAAATTACAATACATAAGGAACTACTTAACGTTTCGGGTGAGTTTCAATAAAAAGGTAATTCAAAAATATTAAACATTTTATAAGAATTTATTACTGCCATTTTAGAACTACATTCATCATATCCGGTCATATCTTGTAGAAATTTTTAAAAACAAGTCAGTAAAAAGTATAAGATATAGAATTTAAAAAGTATACTTTTGCAAAATCGTGCACATCAGCTACAAATACTGGGCTACACAAGTGAAACTCCACACTGAGACACGAAACAAAGTATGCTTCGAAGCTGTAAAAAAATAGAACAAAAACTCAAAGTCAGTGTAAAAATTTCTGCAGGCATAACTTACGGCCGGATTTTATTGTAACATTTTCAGCTGAGTGACTAGCTCGTCTATGAAAATATCTGCAGCTCGTGGTCTAGCCGTGGTCTAGCGGCTACCCTTACTGCCTCAGGATCACAGGGTCCCCGGTTCGATTCCTGACTGGGCTAGGGATTTTCTCTGCATGGGGACTACTGGGTGTTTGTGTTGTCATTTCATCAACATCATCATGAGTCATGACGGTGGCTAGATTGGGCTGTGTAAAAAAATTGGACTGTATAAAAATTGGGACTTCTACGGGCGCTGCTGACCATGCAGTTGAGCTCCTCACGAACCAGACTTCATCATCGTCTATGAAAATAGTACACAATAGCATAAATTGCTATAAAAACTTACATTTTGATCATTCTGTGTCTTTACCACTCAATTTCGGTGTTTTTGTTCATTCGCACTACCGAAAAAGGTTGGAGAGAATCGTAGTCACGTCGGTTTGTCATCCATCCACTGCTTCATTTAGTCTTCATAGTATCTATAGCTTTCTCGTTCATTTTTCTTACGTAAGATAGAGCAAATCCAAAGATAAAACGTCTTTCACTAAAGGTACACCTGGGTCTTCGGGACGCAGTCAGCTTCATAGAAACAAAGACACTCCTTCACCGATGTTGTCTGCTGGTAGCCAACTGGATGCTACAGAAACTTCCTGGCAGATTAAAACTGTGTGCCCGACCGAGACTCGAACTCGGGACCTTTGCCTTTCGCAGGCAAGTGCTCTACCAACTGAGCTACCGAAGCACGACTCACGCCCGGTACTCACAGCTGTACTTCTGCCAGTACCTCGTCTCCTACCTTCCAAACTTTACAGAAGCTCTCCTGCGAACCTTGCAGAACTAGCACTCCTGAAAGAAAGGATATTGCGGAGACATGGCTTAGCCACAGCCTGGGGGATGTTTCCAGAATGAGATTTTCACTCTGCAGCGGAGTGTGCGCTGATATGAAGGTAGGAGACGAGGTACTGGCAGAAGTAAAGCTGTGAGTACCGGGCGTGAGTCGTGCTTCGGTAGCTCAGATGGTAGAGCACTTGCCCGCGAAAGGCAAAGGTCCACGAGTTCGAGTCTCGGTCGGGCACACAGTTTTAATCTGCCAGGAAGTTTCATATCAGCGCACACTCCGCTGCAGAGTGAAAATCTCATTCTGGATGCTACAGAGATAGCCGGGTCAGTGCTGCCACACATATTGGTAAAGTAACCAGACGTCCCGATTTGGCCGGGACAGCTCCGATTGATTGAAAGAAATGTGTGTGGAATCTTATGGGACTTAACTGCTAAGGTCATTAGTCCCTCAAGCTTACATACTACTTAACCTTAAGCATCCTAATGACACACACACACACACACACACACCCATGCACGAGGGAGGACTCGAACATCCGCCGGGACCAGCCGCGCAGTCCACGACTGCAGCGCCTTAGACCGCTCGGCTAATCCCGCGCGGCCCGATTGATTGAGTCCAGTTCCCTTGTCCCCATCGGGTTCTGCCGGGACATCTCAGTGTTCTGGTTTTTAGAAATGAAACCAAATTCTCTGTTATGTGGGGCGTCATCATGTACGTTTTTCTGTCTCTAGCATTGTAAAAGTATCCACACTTTATTTCAGTATCATATCGCTAATCTAACATATATTCATGCGCCGTACAAATGTTGCAGCACTTCACACCCGAACATGCATGTTATGAAACTATTTGTAAGATTGTGGAATTTGTGTTAGGTACTCGCGGTACAAATGCAGGAGTGGAGCGTGACTTTCCTTCGGTGAATGAAATATGGACATCTGAGAAAACTCAAATGGAAGTGTAAACATTGAAAGTAACACTGATGGTGCAAGTTAATTTTAACACAACTGTTCGGAATTCTATGATTTCTTAAACCAAAAGGGAAGCCAGCATCTTCGGAATCAATTTCATTCGTCACAGAATTGTGGCGGTACGAACAACGGATATTCAACAGCGGTGTATAGTTACGTAAGCAAATGCTGTGTCATATTTACTAACTTTTGAGACTTAAATATATTATAATTACACAGTAAGTATGAATTCTCTGCCCGCTATTCATTTCGTAGTAAGCTTTAATAATGTATAAGAATTGCAGAGGGTTTATGGATCCCGAGCAATGATCAGTTTTAAAACCGGCCCCAGTTCGACTCCAAGAAATGTGATCACCTTATATTAAGTAATTGGAAAAAAGAAATTTCCCCCGGCTCCCTAGGACCCAGGTGTCATTGTTACGATAACCGCAAGGTTTTCACCTCAGATACGTAAGCCGTAGTGTAATGAGAACAACAATATTTCATGTTGAAATCAGTACCTCAAGTTCGCTGTTATTTAGCAAATATCTTCCTTGAGGTCGCATGTTAACTGGAACGCTTTTAACTCTGTTATCGTGTGCTCCCAGTAGCTTCACTTTCTGCTAATTGTGTGTATACTTATTTATAATTTTATTTCAAGATTAGTCACATGAGAGTCCCATTTTCGTATCTAAAAAGATATCCTTTATAGTTCACGATAACTAGAGTAGATACTGCTTGACATGAACGATAAAACGGACTGCTCAAGTGAAATGCAATTATAAAACGGCTATGGTTCCTACTAACATAGAATAGCGCTAACCGTGACAGTAATAAGTCATCTTTAAAGTAATCGAGAATGGTTGTCCATGAAAACCTATAATACACTTCTTAATTTCTTAAGTATATTATCTCAACGAATCAAAGCTGTGTCACTGACTTGCGTAAACATACACAATTAACAGTAGTTGCAATAAATCAGAGGAAGAAATCAGAAAATCCTGACGATCCAGAATAAGTTTGAGCCGATTAATGCGAAACACGAGAATATGCAGTTAGAAATGACCACACCTCGATTTAAGACTTAATCTCTTTGGTGTCTGCAAAATCTTCGTTTCGTATTACATCAGATGACAAAACCGGCATCTCCGAAACAGTACCTCAAGAATGATCTTGTAGCCCCAAAAATAAGTGATCAAACATAAAACGCTGTCAAATAAAGACAAAGGTCACCAACGTTGACCGAGCGAGGTGGCGCAGTGGTTAGCACACTGGACTCGCATTCGGGAGGACGACGGTTCAATTCCGCGTCCGGCCATCCTGATTTAGGTTTTCCGTGATTACCCTACATCACTCCAGGCAAATGCCGGGATGGTTCCTTTGAAAGGGCACGGCCGACTTCCTTCCCCGTCCTTCCCTAATCCGATGAGACCGCTGACCTCGCTGTTTGGTCTCTTCCCCCAAACAATCCAATCCAACCGAATCCAACTCTGTTGCAGACTTTACTGGACCACCTGTTTCTTCTACATCATATTCTGTCAGTCTCTGGGTAAAATTTTTCAGGCCTTTGATTTCGGTGTGACATTTATCTGGATTTTATTGTGTAGGATTGACGCACTTGCTTTGTGCGTCTGTGGAGATATATTTTAAAAGTGGTCCAAATGGCTCTGAGCACTATGGGACTTAACTTCTGAGGTCATTAGTCCCCTAGAACTTAGAACTCCTTGAACCTAACTAACCTAAGGACCTCACACACATCCATGCTCGAGGCCGGATTCGAACCTGCGACCGCAGCGGTCGCGCGGTTCCTGACCGTAGTACCCAGAACCGCTCGGCCACTCCGGCCGGCAGACATATTTTCCCCACTGCAAACTGTGTCTATGTCCAAAACGTAGTTATGTTTGTAATTCCGTTACAAGTCTCTTTCCTACTGTAATGCTGCCTGCTTGCACTTCCTGGAAATTTCGTTCTTGGGTCAGCTATACTGGTGTCTCCCTACAGCACACCATTTTTTTTCTGCTAGTCCATGCACTGATAACATTAATCTTCTGTCTTGTGCACGCAACAGTTGTTTCAAATAGTAAAGCTTTCGTGAGTGACAAAGGGTAGCAAGGCATTTTAGACGTTTTTCTAGTATTGCATACTGCGTATTGTTCCACTCATATGACACGTTTCACCTCGGCAAGGCGGTTCCAGGCACTACAGTCTGGAACCGCGCGACCGCTACGGTCGCAGGTTCGAATCCTGCCTCGGGCATGGTTGTGTGTGATGTCCTTAGGTTAGTTAGGTTCAAGCAGTTCCAAGTTCTAGGGGACTGATGACCTCAGATGTTAAGTCCCAAAGTGCTCAGAGCGATTTAAACCATTTGAATCTCGGCAATGTACACTCCTGGAAATGGAAAAAAGAACACATTGACACCGGTGTGTCAGACCGACCATACTTGCTCCGGACACTGCGAGAGGGCCGTACAAGCAATGATCACACGCACGGCACAGCGGACACACCAGGAACCGCGGTGTTGGCCGTCGAATGGCGCTAGCTGCGCAGCATTTGTGCACCGCCGCCGTCAGTGTCAGCCAGTTTGCCGTGGCATACGGAGCTCCATCGCAGTCTTTAACACTGGTAGCATGCCGCGACAGCGTGGACGTGAACCGTATGTGCAGTTGACGGACTTTGAGCGAGGGCGTATAGTGGGCATGCGGGAGGCCGGGTGGACGTACCGCCGAATTGCTCAACACGTGGGGCGTGAGGTCTCCACAGTACATCGATGTTGTCGCCAGTGGTCGGCGGAAGGTGCACGTGCCCGTCGACCTGGGACCGGACCGCAGCGACGCACGGATGCACGCCAAGACCGTAGGATCCTACGCAGTGCCGTAGGGGACCGCACCGCCACTTCTCAGCAAATTAGGGACACTGTTGCTCGGCGAGGACCATTCGCAACCGTCTCCATGGAGCTGGGCTACGGTGCCGCACACCGTTAGGCCGTCTTCCGCTCACGCCCCAGCATCTTGCAGCCCGCCTCCAGTGGTGTCGTGACAGGCGTGAATGGAGGGACGAATGGAGACGTGTCGTCTTCAGCGATGAGAGTCGCTTCTGCCTTGGTGCCAATGATGGTCGTATGCGTGTTTGGCGCCGTGCAGGTGAGCGCCACAATCAGGACTGCATACGACCGAGGCACACAGGGCCAACACCCGGCATCATGGTGTGGGGAGCGATCTCCTACACTGGCCGTACACCACTGGTGATCGTCGAGGGGACACTGAATAGTGCACGGTACATCCAAACCGTCATCGAACCCATCGTTCTACCATTCCTAGACCGGCAAGGGAACTTGCTGTTCCAACAGGACAATGCACGTCTGCATGTATCCCGTGCCACCCAACGTGCTCTAGAAGGTGTAAGTCAACTACCCTGGCCAGCAAGATCTCCGGATGTGTCCCCCATTGAGCATGTTTGGGATTGGATGAAGCGTCGCCTCACGTGGTCTGCACGTCCAGCACGAACGCTGGTCCAACTGAGGCGCCAGGTGGAAATGGCATGGCAAGCCGTTCCACAGGACTACATCCAGCATCTCTACGATCGTCTCCATGGGAGAATAGCAGCCTGCATTGCTGCGAAAGGTGGATATACACTGTACTAGTGCCGACATTGTGCATGCTCTGTTGCCTGTGTCTATGTGCCTGTGGTTCTGTCAGTGTGATCATGTGATGTATCTGACCCCAAAAATGTGTCAATAAAGTTTCCCCTTCCTGGGACAATGAATTCACGGTGTTCTTATTTCAATTTCCAGGAGTGTAATTTTCCGTTTGTTACACTTTAGAATAACCATAGAAACAATTGTGTGTTGTGAAAAGGCTGCTTTCGAAAGCCAGCATTTCGATAAATACGGAATGACATAACGGTTGTGATCTCCAATATGCTGAGAAAATGTTTTGCTAGGTCTGATCTGTTTTCAACCTTTCCTTCGCACACCTTTCAACCAGACAGCTTTTCGATATTGACTGAGAGGAAATCTAAGGTCAAATAGCGGAAATAAAAGCACTTCGTAGTACTTATTATATACTGCAACGCGAAAGAAACGGGTATAGGCACGGGTATTCAAATACAGAGATATGTAAACCGGCCGAATACGACGCTGCAGTCGGCAACGCCTGTATAAGACAAGTGTCTGGCACAGTTGTTAGATTGGTTACTGCTGCTACAAGGGCAGGTTATCGAGGTTTAAGTGAGTTTGAATGTGGTTTAAAGTCGGCGCACGAGCGATGGGACACAGCTTATCGCAGGTAGCGACGAAGTGGGGATTTTTCCGTACGACCATTTCTCGAGCGAACCGTGAATATCACTAATACGAAAAACATCAGGTCTCCGACATCACTGCTGTCAAACAAGATCCTGCAAGAACGCGACCAAAGACGACAGAAGAGAATCGTTCAACGTAACAGAAGGGCAACCCCTCCGCAAATTGTTGCAGATTTCAGTGCTGGGCCATCAACAACCGTCAGCGTGCGAACCATTCAACGAACCATCATCGACGTTGGCTTTCGTAGCCGAAGGCCCACTCGTGTACCCTTGATGGCTGCACGACACAAAACTTTACGCCTGGCCTGACCCCGTCAACACTGAGATAGCACTTTTGATGACTGGAAACATGTTGCCTGGTCGGACGAGTCTCATTTCAAATTATTTAGAGCGGATAGACGTGTACGGGTATGGACGACAACCTCATGAACCCATGGATCCTGCATGCCAGCAGAGAACTGTTCAATCCCAAGATAGACAAGTGTAATGCGCTGCGAATACATAGAAAAAAAGATCCTTTATCATTTAGCTACAATATAGCAGGTCAGCAGTTATTTCCATAAATTATCTAGAAGTAGGCATTAGGAGTGATTTAAAATGGAATGATCATATAAAGTTGATCGTCGGTAAAGCAGATGCCAGACTGAGATTCATTGGAATAATCCTAAGGAAATGCAATCCGAAAACAGAGGAAGTAGGTTACAGTACACTTGTTCGCCCACTGCTTGAATACTGCTCACCAGTGTGGGATCCGTACCAGATAGGGTTGATAGAAGAGATAGAGAAGATCCAACGGAGAGCAGCGCGCTTCGTTACAGGATCACTTAGTAATGGCGAAAGCGTTACAGAGATAATAGATAAACTCCAGCGAAAGACTCTGCAAGAGAGTCGCTCAGTAGCTCGGTACGGGCTTTTGTTGACGTTTCGAGAACATACCTTCACCGAGGAGTCAAGCAGTATATTGCTCCCTTCTACGTATATCTCACGAAGAGACCATGAGAATAAATGAGAGAGATTAGAGCCCACACGGAGGCGTAGCGACTATCCTTCTTTCCACCTTTCCGCGAACAATACGAGGCTGGAATACGAGGGCAGTTCAATAAGTAATGCAACACATTTTTTTTCTGAAACAGGGGTTGTTTTATTCAGCATTGAAGTACACCAGGTTATTCCCCAATCTTTTAGCTACACAACACTATTTTTCAACGTAATCTCCATTCAATGCTACGGCCTTACGCCACCTTGAAATGAGGGCCTGTATGCCTGCACGGTACCATTCCACTGGTCGATATCGGAGCCAACGTCGTACTGCATCAATAACTTCTTCATCATCCGCGTAGTGCCTCCCACGGATTGCGTCCTTCATTGGGCCAAACATATGGAAATCCGACGGTGCGAGATCGGGGGGCTGTAGGGTGCATGAGGAAGAACAGTCCACTGAAGTTTTGTGAGTTCCTCTCGGGCTCTCGGGTGCGAAGACTTGTGTGAGGTCTTGCGTTGTCATGAAGAAGGAGAAGTTCGTTCAGATTTTTGTGCCTACGAACACGCTGAAGTCGTTTCTTCAATTTCTGAAGAGTAGCACAACACACTTCAGAGTTGATCGTTTGACCATGGGGAAGGACATCGAACAGAATAACCCCTTCAGCGTCCCAGAAGACTGTAACCATGACTTTACCGGCTGAGGGTATGGCTTTAAACTTTTTCTTGGTAGGGGAGTGGGTGTGGCGCCACTCCATTGATTGCCGCTTTGTTTCAGGTTCGAAGTGATGAACCCATGTTTCATCGCCTGTAACAATCTTTGACAAGAAATTGTCACCCTCAGCCACATGACGAGCAAGCAATTCCGCACAGATGGTTCTCCTTTGCTCTTTATGGTGTTCGGTTAGACAACGAGGGACCCAGCGGGAACAAACCTTTGAATATCCCAACTGGTGAGCAATTGTGACAGCACTACCAACAGAGATGTCAAGTTGAGCACTGAGTTGTTTGATGGCGATCCGTCGATCATCTCGAACGAGTGTGTTCGCACGCTCCGCCATTGCAGGAGTCACAGCTGTGCACGGCCGGCCCGCACGCGGGAGATCAGACAGTCTTGCTTGACCTTGCGGCGATGATGACACACGGTTTGCCCAACGACTCACCGTGCTTTTGTCCACTGCCAGATGACCGTAGACATTCTGCAAGCGCCTATGAATATCTGAGATGCCCTGGTTTTCCGCCAAAAGAAACTCGATCACTGCCCGTTGCTTGCAACGCACATCCGTTACAGACGCCATTTTAACAGCTCCGTACAGCGCTGCCACCTGTCGGAAGTCAATGAAACTATACGAGACGAAGCGGGAATGTTAGAAAATATTCCACAAGAAATTTCCGGTTTTTTCAACCAAAATTGGTCGAGAAAAAAAATGTGTTGCATTACTTATTGAACTGCCCTCGTAGAAAGGAGAACCGATAGAGGTAGCCTACTCAAGGTACCCTCCGCCACACACCGTCAGGTGACTTGCGGAGTATAGATGTAGATGTAGATGTAGAAGCTGGTAGAGGCTCTGTAATGGTGTGGGGCATGTGCAGTTGGAGTGGTAGGGACCTTTGATGCGTCTAGATACGAGTGTGACGGGTGACACGTACGTAAGCATCCTGTCTGATCACCTACATCCATTCATGTGCATTGTGCATTCCGACGGATTTTGGCCATTCCAACAGGACAATGCCAAACCCAACTCGTCCAGAATTGCTACAGAGTGGCTCCAGGAACACTTTTCTGAGTTGAAACACTTCCGTTGGCTACCAAACTCTCCAGACATGAACATTATTGCGCGTACCTGGGACGCCTTGCAACGTGCTGTTCAGAAGAGATCTCCACCCCCTCGTACTCTTACGGATTTATCGACAGCCGTGCAGGATTCGTGTTGTCAATTTCCTGCAGCACTACTTCAGACATTAGTCGAGTCAATACCACGTTGTGTTGCGGCGCTTCTGCGTACTCATGGGGGCTATACACGATATTAGGCAGGTGTACCAATTCCTCTGGCTCAACGGTGTATTTTTATCCCTCCCCAACGTTAAAATGCGATTTCTGCTATTTTCACCGCCAGTGTTACTTAAGATTCATTTCAGAGTAACATTTTTAGTTGCGACTTGTCACAGTCAAGAAAACACAGTTTACGAATTCACTAGTAGTATTCTTCGGCGACGTTAAGACACGATTCCGTCGATTTGTCACTGTAAATATGGACTGTAATTAGTCTGATGTAGCAATTTCGTCACTGTAGACTTAACATGTTATTTTTTTAGGGCGGGCAAACACAGCCAAACTTCGACATTTTTCCGAAGAAAATTCCCCACTGGCTCTATCAATGATTTTTATTAAATCTGCGACCGGTTTCGCATCACTTATCGGTGCATCCTCAGGCAACCTGTACAAAAAATAATGTAATGAGAGCTCATATAAACTGTTCGATCGTCCAATTCTGAGGCATAAACTGAACTTTTAAACAACCAGTTTTTTCAATGAAACAAGAAAGTACTCACATACGCTATTTATATCATGGTAACGTTAAACATTGCCCTGTAGCCACTCCCCACCATTCACGTCCAGTATACCGTCATCTGGTGAAAGCGGAAGTTAAAATTTAAAAACCACTTTTTAGAAAAGAATTTTAATGATGGGAGCGGCAATGAGCTAGAAAATAAAAATAAAATACGATGCTGATAAAACTCCCCTAAACACGAACGTCGAGGAGCGGAACATTAGCGTGAACAAACAGTGGGATTAGGGCCATGTGAACATATCAGAACACACCCTGCAAGTTGAGAGGAGTGGCGCCTTCTCTGCCTCGTGATGGCTGGGTGTTGTGTGATGTCCTTAGGTCAGTTAGGTTCAAGTAGTTCTAAGTTCTAGGGGACTGATAACCTCAAATGTTAAGTCCCATTTAGTAATTAAAGCACCTTAGGCAGACTACTCCCTAGTTTTATTAGTATTAAATACAATAATTTTATTTTCAGGTTACAACCAATTTTTACAGAAACCAGATGGCATTTATAAGAGGGACATGAAAGGGAAGCAGTGGTTGGGAAGGGAGTGAGACAGGGTTGTAACCTCTCCCCGATGCTATTCAATCTGTATATTGAGCAACCAATAAAGGAAACAAAAGAAAAGTTCAGAGTAGGTGTTAAAATCCATGGAGAAGAAATAAAAAACTTTGAGGTTTGCCGATGACATTCTAATTCTGTCAGAGACGGCAAAGGACTTGGAAGAGCAGTTGAACGGAATGGACAGTGTCTTGAAAGGAGGGTATAAGATGAAAATCAACAAAAGCAAAAGGAGGATAATGGAATATAGTCTAATTAAGTCCGGTGATGCTGAGGGAATTAGATTAGGAAATGAGACACTTAAAGTAGTAAAGGAGTTTTGCTATTTGGGGAGCAAAATAACTGATGATGGTCGAAGTAGAGAGGATATAAAATGTAAACTGGCAATGGCAAGGAAAGCGTTTCTGAGGAAGAAAAATTTGCTAACATCGAGTATAGATTTATATGTCAGGAAATCGTTTCGGAAAGTATTTCTATGGAGTGTAGCCATGTATGGAAGTGAAACGTGGACGATTTGGAGTGTAGCCATGTATGGAAGTGAAACGTGGACGATTTGAAGCAAGGAGTCGCGCGGCAGTACGGATGACGTGTAGAAGGTGTGAAGAGGTGGGGGGGGGGGGGGGGGGGGGTGCTGAACATGTGATAAACAATACCTTATGTCTGTTTTTTAAAAAAAAACTAATACCTTACTACGTGGCCAATATAAAACATGGCAGTTAGTTAAACCATAAGAATAATAAATGTGGTGGTTCTGAATGCGTAAGGCCCGGAGTACGCATAAAAATATATAGGACAGGACCTACTAACAAGTAAACTATAGGGGTAAGGCTACCTGTTTAAATAATCAAAATTTTCTATAAGACCCTTGTGCCTCAGATCGGTTCTGTCCTATATATTTTATATTGGCCACCTAGTATGATATTAGATTTTTTTAAAAAAACAGACGTAAGGTGTTGTTTATCAAATGTTCAGCACCTCCCGCTCTTCACACCTTGTACACGTCATGCGCGCTGCCATGCGACTCCTCTCAACTTGCATGCTGATATGTTTACATGACCCTAATTGGTTCAAATGGCTCTGAGCACTATGAGACTCAACTTCTGAGGTCATCAGTCCCCTAGAACTTACAACTACTTAAACCTAACTAACGTAAGGACATCACACACATCCATGCCCGAGGCAGGATTCGAACCTGCGACCGTAGCGGTCGCGCGGTCCCAGACTGTAGCGCCTAGAACCGCTCGGCCACTCAGGTCGGCACATGGCCCTAATTCCGCTGTTTGTTCATGCTAATGTTCCGCTCATCGTCGTTCGTGTTTTATCAGCATCGTATTTTATTTTTATTTTCTAGGTCATTTCCGCTCCCGTCATTTAAAAAAAAATTTTAAAAATGGTTTTTAAATTTTAACTTCCGCTTTCACCAGATGGTGGTATATAGGACGTGACTGGCGGAAGTGGTTACAGGGCAATATTCAACGTTACCAAGTTATAAATAGCGTATTTGAGTACTTTCTTGTTTCATTCAAAAAAAGGCTCTGAGCACTATGGGACTTAACATCTGAGGTCATCAGTCCCCTAGAACTTAGAACTACTTAAACCTAACTAACGTAAGGACATCACACACATCCATGCCCGAGGCAGGATTCGAACCTGCGACCGTAGCGGTCGCGTGGTTCCAGACTGAAGCGCCTAGAACCGCTCGGTCACTCCGGCCGGCTTGTTTCATTCAAAAAACTGCTTGTTTAAAAGTTCAGTTTATGCCTCAGAATTGGGGATCTAACAGTTTATATGAGCTGTTATTATATTACTTTTTGTACAGATTGTCTGAGGATGCACCGATGTTGTTCAGTCCTGAGACTGGTTTGATGTAGCTCTCCATGCTACTCTATCCGGTGCAAGCTTCTTCATCTCCCAGTACCTACTGCAACCTACAACCTTCTGAATCTGTTTAGTGTATTCATCTCTTGGTCTCCCTCTACGATTTTTAGCCTCGACGCTGCCCTCCAGTACCAAATTGGTGATCCCTTGATGCCTCACAACATGTCCTACCAACCGATCCCTTCTTCTAGTCAAGTTGTGCCACAAACTCCTCTTCTCCCCAATTCTATTCAATACCTCCTCGTTAGTTATGTGATCTACCAATCTAATCTTCAGCATTCTTCTGTAGCACCACATTTCGAAAGCTTCTATTCTCTTCTTGTCCAAACTACTTATCGTCCACGTTTCACTTCCATACATGGCTACACTCCATACAAATACTTCCGAAACGACTTCCTGACATGTAAATCTATATTCGATGTTAGCAAATTTTTCTTCTTCAGAAACGCTTTCCTTGCCATTGCCAGTTTACATTTTATATCCTCTCTACTTCGACCATCATCAGTTATTTTGCTCCCCAAATAGCAAAACTCCTTTACTACTTTAAGTGTCTCATTTCCTAATCTAATTCCCTCAGCATCACCCGACTTAATTCGACTACATTCCATTATCCTCCTTTTGCTTTTGTTGGTGTTCATCTTATACCCTCCTTTCAAGACACTGTCCATTCCGTTCAACTGTTCTTCCAAGTCCTTTGCCGTCTCTGACAGAATTACAATGTCATCGACGAACCTCAAAATTTTTATTTCTTCTCCATGGATCTTAATACCTACTCCGAACTTTTCTTTTGTTTCCTTTACTGCTTGCTCAATATACAGATTGAATAGCATCGGGGAGAGGCTACAACCCTGTCTTACTCCCTTCCCAACCACTGCTTCCCTTTCATGTCCCTCGACTCTTATAACTGCCATCTCGTTTCTGTACAAATTGTAAATAGCCTTTGGCGCCCTGTATTTTACTTCTGCCACCTTCAGAATTTGAAAGAGTATTCCAGTCAACATTGTCGAAAGCTTTCTAGATGCACCGATAAGTGGTGCGAAACCGGTCGCAGATTTAATAAAAATCATTGATATAGCCAGTGCGGAATGTTCTTTGGAAAAATTGTAGACTTAGACTGTGATTAGTATCATTTAGCAACAGCGGTGATAGATCGTAGAAATATCATTGTAACGTTACCGAGGGGTACAAATTGTAAATTGATCAAAAATCGCAGTTACCGGAAAGTAGCATTCGCAGAAATCACTGCTATAGGAAAGTCGCAGTTTGGGCTGTCGCTGGTAGCTAGACCACTGTTTGGGACGTGACAGAGCAGGCAGCAGCGTTCGGTCCCGCCAGTGCCGCTACTGTAGCACAGTGACTGGGGTCCGGGCCTCTGGGGCATCGGCTCGGATATTGAGCGCGGAGGCTGCCGTGTGCCGAGACATCCATTATGCAGCAGCCCAGCCGGGGCCCTACAGGGACAGCACAAGGGCAGCAGAGGCAGGACTCTGGTCTCCACAAGGGCCGCCCGAGCTCTGATGGACAGCGCACACTCCGGCCCACTGTGCTAGGGCAGCACCGACTCAAAGGAAGGCCTCGGTGCTTGTTCGTGACGTCACGTCAGCTAGGCACGGCGAACGCCAGGTCTGTTGCAGGCATACTCATAATGGTGGTGGCCGGCCGAAGCGGCCGAGCGGTTTCTAGGCGCTACAGTTCTGGAACCGCGCGACCGCTACGGTCGCAGGTTTGAATCCTGCCTTCGATAAATATGGAATGACTTTACTGTTGTGATCTCCAAGGTGCTGAGAAAATAATTTGGTACGTCTGATCTGTTTCCAACCTTTCCTTCGCACACCTTTCAACCAGACAGCTTTTCGAAATTGACTGAGAGGAAATCTAAGGTCAAACAACGGAAATAAAAGCAGTCCGTAATACTTATTATATACTGGAGCGCTAAAGAAACGGGTATAGGCACGCGTATTGAGATATGTAAACCGGCCGAATACGGCGCTGATGTCAGCAACGCCTATATAAGATGGTGGTGGTTAGTGTTTAACGTCCCGTCAACAACGAGGTCATTAGAGACGGAGCGCAAGCTCGGGTTAGGGAAGGATTGGGAAGGAAATCGGCCGTGCCCTTTCAAAGGAACCATCCCGGCATTTTCCTGGAACGATTTAGGGAAATCACGGAAAACCTAAATCAGGATGACCAGAGACGGGATTGAACCGTCGTCCTCCCGAATGCGAGTCCGGTGTGCTAACCACTGCGCCACCTCGCTCGGTGCCTATATAAGACGACAAGTGTCTGGACATGAATGTATGCAACTATATGTATAGTACTTAAAAATTGAGTAAGTCCAAAAATGTCAGAAGGGGACTGACCAAGCTGGTGGAGGCTCTGGAATGGTGTGGGTCGTGCGCAGTTGGACTGATATGGGACGCTTGATACGTCTACATACGACTCTGACAGATTACAAGTACGTAAGCATCCTATCTGATCACCTGCATCCTTTCATGTCCATTTTGTATTCAGACGCGATGCTCGCATCTCGTGGTCGTGAGGTAGCGTTCTCGCTTCCCACGCCCGGGTTCCCGGGTTCGATTCCCGGCGGGGTCAGGGATTTTCTCTGCCTCGTGATGGCTGGGTGTTGTCTGTTGTCCTTAGGTTAGTTAGGTTTAAGTAGTTCTAAGTTCTAGGCGACTGATGACCATCGATGTTAAGTCCCATAGTGCTCAGAGCCATTTGAACCATTTTTGTATTCAGACGGACTTGGGCAATTCCAACAGGACAGTGCGAAACCCCACTCGTCCAGAATTGCTACAAGGTGGCTCCAGGAACAGTTTTCTGAGTTGAAACACTTCCGCAGGCTACCAAACTCTCCAGACATGCACATTATTGAGCATATCTGGGATGCCTTGCAACGTGCTGTTCAGAAGATATCTCCACCCCGTCGTACTCTTACGGATTTACGGTGAGTCCTGCAGGATTCGTGGTGTCAATTCGCTCCAGTGCTGCTTCAGACATTAGGCGAGTCCAAGCCACGGCGTGGTGCAGCACTTCTGCCTGCTTGAGCAGGCCGCGGTGGCCGAGCGGTTCTAGGCGCTACAGTTTGGATCGGCGCGACCGCTACGGCCGCAGGTTCGAATCCTACCTCGGGCATGGATGTGTGTGATGTTCTTAGGTCAGTTAGGTTTAAGTAGTTCTAATTTCTAGGATACTGAAGACCTCCATCCATTATGCAGCAGCCCAGCCGGGGCCCTATAGGGACAGCAGAAGGGCAGCAGAGGCAGGACTGTGGTCTCCACACGGGCCGCCTGAGCCCTGATGGACAGCGCACACTCTGGCTCACTGTGCTAGGGTCGCATGAGGGCCGAACAAAAAGCGTCCACCACTGCTCTAGAGCAGGGGTCTCCAAACCGGCCCACCTTAGTTGGCCAGACATCCCCGATATCCGGCCCGCCAAATATTTGAGGTGGTACCATTACTGCCAACAGTTGAGTTTCGAGGCCTCTCTCTTTAAAAATTCTACATTCACGGTCAACCTTTCGTTTCTTTTCCATATTTGTACAGAGCTTCAGAAAAGATTGTAACCTGAAAATAAAATTGTGCTATTTAATACTAATAAAACTAGGGAGTAGTCTGCCTAAGGTACTTTAATTACTAAATTAAAAACTCACAATTACACTGTAGTTCCACTAAAAAATACAGTGAAAAATACTCAGTGTTGCTACACGTATTTCGATTTTCAGATTTTCCTTGTCTCTTAGAATTCAAACTTTGAATTGTCCCACACTTCGTCGTCTCACCTACTAGTACAGCGCATAAAACACTAAAAAAACTCGTGAAACATAGACACACTCACGCAACAAAATGGTTCAAATGGATCTGAGCACTATGGGACTTAACTTCTGAGGTCATTAGTCCCCTATAACTTAAAACTACTTAAAGCTAACTAACCTAAGGACATCACACACATCCATGCCCGAGGCTGGATTCGAACCTGCGACCGTAGCGGTCGCGCGGTTCCAGACTGTAGCGCCTAGAACCGCTCGGCCACCCCGGCCGGCAGTGGTTAGTACACTGGACTGTCATTAAGGAGGACGACGGTTCAAACCTGCATCCAGCCATCCTAATTTGGGATTTCTGTGATTTCCCTAAATCGCTTCAGGCAAATGCTGGGATGGTTCATTTGAAAGTGCACGCCCTATTGCCTTCCCCATCCCTCCCCAATCAGATGGGACAGCTGTTTGGTCCCCTCCCCCCAAATCAATCAATCAATCAAGCTTCATATCCAGCACCAACCACAACATTACAACGACTGACTAGATTCAAGACTTCCTTGCAGACAGAACTCAACACGTGTCTCTTAACGGAACAAAATCCACAGATGTAAAGTTAATTTTTGGAGTACCGAAAGAAAATGTGATAGAACAGTTACTGTCTGAAGTGTATATAGAAGTAACCCGCCCAGCTAGCTGCACAGTCTAACATGCTACTTCCCAAGCGGGAAGACGTGCCACTCCCCGGCACAAATCCGCCACGTCGGATCAGTGTCGTGGTCCAGTGCGCTGGGCAGTCAGTGGATAGATTTTAGGCGGTTTTCCGTCTGCCTCGGCGAGAGCAGGCTGGTTCCCTTTATTCCACCTCAGTTACACTATGTCACCGATTGCTGTGCAAACACTGTTTCCACATAAGGGTACACCATGATTACCACGCAACATTTGGGGTTACAATCAGTCATCTGGTATGAGACGTTCGGGGAATGGGTCCCCTGGGATAAAGGGGAGGGGGGGGGGCGGGGCGAACCATACAATAATCCTGGGGTTCGGTGTGGGGCAACGGTGGAATGGGTGGACTGCTGTGGGGTTGTGAACCTCTGAGGGCTATGGTGGGACGAAGCCTCTCTGTCGTTTCTAGGTCCTCAATTTAATACATATGTACATACATACATATATAAAATATCTGAGCCAGCCAGCCACTGTGGCCTAGCGGTTCTAGGCGCTTCAGTCCGGAACCATGCAACTGCTATGGTGGCAGGTTCGAATCCTGCTTCAGGCATGGATGTGTGTGATGTCCTTAGGTTAGTTTGGTTTAAGCAGTTTTGAACCATAACGGTGGTGTCTCCCTCTCAGACACAGGAAAATGTGAAACTATTGGCGGTAGTTGACCAACACACATTGTTCTGAGAGATTTCTGCAAACAATTAATTGTGCAATTCGTTAAACTTCTTAACAAATAATGTACTCCTGAACTTAAATTTCTACCTGCTTTAAGGATTGACATACAAAAGCAACTTCATGGTTGTTGTGTACATAGTTCCGCGTAGTCAGCGCGTACACAACTTTCCCACTAGAGCGCGCTCCGCTAAGCACAACAGCGCGGGCGTAGCGCTCGTCCGTCTCCGTTCTACGAGATGGCGCTGCCATAGAGACGGACCAAATTCTGCTTCCGCCGATCCGCGTATTAATATGTAACGCAGCCAATGAGATTGCTGCTAACGTAGAACCTTTTCTCCTCGCAGATCACACTCGCGCAGTGATACCTGAACGCGTGAGGTATTACAACGAGTGTACAGACCTCCAGTTAGTCAGTCTGCATTAGTCTGTACGAGTCTGCATTTATCTGCACCTGTCTGTACCACTCTACATTTGTCTGTACCAGTCTATAGTCAAGTTTCAGTCTGCGCCTAATAAGATTACCATATTCCTCTACATAGCCATGGAGATAAATAAATAGACACTTTGTCAAGTATCAGAGATATGTGAGAATAAGATTAACGTACCAAGACCAAAGGAACTTCAGGTTGTCAGTTGTAAACAGCATCCAGAATCAAGTTACGTAATGTCTATGCTTTTTATTATTTTAATAAATGTGTGTGAAAATTAATCAAGTTCTGTTTAAAGTCGGTCACCTTCCATCTGCTACTCTAAGAGTGCAAGCGGCATTTCTATCGTCTGACGTAATGGCAGAAGATAAACACGCCACGATAAGACCACGAGACATATTGCTGACACTCGCCTACTTCGTTAGAGCGACAAGTCAAATAATCTGATGGTGTGTGTACTGAAGGTCTTACAGTACGCACACCACAACGGTCCAGCAGCAACAGAATTCGTGCTTCTTTACCTTATTTGTAAATCTGAGGAAGTTACCTTTGTACTGCGTTGCTTTTACAAGAAACTGTCAACATGTTGGTGCTCTTCTTTACGTATCTTTAGGTGACTATGGGGTGAGGAGCACTGAATGTTAATGAAATATCTTGCGATTGTACACGTTGGGGGAGAGGGTGGGGGACAGAAGAAGAGGCAAAAGAGAGATAATTGTTTTATCAAATAAAATTTTTTTATCTTATAAAGTTTCTCGTTTCAGTTGCAAGAGGGGAATATTTATCTTTTCTAATGTGCATGTTTAAAAAAGTTTAAGCTCAGCAGTATTTTCGATGTATGAAGCTATTTTGTCTCCTGTTTAGAATTCCCTTCGTTGAAAACGACTGTAATCTAATGACTGGCAATAGTTGGACATTTACACATGTAAATTAGTTCACATTTCCATTGACGATATCAAACGAAAATAAATAAATAAAAGGAACGAGTTAATTGTAAGGGGGTTAGGGTAAGTTTCCATAACAAAATGGATCAAGTAAATATAGTTACATGAATGTAAAATTTCCGAAGCTTGCAATGGGGCAAAGCATCTTCTCAAATTGATCTACGTTTGTTTCGACAGGATTCAGTAATACAGAACTACGATCTTCATTTGTAGCATTGCGATAGTAAGAAAATCTTTCATCTAAATAAAACTGCGGAATCCAAAAGAATACCAAACGTTTTGTCCAAAAATAAGAGATTTATAGTGATAAGCACGCGCAGGCGTTTCTGCCTGCAACAGACCTGGCGTTCGCCGCGTCTAGCTGTGACGTGACGTCACCAACAAGCGCCGTGGCGTTCCTTTGAGTCGGCGTTGGTTAGGGACGCAGAAGGGCCGAACGAAAAGCGTCCACCACTGCTCTAGAGCGACATGCAAGCGCTGTGCGAGGCCTCCGTGGTCGATTACACTGTCGATATCGAACCTGCCTAAATGCTGTGCAACACTTTGGTGCTGACAAGATCCTAGTCCTGAAGATGGCGAATGGGAAAATCGTCGAAATATCGTACCGTGTCCTGCTGCTCCACTTCACAGTCAATATACCAGATGATCAAAAAGTCAGTATAAATTTGAAAACTGAAAAAACTATGGAATAATGTAGATAGAGAGGTAAAAATTGAAACACATGCTTGGAATGACATGGGGTTTTATTAGAACAACCCCATATTGCTAGATCTCTTGCGCGCGTCGTTTGGTGATGATCGTGTGCTCAGCCGCCACTTTCGTCATGCTTGGCCTCCCAGGTCCCCTGACATCAGTCCATGCGATTATTGGCTTTAGGGTTACCTGAAGTCGCAAGTGTATCGTGATCGACCGACATCTCTAGGGATGCTGAAAGACAACATCCGACGCCAATGCCTCACCATAACTCCGGACATGCTTTACAGTGCTGTTCACAACATCATTCCTCGACAGCAGCTATTGTTGAGGAATGATGGTGGACATATTGAGCATTTCCTGTAAAGAACATCATCTTCGCTTTCTCTTACTTTGTTATGCTAATTATTGCTATTCTGATCAAATGAAGCGCCATCTGTCGGACATTTTTTGGACGTTTGTATGTTTTTTTGTTCTAATAAAACCCCACGTCATTCCAAGCATGTGTTTCAATTTGTACCTCTCTATCTACATTATTCCGTGATTTATTCAGTTTTCAAATTTATACTGACTTTTTGATCACCCGGTATACTAGCTCAAATCAGATTCCTGCCGTGTCAGTCTATACCATACACAGGCGTTTCTGAGGTGCATATGCAATCTGTCTTAGTCTTTTTCTTAATTACAGAATTCTCATTTTGTTGGCCCTAGAATACAACTATCACTTCAGACCTGAATATGCCACTACTGTGAATACTTCTCTACGCCGATGACGTCATGATGGCTGCGGAGAACAAGCTTCATATACCGAGTGAAGTGGCGCAGTGGTTAGCACACTGGACTCTCATTCGGGAAGACGACGGTTCAAACCTTCCTCCGGCCATCCTGATTTAGGTTTTCTGTGATTTCCCTAAATCGCTTCTGGCAAATGCTGGGATGGTTCCTTTCACAGGGCACGGCCTATTCCCTTCCCCATCCCTCCCCAATCAGATGGAACCGCTGTTTGATCCCCTCCCCTCAAATCAATCAATCAAGCTTCATACCCAGCAACAACCACAACGTTGCAGACAGAACTCAGCGCGGCGCTCTTAGCGGAACGAAATCGATAGATGTAAAGTTAATTTTTGGAGTACCGAAAGAAAATATGATAGGACCGCTACTGTTTGAAGTGTACATAGAAAAGTAACCTCCCTGGCTAGCTGCATGGTCTAATATGATGCATCCTGAGCAGGAAAACGTGCAACTGCCCCACACGAATCCGCCCGGCGGATTAGTGTCGAAGTCCGATGCGCCGGCCAGCCTACGCATGATTTTTAAGGCGGTTTTCCATCTGCCTCGGCGAATGCAGGGTGGTTCCCTTGATTGCACGCAAGTTACACTGTGTCGCCGATTGCTGCGCAAACACTGTTTCCACGTAATCGTACGCCATGATTACCACGCAAACATTTGGGGCTGCAGTCGTCTGGTATGAGACGTTCCTGGGGGGGCTCAGATGGGGGGCCGAACCGCACAATTATCCTGGGGTTCGGTGTGGGGCGGCGGTGGGATGGGTGGACTGCTGTGGCCTGTTGTGGGGTTGTGTACCGCTGAGGGCTACGGCGGGGACGAAGCCTCTCCGTCTCTTCTAGGTCCCCACTTTAATACATACATACACAAGGATACAGAAGGTCTAAGACAAAGTGTCGAAAGCTTGTTGAGACTTTGGAGATGATGTGGTTGTCAGTAAGGAAGTAGCACCGCCAGAAGACAGTATCGATTTGCAGAATGACCTGTACAGAATTGAAGAATGTTGCAGGCTCTGACAACTGGCCTTGCAAGTCTACAGATGTAACATATTGCGCATAACAGGAAAAGAAATCCATTGCTGTATAAATTATCGATGGCACACTGCTGAAAACAGTTCTACCGCAAAATATGTAGGAGTGATTGTCCACAGCAATCTTAAACGGAATGATCACATAAAACAAACAGCAGAAAAATTAGATGCGAGACAGATTCATAGGAAGAATGTTAAGGAAATGTGACACGTCCGCGAAAGAAGTGGCTTACGATTGTTCATCAATGTGGGACGCGTACCGGGTAAGACTGATAGAAGAGTGTAATCTCCCGCCTTCTTCCTTATTCCATCTATCGTCCACGTTAAACAATGCCCAGTCCAAGTAATTAACATCTAAATCTACATCGTTACTCTGCAATTCACAATGAAGCGCCTGGTAGAGGGTTCGTCCAACCATTTTCATACTACTTCTCTACCATTCCACTCTCGAATGGCGCGTGGGAAAAAGGAATACCTTAATCTTTCAGTTAAGCTCTAATTTATCTTATTTTATTATGATGACCATTTCTTCATACGTAGGTGGGTGTCAACAAAATATTTTCGCATTCGGAAGAGAAAGTTGGTGATTGAAATTTCGTAAATACATCTCGCCGCAAAGAAAACCGCCTTTGTTTCTTTTGTGAAGATTTGAGAGGAGCGAAGATTGCAATAAGCTATCAAGTTTACTTAGCTTATGTTGAGATGGCTCCAGTTCTTCCTGTCTAGTGGTCTGATTCTTCAAGCTGAAAATCTAACATCAGGTCCCCATAGGTGGATAGAACTAAATTAATTGGAAAATTTTTTACGTAAATATATTTTCGACTGATTTTCTCACATTGTAGTATATGATAGAGTATTTTGATTTTTCACATTAACAAAGCCGAAATCACATTGTTTGCATCTATTATACGTAAATACGTCCCATCAAATCTGAGGCAACTTTACGACTCCCACACTCTGCGGAAATAACAATATTCGAAGGGGATTACAGTTTTTCTTAACAAACGAATTCCTAAAAGTTTTCGTTACATTATAAATCTCGATTATTATTTCATAAATGAATCCAGAATTAAACAAAGTAAACAGTACAGGATTGTGTAATTAATAACAGAAATTTAAAATGTGCAAATAATTCGTAATTTCAAATGCTTCTTAAAAAATAATTTTAAATGCACAGTCAGAACTAGTACTTATCGATTATAACATCGAAACTACAATGTTTTAGGAAGTAATTACTTTTCATAAATTTTAGCTTGAAATATAACATACTGTGTATAAAATTGCATGAAAGATTTCAGAAAAGGAACAGAGATAATATTGACCTGTCCAAAATTCGAAAACTAATACTGGTATCGACAACTACTTTTGAGTAAAAGTAGTGCTGGAGGAGGATGTCCAGCTACAAGAGGTAGAGAAGATGTGACGAAGAGCGGCGGGTTTCGTCACGGGATCGTTTCGTCGGGGCAAGAGCATTGCAGAGATGTTCAACGAAACGCAGTGACAGGTGTTAGAAGAGAGGCGTTATGCGTCACCGAGAGGTTTGTTACTGAAATCTCGAGAGAGTAGCTACTTTTCCGGACGAGTCAGACAACATATTACTTGAATGAGATTTTCACTCTGCAGCGGAGTGTGCGCTGATATGAAACTTCCTGACAGATCAAAACTGTGTGCCGACTCGGGACCTTAGCCTCTCGCGGGCATGTGCTCTATCAACTGAGTTACCCAAGCACGACTCACGCCCCGTCCTCACAGCTTTACTTCTGCCAGTACCTCGTCTCCTACCATCCAAACTTAAACTAAGGCAAAGGTCCCGAGTTCGAGTTCGGTCCGGCACACAGTTTTGATCTGACAGGAAGTTTCATATCAGCGCACACTCCGCTGCAGAGTGAAAATCTCATTCTGGAAACATCTCCCAGGCTGTGGCTAAGCCATGTCTCCACAATATCCTTTCTTTCAGGAGTGCTAGTTCTGCAAGGTTCGCAGGAGAGCTTCTGTTAAGTTTGGAAAGTAGGAGACGAGGTACTGGCAGAAGTAAAGCTGTGAGGACGGGGCGTGAGTCGTGCTTGGGTAGCTCAGCTGATAGAGCACTTGCCCGCGAAAGGCAAAGGTCCCGAGTTGGAGTCTCGATCCGGCACACAGTTTTGATCTGCCAGGAAGTTTCAACTTAATTCCTCCCACATACGTCTCGAGAAATGAACTCGACAAGAAAATTCGAGAAATTAGAGGAAATACAGAGGCTTACCGATAATGTTTCTTCCTCACGCGCTATTCGGAACGAAACGGGGGATCATTTATTTGGACCATAAGTACCCTCCGCCACATACTCTCAGGTGGCTCGCTGGATACTGAAATAGATGCATAGATCCAGCTGTAGCTATGGCCTGCGGGGAAAAAATTAAAATAATAAAACTGAGCACATGACATTAGATCCACAAGAAGTTGTGAGAAACAACGGTTATGTTGAAGACCAATCACGAGTGACAAACCTTAAGTATCTCAGTTCTGTAATCTCCAGCGCCGGCCAACTCACAGACGAGGTCACCGTAAGGACGCAGGCAACCTGGATGAAGTGGCGAATGACAACAGGAGTTACCTGTTACCGATGGGTTAAGAACGTCGGAAGTCAAAGATCTACTGGACAGTCAGTGAGTCACTCATTCGTCCCGTCGCTCTCTATGGGACCGAGTGCTGACAGCTACGACTGGGAGTCGTGAAGACGGGATGCTTAGATGGACAGTTGGCATCACTCGATTGGATCCGGTTCGAACGACGCCATGTGGAAATGTTTTAAAGTAGCACCGATACATAAGAAAATGTGTGAATGCCGTCTGTGATGGATTGGGCACATGGTGCACCTAAAGACGATGATATAGCAAAGGTTGCCTAAACATGAAAGTCACAGGGAAGAGGCCCAATGGGCGACCGAGACACCAATGGGCTGATGCTTCGCACAGTGGCCTGAAGGCTGTGAATCTTCATCCACGATCGAGCAAAGAGGAGCCCGTGAATCCACTCACCGGACCCTGCAACCAGATGGTACAAACGCCTAAGAAAAAAAAAGAAGAAGACAGAATTCTTACCTGATTCTAGAAATTATTGTCTCTGATTCTACTCATTTTCAGATTTGGCATTGTCGAATCCAGGGGGGGGGGGGAGGTCTGGCTTAGGGATCGCGTTTGCATTTGCGTTTTCTCTATCTAGTCTTGCTGGAACTTTGTTCAGTTTTACACGACAGACGGACTGTAGCAGAGTATGCTACACTGAAGAACCAAAGAAATGGCTACACCTGCCTAATATCGTGTAGGGCCCCTGCGATCAGACAGAAGTGCCACAACACTACGTGGCATGGACTCAACTAATGCATGAAGAAGTGCTGTAGGGAACTGACACCATGAATCCTAAAGTGCTGTCCATAAATCCGTAAGACGGCGTGGAGATCTCTTGTGAAAAGCACATTCCAAGGCATCCCAGATAAGCTCAACAATGTTCATGCCTGGGGAGTTTGAAGGCCAGCGGAAGTGTTTCAACTCAGATGAGTCTTCCTGGAGCCACTCTGTAGAAACTCTGGACGTGTGGGGTGTCGCATTGTCCTGCTGGAATTGCCCAAGTCCGTCGGATTTCACAATGGACATGAATGGATGCAGGTGATCAGACATTATGCTTACGTATGTGTCACCTATCAGAGTCGTATCTAGACATGGTCCCACATCATTCCCAGAGCGTTCACCAGCTTGAACAGTCTCCTGCTGACATGCTGGATCCATGGATTCATGAGGTACACGTCCATCCTCTCGACAGCATTTGAAAAGAGATTTGTCCGACCAGGCAACATGTGGACGACAGGAGTGGCCGAGCGGTTCTAGGCGCTACAGTTTGGAACCGCGCGACCGCTACGGTCGCAGGTTCGAATCCTGCTTCGGGCATGGATGTGTGTGATGTCCTTAGGTCAGTTATGTTTAAGTAGTTCTAAGTTGTAGGGGACTGATGACCTTAGACGTGAAGTCCCATAGTGCTCAGAGCCATTTGAATCATTTTTGAACCAGGCAACATGTTTCCAGTCATCAAGAGTCTAGTGTCGGTGTTGACGGTCATCAAGGGAACACGAGTGGGCCTTCGGTTCCAAAATGCCATATCGGTTATGTTTCATTGAATGTTTCGCATTTTGACACTTTTTAATGGTCCAGCATTGAAATTTGGAGCATTTTGCGGAAGGGTTGCACTTCTGTCACGTTGAACGATTCTCTTCAGTCATCGTTGGTCCTGTTCTTGCAGGATCTTTTTCTGGCCGGAGCGATGTCAGAGATGTGATGTTTAACCTGATTCTTGACATTTACGGTCCACTCATGAAATGGAGATGTATTCGTTAGTTTCCATACCCCAGCTGGCCGATTCCTGGCGCCCTTTCACTCACATTTGTCACATCGCATAGATCACTTGCACTTTCCATTTTGTGATCAACATATGTGGGTTTTCGGTGTGCAGTGTTGCCAAGTGTTGTTGTGTGTTTGTATTTCTTTTGTTTGTGTTGTGTTTTGGCATTTTTTCATTTGTTGTGGTCTATGAGAGTGTGTGTGTGTGTGTGTGTGTGTGTGTGTGTGTGTGTGTGTTTGTTTGTGCGCGCGTGTGTGACTGTGTAATTCTTTCCTGACAGGGTGATTTGTTCCTTACTATTATTTTTTTTGTAGACATTTCTTTTTATGTGTGAATTTTGCTGTGTGTAAATGTTTACATTTTTATTCATTTATTTATTTTTTATTTTTATTGTTTTAATATATATAAATATGTGTTAATGTGTGTGGGTGGGGGGGGGAGGGGGAGGAGACTCACTAATTATTTACCTGCTTATATTTCAGTTTGTTATTGTTTTGATGCCTAGCATGATCAGAGAGTTATTGTTAATATGGATTTGGTCGTTTAGTACCTTCTTTTCCATTGCAATGGCTCTTTGTATGAGAAAGTTTTCTTGCAATGTCAGGAGCTTTTTGTTGTGATTATTTACTCTGATAACTGTCATGTCATATTCCATGTTGGATGGTTCATGTCCATGTGTTATCAGGTGTTTGGCGAAGGGAGAATGGCTATTTTGTTATTTCCAACTTCCTATATGTTCTTTATATCTAGTTTTGAAGCTCCTGCTTGTCATCCCCAGATATACTGATTTACATTCTTGCCACTCTAGCTGGTTTATACCTGCTCCTTGCAATTTATCTGATTTGTCTGTTGTTTGTAAATGTGATTGGAGTGTATTTCATGTTCTGTAAGCTATGTGTAATTCCTGTTTCCTTAGTATATTTGCTATCGTGTGTTTTGCTTTGTGTCTGTATGTAAGAGGGTATCATTTTTTTCTGTTATTCATGTCATGAGTGTTATTGTTTTGTGTTTCCATGTGTGCTGTAGTGTCTGTGGGGTTCTTTGGTGTTTGTGTTCTCTGATTGTTTTGTTTTTTCTTTAGTTGTTTTTTAATTTTTTGTTTGGTATTTTTTACTATATGGTTGTTATAACCATTGGTTGTGGCTATGAGTTGTACTGTTTGTTATTCTTTTTCATAGTTTCTTTGCTGAGTGGGATGTTACTTAGTCTGTGTAACATGTGTCGTAGTGCTGCTAATTTTTGAATTTGTGAGTGGTTGGATGAAGCCCATATAATTATGTCTGTGGATGTTGGCTTTCTGCAGATGTCAAATGTGTGTTTATTGTTGTCTCTCTTTATTTGTATATCCAAGAAATGTATTTGATTTTGTGTTTCTTTTCCTGTGGTAAACTGAATATTTCCATTCCTGAATATTCCGTGTTACGAGTACCATACACATAAAAGTGCACTCACACAGAAATGAGTTTCTTCGAGTCTGTGAGTTCCGAAGGATGAAATTGCTGTGAGTGAAATGACCAGCAGTGATCCTTGTATTATTGCTTGTTAGAGATATTTAGCTGTCTTTCCTGTGAATATGTTGCAATCTCCGAGGACCATTCGCACACAGGTGAAACTGGTGTCAGACACATGGATTACTCGGGATGTGCTGCTGGACACGTGTATGTCATTTTGAGTCATTTCCGAGAATTCCGAGCAAATAACGATGGGTACTTTATTCATGAGAAAGTACTCATAATGAAATGGCTGCTTTTCAAGGTATTTCAGAGTTGCACCACTTGTGAACACTTGTATTTTAAGTGCCATCACGTGCCTTCGTTTTCCACGATGGCTCACTGAGTTTCGTTGCTGAGAGTCTTTGCTGCAGCCATTACCTCTTGTTCTCACGGTGGCATACAATGCTGAAAATAATGAAAACCGCTAAACTGCCAGGGGAAAATTAAGGCGGACCGGGAGAAGGCAAGGGGAAAGGCTGAAACAAAAGAACTGCCGGCCACGGAGGTGGGGTTGGTACCCCTGCACAGGGTGGAGGGAGGGGTGGAGAAGTTCTGACGGGGGAACTCCCGCTGCTTTGTCAACAGGGCGCTGCGAGAGGGAGGGAGAGAGAGATTATACCTGCCCATCGTTATCTCCCAACGCTTCCATCACCCACTCCACCTCCTCACTCAACAACACTGCCTCTCACCCAACACTCCTAACAGGTTACTCAAAATGGAAATGCATCCGTTCCATCTTCTCTTTACAAAGGTTCTTTGAATGCGAAATGATTTACGTAACTGAGGACTTTCTGTCGCCTGGGAACAACTGCATGGCGCTACAGAGGTAAGTTATTATTTACTTGAGTTCTGCTTTCTGGATAGCAATTCACAAGTTTATCTTACTGCTGTTTGTCGGTGTATTAGTATCTTATTGTCTGTTATTACTCTTGTCTTCACACTTTCCATCGCTAAATTATTATTACGGTTTAAGTAATCTCCATTGCTAACCCAAGCACACATGTACATTCATACTCTCAGTGAGACACACAAACATACACACACGAAACATACGTCCATACACGTACAAGAGAACATACACATACTTTAAATTTTTATCTGGGACAGTGTATAATGTAAATTAAAATAGTTCTAATGCCAGTCCTGCCAAAAAAAATGGTTCAAATGGCTCTGAGCACTATGGGACTTAACTTCTGAGGCCATTAGTCCCCTAGAACTTAGAACTACTTAAACCTAACTAACCTAAGGACATCACACACATCCATGCTCGAGGCAGGATTCGAACCTGCGACCGTAGCGGTCGCGTAGTTCCAGACTGTAGCGCCTAGAACCACTCGGCCCCTCTGGCCGGCTGTCCTGCCAAAGGTTTTTGGGAGGTTTCCCTCAGTTATTGGGCAACCGCCAGAAGTGGTACTCTCTGCTAAAATATTCCGTAATTACCTCTGGGACACAGTGACTCTGCTGAGATATTTCGATCAAAAGAACAGAAATTCCTTAATTGGCTGGATCTCCTACTTTGAGGAGGAGGTGGAGATTAGCGTTTACTGTCCTATTGACAATGAGGTCATTGGAGATGGAGCATAAGCTCGGGTTAGGGAAGGATGGGGAAGGAAACTGGCCATGCTCTTTCAAAGGAACCATCCCGGCATTTGCCTGAAACGATTTAGGGAAATCACGGTAAACCTAAATCAACATGGCCGCAGACGGGGTTGAACTGCCGTCCTCCCAAATGTGAATCCAGTGTGCTAACAACTGTGCCACCAAGCTCGGTCTCCTATTTTGAGCAGAGAAAACAAAAGTAAAGAAAAAATATTTATATAAAAATCAATTTTTAATGCATTTCATTTTCAAATCGGACTAAGAAGCATAAAACAATTTTTCATAACCACATACAAATTCCTGGCTGCACACAAATAGTTGTAAAAGTGTGTGATGGTGAATTTTAGGAGCTGTGAAAACACTTGTGAGACTTAAAGACAAAAACGTGGGGCAAATACAATACACAATTTATGTATGAGTACTTGAGCTCCTTCGTAATGCCTGTTGCATGTGGTCTAGGTTTTTCAGCGTCAATCTTACAAGCACATACATTCATAGCCATTAAAATTTCACACTCACCCAGTCTCAGGACTATCTGTATGGCGTTAGGAATCTGTATGGGACTAGCAGAAATTAATTTCTCCTTTTAAGTTTGATTTAAAAACGTGATATAGTAAAAACTAATATTTAAAAAAAACATTGTTTGCTTCTTTAATGTCACATGCATCAAACCTCTCATTCGATTTCAAACAATTTGGTAAGATTTCGAGAGAGACATGTGATATATTTCTGACTTATTTGAGTTTGCCTTCACCTGACTAAACCAATTAGGAGCTTCCCCTCACATGTATCCCATGAAAAGACTTTTAAGCTGAAAGTTAGAGAGATTTTAAGTTCCTCACATAGAGGCTTACTGGCAATCGTTCTTCTTATGAACAGAACAGCAATGGCACACACGGCAACCTCTGCCAAACACCAAACAAGAAAGTGAGTTAATACTGCACTGTCATCTAGTTCTAACCTATGTTAAAGTTTCACGTCTCTAGCAGCATCACACCATTTTGTTAGTGCAGGTTGTATACATTCAGAGGCTTAACCTCTGCCCGCATCTCGTGGTCGTGCGGTAGCTTTCTCGCTTCCCACGCCCGGGTTCCCGGGTTCGATTCCCGGTGGGGTCAGGGATTTTCTCTGCCTCGTGATGGCTGGGTGTTGTGTGCTGTCCTTAGGTTAGTTAGGTTTAAGTAGTTCTAAGTTCTAGGGGACTGATGACCATAGATGTTAAGTCCCATAGTGCTCAGAGCCATTTGAGCTTAACCTCTTGTTCTGCTAAGTGGTTTATGACTACCTGAGAGTCGATTAATGATCCCCTGGGATAATCTACCCTTCTGAGAAACCCCCACACCTCACCTCTCCACTCCCCCTACCACAGCCTCTCTTGGGACTCCCCCACAAATACAAGCATCCTTTCAATATCAAATTAAATTACTAATTAAATAAATTGACCAATTAATAAACGCCTCCCTCTCTGGAAGGCACAGCTAAGCAGGTTTATCTATTCGCCAAACTGCGAAACAGTGTAGTGTGTCCATAGAGTGAGTACAATACATCCTTCACCGCAAGAAGACAACAAAAAATGGTTCAAATGGCTCTGAGCACTATGCGACTTAGCTTCTGAGGTCATCAGTCGCCTAGAACTTAGAACTAATTAAACCTAACTAACGTAAGGACATCACACACATCCATGCCCGAGGCAAGATTCGAACCTGCAACCGTAGCGATCACGCGGTTCCAGACTGAAGCGCCTAGAACCGCACGGCCACACCGGCCGGCCCAGTAGACAACAGGTAGCATAAGGACATACCACGACCAGGACGGCCCAGGATCTAAACTAGGGGGGGGGGGGGGGGGGCAGGTCATACTAGTCTCAGGAAACATGGACTCGAGACAACATACAGCATTTCTTATTGAATAAAGAAGTTGTTGTTGCGGTCTTCAGTCCTGAGACTGGTTAAATGCAGCTCTTCATGCTACTCTATCCTGTGCAAGCTTCTTCATCTCTCAGTACCTACTGCAACCTACATCCTTTTGAATCTGCTTAGTGTATTCATCTCTTGGTCTCCCTCTACGATTTTTACCCTCCACGCTGTCCTCCAATGCTAAATTTGTGATCCCTTGATGCCTCAGAACATGTCCTACCAAACGATCCCTTCTTCTAGTCAAGTTGTGCCACAAACTTCTCTTCTCCCCAATCCTATTCAGTACCTCCTCATTAGTTATATGATCTTCCCATCTAATCTTCAGCATTCTTCCGTAGCACCACATTTCGAAAGCTTCTATTCTCTTCTTGTCCAAACTATTTATCGTCCATGTTTCACTTCCATACATGGCCACACTCCATACAAATACTTTCAGAAATGACTTCCTGACACTTAAATCTATATTCGATGTTAACAAATTTCTCTTCTTCAGAAACGCTTTCCTTGCCATTGCCAGTCTACATTTTATATCCTCGCTACTTCGACCATCATCAGTTATTTTGCTCCCCAAATAGCAAAACTCCTTTACTGCTTTAAGTGTCTCATTTCCTAATTTAATTCCCTCAGCATCACCCGACTTAATTCGACTACATTCCATTATCATCGTTTTGCTTCTGTTGATGTTCATCTTATATCCTCCTCTCAAGACACTGTCCATTCCGTTCAACTGCTCTTCCAAGTCCTTTGCTGTCTCTGACAGAATTACAATGTCATCGGCGAACCTCAAAGTTTTTAATACTTCTCCATGGATTTTAATACCTACTCCGAATTTTTCTTTTGTTTCCTTCACTGCTTGCTCAATATACAGATTGAATAACATCGGGGAGAGGCTACAACCCTGTCTCACTCGCTTCCCAACCAGTGCTTCCCTTTCGAGTCCCTCGACTCTTATAACTGCCATCTGGTTTCTGTACAGCCTTGTAAATAGCCTTTCGCTCCCTGTATTTTACCCCTGCCACCTGCAGAATTTGCAAGAGAGTATTCCAGCGAACATTGTCAAACGCTTTCTCTAAGTCTACAAATGCTAGAAACGTAGGTTTGCCTTTCCTTAATCTAGCTTCTAAGATAAGTCGTAGGGTCTATATTGCCTCACGTGTTCCTATATTTCTACGGAATCCAACCTGATCTTCCCCGAGGTCGGTTTCTACTAGTTTTTCCATTCGTGAATAATATTAGTCTCACATTAAATAAAACAGTAAACCAGTGAAAAACTGCTTTTAATAAACATTTTAAATACAAAAATGCACTTGTACAATCCGAGAAAACATGCAGCATTTCTTATTAAATAAAACAGTAAACTAGTGAAAAACTGCGAATATCTTCTGGGGGGGGGGGGGCAGCTGCCTCCCCCCCCCCCTGCTCCTTGCTGGGTACGCCCATGCAATACACCCTTCACCGCCAGAAGACAACAGGTAGCAATAAGGACATACCACGACCAGGACTGCCTCGTAAAACAACTAAAGGTGATGATAAATATATTAGAATTACTAGTAAGAGAAATAGATTCAAAACAGATCCCCAAATTCGTGCACAGTTGGCAGAAATGAACACGACGACAATATCTGTTGCAACAGTAAAAAGGTGACTGACTGAAGCCGGCTTCAAAGGATGTGTCACAGCAACAAAACCCCTTCTAAAGCCCATAAATAAACAGAAGAGACTCGAATGGGCTAGAAAACATCGTAATTGTACATCGGAAGAGTGGGCGAAGGTGTTATTTACCGATAATCGACATTTGAGATTTTGGAATCAGACGGATAATATTTGTTCACCGATTTGTAGGGGAAAGAGTAGCCCAACAGTTAAACACGGTGGAGGTTCTATTATGGTTTGAGGATGTTTTACCGGAGATAGAGTTGTCGACATTGTAAAATGGAAAGATGTATGGATCAGAAGCAGTACCACAGGATACTTCAGTATCATACAGTACGAAGTGTATTGCGCTTAATGGGGAAAGTGTCCACCTTGAAACAGGATAATGACTCAAAACATCGGTCGGCGTATTGCACGATCTACCTTACATCAAAGGAAAAACAGAAGGCACTGAACGATATGGTATCGCCGTCCCAAAGCCCCGATTGTAATCCCATTGAAATGGACAGACGCATCAGGGATGTTAATATAACTGGCACGGAACATCTCTCTAATATTGTTAAAGATGTGTGGAATCATATAGATTGACGATACCTACGAAACTAATTGACCGCATGCCTCGAGTTTGTGAGCCAGTCATTAAATCCAAGTAAATGAAAGTAAAATATAATGATTGTGATTGTATTTGTATATGTGGAAGTTAATGTAACTATATTTTGTGAGCAATAAAGTTTGATTTGTGTTGTAAATCTGAAATACCAGGGTGTATTGAAATTAATGAGCGGCAGTGTACGTAGGGGGAAAATATATATTAATTGTTGGCTCATTTAGGAATGTACGCTTTCGGAACTTGTACAGTAATCCACACTACGATCCAGAATGTCTCTCTTGTACCGACTACCATTGCATTTAGTTCATCGTTTCTGTGACGCTTCGGTGCTTTCTAAATGAACCTGTAACGAAACGTGAAAGGTATATACACGGGGTAAAATATTGTAAGAAAATTTTATATTGTACCAGAGATGGACAAATGTAATATCGATTGTGTAGTGACGTCGCTGTTCAACAGCGATCACTGGTTCAAGGTGTTATGGATAATGTATTAGAGAAACGTTAGAAAGTGAGATGTGTGGAGGATTCTCAAGTCTAAAGACGTCTTGTATCTGATGTGTGCTGGATATATACTTACTCACTACGGGCAGTATTGATTTTTTATTTGCAAGATACCATACTGGAAATAATTAAGGTAAAGAAAGTTGTTTTGTTAACAGCGCGCGTATTCATACACTACTGGCAATTAAAAATTCTACACCAAGAAGAAATGGAGATGTTAAACGGGTATTCTTTGGACAAATATATTATACTAGAACTGACATGTGATTACATTTTTACGCAATTTGGGTGCATACATTCTGAGAAATCAGTAACCAGAACAACCACCTCTGGCCGTAATAACGGCCTTGATATGCCTGGGCATTGAGTCAAACAGAGCTTGGATGACGTGTACAGGCACAGCTGCCCATGCAACTTCAACACGATACCACAGTTCATCAAAAGTAGTGACTGGCGTATTGGGACGAGCCAGTTGCTCGGCCACCAATGACCAGACGTTTGCAATTGGTGAGAGATCTGGAGAATGTGCTGGCCAGGGCAGCAGTCGAACATTTTCTGTATCGAGAAAGGCCCGTACAGCACCTGCAACATACGTCGTCCATTATCCTGTTGAAATGTACGGTTTCGCAGGGATCGAATATAGGGTAGAGCCACGTGTCGTAACACATCAGAAATGTAACGTCCACTGTTCAAAGTGCCGTCAATGCGAACAAGAGGTGACCGAGACGTGTAACCAATGGCACCCCATACTATCACGCTGGGTGATACGCCAGTATGGAAATGACGAATACACGCTTCCAATGTACATTCACCACGATGTCTCCAAACACGGATGCGACATCATGATGCTGTAAGCAGAACCTGGATTCATGCGAAAAAATGACGTTTTGCCATTCGTGCACCCAGGTTCGTCGTCGGGTACGCCATCGCAGGCGTTCCTGCCTGTGATGCAGCGTCAGGGGTAACCGCAGCCACGGTCCCCTTGCTGATAGTCCATGCTTCTGCAAACGTCGTCGAAGTGTTCGTGCAGATGGTTGTTGTCTTGCAAACGTCCCCATCTGTTGACTCAGGGATTGAGACGTGGCTGCACGATCCGTTACAGCCATGCGGATAAGGTGCCTGTCATCTCGACTGCTAGTGATGCGAGGCCGTTGGGATCCAGCACGGCGTTCCGTATTACCGTCCTGAACCCGCCGATTCCATATTCTGCTAACAGTCATTGGATCTCGACCAACGCGAGCAGCAATGTCGCGATACGATAGGCCGCAATCGCGATAGGCGACAATCCGACCTTTATCAAAGTCGGAGACGTGGTGGTATGCATTCCTTCTCCTTACACAAGGCATCACAACAACGTTTCACCAGGCAACGCCGGTCAACTGCTGCTTGTGTATGAGAAATCGGTTGGAAACTTTCCTCATATCAGCAAGTTGTAGGTGTCGCCACCGGCGCCAACCTTGTGTGAATGCTCTGAAAAGCTAATCATTTGCATATCACAGCATCTTCTTCGTGTCTGTTAAATTTATCGTCTGTAGCACGTCATCTTCGTGGTGTAGCAATTTTAATGGCCAGTAGTGTATATCAGAATTACCAGTTAGAGAAACAGCTCTAAAACAGCGCCCCAAATTCGAGGAGATTTGGTAGAAATGAGCACGACAACAATATCTGTTGCAACAGTTAAAATGGAGACTGACTGAAACTTCGTGGCAGATTAAAACTGTGTGCCGGACCGAGACTCGAACTCGGCACCTTTGCCTTTCGCGGGAAAGTGCTCTACCACCCGCGAAAGGCAAAGGTCCCGAGTTCGAGTCTCGCTCCGGTACACAGTTGTAATCTGCCACGAAGTTTCATATCAGCGCACACTCCGCTACAGAGTGAAAATCTCATTCTATGAATATTATTGACCATATCTGTGATGCCTCGTACTTAAGGATTTATGGATTGCCCTGCAGGATTCCTCTAGACTGCTTCAGACATTAGTCTTTCTGGTGGTTGGGGGGGGGGGGGGGGGGGAGGCGGAAGCGGTACACAATATAAGGCAGGTGTACCAGTTTCTTTGGCTCCTCAGTGTATAACGCATTAACTTATTTGTAAAGTAGTCATAACGTTTGAAACGTTTTTTTACATGGTTGTTCGATTCTGTAAACAGTTGGGATTTATTGTTTGTTATAAAAACAATGACTTTCATCTAGCGTAATTTACTCGTAACAGTTAAGTAACAGTGCTGTGAAATGAAAGTTCGCAGTGTACGTGTTTCTATTTGTTATAACAGAAAAAACGGGCATGCCTTGTAGAACACAGCGGCGAAATTTTAAAGCGGGCAAAATTCGCCACGGATGCAACCTAACAGAAGCGTGTTGCTCTGTGTCCTGAATCGCGGGGAGCTGGCCGCGAGTTGCAAAACCAGAGCGCCAGCACTGCAGTGGGTCTGTGCCTCGAGTTACTTTGCATTTTTTTTTACATCTGTTATTTAATTTTTATTTTCAGTGCGCCCGAGTGAGTATTTGCATGTCGCCAGCGGGGTCTGGCGTGGAAAGGCGTTAGCGCGGTCTGCGGTTGCTGTTCGCTCGCGAGTTCTCCGCCATTGTTTTCCTTTCGGCCACTGCAGGGAAAACTGGCTGCACGTGCAGAGCTAAGCGAGAGCTCGCAAACTCTAGAACCGCGCACCACGTACAGGCAGCCTGAGAATTGAGCGTATTCGCTAAGGGAATTTAAAAAATAAAGGGGTCGCTGTGGGCTCTAATTTGAATGCAGGAGTGCCAACAGCAAAAGAAAGGTTACGTCAGTTTGGGGTAATACGTGCTGCTGTGAGTTTGATAAATGCCTGTGTTGCAAGATTATAACACAGTGTCTGAAACTTGAATAGGTGTCTGGAACGGTATAGTAAAATACAGGGTGATTCACGAAGATATGTAAATACCGGGTGATCAAAAAGTCAGCATAAATTTGAAAACTTAATAAACCATGGAATAATGTAGACAGAGAGGTAAAAATTGACACACACGCTTGGAATGACATGGGGTTTTATTAGAACTCCAAAAAACACAAAGTATTGCTAGACACTTGAAAGATCTCTTGCGCGCGTCGTTTGGTGATGATCGAGTGCTCAGCCGCCACTTTCGTCATGCTTGGCCTCCCAGGTCCCCAGACCTCAGTCCGTGCGATTATTGGCTTTGGGGTTACCTGAAGTCGCAAGTGTATCGTGATCGACCGACATCTCTAGGAATGCTGAAAGACAACATCCGACGCCAATTCCTCACCATCACTCCGGACATGCTTTACAGTGCTGTTCACAATGTTATTCCTCGACTACAGCTATTGTTGAGCAATGATGTTGGACATATTGAGCATTACCTGTAAAGAACATCATCTTTGCTTTGTCTTACTTTGTTATGCTAATTATTGCTATTATGATCAGACGAAGCGCCATCTGTCGGCCATTTTTTGTATTTTTTTGGTTGTAATAAAACCCCACGTCATTCCAAGAATGTGTGTCAATTTGTACCTCTCTATCTACATAATTCCGTGATTTATTCAGTTTTCAGATTTATACCGACTTTTTGATCACCCGGTATTTTAAGATGTTATTCTACAAGTAAAACCAAAGAAAAAAGTTCATATAAACGTAGGTCCGCAAATGTTTGGTTACAGAGTTACAGCTAATAAAAGATTTTGCCTGAACTTTAGCAACTTGGCTAATATGAAGCCATCACAAAACTGTACGAGGTTTAAGTAAAGCACGATTTCCATTTATTTTCTTGTTATTAGTCGGTGAATCTAACAAAACATGTCCCAGACGTGTATCTGCAGTAGCTTTCCAGAACATCCAGAATAGCAAAGAAGTAATTTCGTAGATTTTCAATGTATTAATTGCATGGCCCAATTTGTTTTTTAAGTTCCAGAAAATTGCACGAAGTTTTCATCAGGACTTATAGAGAATTTAGTTTTGCAAAAATGATGGTAATAGCGTTAACTGAAACTGTATGAATCTTTCAGATGATCTGCTTTTCTTAATAGCATAGCACACATGAATTCATGTTAAACGGGAAAAAAACAAAGCTCAGTGTTAAGGAAGTTGTGTAGTGTACATACTATTTCACAAAACGTTCACAATAAATGTTCAAGAATGTCTCGATCGAGTTCAAAGTTCAATAATCTACAAACAACAAGTTACTATGTGGTTTCACTTAAATATAGCCGGCCGCTGTGGCCGAGCGGTTCTAGGCGCTTCAACCCGGAACCGCGCTGCTGCTACGGTCGCGAGTTCGAATCCTGCATCGGGCATGAATGTGTGAGATGTCCTTAGGATAGTTAGGTTTAAGTAGTTCTAAGTCTAGGGGACAGATGACCTCAGATGTTAAGTCCCATAGTCCTCAGAGCCATTTGAACCATTTTTGAACTTAAATGTACTGTTGTTATTACGTTCTTTCACTGAACAATACAGAAAACTAACTCGTTTCAAGGTTAGGAAACCACTGAAACATCTCATTAACGGTTGCGAACAATGACATAAACGTTTCTACATTCTTAATGGTGAGTAAACAAATCTACTTGTATAATAATCTTCGTTTCTCTGCATGTTCTGGAAAACTACTGCAGATACACGCCTGGGACATGTTTTATTAGATTCACCAGAGCAATAACAACAAAATAAATGGAAATCGTGCTTTACTTTAACCTCATACACTTTTGCGGTGGCTTCATATTAGGGAACTTGCTAATTTCAGGTGAAATCTTTTTTTGAGCCGTAACTCTGTAACTAATCATTTACAAACCTATGCTTATATCAACTTTTTTCTTTAGTTTTACTTGTAGAATAACATATTAAAATATTTGCATATCTCCGTGAATCATCCTGTATAGGAATTACATGCATTGTCCTAAAGGTGCGCAGCAGCATCTCATGGCTATTGTTCCGATTTTGTTTTTGCATATTTTTTACAAGTCTTAATGCTATAGAATCTGAAATAACATCAATCGACTGCATGAAATATTTTTCAGTTCGATTTTTGCATAAAGTTAAATATAAAGGTAGAGCGACGGTAGTTAAGTAATCAAGAAATGTAAAGTAACTGATTTAATAAGTACGTAGACCGCTTTTCATGCCGAGCGATCGCAACCCATGTCGGCGTTAGTGTTTCACAGTTTACAGAGAAAAGTATCAATCCAGAAGAAACAGCAAGTGGTGCATTTCTAGGCCAGAGATGTTGTATAAACATTCATCTCTTCTCCCATTTCTGACCTTGAGTCCGGTTTATCGTTATTGTGAATGTGCAGTTGTTTGGGAATGGAAGTCACTTAAAATGAATCGGTTAATCGTTCCGCGTCATCGGTGTATGCGGTACAAGAGATACCTTCAAAAGCTAGGTTTGTCAGGATAGTAGCTTCAGTTTTTTGCATAGATCTGAACTGTGAATTGGTGAGATTATAAAGTTTCGAACGATTCAGATTCCGCCGTAATATTCTAATCATAAAACGGTAAGCCATAAATACCAACTTCCTGTTTTCTGTAAAACCGACAGTGAGGAAGGAAAGAAAAAATTACTTTGTTGTGCACACAATTTTTGTTTGAAATTACACACACCAAAAAAACTTTTGCACCACCTTGGTTCAGAGAGTTCCGGAACTTGTACAAAAAATTGGAATAGACATCAACATAAACATCGTTTCCACCCTTTTTATTGTTCATTGCATGTTGTACCACCATACAGCGAGACCTTCAGAGGTGGTGGTAGAGATTGCTGTACACACCGGTACCTCTAATACCCAGTAGCACGTCCTCTTGCATTGATGCATGTCTGTATTCGTCGTGGCGTAGTATCCACAAGTTCATCAAGGCACTGTTGGTCCAGATTGTCCCACTCCTCTATGGCGATTCATCGTAGATCCCTCAGCGTGGTTGGTGGGTCACGTCGTCCATAAACAGCCCTTTCCAATCTATCGCAGGCATGTTCGATAGGTTCAAAATGGCTCTGAGCACTATGGGACTTAACTGCAGAGGTCATCAGTCCCCTATAACTTAGAACTACTTACATCCAACTAACCTAAGGACATCACACACATCCATGCCCGAGGCAGGATTCGAACCTGCGACCGTAGCGGTCACGCGGTTCCAGACTGTAGCGCCTAGAGCCGCTCGGCCACTCCGGCCGGCTGTTCGATAGGGTTCATGTATCGGGAACATGCTGACCACTCTAGTCGAGCGATGTCGTTATCCTGAAGGAAGCCATTCACAAGATGTGCACGATGGGGCCACGAATTGTCGCCTATGAAGACGGATGCCTCGCCAATATGCTTCTGATATGGTTGCCCTAACGGTCGGAGGATGGCATTTACGTATCGTACAGCCGTTACGGCGCCTTCCATGACCACCAGCGACGTACGTCGGCTCCACATAATGGCACCCCAAAACATCAGGGAACCTCCACCTTCCTGCACAAACTGGACAGCATGTCTAAGGTGTTGAGTCTGAACGGGTTACCTCCAAACAAGTCTCCGACGATTGTCTGGTTGAAGGCATTCGCGACACTCACCGGCGAAGAGAACGTTATGGCAATCCTGAGCGGTCCATTCGGCACGTTGGTGGGCCCATCTGTACCTCGCTGCATGGTGTCGTGGTTGGAAAGATGGACATCACCATGGACGTCGGGAGTGAAGTTGCGCATCATGCAGATTATTGCGCACAGTTCGAGTCGTAACACGATGTCTTGTGGCTGCACGAAAACAATTATTCAACATGATGGCGTTGCTGTCAGGGTTCCTCCGAGACATAGTCCGTAGGTAGCGGTCATCCACTGCAGTAGCAGCCCTTGGGCGGCCTGATCGAGGCATGTCACCGACAGTTCCTGTCTCTCTCTATCTCTTCCATGTCCGAACAACATCGCTTTGGTTCACTCTGAGACGCCCGTGTTGAGAGCCCTTCCTGGCACAAAGTAACAATGCGGACGCGGTCGAAACGCGGTATTGACCGTCTAGGCATGGTTGAACTACGGACAACACGAGCCGTGTACCTCCTTCCTGGGCCGGCCGGTGTGGCCGTGCGGTTCTAGGCGCTTAAGTCTGGAACCGCGTGACCGCTACGGTCGCTGGTTCAAATCCTGCCTCGAGCCTGGATGTGTGTGATGTCCTTAGGTTAGTTAGGTTTAATTAGTTCTAAGTTCTAGGCGACTGATGACCTCAGAAGTTAAGTCGCATAGTGCTCAGAGCCATTTTACCTGCTTCATAGTGGAGTGACTGGAACTGATCGGCTGTCGGACCCCCTCCGTCTAATAGGCGCTGCTCGTGGATGGTTGTTTACATCTCTCGGCGGATTTAGTGACATTTCTGAACAGTCAAATTGACTGTGTCAGTAATGCAGTATCGACCGTAAAAGTCTATCTTCAGGAGTTCTGGGAAACGGGGTGACGCAAAATTTTGTTAGATGTGTGTACATGTAAGTAGTAAGAATATACACTCCTGGAAATGGAAAAAAGAACACATTGACACCGGTGTGTCAGACCCACCATACTTGCTCCGGACACTGCGAGAGGGCTGTACAAGCAATGATCACACGCACGGCACAGCGGACACACCAGGAACCGCGGTGTTGGCCGACGAATGGCGCTAGCTGCGCAGCATTTGTGCACCGCCGCCGTCAGTGTCAGCCAGTTTGCCGTGGCATACGGAGCTCCATCGCAGTCTTTAACACTGGTAGCATGCCGCGACAGCGTGGACGTGAACCGTATGTGCAGTTGACGGACTTTGAGCGAGGGCGTATAGTGGGCATGCGGGAGGCCGGGTGGACGTACCGCCGAATTGCTCAACACGTGGGGCGTGAGGTCTCCACAGTACATCGATGTTGTCGCCAGTGGTCGGCGGAAGGTGCACGTGCCCGTCGACCTGGGACCGGACCGCAGCGACGCACGGATGCACGCCAAGACCGTAGGATCCTACGCAGTGCCGTAGGGGACCGCACCGCCACTTCCCAGCAAATTAGGGACACTGTTGCTCCTGGGGTATCGGCGAGGACCATTCGCAACCGTCTCCATGAAGCTGGGCTACGGTCCCGCACACCGTTAGGCCGTCTTCCGCTCACGCCCCAACATCGTGCAGCCCGCCTCCAGTGGTGTCGCGACAGGCGTGAATGGAGGGACGGATGGAGACGTGTCGTCTTCAGCGATGAGAGTCGCTTCTGCCTTGGTGCCAATGATGGTCGTATGCGTGTTTGGCGCCGTGCAGGTGAGCGCCACAATCAGGACTGCATACGACCGAGGCACACAGGGCCAACACCCGGCATCATGGTGTGGGGAGCGATCTCCTACACTGGCCGTACACCACTGGTGATCGTCGAGGGGACACTGAATAGTGCACGGTACATCCAAACCGTCATCGAACCCATCGTTCTACCATTCCTAGACCGGCAAGGGAACTTGCTGTTCCAACAGGACAATGCACGTCCGCATGTATCCCGTGCCACCCAACGTGCTCTAGAAGGTGTAAGTCAACTACCCTGGCCAGCAAGATCTCCGGATGTGTCCCCCATTGAGCATGTTTGGGACTGGATGAAGCGTCGTCTCACGCGGTCTGCACGTCCAGCACGAACGCTGGTCCAACTGAGGCGCCAGGTGGAAATGGCATGGCAAGCCGTTCCACAGGACTACATCCAGCATCTCTACGATCGTCTCCATGGGAGAATAGCAGCCTGCATTGCTGCGAATGGTGGATATACACTGTACTAGTGCCGACATTGTGCATGCTCTGTTGCCTGTGTCTATGTGCCTGTGGTTCTGTCAGTGTGATCATATGATGTATCTCACCCCAGGAATGTGTAAATAAAGTTTCCCTTCCTGGGACAATGAATTCACGGTGTTCTTATTTCAATTTCCAGGAGTGTACTTTCAGAAACGACTTCCTGACATTTAAATCTATACTCGATGTTTACAAATTTTTTTCTTCAGAAACGCTTTCCTTACAATTTCCATTTTGCATTGTATATCTTCTCTACTTCGACCATCATCAGTTATTTTGCTCCCCAAATAGCAAAACTCCTTTACTTCTTTAAGTGTCTCATTTCCTAATCTAATTCCCTCAGCATCACCAGACTTAATTCGACTACATTCCATTATCGTCGTTTTGCTTTTGTTGATGTTCATCTTATACCCTCCTTTCAAGACACTGTCCATTCTGTTCAACTGCTATTCCAAGTCCTTTGCTGTCTCTGACAGAATTACAATGTCATCGGCGAACCTCAAAATTTTTACTTCTTCTCCATGGATTTTAATACCTACTCCGAACATTTCTTTTGTTTCCTTTATTGCTTGCTCAATATACAGATTGAATAACATCGGGGATGGGCTACAACCCTCTCTCACTCCCTTCGTAACCACTGCTTCCCTTTCATACCCCTCGACTCTTATAACTGCCATCTGGTTTTTATACAAATTGTAAATAGCCTTTCGTTCCCTGTATTTTACCCCTGCCACCTTTAGAATTTAAATGAGTGTATTCCATTCAACATTGTCAAAAGCATTCTCTAAGTCTACAAATGCTAGAAATGTAGGTTTGCCTTTCCTTAATCTTTCTTCTAAGATAAGTCGTAGGGTCAGTATTGCCTCACGTGTTCCAACATTCTTACGGAATCCAAACTGATCTTCCCCGAGGTTGGCTTCTATCAGTTTTTCCTTTCGTCTTTAAACAATTCGCGTTAGTATTTTGCAGCTGTGACTTACTAAACTGATAGTTCGGTAATTTTCACATCTGTCAACACCTGCTTTCTTTGGGATTGGAATAATTATATTCTTCTTGACGTCTGAGGCTATTTCGCCTGTCTCGTACATCTTGCTCACCAGATGGTAGAGTTTTGTCAGGACTGGCTCTCCAAAGGCTGTCAGTAGTTATAATGGAATGTTGTCTACTCTGGGGTCCTTATTTCGACTCAGTGCTCTGTCAAACTCTTCACGCAGTATCATATCTCCCATTTCACCTTCATCTACATCCTCTTCCATTTCCATAATATTGTCCTCAAGTACATCGCCCTTGTATAGACCCTCTATATATTCCTTCCACCATTTTGCTTTCCCTTCTTTGCTTAGAACTGGGTTTCCGTCTGAGCTCTTGATATTCATGCAAGTGGTTCTCCTTTCTCCAAAAGTCTCTCCGATTTTCCTGTAGGTAGTATCTATCTTACCCCTAGTGAGATAACCCTCTACATCCTTACATTTGTCCTCTAGCTATCCCTGTTTAGCCATTTTGCACTTCCTGTCGATCTCATTTTTAAGACTTTTGTATTCCTCTTTGCCAGCTTCATTTACTGCATTTTTATATTTTCTCCTTTCATCAACTAAATTCAATATTTCTTCTGTTACCCAAGGGTTTCTACTAGCCCACGTCTTTTTACCTATTTGATCCTCTGCTTCTTTCACTATTTCATCCCTCAAAACTAGCCATTCTTCTTCTGCTTTATTTCTTCCCCCCATTCCCGTCAGTTGTTCCCTTATGCTCTTCCTGAAACTCTGTCAGGTTATCCAGGTACCATCTCCTTAAATTCCCACCTTTTGGCAGTTTCTTCACTTTTAATCTACAGTTCTTAACTAATAGATTGTGGTCAGAGTCCACATCTGCCCCTGGAAATGTCTTACAATTTAAAACCTGGTTCCTAAATCTCTGTCTTACCATTATATAATCTATCTGATACCTTTTAGTATCTCCAGGGTTCTTCCATGTATACAACCTTCTTTCATGATTCTTGAACCAAGCTATGCTCTGCGCAAAATTCTACCAGGCGACTTCCTCTTTCAATCCATGTTCATCTACTATGTTTCCTTCTCTCCCTTTTCCTACCTTCGAATTTTGTCTCCCTTTAGTACCTGAATAGTTTCTTTTATCTCCTCATACATTTCATCAATTTCTTCTTCATCTGCAGAGCTAGTTGGCATATAAACTTGTACTACTGTAGTAGACGCGGGCTTCGTGTATATCTTGGCCACAATAATACGTTCACTATGCTGTTTGTAGTAGCTTACCCGCACTCCTATTTTTTTATTCATTATTAAACCTACTCCTGCATTACCCCTGTTTGATTTTGTATTTATAACCCTGTATTCGCTTGACCAAAAGTCTTGTTCCTCCTGCCACCGAGCTTCACTAATTCCCACTATATCTAACTTTAACCTACGCATTTCCCTTTTTAAATTTTCTGACCTACCTGCCCGATTAAGGGCTCTGACATTCCACGCTCCGATGCGTAGAACGCCAGTTTTCTTTCTCCTGACAACAACGTCCTCCTGGGTAGTCCCCGCCCGGAGATCCGAATGGGGGACTATTTTACCTCCGGAATATTTTACCCAAGAGGACGCCATCATCATTTAATCATACAGTAAAGCTGCATGCCCTCGGGAAAAATTACAGCTGTAGTTAAAAATGAGATCGACAGGAAGTGCAAAATGGTTAAACAGCGATGGCTGTAGTTGCTTTCAGCCGTTCCCAGTACCAGAACAGCAAGACCATTTTGGTTAGTGTTACAAGGCCAGATCAGTCAATCACCCAGACTGTTGCCCCTGCAACTACTGAAAAGGCTGCTGCCTCTCTTCAGGAACCACACGTTTGTCTGGCCTCTCAACAAATACCCCTCCGTTGTGGTTGCACCTACGGTACGGCTATCTGTATCGTTGAGGCACGCAAGCCTCCCCACCAACGGCAAGGTCCATGGTTTATAGGGGGGAAGTGATACACTATGATATCAAAAGTATCGGGACACCTGGCTTAAAAAGGACGTACAAGTTCGTGGCGCCCCCCATAGGTAATGCTGGAATTCAGTATGGTGTTGGCCCACCGTTAGCCTTGATGACAGCTTCCCCTCTCACGGGCATACGTTCAATCAGGTGCTGAAAGGTTTCTTGGGGAATGGCAGCCCATTCTTCACGGAGTGCTGCACTGAGCAGAGGTATCGATGTCTGTCGGTGAGGCCTGGCACGAAGTCGGCGTTCCAAAACATCCCAAAGGTGTTCTATAGGATTCAGGTCAGGACTTTGTGCAGGCCAGTCCATTACAGGGATGTCATTGTCGTGCAACCACTCCGCCACAGGCTGTACATTATGAACAGGTGCTCTATCGTGTTGAAAGATGCAATCGCCATCCCCGAATTGCTCTTCAACAGTGGGAAGCAAGAAGGTGCTTAAAACATCAATGTAGACCTGTGGTGTGATAGTGCCTCGCAAAACAACAAGGGGTACCAGCCCCCTCCATGAAAAACACCACCACACCATAACACCACCGCCTCCGAACTTTACTGTTGGCACTACACACGGCGGCCCATGACGTTCACTGGGCATTCACCATACCCACACCCGGCCATCGGATCGCCACATTGTGTACCGTGATTCGTCACTCCACACAACGTTTTTCTACTGTTCAATCGTCCAACGTTTACACTCCTTATACCAAGCGAGGCGTCGTTTGGCATTTACCAGCATAATGTGTGGCTTATGAGCAGCTGCTCGACCATGAAATCCAAGTTTTCTCACCTCCCGCCTAATTGGCAACCGCTAAAAAACATTGTGTGTCAGTTTGGTGATGATGAGAATAATATGAAACCTCCCCTTACAAAAATTTATGAATTACTGTGCTGGTAAACCTCTTACGTTATTTGATTTTCAAACAGCTGAGCAAAACTGAACGTAGTCAGACATTTCTCTCTTTACTTATTCTGATCATCACTAAACTGATATACAATATTTTTTAGCGCAACGCAGTCTGACTTTCAAAAATCCTTACAAAAGAATGGCCTGGACTAACAATAACCTATACCTTTCATGAATCACTTACGTCACACAACGTTACTCGAACTACTGCAATACAGCGTGCGCCAATACTGCCAGCTAAATAAAAGATTCTAACTACTGAAGGCACTAACTACAGATAGACATTGTTAGCAAATGAAAGGTTTTGATAGAGAACAAACAATGTATTTACCTTAATGGTGTTAAAAAGTCATGATATATATATCTATCAATTCATGACATCCATATTTACAAATTTCCTTTTTCTGACGGACACACATCCAGAGATCGTCCGCTTCCAAAACTCCGCCATCTCTCTCCCCACATCCACCACTGCTGGCGGCTCACCTCCAACTGCGCAACGCTACGCGCTGTTTACATCCAACTGCCCAACACTGCAACAGCGAAAACTCCAACAAAGAGTCCAACCTGCGACAGACTGCACACAGCACAGTCAGTGATTTTCATGCAGAGCACTACGTGGCGTTACCAACATAAAAACCTAAACAGCCCACTTACAGTACTTGCAGTGGATCCTGATGCAATTTGTAATTACTTTATGATGGTCTGGATAGACGTCTGCCTATTACACATTACGACGCTCTTCAACTGTCGGCAGTCTCTGTCAGTCAACAGACGATGTCGGCCTGTACGCTTTTGTGCTGTACGTGTCGCTTCACGTTTCCACTTCACTATCACATCGGAAACGACCTAGGGATGTTTAGGAGTGTGGAAATCTCGCGTACAGACGTATGACACAAGTGACACCGAATCAGCTGACAACGTTCGAAGTCCGTGAGTTCCACGAAGCACCCAGTTCTGCTCTGTCACGATGTCTAATGACTACTGCCGCGCAGTTTAGCCGAGCAGTCTAACGCGCTGCAATCATGACGGAGGTTCGAGTCCTCCCTCGGGCATGGGTGGGTGTGTTTGTCCTTAGGATAATTTAGGTTAAGCAGTGTGTAAGCTTAGGCACTGATGACCTTAGCAGTTAAGTCCCATAAGATTTCACACACACTTGAACATTTTTTTCTAATTACTGAGGTCACTGATATGGCAGTAGGTGGCAGCACAATGCACCTAATGTGCTAAACGTACGTTTTTAGGGGTGTCCGGGTACTTTTGATCACATGGTGTGGAATTGATCTTTCGCTCCAGGGGAGTCCAGCTTTCAAAGCCACTTCGCCAGAAACGTGCAAGAAATGGGGTCATTCATTGCCAGTCCCACACTTGCTTCGTTCGCATGTCAGTGTGCGTGTGTGTGTGTGTGTGTGTGTGTGTGTGTGTGTGTGTGTGGAGTGGTAACGGCAAGCGGCAGTTGCATAACTCGACCGCTAGCCCACAGCTACTGCCGTGTGGCCAGCTCAGAAGTTGAGGCGCGCTGCTAATGGCCGCCAGCGGGCCCGTGGTGATCCCACCCCCTGCCACCCCTGCTGCTAAACCCGCCGCCAACCCCAGCGACAATTACAGGGCAGACCAGCCGCAGTTCGGCCCTCGTTAGGCCGGCACGCCGCCCACGCCCGCTGGACACTGACTGCTGACTGCTGCCGCATCATCCCTCAGATACATCCTCCCACTCGCACTGTCCCCACAACTTCCAAACTACTGTGTCCACCTCCTTCAGCCCCACCCTGCCGAGTACAGCACTTGTACCTATACATCGCCCTAACAACCAAGGTGAATACTGTCTGAAACACCCATTTTATTAACATTTACAAGTATCAGTATGTTTTACATAAAGCCTCTGATGCTATTGCAGACAGAGAAATCCAGCAGCGCATTACTTCTGGATCCTCAACGACTCTGTTATAAGGTTTTCATTCAGTGACATATGACACGAAATACACTGAAGAGCCAAAGAAACTGGTACACCTGCCTAATATCTGGATCCTCAACGACTCTGTTATAAGGTTTTCATTCAGTGACATATTATACGAAATACACTGAAGAGCCAAAGAAACTGGCACACCTGTCTAATATCGTGCAGGGCCCCTGCGAGTACGCTGAAGTTCCGCAACACGACCAGTCGTGGACTCGACTAATGTCTGAAGTACTTCTGGAGGGTACTGACACCATGAATCCTGCTGCGCTGTCCATAAATCCGTAGCACTACGAGGCGGTGGAGATCTCTTCTGAGCAGCACGTTGCAACGGATCCCTCATATGCTCAATAATGTTCGTGCCTGGGGAGTCTGGTGGCCAGCGGAAGTGTTTAAACTCAGAAGAGCGTTCCTGTAGCCACTCTGTTGCAATTCTGGACGTTTGAGGTGTCGCATTGTCCTGCTGGAATTTCACAAGTCCGTCGAAATGCGTAATGGCCATGAATGGATGCAGGTGATCAGACAGAATGTTTACGTACATGTCACCTATCAGAATCGCATCTGGACTTATTAGGGATCCTATATCACCCATACTGCACTTTCCCCACACCATCACAGAACCTCCACCAGTTTGAAGAGTCCCCTGCTGACCTGCAGCTTTCAAATGGTTCAAATGGCTCTGAGCAGTATGGGACTTAACTTCTGAGGTCATCAGTCCCCTAGAACGTAGAACTACTTAAACCTAACTAACCTAAGGACATCACACACATCCATGCCCGAGGCAGGATTCGAACCTGCGACCGTAGCAGTCCCGCGGTTCCGGAGTGCAGCGCCAGAACCGCACGGCCACCGCGGCCGGCCGAACACGTATGGTATTAATACGTGAATCTCTAGGAAATCCTAAGAAATAAAAATGAAATAGACATTTCGGTGCACGGACTAATAACTAAACACAGATGAACAAATACAGAACTGGATATGCTATTACATCGTTATGAAACTTTGTTTCATAACGTAGACTAACAGCTAACGTGTAAAGCATTAGGGTCTTTGTAGCTAAATGCTGCATAATACACTACTGGCCATTAAATTTGGGTCTTCGTCTCTGAAAGCCCTTGTCGATGATGTTTCGTTGAATGGTTCGCATGCTGATACTTGTTGATGGCCCAGCATTGAAATCAGCAGCAGTTAGCAGTAGGGTTGCACTCCCGTCTCGCTGAACGATTCTCTTCAGTCGTCATTGGTCCCGTTCTTGGAGGATCTTTTTCCGGCCTCAGCGATGTCGGAGATTTGATGCCGGCCGCGGTGGCCGAGCAGTTCTAGGCGCTTCAGTCCGGAACACCCCGATTGCTACGGTCGCAGGTTCGAATCCTGCCTCGGGCATGGATGTGTGTAATGTTAGCTAGGTTTAAGCAGTTCTAAGTTCTAGGGGACTGATGACCTCCGAAGTTAAGTCCCATAGCGCTCAGAGCCATTGCATTGGAGATTTGATATTTTACCTGATTCCTCGATATACTCGTGAAACGGCCATGAGGGAAAATCCCCACTTCATCGCTACCCTGGAGACGCTGTGTCCCATCGCTCGTGCGCCGACTGTAACACCACGTTTAAAGTCACTTAAATCTTTATAAACTGCCATTGGAGCAGTAGTAACCGATCTAACAACTGCGCCAGACACTTGTTGTCCTATATAGGCGTTGCCGACGTCAGTACCGTATTCTGCCTGTTTTCATATCTTTGTACTAATATTCTAATAGACATGCCTATACCAGTTTCTTTGGCGCTTCAGTGTACAAATATACTGCAGCGCAATTGGCACTAGTTGAAACCAACAGTGCCAGTGGAGATAAAGCTACATCATTGTACGAGACGCTGATACGCGCTTTCTTTTGTAGTGATTGTACTGGGGAGGTCACTGACAGAGAAAGTAAGTATATTAGAAGTTATTCTAAAGTAAATTTGAGTTTTTGCAGCTACTGTTATAAGTTGTTTCAAAATCAAACCAGAGGGGCACTATGTAGTGTCGATGAAAAATCATTAAGTATTATGCCGTTTTTCATTGTTATTGAGGACTATAATTTCTTTTAGGCATTATGAGTTCATGGAAGTTTTAAAATGTGGCATTATGTCTAGTAAAACTGTGAAATTGCTTTGAAGTATATTTCACGAAGCGATGGCTGAATCGAAACCTCATGTCTCAGTGATTCCAAAGTGAAACCACATCTCTGAAACAATTTATTTTATTTTTTTCCGACTTCTTCTTGTACTCGTTACTTACTATGGCAGCAAATATTGATTTAGTGAAAACGCTTAAAATTATATTCCAAAGTGAAACTACGAAATAAAAATATTTCTTTGTTTACTTTTTATGAGTTATATCTTGTATCCTTTGCTTGCTATTATAATAAAAATCAGTTTTTTGAAAAAGCTGAAAAATCAATATTTTTACGATACTGCTGGGACTCAAACTCTTAATAAAGTTTATAAACAACTGTCAGATTCTGGCACTGCATAGTAAGCTCAGTTAACCTCTTCATCTTAGTTATTTCTGGAAACCTTTAATTTATTTTCATTTATTTACTTAATCTGATCTGACTAGTGCATCACGTCCCATTTTACATTGGACCATGGTTTCATACATATAGTACTGTTTTACACCATAATAACCCAAGAAATAACAATTTTAATATGACAGATATTATTAAAATTATTTCAGTCTCTGTAGTGACGGTCTGAGTAAGTAATACTGCCTGCTCGGACGAGTCTCGTTTCAAACTGTATCGAGTAGATGGATGTGTACGTGTATGGAGACGACGTCATGAATCCATGGACTCTGCATGTCATCAGGGGACTGTTCAAGCTGGTTAAGGCTCTGTAATGGTGTGGGGTGTGTGCAGTTGTTGTGATATGGGACCCCTGATACGTCTAGATACGACTCTGACGGTGACACGTACGTAAGCATCCTCTCTGATCACTTGCATCAATTCATGTTCATTGTGTATTCCGACGGACTTGGTCGACTCCAGCAGGACAATGCGACACCCCACACGTTCAGAATTGCCACAGAGTGGCTCCAGGGACTCTCTTCTGACTTGAAGCACTTCTGATGGCCACCAAACTCCCCAGTCATGAACATTATTGAGCATATCTGGGATGCATTGCAACGTGCTGTTCAGAAGAGATCTCCACCCCCTCTAAGTCCTACGGATTTATGGACAGCGCTGCAGGATTCATGTCAGTTCCCTCCAGCAATACTTCAGACATTAGTCGAGTGCATGCCACCTCGTGTTGAAGCACTTCTGCGTACTCCTTCTTTGGCTCTTCTGTGTATAGTGTAATTAGACTCTCATGTAATAAAATCATTTTATTTTCCCTCTCTCACGTACTTTATAAGCTAATATTAGTATTAATGCTTCCAAAATTTGAGACTAGGAAAAATATGTCACGGAAATCTTTCAATGAAGACACTTGAAAGTTATCCAGAACTAAAGACTATGTGCAGTTTAATTACATGACGAAGCTATTCATTTAATGGAATGCACACATTACACGTGTATTTTGAGGTGTTCTCTATTGTTCATAAATTCGTTCATTTATTATTTCCACACTTTTAGGATATGGACCACAATGTTATCGCCATATGACAGGCCTGTTCTGTCGGTGGCGGATTGAAAAACTTTGCGCCCCTAGGCACACCATATCATTTGCACCCCACCCTGTAATGCCGCTTCCTCGGACGAGAAATAAAAATAAAAAATTAGCTCGAAAATTCCCAAAGATTTCCCCAAAACAAGTACCAAATTCCATGAAAAATGAACAAGCAAACAAATTTCCAGTTAACACTATTATTTGGATATTATCCAGTAACTGAATCAGGACTCTAATACTTAGTAATTTACTAACATACGAAAGAAAGATAGGATTCTAGTAAAATCAAACTCAAAATTGAAAATCATAGTAAATTACAAAATCATTATAATTAAAATTCGTAAAGTAGAATCGTCCCCGAAGATTACTCCGTGTGAGTACTCTTTGAGATTGGTGAGTAATGGCTAAGGATAATTCAATCCATTTTCACTATGTTACAAGAGTTAGCCGAAGCAGGTCATACTTTTGATACTTTTGAATGTTCGTATATGTAGACGCAATTAGATTGTTTTTTCAGAGCTAATTATTGCGATCTACTATGACGCAGTGAAACGATACTTCGACTTCAAATATTACCTTATATAAAATTCAGATAGAAGATTTGCATATATTAGCCAGAAGTGACTTTTAATTAGGTAACCTGAAGTGAACACTATTTAGGAAGTGAACACAGATAGACAATTTCATTCGTAGTAACTAATGGACTATGGAACTTGGCGATAGTTACGAAGCTTATAACTTATAATTCCCCGCAATACCTGGGAAAGTTTCTTCCTCACGGCTCTGTTAGGAAGTGACTAATATTGTGCAATAAACCAGCATATCGTGTCAACTCACGCATTTATCATTCAAGTTTTACAGTATTATTTATAAAGATAACGTGCTGCGATACTGTTTGACTGAAGCGCTCGGCGCTTATCTAGAAACTCTTTGACGTTAGGAATTAATAACACGACTGATTATAGTTTTGAGATTACAACCAGTCTATAGGGAATTTGGTGTCGCTGGAAATAATTCGAACTTATCATTAATATTTAAATAGCAACTTATAAGCCATCGATTATAAACGATTTAATCACAACATTTGGTGAAGTAAATATTTCGCACAAGTCGCGAGTTCATCAATGTTCTGTTTGTAACGTCGATACCGATACATAAGAAGTAACCATCTCATTGCTCTACTGCTGAGTATTAGCCAAGATCGAAGATCTGAAAAGACGTTACAACCCCCACGCCACCAAAAAAATATTTAAAATAATAGCTATTATCCGATCGCTTCACAATTGTCTGTTTGGGCGGGAGCGCTCTGAGCTGTTTCCGTACCCTGCTATTCGTTGTGCTGGAGAACTCGGGTGGGAGTCTCTGGAGGAAAGGAGGCGTTCTTTTCGTGAATCGCTACTGAGGAAATTTAGAGAACCAGCATTTGAGGCTGACTGCAGTACAATTTTACTGCCGCCAACTTACATTTCGCGGAAAGGCCACAAAGATAAGATAAGAGAGATTAGGGCTCGAACAGAGGCATATAGGCAGTCATTTTGCCTCGTTCTGTTTTGGGAGTGGAACAGGGAGAGAATATGCTAGTTGTGGTACGGGGTACCCTCCGCCACGCACCGTATGGTGCATTGCGGAGTATGTATGTAGATGTAGATGTAGAAGAACGCGTCAGCGGTCTAGTCGCGCTAAATCAAAATGTAATACGGTTATTGAACTGTAGTTGGTGTACGGCAGCGGATAACACGAACTTAAAACTGCATTGTGTCAATACACATTCTTCTGTCGAAATACAACAGAAACGAACACTAGGAAAATAACTCTTCTTTTATGGCCTAAAAATTCAGCAGATGGTCTAGGAGACAACGGATTTTTGTTATACATTCACTTTTAATATGTTCTTTTACACGAAACCGTTGAAAATAAAAAAGTTGTGTTAAGCTCTAAAATTTGAAGCGAACTTGTCATACATTAGAGATTAATACGTACTTTTACAGAGATGCGTTCAAAATATAAATGGTTCAAATGGCTCTGAGCGCTATGGGACTCAACATCTTAGGTCATAAGTCCCCTAGAACTTAGAACTACTTAAACCTGACTAACCTAAGGACATCACACACACCCATGCCCGAGGCAGGATTCGAACCTGCGACCGTAGCAGTCCCGCGGTTCCGGAGTGCAGCGCCGAACACGTATGGTATTAATACGTGAATCTCTAGGAAATCCTAAGAAATAAAAATGAAATAGACATTTCGGTGCACGAACTAATAACTAAACACAGATGAACAAATACAGAACTGGATATGCTATTACATCGTTATGAAACTTTGTTTCATAACGTAGACTAACGTGTAAAGCATTAGGGTCTTTGTAGCTAAATGCTGCATAATACACCACTGGCCATTAAATTTGCTACACCACGAAGATGACGTGCTGTAGTCGATAAATTTAACCGACAGATAGAAGATGCTGTGATATGCAAATGATTAGCTTTTCAGAGCATTCACATAAGGTTGGCGCCGGTGGCGACACCTACAACGTACTGACATGAGGAAAGTTTCCAACCGATTTCTCATACACAAACAGCAGTTGACCGGCGTTGCCTGGTGAACGTTGTTCTGAGGCCTCGTGTAAGGAGGAAAAATGCGTACCACCACGTGGGATTGTAGCCTATCGCGATTGTGGTTTATCGTATCGCGACATTGCTGCTCGAGTTGGTCGAGATCCAATGACTGTTAGCAGAATATGGAATCGGTGGGTTCAGGAGGGTAATACGGAACGCCGTGCTGAATCCCAAAGGCCTCGTATCACTAGCAGTCGAGATGACAGGCATCTTATCCGCATGGCTCTAACGGATAGTGCAGCCACATCTCGATCCCTGAGTCAACAGATGGGGATGTTTGCAAGACGACTACCATCTACACGAACAGTTCGACGACGTTTGCAGTATCATGGAGTATCAGCTAAGAGACCACGGCTGCGGTTACCCTTGACGCTGCATCACAGACAGGAGCACCTGCGATGGTGTACTCAACGACGAACCTGGGTACACGAATGGCAAAACGTCATTTTTTCGGATGAATGGAGGTTCTGTTTACAGCATCGTGATGGTCGCATCCGTGTTTGGCGACATGGCGGTGAACGTACATTGGAAGCGTGCATTCGTCATCGCCATACTGGCGTATCACCCGGCGTGATGGTATGGGGTGCCATTGGTTACACGTCTCAGTCACCTCTTGTTCGCATTGACGACACTTTGAACAGTGGACGTTACATTTCAGATGTGTTACGACCCGTGGCTCTACCCTTCATTCGATCCCTGCGAAACCCTACATTTCAGGAGGATAATACTCGACCGCATGCTCCAGGTCCTGTACGGGCCTTTCTGTATACAGAAAATGTTCGAATGCTGCCCTGGCCAGCACATTCTCCAGATCTCTCACCAATTGAAAACGTCTGGTCAATGGTGGCCGAGCAACTGGCTCCTCACAATGCGCCAGTCACTACTCTTCCTGAAATGTGGTATCGTGTTGAAGCTGCATGGGCAGCTGTACCTGTAGACGCCATCCGAGTTCTGTTTGACTCAATGCCCAGGCGTATCAAGGCCGTTATTACGGCCAGAGGTGGTTGTTGTGGGTACTGATTTCTCAGGATCTATGCACCCAAATTGCTTGAAAATATAATCACATATCAGTTCTAGTATAATATATTTGTCGAATGAATACCCGTTTATCATCTGCATTACTTCTTGGTGTAGCAATTTTAATGCCCAGTAGTGTAAGAATACACAATACTTTTAATCCATGTAAGGGCTGAACAGTTTTGTACTGCAGCTACTGCTCTCCCCATAGCTCATAGTATTAGCAAAGCTTTCACCTATTTATCGACAGAACTGAACTACGTTATTTATTAACGCTTTTTTATCTGAGTTTACTCTCCTATAACATGTATTTCCGCGATAACTGTACGCTTCAGCAGACGCCAAGAATACGCATCAGTTGTAACATACTGCAGTATCAGTGTGTCTTGACTGTACATCCCCGGGCGGCCTGGGTCATTCGGGTATTGTTTAGGATTGTCGGTCGCCCTCGGTCACGTCTGCACGTAAACGAGGTTTAGTTCCGCGTTCTGCCATCGACAATTGTAAAATAAAGAGGTAATACGCAGTATGTTAATATAATGAATGTGCTCAAAGTTATAATAAAAATTACATTATAATCTTAAATTTTTAAAACTGATCTGAATAAATCAGCAAAGTTTGCGTCTCGCTTTGACTGCAGAAAACTCGTTGATCGTATCTTCGTAGTTCAGACGGTTATCAGTTATAAGGTCGGCTTCGTTGTGAGGAATGGACAAGGCTTTCAGTCTCTCCTCAGGCAACGTAGAACGTAGGTACGACTTCAGTCTTTTAAGAGCCGAAAACGAGCGTTCTGCTGAGCAATTCGCAAGTTCCATACATAGAAACATCCTAAGAGCATAGTCAACATTCGGAAACACGGACTGTAACCTCTCTTTTCGTAAAAATTTACTCATTTCCACTGGTAATCTCAGAAGATTTCAAAAGTTCCGCGAAATGTACACATTCACTAGGGAGGGAAGGCTTTAAATCTGTGTCATATGACGCTTGGAGTTTTGCTGCACGTTCAGCAATATCGCCAGGTGAACTGTTCTTAAGGTTACTGAAAACTGTGAAGGAGTCCAACAGTGTTCTATAGCGTTCCTTCCTCCTCACTAACTCTGTGTACAAGTTGTAGAGTACTGGGAGAAATGTTTCGGCTCTAAATTTTTCCCTTGTAGTGAGAAAAACATCTTCAGAGTCCGCTTCTTCGTCATCATGAAGTTTGCGTTTGCGTTTTCGTGATCTTTTATAAGCGCATTCATAGTCTGTATCAGTCACAATCTCCATGCATTCATTTTCATAATAGTCGAACATGTCACGAACAAATGCAATGAACCCTGCAAGTGATTCATATAATTCATGCACTATTTTAGTATCATTATTTACACTTTGCGATTTCACATTTACACCATTAAATCTCTGGAGTATGTCCTTCCAAACTGTCATCATGAATAGTGTTTCTAGTCTGCTGAGTTGATTCAATGAAGTTGAAGCCTCATTTCGCACAAGTGCTTTTTCAAACATATTATTGGCAATATGTGTGAGGGCATTGATAACGCCCTCCCAGGTTTCAAATAGACTTAAACACATTTCCTCTTTTTCTGACCAGTGTTTTTTTCATAAACATTTTACTGTTTTGCTTCTTGGTTTCATGAAAGAAAAAAGCTTCTCCCAGCGCTGTGTAGAAGCAGAGAAAAATTACAAAGGTTTTGCACTACATTGAAAAATGAACATGCTTCCCGACAACACCTTGCAGCACTAGTGCCGACTATATTCAAAGAATGTGCTGCACAAGGTACATAATGCGCTTTCGGTTTTCGTTCTTTAATGCGTGCCTGTAAATCGGTGTAGGTTCGTCACATATTGCTTCCGTTGTCATATGACTGGCCTCTGCAGTGAGTAATATCAATGGAACTTGTAGACAGGACTTTTAGTACGGTCTCTGCTAAGTTTTCGTACTTGTGTCCAGGGTTTGGTAAAAACAGAAGGAAACGTTCAACAGGTTCACCATTCTCGTTCACATATCTTAATACGACAGGTAATTGACCAATACGGGAAATGTCCACAGTAGAATCTACTATTATAGAGAAATATTAGGCCTGTTTTATTTCACTTATGATAATTCTTTTTATTCGTTCCGAAAGAAGCTCAACTATTTCATCACAGATTGTTGGAGAAAGATAACTTGTGTGTCCCTGCTCTGGATTTCCATCACATTCAATGTCCTCTGCGAGAAAAGGATCAAACTCGGCTATAAGTCCAAGACTCATCATAAATTCAAATGGTTCAAATGACCCTGAGCACTATGGGACTTAATATCTGAGGTCATCAGTCCCCTAGGACTTAGAGCTACTTAAACCTAACTAACCTAAGGACATCACACACATCCATGCCCGAGGCAGGATTCGAACCTGCGACCGTAGCGCATCATAAATTGACCATTATATAATGAATGGAATCTTTCAAAGTGTCCACGTAGGGGAAGTCCACGACTTGTTAGCTTCTTCACTACTGCAAAACACTCTTTTCAACACACTGCGCCAGTACATTTTTTCTGTCTCAACGTATGACTTCTTCTTGTTAAGAGTGATGACTCAGAACTTCTGTGTTCAAGTGAATTCTCGTGATGAGATAAAATATTAGAAATGTTTTTCCAATCTGCAATACCGTTAGCAGCAATCGCGGCCTTACCGAACAATTTGCATTAAGCACAACACAGCGCCGGTGCTACAGGAGTATACTAGAAAATCACCCAAAGTTTATTCACCATTTAAAAGTTTACGGTAAAATACATTTTTGTTCAGATATCATATTTTATAGCCTACTGATCTTGAATTAGAAAAATCACCATTAGAATTTTGATTAATGCCACGTTGTAAGATAATGTCGATTGTTGATTCATTGACACACCATTCTGCAGGATTTCTTTTTCTAATGTCTGACCCGACACTTAGTTTTTCGTGAAACTCGAAATCAGGAACAATTTGATTTTCTTCATTATTAAGTTTTGTTTCGTCTGTATTTACTTCTTTTACAACAGCTGCAGTGCCAGAAATATCATCCGTACAACTTGAACTCAAAGTTTTCTTTGCGAAAAATTTATCTACTCTGCCAAGCGTTTCCAGAGCATTGTCTTCTCGTTCTCACCTTTCCTTCGATAATTTCCGAAATGCCGCCCCACTTAATTTTGCACGTTTACCTTTTTCTCTGTTATTCATGTTAAGACACTTACAAAATGGTCAACCAACAGTCAAAACAAAAGAAAAAATTTGTAAAAGGAAAGAAAGAAAGCCTGTATCCAGTTCCAACCGTACTACAGGGGAGGATGGGAAGGGAAGTCGGCTGTGCCCTTTCAAAGGAACCATCCTGGCATTTGCCTGGAGCGATTTAGGGAAATCACGGAAAACCTAAATCAGGATGGCCGGACGCAGAGTAAATACGGTAGGGTTAAGTATAAGCCTACAGCATTCTCGGAGTAATAACGTTTCAAACATTCTATTGTACATTGCCGTTAACCAACAGGGTAGCCGAGAGCCCTAACGCACTGCTTCCTGGACTTGTCCCGGATCGAATCCGGCTGGCAAATTAAGGACGACGGTCGGTGTGCCGGCCAGCCTGGATGTTTTTAGGCGGTTTTCGACATTCCGCTAGGTGAATGCCGGTCTGCTCCCCACGTTCCGCCTCAGTTACACGGCTCGCAGATATGTGCACACGGTTGCACTTTCCCATGGATTACACTAGTCACAGATAGTTGGGGTACACTATTCCATCCTGGAGAATATGGGGTGGTAGCAGGAAGGGCATTCGGCCACCCCTTAAACTAACTTTGCCACCTCCATTTAACCATGCCGACCGTGCATGACATGGGAAAAGGCACAAGCGACAGAGAGAGAGAGAGAGAGAGAGAGAGAGAGAGAGAGAGAGAGAGAGAGAGAGAGAGCGAGAGAGAGAGAGAGATCGTAGATTGCCGTCCTGACAGCTTACTTCAAAATGTTTTGAACAATCATGAAGATAATTCCAGACAGAAACCCAATGTTAAATTTTCATTCAGTCACCAAGTAAATTATATATATTTCCTACCTTGTACTGTAGAATTTCGTTCTTAAGGCTTATTTAAAGTAGCAAGTTGTTTAAAAACAGTAAAATTTTTTATTGTTTGTAAGTGCAGTTATTTTAAAACGTAAAAGCTTAAAATGAGTACAGAGCAAAAAATGCCACCCCCCTTGCCGCCCCTAGGCCTGTGCCTAGTGGGCCCATATGTAAATCCGCCACTGTGTTCTGTTAGGGACAGCTGTGTTCCAACAATGGCTATTCTTGTCGGGGACTGGATGTTCTTCATCGCGTTCTGAAGATCCATCAGTCGGATTGTCCATAATTGCTGGAGGAGCATTAGGTTTAGAATGAGCTTCATCGCGAATGTCACTCACGTCACTTTCACGATTGAGTTCTAACAATGCTTCCTGCATACCATATTCCATCAGTAAAATGCTATCTCTACGGGCCAATTTTCAAACATGTACTTCATTCTCAGTGACAGGACTGTTGTACAATGTGTACTCCAGGGTCACAGTTAACCATCAAAAAATATTTATGATAAACTAATTAAACAATAATGTCTCACCACTTTGAACATCAGTCCCCTGCTAGGTTTCACTCAGTGCCTGACATCTGTGGCGCCGGGCTGTATATGTGCGATGGCGCATAAACGGTAACAAACAAAAACCTCCAGTGTCATAGTGACCCCCGTGACCCCTTAAGAAAATTTGTCCCGTATTTCATTGTAATATAATACTGGACTGTGACGGACTGTGTGGACGTAAGAGAACATGAGCATTTGAGAAATTGTATTACAGACGAATACTGAAAATTAGATGGACTGATAACGTAAGGAATGGCTGACATCGAAATAAGTGGCCAAGGAATAGAAAAGCAACTGAAATTACCCAACAAAGGAAAGTCCACTGGACCTGACCGGATACCAATTCGATTCTACACAGAGTACGCGAAAGAACTTGCCCACATTATAACAGCCGTGTACCGCACGTCTCTAGAGGAACGGAAGGTTCCAAATGATTGGAAAAGAGCGCAGGTAGTTCCAGTTTTCAAGAGTGGTCGTCGAGCAGATGCGCAAAACTATATCTCTGACATCGATCTGTTGTAGAATTTTAGAACATGTTTTTTGCTCACGTATCATGTCATTTCTGGAAACCCAGAATCAACATGGATTCCGGAAACAGCGATCGTGTGAGACCCAACTCGCTTTATTTGTTCATGAGACCCAGAAAATATTAGATACAGGCTCCCAGGTAGATGCCATTTTCCTTGACTTCCGGAAGGTGTTCGATACAGTTCCGCACTGTCGCCCCATAAACAAAGTAAGAGCCTACGGAATATCAGACCAGCTGTGTGGCTGGATTGAAGAGTTTTTAGCAAACCCTACACAGCATGTTGTTCTCAATGGAGAGACATCTACAGACGTTAAAGTAACCTCTGTCGTGCCACAGGGGAGTGTTATGGGACCATTGCTTTTCACAATATATATAAATGACCTAGTAGATAGTGTCGGAAGTTCCATGCGGCTTTTCGCGGATGATGCTGTAGTATACAGAGAAGTTGCAGCATTGAAAAATTGTAACGAAATGCAGGAAGATCTGCAGCGGATAGGCACTTGGAGCAGGGAGTGGCAACTGACCCTTAACATAGACAAATACATAGAAAGAAGGATCCTTTATTGTATGATTTTATGATAGCGGAACAAACACTGGTAGCAGTTACTTCTGTAAAATATCTGGGAGTATGCGTGCGGAACGATTTGAAGTGGAATAATCATTTAAAATTAATTGTTGGTAAGGCGGGTACCAGGTTGAGATTCATGGGGAGAGTCCTTAGAAAATGTAGTCCATCAACAAAGGAGGTGGCTTACAAAACACTCGTTCGACCTATATTTGAGTATTGCTCATCAGTGTGGGATCCGTACCAGATCGGGTTGATGGAGGAGATAGAGAAGATCCAAATAAGAGCGGTGCGTTTCGTCACAGGGTTATTTGGTAACCGTGATAGCGTTACGGAGATGTTTAGCAAACTCAAGTGGCAAACTCTGCAAGAGAGGCGCTCTGCATCGCGGTGTAGCTTGCTGTCCAGGTTTCGAGAGGGTGCGTTTCTGGATAAGGTATGGAATATATTGCTTCCCCCTACTTATACCTCCTGAGGAGGTCACGAATGTAAAATTAGAGAGATTCGAGCGCGCACGGAGGCTTTCCGGCAGTCGTTCTTCCTGCGAACCATACGCGACTGGAACGGGAAAGGGAGGTAATGACAGTGGCACGTAAAGTGCCCTCCGCCACACACCGTTGGGTGGCTTGCGGAATATAAATGTAGATGTAGATGTACATGTAGGTTCTGCACAGAATCGCACAGGAGTACGTAGAAAACTCTGGAAAGGAGAAGGGACAGGCTGGTAGAAGACCTGTTAAGACACCTAGGAATGACCTCTTTAGTATGAGAGGGGCTGCAGAGGGCAAAAACTGTAGAGAGATTGTCTGCCAAGTAAGTGAGGACACATGTTGCAAGTGCTACTCTGAGATGAAGAGGTTAGCACAGGAGAGGAATTCGTGACGGGCTGCATCAAACCAGTCAGTAGACTGATGACTCAAGGAAATAAATTACTGTGTGGTCGATGTGCAATATTGTTTCGGGTTTCAACCATTCAGCTTCGATTATCGAAATAGTCTGAGCGATAGATCCAACCATACATTGGCATCACAGCTTTATTCCGAAGCCGTTATTAACCTACTACTCTGTGCTTTAGCATCACTGCCAACAATAAATTATTTTTACAAGCGTTATACGAGGTGCATTGAAGTTCTAAGGTCTCCGATTTTTTTTCTCCGGACTGGAAAGAGAGAGAAACATGCGCATTGTTTTATAATGAGGCCACGTTCATTGTCAATATGTCACAGAGATGGCAGCACCGTATGGCAGATGGAATTTTGCCGCCAGCGGCGAGAATGAGAACTGTTTTAAATACTTAAAATGGCGACGTTTCCTTACTTGAACAGCGTGCAATCATTCGTTTTCTGAATTTGTGTGGTGTGAAACCAATTGAAATTCATTGACAGTTGAAGGAGACATGTGATGATGGAGTTATGGATGTGTCGAAAGTGCATTCGTGGGTGCGACAGTTTAATGAAGGCAGAACATCGTGTGACAACAATCCGAAACAACCTCGGGCTCGCACAAGCCGGTCTGACGACACGATCGAGAAAGTAGAGGGAATTGTTTTGGGGGATTGCCGAATGACTGTTGAACAGATCGCCTCCAGAGTTGGCATTTCTGTGGGTTCTGTCAACACAATCCTGCATGACGACCTGAAAATGCGAAAAGTGTCATCCAGGTGGGTGCCACGAATGCTGACGGACGACCACACGGTTGCCCATGTGGCATGTTGCCGAGCAATGTTGACGCACAATGACAGCACGAATGAGACTTTCTTTTCGTCGGTTGTGACAATGGATGAGACGTGGATGCCATTTTTCAATCCAGAAACAAAGTGCCAGTCAGCTCAATGGAAGCACACAGATTCACCGCCACCAAAAAAATTTCGGGTAACCGCCAGTGCTGAAAAAATGATGGTGTCCATGTTCTGGGACAGCTAGGACGTAATCCTTACCCATTGCGTTCCAAAGGGCACTACGGTAACAGGTGCATCCTACGAACATGTTTTGAAGAACAAATTCCTTCCTGCACTGCAACAAAAACGTCCGGGAAGGGCTGCCCGTGTGCTGTTTCACCGAGACAACGCACCTGCACATCGAGCTAACGTTACACAACAGTTTCTTCGTGATAACAACTTTGAAGTGATTCCTCATGCTCCCTACTCACCTGACCTGGCTCCTAGTGACTTTTGGCTTTTTCCAACAATGAAAGACACTCTTCGTGGCCGCACATTCACCAGCCTTGCTCCTATTGCCTCAGTGATTTTCCAGTGGTCAAAACAGACTCCTAAAGAAGCCTTCGCCGCTGCCATGGAATCATGGCGTCAGCGTTGTGAAAAATGTGTACGTCTGAAGGGCGATTACGTCGAGAAATAACGCCAGCTTCATCGATTTCGGGTGAGTAGTTAATTAGAAAAAAAATCGGAGGCCTTAGAACTTGAATGCACCTCGTAATCAGGTGTGTGTGTAAGTAACTTTATCATGGTATAAGGTTCTAGAACCATCACATGGAACAATATTGTAAATTTGTGGTAAGATCTTATGCAACCAAACTGCTTAGGTCGTCGGTCCCTAAGCTTACACACTATTTAATCTAACTCAAACTTACACTCTGGACAACACAAACACCCGTGCCCGAGGGAGGACTCGAACCTCGTACGTGGGTGGGGGTGGGGGATGGGGTGAGGGGGGGGGGAGCCGCGAGGACCGTGACAAGACGCCTGAGACCGCGCGGCTACCCCCACGCAGCGAACACCATTGTTAAGTTGGTTAAGTTAGATGACGAAAGTTGAAGATATGGTAGTGGTAATGTTTCTCGAACTTGTGTCGAATTTTAAGGTTCTAAATGCAGAGGAAGAAGTGTACAGATTTTCAAAAAATCCTATGTTCTGTTATGAGTGTCCCAGGCGCTAGTGCTCACACAGAAACCGTGTTTTCAGTCACGAGTAAGCAGTGGAGTGATGTGAGGAGCTGAAGATCTGTGGAACTCATTAAAGCTGAAGTGCAGATTGTAACAAATTGCAATGTAACGTGTGAAGAATTTTTCAAGTATGTGGAAGATGATGTTAAGTTTCTTTCTGAATACAAATCAGATTGTAAATATTTGTAACGATGTTTCTGCATTCAAGTGCTTTATGTATATTAAGGCAACTGGGGCGTGAGCACAAGGGGAAAATCTTGAAAAATTTGTCAGTTTTCTGAATAGTGTAGCTCAAAAAACAAGAGTTGAAAGTCCACGTAATGTTACTATCTGTTAAATGATCTTTTGGGAACATTTTGACGTATGAACCAAAGCTTCCTGTCGCATAACCTTTTTGTCGATTCTTGTGCTGCAAATCAAATTAAACATGTTAATTATTTATTTACAGCACAGGTACACATGTCGAAGTAAAAACAAAATAGACGCTTGATTTTGTTCTGGAACTATAATCTTTAAAGCAGACTTTTAAAAAGATGTTGGTGTCATAAATTGTAGTTCAAAAATTTTTTTAATAATGACTACAAACTACACTCCTGGAAATGGAAAAAAGAACACATTGACACCGGTGTGTCAGACCCACCATACTTGCTCCGGACACTGCGAGAGGGCTGTACAAGCAATGATCACACGCACGGCACAGCGGACACACCAGGAACCGCGGTGTTGGCCGTCGAATGGCGCTAGCTGCGCAGCATTTGTGAACCGCCGCCGTCAGTGTCAGCCAGTTTGCCGTGGCATACGGAGCTCCATCGCAGTCTTTAACACTGGTAGCATGCCGCGACAGCGTGGACGTGAACCGTATGTGCAGTTGACGGACTTTGAGCGAGGGCGTATAGTGGGCATGCGGGAGGCCGGGTGGACGTACCGCCGAATTGCTCAACACGTGGGGCGTGAGGTCTCCACAGTACATCGATGTTGTCGCCAGTGGTCGGCGGAAGGTGCACGTGCCCGTCGACCTGGGACCGGACCGCAGCGACGCACGGATGCACGCCAAGACCGTAGGATCCTACGCAGTGCCGTAGGGGACCGCACCGCCACTTCCCAGCAAATTAGGGACACTGTTGCTCCTGGGGTATCGGCGAGGACCATTCGCAACCGTCTCCATGAAGCTGGGCTACGGTCCCGCACACCGTTAGGCCGTCTTCCGCTCACGCCCCAACATCGTGCAGCCCGCCTCCAGTGGTGTCGTGACAGGCGTGAATGGAGGGACGAATGGAGACGTGTCGTCTTCAGCGATGAGAGTCGCTTCTGCCTTGGTGCCAATGATGGTCGTATGCGTGTTTGGCGCCGTGCAGGTGAGCGCCACAATCAGGACTGCATACGACCGAGGCACACAGGGCCAACACCCGGCATCATGGTGTGGGGAGCGATCTCCTACACTGGCCGTACACCACTGGTGATCGTCGAGGGGACACTGAATAGTGCACGGTACATCCAAACCGTCATCGAACCCATCGTTCTACCATTCCTAGACCGGGAAGGGAACTTGCTGTTCCAACAGGACAATACACGTCCGCATGTATCCCGTGCCACCCAACGTGCTCTAGAAGGTGTAAGTCAACTACCCTGGCCAGCAATATCGCCGGATCTGTCCCCCATTGAGCATGTTTGGGACTGGATGAAGCGTCGTCTCACGCGGTCTGCACGTCCAGCACGAACGCTGGTCCAATTGAGGCGCCAGGTGGAAATGGCATGGCAAGCCGTTCCACAGGACTACATCCAGCATCTCTACGATCGTGCTCCATGGGAGAATAGCAGCCTGCATTGCTGCGAAAGGTGGATATACACTGTACTAGTGCCGACATTGTGCATGCTCTGTTGCCTGTGTCTATGTGCCTGTGGTTCTGTCAGTGTGATCATGTGATGTATCTGGCCCCAGGAATGTGTCAATAAAGTTTCCCCTTCCTGGGACAATGAATTCACGGTGTTCTTATTTCTATTTCCAGGAGTGTATTTCAGTAAGTAACTCATAGTTTTTCTTTAAAAAGTCTTTAATTTTCAGACTTAAGTCATAAGAATAGACCACTTTTTAGTTACGTATGTTTTAAGACAGAAATCAATTTTTTTGCTTTCTGTCTTTAATTAGTTTTAACCAGCGTGCATCAGAATATAAAAAGGTGAACTTATGGGAAATTCAAGTTGAAGTCGTTGCCTGTTTCTCTCTCTATCCTCCGTAACACTAATTCATTCCAGACCCAAATCCATTTTGTTTCTGGTGTTATTCTTCCTCGCTTTTCCACACTTCTTCTTCCTCTTGCTTCTTTGGCGGCTTCCAACTCTGATCTTTCTGTTTTAGAGAGTCTCTTGCTGTGAATGGCACTTACATCTCTTTGTATACTTATTCCACCAGGCACTCCGAACAATTCCATAACCTTCAACCCATACACTGCACCATCCCTGAAACACAGCAGAGCGTCCAGCACACCAGTTTTCAAAGTATTTAGTCCTACCAGAACGGTTTCTGGTCTCCGTTCGCACCAACAATTGTTAAAACTTTCGATTGAGTTTTGAATCCTACCATGTACTTCTCTAATAATCTTCTGTCACTGAGAGCCCTATACATAGGTTCTTCCATTACAGTAGATGCTAAAGAATGCTTATGGATGGGCGTGTTGTCATGCGTGTAGCCACTTTTAAATTCCTCTAATTTTGGGATTTTCTTCGATACAATTTACTCGAAGTAAACTTTTTCTTGTTAGGAAAACTGCACAGAACTATTTAAGAAAAAAAATTAGAAACTCGATTGTTTGACACTTGTACACCTCCCCTTGAATGTGTGAGACTAAAAATTCTATTGGACTTTGTCTGACTAAACTTCACACACACACACACACACACACACACACACACACACACACACACACACACTGGTCATACCGGACTCGAGAGTCCATTACCGCAGCAACGTATTTTCGCCATCTGTCCCTGTCTTGGGCTATTTCCTTCCATTCGCCTTCAATACCTAGGCTCCTCAAATCAGCCTTCACATTGTCCTCCCGTCTTCGCCTCGGTCTCCCCACAGGACGTTTTCCCTCTAGGTGCCCTACCAGTATTCTGCGCGCTGCCCTGCCCTCATCCGTTCGACCTACGTGACCCGCCCATCGCAGCCGACGTGATTTAATAATACTGATTATGTCAGGGCTGGAATAGAGTTCGTGAACCTCTTCGTTATGCAGTTTTCACCACTCTCCGCTAATGTCATCCCTTTTTGCTCCGAAAATTTTCCTCAAAATTCTGTTTTCAAATAGTCGAAACGGCTTTTCATTTTGCACAGTGAGAGACCAAGTCTCACACCCATACAGCATAACTGGTAGAATAATAGATTTGTATATTCTAATCTTTAAATTCCTAGACAATATCGAAAGTAATCTATTCAGTGAGAAGCAGCACGCATTCCCACCCGTAATCTCTTCTTCACTTGGGATTCAATCTCATTTCTCGAAGTGATGTTCACGCCTAGATACTTAAACGTGTTCACTTTTTCAAACTGCATGTCTCCAACTCTTAACATTTCCTGATCTACTGCTGTTGGCATTCTAGTAGTATCCATGTATTTAGTTTAGTCTTCACTTATCCTTAGACGTACATCTTCACTAGCCCTGATTAACGCATTCGCATTTGATTTTACAGAATCTTTCCTATCGCTAATGATGTTTAGATCATCTGCATACCCTAATACCTTAATATTTCCGTTTAACTCCACATCCTCTGAATTATCTGCTGCCATTCGTACAATATATTCTAGGACTAACTTAAAAAGTAGCGGAGACAGGGCATCCCCCCGCATAAGTCCGTTCTTTATTACAAATTCTTCTGACTCCAATTTCCCCACGCGTACTCTACCTTTTGTGTTTTTCAAACTCACTTCTATAAGTCTAACATACTTCTTTGGTTTCCCAAGTTCCAAAAGAATTCTGTACAATTTTGATTGCAATACTGAATCATATGCTTTTGTAAAATCTATGAAAAGATTATGAACTGGTTTATTGTATTTTCATTTCTTTTCCAAAATTTGACGCAGGGTGAATATTTGGTCTACCTCTACATCTACATACATACTCCGCAATCCACCATACGGTGCGTGGCGGAGGGTACCTCGTACCACAACTAGCATCTTCTCTCCCTGTTCCACTCCCAAACAGAACGAGGGAAAAATGACTGCCTATATGCCTCTGTACGAGCCATAATCTCTCTTATCATCTTTGTGGTCTTCCCGCGAAATGTAAGTTGGCGGCAGTAAAATTGTACTGCAGTCAGCCTCAAATGCTGGTTCTCTATATTTCCTCAGTAGCGATTTACGACATGAACGCCTCCTTTCCTCTAGAGACTCCCACCCGAGTTCCTGAAGCATTTCCGTAACACTCGCGTGATGATCAAACCTACCAGTAACAAATCTAGCAGCCCGCCTCTGAATTGCTTCTATGTCCTCCCTCAATACGACCTGATAGGGATCCCAAACGCTCGAGCAGTACTCAAGAATAGGTCGTATTAGTGTTTTATAAGCGGTTTCCTTTACAGATGAACCACATCTTCCCAAAAATTCTACCAACGAACCGAAGACCGCCTTCCCCACAATTGCCATTACATGCTTGTCCCACTTCATATCGCTCTGCAATGTTACGCCCAAATATTTAATCGACGTGACTGTGTCAAGCGCTACACTACTAACGGAGTATTCAAACATCACAGAATTCTTTTTCCTGTTCATCCGCATTAATTTACATTTATCTATATTTAGAGTCAGCTGTCATTCTTTACACCAATCACAAATCCTGTCCAAGTCATCTTGTATCCTCCTACAGACACTCAACGACGACACCTTCTCGTACACCACAGCATCATCAGCAAACAGCCGCACATTGCTATCGACCCTATCCAAAAGATCATTTATGTAGATAGAAAACAACAGCGGACCTACCACACTTCACTGGGGCACTCCAGATGATACCCTCACCTCTGATGAACACTCACCATCGAGGACAACGTACTGGGTTCTATTACTTAAGAAGTCTTCGAGCCACTCACATATCTGGGAACCAATCCCATATGCTCGTACCTTAGTTAGGAGTCTGTAATGGGACACCGAGTCAAACGCTTTCCGGAAGTCAAGGAATATGGCATCCGTCTGATACCCTTCGTCCATGGTTCACAAGATATCATGTGAAAAATGGGCGAGTTGCGTTTCGCAAGAGCGATGCTTTCTAAAGCCGTGCTGATGCATGGACAGCAACTTCTCTGTCTCGAGGAAATTCATTATATTCGAACTGAGAATATGTTCGAGAATCCTGCAACAAACCGATGTTAAGGATATTGGTCTGTAATTTTGAGGATCCGTCCTTCTACCTTTCTTATATACAGGCGTCACCTGCGCTTTTTTCCAGTCGCTCGGGACTTTACGTTGGGCAAGAGATTCGCAATAAATGCAAGCAAAGCAGGGAGCCAATGCAGTAGAGTACTCTCTGTAAATCCGAATTGGAATCCCATCAGGACCTGGCGATTTATTTATTTTCAACCCGTTCAGCTGCTTCACAACCCCAGGGATGTCTATCACTATGTCCTCCATACGGGAATCTTTACGAGACTCAAACGGAGGTATGTTTGTACGATCCTCCTGCGTGAAAGATTTCTCAAACGCTAAATTTAAAATGTCAGCTTTCGTATTGCTGTCTTCCGTTGCCAGGCCAGACTGATCAGTGAGTGACTGGATGGAAGCCTTCGACCCGCTTACCGATTTTACGTAAGATTAGAATTTCCTTGGGTTTTCAGCAAGATATTTTGCTAAAGTATGACGGTGGTAGTGGTTGAATGCTTCGCGCATCGCTCATTTTACAGCAGCACGAGTCTATAGTTGATCTGTTCCTCCGAAAGCCAGCTTGGTAATCCCCCATAATTTCATCTGCATATGGTGTAAGCTTGCTTAGCAGAATATTCGAGAAAATTTTTGAACATACTGGTAATAGCGATATCCCTCTATAATAACTACAACAGGATCAAAACAAAATAAATAAGTGGCTCATAGCCCTGTACTGTGATTTGTTTTATGCCAGAGAGAGGTTTACCAAAGAAACAAACGATTGGAGAACCTCGTCGTGACTGTACGGAGAAGTAATATGTACTGCTCTGATTTCGTGAATAAGTACGTCACGCAGAGATCCTGTTAGCTAACTGTTGAAACCACCTTCTTTGTACGCTGAAGTATAGGACGAGTATCGAAAGTAAGTCTCCATGTTGAAAAACCGCTCTCGTTTCAGCCTTTGCCGTGAGAAGTATTGGTCCCCATTGGTCCGTAATGCCGCTCCAACTTTCTGAATTGGTTGCTAGGCGAATTTGCTCACTGGCTGTGAGAAGGCACGCGTAGCGACCAAGTGGCTCTTCTTGGGGAAAGGGGGGTGGCGGTAGAGGGGGTAATGAGAAGAGACATCAGGGACTGTCGGGGGGGGGGGGGGGTAAAGATACGGAAACAATCTCAGCGACGCTTCCACGCCAGGCAGCTGTTTACACACCTTTCTCCCTCCATCCTTCACTTCCCCCCCCCCCATCCGCCCCCCCCCCAAAAGTACTCCCCAGTCTTACTTTGGCAGAATGCTAATTAAAGTCGGGATTCGTCGTTTTCTATTCGCTGCTGGCACTTGCAGCCTCTTGCACAGCTAACCCCCATCCCTACACCCTGCTCTCTCTCTTTACTCTTTCCTACTCTCTCTATCACTTCACCTTCGCCTCCCCATCTCTTTGGCGTACCACTTACTCCCGCCACCGCCCTCATAACTCTGTATGCATTCGAGTCTCTCGCTATGGCATCGCTTAATTAATTCTCATCTCCATTTACAGTAGCGTGGCAACTGCGAGATGTCTGCCATCTGTGTGAAACTAATTCATTTCTATCCATACCTAGAAGTAGCTGCATTAATCATCATACATAAGAAACAAAATTATTAATTGGTGTAAAGCGTGAATTAGGTCGCAAGCTGGTCTCCATAGACACTGACAAACCTATTGACTCACTTTCAACAAAATCTTTATTAACAGAAATTCAAAGAGCAGATTCAGTTACTGCAGTACTAAAATGACGATATACGCTGAACAGCTACAGATACTGGTACACACGCGTAATATCGTGTAGGGCCCAGAAGTGCCACAACATGACGTGCCATGGACTCGACTAATGTCTGAAGTAGTGCTGGAATGATATGAGTTCTACAGGGTTGTCTATAAATCTGTAAGAGTACGAGGGGGTGGAGATCTCTTCTGAGCAGCAAGGTGCAAGGCATCCCAGATATGCTCAATAATGTTCACGTCTAGGGAGTTTGATGGCTAATGGAAGTGTTTAAATTCAGAAGTGTGTTCCTGGAGCCACTCTGTAGCAATTCTGGACGTGTGGGAAGTCGCATAGTCCTGCTGAAATTGTCCAAGTCCGACGGAATGCACAATGGACATGAAAGGATGCAGGTGATCAGACAGGACGCTTACGTACATGGACTGATGACCTCAGAAGTTAAGTCCCATAGTGCTCAGAGCCATTTTTTTTTTGTTACCAACTGTTCGTCTAAGATTGTGAACCATACGTTTGTGACTATTACAGCGCCATCTATCGCAAATCTAACAAAGTGGTCCAAGTAAAACACTCATATTTCTTTACGTACTACACGAATATGTAATAAAAAATGGGAGTTCCTATTTAAAAAAAAACGCAGTTGATATCCGTTTGACCTATGGCAGCGCCATCTAGCGGGCCAACCATAGCGCCATCTAATTTCCCCCTTCAAGCTAGACAAGTTTCGTTCCTTGTAGGTTTTTTGTTTGACGCTTATTTCGTGAGATATCAATGGACCACCCTGTATAGGCGTTGCCGACGGCAGCGCCGTATTCTGCCTGTTTACATACCTCTGTATTTGAATGCGCATTGCTATACCAGTTTCTCTGGCGCTTCAGTGCATGTAGTCCATTCGCATTGTTAGTTACTGCGTATCTCTGAACACACAACATGTGAATTTGGGACCTATTGGTTACCGTTTTAATTTTTAGTAAACGTTTGCCATTTGCACAGCCACAATGCCGTAAGGTGGTGTCGTCTCGCGCCTCGTGGCTTACCTAGTAAGTGCGGGCGCACTGAAGTAACAGCTTTTAGTAGCCCTTCTCACGACCAACATTCCCATTTTCCAAGTTAATATTGTATGTCACACTTCTATGGCTCGTGAATGTACGAGTAAGGAACTAGCTGTCAAAGTTATTTTTGGTGTGAAATGTTATGTATTCGATCTGACATTTTGCTCTTTCTTGTTAACACTTGGCCGACCGCGGTGGCCGAGCGCTTCTAGGCCCCTCAGTCCGGGACCACGCGGATGCTACGGTCGCAGGTTCGAATCCTGCCTCGGGCATGGATGTGTGTGAGGTGCTTAGGTTAGTTAGGTTTAAGTAGTTCTAAGTCTAAGGGACTGATGTCCATTGAAACATTTTTGTTAATACCTGGAGTTTTAAAAAATATATAACTAGTTTTTTGTGGGATTGTTTATACCTGGAAACCTTATGATGGGCAGAGCCTGAAACAAGTCATTTGCAATAAATGCACAAAAAAAACCAACTAGTACTTGTTTGTTTACGACTACTCGGCTTTTCTAAAATGCAGTCAGGTATATTAATAATAATGGTCTCATACATCCGCCGACGGTTTCAGGTGGGTGTATGTAAAATTCCTATTATGTATATACACAGTATATATAAGATGTTAGTGTTATAGGTACAGCTATTGGATCATTCGTACCTTAATGTGTACTCATTTCTCTGTGTTATCTTTTGTTTCTCTGCATCTAACAGTCTTTCTGCAAACACATCACACAGTTGAAACCTCCTGGCAGATTAAAACTGTGTGCCGTCACGAGAGTCGAACTCGGGACCTTCTTCCAGGAGTGCTAGTTCTGCGAAGTTCGCAGGAGAGCTTTTGTAAAGTTTGGAAGGTAGGAGACTGGGTACTGGCAGAAGTAAAGCTGTGAGGACGGGGCGTGAGTCGTGCTTGGGTAGCTCAGATGGTAAGGCACATGCCTGCGAAAGGCTAAGGTCTCGAGAACGATTATCGGTCCGGCACACCATTTTACTGTACCAAGGAAGTTTAATGTCAGTGCACACTCTGGTGCAGAGTGAAAATTTCATTTCATCTCATAATTTGCTACCTGATGTTTCCTGCACGGTCGTAGCTGTGCCGTAAAGTGCGATGCCGCGAATTGGACTAAACCTGTCAGTAGACACTCCCCATTTCGCATCCACAGGTCCACACTTCAGTTCCTGACGTGCTGCCCAGGGGAAAATAAATATTAATGGCTTGTTTGTGCCATGTGTACTTGGAGATAGAGGCCAACCTGGAAACACTCACACTAACTAAAATTATTAGTCTGCAGATGAAGTAAATACTGATTTGTTCAAATGTTCAAATGTGTGTGACATCTTATGGAACTTAACTGCTAAGGTCATCAGCCCCTAAGGTTACACACTACTTAACCTAAATTATCCTAAGGACAAACACACACACCCATGCCCGAGGGAGGACTCGATCCTCCGCCGGGACCAGCCGTACAGTGCATGACTGCACCGCCATAGACCTCTCGGCTAATTCCGCGCGGCAAATACTGATTTAATGTTGTTTACCACGCTGTCCCCGGTCATCAATAGAAATATCCTCACTTATACTCCTGACACCCTATATATAATATGTCCCTCCTAAGAGCTGTCAAGAGTATTTTAACTGGTGTTTTTGCAGATATCGGCAATTTAGTTTTTGCGTTATGTAGCTGAATTCAGCCCGGACGATTACTGCTCCTCACATCTTTAAGGTGACACACTATGTCATCAGAAAGCGCACGTTTGATCCCTCTACAACAAAAATAATTTTTAAACTGATATTTCACGTGCCGCAGACCGGAGTGGCCGAGCGGTTCTAGGAGCTACAATCTGGAACCGCGCGACCGCTACGGTCGCAGGTTAGAATCCTGCCTCGGGCATGGATGTGTGTGATGTTCTTAGGTCAGTTATGCTTAAGTAGTTCTAAGTTCTAGGGGACTGATGGCCTTAGAAGTTAAGTCCCATGGTGCTCAGAGCCATTTTTCCGTGCCCATTTGATAAAGTGGTCCCAAAATATTCTATAGTAATATTCAGTTTATCGATTTTTGTCAACAGGGACAACAAAATAAAACTAAAAACTCCGTCCGAACAGGCCATGAAGGCCCAACGGCACCGACCGGCCACCGTGTCATCCTAAGCCCACAGGCGTCACGAGATGCAGATATGGAGGGGCATGTGGTCCGCACACCGCTCTCCTAACCGTACGTCAGTTTACAAGACCGGAGCTTCTACTTCTTAATGAAGTAACTCCTCAGTTTGCCTCACTTGGGCTGAGTGCACCCTGCTAGCCAACAGCGCTCGGCAGTGTGGATGGTCCCCCATCCAAGTGCTAGCCCAGCCTGACAGTGCTTAACTATGGTGATCTGACAGGTACCGGTGTTACCACTGCGGCAAGACCGTTGGCTCGCAGGGCCAATAAAGCAGTCAGATTAGCCAGTACTCTAGCAACGACAACACCACTCTCGCCCATATGGGCTGCTACCACAATGCAGCAGCGCTTCTCAGTCGCCGGTGGAGTACTGGCTATTCTGTCTGCTTTACGGTCGCCGTTACCACATATCGATAAAACCAATATCGCACTACACTAATTTGGGACCGCCCTTACTGAAAGGGCATGTAGAATTGCGCACTAAAAATTATTTTGTTTGTAATGGGAAATAAACCAAAGCTTTCCATTGAGAATGTGTGTCACATGAAAGGCTTGATGAGCAGCATTTGCTTGGACAAATTCTAATTACAGACTAAATGATATTGCAAATATCTGCAGAAACACCGGTGAAAACGCTTTTCACGACCATTACGATGGAACTCCATTATACAGTGTGGTCCACTGATCGTGACACGGCCAAATACCTCACGAAATAAGCGTCAAACGAAAAAACTACAAAGAAGGAAACTTGTCTAGCTTGAAGGGGGAAACCAGATGGCGCTATAGTTGGCCCGATAGATGGCGCTGCCGTTGCTATGGCTCTGAGCACTATGGGACTTAACATCTGTGGTCATCAGTCCCCTACAACTTAGAACTACTTAAACCTAACTAACCTAGTGACATCACACACATCAATGCCCGAGGCAGGATTCGAACCTGCGACCGTAGCGGTCCCGCGGTTCCAGACTGAAGCGCCTAGAACCGCACGGCCACACCGGCCGGCGCGCTGCCATTGGTCAAACGGATATCAACTGCGTTTTCTTAAATAGAACCACCCATTTTTGTTACATATTCGTGTAGTACGTAAAGAAATATGAATATTTTAGTTGGACCACTTTTTTCGCTTTGTGACACATCACGCTGTAGTAGTCACAAACATATGGCTCACAATTTTAGACGAACAGTTCGTAACAGGTAGGTTTTTTAAATTAAAATGCAGAACGTAGGTTCGTTTGAACATTTTATTTCTGTTGTTCCGATGTCATACATGTACGTTTGTGTCCTTATCATATCTGAGAACGCATGCTGTTACAGCGTTATTACCTGTAAATACCAAATTAATGCAATAAATGCTCAAAATGATGTCCGTCAACATCAGTGCATTTGGCAATATGTGTAACGACATTCCTCTCAACAGCGAGTAGTTCGCCTTCCGTAATGTTCGCACATGCATTGATAATGCGCTGACGCATGTTGTCAGGCGTTGTCGGTGGATCACGATAGCAAATATCCTTCAACTTTCCACACAGAAAGAAATCCGGGGACGTCAGATCCGGTGAACGTGCAGGCCATGGTATGGTGCTTCGACGACCAATCCACCTGTTATGAAATATGCTATTCAATACGGCTTCGACCGCACGCGTGCCATGTGCCGGACATCCATCGTGTTGGAAGTACATCGCCATTCTGTCATGCAGTGAAACATCTTGTAGTAACATCGGTAGAACATTACGTAGGAAATCAGCATACACTGCACCATTTAGATTGCCATCGATAAAATGGGGGCCAATTATCCTTCCTCCCATAATGCCGCACCATACATTAACCCGACAAGGTCGCTAATGTTCCACTTGTCGCAGCCATCGTGGATTTTCCGTTGCCCAATAGTGCATATTATGCCGGTTTACGTTAGCACTGTTGGTGAATGACGCTTCGTCGCTAAATAGAACGCGTGCAAAAAATCTGACATCGTCCTGTAAATTCTCTTGTGCCCAGTGGCAGAACTGTACACGACGTTCAAAGTCGTCGCCATGCAATTCCTGGTGCATAGAAATATGGTACGGGTGCAATCGCTGTTGATGTAGCATTCTCAACACCGACGTTTTTGAGATTCCCGATTCTCGCGCAATTTGTCTGCTACTGATGTGCGGATTATCCACGACAGCAGCTAAAACACCTACTTGGGCATCATCATTTGTTGCAGGTCGTGGTTGACGTTTCACATGTGGCTAAACACTTCCTGTTTCCTTCAATAACGTAACTATCCGGCGAACGGTCCGGACACTTGGATGACGTCGTCCAGGATACCGAGCAGCATACATAGCACACGCCCGTTGGGCATTTTGATCACAATAGCCATACATCAACATGATATCGACCTTTTCCGCAATTGGTAAACGGTCCATTTTAACACGGGTAATTTATCACGAAGCAAATACCGTCCGCACTGGTGGAATGTTACGTGATACCACGTACTTACACGTTTGCATTACAGCGCCATCTATCACAAAGCGAAGAAACTTGTCCATCTAAAACATTCATATTGCTTTACGTACTACACGAACGTGTAATAAAAATGGGGGTTCCTATTTAAAAAAACGCAGTTGATATCCGTATGACCAATGGCAGCGCCATCTAGCGAGCCAACCATAGCGCCATCTGGTTTCCCCCTTCAAGCTAGACGAGTTTCGTTCTTTGTAGTTTTTTCGTTTCATGTTTATTTCGTGAGATATTTGGTCCAGTCACTATCAGTGGACCATAGGAGAGGTATATGTTTTCAGCCTCCGATCAGTCATGAAGTCGAAACCACAGAGAAATTTGAAAATGTTTTATTTGCAACATCTAGCTACACCTTTCATCTACTTCCCTATATGGCTGCCGCTCCGATTTAGACATCTGCCACAGTGGGTACCAACTTCTTGTAGCTGTGTGTGAGTTCAGCCATTTCCCTGTGCTACTTTGCAGCTCATTGTCTGCCTCAAAATTTGAACACTTTCGTCAGCTGTGATTTTAATATAAATGGTTCAAATGGCTCTGAGCACTATGGGACTGAACTTCTGCGGTCATCAGTCCCCTAGAGCTTAGAACTACTTAAACCTAACTAACATAAGGACATCACACACACCCATGTCCGAGGCCGGATTCGAACCTGCGACCGTAGCAGTAGCACGGTTCCAGACTGTAGCGCCTAGAACCGCTCGGCCACCCCGGCCGGCTGTGATTTTAATACGTTGCGATCTGAAAAGCCCTGGTATGACTGACCGCCGTCACTCTTTAGACAAAATTTATTTCATTGACCTTGACTAATGTTGTTAAATAACTAATTCAGGATCATTGGGTTGGTTGGTTTGGGGAAGGAGACCAGACAGCGTGGTCATCGGTCTCATCGGTTAGTGAAGGATGGGGAAGGAAGGCGGCCGTGCCCTTTCAGAAGAACCATCCCGGCATTTGCCTGGAGTGATTTAGGGAAATCACGGAAAACCTAAATCAGGATGGCCGGACGCGGGATTGAACCGTCGTCCTTCCGAATGCGAGTCCAGTGTCTAACCACTGCGCCACCTCGCTCGGTCAGGATCATTGGGGTCAAGACTAATCATATTTAAGTAAGAATAGTAGGATGCTGTCAAGACAGTTGTTACAAAAAAATCAAGGAAACTGGAAATTATAATCTGTGCAGTCATAACATTCAAATAATTCTGCTGGTGATACTAAGTTAACGACTGGCATTACAGCAATCTTCCACGCAAATCGCGCGCCCCCTGTTTTCAAGACAGGAATACTTAGGTTATGATCTGTCTTGCCTCTTTGTGAGCAATAACCTCCACCCTGACTGGTGCTGACAACATAGAGGTCAGACATCAATCTGGTGGTACTGAACACATTTATCATTGCACTTCCCTATTTCTCAATCTGTGACCCATATATCACCAAAGGTAGTATAATGGAGACCACATCTGTCATGTTAGTCTGGGGAATGCTGTGGTCATCGTTTAGACGAAGTATGGGAGGCGACCTCCGAGTTAGCTTTGCTACCTTCAAGCGATATGGAAATCAACTATTTACTGAACTCGTAATTCTATTGTAAATTCCTCCAATGCGATTATTATCCGCTTAATGACATCTGACTACGCAATACAGGCCTCTTGAAGGATCAGCTGGCCGTTGTGGCCGAGACTTTCTAGGCGCTCCGGAACTGCGCAACTGCTACGGTCGTAGGTTCGAATCCTGCGTCGGGCATGGATGTGTGTGATGTCGTTAGGTTAGTTAGGTTTAAGTAGTTCTAAGTTCTAGGGGACTGATGACCTCAGATGTTAAGTCCCATAGTGCTCAGAGCCATTTGAACCATTTATGTAGCTGGCATTAGTCACTTTACAATGCAGAAACATCAAAACGTGCCTACCGGTTGTAACTAATGGTGGCCCACACCAGTGAGCCTAGGATGTACCTGTGTATTGTGGGCGAATGCCCTCTGGAAAAGGGCCTTACCTGATTCATACACGTTATTAATTCTGCAGAAAGCAGACAGTTACCTTAGTCCCTGACGACACGACAGGTGCAATGTATCCCCAGAGGATGTTTGGTCGGCTATCACCGTTCACACAGTCTGTCAATCTTGATGTCTGTCTGTGCTACATGGACACCCAGAAGGTAGTGTACAGGTGTTGGAATGTGCTAAAGACCACTGTTCCAAGCAGCAACACACTACCGACACATCGCGCACAAAATATAGGCTACAGCAGTCCATTGATACAGCCATTCAGCTTCCTGTAGGCCGACGTTGCGACCCACTTCAAATGACTGAAGCTCTGCAGCAGGAATACATGCTCATCGATGGGGCACAGTTGTACCTTAGACTGATTGTTGCAAGCGCTGTTCGCCTCTAAACTCAGCACAGTTACTGCCTGGAGATTCAGAGGGAAGGACATGGAGAAGCCACGTACATGAGAGTGCATTATCAGCACCTGACAGACCTAGAAAGGGGATCTTAGTGGATGTCCATTTGGCTAGCTGGCCAAATAATGTGCTTCTCCTATTTACTGGGCATTTGAGTGCGATAGCAGCCCCATGTGAAGTGAGGGCAGGTATTCATGTCAGCAAAGTTCTGATCGATACTTCTCACCACTACAAAAGAGGACCGCCAAGCATATGGTAACACCTTCACATCCACTTCACCAACTGAGAACAAGTAAAGGATTCCCTGCATCATTCTGTGTTATCCCACACCATTGATCAAAGACTAGCAGCAGCGACAGAAGAGAGCTATCATCTCAAGCTTAGGCTGCAGTGCTGTCTCGGTGTCGTGAATGGGAAACCTGGATTGCTGATGAATGGTGACTTCCTGTGTTCAGAGATGAAACATTACATGAGATGATCATTGTCAGTGAGCATGGTGGTGACTTATGGAGATGTCCCATTCTTCCCGTGTTTTCAAGAGGCTCAGCAGTGTAACTCACCATGTCACAGTGGAGAGCCACCAGGTATGACTACAGGTCACAGCTGACAGTGACTGACTGAAATCGGAAGGCAGAATAATATGTCACCTATGTTCTGTGCCCTTACGTGTTATCTCACATGCAACAGTATTGTCATGCCATTTTTCAGGCGGACAATGCTTGTCCACAATTGTATGTATTTCTATGGACTTGGTTCAAATGACTCTGATCACTATCGGACTTAACTTCTGAGGTCATCAGTCCCCTAGAACTTAGAACTACTTAAACCTAAGTAACCTAAGGATGTCACACACATCCATGCCCGAGGCAGGATTCGAACCTGCGACTGTAGCGGTCGCGCGGTTCCAGACTGTAGCGCCTAGAACCGCTCGGCCACGCTGACTGGCCATTTCTATGGACTGCCTGTGTATTGTTGTGGCCCACATCCATCACTGATAGAATATGTGTGGCACCAGCTCAGACTTCATCCCAGTCCCAGTATCCCGGATCTCAAGGACCAGTTAGATCAGCTGTAAGACCATTTGCTTCAAAAGAGGATACAGTGACATTATAACACCCTTCGCCCCATGGAGTGGTCACGCAGTTTGTGGCACCATGTCACGGATTGTGCGGCCTCTCCCACTTTAGGTTCAAGTCCTCCATGAGTCATGGGTGTGTGTGTTGTTCTTAGCACAATTAAGTTTAAGTAGTGTGTAGGTCTAGGGACCGATGACCTCAGCAGTATGGTCCCTTAGGAATTCACACACATTTGAACATTTTTATAACATCCTTCCCAACTGAATCAATGTACTCATCCAGGCCACAGGTCCAACTCAGTACAGAATAAATTTAACTCGATATTGTTATTGCTGAAGTAACATCAAATACTTTCTCAACTTCTCAAGTTACGTTTCGTTTCCTCCTCCCCTGCTTGATGCTTCACATTTTATGCAGCTATTTCGATGGGTTTTACAAGTAAGTGACAGTGGACTGAAGCTGATATAAGTTGCGCTTGCGTGTGCGAATGTGAGTGCGAGTGAGTGAGAGTAGAGCAAGATGTACATTTTTGATATTCTACCTTTTACATACACTCCTGGAAATGGAAAAAAGAACACATTGACACCGGTGTGTCAGACCCACCATACTTGCTCCGGACACTGCGAGAGGGCTGTACAAGCAATGATCACACGCACGGCACAGCGGACACACCAGGAACCGCGGTGTTGGCCGTCGAATGGCGCTAGCTGCGCAGCATTTGTGCACCGCCGCCGTCAGTGTCAGCCAGTTTGCCGTGGCATACGGAGCTCCATCGCAGTCTTTAACACTGGTAGCATGCCGCGACAGCGTGGACGTGAACCGTATGTGCAGTTGACGGACTTTGAGCGAGGGCGTATAGTGGGCATGCGGGAGGCCGGGTGGACGTACCGCCGAATTGCTCAACACGTGGGGCGTGAGGTCTCCACAGTACATCGATGTTGTCGCCAGTGGTCGGCGGAAGGTGCACGTGCCCGTCGACCTGGGACCGGACCGCAGCGACGTACGGATGCACGCCAAGACCGTAGGATCCTACGCAGTGCCGTAGGGGACCGCACCGCCACTTCCCAGCAAATTAGGGACACTGTTGCTCCTGGGGTATCGGCGAGGACCATTCGCAACCGTCTCCATGAAGCTGGGCTACGGTCCCGCACACCGTTAGGCCGTCTTCTGCTCACGCCTCAACATCGTGCAGCCCGCCTCCAGTGGTGTCGCGACAGGCGTGAATGGAGGGACGAATGGAGACGTGTCGTCTTCAGCGATGAGAGTCGCTTCTGCCTTGGTGCCAATGATGGTCGTATGCGTGTTTGGCGCCGTGCAGGTGAGCGCCACAATCAGGACTGCATACGACCGAGGCACACAGGGCCAACACCCGGCATCATGGTGTGGGGAGCGATCTCCTACACTGGCCGTACACCACTGGTGATCGTCGAGGGGACACTGAATAGTGCACGGTACATCCAAACCGTCATCGAACCCATCGTTCTACCATTCCTAGACCGGCAAGGGAACGTGCTGTTCCAACAGGACAATGCACGTCCGCATGTATCCCGTGCCACCCAACGTGCTCTAGAAGGTGTAAGTCAACTACCCTGGCCAGCAAGATCTGCACGTCCAGCACGAACGCTGGTCCAACTGAGGCGCCAGGTGGAAATGGCATGGCAAGCCGTTCCACAGGACTACATCCAGCATCTCTGCGATCGTCTCCATGGGAGAATAGCAGCCTGCATTGCTGCGAAAGGTGGATATACACTGTACTAGTGCCGACATTGTGCATTCTCTGTTGCCTGTGTCTATGTGCCTGTGGTTCTGTCAGTGTGATCATGTGATGTATCTGACCCCAGGAATGTGTCAATAAAGTTTCCCCTTCCTGGGACAATGAATTCACTGTGTTCTTATTTCAATTTCCAGGAGTGTATTTTAGACACATTCATATCAAACTGGTTTAGCATGTGTACTGATGACACCACTGCTAAGCGTTCTACACAAACCAACCACCCACCAAGTGTATATCAGCAGTCTACAGCTCCTTCCAGGTTATATGGCCGTGGTCCATGGAATTCTTCTATTCCTAACGTTTCGTCCAGTACTACGTTGTACATCCTCAGAGGCATGGCTGGTCCTGCTGAGTCCTGCCGGCTGACGAGTCGGGCGTCGGAGAGCGGCCTAAACACCGAGGAAAGTGGGCGTGGTCTAGCTTGCACATAGTAGCAGAGAGGAAACTAGCCAAAGATAAAATGTAACTATCGATAATAGTCCGTCATAGATAAAAATCCCTTATCGATTCTGTACCGCCACTGTCCATGTCTCGCTTAGTTTCAAGGCCACTTCTTTTCTATTAAAATTATCTTCATGTTTATAAATTTCAATAGCTTCCCTATACAGTCGTGGATAATAGTTCGTGGTAGCACTTAAAACGGAAGTTTCAGAAAACTTAACTACATGGTCACCGGACTGAAGTGCATGTTCCGCAACGGCCGATTTATCTATTTTACCCAGTCGGCAAAGACTTTTATGCTCCTTTACCCTCGTATTCACACTTCTTTTCGTAGTACCAATATAGACCTTGCCACAGGTACACGGAATTTTATACACACCGCTAGATGATAATGGTGGCCTTCTATCTTTAACAGAACGACGTACTTGTCCTATTTTTCTGGTAGGTTTGAATACCGGTTTCACTTTATGTTTCAGCAAAATTTTGCCAATTCGATCTGTAACCTTACTAATGAAAGGTAAAGACACCGTGTTCTTCCATTGTTGTGTACCATCCTTGCCCTTTGGCCTGCTGTAATAAGGTCTTAACTCTATTAATTTCTTTGTTTGAGTACCCATTATTTTTATCTATGATGGACTACTATCGATAGTTACATTTTATCTTTGACTATTTTTCTCTCTGCTACTATGTGCAAGCTAGACCACGCCCACTTTCCTCGGTATTTAGGCCGCTCTCCGACGCCCGACCCGTCAGTCGGCAGGACTCAACAGGACCCGCCATACCTCTGAAGATGTCCAACGTAGTACTGGACGAAACGTTAGGAATAGAAGTATTCCATGGACCACGGCCATATAACACGGAAGAATTGTCAACAACAGTACCATCCGGTCGTGAAAGCCTTCATTGTATGAGTCTACAGCTCTTTCAGTCCTGTCTTGGAAATATTAGTGTTGTATCATTAAGGAAAATCTAATTGAGTCACTGACAAGTATAAATTACGTCTCTCTTCCCAAGGTGTGCTCTGTAAATTACAAGGCGACGCGAAGAGAGACAGACAGACAGGCAGGGGAAAATAAATAACAAAGGAGGAGGCCCGTTAGGAAGTACGTGCCGAGGTAAGACAAACAGGGGGGGGGGGGGGGGGGGGCGGGGGTTCCGCTGCAGTATACAGTGCAGACAGCAGACAGGGCAGCACGGTGGAGTCCTTTCTGACGACTTCTTCGCAGAGCGCCCTGCTCTCTCTTTATAGCGCGGGCAGCTAATCAGCAGGAGCCAGTCGGCTGCCCTGCTGGCGCCGCCTTTGAAGTCGCCCCTCCCCTCCCCCCCCCCCAAAGCGACCCTCTGCCTCCACCCCCTATCCCCACCCCTCACCCAGTTTACCCAGTCGCTTTGTCTGTACCTCGTTTTGCCGCGCAGACACCTTCCCATTCAATTTTCTTTTCATCTTTTTATTTTCTCTCTCCCTTTCTCTCACTCCCTCTCTCCACCTCTCTCTCTCTCTCTCTCTCTCTCTCTCTCTCTCTTTCCCCCTCCCTCTTCCTCCCCCCAGTCTCTCACTACCCTCTCTCTCAAAGTTGCTCGTTTCTCTTTCTTTTGCATTTCTTCACCCCACCCCTCCCACTCCCCTGACAAATTTTTGACGAAGGGATGGAAGGCAGTGAGGAAGCTTCAAATGGCGCCGTCTGGCCAGCATCGGTAACAGTCGCGGCCGCTCCTCGCAATTATTCTCAAGGAGAGCTTTGTAAACACTCTTCTGTAGCTGTTTATACACGGGCGAATAAACGACAATTAAACGGGCAAATAATCCTAACTAACATAGATCCAGGAAGCGATGCTTTCCTCGATTCCTAGACAAGTGCTGTCCCGCTGATATTACAATACCGTTTATGCGTAAGACTGCTAGTACTGCTTCACTCTCCTTCTAAGATTTCAACCCCCCACTCCCACCCCCCTTCCGCTCCCCCCCCCCCCCCCGACCCCCACACTTCACTCCAATAATAACCTGATAATTCCTTGATGTCGTGGAATGAGTCCTATTAATTGATCAATTAGTTCTTTTAGTCAACCTGTGCCACAAATTCATTGCCTCCCAAATTCTGTTCAGTACCTCCCCATGTGATCTACCCATCTAATCTTCAGCGTTCTTCTGTAGCACCAGATTTCAAAAGCTTCCACTCTCTTCTTCTCTAAACTGTTTAAGCTCCATGTTACACTTCCATAGATTGCTACTCTACAGACAAATACCTTCAGAAAAGACTTCCTAACAGTTCAGCCAATATCAGATGTGAACAAATTTCTCTTCTTCAGATACGCTTTTCCTGCCACTGACAGTTTGCATTTTATATCCTCTCTACTTTGGTCATCATCAGTTACATTACTGCCCGAATACCAAAATCCATCTTCTACCTTAAGTCTCTCGTTCCTTAATCTAGTTCCCTCCGCATCACCTCATCTAAATAGACTAACTACCATTATCCTTGATTTGTTTATGTTGATATACATACATCTTATATCCTTCCTTTGAGACACTGTACGTTTCGTTTAGCTTCTTTTCTGTGTCCTTTGCTCTCTCTCTGATACAATTGCCGTGTCAACAAACCTAAGAGCTTTTATTTCTTCTGCTTGAACTTTAATTTCTATTCCAAAATTTTCTTTGATTTCCTTTACAGCGTGCTCCCATCTGACACTCTTCTGAACCACTGCTTCCCTTTCATGCCCCTGAAATGCAAAAAAAGAAAAAAGTTGTAAGCATGCATATTCAAATACAGAGAGCTGGCCGCTGTGTCCGAGCGGTTCTAGGCGCATCAGTCCGGAACCGCGCTGCTGCTACAGTTGCAGGTTCGAATCCTGCCTCGGGCATGGATGTGTGTGATGTCCTTAGGTTAGTCAGGTTTAAGTAGCTCTAAGTTCTAGGGGACTGATGACCACAGCAGTTAAGTCCCATAGCGCCACACCAGCGATGGGTCACAGCATCTCCGAGGTAGCAATGAAGTGGGGATTTTCCCGTGCGACCATTTCACGAGTGTGCGATGAGTATCATGAATCCGTTAAAACGTCAAATCTCCGACATCGCTGCTGCTGGAGAAAGTTCCAGCAAAAACGGGAGCAACGGCGACTGAAGAGAGTCGTTCGACGTGACGGAAGTGCTACCCTTCCGCAAACTGCTCAGATATCAATGCTGGGCAATCAACAAGTGTTGCGAACCATCCAATGGAACATCACCGATATGGGCTTTCGGAGCCGAAGGCCCACTCATGAACCCTTGATGATTGCATGACACCAAACGTAACGCGTCGTCTGGGTCCATCAACACATCCATTGGACTGTTGATGACTGGAAACGTTGTCTGGTCGGAAGAGTGTCGTTTCAAATTGTATCGAGGGGGTGGCCATGTACGGGTATGGAGACAACCTCATGAATCCATGGACCATGCATTTCAGCACTGGACTGTTCAACCTGGAGGAGGCTCTTTAATAATGTGGTGCGTGTGCATTTGGAGTGATATAGGACCAGTGATACGTCTAGATACGACTCTGACAGGTGACACGTACGTAAGCAATCTGTCTGATCACCTGACTTGGGCAAATCCACCAGGACAATGCGACACCCCACAAGTCCAGAATTGCTACAGAGTGGCTCCAGGAACATTATTCCGCTGGCCACGAAACTCCCCAGGTATTAGCTTACCTGGGATGCCTTGCAATATGCTGTTCAGAAGAGATCTCCGCCACCCTCCGTACTCTTACGGATTTATGGACAGCCATGGAGGTTTCATGGTGTCAGTTCCTTCCAGCTCTACTTCAGACATTAGTCGAGACCATGTCATGTCCTGTTGCGGCACTTCTGCGTGCTCACGTGGGTCCTACACGATATTACGCAGGTGTACCAATTAGTCTGGTTCTTCAGTGTATAACTGGCGTCTGGTTTCAGTAAATAGCCTCTGACTGCCTGTATTGTACCGCTGCAACCTCCAGAATTGAAGGAGAGTACCGTGAATAATGATTGTAAATGTTAATAAATCTTGTTTTACCTGAAAAGCATTAACAGTTTTCGCAATAAAAATTCGGAGGTTTTACTTTTCAGCAAGCTCTCGTAAATTTTAATATAAGCAGGAAGAATGTCTCTGTCACCTCTATGGAGAGTGAACACACAGGATAATAGTTGAATTTCTGAGAAAGAAAGAAAGAAAGAGGCGTTGTATTTCTTTAGCGACGATCCTCGAAAACACACTGGGTAATCGTACTTGTTCAGTGTGGACAGTCTAACTACTCTACCGCAACAAAAGTCGCCCGCATCTCGTGGTCGTGCGGTAGCGTTCTCGCTTCCCACGCCCGGGTTCCGGGGTTCGATTCCCGGCGGGGTCAGGAATTTTCTCTGCCTCGTGATGGCTGGGTGTTGTGTGATGTCCTTAGGTTAGTTAGGTTTAAGTAGTTCTAAGTTCTAGGGGACTGATGACCTAAGATATTAAGTCCCCTAGTGCTCAGAGCCATTTTTTGCAACAAAAGTCAAAATTTTAATAACGATTGTGGTGTTGCTCACGCTGCTAAATACTGCATTTTCGGGCAACAACAGTCATCTTATGTGGCAGGTGTCATTAGAGCACAGTTAATAAAGTCATTTCATGTAATAATGAATAAACTAGGCACCCATCTTGTTGTGTTTCCCACGCTGATCTCGTCGTAAAATCATGGCTCAATCGTTGAAAATCTAGGTGGTTATGATTCCAAGCTCGGATGCAAAGAGGCCTAGGTTTTATTCTGCTATATTCAAACGTTTTGTAGATGCGCTTCACAAACCATTCTTGAAGATTACACTTTTGCTGGACAATGATGATGTAAAAAAAAAAAAAAAGAAATCAGCACTCCGAAATTAAGTTACACTTCCTTTTAATTGCTTTTATTGCAATATCACGTAAACACAAAACACCACTTCACAATACAAAACATACTTGAAAACGTCTTCCTCACAGTCACTGTTAAAGTTCACATTTTATAAGCTGACTACACTATGCGTCTTTCCAACATGATGTCCAACACTTGACTTTTTCAAGGTCCGACTCTCTAACAACTTAACAACTAACTAACTAATAATCGCTTACGCGCCCAAAAATCAGAGTTACAAGTACGTCAAAGATTATAGTGACAAAAGAAACAATACACATAAGAATAATATCATTGCAATATAAACATATCGATGTAACACAAATGAAATCAAATTTGAATGTTGTCTCAGAAATATGTTAAGTAGTTAACAGAAACACAGTAGAATATTACTGGTATCGAGAGGTTCAGATGAGGTACCATAATGGTTGCGTAATTCAAGTACGATTACAACAGGTATACCGTAAGGTGGCGCGAGGTGTCTGAAGAGTGCTCCCAGCAGTACATCTGCATTTCCCCGTTAATAAGGCGACACGTCCTGCGGGAGTGTGCGGCTAAGTGGCGGAAGTTTGCCCCTGCTCATCTGGACAGCTGCTGCCGAGTTTGTTAACGAGGCAGCGAGGAGTGGTGGGCGAGGAGTCTACTAGACTAGACTGGAGAGCGGCCAGCGGCAGACAAATTAAAACCGAGAGGCGGGAGTCTAACGGGCCCGTTACCCCATCTGACTGCACCGGGCCTCGCCTCGTTAGCGAACACACTGCACTGTACTGCGTATAGGACTCTGCTGTTGCTGCTCTACAAGCTGAGCGTTCATTATACCGATAAACCTCATGTAAACATTGTTGTTGTTATTGTGGTCTTCAGTCCTGAGACTGGTTTGATGCAGCTCTCCATGCTACGCTATGCTGTGCAATCTTCTTCATCTCCTAGTACCTGCTGCAACCCACATCCTTCCGAATCTGCTTAGTGTATTCATCTCTTGGTCTCCCTCTACGATTTTTGCCCGCCACACTGCCCTCCAATGCTAAGTTGGTGATCCATTGATACCTCAGAACATGTCCTACCAAGCGATCCCTTCTTCTAGTCAAGTTGCTGTGTTGGCTGAAGAGCCAACACCGTGATACAAATGGAGGCCGAAATGCACGCGTTTTAGCTCACGCAGGCTGGCGTGATGAGGGAAGCACTATACTGCGTGAGGTCTGGAACGTGACAAGGAATTAGAATTCAGAAAGCGGACGTAATTCATTCGATACTTAACTTTAATCCATTAATGATGAACGTCGCTCTTGACAGTACATGAGTCACAAATTATCTGTTCAGAAGACATAGTAACTTAATATGGCGCCTTGCTAGGTCGTAGCAAATGACGTAGCTGAAGGCTATGCTAAGCTGTCGTCTCTGAAAATGAGAGCGTATGTAGGCAGTGAACCATCGCTAGCAAAGTCGGCTGTACAACTGGGGCGAGTGCTAGGGAGTCTCTCTAGACCTGCCGTGTGTCGGCGCTCGGTCTGCAATCACTGCTAGTGGCGACACGCGGGTCCGACGTATACTAACGGACCGCGGCCGATTTAAAGGCTACCACCTAGCAAGTGTGGTGTCTGGCGGTGACACCACACAAGTTATGCCACAAACTCCTCTTCTCCCCAATTCTATTCAATACCTCCTCATTAGTTATGTGATCTACCCATCTAATCCTCAGCATTCTTCTGTAGCGACACATTTCCAATGCTTCTATTCTCTGCTTGTCCAAACTATTTATCGTCCATGTTTCACTTACATACACGGCTACACTCCATACGAATACTTTCAGAAACGACTTCCTGACACTTAAATCTGTACTCGATGCTAACAAATTTCTCTTCTTCAGAAACGCCTTCTTTGCCATTGCCAGTCTACATTTTATATCCTCTCTACTTCGACCATCATCAGTTATTTTGCTCCCCAAATAGCAAAACTCATTTACTACTTTAAGCATCTCATTTCCTAATCTAATGCCCTCAACATCACCCGATTTAATTCGACTACATTCCGTTGTTTTGCTTTTGTTGATGTTCATCTTATACCCTCCTTTCAAGACACTGTCCATTCCGTTCAACTGCTCTTCCAAGTCCTTTACTATCTCTGACAGAATTACAATGGTTCAAAATGGTTCAAATGGCTCTGAGCACTATGGGACTTAACATTTGTGGTCATCCGTCCCCTAGAACGTAGAACTACTTAAACGTAACTAACCTAAGGACATCACACACATCCATGCCCGAGGCGGGATTCGAACCTGCGACAGTAGCAGTCACGCGGTTCCAGACTGAAGCGCCTAGAACCGCACGGTCACACTGGCCGGCAGAATTACAATGTCATCGGCGAACCTCAAAGTTTTTATTTCTTCTCCATGAATTTTAATTCCCATTCCGAATTTTTCTTTTGTTTCCTTTACTGCTTGCTCAATATACAGATTGAATAACATCGGGGAGAGGCTACAACCATGTCTCACTCCCTTATCATGCCCCTCGACTCTTATAACTGCCATCTAGTTTCTGTACAAATTGTAAATAGCCTTTCGCTCCCTGTATTTTACCCCTGCCACCAACAGCATTTGAAAGAGAGTACTCCAGTCAACATTGTCAAAAGCTTTCTCTAAGTCTACAAATGCTAGAAACGTAGGTTTGCATTTCCTTAATCTTTCTTCTAAGATAAGTCGTAAGGTGAGAATTGCCTCACGTGTTCCAGTGTTGCTGGCACCTCGTTGGATTTCCGTTTCACGTGCAGCGCCAAGTTGTCTCCAGTACGATAATGAGGATAGGTTCTGTGCTGTGCGTTACGCTTACACCGACTCAGCGATAATACGGGGCAACAGCCTCTCCTGCGCATTTAACTTGGACAGCAACCGCCAGGCAAGTGTTGTGCACAGCTGCAATAAAGACGTAAAAGGAGAGCAGAGAACAATATGGCTTCGAATGTCGTTTAGTTTTTAAAGGAAAGGAAATTATGTATGTCAAATGGCCTTCCCGTCAAATCATCGGAGTTAAGCGCTGTCGGGTTGGGCTAGCACTTGGATGGGTGACCATTCTGTCTGCCGAGTGCTGTTGCCCAGCAGGGTGCACTCAGCCCTTGCGAGGCAAACTGAGGAGCTACTTGACTGAGAAGTAGCGGCTCCGGTCTCGTAAACTGACATACGGCTGGGAGAGCGGTGTGCTGACCACATGCCTCTCCATATCCGCATCCAGTAACGCCTGTGGACTGTGGGCGACACGGCGGACGGTCGGTACCTTTGGGTCTTCATCCCTTTCCCGGGTGGAGTTTTTTTTTCTTTAAGAAATTAGATAAAGCTAAACTCAGGCAATTAGCTTCTTAGCTGACCTGACTGAAAATGAAGAATACTCAACATTGTAGAACACTCAGTATAACGTCGTTTATTGAAACTGAACTACACTTCTCGAACAATCACTATATACACACAAAAACAAATAACATGTAGACGACCATTCATCAAGAGCGTCCGTGAGGTCCGTTGGAGCTGGTCCTAGCTTGGCGAGGAACTGGCCGTACTGCTGCTGCGCTGGCCTTATAACGCCGGCGGAGGTCGGCGGAGTACTCCAGCTTTCCCTGTGTCTGTGAGGCGACGTCTGCAGAAAAAGGTTCGCATTAGTCTCTTGCCAAGTTCCTCTTGGTTGCGCCTGCAAGTGCATGTGTATGTTATATGGCACACAGAGGTGTCTTGAATGTAGTCTGCCTGGCAGGGGCCGTCTGTGCCAGACGTAACGTAAAACATAATATGCCTCCATCTTACCTAACACAGCATTATATTACAAACAAATTCCTGATCTTAACAAGGGCAATTTTTCTATATGAGCTATGCGTGGCAAAAAAGCTCACTGCTGATTTCCCATGTAGTTATATCGAAGGTACTGGAGGTATTACAGTCAGTCGTCTGGTAATCTCTGAACTCCTTCCATATCGGACTCTGAGGAATACATTTTAGTAATGCTAGGTTGATAACGAGGCAATTTGCAGCGGAACCCCAACCCACTAAAATGTCCAGAATTTCTTCTTCTCGTTAATGACGCGCTGTTCTCCATTTCGCCATCGTTACATTGTGACGTGTCAAAAGCTTCGTGTATCAGTTTCAGTACGTTTGGCGGCTTCAGTGTCTCATTATTTCTCGTGATAAATCCCTTGTCACTCTAGTCACATCTGATCTAAAAGACAATGGACATATTCAAATAAACAGTATTTGATTTTTCTTTTTTTCTCCAAAAAAAAAGTGCTTGTGTACTATTTTCTTCAGCAATCTGTAATAATCTTTTATAAAATATCGATCGTTAACAAATTATGTTGCCGATGAAAACCAGAATTTTGTGTGCAGTATGTAACTGGAATACGTAGGAATATCAGGAGCTCAGATGGAAAACCAGTCCTGAGGAAAGAGGGGTAAGCGGAAAGATGGAAAGAGTCTATAGAGGGTCTGCACAATGGAGATGTACTTGAGAGCAATATTACGCAAATGGAAGCGGTCGTAGATGAAGATGAGGTGGTAGATATGATACTGTGAGAATAATTTGACAGCGCTAAAAGACCTAAGTAGAAAAAATTCCCCATGAGTAGACAACATTCCGTTACAGCTACTGATAGCTTTTGGACAGCTAGCCATGACAAAACTCTTCTATGATGTATGAGACAGACGTAAAACCCTCCGACTTAAAGAAGAATATAATAATTCCAATTCCAAAGAAAGCAGGTCCTGATAGGTGTGAAACTTACCGAACTATCGGTATAAAATGTTACGGATGCAGAATACTAACACAAATCCTTCACAGAAGAACGGAACAACTGGTAGAAGCTGACCTCGGGGAAGATCAGTTTCGATCCCAGAGGAATGTAGGAACCTGAGGCAATACTAAAATGGTCCAAATGGCTCTGAGCTCTATGGGACTTAACATCTGAGGTCATCAGTCCCCTAGAAGTTAGAACTACTTAAACCTCACTAACCTAAGGACATCACACACATCCATGCCCGAGGCAGGATTCGAACCTGCGACCGTAGTGGTCGCGCGGTTCCAGACTGAAGCGCCTAGAACCGCTCGGTCGCATCGGCCGGCGAGGCAATACTGATCCTACGACTTTCCATAGAAGATAGGTTAAGGAAAGACAAACCAATGTATATAGGATTTGTAGACTTACAGAAAGCTTTTGACAATGTTGACTTGAATACTCTCTTTCTAATTCTGAAAGTGGCAGGTGTAAAATACAGGGAGCGAAGGGCTATTTACAATTCGTACTCAAACCAGATGGCAATTATAAGAGTCGATAGGGAAGCAACTGTTGAGAAGGAAGTGAGACAGGGTTATAGCCTGTCCCCGACATTATTCAATCCGTACACTGAGCAGTCAGTAATGGAAACAAAAGAAAAATTTGAAGTAGGAATTAAAATCCGTGAAGAAGAAATAAAAACTTTGGGATTTACGGACGACATTGTATTTCTGTCAGAGACAGCAAAGGACCTGGAAGAGCAGCTGAACTGAATGCACAGCGCCTTGAAAGGAGTAGATGAGATGAACATCAACAAAAGCAAAACGAGGGTAATGGAATGTAGCGGAATTAATCAGGTGGTGCTGAGCGAATTAGATTAGCAAATAAGATAAAGTAGTAAATGAGTTTTGCTATCTGGGAAGGAAAGTAACTGTTGATGGTCGGGGTAGAGAGGATACAAAACGTAGACTGGCTATGACAAGGAAAGCGTTACCATCGAGTATGGATTTAAGTGTCAGGAAGTTCTTTCTGAAAGTATTTGTATGGAGTGTAGCCATGTATGGAAGTGAAACGTGGACGATAAATAGTTTAGACAAGAAGAGAATAGAAGCTTACGAAATGCAGTGCTACAGAAGAATGCTGAAGATTAGATGGGTAGATCACATAACTAATGAGGAGGTATTGAATAGAATTGAGGAGAAGAGGATCTTGGGGCACAACTTGACTAGAAGAAGGGATCGCTTGGGAGGATACATTCTGAGGCTCAAGGGATCACGAATTTAGAGGTAGACCAAGAGATGAATACACAAAACAGATTCAGAGGGATGCAGGTAGCAGTAGGTACTGGGAGATGAAGAAGCTTGCACAGAATAGAGTAGCATGGAGAGCTGCATCAAACCAGTCTCTGGACTGAAGACCACGACAACAAGAACAACAAATTGAATACTCGCTGCTCTGTTGTAACAGATAGAAATCTCACACATTCCGAAACATAATGCAATGAAAACTCGGCTAGTTTACAGCGTTCTTCGTTCATCAGACATGTTGGTACATATAATACTTTGGAATTAATTATAAGAGTCTTGATCGGAAGAAAACTCATTTCCTAATCTAATTCCCTCAGTATCACCTAAATTCGACTACATTCCATTATCCTCGTTTTGCTTTTGTTGCTGTTCATCTTATATCCTCCTTTGAAGACACTGTCCGCTCTGTTTAACTGATCTTCCAGATCCTTTGCTGTCTCTGACAGAATTTCAATGTCATCGGCAAACCTCAAAGTTTTTAGAATGACATTTTCACTCTGCAGCGTAGTGTGCGCTGATATGAAACTTCCTGGCAGATTAAAACTGTGTGCCCGACCGAGACTCGAACTTGGGACCTTTGCCTTTCGCGGGCAAGTGCTCTAACATCTGAGCTACCGAAGAACGACTCACGCCCGGTACTCACAGCTTTACTTCGGCCAGTATCTCGTCTCCTACCTTCCAAACTTTACAGAAGCTCTCCTGCGTACCTTGCAGAACTAGCACTCCTGAAAGAAAGGATATTGCGGAGACATGGCTTAGCCACAGCTGGGGGATGTTTCCATAATGAGATTTTCACTCTGCAGCGGAGTGTGCGCTGATATGAAACTTCCTGGCAGATTAAAACGCAGCCAAGTCTCCACAATATCCTTTCTTCCAGGAGTGCTAGTTCTGCAAGGTTCGCAGGAGAGCTTCTGTAAAGTTTGAAAGGTAGGAGACGAGATACTGGCAGAAGTAAAGCTGTGAGTACCGGGCGTGAGTAGTGCTTCGGTAGCTCAGATGGTAGAGTACTTGCCCGCGAAAGGCAAAGGTCCCGAGTTCGAGTCTCGGTCGGGCACACAATTTTAATCTGCCTGGAAGTCTCAAAGTTTTTATTTCTTCTCTATGGATTTTGATCCAGGATCCGGAATAAATTATGAAAAAGAATAGCCATGTAAGCGACGTATTGTTCTTTACTGTCCTCATGAAATTGTGGCACATGAACGATATTCGTCGAAGGTTAGTGATTCGTTTACAATGTCACAGCAGTATGGGCCGCTGTGACAGGTACCTCTTACTTTGATTTTTGCGTTTGTGGTCGTCTCCACGACTGACTGCTGTTCACGACAATTTCGCCTTCCAACAAGATTGGGCGCCTTCTCATTGGAGCTACGGTATTCGCTGCTACCTGAAAGAGGAACTTCCTCGTCCCTTGATCGGGCGTGACGGTGCAGATGATGTGGCTCTGTTCTTTTGGCCCCCCAGATCGCCTGACCTAGCAATCGCCGTGTGAATTTTTCTTTTGTGGGCACAGTAAGGGCCATGTTCGCGTGCCCCCACTGCCAGGAATGGTGGAACAATTCGTGACTGTTGACAGGATGCTGCTGCATAATACACTCCTGGAAATGGAAAAAAGAACACATTGACACCGGTGTGTCAGACCCACCATACTTGCTCCGGACACTGCGAGAGGACTGTACAAGCAATGATCACACGCACGGCACAGCGGACACACCAGGAACCGCGGTGTTGGCCGTCGAATGGCGCTAGCTGCGCAGCATTTGTGCACCGCCGCCGTCAGTGTCAGCCAGTTTGCCGTGGCATACGGAGCTCCATCGCAGTCTTTAACACTGGTAGCATGCCGCGACAGCGTGGACGTGAACCGTATGTGCAGTTGACGGACTTTGAGCGAGGGCGTATAGTGGGCACGCGGGAGGCCGGGTGGACGTACCGCCGAATTGCTCAACACGTGGGGCGTGAGGTCTCCACAGTACATCGATGTTGTCGCCAGTGGTCGGCGGAAGGTGCACGTGCCCGTCGACCTGGGACCGGACCGCAGCGACGCACGGATGCACGCCAAGACCGTAGGATCCTACGCAGTGCCGTAGGGGACCGCACCGCCACTTCCCAGCAAATTAGGGACACTGTAGCTCCTGGGGTATCGGCGAGGACCATTCGCAACCGTCTCCATGAAGCTGGGCTACGGTCCCGCACACCGTTAGGCCGTCTTCCGCTCACGCCCCAACATCGTGCAGCCCGCCTCCAGTGGTGTCGCGACAGGCGTGAATGGAGGGACGAATGGAGACGTGTCGTCTTCAGCGATGAGAGTCGCTTCTGCCTTGGTGCCAATGATGGTCGTATGCGTGTTTGGCGCCGTGCAGGTGAGCGCCACAATCAGGACTGCATACGACCGAGGCACACAGGGCCAACACCCGGCATCATGGTGTGGGGAGCGATCTCCTACACTGGCCGTACACCACTGGTGATCGTCGAGGGGACACTGAATAGTGCACGGTACATCCAAACCGTCATCGAACCCATCGTTCTACCATTCCTAGACCGGCAAGGGAACTTGCTGTTCCAACAGGACAATGCACGTCCGCATGTATCCCGTGCCACCCAACGTGCTCTACAAGGTGTAAGTCAACTACCCTGGCCAGCAAGATCTCCGGATCTGTCCCCCATTGAGCATGTTTGGGACTGGATGAAGCGTCGTCTCACGCGGTCTGCACGTCCAGCACGAACGTTGGTCCAACTGAGGCGCCAGGTGGAAATGGCATGGCAAGCCGTTCCACAGGACTACATCCAGCATCTCTACGATCGTCTCCATGGGAGAATAGCAGCCTGCATTGCTGCGAAAGGTGGATATACACTGTACTAGTGCCGACATTGTGCATGCTCTGTTGCCTGTGTCTATGTGCCTGTGGTTCTGTCAGTGTGATCATGTGATGTATCTGACCCCAGGAATGTGTCAATAAAGTTTCCCCTTCCTGGGACAATGAATTCACGGTGTTCTTATTTCAATTTCCAGGAGTGTATGTGGAACGAACTCGTCAACCTCTTGGCCGTGTGTCTTGTCAGCAGAGGGGCGCTCGTAGGACATTGGTAGAGTGCTAAATGAAAGCCCGGTGAGCTTATGGTTCTCTTCTTGCACCAATCACATTTGTGCATGTATTCGTTGGAAAATACAGAAGCCGGCCGCGGTGGCCGTGCGGTTCTGGCGCTGCAGTCCGGTACCGCGGGGCTGCTACGGTCGCAGGTTCGAATCCTGCCTCGGGCATGGGTGTGTGTGATGTCCTTAGGTTAGTTAGGTTTAAGTAGTTCTAAGTTCTAGGGGACTTATGACCTAAGATGTTGAGTCCCATAGTGCTCAGAGCCATTTGAACCATTTTCTTGAAAATACAGAACTTTGAAAATGAATGAATGATTTACAGTAGTAGACATACTGCGCTTCTTGAAGTTTTCCCGGGGTACTGAATGTTCGATTAGATTTCGGGATTGCAGCCGGATCACGTTGACTTCTTGTCACGATTTTTGGCTTGCAGTCGTCGAGCCATCTTCAGGTGAGTGTCCGTCACTGGAGGCTACAAGTTCCCAAAGTCAACTTTATAGCGAAAAATTGGCGCAAAAACGCATGCGCATTGGCCTCCGTCACAGGAGCGTCCCCTACCGACATCCGCGCCCCCTGGAGCTACTGTTTTATCTGTGGCACGCAGGCGCGTGCGTAAAGGTGAAAACTGCATGTCCGCCCTCTGTCGGAATGTGCGCCCGCATCGCTAAAAAGAGACGTCAGATGTCGCCAGGCGTGTCATTATGAATAAACTGTCTTCTTTCAGAGGAAATTAGAGAGATTACCGGGTCCCAAGCCTTGTCTAGTTGAAAACCGCCATCCCAATTTATAATATTTTGCACTAGGCGTATCTCCACTGATTCTTTAATTACTGAATCCCAGGAAGTTTCCGCTGGGGCCAAGATTTTCGTGGCAGAATAATCCATAGCGTGTCCTGTGGTAATACAGTGCTCAGCTACGACCGACTTACTGTGCTGCGAGAGGCGAGTGTGGCGTTCGTGATCAATGCGCCTTTCATGTACTGTGCGTGTCGTCTGACCGATGTAAGCTTTGCCACACTGGCAAGGAATTTTATAGATCCCGGCCTTCCGCAGGCCCAGATCGTCCTTTATTGATCCGAGAAGGGCACTAATATTCGCTGGAGGCCAGAAGATTAACTTTATGTTTCCTTAGGATCCTGCCTATTTCAGATGAAAGGTTGCCAGCGTATGGAAGGAACGCCCTGGACTTGAATAGCTCCTTATCTTCTTAATGTCATGGGTTGTCACGTTTCTTCCATCTTATCGCTGTTCTAATTTGATCTGGAGAATAACCATTACCTCTGAACACCGACTCTAAATGTTCCAGCTCCTTTGTAGGGCTGTCTCCATCAGAAACAACATGAGTCCGGTGGACCAATGTTCTAAGGAAGCCGGTAGTTTGTGAAGGATGATGGCAACTCGACGCTTGCAGGTAAAGGTCCGCATGTATTGCATTACGGTAAACCGAATGCCCTAACGACCCATCCACTCTTCGATAGAGGACGCTCGTGAGACGGAGGTCAATGCGCATGATTTTTCCGTCCAAATTTTTGCTATAAAGTTGACTCCGGGAACTTGCAGTCTCCAGTGACGGACACTCACCTGAAGATGGCTGGACGACTGCCAGCCGAAATATCGTGGCAAGAAGTCAACGTGATCCGGCTGCAATCCCGAAATCTCATCGAACAGTAGACATACTTTTTCCATTAGTGAAATTACTGTGAATATTTTAACTGTTGTACAAACACAATTTAAGAGAGCTTTGGGGGACTTAAGATCAAATAGGTAGAAGGGATACATAACATTCCATCAGAATTTATAAAACCATAGCGGAAAGTTGCCCTGTTTTGCATGTCGCCTCTTATTTTCATCAATTTCATTAATGTTTTATGTCATTGCGCGATGGTAACAGGCCGATTAAGGTTATTGTAATGAGAGTATTTATGGTGAGAGTTCAAAATACTTTTCACTTGATTCCTAAGCATGTTGGGTTACTTCCCTGGATGGCCTGTGCGAGGCGAGCATTGGAGGACGCGTCACACTGCGTTCCCATTTGGGGGCTGCACTTCTGCGAATACTGAGAGGGTCGCACATCAATGGGCTTAAGGGGCTCCGTGACGCCCTATACTTGCAATGTTAAAATAACGCTTATAAATTACATCTTTCCTCACAAAGTATTTGAGGTAGGAAGTTGAACGTTTTACAGATTATTTATTGGAATATGGGCTACAACTTAACACAGGGATTTTACAAAATTTTAGTTCAGTTATTAAAGATGATTTTTTTTCAATTGTAATAAAAATTCACAACATTTTTTTGCAATTTTTTATTTATATATTCAAAAATATACAGTTTTTTGGAAAAAGCCTGTGTTAAATTATGCAGAAGGTACTGTGTAACATTTACTGAAAGTTTGAAACAAATATGTTTGGAAGATCCTTAGAAAACATGTAATTAGTATGAGAAAATAAAAGTTTTGGGAATCGAGCGACAAAGATTGGATTAACTTTTTAGTGCATTCCACGTCCATAGGATGGATTATCTTCATCCTCTGCAAACTCCTCCTCCAGCTTCCTCTTGTTCCTCCTCCTGTTTACTCTTGCTTGTATTTCTAGACTCTTTACAGCCCTGTCTGCAGCCCGAAGGCGTTCCTTGTCTAAAGCAAGCATCGCTCGTTGTTGTGTTCGTAGATTTTGCTACCATTTTCTTCAGTTGCAGTTACTGCAACACTGTTCCAAAAGGTGGTCATGTATGAACACTTATCACATTTCAGTTGTATTTCACTAGCAAGTCCTACGTGCTTTATTATGGAGAGTTCCAGACCAACTTCACTACAATGTTTGAAAAAATTCCTTTGAGAACCGACATATCAAATATTTCATTCACATCCGATTCGCCCATGAAACATTCATAGTTTTCACTCATGGAACCAAGCTTCTTCTGTGAAGTATTTTCTTTCCCACTTTGACTGCTATGGGCAGGTGTACTTGAGAGGTTAGGTTCACTCACTTGGTTATCGTCTTTATTGTTTACAGTAATAACACATACCTTCGGCTTCCCAACATTTCTCCTTTTCTTAAAAGCCTTCAGAGGATTTCTAATAACTTTACTTTTACTCATTATTATACTTCAACAAAACAGAGACTCAAGAAACAGAATTAATTACGAATATTTTCGAGATAACGAGAGAATAATAAACATGAAACAATCGACAATCACACCAGCGATATATATTGAACCATCACAGGTTAGCCACAACACATACTCTATCACACATCACTAAAATGTACCTGATGAACACGGACGTTAATAATAACACCATTTGACAGCAGTTTAACAGCGCCACAGTGGGTCACGCCCATGTAGAACACATTTCAAAAAAAATTTAAAAATAGTTGTAGCCTTCGGAATTGAATAAATTATATATCTATTAAAAGGTAATAGTCTGCAGATTCAGAAAACGCAAAAAAGTAAAAATTGAACTTTTCATGATTTTGAGCCTTTGCGGAGCCCCTTAAGCAAGGACCTTGAAATAATTTGTCAACATCAGTTCAATTACGTGGTTTGCTGCAAAATGCCTTTCTGTAAAGCATTATATACAGTATATGCAGATTTTCGACGTTTGTGTGTGAAAACAGGCCTGCGTTCCCACGTGGCACTAGATAGCCACGTGCGCGTAGCATTAATGCAGTTAGTTAGGCGCGTTATTGGTGCATAAAATGTGCCGCGGTTCTGTTTAAATTCCCCCGTGTCGGTGGAAAACACGCGCCGTCGTGTTCCTAGCTTTGTACGGTCCTTAAACACTCTAACGACACACATTTCATTAACACCATTCTAATTAATCCAACAGTACTTATATTTTGCAAAGGATGGAGATGTTAAAAAAAAACAATTTTGCCTCTTACTTTGTACTAACTCTTTGATATTCTAGAAATTGGCGAGTAAAGACCTGAATTCGATATTTAACGAAAGTAATCAACGTCCATTGTATTACACAATTAACTAGAATTTATTCTATGCAGATTCTTAGTTCTTAGGTGAACGCGACCTTTCAAAATAACAATAATCATTTTCAATGACCACATCTTACCAAAAACTTCGTCAACGCACAAATTGATCTCTCCAGCTCTTCGTCCTTTACTCCGTTCCGTTATTGTTCTTCTTCGGGGCATAGAGAAGTCGTAACTATTGAAAACGAAGAGACTTAAAGTTTAGGAGCTTACTTCACCTTTTATGGTAACGGCGGCAAATGAGGGCAAAGTTAGTTACGTTTATTCTTAGATAACCCAAAAGCCCTTTTTCTCACGATCGGGTAGATGCATCAGCTGTGTCGCATATGCGGTGTAGAAAAATTAAGCTTCTCGTCACTGCAATCCAAAGATTCGGGCATATACGTAACATACTTCGACACTCACCAAATCACTCCTCAAAACCTATGCGGTATTTCCTGTTGATGTAGAATCGTGAAAAATGTCTCAAGCACGGTTCCGCAGTACAAGTGAAGTAAAAAGTCTGGAACTTGTTAAATCATACAACATAAAAAATACCTTATTGTCGTTTGAACATAGACTGCATTCATCAATCGTCGAAAGTATAACACACGAATATTACTGCATGAAAACATATAATTTAAGTTGAAGTCATTTTTTTATAGGTAAATAAAAACTGTTTTATTAAATCTTCTGTCTCTACATATATAAATTGAAGTCCCTTTGTCGATTGTCTTGTATGTCCGGGCTAGTCCGAGGAACTATGTAAGGATTTTAATGCGGTCTTGGAATTGTTGAAAACCAGCAAAAGTAGTTGAAATTCTGGATTTCGACGATAGTTGCGCTACATGTATATAAATACAGAAGAGCCGAAGAAACTGGTAGACCTGACTAATCTCGTATAGCACCCCCGCGAGCAAGCAGAAGTGCCGCAACACGACGTGGCATGGACTCGATTAATGTTTGAAGTAGTGCTGGAGGGAACTGACACTATGAATCTTGCAGGGCTGTCCATAAATCCGTAAGAGTACGAGGGGGTGGAGACCTCTTCTGAACAGCACGTTGCAAGGCATCCCACATATGATCAATAATGTTCATGTCTGGGGAGTCTGGTGGCCAGCGGAAGGGTTGAAACTCAGAAGAGTGTTCCTGGAGCCTCTCTCTCTCTCTCTCTCTCTCTCTCTCTCTCTATTCGTTTAGTCTGTTCCGACTCTTCGTGACCCCATGAACCAAATCACGCCACTTTTTCCTGTCTTGCACTTTCTCCCGTAGACCTTCCAGGTTGGAACCCATTGCTTCTGTGATGCCATCGATCCATCTCATCCTCTGACGTCCTCTTCTTCTAGTTCCTTCAATCTTCCCCAGCATTAATGTTTTTTTCCAGCGAGGCATACCTTCGAATTGTGTGTCCAAAGTAGGTCAGCTTTTGTTTTAACATTAGACCTCCCAGGGAGAAATCTGGTTTTATTTGCTCCAATATTGATCTGTTGGTTCTCTTTGCAGTCCATGGTACTCGAAGAAGTTTCCTCCAACACCACAATTCGAAGGAGTCAATTCTTCGCCGTTCAGCCTTTCTAATGGTCTGGCTTCGCTCAGCTCAAAATGCTCCTGGAGCCACTCTGTAGCAATTCTGGACGTGTGGGGTGTGACATTATCCTGCTGGAATTGCGCAAGGCCGTCGGAATGCACGATGGACATATATGGATGCAGGTGATCAGAGAGGATGCTTATGTACGGGTCATCTGTCAGAGTCGTATCTAGATGTATCAGGGGTTCCATATGACTCCAACTGCACACGCCCCACACCATTACAGAGCCTCCACCAGCCTGAACAGTCCCCTGTTGACATGCTGGCTCCAGTGATTCATGACGTTGTCTCCATACCCGACACGTCCATCCATTCAAAACGATTTGAAACGAGACTCGACCGACCAGGCAACATGTTTCCAGTCATCAAAAGTCCAATGTCAGTGTTGACGGGCCCAGGCGAGGCGTAAAGCTTTCTGTCGTACAGTCATCAAGATTACACGAATAAGCTTTCGGCTCTGAAAGCCCATATCGATTATGTTACCTTGAATGGTTCCCATGGCGACACTTGTTGATGGCCCAGCATTGAAATCTGCACAAATTTGCGGAAGGGTTGCACTTCTGTTCAAATGGTTCAAATGGCTCTGAGCACTATGTGACTTAACTTCTGCCGCGCGGGATTAGCCGAGCGGTCTGAGGCGCTGCAGTCATGGACTGTGCGGCTGGTCCCAGCGGAGGTTCGAGTCCTCCCTCGGGCATGGGTGTGTGTGTTTGTCCTTAGGATAATTTAGGTTAAGCAGTCTGCAAGGGAGTGATGACCTTAGCAGATAAGTCCCATAAGATTTCACACACATTTTTGAACTTAACTGCTAAGGTCATCAGTCCCCTAGAACTTACAACTACTTACACCTAACTAACCTAAGGACATCACACACAGCCATGCCCGAGGCAGGATTCGAACCTGCGACCATAGCGGCCGCGCGGTCCCAGACTATAGCGCCTAGAACGGCTCGGCCTCCCCGGCCGGCTGCACTTCTGTCACGTTGAACGACTCTCTGCAGTCATCACTGATCCCGTTCTTGCAGCACCTTTTTCCGGCCGCAGCGATATCTAAGATTTGATGTTTTACCAGATTCCTGATGTTGACGGTACACTCGTGAAATGGTCTAACGGGAAAATCCCCACTTCATCGCTAGCTCGGCGATGCTGTGTCCAATAGTTCGTGCGCCAACTATAACACGACGTTCAGACTGACTTTAATCTTGATAACCTGCCATTGTAGCAGCAGTATGCGATCAAACAACTGCGCCAGACACTTGTTGTCTGTTTACATACCTCTGTCTTTAAATGCGCATGTACAGGGTGTTTCAAAAATGACCGGTATATTTGAAACGGCAATAAAAACTAAACGAGCAGCGATAGAAATACACCGTTTGTTGCAATATGCTTGGGACAACAGTACGTTTTCAGGCAGACAAACTTTCGAAATTACAGTAGTTACAATTTTCAACAACAGATGGCGCTGCGGTCTGGGAAACTCTATTTTCCACATATCCACCATGCGTAGCAATAATATGGCGTAGTCTCTGAATGAAATTACCCGAAACCTTTGACAACGTGTCTGGCGGAATGGCTTCACATGCAGATGAGATGTACTGCTTCAGCTGTTCAATTGTTTCTGGCGGCACACCTGGTCTTTCAAGTGTCCCCACAGAAAGAAGTCACAGGGGTTCATGTCTGGCGAATAGGGAGGCCAATCCACGCCGCCTCCTGTATGTTTCGGATAGCCCAAAGCAATCACACGATCATCGAAATATTCATTCAGGAAATTAAAGACGTCGGCCGTGCGATGTGGCCGGGCACCATCTTGCATAAACCACGAGGTGTTCGCAGTGTCGTCTAAGGCAGTTCGTACCGCCACAAATTCACGAAGAATGTCCAGATAGCGTGATGCAGTAATCGTTTCGGATCTGAAAAATGGGCCAATGATTCCTTTGGAAGAAATAGCGGCCCAGACCAGTACTTTTTGAGGATGCAGGGACGATGGGACTGCAACATGGGGCTTTTCGGTTCCCCATATGCGCCAGTTCTGTTTATTGACGAAGCCGTCCAGGCAAAAATAAGCTTCGTCAGTAAACCAAATGCTGCCCACATGCATATCGCCGTCATCAATCCTGTGCACTATATCGTTAGCGAATGTCTCTCGTGCAGCAATGGTAGCGGTGCTGAGGGGTTGCCACGTTTGAATTTTGTACGGATAGAGGTGTAAACTCTGGCGCATGAGACGATACGTGGACGTTGGCGTCATTTGGACCGCAGCTGCAACACGGCGAACGGAAACCCGAGGCCGCTGTCGGATCACCTGCTGCACTAGCTGCGCGTTGCCCTCTGTGGTTGCCGTACGCGGTCGCCCTACCTTTCCAGCACGTTCGTCCGTCACGTTCCCAGTCCGTTGAAATTTTTCAAACAGATCCTTTATTGTATCGCTTTTCGGTCCTTTGGTTACATTAAACCTCCGTTGAAAACTTCGTCTTGTTGCAACAACACTGTGTTCTAGGCGGTGCAATTCCAACACCAGAAAAATCCTCTGTTCTAAGGAATAAACCATGTTGTCTACAGCACACTTGCACGTTGTGAACAGCACACGCCTACAGCAGAAAGACGACATACAGAATGGCGCACCCACAGACTGCGTTGTCTTCTACATCTTTCACATCGCTTGCAGCGCCATCTGTTGTTGAAAATTGTAACTACTGTAATTTCGAAAGTTTGTCCGCCTGAAAATGTACTGTTGTCCCAAGCACATTGCAACAAACGGTGTATTTCTACCGCTGCTCGTTTAGTTTTTATTGCCGTTTCAAATATACCGGTCATTTTTGAAACACCCTGTAGTTTGGCTGGCTCTGAGCACTATGGGACTCAACTGCTGTGGTCATAAGTCCCCTAGAACTTAGAACTACTTAAACCTAACTAACCTAAGGACATCACACACATCCATGCCCGAGGCAGGATTCGAACCTGCGACCGTAGCAGTCGCACGGTTCCGGACTGCGCGCCTAGAACCGCGAGACCACCGCGGCCTGCCCCTGTAGTTTCTTTGGCTCTTCAGTGTAAAAGTAAGAAGGGTAGCCTGTAAGAAGTAGGAACTGTGCTGCATTTCGGAGCAAGATAAAAAAAATTCCCGGCAGCCTTCCTGGAGAGAGCGCTTCGATTATGGAACGTTCCAACGAATAGCAAACCTGCGCCGTCCTGCTCCTCGTATTCTCGACAAGTCCCCACCCTGCGCCAATGCGCTTTGACGAGAAAGAAATATGGCGGCTCGCGTACGGCTTTCATCGGCTCCAAGTAGGCCGGCGAAAACAGAGCCACCGTCCGGCGGAGTCCGCTACTCAAAGCCGGGCCCAGCAAAAAGCCTTTTAGGGCGAAGGGCCGCCGCCAACTCCGGCCATAAATATTCATCGGGGGCCGAAATTAGGTCCTCCAGTCGGGCTGCTGGAGGCTCCAGAACTGCGCCCGGCGGCTAATGCCCTCCTCTGCTCTCCAGCGAGCAAACTCCTCACAATACTTTTCGTGCGCGGCTGCTCCGGGCCGCTCGAGTATCGCAAACATTTACGTCGACGCTCTCCGAGGCGAGCTAGCGCGGTCGAAAAGCGCTTAAGGCGTAATATTTGCTGCGGTGCTGCTTACCTGTTTTTCGTGTGGGTTCTCCGCGCCCAATCTTCAACATCATCTTCTTCAGTCGGTGGACTAATCTGATGCCTTACAATAGAGCGCGGTCGCCGCTATCTGCCGGGCCAAAATTGGAAAGCACAATCCCGAGCCGGCGGGAGTGGCCGTGCGGTTCTAGGCGCTACAGTCTGGAACCGAGCGACCAATACGGTCGCAGGTTCGAATCCTGCCTCGGACATGGATGTGTGTGATGTCATTAGGTTAGTCAGGTTTAATTAGTTCTAAGTTATAGGCGACTGATGACCTCAGAAGTTAAGTCGCATAGCGCTCAGAGCCATTTTTGAACCACAATCCCGGTCACGTGAGGCAGGGCAAACCGCGCCGTGTCTGTCATCACGCACGTCGAGACTTCGGCTCCAGTTTTGCATAACTGAATTCAACAAGTGATTTCAACAATTAACCCTCTCAGAGTTAAAATTTATTTTGCATAAATGTTCAAAGTGTGCGAATTCCTAAGGAACCGAAACGCTGATGTCATTGGTCCCTATACTCACACACTACTTAAACTAACTTACGCTAAGAACAACACACACACTTATGCCCGAGGGAGGACTCGAACCTCCGGCGGTAGAAGCCGCGCAATCCGTGACATGGCGCCTCTACCCGGGCGGCTATTTTGTATATATTTGAAAAACAAAACCTCAAAAACTGTCTTCATTTGCCATGAATAATATCATTTTCATTTTAAAAAATTTTGACCGACTTTGAAGATCGGTGTAGTGGGACAGATAGGACCCAGTAAACTAACTACACGGAAGCGCCAGAGAAACTGGTAGAGGTACATTACATGTAAACAGGCAGAATACGGCGCTGCAGTCGGCAACACCCATACAGGGTGGTACATTGAACGTGACCGGGCCAAATATCGCACGAAATAAGCGTCAAACGAAAAAACTACAAAGAACGAAACTTGTCTAGCTTGAAAGGGGAAACCAGATCGCGGTTTGATTGGCCCGCTAGATGGCGCTACCATAGGTCAAACGGATATCAACTGCGTTTTTTTAAAATAATAACCCCCATTTTAATACATATTCGTGTAGCACGTAAAGAAATATGAATGCTTTAGTTGGACCACTTTTTTCGCTTTGTGATAGATGGCTCTGTAACAGTCACAAACATATGGCTCACAATTTTAGACGAACAGTCGGTAACAGATAGGTTTTTTAAATTAAAATACAGAACATCGGTTCGTTTGAACATTTTATTTCGGTTGTTCTAATGTGACACATGTACCTTTGTGAACTTATCATTTCTGAGAACGCATGCTGTTAGAGCGTGATTACCTGTAAATACCACATTAATACAATAAATGCTCAAAATGATGGCCGTCAACCGCAATGCATTTGGCAATACGTGTAACGACATTCCTCTGAACAGCGAGTAGTTCGCCTTCCGTAATGATCGCACATACGTTGACAATGCGCTGACGCATGTTGTCAGGCGTTGTCGGTGGATCACGATAGCAAATATCCTTCAACTTTCCCCACAGAAAGAAATCCGAAGACGTCAGATCCGGTGAACGTGCGGGCCACGGTATTGGTGCTTCCACGACCAATTCCCCTGTTATGAAATATGCTATTCAATACCTCTTCAACCGCACGCGAGCTATGTGCCAGACAGCCATCATGTAGGAAGTACATCGCCATTCTGTCATGCAGTGAAACATCTTGTAGTAACATCGGTAGAACAGTACGTAGGAAATCAGCAAACATTGCACCATTTAGATTGCCATCGATAAAATGGGGGCTAATTATCCCTTCTCCCATAATGCGGCACCATACATTAACCTGCCAAGGTTTCTGATGTTCCACCTGTCGCATCCATCGTGGATTTTTCGTTGCCCAATAGTGCATATTATGCCGGTTTACGTTACCGTTGTTGGTGAATGAGGCTTCGTCGCTAAATAGAACGCGTGGAAAAAATCTGTCATCGTCCCGTAATTTCTCTTGTGCCCAGTGGCAATTCCTGGTGCATAGAAATATGGTACAGGTGCAATCGATTGTGATGTAGCATTCTCAAGACCGACGTTTTTGAGATTCCCGATTCTCGCACAATTTGTCTGCTACTGATGTGCGGATTAGCCGCGACAACAGCTAAAACACCTACTTGGGCATCATTTATTTGTGGCAGGTCGGGCTTGACGTTTCACACATGACTGAACACTTCCTGTTTCCTTAAGTAACGTAACTATCCGGAGAACGGTCCGGACACTTCGATGATGTCGTACTGAGCGGCATACATAGCACACGCCTGTTGGGCATTTTGATCACAATAGCCATATATCAACACGATATCGACTTTTCCGCAATTGGTAAACGGTCCATTTTAACAAGGGTAATGTATCACGAAGCAAATACCGCAATACCGTCAGTTAAATTTTGATAACCTGCCACTGTATCAGCAGTAACCGAACTAGCAACTGTGTCGGACACTTGTTGTCTTATACAGGGTGGTCCATTGATAGTGACCGCGCCAAATATCTCACGAAATAAGCATCAAACAAAAAATTACAACGAACTAAACTTGTCTAGCTTGAGGGGGGAAACCAGATGGCGCTATCGTTGGCCCGCTAGATGGCGCTGCCGTAGGTCAAACTGATATCAACTGCGTTTTTTTTTTAAATAGTAGTACTTAAAGAAATATGAATGTTTTAGTTGGACCACTTTTTTCGCTTTGTGATAAATGGCGCTGTAATAGTCACAGGATTCGAACCTGCGACCGTAGCAGTCGCGCGGTTCCAGACTGAAACGCCTAGAACCGCTCGGCCACTCCGGCCGGCCCGAAGTCTATCGAGGAGATGGCAGCAGTCGCAGGTTAGAATCCTGCCTCGGGCATGGATGTGTGTGATGTCCTTATGTTAGTTAGGTTTAAGTAGTTGTACGTTCTAGGGAACTGATGACCTCAGATGATAAGTTCCATAGTGCTGAGAGCCATTTGAACCATTTGAAAGACTTCGAAACGAGACTCTTCCGACCAGGCAACATGTTTCCAGCCATCAACAGACCAATGCCTGTGTTGACGGGCCCTGGTGTTTTATTTCAGGACACTCATCTACATCTACATCATACTCTCCAAGCCACCTAATGGTGTGTGGCGGAGGGTGCTTTCGGTACCACTACCTGATCCCTCCAAGCCTGTTCCACTCGCCAATAGTGCGTGGGAAGAATGGGTGTCGGTAAGCCTCTGTATTGGCTCTAACTTCTCGACTTTCCTCCTCTTGGTCAATACGAGAGACGTGTGTGGAGGGAAGGTCCTCCTGAAAAGTGCCGTACCGAAATTTCAATGGGAAATCCCTTCATGACGCACAACACCTCTCTTGTAACGTCCGCCAGTGGAGTTCGCCAGCTAAACAATCCCGTGAAGAAACGCGCCGCTCTTCGTTGGATCTTCTCCATCTCCTCTATCAGCTCTACCTGATAGGGATCCCAGATAGATGAAGAATACTCAAGGCACTTCTTTTGCGGATGACTTACATTTCCTTGAGATTCTTTCGATGAATCTGGTTGTGGTGTCTGCTTTTCCCACTATCTGTTTTATGTGGTCATTCCACTTAATGTCGCTCTGGATAGTTACGCCTGGATATTTTACGGCAGACGCTGTCTCCAGCTGTTTGTCATCAATAGTGTAGCTGTACAGTAGTGGATTTCTTTTCCTATGTATGCGCAGTATGTTACATTTATTTACGTTCAGAGTCAACTGCCAGAGTCTGGACCATTCGTCAATTCTCTGCAGGTCGTCCTGCAAATTCTAGCTATCTTATGGCATTGCATCATCTGCGAATTGCCTTAAAGAGCACCTGACGCTTTCTGCTAGATCATTTATATATATTGTAAACAGCAACGGTCCTATCACACTGCCCTGCGGTACTCCGGATTTTACCTTTACATCTGTCGATTTTGTTCCGTTAAGAGCGACGTGTTGAGTTCTAGCAGGAAGAGAGTCTTGAATCCAATCGCAAGTCTGCTCCAATACTCCGTACGCTCGCATTTTTTACATTAAGCGGCAATGTGGGACGGTGTCAAATGCTTTACCGAAATCAAGGAACACGGCATCAGCCTGAGCGCCGTCGTCCAATGCGCTGTGGATCTCATGGAGGAACAGAGCGAGCTGAGTTTCGCAGGATCTCTGCTTGCGGAATGCATGTTGATTTTTATAGAGGAGATGTTCATTTTCGAAAAACGTCATAATTCTTGAGCACAACTCATGTTCCATAATTCTACAACAGAGTGACGCCAACGATATAGGTCTGTAATTGTGTGAATCTTAGGGCCTTTCTTATAAACAGGAATGACCCGCGCTTTTTTCTAATCGTTAGGTACCTTTCGCTGCCAAAGGATCTACGATAAATAACTGCTACAGGGGGAGCAAGTTCTATCGCGTAATCTTTATAAAATCTTATATGGCTCTGAGCACTATGGGACTTAACTGCTGAGGTCATCAGTCCCCTAGAACTCCGTAAACCTAACTAACCTAAGGACATCACAAACATCCATGCCCAAGGTAGGGTTCGAACCTGCGACCGTAGCGGTCACGCGGTTTCTGACTGTAGCACCTATAAAATCTTATAGGATGCCATCTGGTACTGAAACCTTTCTGCTACTAAGCGATTGTAACTGCTTTTCATATACGCAACACAGACAGAACCAGCAGTCAGTTTTGCTCAGCTATAGAATACGACAGCTAAAATATATTTTACACGAGGAAAGAAGTTTTCGAAATTTGCGTATTCAGTTTTCTATTCTACACACACTATTTTATAGGAAGCTTCCATATCTTAAAACTGTGGCGAATTTGTTTACCATGAACACGTTCCGCTTTGTCGAGCAGTAGTTTTCAAATGGTTCAAATGGCTCTGAGCACCATGGGACTTAACTTCTGAGGTCATCAGTCCCCTAGAACTTAGGTTTAAAACTAACTAGCCTAAGAACATCACACACATCCATGCCCGAGGCAGGATTCGAACCTGCGACCGTAGCGGTCACGCGGTTCCTGACTGTAGCACCTATAAAATCTTATAGGATGCCATCTGGTCCTGAAGCCTTTCCGCTACTAAGCGACTGTAGCTGCTTTTCACATACGCAACACAGAGAGAACCAGCAGTCAGTTTTGCTCAGCTATAGAATACGACAGCTAAAATACATTTTACACAAGGAAAGAAGTTTTCGAAATAGGCGTATTCAGTTTTCTCTTATACACACATAATTTGATAGGAAGCTTCCATATCTTACAACTGTGGCGAATTTGTTTACCATGAACACGTTCCGCTTTGTCGAGCAGTAGTTTTCAAATGGTTCAAATGGCTCTGAGCACCATAGGACTTAACTTCTGAGGTCATCAGTCCCCTAGAACTGTTTAAAACTAACTAGCCTAAGAACATCACACACATCCATGCCCGAGGCAAGATTCGAACCTGCGACCGTAGCGGTCACGCGGTTCCAGACTGTGGCACCTATAAAATCTTATAGGACGCCATCTGGTCCTGAAGCCTTTCCGCTACTAAGCGACTGTAGCTGCTTTTCACATACGCAACACAGAGAGAACCAGCAGTCAGTTTTGCTCAGCTATAGAATACGACAGCTCAAATACATTTAACACAGCCGGCCGCGGTGGTCTAGCGGTTCTGGCGCTGCAGTCCGGAACCGCGGGACTGCTACGGTCGCAGGTTCGAATCCTGCCTCGGGCATGGGTGTGTGTGATGTCCTTAGGTTAGTTAGGTTTAAGTAGTTCTAAGTTCTAGGGAACTTATGACCTAAGATGTTGAGTCCCATAGTGCTCTGAACCATTTGATACATTTTATACGAGGAAAGAAGTTTTCGAAATTGGCGTATTCAGTTTTCTCTTCTACACACATTATTTTATAGGAAGCTTCCATATCTAACAACTGTGGCGAATTTGTTTACCATGAACACGTTCCGCTTTGTCGAGCAGTAGTTTTCAAATGGTTCAAATGGCTCTGAGCACCATGGGACTTAACTTCTGAGGTCATCAGTCCCCTAGAACTTAGGTTTAAAACTAACTAGCCTAAGAACATCACACACATCCATGCCCGAGGCAGGATTCGAACCTGCGACCGTAGCAGTCGCGCGGTTCCAGACTGTAGCACCTATAAAATCTTATAGGACGTCATCTGGTCCTGAAGCCTTTCCGCTACTAAGCGACTGTAGCTGTTTTTCACATACGCAACACAGAGAGAACCAGCAGTCAGTTTTGCTCAGCTATAGAATACGACAGCTAAAATACATTTTACACGAGGAAAGAAGTTTTCGAAATTGGCGTATTCAGTTTTCTCTTCTGCACACATTATTTTATAGGAAGCTTCCATATCTTACAACTGTGGCGAATTTGTTTACCATGAACACGTTCCGCTTTGTCGAGGAGTAGTTTCGTCTGTGTGCTTGTTTGCAAATCACTGTTCGCATTGACCCTGTGTCCATAATCATGTTGTACAAATGGAGATGATGTCGTAACTATTGATGACGCCTTTGGCACAGTTGTTTTATTGATCTCCATTGCAGGGTGTAATTTTAGTAAGTAACTAAAAGATTTTGTGCCTGTATTACTCTGGTAATTTTGCGGTTACTTAAGCTTTAGTGTTTTTTCTTTCTCATTTCTGATGCTAAGATTTTGCTAATGAAAGTGTCTTCCTGTGCAGGATTTTTTTACTTGTGATGAAGGTATATTTATATATATACCGAAACCTTGGTCAAGAATTTTAATAAATCTTTATCCTGCAACTGTATTAGCTGTCATCATTTACCGTGAAGAATTTCAACAGATGCTGTTTCAGCCATGTTTAAAATCTTGTCACTCGTGACTTTTCCGAGACTAAATTCCCCTAAACGAGTCCACAGGCAAGCGAAACATTGCCCCAGCTGGTAATTTTGTTATACCCCGAACATTGGGATTAATGCGGTGGAGGGCAGCAATTAAAAATCTGTCATCCGCAGCGAGAGCGTGCGCTAGGGACCTCGAGCCCGGGAACTGGGCAGCAATTACCAGTAGCGCGGTGAAACAGATGGCCGTAATTACGCACCCTATCGGCGGAGATAATCAGCGCCTGTGATTGCTGGCAACAGACCAGGGGGCGCTGCTAAACGCACTCTGCCCGCCGTCGTGATAAACTGTTCAGCGCCCGTGCTCGTAACAGAAACTGCCGCGTTCTGTTGGCACCTGGTGCTGTACGCCTCTCGGTGTGAAATCTCGGTTAAAGGCCTGGCCAGACAGAATCCGGCCTGCCGCTGAGACGGACGGCGCAGCGGTAGGCCGGGCCAGTCAAAAGCGGCCAGGGACGCCACACAGGCAACGGCCGGCCGCAGCGGCTCTTGATGCGTCAGCTGTTACACTGTGGAAAGGGCCGAACCCAATTATTAAGCTTAAAGTGCAAAAATGAGTAAGCTCGCACTAGCGATACGAAATGGCACCAACAAAAGGAGACGTTGGGTGCACGACATTAATAGCAAGAGAGAAAGCTTAGGAGAATACCATCGGCTGTGTATTGATCTAAAGTCTGACGAAGATAGCTTCTTCAAATATTCTCGTTTGTCGCGAGAATGTTTCCGGTCTAAGGCACTGCAGTCATGGACTATGCGACTGGTCCCGGCGAAGGTTCGAGTCCTCCCTCGGGCATGGGTGTGTGTGTTTGTCCTTAGGATAATTTAGGTTAAGTAGTGTGTAAGCTTAGGGACTGATGACCTTAGCAGTTAAGTCCCATAAGATTTCACACACATTTGAACATTTTTGAGAAGGTTTCGAGGAACTGCATCGCCTGATAAAAAGGTAGCACCGCGGAGTGCACAACGAACCGGAGAAAGCCAATTGATACAAGGCAGAGACTAGTCATTTGTTTGAGGTAAGTTTTACCATTTGTGGCCTCTTTGTGCTTCAAACAGAAGTCGTATAATTTATTCCATTTCAGTTTTGCAGTATCATATGAAAGGTTTGGCGGAAGAAAGTGCTATCCCACAACATAGTTACGAGTGGAGTGATAAATTTATCTGCAGTGTTTACGAATACAGCAAGCGATAGTAACATCTAGTTCCGTATGTCCCGCTAGAGAGAACTTTCAACTTAATAGATTGTTTTGTTTCATTGTATTCATAACATTGTCATTGAATTTAAACAAACATATCTCTGGTCGTTAACTTATCTATTCGCTCTATCGGCATAATTGATTTTAATCTTTTCCATATACTTGACTACAGGCGACAGTCACCAGACCATAGCTTTTTCTTTTCGGTTAGGACGTTCAACACTCTCAGATATTGTGAAACAAGTGTGCCAGGCAATAAGGGCTGTTCTACAGCCCAAGTATTTTCCTACCCCTACAACAGAGATGTGGAAGAAATCTGAAGAAGGATTTATAGAACTGGCGGTTTCCGAACTGCCTTGGAAATACAGACGGAAAGGCTGTCAGGTTAAAATGCCTGGAGGATGGTGGATCCCAGTTCTTCTGTTACAAACAGTTCTTTTCACTAGTTCTCCTGGCGATCGTTGATCGATACTACCGAGTTTACAGTAGTTGATATTGAAAGTTATGGACGCCACAGTGAAAACACTCTTTAGCTTTCTATCAAGAGTATATCGAGGGCAAAAGTATTCTACCTCCAAATCAGGATCGCGTGTATCATACAAAAAGTTGTATTCTCTCACCTCCCCTCACCTTTCTGTGTGCGTGCACTACGAGCTGCAAGACAAAAACCGCCTCACGCCGTTGCTTCTAGTGTGACAGCAGAGCAGTTGAGTGCGCCAACAGAGGCAAGCAGCCGCTCCGGCTTGCGGCGAATCTGTAATCTGTGACAACCCGGCGGCGGCCGGTGCGTCAGAGCCGCAGTCTGTGTGACCGCCGCCATGCAGTAACGAGCGATTCAACAGTGCGGCCTGCCGGCTGCGGTTCAAGGCCACAGGCCGGACAGCCAGGCCGCATTCTGTCTGGCCAGGCCTTAAAGTACACCTTGCAGCAACCGATGACTGCGGCCGCAGAAAACTACCTAACTACGCTGTCCAGTCTGAACACCTGTCAGAAGCCAGAATAACCACCTTTTGCAGGGCGGACCGCTCCAAGACGTGCGGGTAGAGCGTCAGTAGGGGTTCTGACACGTGCGGTCTTAACCGAAAGATTGAATGGGGTGCAGGTGAACCGTGGCGCGCAGGTGGGAACGATGCAGTTGAAAGACTCGTCCTTACTAGAGATGGGCAAACTCGTTCATCGTTGGGAACTGTGGTGTGCGTACTGTAAGATCTTCAGTACACACACCATCAGATTATTTGACATGTCGCTCTAACGAAGTAGGCGAGTGTCAACAATATGTCTCGTGGTCTTATCGTGTCGTGTTTATCTTCTGCCATTAGGTCACACGATAGAAATGCCGCTTGCACCCTTAGAGTAGCAGATGGACGGTGACCAACTTTAAACAGAACTTAATTAATTTTCACACACATTTATTAAAATAATAACAAGCATAAAAATTACTTAACTTGGTTCTGGATGCTATTTACAATTGACAATATGAAGTTCATTTGGTATTGGTACGTTAATCTTATTCTCACATATATCTCTGATACTTGACAAAAGTGTCTATACGTTTATCTTCATTGCAATGTACAGGAATACGATAATCTTACTAGGCGCAGACTGAAACTTGACTATAGGCTGGTACATACAAATGTAGAACTCGTACAGACTGTTGCAGACAAATGGAGACTGGTACAAACTGATGTAGACAAATGCAGACTGACTAATCGGAGGTCTGCACACTCGTTATAATATCTCGCGCATCAGGTATTAATGCGCGAATGTGAACCGCGAGGAGAAAAGGTTCTACGTTAGCAGCAATCTCATTGGCTGCGTTGCATATTAATACGTGGATCGGCGGAAGCAGAATTTGGTCCGTCTCTAAGGCAGCGCCATCTCGTAGTGTGGAGATGGACAAGCGCTGCGCCTGCGCTGTTGTGCTTCGTGGGACGCGCTCTAGTGGGAAAAGTGTGTACATGCTGACTACGCGGAACTATGTACACAACAGGAACTACAGTCCAAGTCTTTTATCTTGGTGGCTCGCGCATGTCCGACCAGACGCGGGAGATTGCTGTGTTGCCAGTTGCAAACGACGCACGCCCCAAGAGAAGCAGCGCCATAGTATAGTATAGTTCGCAAGCTTACGTTTAGGGGGGAGCGCGCAGTTTATGAAGTAAAGCCACCACGGCCGCATTAACCCTTTCGCTGCTACAGAGACGTGCTCCCCGCATTCCACACTGTGCGCGATTTTATCATCACTGCACTGCTCGCCTGTGCAGACACGTGGTGTTCAAACTGCTTTCACACACTTATCATTTGTTTTCACAAAAACTATTTGGCCCAAAAATTTGATTTTTACGCATCTTCTTGACCGATACCTTCCCCCCATAAATGACTTAATTTTGTTTCGATGTTCAACGCAGTTATTATGCAGCATTATATATAGTAAACCATTGCACGAAATTTTGAAGAGTTTGCAGAGGTAAAAGTCCATAGAGTATACTTTCCGTATGGTCGATTTTAGTTGCCACAATGTTGAGAATGAAACGTGGACAAGATACCGAAATTTCATATAAAATTTACTGTATAACAATATCTCATTTAAGTACCAGATAGGTGTAGTATGTAATATTGAGAAATATTGTGTCTTTCGCGACTGTAATAAAAGTTTTATTTATACCAGTCATTTCGCTTTTTTGTAAAAAGTGCTGATTAAATAAAAGTTGGCAAAGTACACAAAACTGAATTGTGGACATAATAAAACATAGAAACTAAAATATATTGTCAGTGAGGCGAAGTGCGCAAACAATTTATGTTTGTCACAATGGACAGTAAATACTTGCCAAAACATAGATAAGTCGATGAAAATATTGTATATCATGATGCTGCCAAAGCAGCGAAGCAAAGAATTGCGTCAGACAATCAAGTAGCTCGGCAACGTACGAGCCGAAATTCTGCTTTAAATAATACTTTTAATACTGTAGCAAAAGAATATATCTCAACATGAATAGTAAAACAGTGACTGCGGAAGAGAAGAAATACAAACAAAACAGATAACATGAATATTGCGTGTGTGCATTTTCATTGTTTTTAACTGCTGTGAAAAGAAATATTGGAGGACAAAATTAGAAAAACCGAAAACTTATTATGATTATAATGAAGAGACAAAGCACTAGAAATTTCAAAAAATTACATTCAAACGAATAAAATTCATGAAGTAAGACACTTCGATATTGTTTTTAAATAAAGAAAATATTAAGCACCAAACAAGGTTTGAACTCAAAACCTTTCGCTTAGCAGTCAAATACATTAACCATAATGCTAAAGCAGCTCGTCATAAACTCAACTCCTGGAGGACTATAAAATATCACGCAAAGTACCGACAAACACTGTAGGCATGAGTGTGAATTACTCATATTTCGTCGAAGTACAATAGGAAATAAACAATTACCGCTGTTCTTTATTGCGAAAAAGTGGTTCGTGAGAATGATACAAACACCTTTCCTTGCTACGGCCTGAATTAGGAGGCTTTTTGCTTGTTTGGTTTAATTAATTAATAGAACATGAAGCAATTGGTATAAAGAATGCTTTTTCCAAACTTTCTATAAAAGAAAGTCTGCTATCAAGACATTGCTTTTGTTCAATAACTTTATTTATGACTGAACGTTTCTAAAACTGAAGATACTCGTCCGTGCTCTGCACTGCAGTCGATCTCTGGCAATGTGTGGTGTGCGTACTGTAAGACGTTCGGTACACACACCATCAGATTATTTGACTTGTCGCTCTAACGAAGTAGGCGAATGTCAGCAATATGTCTCATGGTCTTATCGTGGCGTGTTTATCTTCTGCCATTAGGTCAGACGATAGAAATGCCACTTGCACGCTTAGAGTAGCAGATTTATTAAAATAATAAAAATCAGAGACATTCCATAACTTGATTCTGGATGCTGTTTACAAATGACAATCTGATGTTCCTCTGGTCTTGGTACGTTAATCTTATTCTCACATATCTCTGATACTTGACAAAGTGTCAACACATTTCTCTTCATGGCTATGTACAGGAATATGATAATCTTATTAGACGCAGACTGAAACTTGACTACAGACTAATGCAGACTAACTAATCGGAGGTCTGTACACTTGTTATAATACCTCGAGTGTTCAGGTATCACTGCGCGAGTGTGACCTGCAAGGAGAAAAGGTTCTACGTTAGCAGTAATCTCATTGGCTGCGTTACATATTAATACACAGATCGGCGGAAGCAGAATTTGGTCCGTCTCTATGGCAGCGCCATCTCGTAGTGTGGAGACGGACGAGTGCTGCGCCTGCACTGTTGTGCTTAGCGGGGCGCGCTCTAGTGGGAAAGTTGTGTACACGCTGACTACGCGGAACTATGTACACAACACAACGTCATTCTCTGTTCATTGGCTGACTGTGTTTTGTGACTTAAGATTCGCCGAACGAACCTAAACTCGGCCGCCGTCGTAAATGACGCGCACTATAGTCCACTGGCGATGGCTCTTTTTTGGGAACCGTTCATTTTTATTGGTCCACCGTTCATTTGTGCTTATTAAATGGTTTTTATGAAAAATTAGTAGCATAGGTGATTGATGATGGAAGGCACCAACAGTGGGCACTTTCCTCCCCCCTGGAGTACAGAGTTTTTATTCATAATAGAATTCACACACACTTGTAATTTTCGTAATTCTGCAAAACATCTCCATAAGCCAACTGTAGCGTTATGTGGCTGATCGCAGTCAAACAATATAAGGTGGCGCACGAAAAACCGGCCCCGGATACAGACAGCTCGCCAGTTACGCAAGATTTGTTAACCGCTACGAGCAGAATACATAAACACGTAATAATTAGGCAGCGTAGAAATAACGGAGAAGCTAATTCAAACAACAACTTCGAAACAATAGATGATGATTGTTGGGCGACAATGAGCAGTCTATGACTCGGGGCCGATGTTTCGTGCGCCACCCTGTACCACTGAAATAATATTGTAAGAATTATCATATTCTCTTTGCAAAATGTGACACCAGACACGCGATTATGGAGCGCGGGCTTCATTCGGTTGTAAGTCGGTCTGCCTTCCATAATAAAGCACATGTTTTTTTACCTTGAATCAAAAAAAGACGGAAAATGGCCACTCGTGTGTGCCGTGACCACTTCTTTTGCAAGGTTAATAACAAAAAAATCTTGCCTTTTTTCAAGTATTTCTTCTGCTGTTTATCAGAATAGTGAAGGAAGCTGATATGCCATTTTGCAACCTGAAAAGGTGTATGTATTACATAACACGTAATTTTTATGCAATTTACGTAATTATAAAATATATTTTAATTACCAGTCATGAACGCTGAATAGAATACCACGAAAAGAACCAGAAGTTCAGAGTTGAAAAAGTTTTGAAGCAGGTCTACACAACTGCCCATTAAAATTGATACACCACGAAGTTGACGTGTTACAGACGCGAAATTTAACTGAAAGGAAGAAGATGCTGTTATATGCAGACGATTAGCTTTTCAGAGCACTCACACAAGGTTGACGCCGGTGGCGACGCCTACAACGTGCTGACATGAGGAAAGTTTCCAACCGATTTCTCATACACAAACAGCAGTTGACCGGCGTTGCCTGGTGAAACCTTGTTGTGATGCCTCGTGTAAGGAGGAGAAATGCGTACCATCACGTTTCCCACTTTGATAAAGGTCGGATTGTAGCCTATCGCGATTGCGGTTTATCGTATCGCGACATTGCTGCTCGCGTCGGTCGAGATCCAATGACTGTTATCAGAATATGGAATCGGTGGGTTCAGGAAGCTAATACGGAACGCTGTGCTGGATCCCAACGGCCTCGTATCACTAGCAGTCGAGATAACAGGCATCTTATCCGCATGGCTGTAACGGATCGTGCAGCCACGTCTCGATCCTTGAGCCAACAGATGGGGACGTTTGCAAGACAACAACCATCTGCACCAACAGTTCGACGATGTTTGCAGCAGCATGGACTATCAGCTCGGAGACCATGGCTGCGGTTAACCTTGATGCTGCATCACAGACAGGAGCGCCTGCTATGGTGTACTCGACGACGAACCTGGGTGCACGAAAGGCAAAACGTCATTTTTTCGGATAAATCTAGGTTCTGTTTACAGCATCATGATGGTCGCATCCGTGTTTGACGACATCGCGGTGAACGCACATTGGTAGCGTGTATTCGTGATCGCCATCACCCGGCGTGATGGTATGGGGTACCATCGGTTACACGTCTCAGTCACCTCTTGTTCACATTGACGGTACTTTTAACAGTGGACGTTACATTTCAGATTTGTTACGGCCCGTGGCTCTACCCTTCATTCGATCCCTGCGAAACCCTACATTTCAGCAGGATAATGCACGACCGCATGTTGCAGGTCCTCTACTGGTCTGTCTGGATACAGAAAATGTTCGACTGCTGCCCTGGCCAGCACATTCTCCAGATCTCTCTCCAACTGAAAACGTCTTGTCAATGGTGGGCGAGCAACTGACTCGTCACAATACGCCAGTCAGTACTCTTGATGAACTGTGGTATCGTGTTGAAGCTGCATGGGCAGCTGTACCTGCACACGCCATCCAAGCTGTGTTTGACTCAATGGCCAGGCGTATCAAGGCCGTTATTACGGCCAGAGGTGGTTGTTCTAGGTACTGATTTCTCAGGATCTATGCACCCAAATTGCGTGAAAATGTAATGGCATGTCAGTTCTAGTATAATATAATGGTCCATTGAATACCCGTTCATCTTCTGCGTTTGTTCTTGGTGTAGCAATTTTAATGGCGAGTAGTGCAGAATGGGCGTGTGCAGCGAACGAAACGAACAACAACCCGATACTGAAGTATGAGCAGTCAGCCGGCAGTGGGACTGCGACGAGTGACGTCTGCGAAGAAAGAAGAGTCCGGGCGTGCGAGACCGAGACCTGGACAGATTGGAACTGGATCGAGGCTGGAACGAGACCGGCCATTTCCCAGTGCTGGTAACTGTAAGTAGAAAGCCGCGACCGAAATTAACTATGAAAGACCGTCCCTTAGAATTCGTTCCTCGCTCGTAACGTTCTTCTTGATGAATCGTTCCTTTGGACCCGTTAGTTTGCGAACGACCCGTCTCTAGTCCTCACCCATGTGCAAGCAAGCGTTGAGCAGTGCCTCGCGCAAACGTCTGCCTGTATGAAACCCGTGCGCAGTAATGCAAAATTTGAAAAAAATGTACAGATGTGTGTGAAATCTTATGGGACTTAACTGCTAAGGTCTTCAGTCCCTAAGCTTACACACTACTTAACCTGAATTATCCTAAGGACAAACACACACACCCATGCCCGAGGGAGGACTCGAACCTCTGTCGGGACCAGCCGCACAGTCCATGACTGCAGCGCCAAAATTTGAAATAATGAAAATCAGTCCAGTTAAGGAAACTAATTGTGTGCACAATGAAAAGTATGTTACTAAAACTCAGTACCGAAGCAGTACGATGCGCAATATGAAGCACAATGTTAAACCAAGAATTCCACGAAAATAGATCAGCGCTGTATTCGGATGGAAATAACAGTTTGAAATTATCAACACTATTCACTGAAACTTAATGTGCTAGCTAGGTCGACAACTAGCAATCTCGACTACACACTGATCAAGAATGCAAGGTGAGATCTGCCCTGAAATAAAACAGACATACCATCTTGTTCGGCAATCACTTTTTGTTGGTTGGTTGATTCGAGGGAGGGGACCAAACAGCAAGGTCATCGGTCTACATCTACGTCTGCATCCATACTCCGCAAGCCACCTGACGGTGTGTGGCAGAGGGTACCTTGAGTACCTCTATCGGTTCTCCCTTCTGTTCCAATCTCGTATTGTTGGTGGAAAGAAGGGTCGTCGGTATGCCTCTGTGTGGGCTCTAATCTCTCTGATATTATCCTCATGGTCTCTTCGCGAGATATACGTAGGAGGGAGCAATATACTGCTTGGCTCCTCGGTGAAGGTATGTTCTCGAAACTTCAACAAAAACCCGTACCGAGCTACTGAGCGTCTCTCCTACAGAGTCTTCCACTGGAGTTTATCTATCATCTCCGTAACGCTTTTGCGTTTACTAAATGATCCTGTAACGAAGCGCGCTGCTCTCCATTGGATTTTCTCTATCTCTTCTATCAACCGTATCTGGTACCGATCCCACACTGGTGAGCAGCATTCAAGCAGTGGACGAACAAGTGTACTGTAACCTACTTCCCTTGTTTTTGGATTGCATTTCCTTAGGATTCTTCCAATGAATCTCCGTCTGGCATCTGCTTTACAGACGATCAACTTTATATGATTATTCCCTTTTAAATCACTCCTAATGCCCACTCCCAGATAATTTATGGAATTAACTGCCTCCAGTTGCTGACCTGCTATATTCTAGCTACATGATAAGAGATCTTTCTTCCTATGTATTCCCAGCACATTACACTTGTCTACATTGAGATTCAATTGCCATTCCCTGCACCATGCGTCAATTCGCTGCAGATCCTCCTTCATTTCAGTACAATTTTCCATTGTTACAACCTCTCGATATACCACAGCATCATCCGCAGAAAGCATCAGTGAACTTCCGATGTTATCCACATCGGATTAGGGAAAAATAGCGAAGGAAATCGCCCGTGTCCTTTCGAAGGAACCATCCCGACATTTGCCTTGAAGCGATTTAGGGAAATCGCGTAAAATCTAAGTCAAGACAGCCGCACGCGGGTTTGAACCGTCGTCCTCCCGAATGCGAGTCCAGTGTGCTAACCACTGCGCCACCCCGCTCGGTACTGTTTCTGTACCTGGAGTACTGACGTTGTCGAAAGCAAATACAGATCAGCAGATTCCGCAGCTAAAAATAAATAACACAGTGTCTTTTTATCAGGTACAGTCTGTTGCTTCGTGTGGCGTAAGGTGCATGCACGAACGAAAAAATTGGAATGGTTCAAATGGTTCAAATGGCTCTGAGCGCTATGGGACTCAACTACTTTGGTCATTAGTCTCCTAGAATTTAGAACTACTTAAACCGAACTAACCTAAGGACATCACACACATCCATGCCCGAGGCAGGATTCGGACCTGCGACCGTAGCAGTCGCACGGTTCCGGACTGCGCGCCTAGAACCGCGAGACGACCGCAGCCGGCGAAAAAATTAAAACTTTACTATGACTCAGGAGGTCAGTTTTACATTAACGAAGATCTTTTTCCAAAAGTCAGACGGTGATTGTTCAGGAAAAGACCGCACGACAATCGAGTACTCTAACAATTTAAAAATTCCTTCGAATTTTTCTCGATCGATAAAATGCGCAAGATAGCGTTATATGTCTGTTTTGATTTCCATAATGAAGTATTCTATATAGCTTCTCCCAGATTCACAGAAAACAGATTATATTCTTTGAAAATCCTAAAAACGCGCTAGCATGCCTAAAATAAGAATGGCTCAGCACCACGCAAGTGACTGACTAACAAGTCAACCACAGATAAAACGAAAAACAGAGTCAAGGATCTTATTAACTTCTCCCACAGTGCGGTCATTCATCTTTGTCCCCTTACAGTGAAGGGAATTATTTACAATACCAGAAAACATACGGAAACCTTACAAATACTTTATTGACCGAACTCCTGCACGACAAATGTCGCTATACACCACCACTGTTTCAGGATCTTAGCCCCGCCATAGATGTATCTGAAATCTAGTACAGTAGGACATCATGCCCTTGCCCTAATAACTAACCGGCAAATATCTATCGCAGACGGACCGTCAACCAACATCCCAAATTGTGGCTGCGAAGAACTCCAAATTTCAACCGAGGCCTGGGCGAAATGTAGTTCTGGCCGAGAAAGGAAGTAACGTAGGCCCATGATTCGGTGCAGTCAGGATACACTTCTAAGTAGAGAAAACTCTTGAGGGGGAGTATAAATGGCCGTTTAATTGAAAAATTTTAATTTTTTTTAAATGCAGAAACGTTATTTGGAATTTACTGATGAATTTGGTGAAGGAGTTATTAAAATTGGTACATGGGAAGTGTATTTATTTTAATTTAATTAGTTACACTGGACATTTTTAGGATTTCATAAACCATTACTCAGTTAAAAATTTAATATGTCAAGAACCATAAGGCAGGCCGGAGTGGCCGTGCGGTTCTAGGCGCTACAGTCTGGAGCCGACCGACTGCTACTGTCGCAGGTTCGAATCCTGCCTCGGGCATGGATGTGTGTGATGTCCTTAGGTTAGTTAGGTTTAAGTAGCTCTAAGTTCTAGGGGACTGATGACCACAGATGTTAAGTCCCATAGTGCTCAGAGTCATTTGAACCATCAAGAACCATGACTGTGATATGATTTAAATCCTAGTGGAGAACGTTGGTAGGGCTGATAAGACATTGGTGATACTTGATTACGTTGTGCATGCGGTATTCATGATATAATGGAGAAATCAGGAGCAAGACTGTTAGAAATCGTCTGCCAGACGATACCATCAATGAAAGATCAGAATACTGTCGTGAAGCTAAAGAAAGCAAATAATCTGGATAGTACGGAAAAGGCTATGAGGGCAGTCCTTTTCCACAAAATATTAACAGATCCACAACCTTCGTCGTGGTCTAGTGGCTAGCTCTGCTGCGTCTGGGTCACAGGGTCCTGGGTTCGATTCCCTGCCGGGTTGAGTATTTTCTCTCCCCGGAGTCTTTGTGTTGTCCTCATCATTTCATCATCATCATCATCATTCGTGACAGTGGCTACATTGGACTGTGTAAGAAAGACTGCGAAAAAGTTGGGCCTTTGAACGGGCTCTAATGGCCGCGCAGTTGAGCGCACCACAAAACAATCATCATCATCACAACCATTGTTTAAACGAGTGGTGTAACTATAAAAAAAGCATGAATCAGCTGGAACTTGAGACAAGTTCACCCACAAGAGCTCTTTACTAAGGCTGCTATGTTGGCTGTAGGGCCAGTATATGACGATCTGGCAAATCCAGATCTACTGGAGAAATGTATATATGCAGACTGAACTGAGGAAGGCCGGGCCTCGAACCTGGGTCTTTTGCTCACTAGGCAGATGTGCCAACCGCTACGACGCCCTGACGAAGTGGCTCTGCACAAATGCACGGACTCCCCTAGTTTCATATATTGCGGAAGTGTCTGATAGGGAAAACACAAAATGCGAATGAGTCATTCAACAATATTCTGTGGACAAGATGTCTACAATTGTATTTGTGGGGTACCATATATTGAAACTTGCCGTATGTGACGCAATCATCACATTTAACGATGGTAGTACTGGTAGACTGACAGTCTTGCAGGAATTGGGAGTGAACGCTGGTTGGAATAAGAGAGTCTTACTGGAGGGACTAGACAAGGAGCGAGTCGGAAGACTGAACTACAAACCCAAAATGTGTCCAGAGAGGCAAAAGTTTTGAAGCGGATGTGTTCGGAGAATGTAGAAGACATACTGCAGTTCCTTTGCGTTTTACCTGTTGTTTCTATTAAAAGGTGAGATTTGATTTAAATTAATTTGTACTTTCAATTGCTGATTTTTTTTCCCCCCTGCAGACAAATGTTCCGTTTTCTCTGGAAGTATAGATGACAAAGTGTTGACTTTTTTTACAATGCTTGAAAATTAAACAAAAGACTGTAATAAAACAAATACAGCAGAAAAAAACACTCTGTCCTAGGGTAAATGAAACTGAACTCCTCCCGATCATGCCATCAAGGCCTAGCGTCACCGACCGGCCGCCATGTCATCCTCATCATCCTCTTATCCGTCACTGAATGCGGACACGGAGGGGCATGTGGTCAGCACACCGCTCTCCCGGCCGTATGTCAGTTAACGAGACCGGAGCCGCTACTTCTCAGTCAAGTAGCTCCTCAGTTTGCCTCACAAGGGCTGAGTGCACCCCGCTTGCCAACACCGCTCGGCAGACCGGCTGGTCACCCATCCAAGTGCTGGCCCAGCCCGACAGCGCTTAACTTCGGTGATCTGACGGGAACCGGGGTTACCACTGTGCAAGACCGCTCGATCCTCGGATAAACAGTTCAACCAAAGTAGAGGAGTAAGTACATGAAGGATGTATAAGTAAACTGCAAAAGTTTCAATACATTGCATGACGTAGTACTTGAGAAAATGGCTTAGTAAAGTAGGAAATGTAACAGTATTGCTACAAGAAATCAATTCAAACACATTACATAGCATATAAACAGTGTTAAAGATGGCGCTTGATATGCCTGCTTCGCACTGTCACGTAAATGCACGGATACTACGGTAAGCGACGCGACCTAACATCGTTTACTTGCTTAACGAAATATGGAGGTTTGCCTGAACAGTAACACCTTCTGATGCGCATTTCCGTTCGGGAACACATCCGTGATCTTTACCGGTGTCACAATTGTTCAAATTATCCTCCAATTCGTAGAGTTCTTTCCTGGATAGCACATTCTTGGCGACGACCGCTTGTAACATTTACCATTGTTTACTTGCACACATAGTGCCAAAGTCGCCACTAGCTAGAATCTGAATTTCGAGATGGATCTGCAACCCTCGGGTTATCGTGGAACTTTCAACTGGTAGGAGTTACAATGTTTTGCATGCAGCTCAGTTTCCATTTTGGATTCGGGTAAAATGTAGGAACATTTGAGGCAGTACTGACCCTACGCCTTCTCTCAGAAGGTAGATTAAAGAAAGGCAAATCTGCGTTTACAATATTTGTAGACTTTGAGAAATTTTTGGCAGTGTTGACTGGAATACTCTCTTCGAGATTCTGAAGTCAGCAGAGGTAAAATAGAGGGGGTGAAACGCTATTAACAAATTGTGCAGAAAGCAGACGGCAGTTATGAGAGTCGAGAAGTAAGAAAGGGAAGATGTGGTTGAGAAGGAAGTGAAATAGGGTTGTAGACCCTATGTTATTCAATCCGTATATTGAACCATCAGTAAGGGAAACCAAAGAAATATTTGCTGTAGGAATTAAGCTTCAGAGAGAAGAGATAATAACTTTTTGCCAGTGACACTGAAATTTTGTCAGTCAGCAGAGGACTTGGACAATGTCTTGAAATGAGGACATAAGAGGGACATCAACAAAAGCAAAACAAGAATAATGGAATGTGATCGAAGCAGAAGGAAATACATTAGGAAACGAAATAAAGTACTAGATCAGTTTTCTTATTTGGGTAGTGTAACAACTGATGACGGGTGAAGTAGAGATGATTTAAAATATAGACTGACAATGGCAAGAGAGGTGTTGGCAGGAAGAAAATTTTCTAAACATCGAATATACATTAAAGAGCCAAAGAAACTGGTAGACATGCCCAATGTAGTGTAGGCCCCCTCGAGCACGCAGAAGTGCCGCAACATTGCATGGACTCGACTTATGTCTGACGTAGTGCAGGAGGGAATTTACACCGTGAATCCTGCAGGGCTGTCCATAAATCCGTAAGAGTACAAGGGGGTGGAGATCTCTTCTGAACATCACGTTGCAAAGCATCCCAGATATGCTCAATAATGTTCATGTCTGGGGAGTTTGGTGGCCAGTGGCAGTCTTTAAACTTAGGAGAGTGATCCTGGAGCCACTCAGTAGCAATCGTGGACGTGTGAAGTGTCGCATTGTCCTGCAGGAATTGCACAAGTCCTTCTGAATGCACAATGGACATGAATGGATGTAAGTGATCGGACAGGATGCTCACATACGTGTCACCTGTCAGAGTCGTATCTAGACGTATCACGGAACCTATATCACTCCAAATGCAAACGCCCCACACCATTCCCAGCTTGAACCATCCGCTGACATGCAGGGTCCATGGATTCATGAGATTGTTTCCATACCCGTTCAAGTCCATCTGCTCGATACAATTTGAAACAAGACTCTTCTGACCAGAAACATGTTTCCAGGCATCACCAGTCCAATGCCGCAGTTAACGGGCACAGGCGAGGCGTAAAGCTTTGTGCCGAGCAGTCATCAAGTGTACACGAGTGAGCCTTCGGCTCCGAAAGCCCAGATCAGTGATGTTGAATGGGTCGTAAGCTGACACTTGTCGGCCAAGCGTTGAAATCTGCAGCAATTTGCGAAAGGTTTGCAGATCTTTCACATTGAACGATTCTCTTCAGTCGACGTTGGTCCCGTTGGAACGTCCCCTTTGAACAATTCTACAAGACTGCTTAAACTGATACACAATATTTTTTCTTTTTTTTTTTTTTTTTTAGCGCAACGCAATCTGACTTTCAAAAATCCCTACGAAAGAATGGCCCTGACTAACATTAACCTATACGTTTCACAAATCACTTACCTCACAAAAATCTTCGCTGCTCAAGCTACTGCAATACAGCGAGCGCCACTACTGCCAGCTAAATAAAAGATTCAAACTATGGAAGGCACTAACTACTGATAGGGATAGTTGGCAAATGAAAGATATTAATAGAGAACAAACAATGTATTTACCTTGATATCATCATATATAAATATAGCAGTTCATGCCAAATTACAAATCTCCGCCATCTCTCTCCCCACATCCACCACTGCTGGCGGCTCACCTCCAACTGCGCAACGCTACGCGCTGTTCACATCCAGCTGCCGCTGCCCAACACTACAATGGCAGACAACAATGCAAACTAGCCACAGACTGCACACAGCACAGCCAGTGATTTTCATACAGAGCGCTACGTAACGTTGCCAATAAGAAAACATAAACAGCCTACTTACATAGAGAAAACATAAACAGCCTACTTACATAGCCCCCATGCTCCCCACAAAAAATTTTACAAATTTTTTTTGGGCAGTGGCCAATAATGATTTGATAAAATTTTTCATAATTACAATAACAAAGAAATCAAAAGCACACACTTATTGATACAATGTTGGTCAAAAGCTAAAATTTTCTCACAGTCCATAAAGACAGTCCTCATCATTATCACAGTAAAATTGCAGTGTTTTTTTCAAAGTCTGAGCAGTAAAGGAAAACGCACACAGAAGTAGTGGATTTCCATGCAATCTTGAAGAAGTAGTGTTGTCCTTCCAACGGAATGACAGTGCTGACTCTTGACATGCATACAGGTAATGGGCCACAACAGAGCAAACCCACAGCAGAGTCAGTCGAAATTTTGAAGAGTATTGGTAGGTAGGTCATCACAGAGCAGACCCACTGTAGTCCTGGTAGAGATTACGGTATTGGTGGGCCACCAGAGGTGCAGACCCACTGCAGTCCTTGTAGAAATAATGGTATTGAAGGATCATCAAAGATGTAGACCCACTGTAGTCCTTGTAGAAATAATGGTATTGGTGGGCCATCAAAGATGCAGACCCACTGTAGTCCTTATAGAGATGGCCAGCAGCCATGTGTTGTGACTGTGCAGGTGCACAGTCACCATCGAAGAGTCTTGCGGATAATATAGCAAGTCCATATACCACCACTTGTGCACTCACAAAGTTTTTGAAATTGTCCTTAGAACCAGCAATGCTGTTATCCAGTCCCTTGCTGAGCTATTAACACACGTGCAAACACTAACAGTCCCAACTTCTCACATATTGTCCATATACTATGACCAACAGAAACGTGTGCAGTGAAATGTAACTAACAAGTTAATAATATCATGAACTGGTGACAATTACAATTTTATAACATAAGAATACAATAACAAAGGTACAAAATACATCATTAAAAACATAACAATACAGATAACATTTGTAGTACCGGCTTTACAACAGAATAGAAATAAACATATACATCAGTGGAATTATGACATGAGTACATACATAAAAGATCACAATAACTTTTGAAACATCAACTTCACACATGAGCATTAAACAGAACAGAATTAATAATGTCTAACATCTTTACAAAGTAAATAACATAGTATCAGAAAAATTCTACAATGTAACTCATATCCGCTAAACACATAAAGACAGGAAAAACACAAATATACAAGAGTACACAAACACATAGCAGACTAACACAAGAGGAAAGGGCAGGGTTTGTTTTCAGTGTAACATTTGGTACTGCAGTCCAACCTAAAACTTCATTCCATAGATCTTTCGTCTTCTTTCAAAATTTGTTTCCACCAAAAAAATCCTATCAAAGCATGCTTTCTGTATTTATATGTTCACATATTTCTTACCTCATTATTTATTTCCAAGAAAATCCTACGTAAACCCGTTGTCCCTAAACCCTACTTTTTTGCTCATATCCTCTTTCAAAATACTTTTTTTGGCCAAACCATTTTCTTATAGCTTCTCAATGCATTTCTTCCAATTCATCACATCTCGTTCTCTCATATAGCCTACCCCATCTTAAGCTAACTTAAATCTACTGAGCTCAGATGCTAAACTGAGGGACGAGGCAATGCAGCAGCACAAAACAATTAACACAAGCAGCAATGACAAAAAATACAGATTGGCAAAGCTAGCAGCAGCAAATGTAATAACTTATATCAAAACATGACATAGCTCAAGCAGAAAAAAATATTACACTAAAAATGGCCATGTCTAATACCTATGTCACATCTTAACACTAGAGTGATGCATCACAATTTATTCTACAAAAGAAATTACCAAGTACTTGAAAAGAAAATTATGAATGCAGTTCCTGTGAAGGTAAATGTCGCTTTGTGCTCCCTCATTTTTTTTTAAAAAAAATTATTATATACTCGATCTGTAGACAGAAAATATTTATATTAGTACATCTATAAAATTTTATTTTAATCAATGCTGCAGTGAAGCTAGAAACTAGATATCAAATGAAATAAGCAACTATGTACAAAGCAAAGCGTAAGAACATCGTTCAATAGTCATGTGGCATTTCATAACTAGTAAAAAAATCCCTCATCTAGAAAGACAGTAGTCATAGTCAGGTGTGTAGACAAACTATTTCTTGTCATTTCATTAGGCATTTCAGTAAATATCAGAAAGTACGATATGTTTCCAAGTAATTAGCGTGTCGGATTTGCGATGCTTTCTCTAAAGGAATGACAATGGCCAGGATAATGGCCTCCCTTTTTTTTTCCTTCCTGTGCTCTGAAAGGCATGCACCAATGGCCCTCTCTCCAGGCGTCCGACACAGCTGGGTGCCCACGACGCATTACGTGCAGGTGGTCACTTAACTTTCTTACGGAAATATTTACGACAGCAGTTTCCGCTACAGTGACAGTCTCACATAAAAATATTTCACAGGTCAAGAATTAGCGTTGCAAATCTGTAGAAAGAAAATCCTATAAATATAAGTGTCCAAATAAAATATTCGTCAGTATTGTGATACAGTCACGCATTTACGCACATTTCATAACTTAAAGTACGATTCTTGGTTTCCAACATACTTCTTATTCCTCATATACGGTAGCAACATCTTATTGATCATAAACATATCTCAACAGCATAGTACACATCGTCGTCGTAATAATAACATCATAACACCTCAGTCAAATCTCAAAATCGTCGTAGCTTCCTCCAATATTTTCAAAACCTAAAAAAAATTCTCTGCTCATTTCAGTAGTGTCATCTACCTCAAACGTACTTTAAAATCATGCTCCCTTACCAAATACATCATTCAAAGCTCTCATAGTATCACAATGATTCCGAAAAAATATGAACAGTTTACAAAGTACAGACAAAATACAGTTTCATAAGTGTGAAGTTACCCAACTGTGTATTGCGTAAACATGTGTCACTGATGTAGTAAAAAAATGTTTATCTCTCAGTTAAATGATCAGATAGCTGTGTAATTTGTGTGTTAGAGAAATATGGTACCGATGTGTAAAGTTGTATAAGCAAATACCATAATAGCTAGGGTTCCTTGTGGTTGCCACACACATGGTACACAAAGTAAGCGTGTACCCCCCTGAGGATTAATGTAATTATACCCTCAGGTGTTACAGATTACAGCAGTGGAATAAAATGTATCACGGAAAACTACTTTGTAATTCAAAAAATCTTTAAAAATAAATGTTTTAAGTACAAAATTAATCACTCAAATACGTGTACTGTAGCGCTAAATGTGCGTCTTGTTGCAACATAATCTGTGTGGAAGTGTTGTAGTTATCGTCCTCCGAAAGCTAAGTTCTGCAGAAGTCAATGTACTTACCTCATAATACACAAAAGTGAAATGCTTTGCGTATAAATGTCTTAGTTATTACGCTTATTGCCGTGATGAAGAAAGTACTGTACTGTAACGTATTGTTGTGCTACGGAAAAGGCAGTCTCATTGTAGCTATACTACAAAAGTTACTACTAAAACCTGTTTTACTTTCCAGAATAAAACAGAAAACTGTGCAGATATAAAACAGAAACACTGCAAAAGCAACATTGCAAATTTTCACTCATTAATAGTGTCGTGATAAAACCGTGTAGTTTTCACATAAACTAATCACTGTGTCGTCTGGTATCTCACAGAAAGTACTTTAAACCCAGAATGTATTTTTAAGTAAACCAAAATGTTGCATTAAAATCTCATTAGCAGTACTGGTAAATGTTCTAAGTATGTGAGCCTTATAGTCGTTACGTAATCGTGCAACTAACAAGCAAGAATGTACAAATACAACACTGTGTCGTCTGTTCACTATAACAATGCATTCGTAATTTCTGTTTAAAAATGTTCCCTAGGTTCTAGACTGGATATTTAACTTCAAACATAGTTGTATGTTAACAGTTTCTTAAGTCTGACAAAGCATACTAGAAATGTGAAGTGAAAAGTTTTATGGCAAAGACGAAGTTAAAAGGCAGATTATCTTTCAATAAACGGTTTTACAAGTGAAATGTGGTGCAATCCTTTACTCTTCCTAGTACGCAGAGTTTCAACTTCAAAGCAATTATCATGTTGTATACGTCGGTAAGGAATGCTAAAATTTGCTCAAGGTTAGCGTCTATGTTATTTTTCCCTGAGCCAGCAGGCGCAGGTGGCTGCCTGCGGTGCGAGTCATTGTCCGTTTCTTTGTTGGCGCGCGTCGTTACTGGGATTAGGAGACCTAACTTCTACAAATTCACCTTGCCGAGAGGGCCCAGCCCTGTTTAAATCCCGCCAGTTCTGATGAAATTCAGGTCTGTCGTTGTGATTATATCGTCTGTCGTCGTGTCGGTAGTTCCTGTAGTTTCTTTCTTGTCGGTTAAGTGGTGGAGAGTTTCTCCCTGAATTATCACTGCACGGTGGAGCATTGCGTCTGAAGGTATTCTGTCTCCCGTGATAATAATAGTTCTGGTCGCCAAATTGTCTGTTTCTATGATTGTCTCTGTCATATTCATTACTATGGAAATGCGATCTTTGTCTGTAACTGTTATTCTGTCAGTGGTTGTCATACGGGTGGTGTCTGTTTTGGTCACGATTTGCGTTGTAAGAATAGACCAGTCGTGTCCGGTTATTGTTTCTGTCGTCACGGAATTGTGACGGATGTGACCTGTAATTGTTGTGTCCTTGTTTTCGCGTTCCGCGATTATCAGTGTCAATTTCTAGTTCTTGTAACAGTCCCTGAAAAGCTTCAATGTCGTCTTTGCAACGTCCTGCTAAAACAATATGCCGTAAATGTTCAGGCAATTTGAGTAAGCAAATGCGGATGAGTTCTGAGGGGCTGTATGGGTTTGAAAGATACTGATTCTTATGCAACATGTCTTCAAAATATTTGGCAAGACTGGAAAATTCAGATTGTTCAAAGTGTTTCATCATCATGATGCTATGTTTTATTCGGTCTTGTGTAGCTTGAGACCAATATGCTGAGAGGAAGGCATGGTAAAATTCTCCTTCACTGTGACAATCGTGAATGACCGATCGCATTCTTACAGCTGGTTCATTCTCTAAATAGCCACACATAAATTCTAACCTGTGCTCCAATGACCAGCTGGGAGGAAAACAATGAGAGAATTGATGGAGCCACGCTTGTGGATGAATGTCGTTGCCGGAATTCTTAAATGTTTTGAATTTACGTGTAGTAATGAACAGCTTATAGTCAAAGTCATCATGTCGGCGAGTCGCATATCGGTCATTGTTAGGTCGTGTCGGCCGTTCCATTTCAAAATTCGGTGCACATTGCCAATTTCTTTCATAACTTCCGAAATGCCCTGTGTTATTATTTTGCGGCTTTTCCGTGTTTCTAAGTCCCTCTTCCCGTGTTGGAGCGCCAGTGTCCTCTGAAATACGTAATTCTTGTATTACCTGCGTCAACTGATCTTGTACTTCCCGGATTTCTCTTTTGTACTGTGTATTGATTTGATTTTGATTTTGTTTGAATTTTCTTATTTGTTCATACTCTTCTGTGTCAGTGAAGGCTACGGGTCTTGTGTCATTCAGATCATCATCTACCTTTGTAGATAAGTTAGTGACCTGATCCGAAAGATCGGCTACTTTCTCCGATAGTGAAATTATTTCCTCTGTATGTTTTTCTGAACCAAGTTTCAGAGTATCTACTGTGTCCTTTAAGTCTTCCTGAGTTTTTGCAAGTTGCGTAACCGAATCGGTAGATGCAACTGAGTCAATTTTAGCCCACAAGGTCTCATGATTTTCATGAACAATGGTTTGCAGTTCTTTTATGGCTGTTTCGTGATTCTGTAATGCATTTTCTTGCCGCGAAAAAATAGGTTGGAAATGCTCACAAATTTGTGTTTTTACGTCATTACAGACCTTTTGACATTTCGATTCGATGTTATGTAACTCAGTGGTTAAATCTTCACGTGTTTGTTCAAGTGTAGTGTCTAACTTTTGAAGATTTTGTTCCATTGTGTCTAACTTTTTGAGATTTTGTTCCACTGTGTCTAACTTTTTGAGATTTTGTTCCATTTGTCTCTGATTTTGTTCCATTTGTTGCACTAATTGCAATAATAATGTATTAGTGTCTGGAATCTGTTTCTCTACGCTTTTCGGCAGTGCATTTGCACCGGCAACATTCACATTTTGACAAGCAGAAAATGCGTCTTGACTTATTTGAGAAAACGGTGATAACCCAAAACCTGAATCTACAGTATTTGCGAAATTGTGTCCTGTCATTTCGGATTCCTGAGGCGAGCTGTTGCCGACCGATCGATCGATAATGCTTCCCTGTTCACTACCTGTTTCACTGTCTACACCATTGTTTGCAGCCCGCTCCATTTCCCTATGCACAATTACCAAATTACTACTTTGAACATCAGTTAATTCATTACTGGGTGGCGCTAACACACTGCTTTCATTTTCACTGTCATTTCTCAGTTTACTTTGGAGCCTAGTATTACGTTTTTCACACGCCATTATTGTCACAATATTTCACACGACAACACAGAAAAGCACAATTTGAAGAGCAAAAATAAGAGAACACATTAACATAACACTGAAAATAATATCTAGTTAATTGCAGCTGCGAAATACTTGGTGCAAATCTACATGCATGCCACAACTGTTTTACTGTACAACAATGAAAGACTGCAACTACAAAGGAGATTTTCTCTACAAGTACGAGCTAGCAATAAACAAAATCTACACTAATTACACAACCTACAACAAAAAATCAGAAGATTCCAGTGAGGTATCCTCGGCTAAGGGTCGCCATATGGAACGTCCCCTTTGAACAATTCTACAAGACTGTGCTTAAACTGATACACAATTTTTTTTTTTTTTTTTTTTTTAGCGCAACGCAATCTGACTTTCAAAAATCCCTACGAAAGAATGGCCCTGACTAACATTAACCTATACGTTTCACAAATCACTTACCTCACAAAAATCTTCGCTGCTCAAGCTACTGCAATACAGCGAGCGCCACTACTGCCAGCTAAATAAAAGATTCAAACTATGCAAGGCACTAACTACTGATAGGGATAGTTGGCAAATGAAAGATATTAATAGAGAACAAACAATGTATTTACCTTGATATCATCATATATAAATATAGCAGTTCATGCCAAATTACAAATCTCCGCCATCCCTCTCCCCACATCCACCACTGCTGGCGGCTCACCTCCAACTGCGCAACGCTACGCGCTGTTCACATCCAGCTGCCGCTGCCCAACACTACAATGGCAGACAACAATGCAAACTAGCCACAGACTGCACACAGCACAGCCAGTGATTTTCATATTGAGCGCTACGTAACGTTGCCAATAAGAAAACATAAACAGCCTACTTACATAGAGAAAACATAAACAGCCTACTTACATACCTGGCAGGGTCGCCATATGGAACGTCCCCTTTGAACAATTCTACAAGACTGTGCTTAAACTGATACACAATATTTTTTTTTTTTTTTTTTTTTTTTTTTTTTTTAGCGCAACGCAATCTGACTTTCAAAAATCCCTACGAAAGAATGGCCCTGACTAACATTAACCTATACGTTTCACAAATCACTTACCTCACAAAAATCTTCTCTGCTCAAGCTACTGCAATACAGCGAGCGCCACTACTGCCAGCTAAATAAAAGATTCAAACTACTGAAGGCACTAACTACTGATAGGGATAGTTAGCAAATGAAAGATATTAATAGAGAACAAACAATGTATTTACCTTGATATCATCATATATAAATATAGCAGTTCATGACAAATTTCAAAACTCCGCCATCTCTCTCCCCACATCCACCACTGCTGGCGGCTCACCTCCAACTGCGCAACGCTACGCGTTGTTCACATCCAGCTGCCGCTGCCCAACACTACAATGGCAGACAACAATGCAAACTAGCCACAGACTGCACACAGCACAGCCAGTGATTTTCATATTGAGCGCTACGTAACGTTGCCAATAAGAAAACATAAACAGCCTACTTACATAGAGAAAACATAAACAGCCTACTTACACCGTTCTTGCAGGATCAAAAAATGATTTAAATGGCTCTGACCACTATGCGACTTAACTTCTGAGTCATCAGTCGCCTAGAACTTATAACTAATTAAACCTAACCTAAGGACATCAAACACATCCATGCCCGAGGCAGGATTCGAACCTGCGTTCGTAGCGGTCGCTCTGTTCCAGACTGTAGCGCCTAGAACCGCAGGGCCACTCCGGCCGGCTTTCACGATCTTTTTTCCGGCCGCAGCGACGTTGGAGATTTGATCTTTTGCCGGATTATTGATATTCACGGTACACTCGTGAAGTACGGGCCATCGTAACGGTAGTAACCTATCTGAAAACTGCGCCAGCCATTTGTTGTCTTATATAGGCGTTGCCGAACACAGAGCCTTATTCTACCTGTTTACATATCTGTGTAACTGAATAAGCAGGGCTATACCAGTTTCTTTGACACTGTAAGGCTTAGGAATGCTTTTCTGAAGTTATTTACATAGAGCACAGCCACGTATTGGCGTAAAACATAAACAATATACAATTTAGACATGAAGTGGTTTTTTAAGTTTGATGTTACAGAACAATGCCGAATATTAGATAGGTGCAACCACAACGGAGGGGTATGTGTGGAGAGGCCAAACAAACGTGTGGTTCCTCAAGAGGAGCAGCAGCCTTTTCAGTAGTTGCAGGGCAACAGTATGGATGATTGACTGATCTGGCCTTGTAACACTAACAAAAACGGCCTCGCTGTGTTGGACTGCGAACGGCCGAAAGCAAGGGCAAACTACAGCCGTAATTTTTCCCGAGGGCATGCAGCTTTAACTGGAATACTCTCTTTCAAATTCTGAAGGTGGCAGGGGTAAAATACAGGGAGCGAAAGGCCATTTACAATTTGTACTGAAACCAGATGACAGTTATATGAGTCGAGGGACATGAAAGGGCAGCAGTGGTTGGGAAGGGAGTGAGACAGGGTTGTAGCCTCTCCCCAGTGCTATTCAATCTGTATATTGAGCAAGCAGTAAAGGAAACAAAATTCGGAGTAGGTATTAAAATCCATGGAGAAGAAATTAAAACGTTGAGGTTTGCCGATGAAATTATAATTCTGTCAGAGACGGTAAAGGACTTTGGAGAGCACTTGAACGGAATGGACAGTGTCTTGAAAGGAGGATATAAGATGAACATCAACAAAAGCAAAACGAGGATAATGGAATGTAATCGAATTAAGTCGGGTGATGCTGAGGGAATTAGATTAGGAAATGAGACACTTAAAGTAGTAAAGGAATTTTGCTATTTGGGGAGCAAAATAACTGATGATGGTCGAAGTAGAGAGGATAAAAATGTAGACTGGAAATGGCAAGGAAAGCGTTTCTGAAGAAGACAAATTTGTTAACATCGAGTATAGATTTAAGTGTCAGGAAGTTGTTTCTGAAAGTATTTGTATGGAGTGTAGCCATGTATGGAAGAGAAACATGGACGATAAATAGTTTTGATAAGAAGAGAATAGAAGCTTTCGAAATGTGGTGCTACAGAAGGATGCTGAAGATTAGATGGGTAGATCACATAACTAATGAGGAGGTATTGAATAGGATTGGGGAGAAGAGAAGTTTGTGGCACAACTTGACTAGATGAAGGGATCGGTTGGTAGGAGATGTTCTGAGGCACCAAGGGATCACCAGTTTAGTATTGGAGGGAAGCGTGGAGGGTAAGAATCGCAGAGGGAGACCAAGAGATGAATACACTAAGCTGATTCAGACTGATGTAGGTTGCCGTAAGTATTGGGAGATGAAGAAGCTTGCACAGGATAGAGTAGCATGGAGAGCTGCAGGAAACCAGTCTGTGGACTGAAGACCACAACAACAACAACAAATTGTGTAACTAATGAGAAGGTATTGAGCAGTATTGGGTGGAGTAAAGAAGGGACTGCTTGACAGGTCACATTCTGAGAGATTAAGACATCACCAATGTAGAAGACCAAGAAAGCATAACCACAAGGATGTAGAATCCACTAGTTATGCAGAGCTGAAGAGCTTCATAAAGTATAGAGCATCAATCCAGTCTTCGGACTGAAGAACGTAAGAAGAGCAACAACAACCAACACAAGAACTCAGTTTCCTACCGAGTTTTGCTTACCATTTTTTGCAGCTGAAGGCTTCAGTTGTTCAAATCGTTCAAACAGCTTTAAACATTATGGGACTTAACATCTGAGGTCATCAGTCCACAGGCCGGGGTGGCCGAGCGGCTCTAGGCGCTACAGTCTGGAACCGCGCGACCGCTACGGTCACAGGTTCGAATCCTGCCTCGGGCATGGATGTGTGTGATGTCCTTAGGTTAGTAACGTTTAAGTAGTTCAAAGTGCTAGTGGACTGATGACATTAGAAGTTAAGTCCTATAGTGCTCAGAGCCATTTCATCAGTCCGCTAGACTTACAACTACTTAAACCTAACTAACCTAAGGACATCACACACATCAATGCCCGAGGCAGGATTCGAACCTGCGGCCGTAGCAGCAGCGCGGTTCCGGACTGAAGCCCCTAGAAGCGCTCGGCCACAGCGGCCGGCGCTTCAGTTGTCGAGTCCAGTTTGTGTTCTTCCCTGCACTCTTTCTGTTTACCCGCATCTCCATGATAAGGCTTCACGAATAAAAGTGTATACGGCACCCCGCCACCTTGCGAAGTTCCCGAGGCTGCATCAGTTGCAGGTGACCTGCTGCGGACGGGCCACTTCCGCTGTTGACTCTCATTGGCTGTCGCGGCGGTTCTCCCCGGCGCTACGAACAGCAGGCTAGGGTAGCTGAGCGCCGCTCGTCGGCCACGTGGCTACGCGCGCTGACGCGCTGCCCCTAATGAGATCGCGAGCAAATATGGCGTCCACTCCGAGGCGTGTGTCAGTTGCGCCGCTCCAGCTGTTTGGCCGACGCTCCAGCTTGTGTGCTGGACCATACTACACACTCCAGCGTGTTCCGCACTCAGCTACGGGTCGTTCCACAGCATAGCTGCTGCAGGCACTTCTCCGTCTGAACGCCCTCCCAATACTGGCTGATTGCTGGACAGGTACTGTTCGCACTGCGGTACACTCTGCTAAAACGTCACACAGTATGTATTTGTACCCTACATCAAGGACCATTTGAGCTCAATAAGATTTACAATCAGAGCATCCTGATTAAAGAAATAAAACCAAACCAATATGAAACTTCAGGGGGGTAGGACGTCAAACGGGCCGACCTGGAGCAGGGAGGCACCAGAGGACATTTTATTTTCTACTGTCTATACTTTTACAAATAAATTCATAAAACTTTGTCAGTATGACCAGGAAGGATTCAGGATTCACACTCATAGCAGTGGAAGTGCAAAAACATAACAAAATAATTTTTTTTCAGATATATCATTTTTTCACTTACTGTTGGCTGCATTTGTTGCTATAGGTACATTTTTCTTCACAAGTAAGAGAGATTCTTTGATGAATTCTGCACAGCGTACAAACCATACTTACAAGTGTATAAAACTCTAGAATTTTCCAAATCTGTTAAAAACTGTGGTAAAAATTGAGATAATTAACTATAAAATTTGATTTTTTTCTAAACATAAAGTTTAAAACGTAACAGCACATTCATTTTTTCATAAGTCAAATAGATTCTAGAGTTTCAGACACCCGTAAGTATGGTTTGTATGCTGTGCAAAATTCATCGAACAGTCTCTTTTACTTATGAAGAAAAGTGTACCTATAGCAACAAATGCAATAGCACAATAGCAGTAGGTGAAAAAATGATGAAATTTCACATGTAAAAAAATTATTTTGTTATGTTTCTGAACCATTACGAAAGCAATGAAAATACATGGGAAAACAAATTCGTAAAATAAAGTGAGTTAGTAAATTTAGAAATCATACAGCACAACAGACTAAAAATATTTGCGATGGATGTAAGAGTTAATAAAAAGAAAAAACATATACTTTCACAAAAAGAAATATCAGCAATAAGAAATGCATATCTAGAAATATGTAAATGAAACGCTGTATTACAGTGGTACTGCATGTTAGAAGCAGTCGAGCTACTTGAGACGGATTATCAGGAAAACACTGGGTGGAATACAAACCATGGATCTCTGGAAAACGAGAAGCAATGAAGATATCTGCCGAATTGTTTGTTTTTTGTGGTCTTCAGTCCAGAGACTGGCTGGAAGCAGCTCTTCATGCTACTCTATCCTGTCCAAGCTTCTTCATCTCCCAGTACCTACTGCAACCTACATCCTTCTGAATCTGCTTTCTGCATTCATCCTTTGGTCTCCCTCTACGATTTTTACCCCCCACGCTTCCCTCCAGTACTAACCGATGATCCCTTGATGCCTCAGAACACGTCCTACCAACCGATCCCTTCTTCTAGTCAAGTTGTGTCACAAATTTCTCTTCTACCCAATTCTATTCAGTACCTCATCATTAGCCACATGATCTACCCATACAATCTTCAGCATTCTTCTGTATCACCACATTAAATAATGAAGATAATAACAAGTTTCAAGACTTTGATGTAAATAACAATCCGTACAAGGTCTCTTAAAGATGTAGTTCAAAGGTGATGTTCTAGACGGCGAAATTTATATGTAGGCGAGCTAAAACTTTTTCTGTGATTAAAGCTTGCTTAACTCAATTCATACAAAATTTACGAAGATTGTAAATTGATGCATAACAGTGTAATAAAGTGATATGTGTCTGAGAAAGCGGCCGTTTAGATGCTGCTACTTGGGAAATCAGAATGCAGAAACGTAGGAGTATATAGAGGGTCTATACAAGGGCGGTGTACTTGAGGACAATATTATGGAAATGAAAGAGGATGAAGATGAAGATGAAATGGGAGAAACGATACTGCGTGATGAGTTTGACAGAGCACTGAAAGACCTGAGTCGAAACAAGGCCCCGGGAGTAGACAACATTCCATTAGAGCTACTGACAGCCTGACAGTCCTGACTGTCCTGACAAACCTCTACCATCTGGTGAGCAAGATGTATGAGACAGGCGAAATACCCTCAGACTTCAAGAAGAATGTAATAATTTCAAGAAAGCAGGTGTTGACAGATGTGAAAATTAACGAACTATCAGTTTAATAAGTCACGGCTGCAAAATACTACCGCGAATTCTTTACAGACGAATGGAAACACTAGTAGAAGCCGACCTCGGGGAAGATCAGTTTGGATTCGATAGAAAATTGGAACATGTGAGGCAATACAGACCCTACGACTTATCTTAGAAGCTAGATTAAAGCGAGGCAAACCTACGTTTCTAGCATTTCTAGACTTAGAGAAAGCTTTTGACAATGTCGACTGGAATACTCTCTTTCAAATTCTGAAGGTGGCAGGGGTAAAATACAGGGAGCGAAAGGCTATTCACAATTTGTACAGAAACCAGATGGCAGTTATAAGAGTAGAGGGACACGAAAGGAAAGCAGTGATTGGGAAGGGAGTGAGACAGGGTTGTAGCCTCTCCCCGATGTTATTCAATCTGTATATTGAGCAAGCAGTAATGGAAACAAAAGAAAAACTCGGAGTAGGTATTAAAATCCATGGAGAAGAAATAAAAACGTTAAGGCAGTTGAACGGAGTGGACAGTGTCTTGAAAGGAGGATATAAGATTAACATCAACAAAAGCAAAACGAGGATAATGGAATGTAGTCGAATTAAGTCGGGTGATGCTGAAGGAATTAGATTAGGAGACGAGACACTTACAGCAGTAAAGGAGTTTTGCTATTTGGGGAGCAAAATAACTGATGATGGTCGAAGTAGAGAGAATATAAAATGTAGACTGGCAATGGCAAGGAAAGCGTTTCTGAAGAAGAGAAATTTGTTAGCATCGAGTATAGGTTTAAGTGTCAGGAAGTCGTTTCTGAAAGTATTTGTATGGAGCTGAAACATGGACGATAAATAGTCTGAACAAGAAGAGAATAGATCTTTCGAAATGTGGTGCTACAGAAGAATGCTGGAGATGAGATGGGTAGATCACATAACTAATGAGGAGATATTGAATAGAATTGGGGAGAAGAGGAGTTTGTGACACAACTTGACTAGAAGAAGGGATCGGTTGGTAGGACGTGTTCTGAAGCATCAAGGGATCACCAATTTAGCATTGGAGGGCAGCGTGGGGGTAAAAATCGTAGAGGGAGACCAAGAGGTGAATACACTAAGCAGATTCAGAAGGATGTAGGTTGCAGTAGGTACTGGGAGATGAAGAAGCTTGTACAGGATAGAGTAGCATGGAGAGCTGCATCAAACCAGTCTCAGGACAAGACCACAACAACAACAACTTGGGATGGAGCGGATGACCGCAAGTGTTGTCTTCAGCCGTCCGCTGCGCCCGTATACAGGGTGTTACAAAAAGGTACGGCCAAACTTTCAGGAAACATTCCTCACACACAAATAAAGAAAAGATGGTATGTGGACATGTGTCCGGAAACGCTTAATTTCTATGTTAGAGCTCATTTTAGTTTCGTCAGTATGTACTGTACTTCCTCGATTCACCGCCAGTTGGCCCAATTGAAGGAAAGTAATGTTGACTTCGGTGCTTGTGTTGACATGCGACTCATTGCTCTACAGTACTAGCATCAAGCACATCAGTACGTAGCATCAACAGGTTAGTGTTCATCACGAATGTGGTTTTGCAGTCAGTGCAATGTTTACAAATGCGGGGTTGGCAGATGCCCATTTGATGTATGGATTAGCACGGGGCAATAGCCGTGGTGCGGTACGTTTGTATCGAGACAGATTTCCAGAACGCAGGTGTCCCGACAGGAAGACGTTCGAAGCAATTGATCGGCGTCTTAGGGAGCCCGGAACTTTCCAGCCTATGACTCGCGACTGGGGAAGACCTACAACGACGAGGACACCTGCAATGGACGAGGCAATTCTTCGTGCAGTTGACGATAACCCTAATGTCAGCGACAGATGTTGCTGCTGTACAAGGTAACGTTGACCAAGTCACTGTATGGAGAGAGCTACGGGAGAACCAGTTGTTTCCGTACCACGTACAGCGTGTGCAGGCACTATCAGCAGCTGATTGGCCTCCACGGGTACACTTCTGCGAATGGTTCATCCAACAATGTGTCAATCCTCATTTCAGTACAGGTGTTCTCTTTACAGATGAGGCTTCATTCCAACGTGATCAAATTGTAAATTTTTACAATCAACATGTGTGGGCTGACGAGAGTCCACACGCAATTGTGCAATCACATCATCAACACAGATTTTCTCTGAATGTTTGGGCAGGCATTGTTGGTGATGTCTTGATTGGGCCCCATGTTCTTCCACCTACGCTCAATGGAGCACGTTATCATTATTTCATACGGGATACTCTACCTGTGCTGCTAGAACATGTGCCTTTACAAGTACGGCACAACATGTGGTTCATGCACGATGCAGTTCCTGCACATTTCAGTCGAAGTGTTCTTACGCTTCTCAACAACAGACTCGGTGACCGATGGATTGGTAGAGGCGGACCAATTCCATGGCCTCCACGCTCTCCTGACCTCAACCCTCTTGACTTTCATTTATGGGGGCATTTGAAAGCTCTTGTCTACGCAACCCCGGTACCAAATGTATTGTGGACGGCTGTGATACAATACGCCATTCTCCAGGGCTGCATCAGCGCATCAGGGATTCCATGCGACGGAGGGTGGATGCATGTATCCTCGCTAACGGAGGACATTTTGAACATTTTGTTGTGTCGGTAGCTGGGCCGACACCGTGAAGTGGAGATGGCTGAAAATGCACGCTAGACTAACGCAGACGGGCGTGATGTACTGGAACAGGATACGTAATTAATGTTAGGAAGAAAAGTACGGAGCAGGATTAATACTTATCTTTAATATCATTGTGGTACATCGATCTTGAAGATACACAGGAGACTTTAAGTTCAATCACTGTATGGCTAATGCGCCTTGCTAGTTCGTAGCCATTAACTTAGCTGATGGCTATTCTGTCTCTCGGCTAATGAGAGAGAAAGGCTTCGTACATCTGGTCGGTAGCTAGGTTCTCGTACAACTGGGGCGAGTGCTCTCTCATATCACGAGACCTGCCTTGGTGGTGGCGCTAGGTCTGCGATTACACAGTGGCGACACGCGGGTCCGACATGTACTAAATGGACCGCGGCCGATTTAAGCTACCACCTAGCAAGTGTGGTGTCTGGCGGTGACACCACACATTTCCTGTAACAAAGTGTTTGAAGTCACGCTGGTACGTTCTGTTGCTGTGTGTTTCCATTCCATGATTAATGTGATTTGAAGAGAAGTAATAAAATGAGCTCTAACATGGAAAGTAATCGTTTCCGGACACATGTCGACATAACATATTTTCTTTCTTTGTGTGTGAGAAATGTTTCCTGAAAGTTTGGCCGTACCTTTTTGTAACACGCTGTATAAATACGGCCTTAGAGGCAGTGGCTGGACTCCACTTCACATACAGCTACAACACGGTCCGCGTCAGACAAACGCCAGCTTACGCACTGCCTCGGGTGACGTCACAGCCAGGCTGCAACTAAATGCACGTTTTTCGGTACAGGTAGTAAGTGAAATCGCGAAGACTGATTTGCAGCCCCTGAAAACTAAAGGGTAGGCCGAATGTAGAAAGCGAGTAGGAGCAGGTGAGGTGAAAATCTCGGTACTGCTTTTAAAGTAAAAGATGTTTACTTTAGGTAAGACAATAAATACCGGGTAACATAACTTTGGCTATGATGAGCACGTAGGTGCGAAGCCGGATGTATCTAAGTTAGACAAAATCTGCAGTGGCTCGCCTACTATAAAAAAGAAAACAAATGTTGCTTGTTCGTCTGCTCGGAATCTGGAGCGGCGCTCGTAGAGCTGCACAGTGCCGGCTAGAGGACGCTGTCGTCGGTGTCGGTGTCGTAGTGCCAACCTAGGAACTTGTACCTACGCCTTGGCATCGTAGCTATCGCTATCACAGACTGTACACCGTCTTCGATCGCTTACATTTTGTGGGAGTAACTGTCTGTCTGCCGCCCGTAATGTTGACAAAAGCGCGTGACTAATGGTGACTTTATTTTCCACGAGCAATCAACTTTGACTATCTGAAATCAGGGCGAAAGACCATTTAATGTGTACTTACGGTAGAGGTCACCACTGAACTGCTCATTGTGCTGTTTATGATAGAGACATCATTACTATTATTATTATTATTATTATTATAACGGTTGTTCCCCTTTAGGAGAGCGATTGAACTTGAATTCATAATTTCATCTTCGGATGTTTTTCTTCTTTGCTTCCCAAAACCTCCTCATCCTCTCAGAATGCTCCTTCTTCCGTTCCTCTGTCCATTTTTTACCAGGCTGACGCGATGTTCTTACCCAAAACTTCACACTTGTGATTTTACGCCGGCACTCGGTGCGATCTTCGAGATTTTTTATGTTGATCTGCTGTAGATCCCTCTGGACTTCTTTCAGCCATTCTGTGCCACATTTACTCCTTGTTATAATATTGAATAATTTCTTTGCTGTTCTGGAGTCTTCCATCCTGTAGATGTGCGTATAAAATTTGGCTCGGCGCTTTCTGATTTCATCTGTTACTATGTTGATCTTTCTATAGAGTTCGTTTTGTGGTCTCTTCATCCAAATGCCATTTTTGTTGATTGGACCGTAAATCTTCCTGAGAATTTTTCTTTCCTGCTTTTCTATTTCCTTTGCTTCTGGAAGAATCACTGTTGTATAGTGCCTTAATTTTGCGTCTGTCGAAATGCACTTCTTGTTGTAATGCATCCATGTTAGCTTGTAGGCCTTCTGGAGCTTGGTGATTCTTTGTTCATTGGCAATTCGGTTTAATCCTGAGGACTGTATAGTTTCACCGAGGTATTCAAAATGGCAGACTTGTGCAACTTTACCATATTTTGTTATTAAAGGGGATTTATTTGCTGGCTGCCTTTCCATATATTGGGTTTTTTCATATCTGTAGTCCGGTTTTTTGTGAAATTTCATGTAGTTTTTCCACTGCGTGAATCGCTTCTGTTCTGTTATTGGTGATAATTGCAATATCGTCAGCGAAAGCAAGGCACTTGACTTTAATTCGGTTCTCTTTCTTGATACCGATTTGGATACCCTTTACGTGAGGTTCCCATTCCATGATTATCTTTTCTTGAACAATATTGAAAAGGATTGGGGATAGTCCGTCCCCCTGTCGGACTCCAGATTTGATTTCGAAGGGTTCTGATACTTCGCCCATGAATTTCACTTTGGCCGTTGTTCCTGTAAGTGCCTGTTCTGTGATTTTTCGTGTCTTTCGGTCGATCCCAAATTCTTCCATGATTTTAAACAGGGTTCCACGGTCCACTGAATCATAAGCTTTCCTGAAGTCGATGAATGTAACTACTGTGTTTCTGCATTTCCTCATTTGCAATATTGTCTTTAAGCACCAGATCTGTTCCGCACATGAGCGTCCTTTTCTAAATCCGGCCTGGTATTCACCAATTAGTGTATCTGCTTGGGATTCTATCCTGTTTAAAAGCGCTTTGGAAAGGATTTTGTAAGCGACTGGGAGCAGGGAAATTCCTCTGTAATTGGTCGTGTCTGTCTTGTCGCTCTTTTTGTGTAGCGGGTGAATTAGAGCGCATTTCCAGTCCTCTGGTATCTGCTCCGTTATCCATATCTCTGACATTATATGGTGTAATTTCTGCATAAGTATAGGATCGTTTAGTTTCCAGAACTCAGCAATGATCCCATCTTCTTCTGGTGCTTTGATATTTTTCAACTGCTTGACTATCTCCATAATTTCTTCAAGATCCGGGGCATGTGAGTCTGGGTGTGTGAATACTGTAGAAGAGAAGACAAGTTTTTCTTGGGGTGGTTCGCAGTTGAGGAGGGAACTGAAATATTGGGCTAAGATTTTGCAGTTATTTTTCGTGTTGGTTTCCAAAGAGCCATCGGGTTTCTTGAAGCACAAGCTAGGCGCTTGGTATCCCTGTAAGTTTTCTCTGAAAGTCTTATAAAAATTTCTTGTATTATTTTTGATGAAATCCTGCTGGATTTCAGAGAGTCTGTTGTTGTCATATCCCCGTTTTTCTTTTCTAATTATTTTTGAGGTCTGTTTTTGAGTTTTAAGAAAGCTCTCCCAGTTTTCTTCAGTTTTGTGACTGCTAAATTTTTTCCATGCAGTTATTCGGTTGTCGACTGCCTCATCACAGGTTGCATTCCACCAGCGATGTTTCCTGTTGCGAGGGGGTTGTCCTAATTTGAGAGCTTCCTGAATTTTCTCTGTTAGTTTCTTCCAGTCTGTTGATTTTTCCTGATTAATTCGCATGATGATTTTTTCTTTGTTGAGTTGCAGATATTCCGGATCTGGTTTGGCACTTTTGGGTGGCCTTTTTAGCATTCTGTTGGGTTGGAATTTTGTTTTTATTTGGAGAAGATGATGATCTGATTCAAAGACACCTTTGCGGGTTCTGATGTTTTGAACTTCTTTTATGTTTTCTTTGTAAATTGCGGCATGGTCTGTTTGGTATTCACCCTGTCTAAGACTGGGTGATCTCCATGTTGTTAATTTATGTGCAGGTGTTTGAAACTGGGTACTCATTATTTTAAGTCCAAAGTTTCTGCAGAAGTCGATTAGTTTTTCACCATTCTTGTTGGTACGTTTGTGTTTGGTGTGGCGTCCAGTGGTATCTCTGAATTTTTTTTCCTTCCATAATTGTGCGTTAAAATCGCCTACTAAGATTTTCACATGGTGCCTAGGTACTTTATTTGTTGTTTCTTCTAGTGTTTCCGAGAAATTGTCCACTGTTTCAGGGTAGATTTTATTCTGGTGATTTGTGGGGGCGTGCACATTGATCAGAGTGTATGCTTTATTAGCTGATTTTACTGATAGCAGGGAGACTCTTTCATTGGGAGACGTGAAGTCAATAACTGAGTCGAGTACGGAAGTGAGTACGGCGAATCCTGTTCCGAAAAGTGGTAGTTTGTCTCTTACTTTTATGGCAGGTTTGCCCTTGTAGATCCTGTAATTCTCTGTGTTAAAGTGTCCTTCATCTGCGAATCTTGTCTCTTGCAGTGCAGTGATTTTCAGGTTAAATTTTTCCATTGCGTTGGTAAGTTGCTTTAATTTGCCTGTTTTAGTGAGGGTGTTCACATTAATTGTACCAATAAAATTTTTACGTTTCGTTTTGAGAGTGTGAGAAGTTTTTGAGAAGCTCCGATTCTTCTCCGCATGGTGTCCCTGATCCCCCAGAATCCGATGATCAGGTGAATCCAGTCAAATGTTCAAATGTGTGAGAAATCTTATGGGACTTAGCTGCTAAGGTCATCAGTCACTAAGCTTACACACTACTTAACCTAAATTATCCTATGGACAAACACACACCCATGCCCGAGGGGGGACTCGAACCTCCGCCGGGACCAGCCGCCCGTCTATGACTGCAGCGCCTAAGACCGCTCGGCTAATCCCGCGCTGCTGTTATTATTATCAGCAATATTATTATGTAGTGTGTGTGAATGTTTATCAAATATATCGACCAATTAGAACTCAAAGCTTTCATTTATAACGGTAGTTCCTGATCTTGTTCAGTAAATAGAGAGTACAAGGATTTCAAATGGTTCAAATAGCTCTAACCACTATGGGACTTAACATCTGAGGTCATCAGTCCCCTAGAACTTAGAACTACTTAAACCTAACTAACCTAAGGACATCACACAAATCCATGCCCAAGGCAGGATTCGAACCTGCTACCGTAGCAGCAGCGTGGTTCGGGACTGAAGCACCTAGAACCGCTCGGTCACAGCGGCCGGCTATAAGGATTTCTTTCAGTGTACAAATGGAGAATGGAAATTATGGTCAGCATTTTCTCCATCGCTTTCTGGCTCACTGCAAAAATAGTTTTCAGGGTCTCGTAAAGAAAAGACGGTGCCACTGCCCCACAAACGGTTGTTTACGCTTTGTTAGTCTCGTAGCTACTAGCGATTGAAATTTGACGGAATCTTGCCAACGAAAAAGTTCGGGCAACGAGCGAATACACGTTTTCATGTCAGAATGGTTCAAATGGCTCTGAGCACTATGAACTTCTGAGGTCATCAGTCCCCTAGAACTTAGAACTACTTAAACCTAACTAGCGTAAGGACATCACCCACATCCATGCCCGAGGCAGGATTCGAACCTGCGACCGTAGCGGTCGCGCGGTTCCAGACTGTAGCGCCTAGAACCGCTCGGCCACTCCGGCCGGCCATGTCAGAATCATTAACATTATCATACGTCGTGCTTTTAGCATATATATCGTATAGGTGCCCAGTTTTTCTGCGGTGCAGTAAAAAAGTCTGTGTGACTATGTAATCTCCCCCCTCCTTCCTAATCCCGGTTGAGCCCCCACTTGCAACCTCCCCTCCCCTTCCTAATTCTAGCTGTTGTCCACTAGTTTACTTAGCTTTTCGTGCAGAGTTGGCTCCAGTTCCTCTTGTCTAGGGCCCGATTCTTGAAGCTGAAATTGTCACATTTTAGGTCCTCATGGTTGAACTCATATAAATAAATTTCAAGATTGTTGTTGCAGAATATATGTTGTTACGCCAATATATTTTGCCTTGGAAGGGCCAACAGACCAACAGGCCGCCATGTCACCCTCACCCCAGTGGACGCTGATATGGAGGGGCCTGTGGTCAGCACACCGCTATCCCGGCTATATGTCAGTTTACGAGACCGGAGCCGCTACTTCTCAATCAATTTGTTCTTGTTGTTGTTGTGGTCTTCAGTCCTGAGACTAGTTTGATGCAGCTCTCCATGCTACTCTATCCTGTGCAAGCTTCTTCATCTCCCAGTACCTACTGCATCCTACATCCTTCTGAATCTGTTTAGTGTATTCACCTCTTGGTCTCCCTCTACGACTTTTACCCTCCACGCTGCCCTCCAATACTAAATTGGTGATCCCTCGGTGTCTCAGAACATGTCCTACCAACCGATCCCTTCTTCTAGTCAAGTTGTGCCACAAGCTCCTCTTCTCCCCAATTCTATTCAATACCTCCTCATTAGTTATGTGATCAACCCATCTAATCTTCAGCATTCTTCTGTAGCACCACATTTCGAAAGCTTCTATTCTCTTCTTATCTACGCTATTTATCGTCCACGTTTCACTTCCATACATGGCTACACTCCATACAAATACTTTTAGAAACGACTTCCTGACACTTAAATCAACATTCGATGTTAACAAATTTCTCTTCTTCAGAAACGCTTTCCTTGCCATTGTCAGTCTACATTTTATATCCTCTCTACTTCGACCACCATCAGTTATTTTGCTCCCCAAATAGCAAAACTCCTTTACTACTTTAAGTGTCTCATTTCCTAATCTAATTCCCTCAGCATCACCCGACTTAATTCGACTACATTCCATTATCCTCGTTTTGCTTTTGTTGATGTTCATCTTATACCCTCCTTTCAAGACACTGTCCAATCCGTTCAACTACTCTTCCAAGTCCTTTGCTCTCTCTGACAGAATTACAAAGTCATCAGCGAACCTCAAAGTTTTTACTTCTTCTCCATGGATTTTAATACCTACTGCGAACTTTTCTTTTGTTTCCTTTATTGCTTGCTCAATATACAGATTGAATAACATCGGGGATAGGCTACAACCCTGTCTCACTCCCTTCCCAACCATTGCTTCCCTTTCATACCCCTTGACTCTTATAATTGCCATCTACTTTCTGTACAAATTGTAAATGGCCTTTCGCTCTCTGTATTTTACCCCTGCCACCTTCAGAATTTGAAAGAGAGTATTCCAGTTAACGTTGTCAAAAGCTTTCTCTAAGTCTACAAATGCTAGTGAAACGTCCCCTTTGAACAATTTCTACACAACTGTCCTTAAACTGACACACAATATTTTGTTAGCGCAACGCAATCTGACTTTCAAAATTCCCTACAAAAGAATGGCCCTGACTAACATTAAACTATACCTTTCACAAATCACTTACCTCACAAAAATCTTCGCTGCTCAAGCTACTGCAATACAGCGAGCGCCACTACTGCCAGCTAAATAAAAGAGTCAGACTATGGAAGGCACTAACTACTGATAGGGATAATTAGCAAATGAAAGATATTAATAGAGAACAAACAATGTATTTACCTTGATATCATCATATATAAATATAGCAGTTCATGACAAATTTCAAAACTCCGCCATCTCTCTCCCCACATCCACCACTGCTGGCGGCTCACCTCCAACTGCGCAACGCTACGCGCTGTTCACAGCCAGCTGCCTAACACTACAATGGCGAGTATTACAACAATGCAAAGCAGCCACAGACTGCACACAGCACAGCCAGTGATTTTCATATTGAGCGCTACGTAACGTTGCCAATAAGAAAACATAAACAGCCTACTTACATAGCCCCCATGCTCCCCACAAAAAATTTTTACAAATGGTGTTGGGCACTGGCCAATACAGATTTGACAAAAATTTTTCACAATTACAGTAACAAAGATATAAAATGCACACACTTATTGATACAATGTTGGTCAAAAGCTCAAATTTTCTCACAGTCTATAAAGACAGTCCTGATTCATCACAGTAAAATTACAGTGTTTTTCCTTTTTTTTCAAAGTCTGAACAGTAAAAGAGAATGCACACAGAAGTAGTGGATTTCCATGCAGTCTTGAAGAAGTAGTGTCCTTCCATCAGAAAGACAGTGCTGACTCTTGACATGCTGACAGGTAATGGGCCACAACATAGCAAACCCACAGCAGAGTCATTCGACGTTTTGAAGAACATTGGTAGGTAGGTCATCACAGAGTAGACCCACTGCAGTCCTGGTAGAGATTGCTGCTCAAGCTACTGCAATACAGCGAGCGCCACTACTGCCAGCTAAATAAAAGATTCAGACTATGGAAGGCACTAACTACTGATAGGGATAATTAGCAAATGAAAGATATTAATAGAGAACAAACAATGTATTTACCTTGATATCATCATATATAAATATAGCAGTTCATGACAAATTTCAAAACTCCGCTTTCTCTAAGTCTACAAATGCTAGAAACGTAGGTTTGCCTTTTCTTAATCTTTCTTCTAAGGTAAGTCGTAAGGTTAGTATTGCCTCACGTGTTCCAACATTTCTACGTAATACAAACTGATCTTCCCCGAGGTCGGCTTCTATCAGTTTTTCCATTCGTCTGTAAAGAATTCGCATTAGTATTTTGCAGCTGTGACTTATTAAACTGATAGTTCGGTAATTTTCACATCTGTCAACACCTGCTTTCTTTGGGATTGGAATTATTATATTCTTCTTGAAGTCTGAGAGTATTTCGCCTGTTTCATACATCTTGCCCGCCAGATGGTAGAGTTTCGTCAGGACTGCCTCTCGCAAGGCCGTCAGTAGTTCTAATGGAATGTTGTCTACTCCGGGGGCCTTGTTTCGACTCAGGTCTTTCAGTGCTCTGTCAAACTCTTCACGCAATATCATATTTCCCATTTCATCTTCATCTACATCCTCTTCCATTTCCATAATATTGCCGTCAAGTACATCACCCCTGTATAGACCCTCTATATATACTCCTTCCACCTTTCTACTTTCCCTTCTTTGCTTAGAACTGGGTTTCCATCAAAGCTCTTGATATTCATGCAAGTGGTTCTCCTTTCTCCAAAGGTCTCTTTAATTTTCCTGTAGGCAGTATCTATCTTACCCCTAGTGAGATAAGCCTCTACATCGTTACATTTGTCCTCTAGCCATCCCTGCTTAGCCATTTTGCACTTCCTGTCGATATCATTGTTGAGACGTTTGTATCCTTTTTTGCCTGCTTCATTTACTGCATTTCTATATTTTCTCCTTTCATCAATTAAATTCAATATTGCTTCTGTTCTGTTGTTGCAGAATTTCTGTTGTTATGTCAATATCTTTTGCCCTGGAAGGGCCAACAGATCGACAGGCCGCCATGTCACCCTCACCCCAGTGGATGCCGATATGGAGGGTTATGTGGTCAGCACACCGCTATCCCGGCCGTATGTCAGTTTACGAGACTGGAGCCGCTACTTCTCAATCAAGTAGCTCCTCAGTTTACCTCACAAGGGCTGAACGCACCCCGCTTGCCAACAGCGCCCGGCAGACCGGATGGTCACCCATCCAATTGCTAGCCGAGCCCGGCAGCGCTTAAGTTCGATGATTTGACGGGAAGCGATGTTGCCACTGCGTCAAGGCCGTTGGCTAGTATATCATACAGTCTTTTGAATTTTCACAGTAACAAAGCCTAAGTTGCATTATTCACCCTAATTACAAAAATAAGTCCAGTCACATCAGAGACATGCTTACTATCATCTCACTCAGCGGAAATAACAAAACTCCAAAGGATTTACATGTTTTCTTGAAAAATGAATTTAAGTCCATTTCGTTGTCCGCCCCCGGTAGCTGAGTGGTCAGAATGTCAATCCGAAGGGCTCGAGTTCGATTCCTGGCTGGGTCGGAGATCTTCTCCGCTCAGGTACTGGCTGTTGTGTTGTCCTAATCAACATCATTTCATCCACATCGACGCGCAAGTCGCCGACGTGGCGTCAAATCGAAAGACATGCACCAGGTGTTCGGTCTACCTGACGGGAGGCCTTAATCACACAACTTTTATTTATCAGTTTCGATTTCATAAATGAATCCAGAGATAAACACATTAAACACTGAGAGGTTGCATGAGCCCCCTCTCATATTTCTATCTTACGATTTTCGTCTCTAATTGCATGCGGTGAAAAGTTGCTATTCCTTCACATGCGGACTTCCCACGCAGCGTCTCTCGTCACCCAGGTGGTCCGGTGACAGGCGGGCTCTGCTGATCTTGAGAGGGTTAAGCCGACGGGTGTGAGGGAGTCGAGTGAATGCTTTCCAGACGCCGACATTGTCAAGAGACACGCCCGCAGGGGCCTGAAGTAGTGGCTGGGCTAGAGGTTCCGTTACTTTGCAGAAACTTTGCGAAAACACTTTCTGGCGGGCTACCAGCGAGGCGTGGGAATGACTTGTGTACCCAGGCAGTTGTGGAGGGAAAATTCCCGCGCTTTCTGAAAAATAGTAACTGTGATTGGCTTGCTCAGGGCATAGCTCCGTGACGTAGCAAAATCAGCGCAGAAATTGGCGCCAAGAATCTCCATTGGTGGAATGGTAGTGCTCCGGCAATAGAGTGGAATTTTCCGCCGGTTTTCGAGTTGCTGATTGGAACGTTTAACCACGGCCACTGTCGTGGGGGCGGGAATGGTCTGTGTTTGGCCTGTACGGGTGCTCTTGTGGGTAGTCGGCTCTCGCCTTTCGGTCGGAGTAGGTTACAAGACTGAGCTCTCGCTGCTCTGGTCAGCCTGCCTTCCTTTGGCTGTCTAATATACTTTTATTCAATTGTAACTGTTTGACGAAGTTGCTGAAGTTTCGACTTCAACGTAACTTTCTGAGTACAGTTGTCAATTGAGCGTTCTGTGTACAAGAGGCCTATGTTGTCTGTCTTGAGCAGTTTTGGCTAATGTTGACTGTATCGGAGTTACTGGGTGACTTTGCTTGTTAAAATCAATCACTGTACCGTCAGTGATTGTGTGGCGAGCCTTCTTCGTCTCCCTCAGAGGCGCATTTGTATTGCTAGGAAGTCTTTAGTCTGGAACAACCAGGCCAGGATAATTTGTTTCGGGCTATACTCGTGACATTATCGTCACCACGATGGGACGTCGAAGCAACCAGCCATCGCTTCCAGTACGCCAGATCGTGTCCTTGCAGCTAAGAAGACAGCTGGGTAATGTACGTCTGCAGCATAGGCAAAGCAGGCATTTTTGCTAGGCGATAATCAGAGCTCAGCAGAGCGCGCCTGTTCGTCTTTTCCAACTTTGTTCTATCTTGGGAGATCATCGTCTGAGTTCTCACTAATGTAGCAGCAATTAATGTTGGGTTAGCTGTGTGTCTCTCTTAAGATTTGAGTGGCAAGGAATTGGCTCCACATACCACTTCGTCATAAACCTCACAATCTAGTTTAGGGACAACTTCACCTTCACAGCGTTTGTTTGAGTATCCAATTTGAGTCAATTTGATGTATTGTAAATGTTTCATGTGTTTTTGTTTATTATTTTGTGTTTAGTCTTAATAAATCATATTGTTATTTTGGACAGAACTTTCATTCTGTGAATCGGTAGAGCAACCCTATCATTTATCACTACGTTAATGAAACCTTCCTTTATTTAATTTATTTATCAAATTAAATTATTGCAGGTGCCAAACTCTTCTCTACTCCACTTACAGGGTTGATTTCAGTCAGTTCGCGTGTATTTTTTAGTCCATGTGCAACAGCAAAAGTCGGAGTTAGAATAGGGGGGGCTTAGAGCATCATTTACATATGTAGATTCTAGAAGAATTTGTGTTAAATACACTGCTAGCCCCGGCACCTCGCAACACTACTAGATTGCGTAATTATTAATAGAAATTTTAACTGTGCTAAAAGAATTCGTAATTTCAAAAAGTTTCTAAAAACAATAATTTCAGCTATAATTTCGGAGCTGGTACTTATCCATTGTAACATCGAAAATAAAGTTATTCTTTTTCATAAATTTTAGCTTCAAATATAACATGTTGTGTATAAAATTATATATAACTTTGCAGAAAAGAAGCTGAGATAATTCTGACCTGCCGGCCGCAGAGGCCGAGCGGTTCTAGCCGCTACAGTCTGGAACCGTGCGACCGCTACGGTCGCAGGTTCGAATCCTGCCTCGGGCATGGGTGTGTGTGATGTCCTTAGGTTAGTTAGGTTTAAGTAGTTTTAAGTTCTAGGAGACTGATGATCTGAGAAGTTAGTCCCATAGTGCTCAGAGCCATTTGATTAATTCTGACCTGTCCAAAATATGAAAAAGGATGCAATTTTGTCATATGATGACATGATGGAGACCGTGGCTGTTGTTTGAAGACAAATGTTGATGGTTTTAAGACAGCAACCAGCCACAAATTTACTTTCAGTTCCTTTATTCAAAGTATACCGTTACCGGTTTCGAATCATTGTGATTCACACTCAGACGGTTTACACGCCTTCTTTATGACATGTGGTGTGTTTTTTACAGATTAATTGTCCTAAAATAGAAATAATATGTAATTATAAACACGTCACACACAGATGGTTGCGTTACAGATTTTCGACGCATGTGACTTACGTGGAACGTCGGTTTGGAGTGTCTGTTTTCATAACATTCGTCCAACAGATGTGAATATATTCCCACTGCATTCTTATTGTAGCACACGTAAATTGTTCTCTGAACACTTTAGATGTGTCACTAAGAAGATTTCTACCACACACCACATGTTTTGATACATGCAAAGAGCTTACAATCATATGAGTATCAAAGATGCTATGATATATCGTAACATTTGACGATGATGTCCTATGTTTGGAAAGGGTCATATATTCATTTACGTAACTGTAATGCCTTTTACACTATTAGCTTTTCCACAAATAATAAATTACAACAACAAGTAATCCATGATGTAAATACCTCCAAGTGTCCCTACCGTGAATCAGGAATATCCAAACTCAAATGCGATACATGCCCAAAATTCTACATTGGACAGACTGGTAGGAGCTTTCAAATTAGATAGAAAGAACACACTGATGGTTTAAGACTTGGTAACTCGAACAGATCTGCATTTGCAACCCATATTGCTGAAGAAAACCATTCAGTGGGAAACATTGAGGACAATTTAAAAATTTTACTTCTGGCAGAAAAAGGAGCCACTGTGAATATATTAGAGGAAATAGAAATACACACACACAAAACAGCACCCCAGACTATATCCTTAACGAACACACAGAGTTAGCTAACACTCCTTTCCTGAAAATTTTTACAAAAATTATTTTCCAATCTCCAAAGCTAATAACATTAGTACACCTATATGCAGATCAAGTAGCAAATTTATATGTTACTATAATTCTCATGATGCTAAATGTAATTAAATAATGTACTATTTTACCTATACAGTACTATAAATATATGTATAAAAACAACTTTATAATTAATGTAACAATATCAACTCAAAAAAAATCAATTTCTCTGTACTAGTGTAAACGGCATTACAGTTGCGTAAATGAATTATGATCCTTTCCTAACATAGGACATCATCGTCAAATGTTACGATATATCATAGAATCTTTGATACTCATATGTTTGTAAGCTCTTTCCATTTATCAAAACATGTGGTGTGTGGCAGAAATCTTCTCAGTGACAAATCTAAAGTGTTCAGTGAGAAAAATTTACGTGTGCTACAATAAGAATGCAGTGGGAATGTATTCACATCTATTGGACGAATGCCGGCCGGAGTGGCCGTGCGGTTCTAGGCGCTACACTCTGGAACCGAGCGACCGCTACGGTCGCAGGTACGAATCCTGCCTCGGACATCGATGTGTGTGATGTCCTTAGGTTAGTTAGGTTTAAGTAGTTCTAAGTTCTAGGGGACTGATGATCTGAGAAGTTAGTACCATAGTGCTCAGAGCTATTTGATTAAATCTGACCTGTCCAAAATATGAAAAAGGATGCAATTTTGTCATATGATGACATGATGGGGACCGTGGCTGTTGTTTGAAGACAAATGATGATTAAATTAGAACAGCAACCAGCCACAAATTTACTTTCAGTTCCTTTATTCCTTAGAAGTTAAGCCCCATACTGCTCAGAGCCATTTGAACCGTTTAATTCTGACCTGCACAAAATTTGAAAAAGAATAGTGGTTTCGCCAAGTACTGTTGAGGAAAAGTAATGCTAGAGGAGTTACAACTACCAAGTGAAGGTTAAAATTTTATGACTGCACTCCCGTCGTGTTGAGGGTACATGGTAACAGCGGGAGCTAGGTGTCCGCGCGAGACGTACTCAGGTTTTAATTACAAATTAAAAGCCCTGTCCGGGAGTTAATTGAAAACGGGCGGAATAATTTATGCGGCTTTTCCCCCGAGACGCAACCTCTGGGGGAAGAAATGCCCCGGGCGACGTGAGGCGGCGGCCGAGGCGAGGCGCGTGGGGGCGGCGGGGATGGCGGGGGCGGCGAAAGAAAACGGGAAAGCAATTTCACAACTGGGCGGGCCTGCGCGCTGATTTAATTCCTCGGCTGTGCGGGTCGGACTGGACTCGCCTGTCCCCACCTCAAAGGCGGCGCCGACCGGCGAAGACAATGGCGCTTCCGCCGCCGCAGGCAATCGCTTCCGTTTCCGCCCCCGCTGTCGGCGGCGCTTTATGGACGCGCCGCGTCGCGGGAGCTGGCCGGCCGCGTAACGGGACAAAAGGGGCCCCGCGCGGAAATATCGAGGGCTGTTTTATGGGTGAGAGACGTGTTCGCCGTTCCCGAGTCGATGATCGATAGCAAAATTTTGAACATTGCTCTAGTGTAGTGGTTCCCGCCTTGGGGAAATTACCCCCTGAGGAGTAACAACGAAAGGCTGGACTTGTTCTGCGTCACGTAACTACACTACTGGCCATTAAAATTGCTACACCAATAAGAAATGCAGATGATAAACGGGTTTTCTTTGGACAATTATACTAGAACTGACATGCGATTCCATTTTCACGCAATTTGGGTGCATAGATCCTGAGAAATCAGTACCCAGAACAACCACCTCTGGCCGTAATAACGGCCTTGATACACCTGGGCATTGAGTCAGAGCTTGGATGGCGTGTACAGGTACAGCTGCCCATGTAGCTTCAACACGATACCACAGTTCATCAAGAGTACTGACTGCCGTATTGTGACAAGCCAGTTGCTCTGCCACCATTGACCACACGTTTTCAGGTGGTGAGAGATCTGGAGAATGTGCTGGCCAGGGCGGTAGTCGAACATTTTCTGTACACAGAAAGGCCCGTACAGGACCTGCAACATGCGGTCGTGCATTATCCTGCTGAAAGGTAGGGTTTCGCAGGGATCCAATGAAGGGTGGAGCCACGGGTCGTAACAGATCTGAAATCTAACATCCACTGTTCAAAGTGCTCTCAATGCGAACAAGAGGTGACCGAGACGTGTAACCAATGGTACCCCATACCAACACGCCGCGTGATACGCCAGTATGGCGATAACGAATACACGCTTCCAATGTGCGTTCACCGCGATGTCGCCAAACACGGATGCGACCATCATGATGCTGTAAACAGAACCTGGATTCATCCGAATAAACGACGTTTTGCAATTCGTGCACCCAGGTTCGTCGTCGAGTACACCATCGTAGGCGTTCCTGGCTGTGAAGCAGCGTCAAGGCTAACCGCAGCCATGGTCTCCGAGTTGATAGTCCGTGCAGCTGCAAACGTCGTCGAACTGTTCGTGCAGGTGGTTATTGTCTGGCAAACGTTCCCATCTGTTGACTTAGGGATCGAGACGTGGCTGCACGATCCGTTACAGCCGTGCTGATAAGATGCCTGTCATCTCGACTGCTAGTGATGCGAGGCCGTTGGGATCCAGCACGGCGTTCCGTATTACCCTCCTGAAGCCACCGATTCCATATTGTGCTAGCAGAATCCGACCGTCGCCAGCAGCAATGTCGCGATACGATAAACCGCAATCGTGATAGGCTACAATCCGACCTTTATCAAAGTCGGAAACGTGATGGCACGCATTTCACTTCCATACACGAGGCATCACAACAACGTTTCACCAGGCAGGCCGGAGTGGCCGCGCGGTTCTAGCCGCTACAGCTCCATCCAGTACCATGGAAGTCATTCCCTCATGTCTTAGCTGATGTTATATCATCCTGTCCCTTCTCTTTATCAGTGTTTTCCACATATTCCTTTCCTCTCCGATTCTGCGTAGAACCTCCTCATTCCTTACCTTATCAGTCCACTTAATTTTCAACATTCGTCTATAGCACCACATCTCAAATGCTTCGATTCTCTTCTGTTCGGGTTTTCCCACAGCCCATGTTTCACTACCATACAATGCTGTACTCCAGACGTACATCCTCAGAAATTTCTTCCTCAAATTAAGGCCGGTATTTGATATTAGTAGACTTCTCTTGGCCAGAAATGCCTCTTTTGCCATAGCGAGTCTGCTTTTGATGTCCTCCTTGCTCCGTCCGTCATTGGTTATTTTACTGCCTAGGTAGCAGAATTCCTTAACTTCATTGACTTCGTGACCATCAATCCTGGTGCTAAGTTTCTCGCTGTTCTCATTTCTACTACTCCTCATTACCTTCATCTTTCTCCGATCATTTAATTCTTCTTCACTTTCACTCAGGATAGCAATGTCATCAGTGAATTGTATCATTGATATCCTTTCACCTTGTATTTTAATTCCACTCCTGAACCTTTCTTTTATTTCCATCATTGCTTCCTCGATGTACAGATTGAAGAGTGGGGGCGAAAGGCTACAGCCTTGTCTTACACCCTTCTTAATACGAGCACTTCGTTCTTGATCGTCCACTCTTATTATTCTCTCTTGTTGCACATATTGTATATGACCCGTCTCTCCCTATAGCTTACCCCTACTTTTTTCAGAATCTCGAACAGCCTGCACCATTTTATATTGCCGAACGCTTTTTCCAGGTCGTAAAATCCTATGAAAGTGTCTTGATTTTTCTTTAGCCTTGCTTCCATTATTAGCCGTAACGTCAGAATTGCCTCTCTCGTCCCTTTACTTTTCCTAAAGCCAAACTGATCGTCACCTAGCGCATTCTCAATTTTCTTTTCCATTGTTCTGTATATTATTCTTGTAAGCAGCTTGAGCGATAATTCTCGCACTTGTCAGCTCTTGCCATCTTCGGAATTGTGTGGATGATGCTTTTCCGAAAGTTAGATGGTATATAGCCTGACTCATATATTCTACACACCAACGTGAATAGTCGTTTTGTTGCCATTTCCCCCAATGATTTTAGAAATTCTGATGGAATGTTATCTATCCCTTCTGCCTTATTTGACCGTAAGTCCTCCAAAGCTCTTTTAAAATCCGATTCTAATACTGGATCCCCTATGTCTTCTAAATCGATTCCTGTTTCTTCTTCAATCACATCAGACAAATCTTCACCCTCATAGAGGCTTTCAATGTATTCTTTCCACCTATCTGCTCTCTCCTCCGTATTTAACAGTGGAATTCCCGTTGCACTCTTAATGTTACCACCGTTGCTTTTAATGTCACCGAAGGTTGTTTTGACTTTCCTGTATGCTGAGTCTGTCCTTCCGACAATCGTATCTTTTTCGATGTCTTCACATTTTTCCTGCAGCCATTTCGTCTTAGCTTCCCTGCACTTCCTATTTATTTCATTCCTCAGCGACTTTTATTTGTTTATTCCTGATTTTCCCGGAACATGTTTGTACTTCCTCCTTTCATCAATCAACTGAAGTATTTCTTCTGTTACCCATGGTTTCTTCGCAGCTACCTTCTTTGTACCTATATTTTCCTTCCCAACTTCTGTGATGGCCCTTTTTAGAGATGTCCATTCCTCTTCAACTGTACCGCCTAATGCGCTATTCCTTATTGCTGTATCTATAGCGTTAGAGAACTTCAAACGTATCTCGTCATTCCTTAGTACTTTTGTATCCCACTTCTTTGCGTATTGATTCTTCCTGACTAATGTCTTGAACTTCAGCCTACTCTTCATCACTACTATATTGTGATCTGAGTCTATATCTGCTCCTGGGTACGCCTTACAATCCAGTATCTGATTTCGGAATCTCTGTCTGACCATGATGTAATCTAATTGAAATCTTCCCGTATCTCCCGGCCTTTTCCAAGTATACCTCCTCCTCTTGTGATTCTTGAACGGGGTATTCACTATTACTAGCTGAAACTTGATACAGGACTCAATTAGTCTTTCTCCTCTTTCATTCCTTGTCCCAAGCCCATATTCTCTTGTAACCGTGGTCTAGGGGTAGCGTCTTTGATTCATAATCAAAACGTCTTACGTCCCGGGTTCGACCCCCGCCACTGCCTAAATTTTGATAAATAATCAGCATTGGCGGCCAAAGACTTCCGGCATAAGAAGTCAGCCTCATTCTGCCAACGGCCTTGTCAAAGAGGGCGGAGGAGCGGATAGAGGTTCAGGGCACTCTCTTGTACCAGGGGTGGGAAATTGCCCCTAAAGGCGGAAGAATCAGCAATGATCGACGACATGAGGATGCGGAAGGCAATGGAAACCACTGCATTAAAAGACACGTAACGTGTATCCACAGGACATGTGGCCTGTAATTGATGAAGTGTCATGATGATCTCTCCATTGGCAAAAGATTCCGGAATAGTCCCCCATTCGGATCTCCGGGAGGGGACTGCCAAGGGGGAGGTTACCATGAGAAAAAGATCGAATAATCAACGAAAGGATAACGTTCACCGAGGCGGGGCGTGGAATGTCAGTAGCTTGAACGTGGTAGGGAAACTAGAAAATCTGAAAAGGGAAATGCAAAGGCTCAATCTAGATATAGTAGGGGTCAGTGAAGTGAAGTGGAAGGAAGACAAGGATTTCTGGTCAGATGAGTATCGGGTAATATCAACAGCAGCAGAAAATGGTATAACAGGTGTAGGATTCGTTATGAATAGGAAGGTAGGGCAGAGGGTGTGTTACTGTGAACAGTTCAGTGACCGGGTTGTTCTAATCAGAATCGACAGCAGACCAACACCGACAACGATAGTTCAGGTATACATGCCGACGTCCTTAGGTTAGTTAGGTTTAATTAGTTCTAAGTTCTAGGCGACTGATGACCTCAGAAGTTAAGTCGCATAGTGCTCAGAGCCAAGACCGTTTCACCAGGCAACGCTGGTCAACTCCTGTTCGTGTTTGAGAAATCGATTGGTAACTTTCCTCGTGTCAGCACGTTGTAGGTATCGCCATCGGTGCCAACCTTGGGTGAATGCTCTGAAAAGCTAATCATTTGCATACCATAGCATCTTCTTCGTGTCTGTTAAATTTCGCGTCTGTAGCACGTCATCTTCGTGGTGTAGCAATTTTAATGGCCAGTAGTGTACAGTGTTTTTAAAGTACCATTACTATTCTCACTTCTTCATACACTGAACAGCTAAAGAAACTGGTATACCAACCGTGAGTACGCGAAGTACCACAACACGGCGTGGCACGGACTCGACTAATGTCTGAAGTAGCGCTGGCGCGAACTGTCACCATGAATCCTGCAAGGCTCTCCTTAAGTCCGAAAGAGTATGACGGGGTGGAGATCTCTTCTTAATAGCACGTTGCAAGGCATCTCAGATATGTTTAACAATGTTCATGTCTGGGGAGTTTGGTAGCCAGCGGAAGTGTTTAAACTCAAAAGAGTGTTCCTGGAGCCACTGTGTAGCAATTGTACAAGTGTGGGCTGTCGCATTGTCCTGTTGGAATTGCCTACGTCCGTCGGAATGCACAATGGGCATTCCGATGCTCGCGTACGTGTCACATGTCACATGTCAGAGTTGTATCTAGACGTATCAGGCGTCTCATATGACTCCAACTGCACACGCCCTACACCATTACAGAATCTCCACAAGCTTGAACAGTCCTCCGCTGACAAGCAGGATCCATGGGTTGTCTCCATACCCGTATACGTGTATCCGCTCGATACAATTTGGACTCATCCGCCAGGCAACATGTTTCCGGTCATCAACAGTCCAAAGTCGGTGTTGACGGGTCCAGACTAGGCGTAAAGGTTTCTGTCGTGCAGTCCTTAAGGGTACACGAGTGGGCCTTCGGCTCCGAAAGCCCATATCGATGATGTTTTGTTGAGTGGTTCGCACGCCGACACTTGTTGATGGCCCAGCATTGAAATCTGCAGCAATTTGCGAAAGGTTGCACTTCTGTCACGTTGAACGATTCAGTCGTCGTTGGTCCCATTCTTGGAGGATCTTTTTATGGCGTCAGCGATGTCGGAGATTTGATGTTTTACCTCATTCCTGCTATTCACGGTACACTCGTGAAATTTTCATACGGGTAATCCCCACTTGATAGCTACCTCGGAGATGCTGTGTCCATTGCTCGTGTGCAGTGCGCAAAAACTGAACTACAGGAACTCAGATAAAAAGGGAAGGTTGCTGGCTGAAATGGCCGAATTGTTTTAACACATTCGCAGAAGAAATGTACCAAAATATCAACAATTTGAGGAAACAGACAAAGTTGCTTTATCACATACGAGTGTAAGTCAATTATTATCCGCAATTTAGTAATATTTTTGTTTATTTCGGTAGTACTGGCGTTTTACGTTGATGACGCATGCAATGTTTATTCGTTGTTATATCTTTGCAATTTTCAAGCTGCTAGGTTAGTTTCGTTATCGCTGCCTTGCTGTTCATCATGGCTGCTCCGCTGTCTATTTATGCCAAAGATCAGGGGTCGAAATTCATGGAAGACTTTCAGAAGAGTAGGGGAACTGTATTTTGCCACAACGGACTGTCTACGAATTCACTGAAAAATTCCGGAATGGTCGCACAAGTGTTACGCACGATGAAGCAACCGGACGACCGTTTACCGCTACGAATGAAGAAACCATTGAGCGTTCACGTGAAATAATTTGGACAGACGATTAACTACTGACGAAGTGGCACATCGTATGCACTGTTCTGCCTAAGAAATCATAAAGTTTGTGCAAGATGGGCCCCAAAACAACTCACACAGCTGCATAAACAAACGCGCTTCGATACCAGCAAAAAACATTTGGATCGCTATAGCAACGAAGGAGACAACTTCTTAGACAGGATCGTTACTGGTGACGAAACATCGATCATTACGAGCCGGAGAGTAAACTGCAGAGAATGGAATGGAAACATCAAAATTCGCCATGCGAGAAAAAGTTCAAGGCCCAACCGTCCGCAGGAAAACTGATGGCCGAGCGGTTCTAGGCGCTACAGTCTGGAACGGCGCGACCGCAACGGTCGCGGGTTCGAATCCTGCCTCGGGCATGGATGTGTGTGATGTCCTCAGGTTAGTTAGGTTTATGTTGTTCTAAGTTCTACGGGACTGATGACCGCGGATGTTAAGTCCCATAGTGCTCAGAGTCATGTGAACCATTTTTTTTATGAGGGCATCAGGAAGCTTGTACAACGATGGACCAAGTGCGTTGAAGCGCAAGGAGATTGTGTCCAAAAATGATGTTCTTGTAAGTTTCCTATTTGATTACAATAAAATTTTATAACTACGTTGCTGGTGACTTACCGCCGTACATTAATTAACGTAGAGAAAACAAATGACGTTACGTTCCTTATGTAACTCGGAAAATTGCCGTTTAACTTAAATTAATGCTGCTGTATCTACAGTTTTCTATGACGTGGTATTTATTGATTGTATTACTAGATTGAATGTTCAGGAACAGATCTTCAGGAACCGGCGACTTCATCCTTAAGTTAATAGAATTAAATACGTTCAAATAATGGATGTAAGAGCAGAATCGCATCATTTATCAGATGTCAGCTCTACTTGGCTCTTGAACACGAGAGTGGATGTGAAGGTGAAATCAGGTGTAGCGTTATTGGAGTGTAGTTTTACGGCATGAAATATTAAAGAGAATAAACGGCCCTGATCCTAAAAATGTTTCTCACTAGCCGTCTGTAACACTACGGACTTACACATAACAGTGTATTGCTTGACGCTTTTGGGTCAAATTATAAGGAGTAATTCTTTCAACTTCACCGCTGTCTTTCTCATGAAATTACGGTATTGTTGTGAATTTTCCATCACAAGGTCTACAGTGAGATTCTTGCTCCCTTGAAAATCATACCGCCACCTAATCCACTCTCTCATCCAGCACGAACACGTCAGTTCACGTTTCTGCTTTGCCACTAAAGGTATTAAGGTCTCAGCTGCAGCCCCACGCCCTTACATCAGATCCTCTTACTTCACCCACAAAACTGCGACTGGAAAATCTCGCGGCTCATGTCGCGTATTATCGGTTGCAGAATTTCGGTTTTTTTTTTTTTATGTGAGCACAGTTACGGTGTGCGTGTATTGTGGCGGTGGTACTACGCCTCTGAGGATTTCCTTACAGATTTTTTCCTACTGCGCGCCCAGACTAAATGACAGAATGTCATATAAAATTGTATACGAAGACAGTAACTTGTTCTCGAAAGAACAGTTACTGTTGATGACCGTGCAGCTTTTCCCTGGAATAAATTATGACTAACTGACAACCTCAGCTGCCGACAGGTGTTGTTGTTATACCTCGATGTGGATAGCTGAAAATGCGTGCCCCGACCGGGACTCGAACCCGGGATCTCCGGCTTACATGGCAGACGCTCTATCCATCTGAGCCACCGAGGACACAGATGAATAGCGCCTCCCATGAGACTCACATTCCCAACTGTCCACAATTCTACATATGTAATGTACCTTATAGACATTTGCCCACCCACTCATTACTCGCGCACGCTTTGGCGATTCCCGTAAGAGTCTCACGGGAGGCGTGCAAGGGATAAGTCCCTGCAGTCGCGCTATTCATCTGTGTCCTCGGTGGCTCAGATGGATAGAGCGTCTGCCATGTAAGCAGGAGGTCCCGGGTTCGAGTCCCGGTCGGGGCACGCATTGTCAGCTGTCCACATCGAGGTATAACAACAACACCTGTCGGCAGCTGAGGTTGTCAGTTAGTCATCATTTATATAAAATTGTATTGCGAAATTACCGGGACCGAGCGATTCCCACCCTGTTATAAAGCTCATCCACAGTAACTGGCTCCACTAGTGTGGTATTTCGCTGTTAGTTAATCCGAGATAATGCTCCACATTGTGTAGGCAGCCTGCAGTTAGACTGGGTCCCACGCTTGTTGTAGAACACAAGAGGAGAAATACGTCGCACTGTTTGTGTGTTACAAAAGCCTTCATCACCTGTCCGAAAACTGCGAGTGAAACGCCTGTCGCATGCATCTTTATCAAGATGATAATTTTGGACCTAAATCGTGACAGTGTTATTTAGTGTGGGTGTACATTAGTCGTGTGACTGCCACAATATCATAAAATAATACTGTCGCTCGAGTTTTTGGGAGAAGACCTTGTAACGCTGCGCTTGTGGGGCACACGATACTCATTAAAGCCTGTACTATGGTAAGTTGGCGGGCTTCACCTTAAGAGAAAGGATTTTCGTATAGATATTGACCGCGTGTACCTGAATGGAGGCAAATCAGACTTACACCCACACTGTAATAACAATGATACATCAAGCAAGTCCGAAATGCAACCACACGTCAGGACGGACAAGAAACAACACAGAATATGCTACCAATTTGTTAATAATACGGTCGCCAGCCTAATTAGGCATTAACTGAGTTTCTTCTCTGTACAAGCTGATGTACGTTCATGCAAAACAACATGTAGTAACACTGCATAATATAGTAAATTTTAGAACCAGAAAATCAACTGAACTGATAATTTTACTTTCTGTACTGATATGGATAAACCATAAATACATAACACCACACTATAATGTTTACTACAAAACTTCGTACTGTCTATTGATCTGATTAAAATCGGGCATAGGTTGCCCTACAAATAGCACTTTCGGAACACACACACAATGTAAATTTTGATAAAGGTAAAACACTGATAAATTTTGGTTTTTATATTGACTTTAACTTTGCTGGTCAAATCAGTTTAGAACACTTCAGAATTCAAATGAATAAAAAAGAGGGGTGGGGCCCTGAAACTGTTATGATCACTGTATTGAAAATTTTGATTGCTGAAATCATTATGCACTCAAGATTTCCAATCAATAATTTACTACTCTTTTTATCTTATTTCCTGCTCATTTAAATACCATTATATCTGTCTGGAAATAATTAAACTTCATTACCAAATCAATATCAAAATTATCTTCCAACTTTGTCAGACCTTCGTTATTTACCTATTGATTCATTAACAAAACAGTTCTTTAAATATCATTCTAACATAGCTAGGTCTGCAGGTAATTACTATTAACATAAACTTTAATTCTTCATTTCGGGACACTCGGATTGCACAACATTTGGAAAGGACCCTGTCTAGGTTAGTTGTGAGGATAATTAAATGATAGGACAGTTCTGGTAAAATTCAAATTGTTATTGAACAGTATGGAACAAAAGTAACACTGGTCCATACGAATACAGTACTCAAAAGTTCAACCTGTTCGTATCGATGCGGCAGTTGCAGGCGGCGAGATGGCGAGGCACAGAGCACACATACAACCACAGCAATGGCTCTTGACGTATCGGCACTTTACTTCTTCTTAGCGTCGCAATACTTTTCCGTTTAGTGCCTATGGAATATAGCCATGCTGTATAGGCGTCGGAACGGTATATCCGAGGCTCAATGAAACTACGTCTTCCAGGAGAGCCTCCTCGATCCAGAACGTGTTGCTCAGACCGATGCCCAACTCCGACTACTACTGCTGAGCCCGTTGTGCCGTGCAGTGCCCGTGCGCATTTTCCCGCGCTCGCCTGCCATCCACCTTTTACCGCTCCCCTACAGACAGGGTATTCACCAGAGGTTTTGCATTCTACATATCCTAATACATTGCCTACGTGTGGACCAGACGCACAATTACAACTTTGACATCTTACAATAGTTTCAACGTTTCTTACATTTCAATTCTGTTATAATAGTGCTTGAAATCTGACATAAACATTAATATTCACATCGAAATTTGTTTACAGTTTTCTTAAAACAATGGCAAGAAACAAAAAAACAAAAACAATGAAATCAGAACATCACTTACACTAATTTATCGAAGAATCAGAAGAGAAAAAAAACATAATATTTATATGTACAATAGTTCAGCGTTGTTGTTGTTACAACCTTCTTCTCGGCGTACTCTCTCGTACAGCTGACTGATGCGACCTTACTGTTAGATTTCCCTATCGACCATTGTACGTGGTCACTCAAGAGTCTGGATACAGCGGTAGAAAAGTTGAACAGTGTGAGAAATCGTAATAGGATATGGTACAGGGTGTCAGTGTGTGTGTGGTTGGGGAGTTTGGGGAGGAGGGTGGGGTGGCGCAAGCTGCAGCAACGATGACGACAGAGGCGGCCTTGGTGAAATCCGCCATCATGGATTCGCTTTACGTGTTTCAAATGGGAAGCGGGTCACGTGGCACATCATTTTGAACTGCTCTTTTCTCAGTAATACACATGTGAAATCTATTTTAAGATATCTTTATTTGTGTAGGAAGTTTAGGACACCTGTCAGAGAAGGGTCAGGCAAAAGTCTCGATACACTTGTATAAAAGTCAATCAATGTGAGGAATCATAATAGTGTATGGTATAAGATAGGGTGTCTGTAGCCGGGGGCGGGGGAGGGAGGGGGAGGGGGGAGAGTGTCTTAGATCAGGAAAGCAGAAAAGGGACCCACTTGCAATGTCGGGACTATACCGCTTACCATGCACATGCTGAAAAGTTTACGTCGTAATGACTGGACGATCAATCAACACCAGGGTCAAAGAACATAAGCGACATTGCAGGTTGGGGCAGCTGGAGAGACTGGCCGTGGCAGAGCACGCACTGAGTAAGACCGACCACGTCATAAAAACCGCCGACACGGACGTACAGGCTGTAGAGTAGCACTATCACACGCTCTTGTTCAGAGAAGCTGTAGAAATACGCAAACACGCGAACAGTTTCAACAAGAAAGAGGAAAGCCTTAAGGTAAACGGATCCTGGCATCCCGTACTGCAGAGAACGACCGTCGCAGGAGGAGAACCGCGCCGGAAATGACCGCGGAGAAGCCCTCGGACATTGGAGCGCCAGGTACATATAGTCTGCGGCCGCGAGCTCGGCTCCAGTTCACCACCGGCAATGGAGGGTGAAGCTTTGACAATGCCAGCCACTCGTGCTGGCGAAATGTCAGAAAAATCATTAGATGAACGTCGGCCGAAGAACCCGAAACAGAAGCAAATAGGCAGTTTGTTAACCTAAGGACATCACACACATCCATGCCCGGGGCAGGATTCGAACCTGAGACCGTAGCAGCAGCGCGGTTCCGGACTGAAGCGCCTAGATCCGCTCGGCCACAGCGGCTGGCGGTGATGTCATATTTCAGTTCAGCAGTGTGTAACGTTGTTGCTTTAATTTGTTCTGATTACGGTGCTGATAGACAATAAAAGCGGGTTGAAGCTGTGAGCCGTCTGGGGAAGTTAACCTTGCATTACTGAGCAACTGTTTCACCAGGTATCCAGTCTATCTTACCAAATTCTCAACCACACTAACATTAATTATAATCTTTTAATCGTCATACGACAACGGTGATATATATATATATATATATATATATATATATATATATATATATATATATATATAAAGAGAATTTAAATAAAAAGAAATAAATCAGTTTATATTTGGAAATTTATTTTAACATTGATCATTGCAATTTCAGCATATTAAACTTGAGTCATAACTAAGCTGGTGCCTTATTTAGGATTGTGAAAATGAGAGTTTGTAATCTTACGGAACACATCAAATAGGGAGCCAAGATTGGGAGACTACATACAACACTGCATTCATAAAATAACACACGAAGAACGTTGAAACATATGCAAGAGGAAATTAACCACAACCAACCGATTCAATTTTCACCCAAAGAAGTTACGTTCGTAGCGCAATCCTGTCCGTCATGTAATTACCACACACTGGTATACTAAATTCAAACTAACTCCCTGTGAAATTTTCCCGAAAAGAATAGCTGAGGGCTACTCTGATGATTACACCACATGCTTCACGTGGTCAACTAGGTTTACACAAAGAGTGTAGCTCCACAATAATTTTGATAATTAAAATAAATTACATCGAAACTCAATTTACAAAAGAAAAACCTCGAACTGGTTACTATCGTCTTACTATTAACCTGATGGGTCAAACAATTGTATAAGCACGTGGTACTGGTCTCGCAAAGTACACCCCACGTGGGTTGAACATAAAGAAAAGTTGCTATATTGAAAAATATTGTCAAGACGAGACGTTATAATCTCATGCACATTTAAGATTGATGATCTTAGTTAGAGTTACTGATCAACACGTGGTTCCACTTTACTCACAAAGTAGTGACAAAGCAACTACCACAATATTATTCTGAACTTCACACTCGAATTACACTGCGTTGCAATTTAAGATAACATTAGATATTTTAGAGCTAAACCTGAAATAAAGGTGATTAAATTTTCAGCTAGGCTGAACTTAAGAAATCCATTGTCCTACGGACTTAGCAGACACGCGCTTAGCCGGAGATCTTACCACTTCAGACGCTCGCCGCAGACAGACTGCCCTGCGCTCCTACCGAGCGTGCTTCCCAGACACAAATGGAAGTGACCAGAGAGACAGCTTCCTATACCAACATGACAAGGGACGGACAGGACCATACTAAGCATAGAAACCTCACTGCTTTTAGAAAGTGCAGCTACCTGTTCCGACGTTGATCCTACTGTTCTCTAGAAGACAGGCTTGTCTGCTACCCTCAAGCATGCAACTAGAAATACATTTGCTCATTCATCCTTTCACACAGAAGGGAAGGGGGATGACAGTATCTTATCATATACAGTATATAAAAGAAAGCGGATGTAGGTTCCGTATGAGACTGTGTGACATGAATTACATATAAACTGTGTTTTAAAGTGTAGTGGTGTGACAGATCGTTCTTGTTTATGTGTAAAAGTAACACGTTCCACTGCTCAGTCACCTCCCAGATAGAGTCAGAAACACCACAGTAAATTTAGAAGAGGAATGTATGCCGTAAATGACAACAGATTTAAGAAATTAACATGAAAGGAATCCAACAGAAACCTTTCAAGTGTAACTGCCCATGTCTCGGAACCAGAACCATGCTACAGTGGTTTGAAGAGCAGTGTAGTAAGTCCACCTTGATGTCTCGGCGACCAAATTCGCGTGATGTAAATCCTATGGAACCCATCTCTATTGCTGTCGGGCGCCATCACCGCGTACCCAAATCAGCGGCCCGTTATTTACGCGAATTACACGACCTGTGCGTAGACATCTAATGCCACATAGCTCCACAGACTTACCAACATACTGTCGGATCCCTGGTATGCAGAGTCAGTGATGTACGAGGTGCATTCAAGTTCTAAGGCCTCCGATTTTTCTTCTCTGGACTGGAAAGAGATAGAAACATGCACATTGTATTAAAATGAGGCCGCGTTCATTGTCAATACGTCCCAGAGATGGCAGCACCGTACGGCAGATGGAATTTTACCGCCAGCGGCGAGAATGAGAACTGTTTTAAATACTTAAAATGGCGACGTTTGCCTTACTTGAACAGTGTGCAATCATTCGTTTTCTGAATTTGCGTGGTGTGAAACCAATTGAAATTCATCGACAGTTGAAGGAGACATGTGGTGATGGAGTTATGGATGTGTCGAAAGTGCATTCATGGGTGCTACAGTTTAATGAAGGCAGAACATCGTGTGACAACAAACCGAAACAACCTCGGGCTCGCACAAGCCGGTCTGATGACATGATCCAGAGAGTGGAGAGAATTGTTTTGGGGGATCGCCGAATGACTGTTCAACAGATCGCCTCCAGAGTTGGCATTTCTGCGGGTTCTGTGCACACAATCCTGCATGACGACCTGAAAATGCGAAAAGTGTCATCCAGGTGGGTGCCACGAATGCTGACGGACGACCACACGGCTGCCCGTGTGGCATGTTGCCAAGCAATGTTGACGCGCAACGACAGCACGAATGGGACTTTTTTTTCGTCGGTTGCGACAATGGATGAGACGTGGATGCCATTTTTCAATCCAGAAACAAAACGCCAGTCAGCTCAATGGAAGCACACAGATTCACCGCCACCAAAAACATTTCGGGTAACCGCCAGTGCTGAAAAAATGATGGCGTCCATGTTCTGCGACAGCGAGGGCGTAATCCTTACCCATTGCGTTCCAAAGGGCACTACGGTAACAGGTGCATCCTACGAAAATGTTTTGAAGAACAAATTCCTTCCTGCACTGCAACAAAAACGTCCGGGAAGGGCTGCGTGTGTGCTGTTTACCGAGACAACGCATCCACACATCGAGCTAACGTTACGCAACAGTTTCTTCGTGATAACAACTTTGAAGTGATTCCTCATGCTCCCTACTCACGTGACCCGGCTCCTAGTGACTTTTGGCTTTTTCCAACAATGAAAGACACTCTCCGTGGCCGCACATTCACCAGCCGTGCTGCTATTGCCTCAGCGATTTTCCAGTGGTCAAAACAGACTCCTAAAGAAGCCTTCGCCGCTGCCATGGAATCGTGGCGTCAGCGTTGTGAAAAATGTATACGTCTGCAGGGCGATTACGTCGAGAAGTAACGCCAGTTTCATCGATTTCGGGTGAGTAGTTAATTAGAAAAAAAAATCGGAGCCCTTAGAACTTGAATGCACCTCGTATTTCGTTCCAAAGACGGACAAAAAGCTGTTAAGCAGGTGCTCACAATGTTTCGGCTGACCAGTGTATATTGCGTGGCAATACCCTTCTTTCCCTTTGGGCCGAGAACTCTTACCGCCTCAACTCATTGAAATCTTATCTAACCAGACGCTGGTGCATTTATGTTTCAGATATCATTTCATCACAGATAGCACTTTCGTCGGAGGAAGGTGGGATATTACAAGTAACAGTATCTGTGAAATCATTAAAAAAATAACAACGTGTGTGGGAGTTCTGCAGTAACGCTTCTCCAAGGCATACTTAAAATTGCCTCGCGGTCTCTGCTCGATTCACCGTTCAAAATAATAGGCTGCATTCTGCACATATTAAAAATACTCCGTCTAGACATAAAGTACTTGAATATTCCACTGACCATGCGAGGTGGTAAGGTGGTTAGAACACTGGAGTCACGATCGGCCATCCAGATTTAAGTTTTCACTAATTTACGTACATTGGTAAATTGTGAATTTGTGGTAAGTTCGTATGGGACAAAACTGCTGAGGTCAGCGGTCTCTAGGCACTAATTAATAGAACTTAAACTAACTTAGACTAAGGACAACACATACACCCGTGCCCGAGGGACGACTCGAACCTCCCACGCGGAGGAGCCGTCCGTAAATTGCTTCAGGTTAATGCCGGGATGGTTTCTTTGTAAGGACACGGCTTCCTTCCTTCTCCATCCTTCCCTAATCCTATGGGATTGATGACCTCACTGTTTGGTCCCATTCCTAAAATCAACGAACTAATATTCCACAGTGGCGGATTCTGACTTTGTGGAGTTTTGTGAAAATCAAATAATTAATGCATTGATCTACTGCTATGCATTGCTTGCTGGATATTATGTGTGGAGTAACACATAGCGTTTTCCTCAATCGCCGTCCCTCCTCCAACACCTCACATAAGGTGAGGCAGCTGCTCCTATTCCATGCGTATAAATCTCAATTCTTTGCCACTATTTTCTTCATTGGTGATTCGAAGTGTGACTCAAAACTTCAGTCACGTTCTGTATTACCCGCCGACGAAATCCAATGCTCATATCGTAATATGAAATGAATTTCATGTTTTTTTTTTCCTCACCAATATACAGGGTGTTACAAAAAGGTACGGACAAACTTTCAGGAAACATTCCTCACACACAAAGAGAGAAAATATGTTATGTGGACATGTGTCCGGAAACGCTTACTTTCGATGTTAGAGCTCATTTTATTACTTCTCTTCAAATCACATTAATCATGGAATGGAAACACACAGCAACAGAACGTGCCAGCGTGACTTCAAACACTTTGTTACAGGAAATGTTGAAAATGTCTCCGTTAGCGAGGATACATGCATCCACCCTCCGTCGCGTGGAATCCCTCATGCGCTGATGCAGCCCTGGGTAATGGCGTATTGTATCACAGCCGTCCACAATACGAACACGAAGAGTCTCTACATTTGGTACCGGGGTTGCGTAGACAAGAGCTTTCAAATGCCCCCATAAATGAAAGTCAAGAGGGTTGAGGTCAGGAGAGCGTGGAGGCCATGGAATTGGTCCGCCTCTACCAATCCATCGGTCACCGAATCTGTTGTTGAGAAGCGTACGAACACTTCGACTTTTGTGCAGGAGCTCCATCGTGCATGAACCACATGTTGTGTCGTACTTGTAAAGGCACATGTTCTAGCAGCACAGGTAGAGTATCCCGCATGAAATCACGGCGGTGAATCGAAGAAGTACAGTACATACTGACGAAAGTAAAATGAGCTCTAACATGGAAATTAAGCGTTTCTGGACACATCTCCACATAACATCTTTTCTTTATTTGTGTGTGAGGAATGTTTCTTGAAAGTTTGGCCGTACCTTTTTGTAACACCCTGTATTTACATCAATTCTTTGAAAGTTATCCTAACGTGCGTCGAAATTATACTAAAGTGTCGGCAAGGATTTTCGCTGGGGACAAATGGCTGTTCTATATCTGTATGCAACTTGTTATAAATATATTTTTTTTATTCACGGCCCCTGCGGCACAGTAATCAATTCACAGTTTTGGTTGTGAGAAGTGGCTCTGGGAATTATTTATGTAGTGTTGGCAGAGGAGCCAACACTGTTTTTCTAGAGGAGGCAGAAATGCACGCGTTTAATTACACGCTGACTGGCGTGAGGTCTGGAACAGGACAATATCTTGAGAATTGCAAATAAAGTACATAGATGATGTAATACTTAACTTTAATCCACAGTTGTAGAACATCTCTCTTGACGGTACATGTTATAACCACAATATATATAGCAAAGGATTATGGAGCCTTGCTAGGTCGTAGGAAATGACGTAGCTGAAGGCTATGCTAACTATCGTCTCGGCAAATGAGAGCGTATCGGTCAGCGGAGCTTCGCTAGCATAGTCGGCTGTACAACTGGGGCGAGTGCCAGGACGTCTCTCTAGACCTGCCGTGTGGTGGCGCTCGGTCTGCAATTACTGACAGTGGCGACACGCGGGTCCGGTGTATACTAATGGACCGCGGCCGATTTAAAGGCTACCACCTGTAAGTAGGCTGTTTATGTTTTCTTATTGGCAACGTTACATAGCGCTCTGTATGAAAATCACTGGGTGTGAAAATCACTGGGTGTGCTGTGTGCAGTCTGTGGCTAGTTTGCATTGTTGTCTGCCATTGTAGTGTTGGGCAGCGGCAGCTGGATGTGAACAGCGCGTAGCGTTGCGCAGTTGGAGGTGAGCCGCCAGCAGTGGTGGATGTGGGGAGAGAGATGGCGGAGTTTTGTAATTTGTCATGAACTGCTATATATATTATGACTATTAAGGTAAATACATTGTTTGTTCTCTATTAAAATCTTTCATTTGCTAACTATGCCTATCAGTAGTTAGTGCCTTCAGCAGTTTGAATCTTTTATTTAGCTGGCAGTAGTGGCGCTCGCTGTATTGCAGTAGTTCGAGTAACCAAGATTTTTGTGAGGTAAGCGATTTGTGAAATGCATAGGTTAATGTTAGTCAGGGCCATTCGTTTGTAGGGATTTCTGAAAGTCAGACTGCGTTGCGCTAAAAATATTGTGTGTCGGGTTAAGAACAGTCCTGTATAATTTTTCTAAGGGGACGTTTCACACCTAGCAAGTGTGGTGTCTGGCGGTGACACCACAAATTAAGTAGGATCTCTTGAGATACTAGACATCAGTCTTCAAGTGCCTGCTAGTTCAGCATTTGCCTAGTTTCCCATCTGCTGCACTAGAATGAAACTAGCCTGTGAACATTATAACGCCGCTTTCTTCGGTTCTCCGTGTCCCCCAATGATTTGATCTGTCAGTGACTCCACGAATGAGTAGTTTCTTTCTAATAATAATATTGAGCCAGAATGAGATTTTCACTCTGGAGCGGAGTGCGCACTGATATGAAACTTCCTGGTAGATTAAAACTGTGTGCCGGACCGAGACTCGAATTCGGGACCTTTGCCTTTCGCGGGGAAGTGCTCTACCAACTGAGCTACCCACGCACGACTCATGACCCGTCCTTACAGCCTTGATTCCGCCAGCGAAAGAAAACCAACTCGATACTTGAAAATGTATTCAAAGTTCAGCGTGAGGAAATAAAAATTCATTTTACCGTGTGTGTTATATGTGGTGTGACCGCCAGACACCACACTTGCTAGGTGGTAGCCTTTAAATCGGCCGCGGTCCGGTAGTATACGTCGGACCCGCGTGTCGCCACTATCAGTGATTGCAGACCGAGCGCCGCCACACGGCAGGTCTAGAGAGACTTCCTAGCACTCGCACCAGTTGTACAGCCGACTTTGCTAGCGATGGTTCACTGACAAATTACGCTCTCATTTGCCGAGACGATAGTTAGCATAGCCTTCAGCTACGTCATTTGCTACGACCTAGCAAGGCGCCATTATCATTTGGTATTTATCTTGTGGTGCATGTACCGTCAGACCGATGCTCACCAATTATGGATTAAAGTTAAGTATTCCAGAAGCTACGTACCTTATTTTGCTAGTCTCTATTCCTTTAACTGTTCCAGACCTCACGCCAGCCGGCGTGAGCTTAAACGCGTGCCTTTCGGCTTCCTCTCCTAGTGGCTTAGCTGTCCTGCCAAGTCACAACATTATATTTATTTTATTAGTACGCGACTAGTTTCTAACTTTTACGCCATTTCCAAGTGATTTTCTTCATATATGATAAGCCAGCAAACTACAATGGCAAAGTCAGCCATTTGCGCTAAACTGACACTCTCTTTAAATTTACGTGTTCCACTTGTTTTACACTCACACACACAGACACACACATACACACGTACACAGGGAATAGCGCGGAAAACGCACTGTACGAGCACTTAATGACGCCTAACCGGAGAATAAACCCGGGATAACTAAACCGGTTGTTCTGGTAGGGTTGATGAAGTTAACTGGAGAATAATATTTCACAGTGGCGGCAATAGCTACAGAATGAGTGATGACAAGATTGTTTGTTAGAACGAGGACGGAGATGAAACTGGGACATCCCACAAATTGTGTGGAAGAATATGACGACTCCGAATTTATATAAAAATTTTGTACTACTACTACTTTTCGATCTCATGCTTGAGAAACTGGACCATATAAATGAAATGTGAAATTATTTCCTAACATGAAACTTTTTGCTTGTAGCAGGCCTAATAGGCCTTCGTGAATTACACTGCTGGCCACCGTAAATGCAACACCAAGAAAGACAAGAGGTAGCACAACAAAATTTATTTTGTAGATAACATGTTGACCAAGTATCAAATGATTACGTTTACAGACGTCTGTGACATGTGGTTCCTGCCAGAATCAGTGGCCAGAGTAGCCGCCATTGTTGGAGATCACCGCTGCCACACGTCTCGGCATTGAGTCAAAGAGACGTTGGATGTGTTCCTGGGGTACAGCAGCCCAAGCAGCTTCCACACGTTGCCAAAGGTCATCTGGTGTGGCAGCTGGGGATGTAATCTTGGTCACTCGTTGAGCAACCATGGACCACATGTTTTCTATCGGCGAAAGATCCGGGGAGCGAGCCGGCCAGGGAAGCAATTCAATTTGGTTATTGACGAAGAACCTTTGGACAATGCGTGCCACGTGTGGTCGCGCATTATCCTGTTGAAATATGGCTGTGGCCGAGCCCTGAAGGTAAGGAAGGACAACTGGCTCCAGCACCTCGGATATGTAGCGCCGGCTATTTAAAGTACCGGCAATGCGTACTAGAGGCGTGCGAGAGTAATATACAATACCGCCCCATACCATAATACCCGGTGCAAGACCAGTGTGGCGGTGCATAATGCAGCTGTCCAGCATCCTCTCTCCACGGTGTCTCCACACTCGAATCCGACCATCGTGGTGCTGCAGACAGAAGCGTGACTCGTCAGTAAAGACAACTTCATTCCATTCTGCCGTCCACATCCGTCTGTCATCACACCATTGGCGACGGAGACGTCTGTGGTTCTCCGTCAATGGTAGACGAAGCAATGGACGTCTTGCGGACAGACCACTCTGCTGTAAACGGCGTCGAACGGTACGCGCAGACACTGGATGATGCGTTACAGACGCAATGTGCTGTGCTATGGTTCGGGACGTCACTGAGCGATCCGTCACTGCCATGCGCTCAATTTGCCTATCAGCACGTGCAGTGGTGCACCGAGGTGAATGCGATCGACCACGTCGGTCAGTCGTACCCTCCTGCATCCAACGGTCACATATCCGCATTACAGTTGTTTGGTTTCGTCCAACACGACTAGCGATTTCTCTGTATGGTAATCCACAATCTCGGTAAGCCACTATCCTTCCTCTGTCGAACTCGGATACTTGATCAAACGATGTTCGCTGTTGTCTACGAGGCATAACTGATCGTCTTGTGAAACAACCACAAGGTAAACACACGTGCCGAACGTACACTCGTCGAAATCGCCAAGCCTTAAATGGCGCTATGAGGTGGCGCCACAGGCGCGCGTGATGTGCGTCTGCGCTGAAATTCTAATCAGTTGCATATCTCATCGCTGCAAACCCATGGTGTAAATTTCCTCGATTCGGATGTTTCCTTCAGGGTCTTGCATTTACGGTGGCCAGCAGTGTACATTCTGTAGTGTTATTTATGTATATGAAGTAGATAAAAATGTCCATTTGCGCCAAAACAGTCTCGCTTGTTTGACGTGTGTTACAGTTGCAGCAATATTGGAAAGGCCTATTCCGTTTATCTAGCGGACAGTGACGAAACAGAGGTAATCAAATCGAGAAACTAAACCAGTGTTGGGTACTATTCGAATTAACAGCTTTCTCAGCATTGGACAGCGACATTTTGATTTTTTATGAAGCAAAACGTTTGACGAACTTTGATGCTGTAATAGATTCTTTTTCAGAAAGAAAAGCACACCGTGTAAAGTTGTAGCAACATTAGAGAGAAAAAAAAAAATGCTGGGGCCTAAGCATTGGACTGTCTGGCTTGTCTCTCGTCTTTACTACTTTTGTGAGTCCTATATTTAGTTTTATGTCACACAAAAGAGGAAGTTATTAGCTAATAGGCTAAGAGTTCTTACTCTCCTGGTCAGAAATGATTCGACCCAGTACTAATAGTGAGCTTTTTTGAGGGGGGTAGGAGGCCAAATGGTTCAAATGGCTCTGAGCACTATGGGACTTAACGTCTATGGTCATCAGTCCCCTAGAACTTAGAACTACTTAAACCTAACTAACCTAAGGACGTCACACAACACCCAGTCATCACGAGGCATAGAAAATCCCTGACCCCGCCGGGAATCGAACCCGGGCGTGGGAAGCGAGAACGCTACCGCACGACCGCGAGCTGCGGACAAGGTAGGAGGCCAAATCAGCTGACTGGGATCAGCAGAGGCACCACAGGAGATTCTAATTTCCACTGTCCTGAATGTCGGCTTAACGGCTTCCAGTGCAAACTATACATTTCTGAATTCCCAGAGGCGATGTTCAGTACAGGAATGGAGTACGAAGAGGCGTGGCACTGCACTTTGGCACACTGAGGGCCAAATAACATGTCTTACATTTCCTCGAATGTACATATCAGACTCTTCAGACAGACGTGTGCTGCAAAGTGAACATATTTTTGAAAAATCGATTTTTTAAAAAGTTTCTGACATCGTATCTCAAAAGCTCCGCGTGAGGGGTGGCCGGGGGGGGGGGGGGGGGGCGCCAATATCATGTTTTTGTTGCCGCGGTTCGGAAATATCGTAGATCCGTGGCTGTCAGAGGCTGTGCTCAAAGCATATCGCTAACCTTCGTATCGTCTATCTTTTGCTTACGTTTGCCTGCAACCCGAAAGATCTTCATTGTAACCAAGACAAGTTGAACACGCTTCCAAAGTTGTGATCGGTGTATATCGCCCTTTATTTACGACTGCTATTAGCTTCAGCGATCTACTAACATGCGACGTCTCGAGTTATGTGTGTCAGTGAGAAATAAATAAAGTAAGGAGTGTATCCACTTGAGTGTCTGTGTAATGTACTTTCACGAAATCTTGTTTCTTCAGTGTCGTAATTTAAGTCATAGCTATTGATCAACTGCGTCCATGGTGCACACATGGTAAAAAGTTGAAAAGCTGGCAGCTTTTCGTAAACGACCCTCCCCTTTGCCCGTGACGCTCAAAATATTGTAGTTTTGTTGTTTTATTATAAAAAAATATGGTTTAAAACCTGAGTTTTAGAACAATATTTTGTAAAAATGCTTTCTCATTGTAATTTTTTTTGAAATTCGAAAGTTGTGGCTTTTATGGTTGGGGGGAGGGGAGGATTGTATGGCTTAACGAGGATTGTATGGCTGAAGAGATGCGTTCTGGCTCATTAATAGATTAAGCACTGCTTCAACGATATAACAATGCTGACGCTGTAGTTGAATGGCACAAGGACAGGATGAAGAAGCGAAGAAAGAAGAGGAATGCTGAAGATTAGATTGTTATACCGACTAGCTAATGTTGGTGTACTGTGTCGAGTACGAGGAAAAAGAAGTTTGTGGAATGACTTGACTAAAACAAAGGATCGTTTCAGATGATGCGTTCTGTTCCATAACTGGGGCAGATGTGAGCTGCGATAAATCGTTCTAGCGATTTACCAACGCTCGAATACAGTAAGGAGGTTCGAAGGTATATAGATTGCAGAAGCTGACAAGAGATGAAGAGGCTAGCACACGATAGTCTATCATGGAGAGATGCATCAGACCAGACTTTGGACCAAAGGACTGAAAGAAAGCATACGTACATTGAAGCGCCAAAGAAACTGGTATAGGCATGCGTCTCCAAATACAGGGATAACATACAGAACAACCAGAAGAGGGCGTTGTGGTCGGCAACGCCTGAATAAGGCAACAAGTGTCTGGCGCAGATCGGTTGCTGCTGCTACAATGACAGGTTATCAAGATTTAAGTGAGTTTGAAGGTGGTCTTACAGTCGGCGCGCGATCGATGGGACACAGCATCTCCGAGGTAGCGATGAATTGGGGGTATTCCCGTACGGCTATTACACGAGTGTACCGTGAATATCAGGAATCCAGTAAAGCTTCAAATCTCCGACATCGCTGAGGCCGGAAAAGAACCTGCAAGAACGGGACCAACGACGACTGAAGAGAATCGTTCAACGTGACAGAAGTGCAACACTTCTGCAAATTGCTGCAGATTTCAATGCTGGGCCATCAACAAGCGTCAGCGTGTGAACCATTCAACGAAACATCATCGATATATGTTTTGGAACCGAAAATCCACTCGTGTACCCTTTATAACTGCACGACACAAAGCTTAAACCTCGTCTGTGCCATTCTACACCGACGTGGAATTGTTCAGATGGTTCAAATGGCTCGGAGCACTATGGGACTTAACATCAGAGATCATCAGTCCCCTAGAACTTAGAACTACTTAAACCTAACTAATCTAAGGACATCACACACATCCACGCCCGAGGCAGGATTCGAACCTGCGACCGTAGCGGTCGCGCGGCTCCAGACTGTAGCGCCTAGAACCGCTCGGCCACTCCGGCCGGCACGTGGGACTGTTGATGACTGGAAATATGTTGCCTGGCCGGTCGAGTCTCGTTTCAAATTGTATCGAGCAGATGGACGTGTACAGGTATGGAGACAACCTCACGAATCCATGGACCCTACATGTCATCAGGGGACTGTTAAACCTGCTGGAGGTTCTGTAACCGTGTTGGGCGTGTGTAATTGGAATGATATGGGACCCCTGATATGTTTAGATAGGACACTGACAGGTGGCACGTACGTAAGCATCCTGTCTGATCACCTGCATCCATTCATGTCCATTGTGCATTCCGACGGACGTGGGCAATTCCAACAGGACAATGCGAAAGCCCACACGTCCACAATTGCTACACAGTGGCTCCATCAACACTCTTCTGATTGTAAACACTTCCGCTGACCACCAAACTCTCCAGACATGAACATTACTGAGCATATCTGGAATGTCTTGCAACGTGTTCAGAAGAGATCTCCACCCCCTCGTATACTTACGGATTTATGGACAGCCTTACAGAATACTACTACAGATATTAGTTGAGTCCATTCCAAGTCGCGATGAGGCACTTCTGGGTGGTTGCGGGGAGCGTACACGATATTAGGCTGTCCGCCACCGGTAGCTGAATGATCAGCGTGACGGATTGTCAATCCTCTGGGCCCGGGTTCGATTCCCGGCTGGGTCGGGGAATTTTCTCCGCCGAGGGACTGGGTGTTGCGCTGTCCTCATCATCATCCTATCATCCTCATCGACTTTGTTGATCCATTATGGACCACGCGACACAGTCTGTGTCGACCAAGAGCTGTTGCATAACGATTTCATTCACAGATCCAGTTGTATGGTTCCTTCCGTGTATAGCGAATTTACGACTATGATGTGTGAGACCTGAAGATGGCATCAATGTAATGAAGCAGCACATAAGAAGTTCATAAAATAAATTTCTACAATACATAAGGCTATTGGTAAATTATTGCATCAAGAAATCATCAACTGCAGGTCGTCGAAGTGGCGTCAAATTGAAAGACCGCCACCCGGCGAACGGTCTGCCCGACGGGGGGCCCTAGCCACACGATTAAATGGTACATTTTCACATTTTATATAGTCATATTTTTTTTTTTTTTTTGGTCATCAGTCTACTGACTGGTTTGATGCGGCCCGCCACGAATTCCTTTCCTGTGCTAACCTCTTTATCTCAGAGTAGCACTTGCAACCTACGTCCTCAATTATTTGATTGACGTATTCCAATCTCTGTCTTCCTCTACAATTTTTGCCCTCTACAGCTCCCTCTAGTACCATGGAAGTCATTCCCTCATGTCTTAGCAGATGTCCTATCATCCTGTCCCTTCTCCTTATCAGTGTTTTCCGCATATTCCTTTTCTCTCCGATTCTGCGTAGAATCTCCTCATTCCTTACCTTATCAGTCCACCTAATTTTCAACATTCGTCTATAGCACCACATCTCAAATGCTTCGATTCTCTTCTGTTCCGGTTTTCCCACAGTCCATGTTTCACTACCATACAATACTGTACTCCAGACGTACATCCTCAGAAATTTCTTCCTCGAATTAAGGCCGGTATTTGATATTAGTACACTTCTCTTGGCCAGAAATGCCTTTTTTGCCATAGCGAGTCTGCTTTTGATGTCCTCCTTGCTTCGTCCGTCATTGGTTATTTTACTGCCTAGGTAGCAGAATTCCTTAACTTCATTGACTTCGTGACCATCAATCCTGATGTTAAGTTTCTCGCTGTTCTCATTTCTACTACTTCTCATTACCTTCGTCTTTCTCCGATTTACTCTCAAACCATACTGTGTACTCATTAGACTGTTCATTCCGTTCAGCGGATCATTTAATTCTTCTTCACTTTCACTCAGGATAGCAATGTCATCAGCGAATCGTATCATTGATATCCTATCATCTTGTATTTTAATTCCACTCCTGAACCATTCTTTTATTTCCATCATTGCTTCCTCGATGTACAGATTGAAGAGTATGGGCGAAAGGCTACAGCCTTGTCTTACACCCTTCTTAATACGAGCACATCGTTCTTGATCGTCCACTCTTATTATTCCCTCTTGGTTGTTGTACATATCGTATATGACCCGTCTCTCCCTATAGCTTACCCCTACTTTTTTCAGAATCTCGAACAGCTTGCACCATTTTATATTGTAGAGCGCTTTTTCCAGGTCGACAAATCCTATGGAAGTGTCTTGATTTTTCTTTAGCCTTGCTTCCATTATTAGCTGTAACGTCAGAATTGCCTCTCTCGTCCCTTTACTTTTCCTAAAGCCAAACTGATCGTCACCTAGCGCATTCTCAATTTCCTTTTCCATTATTCTGTATATTATTCTTGTAAGCAGCTTCGATGCATGAGCTGTTAAGCTGATTGTGCGATAATTCTCGCACTTGTCAGCTATTCCCGTCTTCGGAATTGTGTGGATGATGCTTTTCCGATAGTCAGATGGTATGTCGCCACCAACGTGAATAGTCGTTTTGTTGCCACTTCCCCCAATGATTTTAGAAATTCTGATGGAATGTTATCCATCACTTCTGCCTTATGTGACCGTAAGTCCTCCAAAGCTCTTTTAAATTCCGATTCTAATACTGGATCCCCTATCTCTTCTAAATCGACTCCTGTTTCTTCTTCTATCACATCAGACAAATCTTCGCCCTCGTAGAGGCTTTCAATGTATTGTTTCCACCTATCTGCTCTCTCCTCTGCATTTAACAGTGGGATTCCCGTTGCACTCTTAATGTTACCACCGTTGCTTTTAATGTCACCAAAGGTTGTTTTGACTTTCCTGTATGCTGAGTCTGTCCTTCCGACAATCATATCTTTTTCGATGTCTTCACATTTTTCCTGCAGCCATTTCGTCTTAGCTTCCCTGCACTTCCTATTTATTTCATTCCTCAGCGACTTGTATTTCTGTATTCCTGATTTTCCCGGGACATGTTTGTACTTCCTCCTTTCATCAATCAATTGAAGTATTTCTTCTGTTACCCATTGTTTCTTCGCAGCTACCTTCTTTGTACCTATGTTTTACTTCCCAACTTCTGTGATGGCCCTTTTTAGAGATGTCCATTCCTCTTCAACTGTACTGCCTACTGCGCTATTCGTTATTGCTGTATCTATAGCGTTAGAGAACTTCAAACGTATCTCGTCATTCCTTAGTACTTCCGTATCCCACTTCTTTGCGTATTGATTCTTCCTGACTAATGTCTTGAACTTCAGCCTACTCTTCATCACTACTATATTGTGATCTGAGTCCATATGTGCTCCTGGGTACGCCTTACAATCCAGTATCTGATTTCGGAATCTCTGTCTGACCATGATGTAATCTAATTGAAATCTTCCCGTATCTCCCGGCCTTTTCCAAGTATACCTCCTCCTCTTGTAATTCTTGAACAGGGTATTCGCTATTACTAGCTGAAACTTGTCACAGAACTCAATTAGTCAGAATACAGCATAAATTAAAACTTGTCATTACAATTTACTACATTCGAATAATAACATCACTTACATACAGGACAATTTGCAAAGGAATAAAATATTTATGGTACCAGTTCGCTGATGAATCACAGTTTCATTTCGAACATTCATGTACGACAGGTTTCTGTGGAACACTGGTACATTCTGTTGCGTTGTGTTTGTCTCGATTATAGCTCTATGAGGAGTTGTAGGAAATAACCTATGAGATGGAAATGAAGCGTACGGTGACCCATGTCCATGTATTCCCTTTTGCTGTGTGTCAGAACCCAACCTGTTTCTCACACATACACTACTAGCCATTAAAATTGCTACACAACGAAGATGACGTGCTACGGACGCGAAATTTAACCGACAGGAAGAAGATGCTGTGATATGCAAATGATTAGCTTTTCACAGCATTCACACAAGGCTGGCGCCGCTGGCGACACCTGCAACGTGCTGACATGAGGAAAGCTTACAACCGATTTCTCATACACAAACAGCTGTTGATCGGCGTTGCCTGGTGAAACGTTGTTGCGATGCCACGTGTAAGTAGCAGAAATGCGTACCATCACGTTTCCGACTCTGATAAAGGTCGGATTGTAGCCTATCGCTATTGCGGTTTATCGTATCGCGACATTGCTGCTCGCGTTGGTCGAGATCCAATGACTGTTAGCAGAATACGGAATCGATGGGTTCAGGAGGGTAATACGGAACGCCGTGCTGGATCCCAACGGCCTCGTATCACTAGCAGTCGAGAGGACAGGCATCTTATCCGCATGGCTGTAACGGATCGTGTAGCCACGTCTCGTTCCCTGAGTCAACAGATGGGGAGGTTTTGAAGACAACAACCATTTGCACGAACAGTTCGACGACGTTTTGCAGTAGCACGGACTATCAGCTCGGTAGACCATGGTTGCATCACAGACGGGAGCGCCTGCGATGGTGTACTCAATGACGAACCTGGGTGCAGGAATGGCAAAACGTCATTCTATCGGATGAATCCAGGTTCCGTTTATAGCATCATGATGGTAGCATCCGTGTTTGGTGACATCGTGGTGAACGCACATTGGAGGCGTGTATTCGTGGTCGCCATACTGGCGTATCACCCGGCGTGATGGTATGGGGTGCCATTGGTTGCACGTCTCGGTCACCTCTTGTTCGCATTGACGGCACTTTGAACAGTGGACGTTACATTTCAGATGTGTTACGACCTGTGGCTCCACCCTTCATTCGATCCCAGCGAAACGCTACATTTCGGCAGGATAATGCACGACCGCATGTTGCAGGTCCTGTACAGGCCTTTCTGGATACAGAAAATGTTCGACTGCTGCCCTGGCCAGCACATTCTCCAGATCTCTCATCAATCGCAAACGTCTGGTCAATGGTGGCCGAGCAACTGCCTCGTCACAATACGCCAGTCACTACTCCTGATGAACTGTGGTATCGTGTTGAAGCTGGATGGGCATTTGTACCTGTACACGCCATCCAAGCTCTGTTTGACTCAATGCCCAGGCGTATCGAGGCCGTTATTACGGCCAGAGGTGGTTGTTCTGGGTACTGATTTCTCAGGATCTATGCACCCAAATTGCGTGAAAACGTAATCACATGTCAGTTCTAGTATAACATATTTGTCCAGTGAATACCCGTTTATCATCTGCATTTCTTCTTGATGTAGCAGTTTTAATGGCCAGTAGTGTAGTGCTGTGTGTCAGAACACAACCTGTTTTGCACACATAGTACGTAGCTTCTTCACACAGTGAAGCGGTCAGGCCGCGAGAATGCGTTGCAGTCGTCAGAACAACTGAGGTTATACTGCGCTGCCCCCGCGTTGCCCATGCCACACAGCGCAGCAATTATGAATCTCCTTTGTCACTCGCTTACCCCCCCCCCCTCGCCCCAAACCGACTCCCTCGCACACCTAACCCCCCGCCCCCCATCCCCCCACCCCTGCTTCCGTCTAACTTACTCCCGAGCCGCCAGAGGACTCTGTAATCACGGCCAGACCACACATCTCGCGGTCCGCTTGCTCCCTTTTGTCGCGGCCTTCCTGAGCGGAAAATTGGATTATTTTAATTCTTCCCGGAATTGTAGCAGACGAAGAACTTTTTTTCACATCTCCCCGCCCCTCCCCCTGCTCCACATTGCTGTCACGTGCCGATTCCTCGGCGCTCCCTCCGTTCTTCTACCCTTATTTTTTTTCCCTTTAACTCCTGAAAAACCAGTATTCTGTCGCGCTACTGCACACCTCTGCTACTGAATTTGCCAAACCAGCGAACTGCATCCCTCGCGCTTCTCTCTGACAGTGGCAGTTAATTAGGAATTAAGTCTTGTCAGCACACACACACACACACACACACACATAGCCCTGCACCACTTCGAGGCAGGAAGTCAGCGTGCGAAAAAGTTTGATTCACTGCATTGATCTGTCTCCCATGAAGTGCCACCTTCGAAATCCATCCGACCACGACTGCAACTTCGACATCAGCTTCTACACTGCAAGAGTCACGTAATGGTGTATGGCGGAGGGTACTCCTTTCCTACTCCTGGAAGCGAATGAGATGCTGGGGATTGACGTGTAGTTATTTTTAAGTCCTCTCTTTGTGTTCGTGTTCCGCAGTTTTGACGTGGACGCGTATGATCGTAACTATTCTCGCGCCCTAAAGCAAAACAAATCAAACAAATCAGTATACAGCAGTGAATAGCCCTAAGACAAAAGCAAGAAGTCGGTTGAAACGTCGGCAATTTAGCTGTTTTATTAGTTTCGATGACGTGGCCCATTACGCAAAGTTATTTTATCCAAAACGTTTTCAGTTGAACAGGAGGAGAGTGACGGCGAGTTCGGAAATCTACATCTACATCTACATGGATACTCTTAAAATCACATTTAAGAGCCCGGCAGAGGATTCATCGAAACACCTTCACAATTCTCTATAATTGCAATCTCGCATAGCGCGTGGAAAGAACGAACACCTATATCTTTACGTGCGAGCTCTGATTTCCCTTATTTTATCATTCTGATCGTTCCTCCCTATGTATGTCGGTGTCAACAATATATTTTTGCATTTAGAATAGAAACTTGCTGATTGGAATTTGGCGAGAAGATTGCTACGCAACGAAAAACGCGTTTCTTTTAATGATGTCCATCCCAAATCCTGTATCATTTCAGTGACACTCTCTCCCTATTTCGCCGTAATACAAAACGTGCTGCTTTTCTTCGAACTTTTTCGATGTACTCCGTCAGTCCTATCTGGTAAGGATGCCACACAGCGCAGCAGTATTCTAAAAGAGGTCGGACAAGCGTAGCGTAGGCAGTCTACTTTAGTAGATCTGTTATATTTTCTAAGTGTCCTGTACTTTGGTTAGCCTTCCCCACAACATTTTCTACGTGTACTTTCCAGTTTAAGTGATTCATAATTGTAATTCCTAGATATTTAGTTGAATTAGGTGAATTAGTTTATGGCCCTTAGGTTTGACTGATTTAGCGTGTAACAGAACTTTAACGGATTTCTTTCAACACTCATATGGAGAATCTGACACTTTCCCTCATTCAGGGTCAATTGCCAATTTTCACACCATACAGATATCGTTTGTAAATCGTTTTGCAATTTGTTTTGATCTTCTGATGACTTTACTAGTAAACAACTGCAAACAACCTAAGAGGGCTGCTCAGATAGTCTCCCAAATCGTTTATATAGATAAGGAAGATCAAAGGGGATATGACACTACCTTGGGGAACGTCAGAAATCACTTCTGTTTTAGTCGATGACATTCCGTCAATTACTACGAACTGTCACCTCTGTGACAGGAAATCGCAAATCCAGTCACATAACTGAGACGATATTCCATAACCGCGAAATTTCACTACAAGCCGCCTGTGTGGTAGAGTGTCAAAAGCCTTCCTGGAAATTCAGAAATACGAAATCAGTTTCAAATGCTGTGTAGCACTCGACACTGGTAGTTGTGTTTCTCAAGAACGATGTTTTCTAAATCGGTGTTGACGGTGTGTCAATAGGCCGTTTTCGTAGGCAATGTGTGGTTCAAATGACTCTGAGCACTATGGGACTTAACGTCTGAGGTCATCAGTCCCCTAGAACTTAGAACTACTTGAGCCTAACTATCCTAAAGACATCACACACATCCATGCCCGAGGCACGATTCGAGACCTGCGACCGCAGCGGTCGCGCGGTTCTAGACTGAAGCGCCTAGAACCGTTCGGGCACTCCGGCCGGCGAAGGCAATATACAGGGTGATTCAAAAAGAATACCACAACTTTAGGAATTTGAAACTCTGCAACGACAAAAGGCAGAGCTAAGCACTATCTGTCGGCGAATTAAGGGAGCTATAAAGTTTCATTTAGTTGTACATTTGTTCGCTTGAGGCGCTGTTGACTAGGCGTCAGCGTCAGTTGATGCTAAGATGGCGACCGCTCAACAGAAAGCTTTTTGTGTTATTGAGTACGGCAGAAGTGAATCGACGACAGTTGTTCAGCGTGCATTTCGAACGAAGTATGGTGTTAAACCTCCTGATAGGTGGTGTATTAAACGTTGGTATAAACAGTTTACAGAGAATGGGTGTTTGTGCAAAGGCAAAAGTTTTGGACGGCCGAGAACGAGTGATGAAAATGTAGCACGCATCCAGCAAGCATTTGTTCGCAGCCCAGGAAAATCGACTCGCAGAGCTAGCAGAGAGCTGCAAATTCCACAATCAACTGTATGGAGAGTCCTACGAAAAAGGTTAGTTATGTACCTGAACGTCAACTACCCGAGGCGATGGATCGGCCGCCAGGCAGCCCGTGACAGAGCACTTCATCACTGGCCTCCAAGAAGCCCTGATCATACCCCCTGCAATTTTTTCTTATGGGGGTATGTTAAGGATATGGTGTTTCGGCCACCTCTCCCAGCCACCATTGATGATTTGAAACGAGAAATAACAGCAGCTATCCAAACTGTTATGCTACAGAGAGTGTGGAACGAGTTGGAGTATCGGGTTGATATTGCTCGTGTGTCTGGAGGGGGCCATATTGAACATCTCTGAACTTGTTTTTGAGGGAAAAAAACCTTTTTAAATACTCTTTGTAATGATGTATAACAGAAGGTTATATTATGTTTGTCCGCAACTCGTGGTCGTGCGGTAGCGTTCTCGCTTCCTGCGCCCGGGTTCCCGGGTTCGATTCCCGGCGGGGTCAGGGATTATCTCTGCCTCGTGATGACTGGGTGTTGTGTAATGTCCTTAGGTTATTTAGGTTTAAGTAGTTCTAAGTTCTAGGGGACTGATGACCATAGATGTTAAGTCCCATAGTGCTCAGAGCCATTTGAACCATTTTTTATATTATGTTTCTTTCATTAAATACACATTTTTAAAGTTGTGGTATTCTTTTTGAATCACCCTGTATGTTCCAGAATCCTGCTTCATATCGACGTTAATACACTCCTGGAAATGGAAAAAAGAACACATTGACACCGGTGTGTCAGACCCACCATACTTGCTCCGGACACTGCGAGAGGGCTGTACAAGCAATGATCACACGCACGGCACAGCGGACACACCAGGAACCGCGGTGTTGGCCGTCGAATGGCGCTAGCTGCGCAGCATTTGTGCACCGCCGCCGTCAGTGTCAGCCAGTTTGCCGTGGCATACGGAGCTCCATCGCAGTCTTTAACACTGGTAGCATGCCGCGACAGCGTGGACGTGAACCGTATGTGCAGTTGACGGACTTTGAGCGAGGGCGTATAGTGGGCATGCGGGAGGCCGGGTGGACGTACCGCCGAATTGCTCAACACGTGGGGCGGGAGGTCTCCACAGTACATCGATGTTGTCGCCAGTGGTCAGCGGAAGGTGCACGTGCCCGTCGACCTGGGACCGGACCGCAGCGACGCACGGATGCACGCCAACACCGTAGGATCCTACGCAGTGCCGTAGGGGACCGCACCGCCACTTCCCAGCAAATTAGGGACACTGTTGCTCCTGAGGTATCGGCGAGGACCATTCGCAACCGTCTCCATGAAGCTGGGCTACGGTCCCGCACACCGTTAGGCCGTCTTCCGCTCACGCCCCAACATCGTGCAGCCCGCCTCCAGTGGTGTCGCGACAGGCGTGAATGGAGGGACGAATGGAGACTTGCCGTCTTCAGCGATGAGAGTCGCTTCTGCCTTGGTGCCAATGATGGTCGTATGCGTGTTTGGCGCCGTGCAGGTGAGCGCCACAATCAGGACTGCATACGACCGAGGCACACAGGGCCAACACCCGGCATCATGGTGTGGGGAGCGATCTCCTACACTGGCCGTACACCACTGGTGATCGTCGAGGGGACACTGAACAGTGCACGGTACATCCAAACCGTCATCGAACCCATCGTTCTACCATTCCTAGACCGGCAAGGGAACTTGCTGTTCCAACAGGACAATGCACGTCCGCATGTATCCCGTGCCACCCAACGTGCTCTAGAAGGTGTAAGTCAACTACCCTGGCCAGCAAGATCTCCGGATCTGTCCCCCATTGAGCATGTTTGGGACTGGATGAAGCGTCGTCTCACGCGGTCTGCACGTCCAGCACGAACGCTGGTCCAACTGAGGCGCCAGGTGGAAATGGCATGGCAAGCCGTTCCACAGGACTACATCCAGCATCTCTACGATCGTCTCCATGGGAGAATAGCAGCCTGTCTTGCTGCGAAAGGTGGATATACACTGTGCTAGTGCCGACATTGTGCATGCTCTGTTGCCTGTGTCTATGTGCCTGTGGTTCTGTCAGTGTGATCATGTGATGTATCTGGCCCCAGGAATGTGTCAATAAAGTTTCCCCTTCCTGGGACAATGAATTCACGGTGTTCTTATTTCAATTTCCAGGAGTGTACGTCGTTAAGCTCTTAGTATGTGCCTGTAATTTAGTGGAGTACTCCAACTACCTTCAGGCGTCGCGCTAGCGATTTCAGAGCGAGTATACAGACAGCGTTTCTGTTCCGTACCGGTAACATATCCCATCTCCCCACTTGAGCTGTGGAGAGGCGCCCAGTTGTGCCCAGACCGCCCCCTACAACCACCCTGCAGCCCCTCCCCTCCACCACCCACACACCCGCCCCCACACCCCCGCCCGGCGACAGACAGGCTTGTCAGAGGCGGTCGGCTAATGAGCGCCTAATAGCGCCAGTTTAATCACGCCCGGGGCTCCGGCCCCCCCGCTGCCACCTAATCTGCCCCCTGGACCCTGGAGCCGCGCCAATAAACTAATCGAGTTCGGCACGGTCGACCTGGCCACCGCAACATCGCCTCCCCCTCCCCCTCCCCCTCCCCCTCCCCCCTCCCCCAACAGCCCACAGGCTACTCACGCTGGCCACGCACCTCTCCACGCAGCCCCCTGCCAGGCTAGCTCAGCCGTTCACCATCCTAATAATAACAGAGTGCTCCACCTCACCTCGTGCCAGCAGCGGGGCGCCCGCTGGCCAAAGCGCGGACGCGTTGCCGCCCACGCACGCCGCTCTAGACACGGACAAACCCCTTCTCATCTCTGCGTACTACATAGCTCGCTGGGGACCGGCCCTTTGTCGCACCGGCTAATTTCTATTGCTCCGTGCGTCTCTAAAAATGGGACACTGTTAGGATTTTTATTTTACGGGCCCGCCTTGATCAGACAGGCTTTTACACTTCACTATTACCGGTTTCGGCTACTGCCATCCTCACATCTGTTACAAAAAAAAAAAACAGTGTTTAATCAACTAACAAGGGGAGGCCGCCAATTGTGAAATTCGGATTCGATTCATACTGCGCATAATAAAAGCTCATGGCGAGAGGTGTAATGTGGCAAAGCACCAAGATGCACTTCTCAGCCGTTGCCGAGAAAATCGACAGTTAAAAGAAACCGTTGCAGTGAAATACTCTCTACGATTAATAATTTTCTACAGCGTCGAGGCGCAGCGGTAAGCGCTCGGGTTCGTAATCCGAAGGTCGCCGGATCGAATCTCGCGCCATGCAACTTCTTTTTAGTATTTGTTTTTTGTAATTCAAATATATATATGCACACACACACACACATATATATATATATATATATATATATATATATATATATATATATATATATATATATATATATACATACATACATATATATATATATATAGTTAACGGAAGTCGTAGAAACGATATTCCGAAACGAATACGTATAGCGTAAGTCAAACGTTCGAATTATAATAGAAACCCCACGAACACAAATTTGCTGTGGCAGGTATGAAATATACACTCCGTTACTCGCTCGTTACACTTGAAGGACAGATGTTGAATGGGCGGAAACGAGCCGCCGCATAACAGCGTAGTTGCCTGCTAACTTGGAAAGAAGGTAGATGCGGTCCCTAGCGCAGCGGAAAAATGGAGGCGGTACAATTGGAGAGCGATCCGCCTTCACCAACATGCATAAGCAAATCATTAATGAATTACAAAAAACTAATAATAATAATTTAAAAAATGCATTGCGCGAGATTCGATCCGGCGATCATCGGATTACGAACCTGAGCGCTCACCGCTGCGCCACGACGCTGTAGAAAGTTATTAATCGTAGAGAGTATTTCACCGCAACGGTTTCTTTTAACTGTCGATTTTCTCGACAACGGCTGAGAAGTGCACCTTGGTGCTTTGCCACATTACACCTCTGGCCATGAGCTTTTATTATGCGCAGTATGAATCGAATCTGAATTTCACAATTGGCGGCCTCCCCTTGTAAGTTCAATTTGCTGACGCTAAATCTACACATATAAAAAAAAAGTTTTTGAATCACGCCGGTTCCCAGAACTTTTGAACAAATTTGGGGAAACTGACAGAAACTTCTACCTCTGAAAAGATCTGTTTGGATTCCCTACAAGGGAACCTCCCCATCGCACCTCCCTCAGATTTAGTTATAAGTTGGCACAATGGATACGCCTTGAAAAACTGAACACAGATCAATCGCGAAAATAGGAAGAAGTTGTGTGCAACTATAAAAAAAATAAGCAAAATATACAAACTGAGTAGTCCACGGGATCATAGGCAACATCAATGATAATCTGAAATCAGGAGCGCCGTGGTCCCGTGGTAGCGTGAGCAACTACGGAACGAGTGGTCCTTGGTTCAATTCTCCCCTCGAGCGAGAAATTTTTCTTTATTTTCGCAAAGTTATGATATGTCCATTCGTTCATTGACGTCTCTGTTCACTGTAATAAGTTTAGTGTCTGTGTTTTGCAACCGCACCGCAAAACCGTGCGATTAGTAGACGAAAGGACGTGCCTCTCCAATGGGAGCCGAAAACATTTGATCGCAAGATCACAGGTCAACCGATTCCTCCACTGGAAAACCCGTCTGATATATTCTATACGACACTGGTGACGGCATGTGCGTCACATGACAGGAATATGTTGTCGACCCACCGAACTTGTACACTTGGCGAATGGGTACAAAGATTCTTCTACCTTTCCCGATTTAGGTTTTCTTGTGGATGTGATAATCACTACCAAAAAAGTGATGAAAACGTAAGAGTTTGTCACATAAACTGCAACAAATGGATCCAAAAGTCTCACAGTCGCACACTTTTCCCTGTGCTCTGTCAAAACATATGCTTTTTTCAACGTTTTCAGATTTTTCCGTGTGTAGACCTTCAAAACCTGCATATGTCCAAGCAAATCTGAACATGTCCTGGAATTTTGGAGAGCGAAGTTGATTGTGTGTGAGTGCGTGAAATTTGATAATTGTCTGAAAACAAAAAATTAAACTTTTTGCTCGAAGGAAGACTTCAACCAAGGACCTCTCGTTCCGCAGCTGCTCACGCTAACCACGGGACCACGGCGCTTATGAGTTCTGTCCATCCTTGAAACTGCTTATCTTGCACATGGACTACTCAGTTTGTATATTTTGCTTATTTTTTCATAGTTCTACACAACTTCTTCCTGTTTTCTCGATTGATCTGTGTTCAGTTTTTCAAGGTCTATCCACCGTGGCAACTTGTAACTAAATCTGAGGGGGGTGCAATGGGGAGGTTCCCTTGTTAGATATATACGAGCACAGGGGGGAAAAACTGACCCTACTACATATCAACATTTGTACATTTAGGTAAAACTTTTGACAATGGTGACTGTAGTGCACTCTTTGAAATTTTGACCGTACCAGATATAAAATACAGGGAGCGAAATGTTATGCACAATCAGACTGCTGTAGTAGGGGTAGAAATACAGAAAATAAGAGAACTGAGACAGGTTTGTAGCCTATCTGCAATTTATCCGATCTGTAGACTGAGCAAGCAGTAAAGGAAACTATAGAGATGTTTAGAAAGCGAATTAAAGTTCGTGGAGAAGAAATACAAAGACTGAGGTTTCCTGATGGCATTGTACTTCTGTCAGAGGCACCAAACGGATGAACAGTTGAATCGACTGGACGAGGGGCTGTGAAATGATCATCAACAAAAGGAATGCAAAGCTGTTGGAATGCAATCGTACTGAATCAGCTGATGATGGTGGAATTAGATTAGGAAATGAGACACTGAAAACAGTCAACGTGTTTTGTTATTTGGACAGTATAGTAGCTGACGACAGCCAAAGTATGGAGGGTGTAAAATGCAGACTGTCTGTAGGAAGAAAAGCTTGTCTGCCAAAGAGAAAATTGGTTCAAATGGCTCTGAGCACTATGGGACTTGACATCTGTGGTCATCAGTCCCCTAGAACTACTTAAACCTAACTAACCTAAGGACATCACACACAACCATGCCCGAGGCAGAATTCGAACCTGCGACCGTAGCGGTCACGCGGTTCCAGACTGTAGCGCCTAGAACCGCATGGCCACTCCGGCCGGCGCCAAAGAGAAATTTGTTAACACTGAATAACAAATTAAGTGTAAGTAATTCTATTCTAAATCTATTTGTTAGGAGTGTAGTCTCGATCAGAAGTGAAACCTGGACTATGCAGACATTTCGGACGAAGAGAACAGAACCGGGCATCGATTGTAAATACGTTGTTTCAACAAAATAAAATAAAATCCGCCGCAATGCACAAAAATCCAGCATGGAGAAGCAACGAGTTTTTAAGCATATGTGTGCATGCATTTGGGATACCGGTTATCGCCTGATCGACCGGCTTTCAGTTATATCTCTTTTTTTGAACGTCAGTACAAGGTGATGGTTAAAACTGCTCAGAAAACTGGTTTTCGAAACAACAGATTTTCGAGTGTTTATTCCTATTACTTCCTGTTACAGACCTATAAATCGAGCAAAGAGTGAAAAATTTTCACTCCCTCAGTTTCAAGATATATAGAATCTGGATATGAAAGTAAACAGCCAAATGAAAGGAAAAATTTCTCAAATTGTGGTAAGTGGTTCAACGATACAAAAAAAATTACCAGTATTCTTCTACTGATTTCAATTTTTTTTTAATTGGGCATTATGAACAGTGCTAAAGAGTAAAAACTTAGACTGAACAACTATTTTTCGTGTTAATTTATCCGTTTTCAAAATCTACTTGGTAGATCAGCTACTTTCTATTTTTAGCGCAAACTATCAATCAATTGTTAAGTTTTAAGCCTTCTCCTCATATGATGAGTTTGTTCCGACTCCTCCCGGTTTTAATCTTTTAATGCAAATGGACTATATTACTTCATTGGTACTGCCCTTCATAAAATACATCCCGATTAGGGATTATGCTAATCTGTAACAGGACTGATGCCCGATGACACCGAGAAACCACAATACAGACCAGGTCGAGATGACTCTTGCACACTGCAAGTACACAGCGTACAATGTAACACACCACGCCACGTGGTAACAGGGACACTATTGTCTCAGCAACGCTGTACTAATTCTTATGCCATGCGTTTGTCGCTCATTTCCGTCGGAGTTGTCATGGAAATACACTGAAGCGCCAAGGAAGCTGGTATAGGCATACGTATTCAAATACCGAGATACGTAAACAGACACAATACGGCACTGCGGTCGGCAACGCCTACCTAAGACAACAAGTGTCTGGCGCAGTTGTTAGATCGGTTACTGCTGTTACAATGGCAGCTTATCAAGATTTATGTGAGTTTGTGTGGTGTCACCGCCAGACACCACACTTGCTAGGTGGTAGCCTTTAAATCGGCCGCGGTCCGGTAGTATACGTCGGACCCGCGTGTCGCCACTATCAGTGATTGCAGACCGAGCGCCGCCACACGGCAGGTCTAGAGAGACTTCCTAGCACTCGACCCAGTTATACAGACGACTTTGCTAGCGATGGTTCACTGACAAAATACGCTCTCATTTGCCGAGACGATAGTTAGCATAGCCTTCAGCTACGTCATTTGCTACGACCTAGCAAGGCGCCATTATCAGTTGCTATTGATATTGTAAATAATGTACAGACAAGAGCTACGTTCAACATTAATGGATTAAAGTTAAGTGTTCTACCAGTTACCTCCTTTTTTTCTAAGTTACAATTTCCTTGTCCTGTTCCAGACCTCACGCCAGCCTGCGTGAGCTTAAACGCGTGCCTTTCGGCTTCGTCTATTAATACGGGTTGGCTCTCCTGCCAGCCCACAACAGTTTAACAGTTTGAACGTGGTGTTATAGTCGGCACACGAGCGACGGGACACAACATTTCCGGGGAAGCGATGGAGTGGAGATTTTCCCGTACGACCATTTCACGAATGTACCGTGAATATCAGGGATCCAGTAAAATATCAAATGTCCGACATCGCTGCAGCAAGAAAAAGATCCTGCAAGAACGGGACCGACGACGACTGAAGAGAATCGTTCAGCGTGACAGACGTGCAACCCTTCCGTAAATTTCGGTAGACTTCAATGTAGGCTCACTCGTGTGTCCTTGATGACTGCACAAGACAAAGCTTTACGCCTCAAATGGCTCTGAGCATCATGGGACTTAACTTCTAAGGTCATCAGTCCCCTAGAACTTAGAACTACTTAAACCTAACCTAAGGACATCGCAAACATTCATGCCCGAGGCAGGATTCGAACCTGCGACCGTAGCGGTCACGCGGTTCCAGACTGTAGTGCCTAGAACCGCTCGGTCACCCCGGCCGGCCTTTACGCCTCGCCTGGGCCCTTAAACACAGACATTGGATTGTTCATGACTGGAAACATGTTGCCTGGTTGCTCGAGTCTCGTTTCAAATTGCATCGAGCAGATGGAAGTGTACTGGTATGGAGACAATCTCATGAATCCATGGACCCTGCATGTGAGCAATGTACTGTTCAAGCTGGTGAAGGCTCTGTAATGGTGTGTGGCGTGTGCAGTTGGAGTGATATGGGACCCCTGATACGTCTAGATTCGACTCTGACAGGTGACACTTACGTAAGGATCCTGTCTGATCAACTGCATCCATTCACGTCCACTATGTATTCTGACGTACTTGGGAAATTCCAGCCGGACAATGCGACAACCCACTCGTCCAGAGTTGCTACAGAGTGGTTCCAGGAACACACGTCTGATCTTAAACACTTTCACTGGCCACCAAACCCCCAAACATAACATTACTGAGCATTTCTGGGATGCCTTGCAGCGCGATATTCACAAGAGATTTCCACCCCTCGTTCTCTTCCGGATTTATGGACAACCCTGCAGGATTTATGGTGTCAATTCTTTCCAGCACTACGTCAGACATCAGTCAAGTCCATGCCATGTGGGACCTCTATACGATATTGGGCAGGTGTACAAGTTTCTTTTGCTCTTCACTGTAGCCCTGGTCGATTTTCCAATTTTCAGTTGTAGAGCGATATTTCAAAGTGACTGAATTGCTACAAATAAAAATTACTCAAAATTATTTAAATACCAAGAATTTTAGCACTGATGTTATGGTTAACTTATATTTCGGTTTTTCTCCCGGTTATTAGTAAAAAATAATAAACACCTTGCAATAGTTCTTTATTTGCGAAACCATTACCACCCGCCAATCCAATTTTTCGATACCGTAGAATAACGAATATTTTTCTACGTAATGTCTCATATTTTTCACTCTGTTCAAATTTGGTTTCATTTTTGTATGTAGGTACGTCGATATTTTGAGATGTTGAAATCGATATATTATCTAGTATGAATATCTTTGTACTTATTATCTTTGAGGCTGGCTTGTGACTTTTGGCGCGGAAGCGTACAAAGTAGTCAAGTTTTTGTGCTGAATATGAACAGTCTTGACTGTGTGTTGGAAATGCAAAGATGAGTCTGAGTTGTGGACAATGAGAAATGTTGTGCAGTAACGGCTGCGAAATTGTATGATGAAGTAATGTTTCGAACATCTGAAAGTATGAGAAGTTAATAAATGTGAATTTTTGTGAAAAATTGTCTTCGTAAGTTCTTCAAGTCGGCTTAATTAACATCCGAGTGTCTTTCGCACCAACACCGAGAGTCATGCTATCTACACAACATTTTTAATTACGACCCAAAGCCAGAGCTAGATCGTCGTTGGATTGCAAATAGAAGATAAGTGATATTATTGTTAATTTTCTTCAGTGACTCTAATCAATTGATGTAGCAATACCTGCCACATTAAGGACCTTTCAGTTGCGCAATAAAAAGATCATACTTTGAGTGACGGCCTTGGAAGAGCCAGTCCCGACAAAACTCAACCATCTGGTGAGCAAGATGTATGAGACAGGCGAAATACCCTCAGACTTCAAGAGGAATATAATAATTCCGATCCCAAAGAAATCAGGTGCTGACAGATGTGAAAATTACCCAACAATCAGTTTAATAAGTCAAGGATGCAAAATACTAACGCGTATTCTCTACAGACGAGTGGAAAAACTGGTAGAATCCGACCTCGGGGAAGATCAGTTTGGATTCCGTAGAAATATTGGAACACGTGAGGTAATACTAACCCTACGACTTATCTTAGAAGTTAGATTAAGGAAAGGCAAACCTACATTTCTAGCATTTGTAGAGTTAGAGAAAGTTTTTGACAATGTCTACTGGAATACTCTCTTTCAAATTCTAAAGGTGGCAGGGGTAAAATACATGGAGCGAAAGGCTATTTACAATTTGTACAGAAACCAGATGGCAGTTATAAGAGTCGAGGGGCACGAAAGGGAAGCAGTGGTTGGGAAGGGAGTGAGACAAGGCTGTAGCCTATCCCCGATGTTATTCAATCTATATATTGAGCAAACAGTGAAGGAAACAAAAGAAAAATTCGGAGCAGGTATAACAATCCAAGGAGAAGAAATAAAAACTTTGAGGTTCGCGGATGACATTGTAATTCTGTCAGAGACAGCAAAGGACTTGGAAGAGCAGTTGAACGGAATGGACAATGTCATGAAAGGAGGGTATAAGATAAACATCAACAAAAGCAAAACGAGGATAATGGAATGTAGTCGAATTAAGTCGGGTTATGCTGAGGGAATTAGATTAGGAAATGAGACACTTAAAGTAGTAAAGGAGTTTTGCTATTTAGGGAGCAAAATAACTGATGATGGTCGAAGTAGAGAGTATATAAACTGACAATGGCAAGGAAAGCGTTTCTGAAGAAGAGAAATTTGTTAACATCGAGTATAGATTTTAGTGTCAGGAAGTCGTTTTTGAAAGTATTTCTATGGTGCTAGCCATGTATGGAAGTGATACATGGACGATAACTAGTTTGGACAAGAAGAGAATAGAAGCTTTCGAAATGTGGTGCTACAGAAAGATGCTGAAGATTAGATGGGTGGATCACATAACTAATGAGAAGGTATTGAATAGAATTGGGGAGAAGAGAAATTTGTGGCACAACTTGACAAGAAGAAGGGACCGGTTGGTAGGATATGTTCTGAGGCATCAAGGGATCACCAATTTAGTATTGGAGGGCAGTGTGGAGGGTAAAAATTGTTGAGGGAGACCAAGAGATGAATACACTAAACAGATTCAGAAGGAAGTAGGTTGCAGTAGGTACTGGGAGATGAAGAAGCTTGCACAGGATAGAGTAGCATGGAGAGCTGCATCAAACCAGTCTCAGGACTGAAGAGCACAACAACAACAACAACAACTTTGAGTGCGCGACGTAATAATATTTGAACTAATTAACTGTTAGTGGAGGTATTGTTATAACCTGTTATAAACGAGGCTGAACAAGTAATGAAAAATACCGGTAATCCAGAACTAAAATACCTGTATCGCTTTTAACGTCTCGGGTTTTTCCTTCCCTAGCATGCATGGCTACCAGATCTGGAGATACTAGGTTGACAGTTCGCTGCTTATGGCGGCCAGGTGTGGGTGGAAGTAGCCGTTGCCACCGTGGCTGCTGGAGCCATTTTAGCCTTACAGGCACGAAGCGATTCCGTCGGTGCAAGAGCGTTTGAAAACGGAGCCAGTTGTAACCGCGTCACGTTGGTCTCGACAACAGCTGTGTGCGGTTCACCACAGCGAGTTCGCAGCAATAACACTCCCTGTATAGCTGTCGCGAATGGTCAGTTAGTTCTATCAGGACCGCGACCACATTTAATGTACTCAACACTGCAGGCGCGGGCTGAACTGGCTCTGCAGAACAAGGGGCAATATAGCCTTTAACGTCCCACAAACAGACCTATAAACCGCAAAGCGATATGAAGTTGCGAAGTTAGTGCGAACCAATCAATAGAATGAAATTATATCAGCAAAAATTGTTCTCAAAGCTCGACCGTGCTACTATAAATAAGTGCAGATAAATCTATTACTGACTGAGCATGGTGTACTGAATAACATTACATCAGCATTTACGTCATATGCATACTAATAGTTATAGCTATTACGAGTCACATGTTTTTAGGTTGGGTAGCACCTCCAAGCCATGTGGTAAGAGCAAGCCGTTAATGCTTATTTTCCCCTGGGCAGCAGATTGGGCTTCAAAGTGTGGGCACGTGCATGCAAAACGGTTAGTCTATACATACAGGCGTAGTGTACTTAGTGGTACAGTTATGGCCGTGCAAGAAACATGCTGTTGTTGTTGTGGTCTTCAGTCCAGAGACTGGTTTGATGCAGCTCTCCATGCTACTCTACCCTGTGCAAGCTTCTTCCTCTCCCAGTACTTAGTGCAACCTACATCCTTCTGAATCTGCTCAGTGTATTCATCTCTTGGTCTCCCTCTACGATTTTTACCCTCCACGCTGCCCTCCAATACTAAAGTGGTGATCCCTTGATGCCTCAGAATATGTCCTACCAACCGATCCCTTCTTCTAGTCAAGTTGTGCCACAAATTTCTCTTCTCCCCAACTCTATTCAATACCTCGTCATTAGTTATGTGATCTATCTAGCATTCTACTGTAGCACCACATTTCGGAAGCTTCTATTCTCTTCTTGTCCAAACTATTTATCGCGCACGTTTCACTTCCATACATGGCTACACTCCATACAAATACTTTAAAAAGACTTCCTGACACTTAAATCTATACTTGATGTTAACAAATTTCTCTTCTTCAGAAACTGTTTCCTTGCTATTGCCAGTCTAAATTTTATATCCTCCCTACTTCGACTATCATCAGTTATTTTGCTCCCCAAATAGCAAAACTCCTTTACTACTTTAAGTGTCTCATTTCCTAATCTAATCCCCTCAGCATCGGCCGACTTAATTCCACTATATTCCATTATCCTCGTTTTGTATTTGTTGATGTTCATCTTATATCCTCCTTTTAAGACACTGTCCATTCCGTTCAACGGCTCTTCCAAGTCCTTTGCTGTCTCTAACATAATTAAAATGTCATCGGCGAACCTCAAAGTTTTTATTTCTTCTCCATGGATGTTAATTTCTACTCCGAATTTTTCTTTTGTTTCCTTTACTGTTTCCTCAATATACATATTGAGTGTCGTCTGGGATAACCCTGTCTCACACCCTTCCCAAGCACTGCTTCCCTTTCATGTCCTTCGACTCTTATAACTCCCATCTGGTTTCAGTAGACATTGTAAATAGCCTTTGGCTCCCTGTATTTTACCCCTGCCACCTAAAGAATTTGAAAGAGAGTATTCCAGTCGACGTTGTCAAAAGCTTTCTCTAAGTCTACAAATGCCATACAGTAAAGCTGCATGCCCTCGGGAAAAATTACGGCCGTAGTTTCCACTTGCTGTGAGCCGTTCGCAGTACCAGCACAGCAAGGCGGTTTTGGTTAGTGTTACAGGGCCAGATCAGTCAATCATCCAGACTGTTGCCCCTGCAACTACTGAAAAGGCTGCTGCCCCTCTTCAGTAACCACATGTTTGTCATGCACTCTCAACAGATACCCCTCCGTTGTGATCGCACCGGGGTACGGCTATTTGTATTGCTGAGGCACACAAGCCACCCCACCAACGGCAAGGTCCATGGTTTCTGGGGGGAGGGCAAGAAACATAAGGTACTAAATTATATCATGTATCTGTTCGATACAGAGAAAAAATAGCCTACATACTGATGTGTGTTCATATTATGGTACCACATATAACAATACCTGTTACCCCTATATATCGTGACAACCGAAACTCGCTGCCTTCAACCGGACTTTTTGCGAGTTATTCCCTTAACCATTAGGGTAGCAGATGACGCATCCATAATAAATCAAAACTTTCTGTATTGCAGAACTTTATCGGATCTCTGTACAGCAGCATGAAATCATCAAACAAGTTCTTGGTAGGTTTCTGAGGAGAAGTGGCAACAGAAGTCCATGCCCATAGCATGCGATACCCTTAAACTATGATATGCTGGTTTGCCGGTGTGAAACTAGTGCTAGAAGTCATCCCAAAAATACTCGATCCGGTTCAGAACACAGGAATCTGGCGGCCAACACAGCAACGTCAGTCCCCTAGCACTCTTCTCGAACCACTGCAGCAGTATGTTAGCCTTGTGACATGGTCAGTTATCCTGCTGGAAGATACCATCCCAAAGGGGAAGACATAAAGTGTGAACAGGTGCAGGAGCTGTGCAGCTAATGTCCATAGCTATCTTGCTGCCTTCGATCACTATTGCAGCTTCCATGTAAGTGGAGGTGAATGTGCACCGTAGCATAATACTGTCCCCACTGGCATGTATATGTGGTGCAGTGTCTTTTTTGGAGCAATCGTTCACTTTGAAGATACACCATCGTTGACCTGGATTGTGTTTGGTTGGACGACTGGTGACAGATCATTGAGCGTAGTCGTAACAGGATATATCTGGTAGTATATATCTGGAGAAATTTGTATTGGGTGGTTGTAATTAAACTGGTAGTACTCGGAGTGCTGCGGTGCGGGATGTATATATTGCAGGGCACTGAAACATCGTAGGTACCCAGATTGAAATTTTCACTCTGCAGCCGAGTGTGTGCTGATATGAAACTTCATGGCAGATTAAAACTGTGTGCCAGGCCGAGACTCGAATTAAAGCTGGCGGAACTAAAGCTGTGAGGACAGGTCGTAAGTCGTGCTTGGGTAGGTAAATCTGTAGAGCACGTTCCCGAGAAAGGCAAAGGTCCCCAGTTCGCTTCTCCGTCTGGCACACAGTTCTAATCTGCCAGTAAGTTTGTTAAATCGTAGGTATGCTCATTAATCAGTGCGCTAACGGAGTATGCTGAAAAAATATAGTTCCACTTTCTGCCACCTGAAAATGGTCCTGTAAGCAATCACAATCTGAAATGTTTCCCCGATAAACATCACTATTTTTATAATTACGTAGGCTTCCGCGGCCAGAGTCAGTCGACATAAAAGTTTTCTGGGTATGGCACCGCGTCATAATGTAAAAAAACTACTGCTGCTGGAAAAAAAACCAACGTTTCGGCAACGGTTGCAGCGGCCGTCTTCTGGGTCAACCATTCATATGACGTCGAGGTGCTTATGGAACAGAAAAATGTGTCTTTCAGTATGTCACTGCTGAGTACATTGCGCAAATACACAGAAGAGCCAAAGAAAATGATACACCTGCCTAATATCGTGTAGGGTCCCAGCGAGCACACAGAAGCGCCGCTACACGACGTGACTTGGACTCGACTAATGTCTGAAATAATGCTGTAGTAGCTGACAACATGTATCCTGCAGGGCTGTCCATAAATCCGTAAGAGCACGAGGGGCTGGAAATCTGTTCTGAACTGCACGTTGCAACGCATCCCAGATATGGTCAATAATGTTCATGTCTGCGGAGTTTGGTGGCCAGCTCAGAAGACTGTTCCTCGAGCCATTCTGCAGCGATTCTGGATGTGTGGGGTGTCGCATTGTCGTGCTGGAATTGCCCAAGTCCGTCAAAATGCACCATGGACATGAATGGATGCAGGTGATCAGACAGGATGCTTACGTACGTGTCACCAGTCTGAGTCGTATACAGGGTGAGTCACCTAACGTTACCGCTGGATATATTTCGTAAACCACATCAAATACTGACGAATCGATTCCACAGGCCAAACGTGAGGATAGGGGCTAGTGTAATTGGTTAATACAAACCATAAAAAATGCACGGAAGTATGTTTCTTAACACAAACCTTCGTTTTTTTAATTGGAACCCCGTTAGTTTTGTTAGCACATCTGAGCATATAAACAAATACGTAATCAGTGCCGTTTGTTGCATTGTAAAATGTTGATTGCATCTGGAGATATTGTAACCTAAAGTTGACGCTTGAGTACCACTCCTCCGCTGTTCGATCGTGTGTACCGGAGAGCACCGAATTACGTAGGGTTCCAAAGGGAACGGTGATGGACCTTAGGTACAGAAGAGACTGGAACAGCACATTACGTCCACATGCTAACACCTTTTTATTGGTCTTTTTCACTGACGCACATGTACATTACCATGAGGGGTGAGGTACACGTACACACGTGGTTTCCGTTTTCAATTACGGAGTGGAATAGAGTGTGTCCCGACATGTCAGGCCAATAGATGTTCAATGTGGTGGCCATCATTTGCTGCACGCAATTGCAATCTCTGGCGTAATGAATGTCGTACACGCCGCAGTACATCTGGTGTAATGTCGCCACAGGCTGCCACAATACGTTGTTTCATATCCTCTGGGGCTGTAGGCACATCACGGTACACATTCTCCTTTAACGTACCCCACAGAAAGAAGTCCAGAGGTGTAAGATCAGGAGAACGGGCTGGCCAATTTATGCGTCCTCCACGTCCCATGAAACGCCCGTCGAACATCCTGTCAAGGGCCAGCCTAGTGTTAATTGCGGAATGTGCAGGTGCACCATCATGCTGATACCACATACGTCTACGCGTTTCCAGTGGGACATTTTCGAGCAACGTTGGCAGATCATTCTGTAGAAACGCGATGTATGTTGCAGCTGTTTGGGCCCCTGCAATGAAGTGAGGACCAATGAGGTGGTCGCCAATGATTCCGCACCATACATTTACAGTCCACGGTCGCTGTCGCTGTACCTGTCTGAGCCAGCGAGGATTGCCCACGGACCAGTAATGCATGTTCCGTAGGTTCACTGCCCCGTGGTTTGTGAAACCCACTTCATCGGTAAACAGGTAGAACTGCAACGCATTCTCTGTTAATGCCCATTGACAGAATTGCATTCGATGATTAAAGTCATCACCATGTAATGGCTGATGTAGCGACACATGAAACGGGTGAAAGCGGTGACGATGCAGTGTGCGCATGACACTACTTTGACTCAGTCCACCGGCTCTCGCAATGGCCCGTGTACTCATGTGTGGGTTCATGGCAACAGCAGCTAACACACCAACTGCACCCGCTTCTCCTGTGACGGGCCTGTTACGGACCCGTTTGCATGCTACGACCATACCTTTTGCATACAGTTGGCGGTAGATGTTTTGCAATGTGCGGCACGTTGGATGCCCTCTGTCCGGGTACCGTTCTGCATACATCCTGCAGGCTTCAGCTGCATTTCGTCGACACTCGCCATAGATGAGTATCATCTCCGACTTTTCAGAGTTGAATACACCATGGTCACAGTTCCTACAACACTACACTATCACAGACGTCTGGTAACACGGTGTACTACAGTTGGTCTGCGTGCGGAGACGAATGCAGAATAACAATAGCAGCAAGCGCTACATGCGGACACTGCGACAGCTAGACCAAACCACAACAGTGCACTACAGCCACACTCGTAAACACGGTCGTCATCGTAAACATGTCCCTGCAGATGCTGCTCGCCGACCGTGGCCAGTGTTTGTTACAACACGCAACTGAGCGTCGGAGGTTTCAAGCGTCAACTTTAGGTTACAATATCTCCGGATGTAATTAACATTTTACAATGTTCAGATGTGCTAACAAAACTAACGGGGTTCCATTTAAAAAAACGTAGGTTTGTGTTAAAAAACATACTTCCGTGCATTTTTTTATGGTTTGTATTAACCAATTACACTAGCCCCTCGCCTCACGTTCGGTGTGTGGAATAGATTCGTCAGTATTTGATGTGGTTTACGAAATATATCCAGCGGTAACGTTAGGTGACTCACCCTGTATATATATATATATATATATATATATATATATATATATATATATATATATATATCAACGGATATTTGTCTGTGAGCAGGTATGGTATGTAAAAGTCCATCGAAGGTACATGACCAAATTTTTGTTGTTATGGAGTGTCATGCTGCAACTCTGCGCATTCGACTTGCAGATCTTCTGGCGACGTGTCTATATTGTTTGCAAAAGTTGTCGCATAAGTACAAAAATTTTGATTATGTTTTCCAAAATACTGAAACCCATTTTCAGATTCATGCACCAAATTGAAAAGAATGGTTAAATATTTCACCCCATCTTCAGGATTACGTATTTAAATCTCTAGTTCGGTAGTTGCAACTATCAAATTTTCTATGAGATACGAGACGAGCGCATCTAATGGATACGCCAATTTCATGCACGGTCGGCAATGACAAGAACGGGATGGACAAATGAGACAATACCATCGTACGGCGAGAGTCTCAAATTGAAAATATTCAATTTATCGTAACTAGGACCAGAATAATATGCAATTAAATATTCTGTTGCTTCGTACACTGAAGGGCCAAAGAATCTGGTACATCTGAGTAATATCATGTTGGGCCCCCACGAGCACGCATAAGTGTCGCAACACGACGTGGCATGGACTCGACTAATGTCTGAAGTAGTGCTGGAGGGAACTGACACCACGAATCCTGCAGGGCTCTTCATAAATCCATAAGAGTACGAGGGGGTGGAGATCTCTTCTGAACAGCAGGTTGCAAGGCATCCCAGATATGCTCAATAACGTTCATGTCCAGGGAGTTTGGTGGCCAGCGGAGGTGTTTAAACTCAGAAGAGTATTTCTGGAGCCACTCTGTAGTAATTATGGACGTGTAGGGTGTCGCATTGTCTTGTTGGAATTGCTCAAGTCCGTCGCAACGTACAATGGACATTAATGGATGGAAGTGATCAGACAGGATGCACACGTTCATGTCACTTGTCAGAGTCGTATGTAGACGTATGAGTCCCATATCGCTCCAAATGCACACGCCCCACACCATTACAGAGCCTCCACAAACTTGAACAGTCCCTTGCTGACATACAGGCTCCATGGATTTATGAGGTTGTCTCCATACCCGTACACGTCCATCTGCTCTATGCGATTTGAAACGAGACTAGTCCGACCAGGCAACTTGGTAACAGTCATCAACAGACCAATTTCGGTGTTGACGGACGCAGCTCAGGCGTAAAGCTTTGTGTCATGCGGTGATCAAGCGTACACGACCGGGCCTTCGACTTCAAAAGCCAATATCGATGATGTTTCGTTGAATGATTCGCACACTGACGCTTGTTGATAGCCCAGCATTGAAATCTGCACCAATTTCTGGAGCGGTTGCACTACTGTCACGCTCAACGATTCTTTCTTTCGTCGTTGCTCCCATTCTGGCAGGATATTTTTCCTGCTGCAGCGATGTCGGAGATTTGAAGTTTTACCAGATTTCTGATATTCCCGTTACACTCGTGAAATGATCGTACGAGAAAATCTCCACTTCATCGCTACCTCGGAGATGCTGTGTCCCATCTCTCGCGAGCCGGCTATGGCACACAGTATTTCCGAGGTAGCAATGAACTGGGTATTTTTCCGTACGACCATTTCACGAGTGTACTGTGAATATAAGGAATCTGGTAAAACATCAAATCTCCGACATCGCTGAGGCCGGAAAAAATTCCTGCAAGAACGGGACTAACGACGACTGATTCAAAACGGTTCAAATGGCTCTGAGCACTATGGGACTTAACATCTGAGCCCATCGGCCCCCTAGAACTTAGAACTGCTTAAACCTAACCAACCTAAGGACATCACACACATCCATGTCCGAGGCAGGATCGAACCTGCGACCGTAGCAGTCGCGTTGTTCCGGACTGAAGCGCCTAGATCGACGACTGAAGAGAATCGTTCAGCATGACAGAAGTACAACCCCTCGGCAAATTGCTGCATATTTCAATGCTGGGCCATCAAAAAGTGTCAGCGTGCTAACCATTCAACGAAACTTCATCTATATGGGCGTGGGGAGCCGAAGGCCCACTCGTGTACCCTCGATGACTGCACGACACAAAGCTTTACGCCTCGCCTGGGACCGCCAACTCCGACATTGGACTGTTGATGATTGGAAGCATGTTCCCTGGTCAGACGAGTATCGTTTCAAATTGTATCGAGCGGATGGACGTGTACGGGTATGGAGACAACCTCATGAATCCATGGACGCTGCATGTCAGCAGGGGACTGTTGAAGCTGGTGGAGGCTCTGTAATGTTGTGGGGTGTGTGCAGTTGGAGTGATATGGGACCCCTGATACGTGTAGATACGACTCTGACAGGTGAGACGTACGTAAGCATCCTTCTGATCACCTGCATCCATTAATGTCCATTGAGCACTTCGACGGGCAATTCCAGCAGGACAATGCGACACCCCATACGTTCAGAATTGCTACAGAGTGGCTCCAGGAACACTCTTCTGAGTCTAAATTCTTCCGCTGGCCGTCAAACTCCCCAGACACGAACATTATTGAGCATATCGTGGATGCCTTGCAATGTGCTGTTCACAGGAGATGTTCACCCTCTCGTGTTCATCGATAGATCTGAATTCCCTCCAGCAGCACTTCAAACATTAGACGAGTCCATGCCACGTCATGTTGCGGCACTTCTGCGTGGTGTTGGAGCCCCTACACGATATTAGGCATGTGTTCCAGTTTCTTTGGCTCTTCAGTGTACAAATGAACGACTCTCATTGTTGTTATTGAACCGTGATTTATTTTAAAGGAATATTCTTAAGAATTTATTTTATTTATTAGCGATTCATCAAGCACATTAACACATTTAATCACACTATGTAAGCATGGAATTAGTTGCCAGGGAGTAACTGATGAAATCATAGCCAGATTCCTTTTTAACAAATGCGAATTTTATTCACTTTAATAGTGCCTAAAGCCTTTTTTAAAAAGAAACAGATTTAAAATTATAATCAGAAAGCACCCTGTAAATATCAAAGTTACAAATTGTTCAGAGGTGCAAAGAAACAAGTTTTGACTGTTTTCGCTTTCGGGCAGAGAACCTTACCGCTCCCTTTTGACATAGCCGTAGTTACGACCGCTCACAACAGCCTCTGAAAGACTACACTGGTGCAAATCTGCAACACACCACATAACTGCCGGCCGGAGTGGCCGTGCGGTTCTAGGCGCTACAGTCTGGAACCGAGCGACCACTACGGACACAGGTTCGAATCCTGCCTCGGGCATGGATGTGTGTGATGTCCTTAGGTTAGTTAGGTTTAATTATTTCTAAGTTCTAGGCGACTGATGACCTCCGAAGTTAAGTCAGAAAGTGCTCAGAGCCATTTGAACCATTTTTCAACCAGATAACTTTAAACTAGGAGTTTTAACAATTTACACAAGCACACAAACTATGCACCCCCCGTATGAGGGATGGAAATGGTACAAAACACTAACAATTAAAATATTAACCTTGCCACCGAAGGTGCAACTTGATTTTAACTTCTAAGAAAAGTCTTACGGTGAAAGGGTGGCAACTTTATATACTAAAATGACTATTTAAATAAAAGCCCATGAAATGCAATCTTATATAAAATTCTACAAGGTTGACCAAACAATAGTTAAGATGCTCTGCAGTAAACAGATACCGCCCCTCAAGATCATAGGCAATAATATCAAAGTTTCCAAAGATCAAAACGTATTCCAGCAATAAATTCGTTAACACACCAAATCCGACAAACATGACAGAGGCAGCTACTAACGTACGGTAGATTGATAGGGAGATTACCGTACAACCCGAATCGCAGGCTGCTCTAACCCGCCCCTACACCACAAGGGAAAAACGAACCACCCAATTTATAGACAACCACCTTCCTGCGGGTGGGCAAACGGAGAAGAATGGTGGGACGACCCCAAAACAAAGCGGCTGGTGACCTCACCAAGAAAACAAGTAGAATTTAACAAGAGTAGGCCTAAATAAAACAACGTATCACCAATCACTTAACTTCTAATAAACTGCGGTTTCTCGAGAAGACCTGGCGCAACACACCCAAATCGCTCTCCCGAACCGTCCGCTGCCAGCCGCTTCAACGGACGCAGGAAGGCGCGCCGATCTCCCGTCTCACGGCGTCGCAGCTCGCCCCGGCCAGCCCGACGTCGTGGGTTGACTCCTGTTGCTCTCGTGTCGGCCGCGAAGTCGCTACCCCTCGCTATACGGCGCGGCCCACTGGACTCACGTGGCGGGCGACCTCGCATGCGCCGACGCTCAAGACGGACAAGTCATCTTGTGTCTCAGTGCGCGACCGACCAACCGATCGATACAACCACCAATGACCATTGCCTGAGCAAACTCGAGCAGACTGGCGGCCAAACGCGCAGACTCAGATGCAGGAACTAAGCCCCGACCGGGCGACCACTCGCTGAGTTCTCTTACTGACAGAGTGGAAAGATTCTCATTTTGCCTTCTTTAAATGTTGATCCGAACGACAGACAGACAGTAACTGCCTAACAAATGTGGACGAGAGACAGACTAGCAAGCTGGGGACGAGAGACTGACCGACTGGCGAGCTCATAGCGCCCCTTAAATGCACGTGAGCAGGCGACCTTTCCCTTTTCCCACCAGAGGGAGACACCAAAGCTGCGACTGCCACAGCGGCGCCACCGCCAGAAACGGAGGGCGACTGCTTCACACTACGCGCTACGGCGCGCTCTTCAAAACAGCAATTTTTATCACGGCTCAGTTATTACCGTATTACAAAATATCGGAGATCGTTCCATGTGCAAGAGCTGCATTTAATGTTTGATTTTCTACTCTAAACCCTCAGTATCGCCTGATTTAATCCGACTACATTCCATATGTGGTGTCACCGCCAGACACCACACTTGCTAGGAAAGGTCCATTAGTATACGTCGGACCCGCGTGTCGCCACTGTCAGTGATTGCAGACCGAGCGCCGCCACACGGCAGGTCTAGAGAGACTTCCTAGCACTTGCCCCAGTTGTACAGACGACTTCGCTAGCGATGCTACACTGACAACTACGCTCTCATTTGCCGAGACGATAGTTAGCATAGCCTTCAGCTACGTCATTTGCTACGACCTAGCAAGGCGCCATAATCCTTGCTATATATATTGTGATGCCTGTACCGTCAGACCAATGTTCACCAATTTTGGATTAAAGTTAAGTATTCTACCAGTACCTCCTGTTTTGCTAGTCTTATTTATCTGACCTGTTCCAGACCTCACGCCAGTCTGCGTGTAATTAAACGCGTGCATTTCGGCCTCTTCTAGAAACACGGTGTTGGCTCTTCTGCCAACACTTCACCATATCTGAAATCTTGTTCTCTTCAGCAATACATTATTGTGGGTCTTTACCTGCAACAGTGCCCATGGAAACAAATGGGAGGCATTAAATTCGAAATGATCCTCGCAGAAACGCTGTTTGTTTAATATGAATGTACATGGGAGAATTAAATTTACCCCCACGAAATACAGAAAAATCGTGAGCAACAGAGCAAACTTGTTTAGGCCCGCGGCTGCACCGGCGGACAATACGGACTACGCAATGGTGCCCGTGCGTACACGCACTCACGCGCACACACACCGCCCCCGTCCACCTGAGCACGCGGCTATTTGTTCCGCCAATATTTGCCTTCGCACACCAACTGCCGCTACCAGAAATTTTCGGCGCTGAAAAATTTCGCTACGAATTCCACGTAAATGTGCGAGCACTGTCCAGTACCGTTCCCTGCTGCACGTTATTTACACTACTTAAAGTTGCTACATCAAGAAGAAATGCAGATCATAAACGGGTATTCATTGGACAAATATATTATAGTTGAACTGACACGTGTTTACATTCTCACGCAATTTGGGTGCATATATCCTAAGAAAGTACCCAGAATAACCACCTCTGGCCGTAATAACGGCCCTGATACGCCTGGGCATTGAGTCAGAGCTTGGATGGCGTGTACAGGTACAGCTGCCCATGCAGCTCCAACACGTTACCACAGTTCATCAAGAGTAGTGACTGGCGTATTGTGACGAGCCAGTTGCCCGGTCACCATTGACCAGACGTTTCCAATTGGTGTGAGATCTGGAGAATGTGCAGGCCAGGGCAGCAGTCGAACATTTTCTGTATCCAGAAAGGCCCGTACAGGACCTGCAACATGCAGTCGTGCATTGTCCTGCTGAATTGTTGGGTTTCGCTGGGATGGAATGAAGGGTAGAGCCACGGGTCGTAACACATCTGAAATGTAACGTCCACTATTCAAAGTGCCGTCAATGCAACCAGAGGTGACCGAGACGTGAAACCAATCACGCCGAGTCATACGCCAGTATGGCGACCACGAATACACGCCTCCAGTGTGCGTTCACCACGATGGTCTCCGAGCTGATAGTCCGTACTGTCGTGCTGTCGATCTGTTCGTGCAGATGGTTGTTGTCTTGCAAACGTCCTCATCTGTTGACTCAGGGATCGACACGTGGCTGCACGATCCGTTACAGCCATGCGGATAAGATGCCCGTGACCTCGACTGCTAGTGATACGAGGCCGTTGGGATCCAGCACGGCGCTCCGTATTACCCTCCTGAACCCACCGATTCCATATTCTGCTAACAGTCATTGGATCTCGACCAACGGGAGCAGAAATGTCGCGATACGATAAACCGCAATCGCGATAGGCTACAATCCGACCTTTATCAATGCGGAAACGTGATGGTTCACATTTCTCCTCCTTACACGAGGCATCACAACAACGTTTCACCTGGCAACTCCGCTCAACTGCTGTTTGTGTATGAGAAATCGGTTGGAAACTTTCCTCGTGTCAGCACGTTGTAGGTGTCGCCACCGGCACCAACCAAGTGTGAATGCCGCGAAAAGCTAAGAATTTGCATATCACAGCATCTTCTTCCTGTCGGCTAAATTTCGCGTATGTAGCACGTCATCTTCGTCGTGTAGCAATTTTAAAGTCTATTTTTATTTGGCGTTGCTAAACATTGCAATGTCTGTGATACAATCGTGGTGCTGCTAGAAATCGAGAGGAAAAAGTTCTAAGTCGTCGACACGGATAACGCTTTTATGAATGAAAGTAATCTTTATTATACTAGTAGAGAGTGTTACTTTTATTGTGGGCGTTAAATGTGAAGAAGGTGGCATGCAAAGGATTACCATCCTAGCACAGCGGCAGAGACCGCGACCCAGTAATGGCATCTGTTGGTTCGCCGCATAACTTACTGCCGTTTCTACAATGCCACGATTTTATTTCGCTAGTATAAAATACCAGGTGTAAAAGTATGAAAAAAGGACTTTGTTGCAATAATTGCACGTCCGTTGTATGAAACTGGTCAGCAATATTTTATTCAAAATTATCTCCAAAGCTGTTTATACATTTCTTCCAGCTCTCCGGCAGGCTATGAATGCCACGCCAAAAAAATGAAAAAATTCTTCTTTTGAAACGAACCAGTCAGCGAACGATTTGCGTACATTTTCATACAAATTGGAGCATTGTTAAGCGAGAGCGTGTCCCAGTGATGCATGCGGCCGGGGTAGCCGAGCGGTTCTAGGTGCTACAGTCTGGAACCGCGCGACCGCTACGGTCGCAGGTTCGATCCTGCTTCGGGCATGGGTGTGCGTGACGTTCTTAGGTTAGTTAGGTTTAAGTAGTACTAAGTTCTATGGGACTGGTGACCTCAGTCCCATAGTGCTCAGAGCCAATTGAACCCAGTTATGTAAATAGATGATAATCGGACGGAGCCAAGTTCAAATGGTTCAAATGGCTCTGAGCACTATGGGACTTAATATCTGCGGTCATCAGTCCCCTAGGACTTAGAACTACTTAAACCTAACTAACCTGAGGACATCACACACATCGATGCCCGAGGCAGGATTCGAACCTGCGACCGCAGCGGTCGCGCGGTTCCGGACTGAAGCGCCTAGAACCACTCGGCCACACCGACCGGCATAGGGCCAAGTCTGGAGAATGAGCCGAATGCCCTGGTATTTCCCAGCTGAACGCCTCGATCGTTTCTCTGCCCGTTTTGCTGCGTGTGATGGGGCGTTATCATGGAGCAATATGACTTTGTGTTGCCTTCTGCCATATTCCGGTCGTTTTTCACATAATGCTCGAATAAATCGATCATTTGCTGTTCTTAGCGATCAGTGTTAACGGTTTCCCAAGGTTTTAGCACCTCATTATAGATGACACCTTTCTGGTCCCACCCAACGCAGAGCATTGTCTTCTTTCCAAAGCGATTTCGTCTTGCAGTGGATGTCGATGTTTTGCCTGGATTCACCCATGTTTCACGACGCTTAGGATTGTCAAAATACATCAATTTTTCATCACCTGGCACTATTCGATGAAGAAATGACTTTCTTTTGTATCTGGCGAGCAAGATTTCACAAATGGTCTTTCAGTCTGCTTGCTATCTTTCATTCACTTCATGCGGAACTCATTTTCACACTTTCTGCACCTTTCCCGTAGGTTTCCACAGAAGAGAAACGGCTTACTGCGTCGCATTCAATTGTTCCGCGAGTTCCTGTTGAGTCTGAGTGTCATCTTCACCCAGTGAGGCATGAAATTCGTTGTCTTCGAATTTTTTGGCTGGTTTCCGACGCTCGTCGCTTCTCGCGTCAAAATCACCGCTTTTGAATTTTTTTAACCTCTCGAAATACTGTGTTTTCCCAAGAGCATGTTAGCCGAAAACTACGTCAAGCATTCGATGCGATTCTGCAGAAGCTTTCTTCAAATGATAACAGAAAACCAATGCTGTCCGCATATCGTAATTCGTAGGCACAAACCTGGACATGTTTAGGGGTTTGAAGCAGATACAGATGTACGGAACTTGGGTTACTGTGCGTTGACATTCGTCGTCTATGGTTTGCCTGGATTCACCCATGATGTAGGACGCTTAGGATTCTCAAAATACACTCCTGGAAATGGAAAAAAGAACACATTGACACCGGTGTGTCAGACCCACCATACTTGCTCCGGACACTGCGAGAGGGCTGTACAAGCAATGATCACACGTACGGCACAGCGGACACACCAGGAACCGCGGTGTTGGCCGTCGAATGGCGCTAGCTGCGCAGCATTTGTGCACCGCCGCCGTCAGTGTCAGCCAGTTTGCCGTGGCATACGGAGCTCCATCGCAGTCTTTAACACTGGTAGCATGCCGCGACAGCGTGGACGTGAACCGTATGTGCAGTTGACGGACTTTGAGCGAGGGCGTATAGTGGGCATGCAGGAGGCCGGGCGGACGTACCGCCGAATTGCTCAACACGTGGGGCGTGAGGTCTCCACAGTACATCGATGTTGTCGCCAGTGGTCGGCGGAAGGTGCACGTGCCCGTCGACCTGGGACCGGACCGCAGCGACGCACGGATGCACGCCAAGACCGTAGGATCCTACGCAGTGCCGTAGGGGACCGCACCGCCACTTCCCAGCAAATTAGGGACACTGTTGCTCCTGGGGTATCGGCGAGGACCATTCGCAACCGTCTCCATGAAGCTGGGCTACGGTCCCGCACACCGTTAGGCCGTCTTCCGCTCACGCCCCAACATCGTGCAGCCCGCCTCCAGTGGTGTCGCGACAGGCGTGATTGGAGGGACGAATGGAGACGTGTCGTCTTCAGCGATGAGAGTCGCTTCTGCCTTGGTGCCAATGATGGTCGTATGCGTGTTTGGCGCCGTGCAGGTGAGCGCCACAATCAGGACTGCATACGACCGAGGCACACAGGGCCAACACCCGGCATCATGGTGTGGGGAGCGATCTCCTACACTGGCCGTACACCACTGGTGATCGTCGAGGGGACACTGAATAGTGCACGGTACATCCAAACCGTCATCGAACCCATCGTTCTACCATTCCTAGACCGGCAAGGAAACTTGCTGTTCCAACAGGACAATGCACGTCCGCATGTATCCCGTGCCACCCAACGTGCTCTAGAAGGTGTCAGTCAACTACCCTGGCCAGCAAGATCTCCGGATCTGTCCCCCATTGAGCGTGTTTGGGACTGGATGAAGCGTCGTCTCACGCGGTCTGCGCGTCCAGCACTAACGCTGGTCCAACTGAGGCGCCAGGTGGAAATGGCATGGCAAGCCGTTCCACAGGACTACATCCAGCATCTCTACGATCGTCTCCATGGGAGAATAGCAGCCTGCATTGCTGCGAAAGGTGGATATACACTGTACTAGTGCCGACATTGTGCATGCTCTGTTGCCTGTGTCTATGTGCCTGTGGTTCTGTCAGTGTGATCATGTGATGTATCTGACCCCAGGAATGTGTCAATAAAGTTTCCCCTTCCTGGGACAATGAATTCACGGTGTTCTTATTTCAATTTCCAGGAGTGTACATCCATTTTTCATCACCTGTCACTATTCGATGGAGAAACGACTTTCTTTCGTATCTGGCGAGTAGGATTTCACAAGTGATCTTTCGGTATGCTTGATGTTTTTCACTCAGTTCGTGCTGAAACCATTTTTCCCACTTTCCGCACCTTTCCCACAGCTTTCAGCCGAAGAGAAACGGCTTTCTGCGTCACATCCAATTGTTCCGCGAGCTCCTGTTGAGTCTGAGTATCATCTTCATCCAGTGACGCATGAAATTCGTTGTCTTCGAACATTTTCGGTGGTTTCCCACGCTCGCCGTTTCTCGCGTCAAAATCACCGCTTTTGAATTTTTTTGAACCATTCCAAACACTGTGTTTTCCCAAGAGCATGTTCGCCGAAAGCTTCGACAAGCATTCGATGCGATTCTGCAGCAGTTTTCTTCAACTGATAACAGAAAACCAACGCTGTCCGCAAATCGTAGTTCGTAGGCCCAAACTCGACGTGTTTACGGGTGCGAAACAGATATCGATGTACGGAGCTTGGGTTACTGTACGTTGACATTCGCCGTCAGCCGCTACAGGAAGCAGATGGCGCTGCAGACGCGGTCTCACGGGCCCTGCACTGACGGCCAGCACCATCTGCAGGGGAATTCCGGTTTCATACTTCCACACCTGGCACACTACGTTACATTACTGCACATTACAGAGAATCAAGCCGTTCACACTACTCAGTGATGCAATCATTTCCTTTGTCAATGACTACCGGAATGCATAGAGGCAGGAGTTCAACGTTTCTCCTGTAGAAACGAAGCACGTGTTGGCCAATAGAGCAGACAACTTCCAAGGTCTTTTGGCAAGAGCGTGTAGTATTAGCTGTTCAGTACACGCATCAGCTATTATCGTTTCATCCCTTGTTAAAAATTCATGATGGAGATGGTCAGTTTCGTTCCACCGAATATGCAACATGATTTTTTGAGGGTGTGCACCATCCTCCGCCACAGAGTGGCATTTTTCGACGGCTGAGCCGTCCTCTCCTCAAGTTCATATCCATACATCATTTTTTCTACATCTACATCTACATCCATACTCCGCAAGCCACCTGACGGTGTGTGGCGGAGGGTACCTTCAGTACCTCCATCGGTTCTCCCTTCTGTTCCAGTCTCTTATTGTTCGTGGAAAGAAGGATTGTGAGTATGCTTCTGTGTGGGCTCTAATCTCTCTGATTTTATGCTCATGGTCTCTTCCCCAGATATACGTAGGAGGAAGCAATATACTCCTTGACTCTTCGGTGAAGGTATGTTCTCGAAACTTTAACAAAAGCCCGTACCGAGCTACTGAGCGTCTCTCCTGCAGAGTCTTCCACTGGAGTTTATCTATCATCTCCGTAACGCTTTCGCGATTACTAAATGATCCTGTAACGAAGCGCGCTGCTCTCCGTTGGATCTTCTCTATCTCTTCTATCAACCCTATCTGGTACGGATCCCACACTGCTGAGCAGTATTGAAGCAGTGGGCGAACAAGCGTACTGTAACCTACTTCCTTTTGTTTTCGGATTGCATTTCCTTGGGATTCTTCCAATGAATCCCAGTCTGGCATCTGCTTTACCAACGTCAACTTTATACGATCATTCCATTTTAAATCACTCCTAATGCGTAGTCCCAGATAATTTATGGAATTAACTGCTTCCAGTTGCTGACCTGCTGTTTTGTAGCTAAATGATAAGGGATCTATCTTTCTATGTATTCGCAGCACATTACACTTGTCTACATTGAGATTCAATTGCCATTCCCTGCACCATGCGTCAATTCGCTGCAGATCCTCCTGCATTTCAGTACAATTTTCCATTGTTACAACCTCTCGATACACCACAGCATCATCTGCAAAAAGCCTCAGTGAACTTCCGATGTCATCCACCAGGTCATTTATGTATATTGTGAATAGCAACGGTCCTATGACACTCCCCTGCGGCACACCTGAAATCACTCTTACTTCGCAAGACTTCTCTCCATTGACAATGACATGACGCGTTCTGTTACCTAGGAACTCTTCAATCCAATCACACAATTGGTCTCTTTCATTAAACGACTGTGGGGAACTGTATCGAACGCCTTGCGGAAGTCAAGAAACACGGCATCTACCTGTGAACCCGTGTCTATGGCCCTCTGAGTCTCGTGGACGAATGGCGCGAGCTGGGTTTCACACGATTGTCTTTTTCGAAACCAATGCTGATTCCTACAGAGTAGATTTCTAGTCTCCAGAAAAGTCATTATACTCGAACATAATACGTGTTCCAAAATTCTGCAACTGATCGACGTTAGAGATATAGGTCTGTAGTTCTGCACATCTATTCGACGTCCCTTCTTGGAAACGGGGATAACCTAAGCCCTTTTCCAATCTTCTGGAACGCTACGCTCTTCTAGAGACCTACGGTACACCACTGCTAGAAGGGGGGCAAGTTTCTTCGCGTACTATGTGTAAAATCGAACTTGTATCCCATCAGGTCCAGCGGCCTTTCCTCTTTTGAGCGATTTTAATTTTTCTCTATCTCTCTGTCGACTATTTCGACATCTACCATTTTGTCACCTGTGCGACAATCTAGAGAGGGAACTGTAGTGCAGTCTTCCTCTGTGAAACAGCTTTGGAAAAAGACATTTAATATTTCGGCCTTTGTCATCCTCTGTTTCGGTACCATTTTGGTCACAGAGTGTCTGGACATTTTGTTTTGATCCACCTACCGCTTTGACATAAGACCAAAATTTGTTAGGATTTTCTGACAAGTCAGTACATAGAACTTTACTTTCGAATTCATTGAACGCCTCTCGCATAGCCCTCCTCACACTATATTTCGCTTCGCGTAATTTTTGTTTGTCTGCAAGGCTTTGGCTATGTTTATGTTTGCTGTGAAGTTCCCTTTGCTTCCGCAGCGGTTTTCTAACTCGGTTGTTGTACCAAGGTGGCTCTTTTCCATCTCTTACGATCTTGCTTGTCAAATACTCATCTAACGCATATTGTACGATGGTTTTGAACTTTGTCCACTCTATCTCTATCGTTAAAACTTTCAAGACCAGGTACACTAGGAACTCCACTACCACCTCTCACTATGACAACAGTGAACCATCCATTTCCATGTGAGAATGTGTCGTTTATGTGCAAGCTAAAATTAAGTGAACATCCAAAAAAACACAGGGTCCATCGACGAGGGCATTGGCTGCAACACTTCACTGGAATGCAATTCTTCTTATCGGCTGATGTTGTTGTAAGTTCAATGTTTTCTATGGTTTTGTAGACTGTTGTGCGGGTACGGCGATACCTCCTGTAGGGCATGTTGGCGGCGTTCAATGCAGTTGCCTGTGCAGCAGTGAGAATTTTTGTCACAACAGTTCCCAGGTCCCCAATAGATGCCTTGTGCCCACTCCAAGCCAAACGGCAATGGACCAGCAAAGACGCTTACTCGCTGATTTGTAACACAGATGGTACCCAGATACCCAATTCCTGCTCCTTACCGAATGCAAGCAAATGGCACAGTCTCGTTGTGTGGTAGATTTCCCCAATTCGTGCCAATTCTGACGTTGTTTGGCGAGGATTATTCAGAATCAACTGGTTTAGGTTGTTTTCATAGAAAAAGGAAAAGGTCTCGCAGAACCTGGTTCATCATGCAAGTCGAATTTTCCCTTAACGAGGAAACCATTTCGCTGGAGTCCTTTCGGCAAATGATTTCCTCCGGTACAGACCACAAGTTCTTTTCGTAGCTCCTGCCACGCTAGGACCTCAAATAAACTCGAATAGTAAAACGCGTCGGACGTGTTTATTTTCCATTGTTTGACGCTCTTAAGTGATTGAAAATGGCCAAATCGAATTGCTAACAACTCACAGGCTCCTGTTTTGCACGGATAAAATTCCACAATCGAGAACGACAGTTCAATAACTCAAAAAGAATGCCGCGCAGGTTAGCCGTGCGTCGGTCTGAGGCGTCTTGTTACGGTTCGCGCGGCTCCCCACATCGGAGGTTCTATTCCTCCCTCGGATATGGGTGAGTGTTGTCCTTCGCGTGTGGTTCAAATGGCTCTGAGTAGTATGGAACTTAACATCTGAGCTCATCAGTCCCCTAGAACTTGTTGTTGTTGTTGTTGTGGTCTTCAGTCCTGAGGCTGGTTTGATGCAGCTCTGCGTGCTACCCTATCCTGTGCAAGTTTCTTCATCTCCCAGTACCTACTGCAGCCTACATCCTTCTGAATCTGCTTAGTGTATTCATCCCTTGGTCTCCCTCTACGATTTTTACCCTCCACGCTGCCCTCCAATGCTAAATTTGTGATCCCTTGATACCCCAGAACATGTCCTACCAACCGGTCCCTTCTTCTCGTCAAGTTGTGCTACAAATTCCTCTTCTCCCCAATTCTAAACAATACCTCCTTATTACTTATGTGATCTGCCCATCTAATCTTCAGCATTCTTCTTTAGCACCACATTTCGAAAGCTTCTATTCTCTTCTTGTCCAAACTATTTATCGTCCATGTTTCACTTCCATACATGGCTACAGTCCATACAAATACTTTCAGAAACGACTTCCTGACACTTAAATCTATACTCGATGTTAACAAATTTCTCTTCTTCAGAAACGCTCTCCTTGCCATTGCCAGTCGACATTTTATATCTTCTCTACTTCGACCATCATCAGTTATTTTGCTCCCCAAATAGCAAAACTCCTTTACTACTTTAAGTGTCTCATTTCCTAATCTAATTCCCTCAGCATCACCCGATTTAATTCGACTACATTCCATTACCCTCGTTTTGCTTTTGTTGATGTTCATCTTATACCCTCCTTTCAAGACACTGTCCATTCCGTTCAACTGCTCTTCCAAGTCCTTTGCTGTCTCTGACAGAATAACAACGTCATCTGTGAACCTCAAAGTTTTATTATTTCTTCTCCATGGATTTTAATTCCTACTCCGAACTTTTCCTTTGTTTCCTTTACTGCTTTCTCAATATACAGATTGAATAACATTGGGGAGAGGCTACAACCCTGTCTCACTCCTTTCCCAACCACAGCTTCCCTTTCATGCCCCTCGACTCTTATAACTGCCATCTGCTTTCTGTATAAATTGTAAATAGCCATTCGCTCCCTGTATTCTACCCCTGCCATCTTTAGAATTTGGAAGAGAGTATTCCAGTATTGTCAAAAGCTTTCTCTAAGTCTACAAATGCTAGAAACGTAGGTTTGCCTTTCCTTAATCTTTCTTCTACCATAAGTCGTAGGGTCGGTATTGCCTCACGTCTTCCAATATTTCTACGGAATCCAAACTGATCTTCCCCGATGTCGGCTTCTACCAGTTTTTCCATTCGTCTGTAAAGTATTCGTGTTAGTATTTTGCAGCTGTGACTTATTAAACTGATTGTTCAGTAATTTTCACATGTCAACACCTGCTTTCTTTGGGATTGGAATTATTATATAAACTACTTAAACCTATCTAACCTAAGGACATCACACACATCCATGCCCGAGGCAGGATTCGAACCTGCGACCGTAGCGATCGCACGGTTCCAGACTGAAGCACCTACAACCGCTCGGCCACACCGGCCGGCAAAAGAGAAATAGAAATGGATGGAGATACAATTAGTGGGAGGAATAGGAAGAGGAGCCAGTGCAAATGAAAGATACATATGAGGCTTGGGAAGTCTGAATCCTTCCACACCAGCGAACTGTAACACATAGGTAAAGTGGAGGGCGTATTTTGTGGCGATATTTAGGGAAAATAAGGGAATATAGAAGAAAAATTAAGTTGGAACTCCTGAGAATTTCTGATCTCCCGAGAGGTATGGTGAAGAGAGTGGCAGCAGGAAGGAAAGGCAAAAGGAGACAGTGTAAATTACAGATGAGACAGTGACAGATAGCCGGCCGGAGTGGCCGTGCGGTTCTAGGCGCTACAGTCTGGAACCGAGCGACCGCTACGGTCGCAGGTTCGAATCCTGCCTCGGGCATGGATGTGTGTGATGTCCTTATGTTAGTTAGGTTTAATTAGTTCTAAGTTCTAGGCGACTGATGACCTCAGACGCTAAGTCGCATAGTGCTCAGAGCCATTTGAACCATTTGAACAGTGACAGATGCATATATTGTAAACCAGTGGGAGAAAAATTAGACAGTGGGAGAGCGACGTGTATAGACAGTGGCAGTGAGAGGGAGAAGCCGTGCCAAGGCAATGGGTAAAATCATTTAGAGTGTTCTTTGTTAAAAGTGGGTGGATATGTTCACACGCATGCCAAAATTTTTGGTGATGAGGGCGGAATGAGGTTGAAGCAGCTGGTGTTCCACTTTTCTGTGGGACGCAGTTAATGGGGTAGGCCATCGAAAGGGCCGACTTGGAGCAGGAGAGGCACCACAGGACATTTTAATTTCCACTGTCTATACTTTCACAAATAGATTCATAAAAATTTGTTAGCACGAGCAGGAAGGATTCAGGATTCACACTGTTAGCAGTGGGAGTTCACAAACATAACAAAATATTTTTTTTTTTACATGTGAAATTTCATAATTTTTTCACTCACTGTTGGCTGCATTTGTTGCTGTAGGTACACATTTCTTCATAAGTAAGAGATATTTTTCGATTAATTTTACACAGCATACAAATCATACTTAAAGGTGTATTGCACTCTAGAATTTCTTTAATTTATGAAGAAATGAATGAGCTGTTACATTTTAAACTTCATGTTTAGAAAAAACTCAAATTTCATACTTAATGATCTCAATTTTTACCACAGTTTTTAATATATTTGGAAATATCTAGAGTTCTGCATCAAGGAAATGGTTCAAATGGCTCTGAGCACTATGGGACTTAACATCTATGGTCATCAGTCCCCCAGAACTTAGAACTACTTAAACCTAACTAACCTAAGGACAACACACAACACCCAGTCATTACGAGGCAGAGAAAATCCCTGACCCCGCCGGGAATCGAACCCGGGAACCCGGGCGTGGGAAGCGAGAACGCTACCGCACGACCACGAGATGCGGACTTGCAGCAAGGAGTTTGTGTTTAATAAGCATACTAAATTTGAAAGTAATAGGATATTTATGATGGATGTTACATGTACCTATGTACAGGAATATGTGTTTTGCGGAAAATGGCCGTTAAAGTTTCTGCTTGATATGAAATTCTTTTAGAAACGTCGAGCACCATAAACAGGTTCTTTTTTTTAATTTTCTAAATCAGTTTTCTTCCTTTTCACATTCCTATGATGCACTCTTATTGATTTTATCACCTCCAAAAATGATTTATCTGCTTTCACTGCACGCTGTCTATCGCATACAAAGCTTTGATGCAGTTCGCTCCCGGCTTAATTCCCATTTTCTCTATAACATATTTCCTGCATTGTGCACTAACATTAAAACATGAAACTGCCTCATAAACCCCCATAGCAAGTGCATTTCTTCCCACAAAAATGGTTTTTGGCAATCTTTCCCATACACATTGGTTAAAACTTTCATTTGGGTTTTCGGTACCAACATGAACACATTTCGTCAATACGTTTTCGTTTGCAGGATCCCTGAATATAGGTTTGATGACCTGCATTACAGCATTTGGTAGAGAATTCCTGTGATGATATAGTTCACCACCAGCAATTGATCTTTGGTAGCCACACCATGATAAACTCCCTTTCGGGCACAAGTTGTGGATAGGATTATTGTCTGTGGTCATTTTGTGCAAGTATAAGGCCAAAACTGCTTGATGCACATATTTCAAGTCCGCTGTGTTCCACAAAACAGCACAGGCAAACGAAAAAGTTTTCGAAAGTCACAACCTCACTCTATAAGCCTTTCAAAACAGAGGACAAACGAAATCAGCGATCAAAACAATGCACGTCGATAGCAGCAGAGAAAGTATGGATATCAACACTCCTTTGTTTCACGTATGACAATCTCTGGCTCAGATATAAACACTGGAATTCTACAGAGCGAAATACACTTACGTATGACAGAAGAATGCTGTGCAAAGGGGTGTGGCGCTGCATCTTGGTACACTTCAGACCAAATAACGTGCCTTATAATCTCTCAAATATTTATGTTTTATACGTCAAACTATTCAGGAAGATGTCCGCTACAAAATAGACATATTTTTGAAAAATCTTTTTTTTTTAATTCTTGACGTCCTATCCCCCTTGAAGAGGAGCACATTTACCTTTTCGAGCTGTGATAGGAGAGTTATTCTGTTGGTATGAGAAACTGCTGATTAAAGGATATATATTTCGTCATGCAGTCAGTACTGAAGCTTCGCTTCTGTGACACTTAAGGCTTCCTACCCCATTCTGTGGCATCTAATAGTCAGGCCTACTAGATGAGTGGCCTGCCAAGTGAGTGCAATTATTATTCGTACATCAGAAATATTTCCATGATTTATCATACCCACTGCAACTATGCTTGAAATATGAGCCCTAGTCCCTATCAGTTAAGCTATAATTTATTCTCGTCCTTACTTCTTAATGCAACTGAATGGACAATGCATCTGACTAATGGCTATTGCACATTTCTGATGGACTCACTCCACTGCAGGTTCCTCGACTTTGCGCCATAGGGTGGTGGTGTTTCGGGTTCCGCTGGATAGGTCAGGAGACCACTACACGCAGCAAGCGGCTACACGGGTAGCAGGGGTTGTGTGGCGTGGACTGGGCGGTTTTTTAGGTTAGATGGCCTCGGGCAAGTACAGAAAGGGCAGCAGCCTCAAACGGTGCGGGGCAAAGTCAGGACATGCGGGGACCAAGCAGCAAATGGTATTGTAATTGTAAACTGTCGAAGCTGCATTGGTAAAGTACCGGAACTTCAAGCGCTGATAGAAAGCACCGAAGCTGAAATCGTTATCGGTACAGAAAGCTGGCTGAAGCCAGAGATAAATTCTGCCGAAATTTTTACAAAGGCTCAGGCGGTGTTCAGAAAGGATAGATTGCATGCAACCGGTGGTGGCGTGTTTGTCGCTGTTAGTAGTAGTTTATCCTGTAGTGAAGCAGAAGTGGATAGTTCCTGTGAATTATTATGGGTGGAGGTTACACTCAACAACCGAGCTAGGTTAATAATTGGCTCCTTTTACCGACCTCCCGACTCAGCAGTATTAGTGGCAGAACAACTGAGAGAAAATTTGGAATACATTTCACATAAATTTTCTCAGCATGTTATAGTCTTAGGTGGAGATTTCAATTTACCAGGTATAGACTGGGACACTCAGATGTTTAGGACGCGTGGTAGGGACAGAGCATCGAGTGACATTATACTGAGTGCACTATCCGAAAATTACCTCGAGCAATTAAACAGAGAACCGACTCGTGGAGATAACATCTTGGACCTATTGATAACAAACAGACCCGAACTTTTCGACTCTGTAAGTGCAGAACAGGGAATCAGTGATCACAAGGCCGTTGCAGCATCCCTGAATATGGAAGTTAATAGGAATATAAAAAAGGGAGGAAGGTTTATCTGTTTAGCAAGAGTAATAGAAGGCAGATTTCAAACTACCTAACAGATCAAAACGAAAATTTCTGTTCCGACACTGACAATGTTGAGTGTTCATGGGAAAAGTTCAAGGCAATCGTAAAATGCGTTTTAGACAGGTACGTGCCGAGTAAAACTGTGAGGGACGGGAAAAACCCACCGTGGTACAACAACCAAGTTAGGAAACGATTGCGAAAGCAAAGAGAGCTTCACTCCAAGCGTAAACGCCGCCAAAACCTCTCAGACAAACAGAAGCTAAACGATGTCAAATTTAGCGTAAGGAGGGCTATGCGTGAAGAGTTCAGTCAATTCGAAAGTAAAATTCTATGTACCGACTTGACAGAAAATACTAGGAAGTTCTGGTCTTACGTTAAATCAGTAAGTGGCTCGAAACAGCATATCCAGACACTCCGTGATGATGATGGCATTGAAACAGAGGATGACACGCATAAAGCTGAAATACTAAACACCTTTTTCCAAAGCTGTTTCGCAGAGGAAGACCGCACTGCAGTTCCTTCTCTAAATCCTCGCACAAACGAAAAAATGGCTGACATCGAAATAAGTGTCCAAGGAATAGAAAAGCAACTGGAATCACTCAACAGAGGAAAGTCCACTGGACCTGACGGGATACCAATTCGATTCTACACAGAGTACGCGAAAGAACTTGCCCCCCTTCTAATAGCCGTGTACCGCAAGTCTCTAGAGGAACGGAAGGTTCCAAATGATTGGAAAAGGGCACAGGTAGTCAAGTATAGACCTATATCTCTGACGTCGATCTGTTGTAGAATTTTAGAACATGTTTTTTGCTCGCGTATCATGTCGTTTTTGGAAACCCAGAATCTACTCTGTAGGAATCAACATGGATTCCGGAAACAGCGATCGTGTGAGACCCAACTCGCTTTATTTGTTCATGAGACCCAGAAAATATTAGATACTGGCTCCCAGGTAGATGCTATTTTCCTTGACTTCCGGAAGGCGTTCGATACAGTTCCGCACTGTCGCCTGATAAACAAAGTAGGAGCCTACGGAATATCAGACCAGCTGTGTGGCTGCATTGAAGAATTTTTATCAAACAGAACACAGCATGTTGTTAGCAATGGGGAGACGTCTACAGACGTTAAAGTAACCTCTGGCGTGCCACAGGGGAGTGTTATGGGACCATTGCTTTTCACAGTATATATAAATGACGTAGTAGATAGTGTCGGAAGTTCCATGCGGCTTTTCCTGGATGATGCTGTAGTATACAGAGAAGTTGCAGCATTAGAAAATTGCAGCGAAATGCAGGAAGATCTGCAGCGGATAGGCACTTGGTGCAGGGAGTGGCAACTGACCCTTAACATAGTCAAATGTAATGTGTTGCAAATACATAGAAAGAAGGATCCTTTATTGTATGATTATCTGATAGCGGAGCAAACACTGGTAGCAGTTACTTCTGTAAAATATCTGGGAGTATGCGTGCGGAACGATTTGAAGTGGAATGATCATATAAAATTAATTGTTAGTAAGGCGGGTGCCAGGTTGAGATTCATTGGGAGATTCCTTAGAAAATGTAGGCCATCAACAAAGGAGGTGGCTTACAAAACACTCGTTCGACCTATACTTGAGTATTGCTCATCAGTGTGGGATCCGTACCAGATCGGGTTGACGGAGGAGATAGAGAAGATCCAAAGAAGAGCGGCGCGTTTCGTCACAGGGTTATTTGGTGAGCGTGATAGCGTTACGGAGATGTTTAGCAAACTCAAGTGGCAGGCTCTGCAAGAGAGGCGCTCTGCATCGCGGTGTAGCTTGCTCGCCAGGTTTCGAGAGGGTGCGTTTCTGGATGAGGTATCGAATATAATGCTTCTCCCTACTTATACATCCCGAGGAGATCACGAATGTAAAACTAAAGAGATTCGAGCGCGTACGGAGGCTTTCAGACAGTCGTTCTTCCCGCGAACCATACGCGACTGGAACAGAAAAGGGAGGTAATGACCGTGCGACGTAAAGTGCCCTCCGCCACACACCGTTGGGTGGCTTGCGGAGTATAAATGTATATGTAGATGTAGACCCTGGAAAAGTCACATTTCCTTCATGTGGTACATATTTTATCCAGTCCTGAGTGCGAGTCTGGGTCGGACACACAGTTTTAATCTGCCAGGAAGTTTCATATCAGTGCACACTCCGCCGCAGAGTGAAAATCTCATTCTGGATTTTATCTTAAGCTTGGACATCCCAGCAAGAAAATGAAGGTTATGGTAAAATACCTCAACAAAATGGCTACCCACAACTCAATAATCAAGACCACCATTTGTCTCACGTATCTCCTCTTTTATTACAATAAATTCTCTCACGGTAACGTTGCAAAATTTCTTGCATTACACTTAAACACAATAGTTAAACAAGGGATTCTCCACCCAGTGGGCATGATATACCATAAGCATTTTACTATTCTATGGCCTCGTAATGTTTCTGTCTATTGCTACAGTGCACTTTCTGGATTGGTAAGGAATCTTTCGCTATTTCATTCTCTCCCACACTCCCATAACCTCATTCATTATCAACGTAACGAATTTACTGACTATCGTGCGGTACTAGAAAAAATCATGCTTGACCCACTAAATTTGCTACTGTCTCATGCAAATCACGCAGATTAAATACACATAATAAACCGCACTGACAGTATAAAACACATATTTAAAAACCAAATGTTTGGTTTTCTACTCGTTCTGCTTTCCCCAATCAAACAATAGTCATCCCAGATTCACACGTCATTGACCCACGTAATAAATTTACCTGCCACAAACTCTGGAGGATTTATGCACATCTCTCTGTGCAATGCAACCTACATGGTGTTGCTGGGTAGATGGCTGACTCACCTGAATTCACTCTCAAAGTATCTGAATATGTAGTTGGCGTCACACTAATCTATCTCATAATGGAAGTTTTGGTATCTTCTATACCTCTCACATACGGATCCTCAACTGAATGCTTGACAAGTTCCCATCCTTTTTATTGCCTCATAGTCAGGTTGAGACTCGCACTGTACTCACCACATGGAAGTGCTTGTCTCTAATTCAAGTTCTGCACACGGAAATTTCAATTATTTTCAACTTATATTTACACACGCAAGTATTTCATCTTAAGGGGAGCCGGAGGTGCCTATGCTACCCATGTTAAAATCACTAAGTTTGAGGAACATTTATGAATAAACTACCAAATAGAAAAACTTGAATTTTTTTTTACATATAGAGTGGTTTAGTATTCGAGTTATGACAGAGGGATTTTGGAGTATCTTTTCTAGTTTCCTTCCAATTATTTTTTTATTAATGACCCAAATTTTTTTACAAATAATTGCTTTATAATTAAACTGAAATGAAACTACTGAACATATTGCCAAATGGCTGTGTTACAATGTAAGTTTGACCACTAGGAGTGCTGTATAAAAATTTCATCTCTCTAACTTGAGTGGATTTTGAGAAAATGTTCCTTATATTCGAAAAATTCTAATTTACGGGAAATGACTATCAAAGTTTCTCAATACATTCCTGCACTATAGGATGGATTATCAGGGTCTTCTTCTTCATCCTCCAAAAGCTTCTTCTTCTGTCTTCTTTTCTGGCCTGTTGTTCCATCATACGTCATATGGCTTTCTCTTCTTTCTGCTCCTCTTATCCTTTCTCTGTCAATATTTCTTAGTGCTCGTACAGTGTTCACCCCAGCTGTAAATCCTAATGCCTTCAAAACTTCACACTGTTCCCTTGGTTGTAGGTTGCTATTGCATCATAAATGTCAAAGTGCAGTGTTTTTATGCTTACAAACACCCTTTTAGGAATCACTTTCCAAATCAAATTGTTAACGCTCTCATTAGGATTCTGCGTCTTTCCGTGTAGACATTTGTGTAACAATTCTGGCTGTGCTAAGTCATGAAAAATTGGTTTTATTGTTCCCTCCTGATTCTTGTACATACTGCATATTACCCGCTTTACACAAGAAGTATAATACTACCAACAACAGGCGCAACACTGAACTAATTCGAAACGGTAAACAGCAAAGAGACGATGTTCCGCGCTCTTATTCATTGTAGTATCGCCACTTGGTATTAGTGTTAATTTTCTTTTCCCTGCGTTCTTCCTCTTCTTACATACACGGTTACTAAAAGGTGGCATTATAACCAGAACAAAAGTGTACGACAATATTAAATGGAGCAATATGTTCGAAATTCTGAGGAAAATAGGAGTAAGCTGTAAGGAAATACGGGTAATATTTGTCACAGAAAACAATGTAGCCAACCCTTGCACACTCGCTGTATGCGTAACATAAGGCGCTGTATGCGTAACAGGCCGAGAAAATCCCAAGCAGTTCGCCAGGAAGTCACGGGAGGGTGTTAGATGCATTCAGCGGCCGCCCATTTCCTCTGCAAGCTTGGGGGAAAATGGTAATAACTCCACTTCTAGGGCGAGTAGAACAATAATTCAAAGTTTACATTAAAGAGGAATGTTCCGATTAATTTTCGGTAGCAAAAAAAAAAAAGAACGTAATTTTCTGGATTTGTCCACCTCCGGCTCCCCTTAATACTACCACACGCTAGTATTTCGTCCTATAATTACATCACTCGATTTCTTTGTCGCTTCCGAAGAATCCTACGTTCCCCATGAATTTTCACCTGCCTACCATTATCCAAACAATTTACATGAGCCTCCCACCAAAGGTTTCTGAAAAGAGAAATTAGAAGTTTATCTACTCTTAAATATTCTACATGCATACCATTTACATTTAAATTTGTTTTTCCGGAGCACACACAGAGCTCGTCTTCACACCTCGGGAACCAGAGACAGAGTGCTGAAACATGGCCGTTCATCCGGTCATTCCGCGCTTCTGCAGAAGTAGGGGAGGACCTTGCCACCGTATTGGTCAGCCACATTCTAAGCCCTGTGGTGCTCTTGTGCACTTCCTGTCTTTCGTTCAGCAACAGGTGACCAGAGAACTGTCTCAAACATGATTATACAGGGTGTTACAAAAAGGTACGGCCAAACTTTCAGGAAACATTCCTCACACACAAAGAATGAAAATATGTTATGTGGACACGTGTCCGGAAAAGCTTACTTTCCATGTTAGAGCTCATTTTATTACTTCTCTTCAAATCACATTAATCATGGAATGGAAACACACAGCAACAGAACGTACCAGCGTGACTTCAAACACTTTGTTACAGGAAATGTTCAAAATGTCCTCCGTTAGCGAGGTTACATAAATCCACCCTCTTTCGAATGGAATCCCTGATGCGCTGATGCAGCCCTGGAGAATGGCGTATTGTATCACAGCCGTCCACAATACGAGCACGAAGAGTCTCTACATTTGGTACCGGGGTTGCGTACTCAAGAGCATTCAAATGCCCCCATAAATGAAAGTCAAGAGGGCTGAGGTCAGGAGAGCGTGGAGGTCATGGAATTGGTCCGCCTCTACCAATCCATCGATCACCGAATCTGCTGTTGAGAAGCGTACGAATACTTCGACTGAAATATGCAGGATCTCCATCGTGCATGAACCAAATGCTGTGTCGTACTTGTAAATGCACATGTTCTAGCAGCACAGATAGAGTATCCCGTATGAAACCATGATAAAGTGCTCCATTGAGCTTAGGTGGAAGAACATGGGGCCCAATCAAGACATCACCTACAATGCCTGCCCAAACGTTCACAGAAAATCTGTGTTGATGACGTGATTACACAATTGCGTGCGGATTCTCTCTCCCACACATGTTGATTGTGAAAATTTACAATTCGATCACGTTGGAAGGAAGTCTCATCCGTAAAGAGAACATTTGCACTGAAATGAGGATTGACACATTGTCAGATGAACCATTCGCAGAAGTGTACCCGTGGAGGCCAATCAGCTGCTGATAGTGCCTGCACACGCTGTACATGGTACGGAAACAACTGGTTCTCCCGTAGCACTCTCCATACAGTGACGTGGTCAACGTTACCTTGTACAGCAGCAACTTCTCTGACGCTGACATTAGGATTATCGTCAACTGCACGAAGAATTGCCTCGTCCATTGCCTGTGTCCTCGTCGTTCTAGGTCTTCCCCAGTCGCGAGTCATAGGCTGGAATGTTCCGTGCTCCCTAAGACGCCGATCAATCGCTTCGAACGTCTTCCGATCGGGACACCGTCGTTCTGGAAATCTGTCTCGATACAAACGTACCGCGCCACGGCTATTGCCCCGTGCTAATCCATACATCAATTGCGATTCTGCCAACTCTGCATTTGTAAACATTGCACTGACTGCAAAACCACGTTCTTGATGAACACTAACCTGTTGATGCTACGTACTGATGTGCTTGATGCTAGTACTGTAGAGCAATGAGTCGCATGTCAACACAAGCACCGAAGTCAACATTACCTTCCCTCAATTGGGCCAACTGGCGGTGAATCGAGGAAGTACAGTACATACTGACGAAACTAAAATGAGCCCTAACATGGAAATTAAGCGTTTCCGGACACATGTCCACATAACATCTTTTCTTTATTTGTGTGTGAGGAATGTTTCCTGAAAGTTTGGCCGTACCTTTTTGTAACACCCTGTATAATCTACCTTCACTATCTGTGGTCAGCAGAGGATCAGCCATTCATTCAGTTCACTAACATTACCAAAATAGATTCAGGGATCTTTTTTAAGGAAGTGCACATCTGAGTAATTAAACATACAAATTGCTCTTCTTTCCTACGTTGGTATCCGGCTTCGGTGTATTAAATAAAATGGTGTTATTCTACAAAAAACTATGTTCTGACAAGAATAAACAAAGTATGTTGTTGTACATCTTTTCTGTGTCGGGCAGTGCTGTACCCTTTCAAAACCAATACTGGTACATATTTTATCCAGTCCCGAGTTCGAGTCTCGGTCCGGCACACAGTTTTAATCTACCAGGAAGTTTCATATCAGCGCACACTCCGCTGCAGAGTGAAAAACTCATTCTGGATTTTATCTAAAGCTTGGACATCCCAGCAAGAAAATGAAGGTTATGGTAAAGTACCTCAACAAAATGGCTACCCGTCCAGCTACTCTTCCAGGGGGGTTGAAGTGCTCGGAGTTTCGAAGTCACCTGTTTTGGGTGTGCATTGTCCATGTTCACTAGTCTGTTTATTCCAGTGCCGTGAAGACATATGGAGTGTCCGCTGAGACCCGGCTTGTGGTGGTGTTCCAGTGTGGCGGGTGTCTGGGGAGGCGCTATGGGAGGTGGCGGTGCGCATGCGCTGCCTGGTGCTGGGCCTGATCCAGCTGGTGCGGCCATCCCGCCTCCTGCACACCGCCTACCGCAGGCTCGAGTCCGCCGCCGCTGGTGAGTACACGTGCAGGGCAGTCTGGCGTTGGGAGACTGTCCTTTCTTGGACCAAAATACGCTTAAGTCTCCATCACTCCAATTTATATAGATGGTTGCCAGACATCGGCTGTGCTCTATAAACAGTCGAATCAAACCACCTTCGTGCGGTAGCGTTCTCGCTTCCCACGCCCGGGTTCCCGGGTTCGATTCCCGGCGGGGTCAGAGATTTTCTCTGCCTCGTGATGACTGGGTGTTGTGTGATGTCCTTAGGTTAGTTAGGTTTAAGTAGTTCTAAGTTCTAGGGGACTGATGACCATAGATGTTAAGGGGCTCCGGAACGCCCTATACTTGCAATGTTAAAATAACGCTTATAAATTACATCTTTCCTCACAAAGTATTTGAGGTAGGAAGTTGAACTTTTTACAGATTATTTATTGGAATATGGGCTACAACTTAACACAGGGATTTTACAAAATTTTAGTTCAGTTATTAAAGATGATTTTTTTTCAATTGTAATGAAAATTCACAACATTTTTTCGCAATTCTTTATTTATATATTCAAAAATATACAGTTTTTTGGAAAAAGGCTGTGTTAAATTATGCAGAAGGTACTGTGTAACATTTACTGAAAGTTTTAAACAAATATGTTTGGAAGATCCTTAGAAAACATGAAATTAGTATGAGAAAATAAAAGTTTTGGGAATCGAGCGACAAAGATTGGATTAACTTTTTAGTGCATTCCAGGTCCATAGGATGGATTATCTTCACACAACACATACTTTATCTCACATCACTAAAATGTACCTGATGAACACGGACGTTAATAATAACACCATTTGACAGCAGTTTAACAGCGCCACAGTGGGTCACGCCCATGTAGAACACATTTCAAAAAAATTTTAAAAATAGTTGTACTCTTCGGAATTGAATAAATTATATATCTATTAAAAGGTAATAGTCTGCAGATTCAGAAAACGCAAAAAAGTAAAAATTGAAGCTTTCATGATTTTGAGCCTTTCCGGAGCCCATTAAGTCCCATAGTGCTCAGAGCCATTTTAACCATTTTGAACCAATCAAACCACCTTCAGCAGTAAATTTCCTGATATTTTACACTGAAGAACCAAAGAAACTGGTACACCTGCCTAACATCGTGTAAGGCCTCCGCGAGCACCCAGAAGTACAGCGACACGACGTGGCATGGACTCGACTAATGTCTAATGTAGTTCTGGAGAGAAATGATACCATGAATCCTGCAGGACTGTCCATAAATCCGTAACAGTACGAGCGGTTGGAGATCTCTTCTGAACAGCACGTTGCAAGGCATCCCAGATATGATCAGTATGTTCGCGTATGGAGAGTTTGGTGGCCACCGGAAGTGTTTAACTCATATGTTATCAATTCATCATCATCATCATCAGCCAATTCAATCATTAGATGATGAGACCTCTTCGAGTCGTGGATTCAGGTAGTCTTTCAGAAGTCTTCTCCAATCCCTTGTCAATAGCACTCAGCACTTCATGTGAATAAAGAGCTAGTTGTGTTTCACAGGAACAGTGTTTTCTAAACCCATGTTGACTGTTTGTCAATAGACCGTTTTCTTCGAGATAATTGATAACTTGGATGCAAGTTATCAATTATCTCGAAGAAAACGGTCTATTGACACACAGTTAACGTGGGTTTAGAAAACACCGTTCCTGTGAAACAAAACTAGCTCTTTATTCACATGAAGTGCTGAGTGCTATTGACAAGGGATTTCATATCGATTCCGTATTCCTGGATTTCCGGAAGGCTTTTGACACTGTACCACACAAGCGGCTCGTAGTAAAATTGCGTGCTTATGGAATATCGTCTCAGTTATGTGAATGGATTTGTGATTTTCTGTCAGAGAGGTCACAGTTCGTAGTAACTGACGGAGAGTCATCGAGTGAAACAGAAGTGATTTCTGGCGTTCCCCAAGGTAGTGTTATAAGCCCTTTGCTGTTCCTTATCTGTATAAACGATTTGGGAGACAATCTGAGCAGCCGTCTTCGGTTGTTTGCAGATTACGCTGCAGTTTATCGACTAATAATGTCATTAGAAGATCAAAACAAACTGAAAAACGATGTACAAAAAATATCTGAATGGTGCGAAAAGTAGCAGTTGACCCTAAATAACGAAAAGTGTGAGGTGATCCACATGAGTGCTAAAAGGAACTCGTTAAACTTCGGTTACACGATAAATCAGTCTAATGTAAAAGCTGTAAACACAACTAAATACCTAGGTATTACAATTACGAACAACTTAAATTGGAAAGAACATATAGAAAATGTTGTGGGGAAGGCTAACCAAAGGCTACGTTTTATTGGCAGGACACTTAGAAAATGTAACAGACCTACTAAGGAGACTGCCTACACTTCGCTTGTCCGTCCTCTTTTAGAATACTGCTGCGCGGTGTGGGATCCTTACCGGGTAGGACTGATGGAGTACATCTAAAAAGTTCAAAGAAATGCAGCACGTTTTGTATTATCGCGAAATATGGGAGAGAGTGTCACAGAAATAATACAGGATTTGGGCTGGAAATCATTAAAAGAAAGGCGTTTTTCGTTGCGACGGAATCTTCTCATGAAATTCCAATCACCAACTTTCTCCTCCAAATGCGAAAATATTTTCTTGACACCGACCTACATAGGGCGGAACGATGACCACAATAAAATAGGGGAAATCAGAGCTCGTACGGAAAGATAAATGTGTTCATTCTTTCCGCGCGCTATACGAGATTGGGATAATAGAGAATTGTGAAGGTGTAAGTAGGCTGTTTATGTTTTCTCTATGTAAGTAGGCTGTTTAGGTTTTTTTATTGGTAACGCCACCTCTGTATGAAAATCACTGGCTGTGCTGTGTGCAGTCTGTGGCTGCTTTGCATTGTTGTAATACTCGCCATTGTAGTGTTAGGCAGCTGGCTGTGAACAGCGCGTAGCGTTGCGCAGTTGGAGGTGAGCCGCCAGCAGTGGTGGATGTGGGGAGAGAGATGGCGGAGTTTTGTAATTTGTCATGAACTGATATATATATTATGACTTGTGATGATATCAAGGTAAATACATTGTTCGTTCTCTATTAATATCTTTCATTTGCTAACTATCCCTATCAGTAGTTAGTGCCTTCCATAGTTTGAATCTTTTATTTAGCTGGCAGTAGTGGCGCTCGCTGTATTGCAGTAGCTTGAGCAGCGAAGATTTTTGTGAGGTAAGTGATTTGTGAAAGGTATAGTTTAATGTTAGTCAGGGCCATTCTTTTGTAGGGAATTTTGAAAGTCAGATTGCGTTGCGCTAAAAATATTGTATGTCAGTTTAAGGACAGTCTTGCAAGAATTGTTCAAAGGGGACGTTTCATATGGCGACCCTGCCAGGATACCTCACTGGAATCTTCTGATTTTTCTTGTAGTTTGTGTATTTAGTGTAGCTTTTGTTTATTGCTAGCGCGTAATTGTAGAGAGAATCTCCTTTGTAGTTGTAGCCTTTCATTGTTGTACAGTAAAACAGTTGTGGCATGCATATAGATTTGCACCAAGTATTTCGCAGCTGTAATTAACTAGATATTAATTTCAGTGCTATGTTAATGTGTTCTCTTATTTTTGCTCTTCAAATTGTGTTTTTCTGTGTTGTCGTGTGAAATACTGTGACAATAATGGCGTGTGAAAAACGTAATACTAGGCTCCAAAGTAAACTGAGAAATGACAGTGAAAATGAGAGCAGTGTGTTAGCGCCACCGAGTAATGAATTAACTGATGTTCAAAGTAGTAATTTGGTAACTGTGCATAGGGAAATGGAGCGGGCGGCAAACAATGGCGTGGACAGTGAAACAATTAGTGAAGAGGGAAGCATTATCGATCGATCGGTCGGCAACAGCTCGCCTCAGGAATCCGAAATGACAGGACACAATTTCGCAAATACTGTAGATTCAGGTTTTGGGTCATCACCGTTTTCTCAAATAAGTCAAGACACATTTTCTGCTTGTCAAAATGTGAATGTTGTCGGTGCAAATGCACTGCCGAAAAGCGTAGAGAAACAGATTCCAGACACTAATACATTATTATTGCAATTAATGCAACAAATGGAACAAAATCAGAGACAAACACAGCAAAAGCTTGAAAAGTTAGACACAATGGAACAACACCAGAGACAAACACAGCAACAGTTAGACACAGTGGAACAAAATCTCAAAAAGTTAGACACAGTGGAACAAAATCTCAAAAAGTTAGACACAATGGAACAAAATCTTCAAAAGTTAGACACCACACTTGAACAAACACGTGAAGATTTAACTAGTGAGTTACATAACATTGAATCGAAATGTCAAAAAGTCTGTAATGACGTAAAATCACAAATTTGTGAGCATTTCCAACCTATTTTTTCGCGGCATGAAAATGCATTACAGAATCATGAAGCAGCCATAAAAGAACTGCAAACTATTTTTCATGAAAATCACAACACCTTGCAAGCTAAAATTGACTCAGTTGCATCTACCGATTCGGTTACGCAACTTGCAAAAACTCAGGAAAACTTAAAGGTCACAGTAGACACGATTGCAACACAAATGGACACTCTGAAACTTGGTTCAGAAAAACATACAGAGGAAATGATTTCACTATCGGATAAAGTAGCCGAACTTTCAGATCAGTTCACTAACTTATCTACAAAGGTAGATGATGATCTGAATGACACAACACCTGTAGCCTTCACTGACACAGAAGAGTATGAACAAATTAGAAAATTCAAACAAAATCAAAATCAAATCAATACACAGTACAAAAGAGAAATCCGGGAAGTGCAAGATCAGTTGGCACAAGTAGTACAAGAATTACGTATTTCAGAGGACACTCGCGCCCCAATACGGGAAGAGGGACATACAAATACGGAACAGACACAAAATAACAACACAGGGCACTTCGGAAATTGTGAAAGAAGTTGGCAAGGTACGCCGAATTTTGAGATGGAACCGCCGAAACGACGTAACTATGACCGAGATGCTACTCGCCGACACGATGATTTTGACTATAAGCTGTTCATTACTACACGTAAATTCAAAACATTTAAGAATTCTGGCAACGACATTCATCCACAAGCATGGCTCCATCAATTCTCTCATTGTTTTCCTCCCAACTGGTCATTAGAACACAGATTAGAATTTATGTGTGGCTATTTAGAGAATGAACCAGCTGTAAGAATGCGATCGGTCATTCACGATTGTCACAGTGAAGGAGAATTTTATCATGCCTTCCTCTCAGCATATTGGTCTCAAGCCACACAAGACCGCGTAAAACATGGCATCATAATGATGAAACATTTCGAACAATCTGAATTTTCCAGTCTTGTGAAATATTTTGAAGACATGTTGCACAAGAATCAATACCTGTCAAACCCATACAGCCCCTCAGAACTCATCCGCATTTGCTTAATCAAACTGCCTAAACATTTACGACATATTATTTTAGCAGGACGTTGCAAAGACGACATTGAAGCTTTTCAGGGACTTTTACAAGAATTAGAAATTGACACTGACAATCGCGGAACTCGAAACCAGGAACACAACAATTACAGGTCACATCCGTCGCAATTCCGCGATGAAAGAAATAATAACTGGACGCGACAAGGCTATTCTCACAACACAAATCGTGACCAAAACAGACACCACCCGTATGACAACCGTTGGCAGAGTAGTAATAATTACAGGGAAAGATCACCTCTCCGCGGTAATGACTATCACAGAGACAATCAGAGAAACAGACAATATGGGAACCAAAATAATTATTACTATGGGAGACAGAATAACTTTAGACGCAACGGTCCAGCACGCAGTTACGACTCAGGGAGAAATTCTCCACCACGTGACAGACAAGAAAGAAACTATGTAAACTACCGACAAAACGACAGACGTGAATTTCATCAGAACTGGCGGGATTCTAACAGAGCTGGGCCATCTGGGCAACGTGAATTTGTAGAAGCTAGGTCTCCTAATCCCAGTAACGACGCGCGCCAACAAAGAAACAGACAATGACTCACACCGCAGGCAGCCGCGTGCGCCGGCTGGCTCAGAGAAAAATAACATTGACGCTAACCTTGAGCAAAATTCCAGTATTCTTTACGGACGAATACCGCATGATAATTGCATTCAAGATGAAATTCTGCGTACTAGGAAGAGTAAAGGTTTACACCACATTTCTCATGTAAAACCATTTATTGACAGATAATCTGCCTTTTAACTTTGTCTTTGCCATAAAACGTTTCACTTCACGTTACTAGTATGCTTTAGAAACTGTTACCATGCAACAATGTTTGAAGTTAAATATCCAATCAAGAACCAAGAGAACTTATTTAAACAGAAATGACGAATGCATTGTTATAGTAAACAGACGTCACAGTGTTATTGTGTGTGTACATTCTTGCTTGTTTGTTGCACGATTACGTAACGACTATCAGGCTTACATACTTAGGACACATACTATACTGGCACTGCTAATGAGATTTTCATGCAACATTTTGCTTTACTTGAAAATACATTTGGGATTTAAAGTACTTTCTGTGAGATTAAAGATGACTTAGTATTTGGTTTCTTTGACAGCTACACGGTTATATTACGACACTACTAATGTGTGACATAATTTACATTGTTGCTTTTGCGGTGTATTTGTTTTATATCTGCACAGTTTTTCTGAATTCTTCTGGAAAGCAAAACATGTTTTATTAGTAACTTTTGTGGTATAGCTACAAGGAGACAGCCTTTTCCATAGCACAACAATACGTTACAGCACCGTACTTTCATCATCACGGCAATAAGCGTAATAAGTATGATATCTATACGCAAAGCATTTCACTTTGTTTATCATGAGGTAAGTACATTGACTTCTGCAGAACTTGGCTTTCGGAGGACGATAAGTACGACACTTCCACAGAATTATCTTACAGCAAGACGCACATTTAGCGCTACAGGACACGCATTTGAGAGATTTTGTACTTAAGCCATTTATTTTTCAAGATTTTTGAATTACAAAGAAAGTTTTCCGTGATATATTTCATTCTATTGCTGTAATCTGTAACACCTGAGGGTATAATTACATTAATCCTCAGGAGGGTACATGCTTACTTTGTGTACCATGTGTGTGGCAACCACAAGGAACCCTAGCTAATATGGTATTTGCTTATACAACTTTACACATCGGTACCATATTTCTCTAACACACAAATTACACAGCTATCTGATTATTTAACTGAGAGAGACAAACATTTATTTTACTGCATCAGTGACACATGTTTACGCAATTACACGGTTGGATAACTTCACACTTATGAAACTGTATTTTGTCTGTACTTTGTAAACTGTTCATATTTTTTCGGAATCATTGTGATACTATGAGAGCTTTGAATGATGTATTTGGTAAGGGAGCATGATTTTAAAGTACGTTTGAGGTAGATGACACTATTGAAATGAGCAGAGAATTTTTTTTACGTTTTGAAATTTTTGGAGGAAGTTACGACGATTTTAAGATTTGACTGAAGTGTTATGATGTTATTATTACGACGACGATGTGTACTATGCTGTTGAGGTATGTTTATGATAAATAAGCTGATGCTATATGAGGAATCTGATTATGCTATGTAGCTATTATGATGAAATATTGAAGACGTGTTGATGAATATGAATATGTATATGTGTAATAAGGTAAGGAATAAGGAGTAGGGGTTAGGGACTCTGATTTATGAAAAGGTTGTTGGAAACCAAGAATCGTACTTTAAGAGTTATGAAACGTGTGTGTATATGCATGAATGTATCACAATGTCACTGAAAATTTTTTTTGGACACTGTTATATTTATAGGGTTTTGTTTCTACAGATTTGCAACGCTAATTCTTGACCTGTGAAATATTTTTATATGAGACTACCACGGTAGCAGAATCTCCTGTCGTAAATATTTCCGTACGAAAGTTAAGTGACCACCTGCACGTAATGCGTCGCGGGCACCCAGCTGTGTCAGACGCCTGGAGAAAAAGCCATTATTGCGAGCCGTTTTTAAGCGGCACAGGTAGAAAAAAAAGGGGACGTGGGACGTGTCAAACACCTGGAGAACAAGCCATTAGGGTGTGCCTTTCATCGCTAATGCGACACCCTCGTTACTTGAAAACATATGATTACTCGCACTTTGTGCTAATTACTGAAATGCTTATGAATTGATGGGAAATATTCGTACATCTGCACACCTGATTACGACAAGCGTCTTTCTACGAGAGTTGAGAGAATTTCTACTAACTTATGAAATGTCACATGACTATTGAATGATATTTTTATGCTTTGGTTTGCGTAATTGCTTATTTCATTTGATACCTGTTTTTCAGCTGTGTTGCAGCATTGCTTTTATAAAATGAAATGCATTTGCTAATGTGAACACTTTCTGTCAACAGATCTATTAAATAATTATTTTATGATCCACATTCTTTAAAAAAAGGAGCACTTGGAAAGGAAAGAACAATAAGAAGGAACTAATAACAGTAACACGTAATTTTCTTTTCAAGTACTTGGTAATTTCTTTTGTAGAATAAATTGTGATGCATCACTCTAGTGTTAAGATGTGACATAGGTATTAGACATGGCCATTTTAGTGTAATATTTTTTCTGCTTGCGCTATGTCATGTTTAGGTATAAGTTGCTGCTGTTTGCCAGGCATAGTGTTATTGAATTTGACTTTTGCTCATTTATGCTGCTAGCTTTGCCAATTTGCATTTTTTGGTCATTGCTGCTTGTGTTAATTGTTTTGTGCTGCTGCATTGCCTCGTTCCTTAGTTTAGCATCTGAGCCCAGTAGATTTAAGTTAGCTTAAGAGGGGGTAGCCTCTAAGAGAATGAGTTGCGATGAATTGGAAGAAATGCATTGAGAAAACAGGTTTAGGTAGGATTTTCTTGGAAATAAATGTTGAGGTAAGAAATGTGTGAACATATAAATACAGAAAGCATGCTTAGATAGAATTTTTTTGGTGGAAACAAAGGATGAAATAAGAGGAAAGATATATGAAGTTTTGGGTTGGACTGCAGTACCAAATGTTACACTGAAAACGAACCCTGTCCTTTCCTTTGGTGTCATCCCTCCATATGTTTGTGTACCCTTGTGTATTTGTGTTTTTCCTGTCTTTATGTGTTTATCTGATAAGAATTGTAGAATTTTTCTAGTACTACGCTACATTCACTATGATGAGGAATACTGTTATCCTCAAATATAATTGGCATTAACAATATGTTATTTACCTTATAAATATGCTTACACATTATTTACTCTGTTTTGTTTTAATGCTCATGTGTGAAGTTGATGTTTCGAAAGTGATTCTGATCTTTTATTTTTGTACTCATGTCGTAATTCCTGTAACACTGATGTATATGTTTATTTCTATTCTTTTGTAACGCCTGTTTTACTACAAATATTGTCTGTATTGTTATGTTCTTTAATGATGTATTTTGTGCCTTTGTAATTGTATTCTTATGTTATAAAATTGTAATTGTCACCAGTTCATGATATTATTAACTTGTTAGTTACATTTCACGGCACACGTTTCTGTTGGTCATAGTATATGGACAATATGTGAGAAGTAGGGATTGATAGTGTTTGCATGTGTGTTAATAATTCAGCAAGGGACAGGATAACAGCATTGCTGGTTCTAAGGACAATTCCAAACACTTTGTGAGTGCACAAGTGGTGGTTTATGGACTTGCTATATTCTCTGCAAGACTCTTCGATGGTGATTGTGCACCTGCACAGTCGCAACAGATGGCTGCTGGCCATTTCTACAAGGACTACAGTGGGTCTACACCTTTGCTGACTCACCAGTACCATTATTTCTACAAGGCCTGCAGTGGGTCTGCACCTCTGGTGGCCCACCAATACCGTAATCTCTACCAGGACTACAGTGGGTCTGCTCTGTGATGACCTACCTACCAATACTCTTCAAAATTTCGACTGACTCTGCTGTGGGTTTGCTATGTTGTGGCCCATTACCTGTCAGCATGTCAAGAGTCAGCACTGTCTTTCCGTTGGAAGGACAACACTGCTTCTTCAAGACTCCATGGAAATCCACTACTTCCGTGTGCATTTTCTTTTACTGCTCAGACTTTGAGAAAAACACTGAAATTTTACAGTGATGAACAATCTGGACTGTCTTTATGGACTGTGAAAAAAATTTTAGCTTTTGACCAGCATTGTATAAATAAGTGTGTGCATTTGATATCTTTGTTATTGTAATTATGAAAAATTTTTTCAAATCATTATTGGCCACTGCCCAAAAAAAATTTGTAAAATTTTTTGTGGGGAGCATGGGGGCTATGTAAGTAGGCTGTTTATGTTTTCTCTATGTAAGTAGGCTGTTTAGGTTTTTTTATTGGTAACGCCACCTCTGTATGAAAATCACTGGCTGTGCTGTGTGCAGTCTGTGGCTGCTTTGCATTGTTGTAATACTCGCCATTGTAGTGTTAGGCAGCTGGCTGTGAACAGCGCGTAGCGTTGCGCAGTTGGAGGTGAGCCGCCAGCAGTGGTGGATGTGGGGAGAGAGATGGCGGAGTTTTGTAATTTGTCATGAACTGATATATATATTATGACTTGTGATGATATCAAGGTAAATACATTGTTCGTTCTCTATTAATATCTTTCATTTGCTAACTATCCCTATCAGTAGTTAGTGCCTTCCATAGTTTGAATCTTTTATTTAGCTGGCAGTAGTGGCGCTCGCTGTATTGCAGTAGCTTGAGCAGCGAAGATTTTTGTGAGGTAAGTGATTTGTGAAAGGTATAGTTTAATGTTAGTCAGGGCCATTCTTTTGTAGGGAATTTTGAAAGTCAGATTGCGTTGCGCTAAAAATATTGTATGTCAGTTTAAGGACAGTCTTGCAAGAATTGTTCAAAGGGGACGTTTCAAAGGTGGTTCGATGAATCCTCTGCCAGGCACTTAAATGTGATGTGCAGAGTACCCATGTAGATGAAGAGTGTTCCTGGAGCCTCGAAGCAGTTTTGGACGTGCGGGGTGTCGCGTTGTTCTGCTGGAATTCCCCAAGTCAGTCGGAATGCACAAGGGCACGAATGGATGCAGGTGATGATACGGTATGCTAACGTATATGTCAGTTGTCAGAGTCGTATCTACAAGTATAAGGGGTCCCATATCACTCCAACTGCACACATACCACACAATTAACGAACCTCCACCAGCTTCAGCTGTCCCCTGCTGACATGCAGGGTCCATGGGTTCATGACGCTGTCTCCATACCTGCACACGTCCATCCGCTCAGCACAATTCAAAACGAAACTCGACCCACCAGGCAACATCTTTCCTGTCATCCACAGCCCAACATCGGTGTTCACGGGCCAAGGCGAGGCGCGAAGCTTTGCATAGCGCAGTCATCAAAGGTACGTGAGTGGTCCTTTGGCTCCGAAAGCCCATATCGATGATGTTTCATTGAATGGTTCGCACGCTGACAATTGTTGATGGCCTAGCATTGAAATCTGCAGCAATTTGCGCAAGGGTTGCACTTCTTTCACGTCGAACGATTCTCTTCAGTCATCGTTAGTCCTTTCCTTGCACGAACTTTTTTCAGCAGCAGCGATGTCGGAGACTTGTTTTACCTGATTCCTGAAGTTCACGGTACACTCGTGAAATGATCGTACGGGAAAATCGCCACTTCATCGCTACCTCTGAGGTGCTGTGTTCCATCGCTCGTGTGCCGACTGTAACACCACGTTCAAACTCATATAAATCTTGATAACCTGCCATTGTAGCAGCAGTAACCGATCCAGCAACTGTGCCAGACACTTGTTGTCTTATATAGGTGTTGACGACCGCAGCGCCGTATTTTGCCTGTTTACATATTTCTGTATTTGAATACATATCCCGATACCAGTTTCTATGGCGGTTCAGTGTATTTGAGCAACCAGTTTCTGCTCTGCCAGTCGCCATCTTCAGCCCCCTGACCGAGGTGAAGGAAGAATCCCGCCTCTGGTCCGGTCAAAATATGGCCCACCTTTCAGTGAATGGTATCCATAGATTTCGATCATCAATTCCAGGCAGCAAGTGATAATCGAAGGGATAGGTGTGGCAAGTAGAAATCTACGAATACGTCACTGAAAGCGGGGCCATATTGTCACCGGACCAGAGGCGGAATTCTTCTTTCACCTCGATATGAAGATGGCCACAAGTAGCACCGAAACTGGATGCTCAAATAAAATAACAACTGGAAATTTAGACGGCTCAAGGCTGTTTGATTCGACTTTTTTTTAAAAAAAATACAGTTAGTTAACTAGTTACTTTGTTACTTGTTCCTTAGAGCATTCGGGAGGACGACGGTTCAATCCCGCGTCCGGCCATCCTGATTCAGGTTTTCCGTGATATCCCTAAATCACTCCAGGCAAATGCGGGGATGGTTCCTCTGAAAGGGTACGGCCGAATTCCTTCCCCATCCTTCCGTAATCCGATGAGACCGATGGCCTCGCTGTCTGGTCTCCTTCCCCGAAACCAACCAACCTTAGAGCATTTGAACGATTCTTTTACCTAAATGATTGGTTCAAATGGCTCTGAGCACTATGGGACTTGACATCTGAGGTCATCAGTCCCCTAGAACTTAGAACTACTTAAACCTAAGGACATCACACACATCCATGCCCGAGGCAGGATTCGAACCTGCGACCGTAGCGGTCACGCGGTTCCAGACTGAAGTGCCTAGAACCGGACGGCGATACCGGCTGGCTTACCTAAATGACGTGGAACGACTCTCTTTACAGGACATGTATACATCATTAGTGTTGACACTGATGAAAACATTATTACTTTTAGTCCTACTTAGGCAACGATACTTTTTTTTTACCGGGAACCAGGTTTAAAGCATTTTATTTCGAGTACTATTGCTGCACTGTTTTTTTTTTTTTACTCGTGATGATACGAGTTACGCAACGAGCTCGTTTTGGCGATTTGCCATCATCATCTCTACCTGCGGAGATGGCATAATAGGTATAATATTGATCAAGTCTATGTTAGTCTGTCTCTACATATGGCGCCTCATGCGTCTTAGCTGGTATGACGTGGTCCATGTGAGTATAACTGTTGGCTGTCTTCTTGTTATGATACGATAGGTTTACTTTTCACTTGTGTGACCTTGTAAAGTTATTTTTTGACAGCTTTTCTGGTAGCTTCGGCACCAGCGATGCTACATGTTTACAACGGAATTTCTGCTTTGCTTAATTTTTTTAGAGATAGTATTTTTGTGGTTTTTTTACATGGAGGTAAAAAAAGAAGAGAGTTGTCGTTACGTAACAAATTTGAAACTGACATCCGGCATCTTACATAGCGCAAAACATTAGGTTCACCGCATTTAGGCTATACCTCCATGGTTCGTAGCGATAATACTTCCCCGTGACGTTACTATGACGTGCCTGAGCCCAGTTTCGACCGTTGGGGATATTTATCGACCTTCGTGGTCGTATCCTATGGTCGTATGACACATAGCATCGGTTGCTTGGATTGTGTGGAGATGCATCATTTGTTTCATCAAAAATGCCAGCTACAAGTGTACTAATGGATCCAATCGCAATCTAAAGTTTAAACGGGTCACATTTGATTCGTAAGTAGAGCCGTTCAAGCATTATTTTCTTTTGTATATGTGAATTATGGAATATACTTAAAAAATTATATATATATATATATATATATATATATATATATATATATATATATATATATATATATATATATATATATACTACAGACATATATATACACCAGACATCTTGCACCACACATTCAACTTCTCATCTGCATTAATCCTCCTGCGATTCCTTGTGTACAGTGGAAATGGCTTGTCTGTTGTAACCACACATGTTCCATAATTCCTGTTAGGTATAACTCCAACTGCAAATGTGCGATAAGAAATAATATCCCTCTCATTGTAGGCTTCCAATCCTTCTAGAGGTTTATCAGTGCCTCTCAAAACAGCAATTGTTAACCATGAATTGCCGCTAACTACTTCTGTTGTAGTACAAGAAATTTGAATCTTGCAACCAACAAAAGTAATGGGTCCTTGTAGTAACTCCTGTTGACCGGTCTCATTTGGTGTAATTGAAAAAGTATCCACTGTCTTGTACACTGGCAATCTGCTTCTCCTCATGTATGTTCTGCGTCGGTACGGCATGGCGGTGTGCTCCGTGCGGCTGCCTCGAGTCGAATGAGCATATATATATATATGTCTGTAGTATATATATATATATATATATATATATATATATATATATAATTTTTAGGGTATATACATACCCTATAATATATATTTTTATATAATATATAATAATATATAATTATATATAATGTAATATATATATATATATATATATATATATATATATATATACACCCTGTAAGTCAAGTGCCTTGCTTTTGCTGACGATATTGAAATTATCACCAATAACAGAACAGAAGCGATTCACACAGTGGAAAAACTACATGAAATTTCACAAAAAACCGGACTACAGATATCTTATGAAAAAAACCAATATATGGAAAGGCAACCAGAAAATAAATCCCCTTTAATAACAAAATATGGTAAAGTTGCACAAGTCTGCCATTTTAAATACCTCGGTGAAACTATACAGTCCTCAGGATTAAACCGAATTGCCAATGAACAAAGAACCACCAAGCTCCAGAAGGCCTACAAGCTCACATGGACACATTACAACAAGAAGTGCATTTCGACAGACGCAAAATTAAGGCACTATACAACAGTGATTCGTCCAGAAGCAATCTATGCAGCTGAAACAACGGTGATTGATGGTCATTCAAAAATTAAGGAAATAGAAAAGCAGGAAAGAAAAATTCTCAGGAAGATTTACGGTCCAATCAACAAAAATGGCATTTGGATGAAGAGACCACAAAACGAACTCTATAAAAAGATCAACATAGTAACAGAAGACTCCAGAACAGCAAATAAATTATTCAATATTATAACAAGGAGTAAATGTGGCACAGCAAGGCTGAAAGAAGTCCAGAGGGTTCTACAGCAGATCAACATAAAAAAATCTCGAAGGTCGCACCGAGTGCCGGCATAAAATCACAAGTGTGAAGTTTGGGGAAAGAACATCGCGTCAGCCTGGTAAAAAATGGACAGAGGAACAGAAGAAGGAGCATTCTGAGAGGATGAGGAGGTTTTGGGAAGCAAAGAAGAAAAACATCCGAAGATGAAATTATGAATTCAAGTTCAATCGCTCTCCTAAAGGGGAACAATCGTTGTTGTTATTGTGGTCTTCAGTCCTGAGACTGGTTTGATGCAGCTCTCCATGCTACTCTATCCTGTGCAAGCTTTTTCATCTCCCAGTACCTACTGCAACCTACATCCTTCTGAATCTGCTTTGTGTATTCATCTCTTGGTCTCCCTCTACGATTTTTACCCTCCACGCTGCCCTCCAATACTAAATTGGTGATCCCTTGATGCCTCAGAACATGTCCTACCAGCCGATCCCTTCTTCTGGTCAAGTTGTGCCACAAACTTCTCTTCTCCCCAATCCTATTCAATACTTCCTCATTAGTTATGTGATCTACCCATCTAATCTTCAGCATTCTTCTGTAGCACCACATTTCGAAAGCTTCTATTCTCTTCTTGTCCAAACTATTTATCGTCCATGTTTCACTTCCATACATTGCTACACTCCATACAAATACTTTCAGAAATGACTTCCTGACACTTAAATCAATACTGGATGTTAACAAATTTCTCTTCTTCAGAAACGCTTTCCTTGCCATTGCCAGCCTACATTTTATATCCTCTCTACTTCGACCATCATCAGTTATTTTGCTCCCCAAATAGCAAAACTCCTTTACTACTTTAAGTGCCTCATTTCCTAATCTAATTCCCTCAGCATCACCCGACTTAATTAGACTACATTCCATTATCCTTGTTTTGCTTTTGTTGATGTTCATCTTATATCCTCCTTTCAAGACATTGTCCATTCCGTTCAACTGCTCTTCCAAGTCCTTTGCTGTCTCTGACAGAATTACAATGTCATCGGCGAACCTCAAGGTTTTTACTTCTTCTCCATGAATTTTGATACCTACTCCGAATTTTTCTTTTGTTTCCTTTACTGCTTGCTCAATATACAGATTGAACAACATCGGGGAGAGGCTACAACCCTGTCTTACTCCCTTCCCAACCACTGCTTCCCTTTCATGTCCCTCGACTCTTATAACTGCCATCTGGTTTCTGTACAAATTGTAAATAGCCTTTCGCTCCCTGTATTTTACCCCTGCCACCTTTAGAATTTGAAAGAGAGTATTCCAGTCAACATTGTCAAAAGCTTTCTCTAAGTCTACAAATGCTAGAAACGTAGGTTTGCCTTTCCTTAATCTTTCTTCTAAGATAAGTCATAAGGTCAGTATTGCCTCACGTGTTCCAGTGTTTCTACGGAATCCAAACTGATCTTCCCCGAGGTTGGCTTCTACTAGTTTTTCCATTCGTCTGTAAAGAATTCGTGTTAGTATTTTGCAGCTGTGACTTATTAAGCTGATAGTTCGGTAATTTTCACATCTGTCAACACCTGCTTTCTTTGGGATTGGAATTATTATATTCTTCTTGAAGTCTGAGGGTATTTCGCCTGTTTCATACATCTCGCTCACCAGATGGTAGAGTTTTGTCAGGACTGGCTCTCCCACGGCCGTCAGAAGTTCCAATGGAATATTGTCTACTCCGGGGGCCTTGTTTCGACTCAGGTCTTTCAGTGCTCTGTCAAACTCTTCACGCAGTATCATATCTCCCATTTCATCTTCATCTACATCCTCTTCCATTTCCATAATATTGTCCTCAAGTACATCGCCCTTGTATAGACCCTCTATATACTTCTTCCACCTTTCTGCTTTCCCTTCTTTGCTTAGAACTGGGTTTCCATCTGAGCTCTTGATATTCATACAAGTCGTTCTCTTATCTCCAAATGTCTCTTTAATTTTCCTGTAGGCGGTATCTATCTTACCCCTAGTGAGATAGGCCTCTACATCCTTACATTTGTCCTCTAGCCATCCCTGCTTAGCCATTTTGCACTTCCTGTCGATCTCATTTTTGAGACGTTTGTATTCCTTTTTGCCTGTTTCACTTACTGCATTTTTATATTTTCTCCTTTCATCAATTAAATTCAGTATTTCTTCTGTTACCCAAGGATTTCTACTAGCCCTCGTCTTTTTACCTACTTGATCCTCTGCTGCCTTCGCTACTTCATCCCTCAAAGCTACCCATTCTTCTTCCACTGTATTTATTTCCCCCATTCCTGTCAATTGCTCCCTTATGCTCTCCCTGAATCTCTGTACAACCTCTGATTCTTTTAGTTTATCCAGGTCCCATCTCCTTAAATTCCCACCTTTTTGCAGTTTCTTCAGTTTTAATCTACAGGTCATAACCAATAGATTGTGGTCAGAGTCCACATCTGCCCCTGGAAATGTCTTACAATTTAAAACCTGGTTCCTAAATCTCTGTCTTACCATTATATAATCTATCTGATACCTTTTAGTATCTCCAGGGTTCTTCCATGTATACAACCTTCTTTCATGATTCTTAAACCAAGTGTTAGTTATGATTATGTTGTGCTCTGTGCAAAATTCTACAAGGCGGCTTCCTCTTTCATTTCTGTCCCCCAATCCATATTCACCTACTATGTTTCCTTCTCTCCCTTTTCCTACACTCGAATTCCAGTCACCCATGACTATTAAATTTTCGTCTCCCTTCACAATCTGAATAATTTCTTTTATTTCATCATACATTTCTTCAATTTCTTCGTCATCTGCAGAGCTAGTTGGCATATAAACTTGTACTACTGTAGTAGGCGTGGGCTTCGTGTCTATCTTGGCCACAATAATGCGTTCACTATGCTGTTTGTAGTAGCTTACCCGCACTCCTATTTTCCTATTCATTATTAAACCTACTCCTGCATTACCCCTATTTGATTTTGTGTTTATAACCCTGTAGTCACCTGACCAGAAGTCTTGTTCCTCCTGCCACCGAACTTCACTAATTCCCACTATATCTAACTTCAACCTATCCATTTCCCTTTTTAAATTTTCTAACCTACCTGCCCGATTAAGGGATCTGACATTCCACGCTCCGATCCGTAGAACGCCAGTTTTCTTTCTCCTGATAACGACGTCCTCTTGAGTAGTCCCTGCCCGGAGATCCGAATGGGGGACTATTTTACCTCCGGAATAATTTACCCAAGAGGACGCCATCATCATGTAATCATACAGTAAAGCTGCATGCCCTCGGGAAAATTTACGGCTGTAGTTTACCCCTGCTTTCAGCCGTTCGCAGTACCAGCACAGCAAGGCCGTATTGGTTATTGTTACAAGGCCAGATCAGTCAATTATCCAGACTGTTGCCCTTGCAACTACTGAAAAGGCTGCTGCCCCTTTTCAGGAACCACACGTTTGTCTGGCCTCTCAACAGATACCCCTCCGTTGTGGTTGCACCTACGGTACGGCTATCTGTATCGCTGAGGCACGCAAGCCTCCCCACCAACGGCAAGGTCCATGGTTCATGGGGGGGGGGGGGGGGGGGGGAACAATCGTTATAATAATAATAATAATAATAATAATAATAATATACCCTGTAAATTGCTATCATTTGCCACACACTGAGTGGTAATATTTCAGAGTGAAAAGATGTGTTAACTACAGTAAGACTAGTGGACAGACAATCTAATAAACCAAGAGCTCTATCTATCCTACATGCGTATGCAGGTACACCTCCTGCAGTTCTATCGTTTTGACGTTTCAGCAATCAGTCACTTTATTGGCATGCACAGGATAAGACAGCATGCCTTGCTTCTTTTCTCATTGCGCGCGTTTAACAGATAGCAAAGAACACGCAGGTAACTTTTATTCATACGTGAACATTAAAAATGTTGTGCATACTACTTGAAATCTGAAGAGTAACAAACAAGAAGCAGCAACAGTAATCAAACGAGCAGTGGTCCAGCTTCATTTGTCATCCATACAAATACAGTAGAGATAGAATTAAATGGATTGCGAAAGCATCCTTTTCATATCAGAACCTACTTTTCTTGGTTATTCGAAGTAAATCAGCAAAAGAGAAGTTACATAATGGAGGCCAAATGTGTCCTATTACTAGAGCAAATGCGTTTTCAAGAATAGAAAAACGTTCGAAATTGCCTAGCTAACATCATGTTAAGCAGGTAAGCACTGTAATCTTCAGTATGTAAAGCAGTTGTTGTGCGCACGCGACAGAAATGATATGGAAAACAGTTGTTTGCGCACGCATCAGAACTAACGAACAAGAAGCAGTCGTAAACAATAATTTGCTAATGTTTTGGGGTATTTAAGATGTCGGCAGGCTCCGCCCACAGTGGCTTCAAAACAACGTACAGCGTAAATCTATAGCGCCGTCTCCCTTCTTCTTACCTCTATGTGTTTTTAAGCAAATGATAAGCGTTCTACAGTTTTGTGTTTATCGTTATAATTTACAATTTTCCTTTAATAATAAACATAAAAAATACCTCGAAAAATTTACCGACATTGTTAAAGAAAAAGTGTAAATTATCGCGATAAACACAAAGCAATGAAACACTTCTTACTTACGTAAAAACCACAAAAATACTGTCTCTGAGAAATTAAACGTAATCACTGACTTCCCGCGAAACAGAAATTCTATTGTAAACAGCTACCGCTGTAGCCGAAACTGCGTACATGGCAGACGTCCTATCCATCTGAGCCACCGAGGACACAGAGTATAGTGCGACTGCAAGGACTTATCTCTGGCACGCCTCCCGTGAGACCCACATTCGCAGCTTATTTTCCCGCACTATATTCATAGTGCCCCTGCCCATCATACTCATTACACGAAGCTTTACTGGATTGCCGTAAGAGTTCGGGCACTGTTTGCGCATCCCTACAGAAGAAGATGGTCAAATGGCCGGTGAGCTCAGATTAATAGAGCGTCTGCCACGTAATCAGGAGATCCTGGGTTGGAGCCGCGGCCGGGGCACACATTTTCAGCTGTCCCTGTTGACACATATCAACGCCTGTATGGAGCTAGGGGTATTCATTTCATTTTAATTTCATTCTAACGAGTTGCAAAGTCACCGATGGTATCTCTTCTTTCGGACATGTCCGAAAGAACTGATACTATTTTCATATATGCCAAAATATATTATCTGTACTCACAATTTTCAGTCTTTTCGTTAAAGCGGACTCCTACGTAGCAAGAGCAGCGGCAACCTCCGTTTGCTTTTATCTATTTTCAATTCATTGTCTGGCCTCATTGAGCAGCTCTTCACTTTAGATCAGCTTCCTGTCCGATCTCCGTACTTAATTACAAGTCATTCAGAGATAAAACCTATCCTCTGGTCTCCACAACGCACTCAAGCGGCACAAATTTGCAATTGTGCCCTAAAGAGAACGCACGCACTCTCGGAACGTTATATACGTACAGAAACAATGATTCCAAGCGACGTCAATAGAAGACAGCACACGTCACATCTGCATGTAGTATATTAGACTGCGATCCAGCCTTTAAAAATGCAATCAAGAATTAAGGGCTGTATAACTTATGCAACAGAGTACCAGAACTACATCAAGAAAACTGAAAAGTGATTCCTACCTGTTTCACTTCAGAAGCACAAGATTTCTTCACAGAACTTCTACGAGGTGTTTCTGATACCACTCCGAACACAATTATGTCAGTGGCGAGCCGATCAGTGCAGTCAGCAACACAACTTGAGCACTCTTTGGGACTGCACACACTTTCGTACATTTACCGTACAGAAAGAATCGAGCATGGGACTTTATATGTGTAGACAGAGAAGACTTAATAAAACATTTCTTATTTACTTTCTACAACGAAGCTCCAACTTACATCTTACGTTTGTATGCAGTAATATTTGTTTACTATGCTTTTGACAGAAGATGAGTGCAATGTATATTTAAATGGCAAAAGATATATTTTATGCCATATAATTACAGTTTAACAAATTCCAGATTTTTCATGTACTTGCACATTGAAATCTTTTCTCTTACCGAATTTCATGATTATAGGTCAACAGGAAGTGCCCTATACGTTTTTACCGGTGAGTTTGCTAGTACCAAAATATATGACATAAATGATAGAATCTTTTGGCAGCCCGCATCTCGTGGTCGTGCGGTAGCGTTCTCGCTTCCCACGCCCGGGTTCCCGGGTTCGATTCCCGGCGGGGTCAGGGATTGTCTCTGCCTCGTGATGACTGGGTGTTGTGTGATGTCCTTAGGTTAGTTAGGTTTAAGTAGTTCTAAGTTCTAGGGGACTGATGACCATAGATGTTAAGTCCCATAGTGCTCAGAGCCATTTGAACCATTGAACCAATCTTTTGATTCTATAGACTTAGAGGTATAAAAGTCTTACACCACCAAGCGCACATAAATGTGACATAAATTTTAACTTGATACATCAATTCGTTCAAAGAAGAAGTGTCTTAACAGACAGACGCACAAAGAGACAGACGAGTAAAAAAATGCCAAAAAATATCGTTTCGTGTGATTGTTGTTGTTGTTGTTGTTATTGTTGTGGTCTTCAGTCCAGATACTGGTTTCTGTGGTGTCACCGCCAGACACCACACTTGCTAGGTGGTAGCCTTTAAATCGGCCGCGGTCCGTTAGTATACGTCGGACCCGCGTGTCGCCACTATCAGTGATTGCAGACCGAGCGCCGCCACACGGCAGGTCTAGAGAGACTTTCTAGCACTCGACCCAGTTGTACAACCGACTTTGCTAGAGATGGTTCACTGACAAATTACGCTCTCATTTGCCGAGACGATAGTTAGCATAGCCTTCAGCTACGTCATTTGCTACGACCTAGCAAGGCGCCATTATCAGTTACCATTGATATTGTGAATCATGTACCGTCAAGACCGACGTTCACCATTAATGGATTAAAGTTAAGTATTCCAGCAGCAACGTACTTTTTTCTAAATTCTAATTTCCTTGTCCCATTCCAGACCTCACGCCAGCCTGCGTGAGCTAAAACGCGTGCCTTTCGGCCTCCTTCTAGTAACACGGTGTTGGCTCTCCTGCCAACCAAAACAGTTTCTTACAGCTCTCCATGCTTCTCTATCCCGTGCATGCCTCTTCTCAGAGATGGAGCTACTACAACATACATCCTTCCGAATCTGATTCATCCCGCTAGTCCCTCTACGATTTTTACCCCCCCCCCCCCCCCAACTCTTCTGTATACTACAAAGTTCGTAATCCCTTGATGTCTCAGAATATGTCCTATCAACTGATCCCTTCTTTTGGTCAAATTGTGCCACAAATTTGTTGTCTAGCCAATTCTGTTCACTGCCTCCTCATTAGTTACGTGATCAACCCATGTGATCTTCAGCATTCTTCTGTAGCACCACATTTCGAAAGCTTCTACTCTTCCTGTCTGAACTGTTTACTGTCCATTTTTCATTTCCATACATGGCAACACTCCATACAAATACCTTCAAAAAAGACTTTCTGTCACTTAAATCTGTATTCGACGTTAACAAATTTCTCTTCTTCGGAAAACCTTTTCTTGCCGTTGCCAATTTACATCCTCTCTATAGAGGCCATCATCAGTTATTTTGATGCCCAAACAGCAAAACCCGCCTCTCGTTTCCTAATCTGATTCCCTTAACATCCCCTGATCTAGTTCGACTATATTCCGTTATCCTTGTTTTGCTTTTGTTGATGTTAATTTAAATCCTCCTTTCAAGAAACTGCCCATTCCGTTCAGCTGCTGTTCCAAGCCCTTTGGTGTCTCTGACACAATTACAATCTCATCGGCAAATATTAGGGATTTTATTTCTTCTCCCTGAACTTTAATTACTCCAAATTTTCGTTTGGTTTCTTTCACTGCTTGTTCAATTTACAGATTGAACAACATCGTTATTAGTTTACTTACAACCCTGCCTCACTCCCTTCTCAACCACTGCTTCCCTTTCATATCCCTCGACTCTTACAACCGCAGCTGTACAGGTTGTAAATAGCCTTTTGTTCCCTCTATTTTACCCTGGCTTTCTTAAAGTACTCCAGACAGCATTATCAAAAGCGATATGTAGGCCTATAAAAATATCATAAACTTAGGTTTGTCTTTCCTTAACCTATCTTCTTAGATTGGTCGTAGGGTCGGTATTGCATTGCGTGTTCCTACATTTCTCCAGAATCCAAAAGGATCTCCTCCAAGATCGTCGTCCAGCAGTTCCATTCTTCTGTAAGGAATTCGCTTTAGTATTTTGTAACCACGACATATTAAACTGATAGCTTACTAATTTGCGCTCCTGACAGCAATTGCTTTCTTAGGAATTGGAATTACTACATTCTTCTTGCACATACTGCACACCTCATGGAAGAGTTTTGTCATGACGGAATGTCATCTCCTCCCGAAGCCTTCTTTCATGTCAAATTATTCTCTCTTGCCGTCTTCATTTACGTCCAGTACCCTTTCCACACTAATGGCCATTAAAATTGCTACACCACGAAGATGTGCTACAGACGCGAAATTTAACCGACAGGAAGAACATGCTGTGATATGCAAATGATTAGCTTTTCAGAGCATTCACACAAGCTTGGCGCCGGTGGCGACACCTACATGGTGCTGTCATGAGGAAAGTTTCCAACCGATTTCTCATACACAAACAGAAGTTGACCGGCGTTGCCTGGTGAAACGTTGTTGTGATGCGTCGTGTAAGGAGGGGAAATGCGTACCATCACGTTTCCGACTTTGATAAAGGTCGGATTGTAGCCTATCGCGATTGCGGTTTATTGTATCGCGACATTGCTGCTCGTGTTGGTCGAGATCCAATGACTGTTAGCAGAATATGGAATCGGTGGATTCAGGAGGGTAATACGGAACGCCGTGCTGGATCCCAACGGCCTCGTATCACTAGCAGTCGAGATGACAGGCATCTTATCCGCATGGCTGTAACGGATCGTGCAGCCATGTCTCGATCCATGAGTCAACAGATGGGGACGTTTACAAGACAGCAACCATCTGCACGAACAGTTCGACGATGTTCGCAGCAGCATGGACTATCAGCTCGGAGAAAATGGCTGTGGTTACCCTTGACGCTGCATCACAGACAGGAGCGCCTGCGATGGTGTACTCAACGACGAACCTGGGTCCACGAATGGCAAAACGTCATTTTTCCGGATGAATCCAGGTTCTGTTTACAGCATTATGATGGTTGCATCCGTGTTTGGCGACATCGCGGTGAACGTACATTGGAAGCGCGTATTCGTCATCGCCATACTGGCGTATCATCCGGCGTGATGGTATGGGGTGCCATTGGTTACACGTCTCGGTTACCTCTTGTTCGCATTGACGGCACTTCGAACAGTGGACGTTACATTTCAGATGTGTTACGACCCGTGGCTCTACCCTTCATTCGGTCCCTGCGAAAGCCTACATTTCAGCAGGATAATGCACGACCGCATGTTGCAGGTCCTGTACGGGCCTTTCTGGATACAGGAAATGTTCTACTGCTGCCCTGGTCAGCACATTCTTCAGATCTCTCACCATTTGAAAACGTCTGGTCAATGGTGGCCGAGCAACTGGCTCGTCACAATACGCCAGTCACTACTCCTGATGAACTGTGGTATCGTGTTGAAGCTGCATGGGCAGCTGTACCTGTACACGCCATCCAAGCTCTGTTTGACTCAATGCCCAGGCGTATCAAGGCCGTTACTACGGCAAGAGGTGGTTGTTCTGGGTACTGATTTCTCAGGATCTATGCACCCTAATTGCGTGAAAATGTAATCACATGTCAGTTCTAGTACAATATATTTGTCCAATGTATACCCGTTTATCATCTGCAATTTTTATTGGTGTAGCAATTTTAATAGCCAGTAGTCTAATTTTCACAGCTGACAGCAACTGCCTTCTTTGGAATTCTTCTCGTACATATTGCACACCACATGGAAGACTTTTGTCACGCTGGAATGTCGTCTACTCCCAGAGCCTTCTTTCATTTCAAATTATTCTCTCATGTCATCTTCATCTACGTCCTTACTATAATACTGCCTTGAAACTCAACTTCCTTACATAGACCCTGCCTCGGCGAAACTAAGAGAAGTACTTTTGTTTTCAAACATAGACTGAGCTGCCATAAATGTTGTGTTCCATCCCAAAATTCTTCTGAATTAATGATGCTTCCAAAAAAAAACGCAGCATGCAGAGGGAGTACACCACCAGACAGCTCCATCGATATCATACGGTCCAAGGTGAACAAGGAAACTCACGGATTTTTATGGACGCCATCAATTGGCGTTTACAGCATTGTTGAAACGCCTTGGCCAGGCAACCTACTTCTCTACTGTATCCGTGTTCCTGCCGTGGTCAGAAACACCTAACAGGTAGATCCAGATAGGCAATTTTTCCCCTCTTCGTCGAAAGCATTGCCTGCATACCGGAGCGAGAAATTCTTGGAACCAGTCTACTGTCCCTGGTGAGTGCTTTACGAAGCACCTTGAAGAAAACGATTTATTAACACATAATCAGCACGGATTCGGAAAATATCGTTCCTGTGAAAAACAGTTAGCTCTTCATACCCACGAATTAATGAGTGCTATCGACAAGGGATATTTTTAGATTTCCAGAAAGGTTTCGACACCGTTCCTCACAAGCGACTTCTAACCAAACTGTGTGCCTACGGAATATCGCCTCAGTTGTGCGACTGGATTCGTGATTTCCTGTCAGAAAGGTCACAGTTAGTGGTAATAGACGGAAAGTCATCGAGTAAAACAGAAGTAATATCTGGCGTTCCCCAAGGAAGTGTCTTGGGCTCTCTATTGTTCGTGATCTATATTAACGACACAGGAGACAATCTGAGCAGCCCTCTTAGATTATTGGCAGGTGATGCTGTCATTTAACGTCTTGTAAAGTCATCAGACGATCAAAACGAATTGCAAAATAATTTTTTCATAACGCGGGGCCACAGTCATAATACTGGGTGATCAAAAAGTCAGTATAAATTTGAAAACTGAATAAATCACGGAATAATGTAGATAGAGAGGTACAAATTGAAACACATGCTTGGAATGACGTGGGGTTTTATTAGAACAAAAAAAAATACAAACGTTCAAAAAATGTCCGACAGATGGCGCTTCATCTGATCAGAATAGCAATAATTAGCATAACAAAGTAAGACTAAGCAAAGATGATGTTCTTTACAGGAAATGCTCAATATCTCCACCAACATTCCTCAACAATAGCTGTAGTCGGCGAATAATGTTGTGAACAGCACTATAAAGCACGTCCGGAGTTATGGTGAGGCATTGGCGTCGGATGTTGTCTTTCAGCATCCCTAGAGATGTCGGTCGATCACGATACACTTGCGACTTCAGGTAACCCCAAAGCCAATAATCGCACGGACTGAGGTCTGGAGACATGGGAGGCCAAGCATGTCGAAAGCGTCGGCTGAGCACACGATCATCACCAAACGACGCGCGCAAGAGATCTTTCACGCGTCTGGCAATATGACGTTTTTTTATTTCTTTTTTTCGTTATGATAAAACGCCAAGTCATTCCAATCATGTGTGTCAATTTTTACCTCTCTATATGCATTATTCTGTGGTTTATTAAGTTTTCAAATTTATACTGACTTTTTGATCACCCAGTATATTTCTTTAAAGTCAGAGAAAGCTTTTGACAATGTTGACTGGAATACTCTCTTTCAAATTCTAAAGGTGGCAGGTGTAAAATACAGGGAGCGAAAGGCTATTTACAGTTTGTACAGGAACCACATGGCAGTTATAAGAGTCGAGGGGCATGAAAGGGAAGCAGCGGTTGGGAAGGGAGTGAGACAGGGTTGTAGCCTGTCCCAGATGTTATTAAATCTGTATATTGAGCAAGCAGTAAAGGAAACAAAAGAAAAATTTGGAGTAGGTATTAAAGTCTATGGAGAAGAAATTAAAACGTTGAGGTTCGCCGATGACATTGTAATTCTGTCAGAGACTGCAGAGGACTTGGAAGAACAGTTGAACGGAATGGACAGTGTCTTGAAAGGAGGGTATAAGATGAACATCAACAAAAGCAAACCGAGGATAATGGAATGTAGTCGAATTAAGTCGGTGATACTGAGGGAATTAGATTAGGAAATGAGACACTTAAAGTAGTAAAGGAGTTTTGCTATTTGGGGAGCAAAATAACTGATGATGGTCGAAGTAGAGAGGATATAAAATGTAGAATGGCAATGGCAAGGAATGCGTTTCTGGAGAAATTTGTTAACATCGAGAATAGATTTAAGTGTCAGGAAGCCGTTTCTGAAAGTATTTGTATGGAGCGTAGCCATGTATGGAAGTGAAACGTGGACGATAAATAGTTTGGACAGGAAGAGAATAGAAGCTTTCGAAATGTGGTGCTACAGAAGAATGCTGAAGATTAGATGGGTAGATCACATAACTAATGAGGAGATATTGAACAGAATTGGGGAGAAGAGGAGTTTGTGGCACAACTTGACAAGAAGAAGGGACCGGTTGGTAAGACATGTTCTGAGGCATCAAGGGATCACAAATTTAGCATTGGAGGGCAGCGTGGAGGGTAAAAATCGTAGAGGGAGACCAAGAGATGAATACACTAAGCAGATTCAGAAGGATGTAGGTTGAAGTAAGTACTGGGAGATGAAGAAGCTTGCACAGGAAAGAGTAGCATGGAGAGCTGCATCAAACCAGTCTCAGGACTGAAGACAACAACAACAACCGCCGTTAGCCTGTTGTTTATTTACAGTGTTACATTTACACTTACAATCATGATTGTGTAAGTGTAAGCGTAACACTGTAAATAAATAATAGTCTAACGGCGGTGCTGACTTTAAATAATTGCAAAATGGTTTGGATAAGATATCTGTATGGTGCGAGAAGTGGCAATTGACCCTGAATAAAGAAAAGTGTGAAGTTATTCACATGAGTACTAAAAGAAATCCACTAAATTTCGATTACGCGATAAGTCACACAAATATGAAGGCTGTAAATTCATCCAAATGTTTAGGGACTACAATCACGAATAACCTAAATTGGAACGATCACATAGATAATATTTTGGGTAGAGCAAACGAAAGAGTGCCATTCATTGGCAGAATGCTTAAAAGGTGTAACAGGTCTACTAAAGAGACTGCTTACACCACGCTTGTCCGCCCTATTCTGCAGCTGTGCGGTGTGGGATCCGCATCAGGTAGGACTGACGGATGACATCGAAAAAGTACAAAGAAGGGCAGCTCGTTTTGTATTATCGCGAAATAGGGGAGATAATGCCACAGACATGATACGTGAATTGTAGTGGCAGTCATTAAAACAAAGGCGTTTTTCGTTGCGACGGGATCTTCTCACGCAATTTCAGTCACCAGTTTTCTCCTCCGATTGCGGAAACATTCTGTTGGCACCCACCTACATAGGGAGAAATGATCATCACGATAGAATAAAAGAAATCAGGGCTCGCACAGAAAAATTTAAGTGCTCGTTTTTCCCGCGCGACGTTCGAGAGTGGAACGGTAGAGAGACAGCTTTAAGGTGGTTCATTGAACCCTCTGCCAGGCACTTTATTGTGAATAGCAGAGTTATCACGTAGATGTGGATGCTTTGAAAAGTTCCTCTCTCTAACAGCTGAATGTCGCTTCGAAGCCCCAAGTGTCCACTACAAGATTTATTGTTAAATTCAAATTGCCTGCTTGTTCCCAACTCCTTAAATACTGCTCAAAGGAGAGCTATCGGAAAGATCCCACAAGCATTAACAATGTACATGCTACCATCAACGCCTCTTCACGTTGATAACTTCCTGTCATCTCACAAAGATGATGTCTAGGGTGTAATGACGGGATTAAAGAGTAGCCTTGAATACGAAAGTAAGGGTGAGTCATCCTATGGCCTCAGTAGAAATGTGAAAATGGTGCAGACTAAGGTCTGCCAGCAGATTTTGTATGTAATTGCATCGGTAGTGCAGAATGAGCCTGCTCTAAAGTAGTGCACATTTTGTACATGTGTTTCACAGGCATGCTAAGAATTTGCATTCAACATCCAGAACAGCCTTGACTTAAACCTTTTAAGAGACAAATGTAAGGGCATTTCGCCTCTTTGTAACAAGTTCCGAAGCGCACGTGCCGCTATATTTTTGTTAAGGAAAAAGATTTTGGATTGGGACCAAAATTCAGAGTAAAATATATCCGCAAAGATTCGCTTACCATGCTATCCTCAGACAAAGTGAAGAAGAATTGGAGGTCGTGTCGAACCCAACGAACAGTCTAATCACCGCACAATGACTGACAGTAAGCTCATGACAGATGAGAATAATGAGAAGTAGGAGAAATCAGATTAGTGATAAACTTAACATTGTCACTGGGGACCACGAACTAAATGAAGATAAGCAGTTCTGCTACCTTGGAAGTTAAGTAACGTGTTAGTATGGACAATGCAAGAAGGACATCAAAAGGAGACAAGCAAGGGGCATTCCTGGCTGAGAAAAGTCTACTAGAGTCAAACATAGGTCTTAATCTGAGGGAGAGATTTTTGAGAGTGTACCTTTGGAGCAAAGCATGGTTTGAAAGTGAATCATTGACAACCAGAAAACCAGAAAGGAGGAGAATCTCAGCGTTTGAGAAGTGGTGCTGTAGAAGAATGTTGAAAAATTGTGTAGAATGGTGAGAAATGAGGATTTCTCCACAGATTCGGTGAAGTAAGGAACATATGGAAAGCACTGAAGAGAAGAAGTGGCAGAGTGATGTGATTGTGTAAGAACATCGGGAAATATCTTAGAAGCAGTGGAGATATGAATTAAAAAACGCCTTCAATCACAACTTTTCGTATTTTATTAAGTACACGATGCATTTCGGATCCTGTGGGTCCATCAACAGGTGTAATTTGTCTTAATACATGTTTTATTGTTTCTCTTGAATGAGGTGAAATGCGTATTCCTGTCAGAAAAAGATTTCGCAAGTCAAATGCGGAAAATATGTGCGAAACAGTGGAAAAGATGAACACTTACCACATAATTCTTGAAACGTTTTATCACCAGCAGACATTCTTTCCTCCATCGTTTTCGTACATGTCACTTCATGGATAAAATTAAGATAAAATATTAAAGATTTTTAAACAGTAAATACAGAGATATGTAAACAGGCAGAATACGGCAACGCCTATACTAGACAACAAGTTTCTCATACTGTTGTTACATCGGTTACTGCTGCTACAATGGCAGGTTATCAAGATTTAAGTGAGTTTGAATGTAGTGTTATAGTCGGCGCACGAGCGTTTGGACACAACATATATTAGGTAGCGACGAAGTGGGGATTTTCCAGTACGATCATTTCACGAGTGTATTATGAACAACAGGAATCCAATACAACAGCAAATCTCCGACATCGCTGCGGCTGGAAAACCACCCTGCAAGAATGGGACCAACATCGGCTAAAGAGAATCGTTCAAAGTGACACAAGCTCAACCCTTCCGCAAATCGCTCCAGATTTCAATGCCCGATCATCAATAAGTGTCAGCATGCGGAACATCATCGATATGGGTTTTTGGAGCCGAGGGTCCATTCATGTTCCCTTGATGACTGCACAGGAAAAAGCTATACTCATCGCCTGGGCCCATCAACGCCGACATTTGACTGCTGATGACTGGAAACATGTTGCCTGGTTCGTTTCATATTTGTATCGAGTCTATGGACGTGTACGGGTATGGAGACAACCTCATGAATCCATAGATCCTGCATGTCAGCAGGGCACTGTTCAAGCTGGTGAAGGTTCTACAGTGGTGCATGGCATGTGCAGTCGGAGTGATATGGGACCCCTATTGTCTGCATACAACCCTGACAGGTGACAGATAAGTAAGCAATGTGTCTGATGATGTGCATTCATTCATGACAAAAAATAAAAACACCTACAGCCATCCTTATGATTTTATTTTATTTTGTCGCTACGAGTTTCAACGGTTCAGTGCATTACCTTCAGGCTCTTTATCATGTGGTAAGAGTTGATATGGTCCACATGCATAACCCAACAGTAGCCTGCAATAGTAGATACGCAGATAATGTGTCAGCACTCCATGAACTGCCAACTCAATGAAGTGTTGAAACTGGTAGCTACAAAATAAAATAAAATCAAAAGGACAGCTGTAGTTGTTTTTATTTTTTGTCATGATAGTAAACGGCCATCGTCCCAGAGATCTGCTAAAAGCATGAACATACAGATGCATTCATTCATGTCCATTGCGAATTCCCAAAGACTTCGGCAATTCCAGCAGGACAATGCTACACTCCACACATCCAGAATTACTACAGTGGCCCCAGAGACACTCTTCTGTGTTTAAATACTTCAGCCGGCCATCAAACTCCCCAGAGATGAGCATTACTGAGCATATCTGGGATGCCTTCCAACGTGTTGCTCAGAAGAGATCCCCACCCCCTCTTCTTGTTGTTGTTGTGGTCTTCAGTCCTAAGACTGGTTTGATGCAGCTCTCCATGCTACTCTATCCTGTGCAAACTTCTTCATCTCCTAGTACCTACTGCACCCTACATCCTTCTGAATCTGCTTAGTGTATTCATCTCTTGGTCTCCCTCTACGATTTTTACCCTCCACACTGCCCTCCAATACTAAATTGGTGATCCCTCGATGTCTCAGAGCATGTCCTACCAACCGAACCCTTCTTCTAGTCAAGTTGTGCCACAAGCTCCTCTTCTCCCCAATTCTATTCAATACCTCCTCATTAGTTATGTGATCTACCCATCTAATCTTCAGCATTCTTCTGTAGCACCACATTTCGATAGCTTCTATTCTCTACTTGTCTAAACTATTTATCGTCCACGTCTCACTCCCATACATGGCTACACCCCCTCTTACTCTTACGGATTTATAGACAGCTCTGCAGGATTCACAGTATCAGTTACTTCTAGCACTACTTCAGACATTACTCAAGCCCATGCCATGTCGTGTTGTGGCACTTCTGCATCTCACAGAGTCCCTACTTGATATTTGGCAGATGTACAAGTTTCTTTGGCCCTTCGGTGTAATAACGTCATGTGAACTGGGCACTGCGCCACAGTTTTTAAGATGACTTGTAGAGTTCAAATACTTTAATGGATAAAAAATATACAGTGCTACAGAGTATCTTAATGAAGATAGTTTTGAAGGAAGGAAATCATGGTAGTTAGCATCCCACTGTCAGCTTAGCAACTTATCCTTGATATGTAATTTATATTACATCTTGTAGTGGTCAAGTTAAATAGGACGCCATTTAAACTAAATTCCCAGCCTTCTGGATTACTTATTGCCTTTCGTGACGATGTCGCACTTCATCAAACGTTCGCAGCTTTTGACGACTGGACGCAGTAACCGTAGTAAAAAATTACGCAAGTTGCATTGACAGTTTGAGAAAGCCAGAAGGGGAGAGAGAGAGAGAGAGAGAGAGAGAGAGAAAGAGGGGGAGAGAGAGAGAGGTGCAGAAGACAAGTGGAAGAAGTGGAGAGGCTGGAAGGCGACGACAGGAGTAGGCGGATGAGAGACGCGTCCAGGTGGAGGCAAGACGCTAGACTTCCAGACAGGGCGACAGCCGAAAAATCGCCCGCCCCCGCGCAGAAACCAATTTAGGTGCGCTGCGCGCGGCGCCCGGGGAAGTCCCGGCCGCAGGGTAGCCCGCGCCGCGGGGGAAGCCCCCGCCGCGGGGGAAGCCCCCGCCGCGGGGAAGCCCCGGGCCAGGTTGGACTGGGGGAATCCCCGCCCCCTCGGCTCTGGTTCCGCCTCGCCCGTGTCGCGACCCGGCCACTGGGGCGCCGCCTTCCTCGCCTCTCCTCGCCTCAGTCCGTCTTCCCTCAACAAGCCGGCGTCGGTCTCCCCAGACGTGGCTTAAGGATTCCGGTCGCCTCCGCGGGCCGAGAGCGTTCTCTCGTCACATCGCAGCCCAATCTGCTGGCCCTCCGCCGACCCGGCGTCACAAGCAGAATAAATGAACCGCGTGTGCCCAGACCCGCCCTGGCAGGGTGCCTCCCTCTGACACCCACACGAGGTGGCGCCCTGCTGCACGTTACGAAGTGGCACGGCTGCATCAAGGCAAAGTGTTCTGTTACCTAAACTGGAAAGACATCATTTTCGAGCAATTTATAGTTTATAACGTAGCATTTTAAATTTTTTATTTGCTATTTGTCAAATCTTTGTGTACAGTTCCTGACTGAATGAATGTAGGAGGGTGTGTGGAGGGGGGGGGGGCAGTGATGAAAAACACACAGTATTTAAAAGATGAACCAAACCCACAATTTTGAAGATACAGCAATGAAATTTTGTACCATGCTTTGAATGAAATTAACGTATTTAACTTAAGTTCCTCAGATTATATATACATATCCTGGATAGTTTCTGAGCAAAACTCATAATTTTGAAGATACAGCAATGAAATTTTGTACCACGCTTTGAATAAAATTAACATTTTACTTAAAGTTCCTCAAATTATATATATATATATATATATATATATATATATATATATATAATTTTCAAAAAATAATAAAATAAGAGCTTTAAATTTCATAATTATATATATATATATGCATATAAAGAGTTTTAAATTCCATAATTACATTACGTATTTCCTGGGTAGTTTCTGAGCAAATGGTACATATATTAGTTTTTGAGAGTAAGAGTTTTATATATATATATATATATATATATATATATATATATATATATAAACTCTTATTCTCAAAAAATAGTATCTGTACCGTTTGCTCAGAAACTATCCAGGAAATTTCTACATAATTTGCTCGGTGTAATATATTTGCATATAGTAATCGCCACTCACAAGGGTTTTTGAATATATCGAATGGGAAAATTTTAAATATTTTAATTATAGTTCTGTAAGTATATAATATAATATTCATGAAAAATCCCAAGCACTTTGCCTCATATGTCGGCTTACAGACGGAACTTGACGATGTACTCTTGTGGCAATATTGGGTTGATAGAGATTAGTGGACAAAATTTCATATTTCTAGCCTTCATAGATTCTGGGAAAAAGGCACATAAACCTTTTTAAAAGAATGTCTAACCTGTCGTTTTTTCCTTTGTCACGAGAGATTAAGGTTTTGTTGAAGTACTCTGAAAAGGATTTTTCTGAAAAAAGTATTTTTCGAGAATTTAAAGAGCATTTTCCTACCACATGTGTTTATGTGCCACGCCCACTTTTCTGTCACCCATTGCCAACCCACCCACTGTCAACTCTAAGCTATATGGAAATGTCATTATTAGCAAAATAGAATGTGTAGACCATGTTCAAAAACGTTTGGGAACAAGGCTGAGAACACTTAACTCTTGATATGAGAGGAAAAAAATTAGAGGATGGAAAATTGTTGACTGGACAAGGTTGGTTCACTAAAACTGAACTAGAAAACTTGCAGGTATACTATGCGCACGCAATTAGGAGAAATAAAGAAAATCTGGAGGCAATAAAGAGAGATGTTTGGGCCACAGTCTTCAATAAGTCCTCTAATGATGATAAGCCATGTCATGGATTGTTTCCACCAGGAGAAAATTCGTGGTGCAAATACAATAGTGCTCAGGCAACTGGAGAATCTTATTCTCACGAGCATTCTCTTCCTTCTGCTGTTATTACAGCAATTAAGCCTATTTTCAGAGACTTGGCTCATCCTGACCTTCTAAGTAAATGTCTGCATTGGCAGACACAGAACCCAAATGAGTAGCATAATTTGAAACTGCCTTACTAAACCCATATTTGTAGGCACGCATACAACGAAACTAGGAGTTCATGATGCTGTTATATTCAGTTGTGGTAATATTGGAAATCGTTGGGTACAGAAAAAGCTGGGAATTAATCCTGGTGAAAATATGATCACTGGGCTGCAACAATGGGAGTAAATGAGGATAGTCGATGCAGACAGGTCTGCATCTAATACGGCCAAGAAAGCAAAAGAAACATCCAGAAAGATTAAAAAGAATCTAGAAGACCTAGATACCAAAGAAGGGCCATCATATGCAGCATGACAGTTTTAATTGATTGTAAGTAACAAATTTCAAAAGTTTTTTCTTTAAAGTCAATTTCCCGCAAAACTAAAATTTTCAGTACATATGGTCCATTATATCAGAAAGTATCATACATAAATGAATGAAATTTTCATAGACTCTGCATAACATACAAAGCCACCTCTGGTACAACATTTATTAATATACCCACATTAGGAAGTTCACAAAAAAAATATTTTCTACAAAAAAATATTTTCAGCTGAAAAAAGTTAATATTTTTTGTTAATAAATTTAAAAAAGTATTTCTTAAAAACTATAAAATGGATAAAGTATGTTTTAGTACAGTTGACTCTATTAGCATCATGTAACATACAGTAAAAATATTAAGGTCCTGCATCAAATAGTGTTTTCATAAATGGGTCAAATACTTGCCTAAATTAACATGGGTTAGATAGGCAGGGTGTGGTCCTCTTAATACACATTCGGGAGGACGATGATTCAACCCCGTGACTGGCCATCCTGATTTAGGTTTTCCATTATGTCCCTAAAACGTTTCAGGTAAATGCCAGGATGGTTCCTTCGAAATGACACGGCCGATTTCCTTCCCCATCCTTCCGTAATCTGAGCTCGTGCAGCACCTCTATTGACCTCGTTGTCGACACTAATTTCCTCCTCCCTCCAGGTTCGTACTCAAGGTCCTCTTTCCGTTCAAGGTTTCTGCCTTCTTTCCTTTACGAGGCCTTCAACTGACTCATCAGCTGTTGAGAGGGGCTGTAAATCTATTTTTCTCATGATGTCTAGAGTGAGATGTCCTATCTTAAAGCTCATTCTGTCTGATACCTTCATCCTCCCTACGTTCCATCATCAGATACACGAGCGGCAGCATAAGCTGCAGTTCTGACCACTGTAGCAAATGAAAATGTTGTTTCAGGGCCTCACATCCATATGGGTGAATCAAGGTTACTAAATAATAAGGTTGGGCAGTAAGCGCTCTGCTCTGTCATTGGCTGGCCTAGTGACGTCAGCGTGGAAGCAAGCGCTCACAAGCAGACGACACGGCATGCGCGTTTACGTCAAGTTTTTGGCGGAAGATTTTGTTTATACCAGAATTGAGATGTCTAAATTGCTTTTCTGCTGCTAAAATATTACAGTTAAAACTGATGAGTTATATTCTTTCGCAGCTTATGCCTCACACATCGGTAAAATGTCAGATCACAACCACACTGACACACACTTGAAATTCGAAACCTCGGCTCAAATAAATCAGAAACTATTCATTTAATCGCATTGAAATGAATTTACTTAAGAGCTGGAAGTTGCACACACTTGTTTGTAAGGACAGCATTCCTTCTTTCTAAAGCCGCTATAGTATTCATCAAAGTAACTTTATCTGTGTCTGAAAAAAAACTGTCATCGGTACATGTGCTCTTATTACGATGTTTCTTATTTGATGACAGCTTTTCCAGAGTTTCGAGAGATCTCTTATGTAGTTCTCGTTTCTTATACCGTTTGGTTCTGTCTTCTTGTTGCGGGTGACACATTGACAGTCGCACTATTGCACGGCAAATTGCACGAAGGAACTGCATCTGGCTTGAGCATTCTTTTTCGGGGCAAATTAAGCAACATTTACACTGTCTTTCCTACAACATTTCGACAACCATAGTTTTTCTAATGTTTCATTACGCGGGAAACTGTGATACATTACCTCAGTTCCATTTGTGCTCCGGTTGTAGGAAAAACAGCCCGATACAGCACAGCCTGGTATTGTAAAAATTAATTTTCTCACTCACTCGTAGATTCTCCAATAAGAATTTCACAGGACGAACCATAAACTATAGAGCTGGCGAATACAATGTTGATCCCGCTGTCCACTATCGCTAACTATTTCAGTTCCGAATCAAATATCAATTACAGCAAAAACCGTTAACACTCCCGAATTCCGAATGTTTCCGCTGTTGACTGAGTACCTCAGAAGAAAGAACTCAATCAAAATACTCCTTCAAACACAAAACAACACAAGAAAAACAATCACACACAATTCGAACGGTGTACTGTTTGGCACAGCTGCTTCCACCGTGACGTCATGCGCACAACTGAGAAAACACGTTGCTTTGTGCGCATAGCTTTCTGCGCCCCCCTGAGGTGAATTTAGAGACACAGATATTTGAAACAAAGTCAAAGATGACCTATGACATCAAAGAATATATACATTACAGTCTTGTAGATGATCTTGTGCAAGTTTGCTTGAAAGTAATCGTTGTTCATCGAGCTAGTATTGATGTGTTACTTCAAAAAGTGGGCATACTAGGAAGATTGTGCCACAATTTAATCATTTTCAAGCGTTTCAGATGCGATTTCGTTATTGAAACTTCAGGAACTTATTGTTCATTAATAAATAAATAAATAAATTGAAAACTGACATTTTCGGTCAATTTCATGAATGTTCCCTCTTTATGAGCACCATATGTCAAACTCTTCTCTTCTCTTCTTCTCTTCTCTTCTCTCCAAGTTTATAGTCCATGCATTTCCAAGCAATCCTGTGCTTCACGCTTACCTTTTCGGAAATTCGTTGCTCAAATTTATGTCCCTGTTTGATTCTGCTAGACTCTCTCCCTGTACTAATCTGCTGTTTAGATCTTCCCTTGTCCAACATGTTATTTTGCCTGCAAGATAACAGAATTCTTTCACTTTGTCTGTTCCACAATTTTCATTTCAAGTTTATTGCTAATGTCATTTCTGCTACTCATTACTTTCTTCAGGTTCCTCCCAGTCCGTAGTTTCTACTTTGTTAGCCTACAAAGCTCTCTTCATCAATTCACTATTTTTTTTCTTTCTATCTCCCCGATGATTTGTTTTTCCTTGTTTTCGTTTCAAGCTTGGCTTTGAATCTGTGGCACTAATGGTGCAAAAGCTAGACAGTTTACTGTCTTCCTTGTCCGAGGTTTCTTCTACTCAGCTCATTTAGACTTTTTTCTGTTACAAATGTAGGTTAGGCTATGTCGAGTCTACTGTCCATTTCCTGCGGTATGCCCCGTTTGTATGTGAAGATCTGCTTGCTTTCATTTACTTGGGAGCATTTGCACTTTTGTGCAGATCTGAAGGACGAAAGTAACTTTCAGATTATGTGTCGCTCTGATGACCTTACCTCGTTGAAACTTGAAAGAAATGCAGCAGTATAGTACAGAAGGTACCTGAAATAAATTCGCAATGAGACGAACTGAAATTACACTTCACAATAATTACATTTAAGTAATTGCGATTTATGATGGCCCCCTGTACATGAAAATATGCGCCAGATGCGAATGTGGCCCATGCGCTGAGGTTCCATACAAGCTAAATTCTGTATTCATGTAGACAGCTTATCTGTGCCGGGGATTGGGAATCTTAACTACTTTTGCCTGTTATCAATATGTTCAAAATGTTTTTATTTTTTGTCTATGTCGGATAACAAATGGCAAAATATATATATACGAAATCTCACAGAAAACTGGGCTACAAATCTCCTTTGAGAAAACACAGTATATGGAGAACATGCCTGCAGATAATCTCCCCATTACTACTCAATACGGGAAAGTGGCACAAGGTGCCCACTTCAGATATCTCGGAGAGATAATCCAACCATCAGGACTGAACTCAACAGCCAATAAAGATAGAATCTCCAGATTAAAAAAAGCATATGAGCTCACTTGGAATCACTATAATAATAAATACATTTCTGTCAATGCGAAACTAAGGCGTTACAACACAGAAGTCCTACCAGAAGCACTTTATGCTGCAGTAACTACAGTGATTCATGGTCATACGAAGATCAGAGAGATTGAAAAGCAGGAAAGAAAAATTCTGAGGAAAATACATGGACCAGCGTTTCGGGAAGGAATTTGGATGTAGAGACCAACTAGAGAGATTTACAAAGGCATAGAAACAATAACAGACACCATTAGAAAGAGAAGGATGAAATTTTATGGACATATCAGCAGGATGAATAAAAGCAGGCACACAAGACAAATCTTTGAGATAGTAAACAAGAGCAAAAACAAGACAAAGTGGATCACAGAAGCAGAAGAAGACATTAAAGAACTGGGGATTACACAAGACAACATAAACAATAGAGAACAGTTTAGAAACATCATACAGAAACACACACTTAAACAAGAACACACGGAGAACAGAACGAGAAAAAGACGGTCAGAAGAACGCTAGAGAGAACACAGTGAACGTATGAAGACAATTTGGGAAGAACGAAGAAAGAAGAAACAATCATGACTACTCAAGTTCAATTGCTCTCTCAAAAGGGAATAATCGAAAATAATACATATTTTCATTTGTTATATGACATCAGGCTTCGAATTAAAATATTCTTGAAATGTTAATTTCAAGTGTGATGTCGGGTAGCAAATGCCAAAGGAACATAGACACTTGTCATTTGTTTTCCGACATCAGACTTGAAATTTGATTATCAATACTGCAGTGTTTTCCATTGTGTTGTTCTCCTTGGCAAATAATTTCCCAATGGGTTTCGATCAGTAAGTTCGTGAGCATCAAAATATGAGACATAAATGTCCGTATTTTTTGTTTCCATTGACTTAGAAGCTTAAATGTGTTACACCGCCAAGGGACCGCAGATCTCAGTGTGCGACATAAATTTCAACTTGACAGCTTAACCCCTTCCTGTAACTGAACAGTCGGGCAGACAGATGGTGAAACAGACAATAACTAGAGAATGAGATTTTGTTCTGATCTCGATTTTAAGTGAAACTTCGATATCTTATCTACATTTCATTCGATGCAATACGTGAGCTGAAACCATCCATACAGAATGTTCACACAGTGCATTTTTTACCTCTGCGAAATTCTTAAAATTTCTCGCAGTGTTTTACTTAATCTGAATCAGGACAGTAACTATGGCATATAACTGAAAGAAATTCAGTTCTTTATCAAGCGAAGATATCAGACTGCGCAAAAATGAAATTTTTGACCGCATAGTTTTCGAAAGATGGGCTGATGAGTACTCCATATTGGCCGGAACGCTGCCTTTCAGCACGGGCGCCAGTGTTTGGCAATCAGTGGAGCAATGAAAAATGCAACCTCAGTACAGAATGCAAATACAAGTCCCCAGCAGCGCAACGATTAGAAAAGGCAGTAGTAGCTTCTCAGTAATGTGTGTGATCTACATCTACATCTACGTGGTTACTCTGCAATTCACACATACGTGCCTGGCAGAGGATTCATCGAACCATTTTCATACTACTTTACCATTCGATTCTCGAATGGCGCGTGGGATAAAAGAACACCTCAGTCTTTTCGTTACAGCTCTGATTTCTCTTATTTTATTATGACGATCATTTCTCCCTACGTAGGTGGGTGTCAACAAAATATTTTCGCATTCGGAAGAGAAAGTTGGTGACTGAAATTTCGTAAATAGATCTCGCTGCAAAGAAGACCGCCTTTGTTTCACAAGAGGAGGCCGCCAATTGTGAAATTCAGATTCGGTTCATACTCCGCATAATAAAAGCTCGTGGCCAGAGGTGTAGTGTGGCAAAGCACCAAGATGCACTTCTCAGCCGTTGTCGAGAAAATCGACGGTTAAAAGAAACCGTTGCAGTGAAATACTCTCTACGATTAATAATTTTCTACAGCGTCGTGGCGCAGTGGTAAGCGCTGGGGTTCGTAATCCGAAGGTCGCCAAATCGAATCTCGCGCCATGCATCCTTTTTTTTTAGTATTTGTTTTTTGTAATTTATATATATATATATATATATATATATATATATATATATATATATAAAATTCCCGGCAATCAGTTGCAACAATTATGCATATAATAAGTTGTTGAAAGTCGTTTGTCGTGGAAAAACTGGCGACTTCGAACATCATTATGTTTTCCGCAAACAAAGTTGTATTTCACAAATGTTATTAATTGTCTTCATAATGTTAACCACGTATAGTTAACGGAAGACGTAGAAACGGTATTCCGAAACGAATACGTATAGCGTAAGTCAAACGTTCGAATTAGAATAGAGACCCCAAGAACACAAATTTGCTGCGGCAGGTATGAAATATAAACTCCGTTACTCGCTCGGTACACTTGAAGGACAGATGTTGAATGGGCCGAAACGAGCAGCCGCATAACAGCGTAGTTGCCTGCTAACTTCGAAAGAAGGTAGATGCGGTCCCTAGCGCAACTTATAACATGGTCGAAAATCAGTGCGGACGTGAGAGCTTTGGTACACCATGTTAAACAAACGGAAAAATGGAGGCGGTGCAATTGGAGAGCGATCCGCCTTCACCAACATGCATAAGCAATTCATTAATAGTTTATATATATACACTCCTGGAAATTGAAATAAGAACACCGTGAATTCATTGTCCCAGGAAGGGGAAACTTTATTGACACATTCCTGGGGTCAGATACATCACATGATCACACTGACAGAACCACAGGCACATAGACACAGGCAACAGAGCATGCACAATGTCGGCACTAGTACAGTGTATATCCACCTTTCGCAGCGATGCAGGCTGCTATTCTCCCATGGAGACGATCGTAGAGATGCTGGATGTAGTCCTGTGGAACGGCTTGCCATGCCATTTCCACCTGGCGCCTCAGTTGGACCAGCGTTCGTGCTGGACGTGCAGACCACGTGAGACGACGCTTCATCCAGTCCCAAACATGCTCAATGGGGGACAGATCCGGAGATCTTGCTGGTCAGGGTAGTTGACTTACACCTTCTAGAGCACGTTGGGTGGCACGGGATACATGCGGACGTGCATTGTCCTGTTGGAACAGCAAGTTCCCTTGCCGGTCTAGGAATGGTAGAACGATGGGTTCGATGACGGTTTGGATGTACCGTGCCCTATTCAGTGTCCCCTCGACGATCACCAGTGGTGTACGGCCAGTGTAGGAGATCGCTCCCCACACCATGATGCCGGGTGTTGGCCCTGTGTGCCTCGGTCGTATGCAGTCCTGATTGTGGCGCTCACCTGCACGGCGCCAAACACGCATACGACCATCATTGGCACCAAGGCAGAAGCGACTCTCATCGCTGAAGACGACACGTCTCCATTCGTCCCTCCATTCACGCCTGTCGCGACACCACTGGAGGCGGGCTGCACGATGTTGGGGCGTGAGCGGAAGACGGCCTAACGGTGTGCGGGACCGTAGCCCAGCTTCATGGAGACGGTTGGGAATGGTCCTCGCCGATACCCCAGGAGCAACAGTGTCCCTAATTTGCTGGGAAGTGGCGGTGCGGTCCCCTACGGCACTGCGTAGGATCCTACGGTCTTGGCGTGCATCCGTGCGTCGCTGCGGTCCGGTCCCTGGTCGACGGGCACGTGCACCTTCCGCCGACCACTGGCGACAACATCGGTGTACTGTGGAGACCTCACGCCCCACGTGTTGAGCAATTCGGCGGTACGTCCACCCGGCCTCCCGCATGCCCACTATACGCCCTCGCTCAAAGTCCGTCAACTGCACATACGGTTCACGTCCACGCTGTCGCGGCATGCTACCAGTGTTAAAGACTGCGATGGAGGTCCGTATGCCACGGCAAACTGGCTGACACTGACGGCGGCGGTGCACAAATGCTGCGCAGCTAGCGCCATTCGACGGCCAACACCGCGGTTCCTGGTGTGTCCGCTGTGCCGTGCGTGTGATCATTGCTTGTACAGCCCTCTCGCAGTGTCCGGAGCAAGTATGGTGGGTCTGACACACCGGTGTCAATGTGTTCTTTTTTCCATTTCCAGGAGTGTATATATATATATATATATATATATATATATATATATATATATATATATATATATATATTTGAATTACAAAAAACTAATAATAAAAAAAATTGCATGGCGCGAGATTCGATCCGACGACGTTCCGATTACGAACCCGAGCGCTTACCGCTGCGCCACGACGCTATAGAAAATTATTAATCGTAGAGAGTATTTCATCGCAACGGTTTCTTTTCACTTTCGATTTTCTCGACAACGGGTGAGAAGTGCATCTTGGTGCTTTGCCACATTACACCTCTGGCCATGAGCTTTTATTATGCGCAGTATGAATCGAATCTGAATTTCACAATTGGCGGCCTCCCCTTGTCAGTGACTGTCTCCGCGTGGGGATCTTCACCTCCGTTCACTGTGCATGAACTACGTCTGTATGGTGAACGTGTCGCTGTATGGTGTGGCTTCCTGGCTACATTCACCAATGACACATTCCTTTAGGACAGGTTGATACTCAAGGGCCATAGACGTGCAGTGTGACCGGCCAGCGTTACTGTGATATGCTTTCCCAGCATGTCACGCCCGCCTTACAGCAGTGAGACACATTAAACTTAATAGTTGTCGTGCAACATGTGGCCCCAACGCACATTGCTCGTGAAGTTCAACTGCTTATGCGAAACGCATTCGGAAACCATCGGATTATCAGCCGATAGTTTGCAAATGCTTGGCCGGCGCGATCACCTGATCTCACTCCTTGTGGTTTCTGGTTGTGGGGCTTCGTTCAGGTAGCAGGGTTTACCAGGAGAACATTCACACATGTGCTGATCTGAAGCGCAGCATGCGGACATGCTTCGTTCAGCTGTGCAGAATGCAATCCTGTTCATTTATTTTACACACTCATGATTTCGACTCTGTAGATATTTTCCGAGTGCATGTTGAACTGAATGTTAATAGTGTGTGTGTAACGCAGTGCTGAGCACGGAAACAAGCGGTTATCACGCATTTGAAAACACCACTTACACATTGAAATATATCTGCCATGGCTGTGACATGTCATCACCCCCACGGTCAGAGTGCAAATATAATCATTTCAGATGCGTAATGAAATTTTGATCTCTCAACGATCGCGTGCATGCAGTATTACATTACTGGCCGTTAAAATTGCTACACCAAGAAGAAATGGAGATGATAAACGGGTATTCATTGGACAAATATATTATACTAGAACTGACATGTGACTACATTTTCACGCAATTTGTGTGCATAGATCCTGAGAAATGAGTACCCAGAACAACCACCTATGGCCGTAATAACGGCCTTGATGCGCCTGGGCATTGAGTCAAACAGAGCTTGGATGGCGTGTACAGGTACAGCTGCCCATGCAGCTTCAACACGACACCATAGTTCATCAAGAGTAGTGACTGGCGTATTGTGACGAGCCAGTTGCTCGGCCACCATTGACCAGACGTTTTCAATTGGTGAGCGATCTGGAGAATATGCTGGCCAGGGCAGCAGTCGAACAGTTTCTGTATCCAGAAAGGCCCGTACAGGACCTGCAACATGCGATCTTGCATTATCCTGCTGAAATGTAGGGTTTCGCAGGGATCGAATGAAGGGTAGAGCCACGGGTCGTAACACATCTGAAAAGTAACGTCCACTGTTCAAAGTGCCGTCAGTGCGAACAAGAGGTGACCGAGACGTGTGATCAATGGCACCCCATACCATCACGCAGGGTGATACGCCAGTACGGCGATGACGAATACCCGCTTCCAATGTGCGTTCACCTCGATGTCGTCAAACACGGATGCGACCATCATGTTGGTGTAAACAGAACCTCGATTCATCCGAAAAAACGACGTTTTGCAATTCGTCGTCGAGTACACCATCGCAGGCGTTCCTGTCTGTAATGCAGCTGAAGGGTAACCGCAGCCACGGTCTCCGAGCTGATAGTCCACGCTGCTGCAAACGTCGTCGTCGAACTGTTCGTGCAGATGGTTGTTGTCTTGCAAACGTCCCCATCTGTTGACTCAGGGGTGGAGACGTGTCTGCAGCCATGCGGATAAGATGCCTGTCATCTCGACTGTTAGTGATACGAGGCCGTCAGGATCCAGCACGGCGTTCCATATTACCCTCCTGAACCCACCGATTCCATATTCTGCTAACAGTCATTAGATCTCGACCAACGCGAGCAGCAATGTCGCGATTCGATAAACCGCAAACACGATAGGCTACAATCCGACCTCTATCAAAGTCGGAAACGTGATGGTACGCATTTCTCCTCCTTACACGAGGCATCACAACAACGTTTCACCAGGCAACGTCGGTCAACTGCTGTTTGTGTATGAGAAATCGGTTGGAAACTTTCCTCATGTCAGCGCGATGTAGGTGTCGCCGCCGGCGCCAACCTTGTATGAATGCTATGAAAAGCTAATAATTTGCATATCACAGCATCTTCTTCCTGTCGGTTAAATTTCGCGTCTGTAGTACGTCATCTTCGTGGTGTAGCGATTTTAACGGCCAGTAGTGTACAAAATTGAATTCACTGATTGGCGGAGACTCTCACAAAAGACGTCACAGCTGTGCAACAACTTGCACGATCCACGTGAAGTGGCGGGACTGGCACAAAACGTAGACATTCTCTACACACTCCTAAAATACGGAATCCCCCATAACGGAAGACGGCCTTTTGGTAGTGAGAGATCGAAGGTAATACGCACGGCTAGTAACGGATCGTGCAGCCACGACTCGAACCTTGAGTCAACAGCTGGGAACGTCTGCAAGTTGGCAAGGGGAGGGACCTATATTTTTCGAAGATGACGTGTCATGGATTGGTCAGACGTATTTTAACGCGTAAGTAATGTTTCCAAATACGTAACAGATGCTTGTTTCTTGGCACAATATGATACGTACGGTTCATTAACTTCAGTTCGACATCACTAGAGCATGGCTACAAACCCGAAATCATTATTGCGTTAAATTAATGAATAATTAAGAGTCAAATAGCGGAAATTTATTTCAAAATATGAATCTATGTCTTCTAGGCCGATGATGATCCCCTTCAAAAAATAAATGGGAAACGCGTATCTTGAGAAAAAGTTTACTTTAGTCCGCTGTAATTCGATGGAACTAATGTCATAATACACTACTAGCCATTAAAATTGCTACACCACGAAGATGACGTGCTACAGATACGAAATTTAACCGACAGGAAGAAGATGCTGTGATATGAAAATGATTAGCATTTCAGAGGATTCACACAAGGTTGGCGCCGGTGGTGACACCTACAACGTGCTGACATGAGGAAAATTGCCAACCGATTTCTCATACACAAATAGCAGTTGACCTGCGTTGCCTGGTGAAACGTTGTTGTGATGCCTCGTGTAAGGAGGAGAAATGCGTACCATCACGTTTCCGACTTTGATAAAGGTCGGATTGTAGCCTACCGCGATTGCGGTTTATCGTATCGCGACATTGCCGCTCGCGTTGGTCGAGATCCAATGACTGTTAGCAGAATATGGAATCGGTAGGTTCAGGAGGGTAATACGGAACGCCGTGCTGGATCCCAACGGCCTCGTATCACTAGCAGTCGAGATGACAGGCATCTTATCCGCATGGCTGTAACGGATCGTGCAGCCACGTCTCGATACCTGAGTCAAGAGATGGGGACGTTTGCAAGACAACAACCATCTGCACGAACAGTTCGACGACGTTTGCAGCAGCATGGACTATCAGCTCGGAGGCCACGGCTGCGATTATCCTTGAAACTGCATCACAGACAGGAATGCCTGCGATGGCGTACTCAACGACGAACCTAGGTGCACGAATGGCAAAACGTCATTTTTTCGGACGAATCCAGGTTCTATTTACAGCAACATGATGGTCGCATCCGTGTTTGGCGACGTCGTGCTGAACGCACACTGAAAACGTGTGGTCAATGGGGGCCGAGCAACTGGCTCGTCACAATACGCCAGTCACTACTCTTAATGAACTATGGTATCGTGTTGAAGCTGCATGGGCAGCTGTATCTGTACACGCTATCCAAGCTCTGTTTGACTCAATGCCCAGGCGTATCAAGAACCGTTCTTACGGCCAGAGGTGGTTGTTCTGGGTACTGATTTCTCTAGATCTATACACGCAAATTGCGTGAAAATGTAATCACATGTTAGTTCTAGTATAATATATTTGTCCAATGAATACCCGTTTATCATCTGCATTTCTTCTTGGTGTACCAATTTTAATGGCCAGTAGTGTACGCTTTTCGACGATGACATGTCACACGTATTTTAACATGTAATTAATGTTTTCAAATACGGCCGCTTGTTTCTATGGCCTGCACACTATGATACGTACGCTTCATTAATTTCAGTTCGACATCACTAGAGAATGGCTACAAACCCGAAATCATTATTGCGTAAAATTAATTAATAATTACCAGTTAAACAGCGGAAATTTCTTTCAAAAAAGGAATCTGCATGTGTCAGGCCAATGGTGATGCTCTTCAAAAAATAAAGGGAAACGCGTATGTTACGAAAAAGTTCAGCTTAGTCTGTTGTAATTCGACTGACCTAATGTCATAATAATCGGCATAAAATCACACGCAAATGAGAACAATACAAGGGCGGATCCAGGATCTCGGTCAGGGGGGTAAAAATTTTTTGGTACCTGCCTTCCAAAAAATTAATTCCAAATAAACGCATTAATACTCTATATACGCACACATACACACACACACACACACACACACACACACACACACACACACACACATATATATATATATATATATATATATATATACTCTGCTTTTAGTTTAATTGTGTATGGCTATGTGTTAAATAACTTACTGCATTACCTTAAAAAATATTCTTCAAATACGACTCGTGCACTTGAAAAACTCCGTGTTTGTCTGCTAATGTAAAATAATCTATAAAAATGCTAATGTTAGTTTCCATTCTTAAATCTACGAAATTAGTTCACCAATTGCTTTCATATGACAGAATGTTGCCATCGAATTCGCGCATGTGTTTATACTCAGCAGTGACGATACGACTGCGAAAAGTTATAATAGGTTATTTGACTGTGTTCAGGAAATCATCTTATATTGTTAATTACGTCAGTATCTGTTTGAATCTGCTGACCGTAACATTTATATTCTTACTGTATGAGAGAATGGATTGTGAATGAATCCACAGACGTTATTTTCGTGTACATTATTACATTTGGCTAATTAATGTTTGTTCACATCCCGCATCAGAAGTGAGAAGAAAGGCAAAATGGGGGAGAAGCGTTCATCCAGATCGAAAACGTGCAATTGCAGAATAAAAGGGACTGTCGTAAGGTTCTCACCATTTGCAACTAATGAGAATGTTTTCAAGTATTCCTTCGATGTTCATCGCTTAATTATCAACACCATCTCTTTGCAAATTGCCACTAGAAACAAAATCTTACATACGCACTGCAGGGAAAGTGCTAAAAAAGGGACACAGATCGCTCATGCCTCAGCGAATATTATCATTTTATTCGTGAGTATAGTTGCTTCTTCTGTAGTTTATTCACCAAATGGGAGAGGCTTCAAGGTCTCTTTTTGAATTGTTACATCGAACTGCGTGCCATTATTTACATCTTCGACTTCAAGTAAAACATACTAGATAGGTCGACGTAATCAGCCCCTAAAGCAGTCGGAAAAAAAAAGATAGATCGGACACGCACCAGGGGGGGGGGGGGCAATTTCCCCTATTGTCTCGTCGCATACAGTTCTGTTCGTACGTCAGATAGCTTTGGCTGATAACTAGCGACAGGTGTTTTAAATGTCTCTTCCACCAGGGAGCAAAGTCGCTCCGTCAAGTTTCTTTCGTGTCGTTTGACTGTAGCAGTGTTTCTGTGCGAGTCATGGCGTTTTACTCCCCTCCACCCCCCCCCCCCACTCCGTCAACCCAATCCACCCCCTTCACCCCCCCTTTTTTTCCATCTCGAACTCGGCAGCAATATTCCTTACTCGGCTGAGCATCGGAAAATCGCGAATCAGCCGAGGGGAAAGCGAACGCGGGCGGGCTCGGGAGTTTGGTCTCCTAGGGTTTGCGAGAAACTCCCCCCTCCCCCCCCCCCTCCCCCCGCGCCGGTCGTTTTTTCCCGCTTTTCGTCGCGACTGAAAAGCGCAGTCCGTCCCTGTACAGGCGCGCGCGGCTCCTGAATGCGTATCTCGCCTCTGGCCGGCGCTTGAAAAGTTGCCAGAGGAGAGGGACGGCTCATTAGCGGGGGGCAGGGCGGGATAAAGCACCCCCTGCCGCGCACCGCCCCGCCGCTAATGAAGTGAGCAGAATGGCCGCCGTACGTCAGTGTCGGCGCGCTACCAAAGGAGAGGCAGCCTCAACTCCTGCCTCACTGGCTACAGTTCCTCGCCTTTCACTTCCCGCACTGCCTCGTTTCTCAAGAAAATCGCGTGGCTCTTTCGACAGCCGGCACTTCTGAACTCGCGCAGTCTATTTCAGGGTGATTCACTGCGCTACAACCAGTATCCCCCAGCTGCGATAAGTGCACAACTCTCTAGCAGTCTACATCCATACTCCGCAAGCCACCTGCCGGTGTGTGGCGGAGGGTACCTTATCGGTTCTCCTATTTCAGTCTCGTACTGTTCATGGAAAGAAAGATTGTCGGTATGCCTCTGTGTGGGCTCTAATCTCTCTGATTTTATCCTCATGGTCTCTTCGCGAGATATACGTAGGAGGGAGCAATATACTGCTCCTCTCCTCGGTCAAGCTATATTCTCGAAACTTCAACAAAAGCCCGTACCGAGCTACTGAGCGTCTCTCTTGCAGAGTCTTTCACTGGAGTTTACCTATCATCTCCATAACGCTTTCACGATTACTAAATGATCTTGTAACGAAGCGCGCTGCTCTCCGTTGGATCTTCTCTATCTCTTCTGTCAACCCTATCTGGTACGGATCCCACACTGCTGAGCAGTATTCAAGCAGTGGGCGAACAAGTGTACTGTAACCTACTTCCTTTGTTTTCGGATTGCATTTCCTTAGGATTCTTCCAATGAATCTCAGTCTGGCATCTGCTTTACCGACGATCAACTTTATATGATCATTCCATTTTAAATCACGCCTAATACCTACTCCCAGATAATTTATGAAATTACCTGCTTCCAGTTGCTGACCTGCTATATTGTAGCTAAATGATAAAGGATCTTTCGTTCTATGTATCCGCAGCACATTACACTTGTTTACATTGAGATTCAATTGCCATTCCCTGCAGCATTCGTCAATTCGCTGCAGATCCTCCTGCATTTCAGTAAAATTGTCCATTGTTACAACCTCTCGATACACCACAGCATCATCTGCAAAAATCCTCAGTGAACTTCCGATGTCATCCACCAGGTCATTTATGTATATTGTGAATAGCAACGGACCTACGACACTCCCCTGCGGCACACCTGAAATCACTCTTACTTCAGAAGACTTCTCTCCATTGAGAATGACATGTTGCATTCTGTTATCTAGGAACTCTTCAATCCAATCACACAATTGGTCTCATAGTCCATATGCTCTTACTTTGTCCATTAAACGACTGTGGGGAACTGTATCGAACGCCTTGCGGAAATCAAGAAACACGGCATCTACCTGGGAACCCGCGTCTATGGCCCTCTGAGTCTCGTGGACGAATAGCGCGAGCTGGGTTTCACACGATCGTCTTTTTCGAATCCCACGCTGATTCCTACGGAGTAGCTTTCTAGTCTCCAGAAAAGTCAATATACTCGAACATAATACGTGTTCCAAAATTCTACAACTGATAGACGTCAGAGATATAGGTCTATAGTTCTGCACATCTGTTCGATGTCCCTTCTTGTAAACGGGGATGACCTGTGCCCTTTTACGATCCCTTGGAACGCTACGCTCTTCTAGAGACCTACGGTACACCGCTGCAAGAAGTTCCTTCGCGTACTCAGTGTAAAATCGAACTGGTATCCCATCAGGTCCAGCGGCCTTTCCTCTTTTGAGCGATTTTGATTGTTTCTCTATCCCTCTGTCGTCTATTGCGATATCTACAATTTTGTCATCTATGCGACAATCTAGAGAAGGAACTACAGTGCAGTGTTCCTCTGTGAAACAGCTTTGGTAAATGACATTTAGTATTTCGGCCTTTAGTCTATCATCCTCTGTTTCAGTACCATTTTGGTCACAGAGTGTCTGGACATTTTGTTTTGAACCACCTACCGCTTTGACATAAGACCAAAATTTCTTAGGATATTTTTCCAAGTCAGTACATAGAACTTTACTTTCGAATTCACTGAACGCTTCTTACATAGCCCTCCTACACTACATTTCGCTTCGCTTAATTTTTGTTTGTCTTCCACATGGCTTGCCAGTTTAAGTCGAGGATCTGATAAATGAATTAAGAGCCATCTGAGAACAAAGACAGCAACGTCCTTGTCGCATTGGATACTCCGGTTCCCGTGAGATCACCGAAGTTAAGCGCTGTCGGGCGTGGACGGCACTTGGATGGGTGACCATTCATCCGCCAAGCGCTGTTGCCATTTTTCGGGGTGCACTCAGCCTCGTGATGCCAATTGAGGAGCTACTTGACCGAACAGTAGCGGCTCTGGTGAAAGAAAACCATCATAACGACCGGGAGAGAAATGTGCTGACTACATGCCCCTCCTATCCGATCCCCACTGATGACACGGCGGTCGGACGGCCCCGATGGACCGCTTGTGGCCTGAAGACAGAGTGCTTTACAACAAAGACTGAGAATTGTTGAAGGTACACCCAAAAATGGTTCAAATGGCTCTGAGCACTATGGGACTTAACATCTGAGGTCATCAGTACCGTAGACATAGAACTACTTAAACCTAACTTACGTATGGACATAACACACATGCATGACTGAGGCAGGATTCGAACCTGCGACTGAAGCAGCAGCGCGGTTCCGGACTGAAGCGACTAGAACCGCTCGGTCACAGCAGCCGGCGAAACTACACTCAATATACATCAAAAGTGTCAGAACACCAATTACTGGACAGTAACACGGCGTCTCGTAACATTTATCTCAAATAATGGGTACCCACTACACTGAAGAACCAAAGAATATCGTGCAGGGCCCCAGCAGCACGATGTAGCATGGACTCGACTAATGTCTGAAGTAGTGCTAGAGGGAATTGAGACCATGAATCTTGCAGGGCCATAAATGCTTAAGAGTACAAGGGGGAGGAGATCACTTCTGAAGAAGACGTTGCAAGGCATCCCATATATGCTCAATAATGTTGATGTCTGGAGAGTTTCGTGGTCAGCGGGAGTATTTAAATTCAGAAAAGGGTGTCGCTGGAGCCAGTCTCAGCAATTCTGGACGTGTGGGGTGTCGCATTGTCCTGGTGGAACTGCCTGCCTCCGTCGGAATGCACTATGGACATGAATGGTTGCAGGTGATCAGACAGGATGCTTACGTATGTGTCAAATATCAGAGCCGTATCTAGACGTATCATTCCAACTGCATAAGCTGCATACTGCAGAGCCACCACTAGCTTGGACAGTCCTCTGTTGACAAGCAGGATCCATGGATTCACGAGATTGTCTCCATACCAGTAGACGTCCATCAACTCGATACAACTTGAAAATAGACTCGTCCGACCCGGCGACATGTTTCCACTCATCAACAGTCCGATGTCGGTGTTGACGGTTCCAGATGAGTCGTAAAGATTTGTATCGTGCAGTCATCAAAGGTACATGAGTGGTTCAAATGCTTCAAATGGCTCTGAGGACTATGGGACTTAACTTCTGAGGTCATCAGTCCCCTAGAACTTAGAACTACTTAAACCTAACTAACCTAAGGACATCACACACATCCATGCCCGAGGCGTACATGAGTGGTCCTTCAGCTCCGAAAGCCCATATCGATGATATTTTGTTCAATGGTTCGCAAACTGACACTTGTTGATGGCCCAGTATTGCAATCTCCAGAAATTTGCGGAAGGGTGCACTTCTGCCACGTTGAACGATTCTCTTCAGTCGTGAATGGTCCCGTTCTTGCAAGAACTTTCTCCGGCCGCAGTGATGTCGGAGATTTGATGTTTTACCGGATTCCTGATATTCACGGTACACTTGTGAAATTGTCGTACAGGAAAATCCCCACTTCATCGCTACCTCGGAGATGCTGTGTCCCGTCGCTCGCGCGCCGACTATAACACCACGTTCAAAGTGACTTAAATCTTCATAACTTGCCATTGTAGCAGGAGTAACCGATCTAACAACTGCGCCAGACACTTGTTGTCTTACATAGGCGTTGCCGTAATCTGCCATCTCCTGCCTGTTTACATATCTCTGTATTTGAATACGCATGTGTATACAAGTTTCCTTGGTGCTTGTATAAAATATGCTCTGTATTTAGGCCTTCAGCCGCGTTTGTTTTAAAATTGTGAGTTTCAGCCGTAATGAGTAAATTCCTGTCTGTTAGGTTTCTCTTTAATTATCTTGAATTCTTAAAATGGCCTTCAGCCGTACTGTGTAAATGCTTATCTTAAGGTTTGTCTTTAATCATTTTGAATAATTGTTTGGGCCTTCAGCCGTCAAAATATTTCAAGTTTTCATAAGATGGTTTTCTGCTGTACTGTGTAAATGCTTGTCTTTAAAGGTGGCCTTATATTATGTTTAAATATTATTCGGCTTTCAGACGAGGAATTAATTTTAATTGTCCTTAACATGGGTTTTAGCCGAAATTTTTAAATGCTTACCTTTAAAGAATTTCCTTTGCTGGTCGGAAATATTATTTGGGCCTTTAACCGAGAAGGTATTTTAATTTTACTTAAGGAAGGCCTTCAGGCGTTTCTCTCAATCCTTGCCTTTTAAAAGGAATTATTTGAACCTTATTATTGAGAAGTTACTTGGGCCCTCAGCCGTGAATTGATCCTTGTTGTTTTACAGAGAAAACTGTGCACTGGTTTTCGAGGAATGAAGTTGTGTATTCTTGTGTAACTAACAGTAACTGATTTTGGCCACTTTCCACAACCTCATCCGCTCTGACCTGCGAAACCAGATTTCACTCACTGTCTTCATTCGCATTTTCACATTCTCTGTCCTCGTCTTTGTTTCGTTTCAGACCAGAGGTCAAAATTTCTGTGTCACTCATTTATTATATTGGAAGCAGGGTTCGTATGCTTCGATGTTCGGCTACTCATTCAAGTTTTCTTCATCGCCTTCAGAATCATTTAAACCCGTTGCTAGATTCATTATTTGTGCAGTTGTTATTTCTTCCTCACTGAAATCTAGATAATCACTTTCTTCTATTACGTGAAAGAATTTTCCTCGATGATCAAACTAGTGTATGTGACCTGACTTCCTGTTCAAAATGGTTCAAATGGCTCTGAGCACTATGGGACTTAACATCTGAGGTCATCAGTCCCCCAGAACTTAGAACTACTTAAACCTAACTAACGTAAGGACATCACACACATCCATGCCCGAGGCAGGATTCGAACCTGCGACCGTAGCGGGTACGCGGTTCCAGACTGAAGCGCCTAGAACCGCACGGCCACACCGGCCGGCTGACTTCCTGTGATGCATCAGAAAACCCGTGTTTGCCACCTAGAATCGTCAACTTCGTCCGAAACGCCACCAAATCACCCTCATCAACCAGCATTCTCAGTTGACCAGCCCTGTAGCGTTGTTTTCGCGATGCAACTACGCCCCGATCCATTGACTGTGTAATGGCGGTCACGTTAGGAGGTAAATATTTCGGTACGATGAGACCGTCATCAGATACTATAATCCTCTCATCGGGATCTGAAGGGGTGCTATCGGGCAAAAGAACGGCCTTCTGTGGTAACACTTCCTCTTCTAGAAAAGACCGAACTTGTGGTACAAAATGTGTGTAGCATCAGTTTCTGGAAACTTCTCTACCCTTCTGTGTTCCTTTTTGGTTGTACAGAGACCAGATGGCAGTTATAAGAGTCGAGGGACATCAAAGGGAAGCAGTGGTTGGGAAGGGAGTGAGACAGGGTTGTAGCCTCTCCCCGATGTTATTCGATCTGTATATTGAGCAAGCAGTGAAGGAAACAAAAGAAAAATTCGGAGTAGGAATTAAAATCCATGGAGAAGAAATAAAAACTTTGAGGTTCGCCGATGACATTGTAATTCTGTCAGAGACAGCAAAGGACTTGGAAGAGCAGTTGAAGTGAATGGACAGCGTCTCGAAAGGAGGATATAAGATGAACATCAACAAAAGCAAAACGAGGATAATGGAATGTAGTCGAATTAAGTCGGGTGATGCTGAGGGAATTCGATTAGGAAATGAGGCGCTTAAAGTAGTAAATGAGTATTTGTTATTTGGGGAGCAAAATAACTGATGATGGTCGAAGTAGAGAGGATATAAAATGTAGACCGCCAATGGCAAGGAGAGCATTTCTGAAGAAGAGATATTTGTTAACATCGAGCATAGATTTAAGTGTCAGGAAGTCGTTTGTGAAAGTATTTGTGTGGAGTATAGCCATGTATGGGAGTGAAACATGGACGATAAATAGTTTGGACAAGAAGAGAACAGAAGCTTTCGAAATGTGGTGCTACAGAAGAATGCTGGAGATTAGGTGGGTAGATCACATAACTAATGAGGAGGTATTGAATAGAGTTAGAGAGAAGAGAAATTTGTGGCACAACTTGAGAAGAAGGGATCGGTTGCTAGGGCATATTCTGAGGCATCACGAATTTAGTATTGGAGGGCAGCGTGGAGGGTAAAAATCGCAGAGGGAGATCAAGAGATGAATACACTAAACAGATTCAGAAGGATGTAGGTTGCAGTAGGTACTGGGAGATGAAGAACCTTGCACAGAATAGAGTAGCATGGAGAGCTGCATGAAACCAGTCTCAAGACTGAAGACCACAACAACAACAACAACAACAACAATGCGAAGGAAGTAGTTGGAATATCCTTGAATACTCGGGATTGTTTTTACTTTTACAATCAGTCGTAGATTCACTTTCTGGTTCGCATATGTGTTAGCGGTGCACAAAATTGTAATGCGTTCTTTAGACGAGTTGTATCCACCAGCACGAACTTCACTCTTAAAAGCAAGGGTTCTGGCCGGTGGACATTTTCAATATAGCTGACTTTCGTCTGCACTTTAAATTTGGCCTGGTGTGAAATTTTCTTCTTCCACAAATTTATGCTGAAACATTTGTAGTAGGAAGTTTGCGAATCCAGTGACGTTGTTCGAATCTGGTTACCTATCCAGATGAGGCACACAATGCGCCCTATAACTTCTTGAAAAAAAAAATTCCTGTTCCGTCACACACCGTGCTTGAAGGATGACACCCTTGGCAAGCTTATGAAAAGAGCAGCGTCTAATTAATCAAAATAAGTCGATATCTTTATGCTTTCTCCCGCAGATAGTCAAGAAATAGAATCGCATTTCCAGATAAAATGCTGTATTTACTGCGTATTATGTTCAATGGCCGGAACATTCTGCATTCCAATACAATAATCATCACTTTGTTTGGCAGCACTTTCCCCCATCTCAAGTCTTAGTAATTTTTTTTTTTTTTTTTTTTTTTTTTTTGTGAGATGTGTCTTAGCCACCGTTTGGGGGCAGTTCCAGAATGAATTTTGACTTTTCAGCGGAGTGGGAGTGTGCGCCGATATGAAACTTCATGTCAGATTAAAACTGTGTGCTCCACCGAGACTCGAAGTCGAGACCATTCCCTTTCGCGGGCAGGTGATCAACCAACTGAGCGATGCAAGCACGACTCACAAACCCTCCTCACAGCTTCACACCCGCCAGTACAGTTTTTACCTGCTAGGAAGTTTCATATCAACGCACACGCCTCTGGAGATGGAAAATCTATTCTGCAAACAATCCTCTGGGCAGAATGGGATTTTCACTGTGCAGCGAAGTGTGCGCTGGTATGAAACTTCCTGGCAGATTAAAACTGTGTACCGGACCGAGACTCGAACTCGGGACTTTTGCCTTTCGCGGGCAAGTGCTCTACCAACTGAGCTACCCAAGCACGACTCACGACACCTCCTCACAGCTTCAATTCTGCCAGTACCTCGCCAGGTTCGCAGAAGAGCTTCTGTGAAGTTTGGAAGGTAGAAGACGAGATACTGGCAGAATTGAGGCTATGAGGATGGGTCGTGAGTTGTGCTTGGGTAGCTCAGATGGTAAAGCACTTGCCCGCAAAAGGCGAAGGTCTCGATTTCGAGTCTCGGACCGGCACATACTTTTAATCTGCCAGGAAGCTTCAATCCCCAAGGCAATTTTCAAAATGGTTCAAATGGCTCTGAGCACTATGGGACTTAACATCTGAGGTCATCAGTCCCCTATACTTAGAACTACGTAAACCTAACTAACCTAAGGACATCACACACATCCAATGCCCAAGGCAGGATTCGAACCTGCGACTGTTGCAGCAGCGCGGTTCCGGACTGAAGCGCCTAGAACCGCTCGGCCACAATGTCCGGCAGGCAGTTTTAATTTTTGTCTTAATGTCAAACCGTTTCCTTCGTTTCTTCGTCATCTCTTCCACAAACTCTTTTTAACTTGCTCCTTTGACTCGTGCACACTGAATAATGTGAGAAAACTAAGTTTTATTTTTGATTTATGCGGCCCAGGACGGCTGCTAACAATGTAAGCGGTACTCTGTCGTCACACGGAAGTAGTTTAAACAATGAAAATAGCGCTTGTTGTCAAGCAGAGGGTTGTTTATTGCTGTTCACAAGAGAAAAATTCTGCACATCTTTCTTTATTTCCTTTCTTTTAGATTCTCGAATAATTCGCAAACCCGATAATCCACACACACACACACACACACACACACACACACACACACTGTATCAGGAAAATAATTCGTTTGTGGATGGGTGTTTACTGGAACGTTTCCGCTGCTACTGTTGTATACTTTCAACCTTGTCAGACTTCGCTATTAATCGTATACAACCTGTAGATGATGTTGGCTGTGGTAGGTAGATACAGATAAAAAGATGGAGACGAACGAAGGAGAACGTAATGAGGTGTGTGATGAAGTGGGGTCACCCCGTTGTGCTCACCATTCCCCAATTCTCTTTACCCCCTGCCTTCCTTTCTGTTACTATCCTGTTCCCCTTTCATCCCCCCACCCCTCTCTCTCCTTCATCTGATCGTCCCCCAGCCACAGACTGTCCCAGTTGGAGTTACGACTCGACATCAGAGTCCATTGGCTACTGCTGAAAGAGCACGGCTATCATTTAGCGAGCCTCCGACGCCCTCCCTTGCCACTCCCCCACCTCCCACGCCCCCTGACGGCCCGGGCGCACCTCTCCGAAGTAAACTTCGCCCGGCTCAGAACTTGCTGCCATCCGTAGCCTTCGCGAAAACTCCGAGGGAAAGGAACACGAAAAATGAACGTGCCGCCGTGCTTGCTACCAAAGAAATTCTCTTAGCGAGGCCGCTGCAGGGATTAAGGGAGAAAAATGTCGATCATACGGGCGCGGGCGGAGCGGCCGCCATTCCTCGGAGTGCCTCGGCTCTGCTCCTTGACTGCTCGCTCTCGTATCCGGCTGTCGCAGATGGTCGCCAGCAAAGAAACGAGACGTATCGCCGCGATATGCAGGCTCCTTCGCTCCCCGAGGAAAAGCGCAGCCCACCAGCGCTGGAGGAAATAATGGCGACCCTGCCAGGATAAATTACAGCCAGCCATTTTCCTTCTCTCCTCTGCGACACACATTTATGTCTGTGTTCCGGCAGCGACTATGCTGTGTGCATATGTGGCTGGTTTGAATTATTATTACAAGTATCATTTAATAATTCAACATCAAATGTACAAACATAGACAGGGTGAAAGTACATGACAACAGAAGCAAAAATTTTTTAGGGCCAGTGAGTGAACCATTTGTGAGACAACTGCGAAAGTATGATGATAATTACTGCTGCTGAGGTCAGTATGAAAAACTGTCCTACTTATTACAAATCTAAAAATGTCTGGTGGATCAAAAGTGTGTACTCGACTGGAACTCAAACCTGGACTTTTTGCTTTTTGTGGGCAAATGCTCTACCTACTGTATTTTTTTGGGTTCCTTCCTCCCCTTCAACCCATCCATACACACGACAAATTTGCATCTTTAGCTTGGCTTCAATGCCGTTTGTTATCAGGTTTATTCAGTTTACATTGGCATAATGATTTATAATTTTTTTCCTTGGTTCTTTCCCCCTGAGAGATAACCTTTCCTGCAGTGGAACCACCGGCCACTGTGACCGAGTGGTTCTATGCACTTCAGTCCAGAACCGCATTGCTGCTACGGTCATAGGTTCGAATCCTGCCTAGGGCATGGATGTGTGTGATGTCCTTAGGTTACTTACGTTTAAGTAGTTCTAAGTTCTAGGGGACTGATGACCTCAGAAGTTAAGTCGCATAGTGCTCAGAGCCATTTGAACCATTTGCAGTGGAAACGACACAGCACAGCTTATGGCGGCTTGAATTTTGTCTTCTAGAAGTTTTGGTTTCCATTTTATGCATCGAGCTTTCCCTAATTTGTCCCAAATGTCGGTCTTTTTATCTCTGTTTACTTCTCCGGTTCGAGTTGTCATATCACTGATGCTCGCTTTCATCCTCGTTGCACCATATGGCAATGAAAGTATGTCGTAGGCCACAGCACCTCTGCACTATTATAGAGGAAGGTTGTGGGCACCTTTGAGTCGTATTTCAAACTTCTGCATCGCAAAGGGAGGCAATTATGGGGTTTTGTAGATGAGACCCTTCAACTGTGTTGCACAGTGAAGATCTTATTCAGGCTGTATAAAATTACAATAGAATCCTATATGGTATGACTCTGACTCAGGCATCATTAGATTCAAACCACAAAAGGTCGCTTCAGAGAAGTGTGATAGGACCACTGGTGTTCTCTATATACACAAATGATTTGGCAGACAGCATGAGCAGCAGTCTGTGATTGTTTGCTGATGGCACTGTGATGTACACTGAGGTGCCATAGTTGAGTGACTGTTGGAGGATACCAGATGATTTAGACAAAAGTTCTAGTTGGTATGATGAATGGAAGCTATGTGAAATTAATGTGGAAAAATGTAAGTTAATGTGGATGAGTGGGGAAAAAGAAACCCGTAATGTTTGCATACAGCGTTAGTAGTGTCTTGCTGGACGCATGCACGTCGTTTAAATACCGTGGGCATAACGTTGCGAAGCGATATGAAATGGAAAGAGCATGTGAGGATTGTGGAAGGGAAGGTGAATGGTTGACTTTATTGGAAAATTTTTGGGATCTCGATTAATCTGTAAAGGAGACCGCATATAGCACACTAATACCACCTTTTCTTGAATACTGCTCGAGTGTCTGGGATCCATACCCTGTCAGATTAAAGGAAGACATCGAAGCAATTCAGAGGCAGGCTGCTAGACTTGTTAACCTGTAGGTTGGAACAACACACAAGTGTTACGGAATGCTTGAGGAATTCAAATGGAAATCCCTGAAGGAAAGACGACATGCTTTTCGAGGAACACTATTGAGAAAATTTAGAGAAGCAGCATTTGAAGCTGACTGCAGAACTGTTCTACGGCGTCAAACATACATTTCGCGTCGGCACCACGAGGGTAAGGTACGAGAAATTACGACTCACACGGAGGAACACAGACATTCGGTTTTCCCTCGCTCTCTTTGCGAGTCGAACAGGATAGGAAATGACTAGTAGTGGTATGTGGTACCCTCTGCCACACACGGTATAGTCGATTGCGCAGTATCTGTGTGGATGCAGATGTAAACAGTGACTGAGCACGGTATTTTTATAAAACTTCCTGGCATATTAAAACTGTGTGCCCGACCGAGACACGAACTCGGGACCTTTGCCTTTCTCGGGCAAGTGCTCTACCACCTGAGCTACCGAAGCACGACTCACGCCCCGTCCTCACAGCTTTACTTCTGCCAGTATCTCGTCTCCTACTTTCCAAACTTTACAGACGCTCTCCTGCGAACCTTGTTTTACTTTCTGTAAAGTTTGGAAGGTAGGAAACGAGATACTGGCAGAAGTAAAGCTGTGAGGACGGGTCGTGCTTCGGTAGCTCAGATGGTAGAGCACTTGCCCGCGAAGGCAAAGGTCCCGAGTTTGAGTCTCGGTAGGGCACACAGTTTTAATCTGCCAGGAAGTTTCATATCAGCGCACACTCCGCTGCAGAGTGAAAATCTCATACTGGTATTTTTATAATTCTATCTTTTATTTTCACATTTCTTTTTCTCGACTCCGTGGTGTGATACTAGAGGATAGGGAAATAAAACTTGCCCAGAAAGATACACAAACGGAAAAAACTGTTTACTCACTTTACTTTACATGTGGCAAGGGCCTTATCGAGCATACGCCTGCGCTATGAGCCTCTTCCACTTTTGCCTGTCCAAGACGCTGTTTGTCCACTTGCTGTTGCTGTTCATCCTAGTTGTATCCTCCCGAATGTTATCCCGCCATCTGATTCTGGGTCTCCCTCTTCCTCTCGTTCCATCTATTGTTCTGCTGAATGCCATTCTAGGTAGTCTATTCTCTGTCATTCTTGCTATATGGCCTGACCAATTCAACCTTCACCTCTTGAGCATTTCGACGATGTTACGGTGTTTGTACAGCCCTCTTAATTCTTTATTTCTTGTTATTCTGCATTCCATGTTATTTTCGTCGTATACAGGTCCAAAAATTTTTCTTAGACTTTTCTTTCGAATATTAATAGTTTTTCTTCATCTTTCTTTCTAAGTATTAATGTTTCACATCCATATAATATCACAGGTATAATGGTCTATTGATATAAGTTACTGCTAAGTGATCTCTTTCTTAGAATTTTGATGAAAGCAAAAAGTGTCTTGTTTGCTGATGATAAACGGGCATCTATTGTTATTACTAAAAAGACTTCCTAGGTACCTGAAGTGGTCAAGAGTCTTGAAATTGAATCCATCTACAGTCAGAGCTGCATCTTTTCTGGTTTTCTTACTTATGGGCAGATATTCTGTCTTTTCTTCATTAACATTTAATCCTGTTTTCTCAGTAATTTTGTAGTAATTTTCCATCATTCTGATTAATTCTCTTTTGGAACTTCTTATTAGTGCTACATCATCTGCATAGGCAAGTCTTGTAATGTTCACATCCTGTAGGTGGATCCCTTGTGGACTGGTTTTAGAAAATTCTCTATCGATCATCTCTAGGACAAGGTTAAATAAAATAGGTGAAATGGCATCCCCTTGCCTCAACACCAAAAAATTATTAATTTTGAGGAATGAACTTTCCGGAATTCATTTAAATGATTAAGGTCGCAAGAGCACAGGTTAATGTAAGTGCGAGATAAGCCATGGCCACGCGGGATTAGCCAAGCGATCGTGGACTGTGCGGCTGGTCCCGGCGGAGGTTCGAGTCCTCCCTCGGGCATGGGTGTGTGTGTGTTTGTCCTTAGGATAACTTAGGTTAAGTAGTGTGTAAGCTTAGGGACTGATGACTTTAGCAATTAAGTCCCATAAGATTTCACACACATTTTAACATTTGATAAGACATGGCTAACGTGAAATGCTGGTACATTAATAACTGATGTAACTGCCAGTACGTTGAACGCAAGCATGCAAACGTAAATGCATCGTACAGGTGCTGGATGTGAAGATTGTGGGATTGAGTTCCACGCCTGTTGCATTTAGTCGGTCTGTACAGGGATGGTTAATGCTGCTGGTGGATGACACTGAGTTATCGTCCAATGATGTCCCATGTGTGCTCGATTGGAGACAGATCTGGTGATCGAGCAGGCCAAGGCGACATGTCGACACTCTGTAGAACAAGTTGGGTTACAACAATGATGTGTGAGTGAGCGTTATCCTGTTGGAAAACACCCTCTGGAATGCTGTTCGTGAATGGCAGCTCAACAGGCCAAATCAACAAATTGACGTGCAAATTTGCAGTCAGGGTGCGTGGGATAGCCACGAGAGTGCCCCCGCGTTCATACGAAATCGCAACGCAGACGATAACTGCAGGTTTAGGTTCAGTGTGTCTAGCAAAAATGGTCCAAATGGCTCTGAACACTATGGGATTAACATCAGAGGTCATGAGGCCCCTAGAACTACTTATATCCTAAGCTTAGGACATCACACGCACTCGAGGCAGGATTCCAACTTGTGACCGTAGCCATCGCGCGATTCCAGACTGAAGCGCCTAGAACCGCTCGGTCACACTGGATGGCTGTTTCTAGCATGCAGACAGTTTGATTGCTGACAGGTTGGTTGTTGATCGCCTTCTAACCAACACACAACCATCACTGGCATCGAGGCATTACCAGCTTTCCTCAGAAAAAACACCCTGCCAAAGAGCTCTCGATTAATGCCAGTGAAGTCGCAGATGGCGGTAGTTTGGAGTCGGTGGAATACACGCTACAGGACGGCTGGCTCGGAGGAGTCCTTGAAATAACAGTGGTGCCAACTGTTGCAGAAGCTACTGCTGCAGGTGCAGTACGAAGCGCCAGTCACACACCGAACACGATGATCTTCCCTCTCGGTAGTGCCACGTGGCGGACCGGAGCCCGGTCTTCTTGCGACCATAAATTCCCTTCACCACCATTACGGGCAATCACGTACAGTGGCTGCGTTCCTGCCAGTCTTTCTGTAATGTCGTAGAGGGAACACCCAGCTTCTCATAGCCCTATTACACGATCTCGTTCAAATTCAGTGATAAAAGCGTCATTGTCGCCTTAAGGCATTCTAGACTGACATCAAAACGCTACGTCCAATCTCAAAGGCAATTAACGCTAACATCCGTTACGTTAAAGAGTGTATTTAAAGCCAGTCTTATTTGCAGCCTCTTATGCGATTTACGTGGAATTTGAACAGACATCATCTTTCAGATGTAGAAACACGCCTACTTCGTTTATGTCGCACACCTCCTTCCTCATATACCGACATTTTTCCATTATTGTCTGTAATCTACTTTAAGATAGGCAACCCTACTTACTCCTTCTGCACCAGAGGTTTATGATACAGTACCGGACATTAAAATTGCTATACCTCGAAGATGACGTGCTACAGACGCGATATTTAACCGACAGAAAGAAGACGCTGTGATATGCAAATGATTGGCTGTTCTGAGCATTCACACAAGGTTGGCGCCGGTGGCGACACCTACAACGTGCTGACATGAGGAAAGTTTCCAACCGATTTCACATATACAAACAGCAGTTGACCGGCGTTGCCTGGTGAAACGTTGTTGTGATGCCTCTTGTAAGGAGGAGAAATGCGTACCATCACGTTTCCGACTTTGATAAAGGTCGGATTGTAGCCTATCGTGATTGCGGTTTATCGTATCACGACGTTGCTGCTCGCGTTGGTCGAGATCCAATGACTGTTAGCAGAATATCGAATCGGTGGGTTCAGGAGGGTAACACGGAACACCGTGCTCGATCCCAACGGTCTCGTATCACAAACAGTCGTGATAACAGGCATCTTATCCGCATGGCTGTAACAGATCGTGCAGCACGTCTCGATCCCTCAGTCAACAGATGGGGACGTTTGCAAGGCAACGACCATCTGCACGAACAGTTCGACGCCGTTTGCAGCAGCATCAGCTAGAAGACCGTGGCTGCGGCTACCCTTGACGCTGCATCACAGGCAGGAGCGCATGCGATGGTGTACTCGACGACGAACCTGGGTGCACGAATGGCAAAACGTCATTTTTTCGGATCAATCCAGGTTCTGTTTACAGCGTCATGATGGTCGCATCCGTGTTTGGCGACATCGCGGTGAACGCAAATTCGAAGCGTGTATTCGTCATTGCCATACTGGAGTATGACCCAGCGTGATGATATGGGGTGCCATCGGTTACACGTCTCGGTCACCTCTTGTTCGCATTGATGCCACTTTGAACAGTGCACGTTACATTTCAGATGTGTTACGACCCGTGGCTCTACCCCTCATTCGATCCCTGTGAAACCCTACATTTCAGCAGGATAATGGACGACCGCATGTTGCAGGTCCTGTACGGGCCCTCTGGATACAGAAAACGTTCGACTGCTGCCCTGGCCAGCACATTCTTCAGATGTCTCACCAACTGAAAACGTCTGGTCAATAGTGGCCGAGCAACTGACTCGTGACGATACGCCAGTCACTACTCTTGATGAACTGTGGTATCGTGTTGAAGCAACATGGGCAGCTGTACCTGTACACGCCATCCAAGCTCTGTTTGACTCAATGCCCAGGCATATCAAGCCCTTTATTACGGCCTGAGGCAGTCGTTCTGGGTACTGGTTTCTTAGGATCTATGCACCCAAATTGCGTGAAAATGTAATCACATGTCAGGTTTAGTATAATATATTTGTCGAATAAATACCCGTTTATCATCTGCATTTCTTCTTGGTGTAGCAATTTTAATGACCAGTAGTGTATAAGTTGGGTTGCCTATTTTCCGGCGCATGAAATACAGGGTGTTTCAAAAATGACCGGTATATTTGAAACGGCAATAAAAACTAAACGAGCAGCGATAGAAATACACCGTTTGTTGCAATATGCTTGGGACAACAGTACATTTTCAGGCGGACAAACTTTCGAAATTACAGTAGTTATAATTTTCAACAACAGATGGCGCTGCAAGTGATGTGAAAGATATAGAAGACAACGCAGTCTGTGGGTGCGCCATTCTGTACGTCGTCTTTCTGCTGTAAGCGTGTGCTGTTCACAACGTGCAAGTGTGCTGTAGACAACATGGTTTATTCCTTAGAACAGAGGATTTCTCTGGTGTTGGAATTCCACCGCCTAGAACACAGTGTTGTTGCAACAAGACGAAGTTTTCAACGGAGGTTTAATGTAACCAAAGGACCGAAAAGCGATACAATAAAGGATCTGTTTGAAAAATTTCAACAGGCTGGGAACGTGACGGATGAACGTGCTGGAAAGGTAGGGCGACCGCGTACGGCAACCACAGAGGGCAACGCGCAGCTAGTGCAGCAGGTGATCCGACAGCGGCCTCGGGTTTCCGTTCGCCATGTTGCAGCTGTGGTCCAAATGATGCCAACGTCCACGTATCGCCTCATGCGCCAGAGTTTACACCTCTATCCATACAAAATTCAAACGCGGCAACCCCTCAGCGCCGCTACCATTGCTGCACGAGAGACATTCGCTAACGATATAGTGCACAGGATTGATGACGGCCATATCCATGTGTGCAGCATTTCTTTTACTGACGAAGCTTATTTTTACCTGGACGGCTTCGTCAATAAACAGAACTGGCGCATATGGGGAACCGAAAAGCCCCATGTTGCAGTCCCATCGTCCCTGCATCCTCAAAAAGTACTGGTCTGGGCCGCCATTTCTTCCAAAGGAATCATTGGCCCATTTTTCAGATCCGAAACGATTACTGCATCACGCTATCTGGACATTCTTCGTGAATTTGTGGCGGTACAAACTGCCTTAGACGACACTGCGAACACCTCGTGGTTTATGCAAGATGGTGCCCGGCCACATCGCACGGCCGACGTCTTTAATTTCCTGAATGAATATTTCGATGATCGTGTGATTGCTTTGGGCTATCCGAAACATACAGGAGGCGGCGTGGATTGGCCTCCCTATTCGCCAGACATGAACCCCTGTGACTTCTTTCTGTGGGGACACTTGAAAGACCAGGTGTACCGCCAGAATCCAGAAACAATTGAACAGCTGAAGCAGTACATCTCATCTGCATGTGAAGCCATTCCGCCAGACACGTTGTCAAAGGTTTCGGGTAATTTCATTCAGAGACTACGCCATATTATTGCTACGCATGGTGGATATGTGGAAAATATCGTACTATAGAGTTTCCCAGACCGCAGCGCCATCTGTTGTTGAAAATTGTAACTACTGTAATTTCGAAAGTTTGTCTGCCTGAAAATGTACTGTTGTCCCAAGCATATTGCAACAAACGGTGTATTTCTATCGCTGCTCGTTTAGTTTTTATTGCCGTTTCAAATATGCCGGTCATTTTTGAAACACCCTGTATTTTCTGGGCAACTTTTAATTGCCCACCCGATATTACACTGTCATAATAATTTTATGTTGCCTGACGATGAGAATCTCTGCTGAAACCATTGCGAATAAAAGTGCTTTCTACCGCGAGCTTGGCGCTATGTGTAATGAAACATTCCAGAACATTCAGGACCCTAGAACATTCTCGAATATTTTGGAAAATTCTAGAACATTGTCAAACATGGTGAAACATTCTCGAAAGTTCTGGAAGATTCTACAACCTTTTGGAACTTTCTAGAACATCTCGCGCCTTGTGACTAACATTCTCGAACATTCGCTTCTCATCAGAAGTCCGCGGTGCGATGCCCTCTTTTGACACCCATATCATTGGGCTAAATCCCTGCGTATCCAAATCGAAATCTTCTTTATGGGTGGGGGACGGAGGGATGCCGTACCACCAAACCCCCACGCGAATTCAATGGTGGGTTGCGGAGTTATTGTGACATGCATGGAAAAAACCACGCTTACATTTATTGTACGTACGAAGGCTATTCGGAAAGTAAGTTCCGATCGGTCGCGAAATGGAAACCATTCAGAAAATCAAAAATGTTTTATCTGCAATAAGTAGCTAACCTTACAGCTATTTCTGTACAAAGTCACCGGTCCTACTAAGACATTTGTCGGAGCTTTGTACCAATTTTCCAATACCATAGTCACAGAACGCAGCCGCCTGTTCTTTCCCCAATTCTCTGCGCTGATTTCCAGCTCGGTATCTTTGCCAAAACGTTGTCTTCATAGCCAGCGGTTCAGATGAGCAGAGATGAAACTCAGCGGGAGACAATTACTGGCTGTATTGCGGGTGATCAAACACTAGGATCTTCACTACCAGTGCGGAGTTCGGCCGAGAATTGTCAAGAAGAAGGAACCATATGGCAGTTGCGTTATGTGGACTGTACGACATCGGGCGAAATCTCTCATCAGGCCGTCATACTTGGCAGCAGATACTATTTTCTAGACACATATATATATACTACTGGCCATTAAAATTGCTACATCAAGAAGAAATGCAGATGATAAACGGGTATTCATTCGACAAATATATTATACTAGAACTGACATGTGATTACATTTTCACGCAATTTGGGTGCACAGATCCTGAGAAATCGGTACCCAGAACGACCACCTCTGGCCTAATAAAGGCCTTGATACGCCTGGGCATTGAGTCAAACAGAGCTTGGATGGCGTGTACAGGTACAGCTGCCAATGTTGCTTCAAGACGATACCATAGTTCATCAAGAGTAGTGACTGGCGTATTGTGATGAGCCAGTTGCTCGGCCACCATTGACCAGACGTCTTCAGTAGGTGAGAGATCTGGAGAATGTGTTGGCCAGGGCAGCAGTCGAACATTTTCTGTATCCAGGAAGGCCCGTACAGGACCTGCAACGTGCGGTCGTGCATTATCCTGCTGAAATGTAGGGGTTCGCAGGGATCCAATGAATGGTAGAGCCACGGGTCGTAACACATCTGAAATGTAACGTCCGCTGATCAAAGTGCCGTCAATGCGAACAAGAGGTGACCGAGACGTGTAACCAATGGCACCCCATACCATCACGCCAGGACATACGCCAGTACGGCGATGACGAATACACGCTTCCAATGTGCGTTCACCGCGATGTCGCCACACACCGATGCGACCATCATGATGCTGTAAACACAACCTGGATTCATCCGAAAAAATGACGTTTTGCATTTCGTGCACCCAGGTTCGTCGTCGAGTACACCATTGCAGGCGCTCCTTTCTGTGATGCAAAGTCAAGGGTAACCGCAGCCATGGTCTCTGAGCTGATAGTCCATGCTGCTGCAAACGTCGTCGAACTGTTCGTGCAGATGGTTGTCGTCTTGCAAACGTCGCCATCTGTGGTCTCAGGGATCGAGACGTGGCTGCACGATCCGTTACAGCCAGGCGGATAAGATGCCTGTAATCTGGACTGCTAGTCAAGCGAGGCCGTTGGGATCCAGCACGGCGTTCCGTATTACCCCCCTGAACCCACCGATTCAATATTCTGCTAACAGTCATTGGATCTCGACCAACGCGAGCAGGAATGTCGCGATACGATAAACAGCAACCGCGACAGGCTACAATCCGACCTTTATCAAAGTCGGAAACGGGATGGTACGCATTTCTGCTCCTTACACGGGGCATCACAACAAGGTTTCACCAGGCAACGCAGGTCAACTGCTGTTTGTGTATGAGAAATCGGTTGGAAACTTTCCTCATGTCAGCACGTTGTAGGTGTCGCCACCGGCGCCAACCTTGTGTGTATGCTCTGAAAAGTTAATCATTTGCATACCACAGCATCTGTCGGTTAAATTTCGCGTCTGTAGCACGTCATTTCGTGGTGTAGCAATTTTAATGGCCAGTAGTGCATCTCTGTATCTGAATCCGCATGCCTACACCAGTTTCTTTGGCGCTTCAGTGTGGATACAGCAGTGCGACACAGACGAGGAGTTGGATAACTGCGCGTTTTAGAATTCCTGTAAGCAGTAACGACGTTGAAAGCTCATCTCAGCTGTGACAGGGCAGACTGCTCGCGATCGTAGGGCGCCGGGAACCCATTACAGTCTCCGTTTGACGTGCGGCGGAAACTCGACGAGAGAGTTCTGGGAAACAGGTTGCGCGACAAAGGAGCGGATAGTTCATTAACTCGCGCTGAATAGGGCTAGGGCCGTAGCGCTTTGCGGTGCGTGCAGTCTATCGTCTATCCACTCAGGCTGGCTGGCCGCGGCTATTTGAGGTAAATGCCTGCCCACCCCACGCTGCTATTAACGGCACTGTCGCATGAAACCCGAAACGTGTTTGCAGTTCTGCCAGGGCGGTTTCTGCAGTGCGGCCCGGGGCTACACAACGGGGCTCTGCTCCGTATTGCGGAAACTCCAGACTGTTTGTTGAGGAGTCGTGTTGTGTTTAGCGGCCGTTGATGCTGCTGTGTGGGACTCTACGTTTGCCATACGAGTGTTTCGACGGGGTTTGTGAAACCAAATTTTTCCCGTCTACTTTCTTTGACAGGTATTTCGCAGTTTTCTTACGGCATCACTTATGTTTGTACATGGCTATGGCGTTAGTGGTAGCGACATCGGGCGATTCTGGCGAGCCGGCCGGAGTGGCCGAGCGGTTCCCTGCGCTGCAGTCTGGAACCGCGTGACCGCTACGGCAGCAGGTTCGAATCCTGCCTCGGGCATGGATGTGTGTGATGTCCTTAGGTTAGTTAGGTTTAAGTAGTTCTAAGTTCTAGGGGACTGATGACCGTAGAAGTTAAGTCCCATAGTGCTCAGAGCCATTTGAACCATTTGTTAAGTCCCATAGTGCTCAGAGCCATTTGAATCAAATAATTCCAATCCCAAAGAAAGCAGGGGTTGACAGATGTGAAAATTACCAAACTATCAGTTTAATAAGTCACAGCTGCAAAATATTAACGCGAATTCTTTACAGACGAATGGAAAAACTGGTAGAAGCCGACCTCGGGGAAGATCAGTTTGGATTCCGTAGAAATGTTGGAACACGTGATGCAATACTGACCATAAGAATTATCATAGAAAATAGATTAAGGAAAGGCAAACCTACGTTTCTAGCATTTGTAGACTTAAAGAAGCTTTTGACAATGTTGACTGGAATACTCTCTTTCAAATTCTCAAGATGGCAGGGGTAAAATACAGGGAGTGAAAGGCTATTTACAATTTGTACAGAAACCAGATGGCAGTTATAAGAGTCGAGGGGCATGAAAGGGAAGCAGTGGTTGGGAAGGGAGTGAGACAGGGTTGTAGCCTATCCCCGATGTTATTCAATCGGTGTATTGAGCAAGTAGTAAAGGAAACAAAAGAAAAATTCGGAGTAGGTATTAAAATCCATGGAGAAGAAATAAAAACTTTGAGGTTTACCGATGACATTGTAATTCTGTCAGAGACAGCAAAGCACTTGGAAGAGCAGTTGAATGGAATGGACAGTGTCTTGAAAGGAGAATATAAGATGAACGTCAACTAAAGCAAGTCGAGGATAATGGAACGCAGTCGAATTACGTCGGGTGATGCTAAGGGAATTAGATTAGGAAATGAGACACTTAAAGTAGTAAAGGAGTTTTGCTATTTGGGGAGCAAAATAACTGATGATGGTCGAAATAGAGAGGATATAAAACGTAGACTGGCAATGGCAAGGAAAGCGTTTCTGAAGAAGAGAAATTTGTTAACATCGAGTATAGATTTAAGTGTCAGGAAGTCGATTCTGAAAGTATTTGTATGGAGTGTAGCCATGTATGGAAGTGAAACATGGACGATAAATAGTTTAGACAAGAAGAGAATAGAAGCTTTCGAAATGTGGTGCTACAGAAGAATGCTTAACAGTAGATGGGTAGATCACATAACTAATGAGGAGGTATTGAATAGAATTGGGGAGAAGAGGAGTTTGTGGCACAACTTGACTAGAAGAAGGGGTCGGTTGGTAGGACATGTTCTGAGGCATCAAGGGATCACAAATTCAGCACTGGAGGGCAGTGTGGAGGGTAAAAATCGTAGAGGGAGACCAAGAGATGAATACACTAAGCAGATTCAGAAGGATGTAGGCTGCAGTAGGTACTGGGAGATGAAGAAGCTTGCACAGGATAGAGTAGCATGGAGAGCTGCATCAAACCAGTCTCAGGACTGAGGACCACAACAACAACAAAAATTGACTGTGAATTTAAACTGGTAAATTTTGGAGGTGAGCAGTGCTGCTTCATGGCCCTGAAAGATCATACTGAATAAATTGAAAATTCTTACCTCAATAAGGTCGCCGGATAACGCGTATATATCTGCTCATATAAGAATTTCTTTTTTTGGCACAGCCCACTGCAATGCTGGTCGCTAGATTTGTCATGTATAAAAACAACAACTGATTTTTTCTTTACAATAATAGGGATGACCATGGATTAGAGAAATTAGTAAATTCTTTAAATTCAGATGAATGATTGTCAAAAGTTAATTTTTTATAAGAAAGATTATTATTAAGATATTTTTTAAAACATTTTGCATGAGACCTGATATAACAATAGTACATATGCGCGTGGCTGCTTTTGCCTTATACTACATCGCTCAGGCACCGCCATCGCTGCCCACGAGCGGTCTCGCGAACTCCATACACCAGACTGCTAGCATCTACTTACTCCTGCTGCCACACAGTTCCTACTGCTGACAACACTGCTCTCTGGTCTGAGATTCTCTTATAGCTTACATATCGCAGGCAGCGCGTGAGCACATCGAAATTATATCTGCTCGAGTGCGCTTGTAATAAATTCCTTAGTCGTGGACCTCTTACAGTTGCTTCATAACTCTTGAGGGTATTTTTGTTCTGTCATTGCAACTACAAAATTGCGTCATTTTTTTTTTTTTTTTTCGCCAGACGCGTTTCGCTTTATAGAGGTAAGGCGTAATCAGTGGTTGTGATTTTCGGTTGATTTCTCGCTAACTTCGAGAAATGTCGTCTGCTAGCTCATCGTTGTGGTTCTGCGTTGGACACTGATAATACGGGTCCAATTTTTAGTTTCTCTGCAACACTATGCATTTCTTATGTTTTCATGGGGAAATAAATACAGTGGAAGAAGAATGGGTGAGAGATGAAATAGTGAAGGTAGCATAGGATCAAGTAGGTAAAAAGAGGAAGGCTAATACAAATCCGTGGGTAACAGAAGAGACACTGAAATTAATTGATGAAAAGAAAAATACAAAAATGCAGTAAATAAAGCAGCCAAAAAGGAATACAAACGTCTCAAAAATGAGATCGACAGGAAGAGCAAAATGGCTAAGCAGGGATGGGTAGAGGACAAATGTAAGGATGTAGAGGCTTATCTCACTAGGGGTAAGATAGACACTGCCTACAGGAAAATTAAAGAGACCTTTGGAGAAAAGAGAAACACTTGCATGAATATCAAGAGCTGATATGGAAACCCAGTTCTAAGCAAACAAGGGAAAGCAGAAAGGTGGAAGGACTATACAGAGGGTCTATACAAGGCCGATGTTCTTGGGGACAATATTATGGAAATGGAAGGGGATGTAGATGAAGATGAGACATGAGATTTGATACTGCATGAAGAGTTTGACAGAGCACTGAAAGACCTAAGTCGAAACAAGGCCCTGGGAGTAGTCAGCATTCCATTAGAACTACTGATAGCCTTGGGAGAGCCAGGCCTAACAAAACTCTACCATCTGGTGAGCAAGATGTATGAGACAGACGAAACACCCTCAGACTTCAAGAAGAATATAATAATTCCAAGCCGGCCAGTGTGGCCTAGCGGTTCTAGGCGCTTCAGTCTGTAACCGCGCGGCCGCTACGGTCGCAGGTTCGCATCCTGCCTCGGGCATGGATGTGTGTGATGTCCTTAGGTTAGGTAGGTTTAAGTAATTCTAAGTTCTAGGGGACTGATGACCTCAGATGTTAAGCCCCATAGTGCTCAGAGCCATTTGAACCAAATAACTCCAATCCCAAGGAAAGCAGGGGTTGACAGATGTGAAAATTACCAAACTATCAGTTTAATAAGTCACAGCTGCAAAATACTAACACGAATTCTTTACAGACGAATGGAAAAAAGTGGTAGAAGCCGACCTCGGGGAACATCAGTTTGGATTCCGTAGAAATGTTTGAACTCAGGAGGCAATATTGCCTCTACGACTTATCTTAGAAAATAGATTAAGGAAAGGCAAACTTACGTTTCTAGCATTTGTAGACTTAGAGGAAGCTTTTGACAATGTTGACTGGAATACTCTCTTTCAAATTCTGAAGGTGGCAGGGGTAAAATACAGGGAGCGAAAGGCTATTTACAATTTGTACAGAAACAGAAGCCAGTTATAAGAGTCAAAGGAAAGCAGTGGTTGGGAAGGGAGTGAGTCATGGTTGTAGCCTAGCCTGTATATTGCGCAATCAGTGAAGGAAACTAAAGAAAAATTCGGAGTAGGAATTAAAATCCATCATCAGGAAATAAAAACATTGAGGTTCGCCGATGATACTGTAATTCTGTCAGAGCAAAGGACCTGGAAGAGCAGCTGAACGGAGTGGACAGTGTCTTGAAAGGAGGATAGTAGATGAACATCAACGAAAGCAAAACGAGGGTAATGGAATGTAGTCGAATTAAGTCGGGTGATGCTGAGGAAATTAGATTAGGAAATGAGACACTTAAAGTAGTAAAGGAGTTTTGCTATTTGGGGAGCAAAATAACTGATGGCTCTCTGGCTCTGAGCACTATGGGACTTAACATCTTAGGTCATCAGTCCTCTAGAACTTAGAACTACTTAATCCTAACTAACCTAAGGACACCACACACATCCGTGCCCGAGGCTGGATTCGAACCTGCGAGCGGACCAGCAGCGCGGCTCCGGACTGTTGCGCCTAGAACCGCACGGACGTGCAAGTCTTATTGCAGTCGACGCCTCAGTGGGAGACTTGCTTGTCGGTGAAGAGGATGAAATGATGAGCAGGACAACACAACACCCAGTCCAAGAACAGAGAAAATCTCCGACCCGACCAGGCATCGAACCAAGGTGTGGGTCTCCACCTCAGACAGTGGGTTTTCGTTCCTCGTGTTGTACCATGCCTCCATCACCCACTCGCCAACTAAACATCCTACCATGCCCCTTCCATTTCAGAGTTTGTTAAAGATAGTTACAAATATCCTTGCTGATTGTCATTACAATTTAACAGATACAATAAGAAGGAATTAAGAATGTGGAACGAAGAATCAGAAAAAAGTAAGAGAGCAAAAGGGAGGATATCCAAAATATCTGGATAAAATTCTGTCAGAGCTAAGAGCAGAATATAATCGTAAAATAGCAAATGCTAACTGAAAATGTAATAAGAACACAGAACACATTGTTAAAAAAATTGGAGAATTGTGGTGAGGTCTGAAGGGACTAAACTGCTGAGGTCATCGGTCCCTTAGCTTACACACAGCTTAATCCGACTTACGCTAAGGACAACACACACACCTATGGCCGAAGGAGGACTCGAACCTCCGACGGGGGTAGCTGCGCGAACCGTGCAAGGTGCCCTAGACCACGCGGCCACACGTTAATACAGATATACCTGTATCAGTAACCTAGAAAATGACATTCCTTGACAACAAGAAAAACACACATTACAAATTAACACAAACGACGAAAAAAAATGTCAACAACCTTAAAATAAAAGTTGCGGTACGCCCAAAGGAAAGGTGTAATGCACTAACATTAGCAGAATAATAAGAAGCTTTGAAAACAATAAAAATCACATAAAACCAGCTGGTAGACATGGCGGCAACAGCGAGCTGTTTGAATACGGCGGAAGTCTCCTTAAACTAAGATTTCTACGTTTCCTAAACTTACGTTGGGAGAAAGCGAGAATACCGGAAATCACAAAACCTGTTGTGTACTCACTTTTCAAGATACAATATCGAAGTCTGTCGTAATTGTGTTTCAACAGCTGGGTATAAACTGCAAAAATTTCGCGTCTAAAGTTAAGACCAATAGCCGAAACAATTTTAATTGAAGAACACAGTGGATTTAGATTTGGAAGAACAACAATGGATGACATACCCAGACTGAAGATATCTGTTCTAATAATAAAACTGTAAAACCGTCGTGTCTATCTGAACACGCTAAACTTCAAACCTTTTCACAAGTGGCTTGTGCGTAGCTATACAGACTTTACAGGCTATACTTAATAAAAATCGGATCGCAGGGGGAGGGGGGTGGGGGGGGGGGGGGGAAGATATCGTCATTTTATCTGAAACCGTTGTATCTGTCTGTCTATGTGAACACGATAATCTCCAAAATTACTACACTACTGGCCTTTAAAATTGCTGCACCAAGAAGAAATGCAGATGATAAACAGGTATTCATTGGACAAATATATTATACTAGAACTGACATGTGATTACATTTTCACGCAATTTGGGTACGTAGATCCTGAGAAGTCAGTATCCAGAACAACCACCTCTGGCCGTAATCACGGCTCTGATACGCTTGGGCATTGACTCAGAGCTTGGATGGCGTGTACAGGTACAGCTGCCCATGCAGCTTCAACACGATACCACAGTTCATCAAGAGTAGTGACTGGCGTATTACGACAAGTCAGTTGCTCGGCCACCATTGACCAGACATTTTCATTTGGTGAGAGATCTGGAGAATGTGCTGACCAGGGCAGCAGTCGAACATTTTCTGTATCCAGAAAGGCCCGTACAGGACCTGCAACATGCAGTCGTACATTATCCTGCAGAACAGTAGGGTTTCGCAGGGATCGATTGAAGGGTAGAGCCACGGGTCGTAACACATCTGAAATGTAACGTCCACTGTTCAAAGTGCCGTCAATCCGAACAAGAGGTGACCGAGACGTGTAACCAATGGCACCCTATACCATCACGCCGGGTGATACGCCAGTATGGCGATGACAAATACACGCTCCCAATGTGCGATTAGCGCGATGTCGCCAAACACGGATGTGACCATCATGATGCTGTAAGTAGAACCTGGATCCATCCGAAAAAATTAAGTTTTGCCATTCGTGAACCCAAGTTCGTCGTTGAGTACACCATTGCAGGCGCTCTTGTCTGTGATGCAGCGTCAGGGATAACCGTAGCCAGGGTCTCCACGCTGATAGTCCGTGCTGCTGCAAACGTCGTCGAACTGTTAGTGCAGATGGTTGTTGTCTTGCAAACGTCCCCATCTCTTGACTCAGGGAAAGAAAACAAACAAGAGCGCCGTTATAACTAACCATGAAGTTACTGACTTTCAGGAATTTTAATCAGAATTTATATATAAATTACTTGATAAAAAAACGGGAATCAGGAAACAGAAAACAATACATCTACATCTACATCTACATTTATACTCCGCAAGCCACCCAACGGTGTGTGGCGGAGGGCACTTTACGTGCCACTGTCATTACCTCCCTTTCCTGTTCCAGTCGCGTATGGTTCGCGGGAAGAACGACTGTCTGAAAGCCTCCGTGCGCGCTCTAATCTCTCTAATTTTACATTCGTGATCTCCTCGGGAGGTATAAGTAGGGGGAAGCAATATATTCGATACCTCACCCAGAAACGCACCCTCTCGAAACCTGGCGAGCAAGCTACACCGCGATGCAGAGCGCCTCTCTTGCAGAGTCTGCCACTTGAGTTTGCTAAACATCTCCGTAATGCTATCACGGTTACCAAATAACCCTGTGACGAAACGCGCCGCTCTTCTTTGGATCTTCTCTATCTCCTCCGTCAGACCGATCTGGTACGGATGAAACTGAATATAGACGAAATTGGTGAAAATTGTAATTAGAAAATCTCTATAGTAGAGAGCAGGGCAAAGACATTCTGAGGAGAACAACAGCTGCGATCGAAAATAGTGGAAGGAAAAAAGTAATCGAGCAAGAAAGTTATTTTAACTACCTAAGCTGAGACACTTCTTATGATCGTGACAAACGTATAAGGAATAAAGAAGCAAAGATTCGGGGTGTGAACAGAAAAAAAATAACATTAACGGAAAGAGAACTAAAGAAACACAACAGAAATTCTTAAAAGTACTAGTTGTTCCGTTGCTACTTTACGTAGGTGAGGCGCACATGGCAAACAAGGATGAGATAAGTGCAATAGTGACGTACAAAAGGTACTTCGTCAGATCAGTTAAAGAGTGTAAATTGGAATATACGCTGAAGAGCCAAAAAAACTGGTACACCTAAGTAATATCGTGTTGGGCCCCGTAAGTACGTGGAACCACCGCAACACGATGTGGCATGGACTCGACTAATGTCTGAAGTAGTGCTGCAGGGAACTGACAACATGAATCCTGTAGGGCTGTCCATAAATCCGGATGATTACGAGGGGGTGGAGATCTCTTCTGAACAGCACGTTGCAAGGCATCACAGAAGTCCTCAGTAATGTTTATGTCTGAGGTGTTTGATGACCAGCGGAAGTGTTTAAGCTCAGAAGAGTGTTCCTGAAGCCACTCTGTAGCAATTCTGGAGGTCTGGGGTCTCGCACAATGGACATGAATGGAAGCAGGTGACCAGACAGGATGCTTGCGTACATGTCACCTGTTAGAGTGACGTATCAGTAGTGCAATATCACTCCAATTTCACGCGTCGAACACCATTATAGAACCTCCACCAGCTTAAAGAGTCCTCTGCTGTTATACAGGCTCCATGTCTTCATGAGGTCTTCATACCCGTACGCATCCATCCACCCGATACAATTTGAAACGAGACTCGTCCGACTAGGCAACATGTTTCCAGTCATCAACAGTCCAATGTCGGTGTTGACGGAGTAAGTAGGCTGTTTATGTTTTCTTATTGGTAACGTTACGTAGCGCTCTGTATGAAAATCATTGGCTGTGCTGTGTGCAGTCTGTGGCTAGTTTGCATTGTTGTCTGCCATTGTAGTGTTGGGCAGCTGGATGTGAACAGCGCGTATCGTTGCGCAGTTGGAGGTGAGCCGCCAGCAGTGGTGGATGTGGGGAGAGAAATGGCGGAGTTTTGAAATTTTGAAATTTGTAAGACTGAATGTCAAGAACTGCTATGTATATTATGCTTTTTCAACACTATTAAGGTAAATACATTGTTTGTTCTCTATTAAAATCTGTCATTTCCTAACTATGCCTATCAGTAGTTTGTGCCTTCCGTAGTTTGAATCTTTTATTTAGCTGGCAGTAGTGGCGCTCGCTGTATTGCAGTAGTTCGAGTAACGAAGATTTTTGTGAGGTAAGTGATTTGTGAAAAGTATAGGTTAATGTTAGTCAGGACCATTCTGTTGTAGGGATTTTTGAAAGTCAGATTGCGTTGCGCTAAAAATATTGTGTGTCAGTTTAAACACAGTCATGTATAATTTTTCTAAGGGGACGTTTCAACGGGTCCAGGCGAGGCGTAAAGCTTCGTGTCGTGCAATCATCAAGGGTACACGAGTGAGCCTTCGGCGCCGAAAGCCCATATCGATGATGTTTCGTTCAAAGATTCGCACGCCGACACTTATTGGTGGACTAGCATTGAAATCTGCAGCAAGTTGCGGAAGGTTACCACTTCTCTCACAATTAACTATTCTCTTCAGTCGTTGCTGGTCCTGTTCTTGCTGGACCTTTCTCCGGCCACAGCGATGTCTGAGATTTGATGTTTTACCGGATTCCTGATATTCACTCTTGAAATGGTTCAAAAAATGTTCAAATGTGTGTGAAATCTTGTGGGACTTAACTGCTAAGGTAATCTGTCGCTAAGCTTACACACTACTTAACCGAAATTATGCTAAGGTCAAACACAGCCGACAGCGGTGGCCGAGCGGTTCTAGGCGCTTCAATCCGGAACCGCGCGACTGCTACGGTCGTAGGTTCGAATCCTGCCTCGGGCATGGATGTGCGTGATGTCCTTAGGTTAGTTAGGTTTAACTAGTTCTAAGTTCTAGGGGACTCATGACCTCAGATGTTAAGTCCCATATTGCTCAGAGCCATTTTTTTTGACAAACACACACATCCATGCCCGAGGGACGACTCGAACCTCCGCCATGACCTTGAAATGGTCTTACAAGAAAATCGCCACTTCATCGCTACCTCTGAGATTCTGTGTCCCATCGCCCGTGCGCCGACTATAACACCACGTTCAAACTCATTTAAATGTTGATAATCTGCCATTGTAGCAATAGTAGCCAATCTAACAACTTGTTGCCTCATAAAGGCGTTGCCGACCGCAGTGCCGTATTCTGCATGTTAACGTGCATCTGTATTTGAATAGGCGTGCCTGCACCATTGTCTTTGGCACTTCAGCGTAGGTTAAGAAACGGAGATACTATAACTGAACATAAACTATTTACGTAACGCGAAAAAAATCGCCACATACTCTTTTCAGTCACATTACTGCGACCACCTGAATAACTAAGTTTTGCAGTGTGGGCGGCAGCTTAACGTGCAGGAAGAGGGTCATTGAGGTTTTGGAAGGTACCGAGAGGGATGAGAATGCATGCTGGCCGCGCGGTCTTAGCCGCCTTGTCACGGTTCGCGTGGCTCCCCCCTAGCCCCTCCCCCCCCCCCCCCAAACGGAGGTTCGAGTCCTCCCTTTGATATGGGTGTTGGTGTTGTCCTTAGCGTAAGTTAGCGGTAGATTAAGTAGTGTGTAGGCCTAGGGACCGATAGCCTCAGCAGTTTGGTCACATAGGAATTTGCCACCACTTTACAAGGTGCATTCAAGTTCTAAGGCCTCCGATTTTTTTTCTCCGGACTGGAAAGAGATAGAAAAACGCGCATTGTTTTAAAATGAGGCCGCGTTCATTGTCAATACGTCCCAGAGATGGCAGCACCGTACGGCAGATGGAATTTTACCGCCAGTGGCGAGAATGAGAACTGTTTTAAATACTTAAAATGGCGACGTTTTCCTTACTTGAACAGCGTGCAATCATTCGTTTTCTGAATTTGCGTGGTGTGAAACCAATTGAAATTCATCGACAGTAGGAAACATGTGGTGATGGAGTTATGGATGTGTCGAAAGTGTGTTTGTGGGTGCGACAATTTAATGAAGGCAGAACATCATGTGACGACAAACCGAAACAACCTCGGGCTCGCACAAGCCGGTCTGACGACAAGATCGAGAAAGTAGAGAGAATTGTTTTGGGGGACCGCCGAATGACTGTTGAACAGATCGCCTCCAGAGTTGGCATTTCTGTGGGTTCTGTGCACACAATCCTGCATGACGACCTGAAAATGCGAAAAGTGTCATCCAGGTGGGTGCCACGAATGCTGACGGACGACCACACGGCTGCCCGTGTGGCACATTGCCAAGCAATGTTGACGTGCAACGACAGCATGAATGGGACGTTCTTTTCGTCGGTAGTGACAATGGATGAGACGTGGATGCCATTTTTCAATCCAGAAACAAAGCGCCAGTCAGCTCTATGGAAGCACACAGATTCACCGCCACCAAAAAAATTTTGGGTAACCGCCAGTGCTGAAAAAATGATGATGTCCATGTTATGGGACAGCGAGGGCGTAATCCTTACCCATTGCGTTCCAAAGGGCACTACGGTAACAGGTGCATCCTACAAAAATGTTTTGAAGAACAAATTCCTTCCTGCACTGCAACAAAAACGTCCGGGAAGGGCTGTGCGTGTGCTGTTTCACCAAGACAACGCACCCGCACATCGAGCTAACGTTACGCAACAGATTCTTCGTGATAACAACTTTGAAGTGATTCCTCATGCTCCCTTCTCACCTGACCTGGCTCCTAGTGACTTTTGGCTTTTTCCAACAATGAAAGACACTCTCCGTGGCCGCACATTCAGCAGCCGTGCTGCTATTGCCTCAGCGATTTTCCAGTGGTCAAAACAGACTCCTAAACAAGCCTTCGCCGCTGCCATGGAATCATGGCATCCGCGTTGTGAAAAATGTGTACGTCTGCAGGGCGATTATGTCGAGAAGTAACGCCAGTTTCATCGATTTCGGGTGAGTAGTTAATTAGAAAAAAAATCGGACGCCTCAGAACTTGAATGCACCTCCTAATGCATGCTGACTCTAGTGCCGTGGTTGATTACGTTACCTTTGCCGGTTGAGAATCCACGGCGCGAGCGGCCCTATCGGTGTTGCTCCCACGTAATGTCGACTGGTGTTAAATCCGGGGAATTTCTTGGCCAGTGGAGTGCGCTAAACTCATACTGGTGGTCTCTGAAGCACGCACGTACTCTGCTAGCTGTGTGACGCGTTGCATTGTCCTGCTGGTAGATACCATACTGCCGAGGAAAAACAAACTGCATGCAGGGGTGGATATGGCCCCCAAGTACAGGGGCATACTTGAGTTGGTCACTGTGCGTTCCTGAACGAAGAGCTCACCCAGGGAATGCTACGGAAACATTTCCCAGACACTAACGCACCCTCCTGCTGCCTCGACCCTTCAGACAATTCTTGCAATCCTACAGCCATCTGATCGGTAAAGCATAAAATTTCGTTCATCTGAAAAGGCCTCCTATCGCCACTCAGTGACGTCCGGTTGCGATGCTGGCATCTAAATTCCAGTCCTCGTCGCCATCGATCAGCATCAGCACGAGTGCAACGAAGAAGGTGCCTGCTGTGGAGAACCAAACGCAGCAACTTTCGATGAACGGTGCTTGAGAAACTTCTTGAAACTCATCGATTCATCCGAGGGGTCAGTTGGTCAACAGCTGCACCCGTGTTCTCCCGCAAGGGACCCAAACCAGCAACGCTCGACATTGTATGCGACAACACAGTCACAAACAACAGGCAGTAAGAGTCATAAAACAAACAAGCACCGACACCACATACTATGACTTTAGTAATAAGGTAACATCCCATGGGAGGAGACGGCTAGAAGAACTTTTATTCCCTCCCCAACGACATACTGCATAGGGTTTAAAGTATACTGCACACAAGCAGTAATGTATTGCTCGTCTTATCGTGTGTAGGCAGAAGCACACCCATGCTCACAAATTAATGGTAATTGTAGAAAGCGGTGCCACGCAACGTGGCACTGTACAAAACTTGCGCTAATAGCATAGGCACATAGGCAACACACAGGACACAGATGTGGTGATAAGTTGAGAAAACCGTCCCGAAACACATGTGCTACAAAACGCCACTTTTTTCTGCGCATTTACCCCGACATCAGTATGGGCTATGATCACCATGCACACGTACACAGGCCGCACAACCGGTTGGCATACTCTGGATCAGGTGGTCGAGCAGCTGCTGGGGTATAGCCTCCCATTCTTGCATCAGTGCCTGTCGGAGCTCCTGAAGTGTCGTAGGGGTTTGAAGACGTGCAGCGATACGTCGACCGAAAGCATCCCAGACGTGCTCGATGGGGCTTAGGTCTGGAGGACAGGCAGGCCACTCCATTCGCCTGATATCTTCTGTTTCAAGGTACTCCTCCACGATGGTAGCTCGGTGGGGTAGTGCGTTATCATCCATCAGGAGGAAGGTGGGACCCACTGCATCCCTCAAAAGGCGGACATACTGGTGCAAAATGACGTCCCGATACACCTGACCTGTTACAGTTCCTCTGTCAAAGACATTCAGGTGTTTACGTGCACCAATCATAATCCCATCCCACACCGTAAAACCACGACCTCCATGCAGGTTCCTTTCAAGGACATTAAGGGCTTGGTACCTGGTCCCTGGTTCACGACAGATGAAAACCCGGCGAGAATCACTGTTTAGACTATACATGGACTTGTGCGTGAACATAACCTGGGACCACTGTTCAAATGACCATGTACTGTGTTCTTGACACCAGGCTTTACGGGCTCTCCTGTGACCAGGGGTCAGTGGAATGCACCTTAAAGGTCTCCGGACGAATAAACCGTGTCTGTTCAGTCGTCTGTAGACTGTGTGTCTGAAGACAACTGTTCCAGTGGCTGCGGTAAGGTCCCGAGCGAGGCTACCTGCAGTACTCCGTGGCCGTCTGCGGGCACTGATGGTGAGATATCGGTCTTCTTGTGGTGTTGTACACTGTGGACGTCCCGTACTGTAGCGGCTGGACACGTTTCCTGCCTGCTGGAATCGTTGTCATAATCTTGAGATCACACTTTGTGGCACACGGAGGGCCCGTGCTACGACCTGCTGTGTTTGACCAGCCTCCAGTCGCCCTAGTATTCTACCCCCCATAACGTCATCAGTGCCTGCAGACGGCCATGGAGCACTGCAGGTAGCCTTGCTCGGGTCCTTACCGCAGCCACTGGAACAGTTGTCTCCAGACACACAGTCTACAGACGACTGAACAGACACGGTTTATTCGTCCGGAGACCTTGAAGGTGCATTCCACTGACCCCTGGTCACAGGACAGCCCGTAAAGCCTGGTGTCAGTACTTTGAGCCATTTTCAACACACAGTCACCATAACCACGTCTGAAAACGTCTGCACAATTACTCGCTGCACCGTACTCTGACATGCACCAACACACCTCTTCGTAGTTGTCTTGTGACAGCCAGAGCGAGAGCACCAGCAGCAGCGAGTACTGTTTGTATAAAGCGTTTATTTTGCATTTTGTTTACGACCTTCCACTAAGGAAGGGATTCAATTTGTGTTTATCTGCTCTGCATAGTAACTAACAGTTCTTGATAAAACTTTACGTAGTTTTCGTGTTAGATTTCTTAGTGTTTTCTTGATCGTTTAGAACAGAAAGCGCCCTAAAACCGTCTTTTGTTTGTTTCGCGGCCGTTAGCCACTAGTCACTTGAATCAGCAGTTGTCTTGTGACAGCCAGAGCGAGAGCACCAGCAGCAGCGAGTACTGTTTGTATAAAGCGTTTTTGTACTTATTTGCTGCGCTTAGCTTTTAAATAGTTTTTCTGGGAAAACCTAGCGTAGTTTTCGCGTCTCGTATTTCAGTGAGTGTTTCTTGATTATCAGAGTAGCTCATCAGAAGATTATCTTGGGAATTTGTCACCGTATAGAGTAGGGTAAACATAGTCATGTGTAGGGACTGTGGTTGTTGTGAGCGGACGCAAGGAGAATTGGCCACTCTTCGGGGGCAGGTGGAGGCTTTGTCTGTTAGGCTCATCGAGCTCGAGGCGCAGGCGTCGGCTCGTAGTGGCGTTGGGGCAACTGTGGTGAGACCTATGCCTACTTCGGTGGCCTTGGAATCACATGGAACCCCCGATGTCGCTGCGTCTTCCGGCAGTGAGCATCTTACCGGTCAGCCATCACTCCAGGGTGAATGGCGGACAGTGGTGGGCTCGCGCGTGCCTGGCCGAAAGGCGAAGGTGGGATCTGGCCGCGTGGCAGCTGCCTTACCCCTTTCCAACAGGTACGGGGTGCTTCCTAGTGGTGATGACATCGTTTCCGAGCCACCACAGGATGCCTCGCCTGTTGGGCCAGTGGCCGATTCTCCGGCAAGGTCCCGACAGACACAGAGGGCGGGCCTATTAGTTATAGGGAGCTCCAACGTTAGGCGGGTTATGGAGCCCCTCAGGAAAATAGCGGGTAGGTCGGGGAAGAATGCCAGTGTGCACTCGGTGTGCTTGCCGGGGGGTCTCGTCCGTAATGTGGAGGAGGCCCTTCCGGCAGCTATTGAACGCACTGGGTGTGACCGGCTGCAGATAGTAGCACATGTCGGAACGAATGACGCCTGCCGCTTGGGTTCTGAGGCCATCCTTGGTTCCTTCCGGCGGCTGGCTGATTTGGTGAAGACAACCAGCATCGCACGCGGAGTGCAAGCTGAGCTTAATATCTGCAGCATAGTGCCCAGAGTCGATCGCGGTCCTCTGGTTTGGAGCCGTGTGGAGGGTCTAAACCAGAGGCTCAGACGACTCTGCGACTATAATGGTTGCAAATTCATCGACCTCCGTTATTGGGTGGAGAACTGTAGGGCCCCCCTAGACAGGTCAGGCGTGCACTACACACCGGAAGCAGCTACTAGGGTAGCAGAGTACGTGTGGCGTGCACACGGGGGTTTTTTAGGTTAGAGGGACCCCCCCTTGGGCGAAACGATAAAATACCTGACGGCTTACCAGAGAGGACATTATCATCGTTGATAAAGAACGTCCGTCCTCAGAGACCAAAAACAGGAAAAGTTAACGTAATATTGGTAAACTGCAGGAGTATCCAGGGCAAGGTTCCTGAATTAGTATCTCTTATTGAAGGAAATAGTGCGCATATAGTATTAGGAACGGAAAGTTGGTTAAAACCGGAAGTGAACAGTAACGAAATCCTAGACACAGAATGGAATATATACCGCAAGGATAGGATAAACGCCAATGGTGGAGGAGTATTTATAGCAGTAAAGAATTCAATAATATCCAGTGAAGTTATTAGCGAATGCGAATGTGAAATAATCTGGGTTAAGTTAAGTATCAAAGGTGGGTCAGATATGATAGTCGGATGCTTCTATAGACCACCTGCATCAGCAACCGTAGTAGTTGAGCGCCTCAGAGAGAACCTGCAGAACGTCGTGAAGAAGTTTCGTAGTCATACTATTGTAATAGGGGGAGACTTCAATCTACCAGGTATAGAATGGGATAGTCACACAATCAGAACTGGAGCCAGGGACAGAGACTCTTGTGACATTATCTTGACTGCCTTGTCCGAGAATTACTTCGAGCAGATAGTTAGAGAACCAACTCGTGAAGCTAACGTATTAGACCTCATAGCAACAAATAGACCGGAACTTTTCGACTCCGTGAATGTAGAAGAGGGTATCAGTGATCATAAGTCAGTGGTTGCATCAATGACTACAAGTGTAATAAGAAATGCCAAGAAAGGAAGGAAAATATATTTGCTTAACAAGAGTGATAGGGCACAAATCGCAGAATATCTGAGTGACCACCATCAAACGTTCATTTCTGAGGAAGAGGATGTGGAACAAAAATGGAAAAAATTCAGAAACATCGTCCAGTACGCCTTAGATAAGTTCGTACCGACTAAGGTCCAAAGCGAGGGGAAAGATCCACCGTGGTATAACAATCATGTACGAAAGGTACTACGGAAACAAAGAAAGCTTCATCATAGGTTTAAGAGTAGTCGAATCATAGCTGATAAGGAAAAGCTGAACGAAGCGAAAAAGAGCGTAAAGAGAGCAATGAGAGAAGCATTCAACGAATTCGAACATAAAACATTGGCAAACAATCTAAAGAAGAACCCAAAAAAGTTTTGGTCATATGTAAAATCGGTAAGCGGATCTAAATCCCCTATTCAGTCACTCGTTGACCACGATGGCACCGAAACAGAGGACGACCGAAGAAAGGCAGAAATACTGAATTCAGTGTTCCGAAACTGTTTCACTGCGGAAAATCGTAACACGGTCCCTGACTTCAGCCGTCGCACGGACGCCAAAATGGAAAATATTGAAATAAACGATATCGGAATTGAAAAACAACTGCTATCACTTAGTAGCGGAAAAGCATCCGGACCAGACGAGATACCCTTAAGATTCTACAGTGATTATGCTAAAGAACTTGCCCCCTTTCTATCAGCAATTTATCGTAGATCGCTGGAAGAACGTAAAGTACCTAGCGACTGGAAGAAAGCGCAGGTCGTTCCCATTTTCAAGAAGGGTCATAAATCAGATGCGAATAATTATAGGCCTATTTCGCTTACGTCAATCTGTTGTAGAATAATGGAACATGTTTTGTGTTCTCGTATTATGACGTTCTTAGATAATACAAATCTCCTTCATCATAACCAACATGGATTCCGCAAACAGAGATCATGTGAAACTCAGCTCGCCCTATTTGCCCAAGAAATTCACAGTGCCGTAGACACTGGCGAGCAGATTGATGCCGTATTCCTGGACTTCAGGAAGGCATTTGATACGGTTCCGCACTTACGTTTAGTGAAAAAAATACGAGCTTACGGAATATCGGACCAGGTTTGTGATTCGATTCAGGATTTCCTAGAAGAAAGAACACAACATGTCATTCTTAACGGTTCAAAATCTGCAGATGTAGAGGTAATTTCGGGAGTACCGCAGGGAAGCGTGATAGGACCTTTATTGTTTACAATATACATAAATGACTTAGTTGACAACATCGGTAGCTCCGTGAGGCTATTTGCAGATGACACGGTTGTCTACAACAAAGTAGCAACATCAGAAGACTCGTACGTACTCCAGGAGGACCTGCAGAGGATTAATGCATGGTGCGACAGCTGGCAGCTTTCCCTAAACGTAGATAAATGTAATATAATGCGCATACATAGGGGCAGAAATCCATTCCAGTACGATTATGCCATAGGTGGTAAATCATTGGAAGCGGTAACGACCGTAAAATACTTAGGAGTTACTATCCGGAGCGATCTGAAGTGGAATGATCACATAAAACAAATAGTGGGAAAAGCAGGCGCCAGGTTGAGATTCATAGGAAGAATTCTAAGAAAATGTGACTCATCGACGAAAGAAGTAGCTTACAAAACGCTTGTTCGTCCGATTCTTGAGTATTGCTCATCAGTATGGGACCCTTACCAGGTTGGATTAATAGAAGAGATAGACATGATCCAGCGAAAAGCAGCGCGATTCGTCATGGGGACATTTAGTCAGCGCGAGAGCGTTACGGAGATGCTGAACAAGCTCCAGTGGCGGACACTTCAAGAAAGGCGTTACGCAATACGGAGAGGTTTATTATCGAAATTACGAGAGAGCACATTCCGGGAAGAGATGGGCAACATATTACTACCGCCCACATATATCTCGCGTAATGATCACAACGAAAAGATCCGAGAAATTAGAGCAAATACGGAGACTTACAAGCAGTCGTTCTTCCCACGCACAATTCGTGAATGGAACAGGGAAGGGGGGATCAGATAGTGGTACAATAAGTACCCTCCGCCACACACCGTAAGGTGGCTCGCGGAGTATAGATGTAGATGTAGATGTAGATGTATGTGGACTGCTTCCAGCGCCACCGTGCGACGACCGCAGGTCAAATGCACCGCCTGGTCATACACCGAGGTGATTTAAACCCGCAAACCGCCCACCAGAGCGTTGTTTCACCATTTATCAGCATCATCCTTAATTTATGAGCATGAGTGTATATTCTCTTCTGTATTGAAAGCTACAGTCACTGAATTTTATGTATCAAACGTAATTTTCGTATAAAGTATGTAATGCTTCAAATGGCTCTAAGCACTATGGGACTTAACGTCTGAGATCATCAGTCCCCTAGACTTAGAACTACTTAAACCTAACTAACCGAAGGACATCACCGACAGTCATGTTCGAGGCAGGATTTGAACCTGCGACCGTAGTGGCGGTGCGGTTCCGGACTGAAGTCCCTAATGTATGTATAAAACTAAAATTGTATTAAGTTATTTAAGGAATAACGCATTCGAGTAGCAATGAACTACGCTCTATTTCTAGTAACAAATTTTCTCATGTAAAGCTAAAATTCATGTATGAAATGCTCAATCAGTATTTAATCTATATAATACGAGGTGTATGTATTTAAGGCATCACGTAGAATATACGAAAACTACCAACACTAGGACGAACAAACAGCTGGCGAATATCATGTAGTGTTCTGACTTGCAACATTGCCAATAATGTACCATTGCACTCGACCACAGTAAACATACATAAGCACAAACCATTTGAGATAATAGTTCGACGTTCTACCGAGACCTCCTCAACTGAAATACGTAGAAATAGCCCATTATCAACTGACATTCTACTTAGTCTATATTAAACATCAAAATGCAGCATATCGGTTCCCCTGCAAATTGCAAATCATTTTCACCACACTCATTGTATTACATCTTCTTTTTTTTTCTTTTTCTTTGACATTTGCATTACATAAATTATATTCTAATCAACTAGGTAGAAACAAATTATGTGGAGCCATTTTAACAATTGTTAAGCAATCAGTTCGGTGTAACCTTAGAGAAATCTTTATACATCATGTTCTTTATATTACTTAAAAAAATGATTAAGAACTGGATACGAATAAGATGGTAAAAATGAGAAGTCTCTGCTGTTAGATTTCGAAGCATCCGACCCACCTTACGTTTCATGGTGGTGGGTTACTCCGTACTGTTATGAAATAAATAAATAAATACATAAATGTTCGCTCGTATACAGTTGGAGAAGGAGGAGGAGGAGGAGGAGATTAGTGTTTAACGTCGTGAAGACAACGAGGTTATCAGAGACGGAACAGTAGCCTGGATTAGGGATGGAACTCGACCGTGTCCATTCGAAGGGACCATCCCGCCATTTGCCTTAAGCGATGTAGGAGAATCACGGAAAACCTAAATAAGAATGACTGCACACGGATTTGAACCGTCGTCCTCCCGAATACGAGTCCAGTGTGTTAACCGCTTCGCCACCTCGCTCGGTACGTGCACACCTCCACAGCCATCGCACACCCCCGTCTTCTACAGAATGTGGTGCACCACAGTTAAGCCGGTGCCGGTTTTGGATAGCGCCGTTTTGCCACGCACGGTACACTTTAACCACGTTCAGAGACTTAGGTGTTTCGAAAGTGCTTCCACGCTTGCTCCGAAAGCTACGATGATGCCGTTTTGGACGTCAGAGAAATCTCTTACTTTACGTATAACGGTTACGACTGCACTGTTTTCCGCGTCCCCTCGACACCCTTTATACAGGGCGAGTCACCTAACATTACCGCTGGATGCATTTCGTAAACCACATCAAATACTGACGAATCGATTCCACAGACCGAACGCGAGGAAAGGGGCTAGTGTAATTGGTTAATACAAACCATACAAAAATGCACGGAAGTATGTTTTTTAACACAAACCTACGTTTTTTTTAATGGAACCCCGTTAGTTTTGTTAGCACATCTGAACATATAAACAAATACGTAATCAGTGCCGTTTGTTACATTGTAAAATGTTAATTACATCCGGAGATATTGTAACCTAAAGTTGACGCTTGAGTACCACTCCTCCGCTGTTCGATCGTGTGTATCGGAGAGCACCGAATTACGTAGGGATCCAAAGGGAACGGTGATGGACCTTAGGTACAGAGGAGACTGGAACAGCACATTACGTCAGCATGCTAACACCTTTTTATTGGTACATTACCATGAGGGGTGAGGTACACGTACACACGTGGTTTCCGTTTTCAATTACGGAGTGGAATAGAGTGTGTCCCGACATGTCAGGCCAATAGATGTTCAATGTGGTGGCCATCATTTGCTGCGCACAATTGCAATCTCTGGCGCAATGAATGTCGTACACGCCGCAGTACATCTGGTGTAATGTCGCCGCAGGCTGCCACAATACGTTGTTTCATATCCTCTGGGGTTGTAGGCACATCACGGTACACATTCTCCTTTAACGTACCCCACAGAAAGAAGTCCAGAGGTGTAAGATCAGGAGAACGGGCTGGCCAATTTACGCGTCCTCCACGTCCTATGAAACGCCCGTCGAACATCCTGTCAAGGGTCAGCCTAGAGTTAATTGCGGAATGTGCAGGTGCACCATCATGCTGATACCACATACGTCGACGCGTTTCCAGTGGGACACTTTCGAGCAACGTTAGCAGATCATTCTGTAGAAACGCGATGTATGTTGCAGCTGTTTGTTACAACACGCAACTGAACGTCGGAGGTTTCAAGCGTCAACTTTAGGTTACAATATCTCCGGATGTAATTAACATTTTACAATGCAACAAACGGCACTGACTACGTATTTGTTTATATGTTCAGATGTGCTAACAAAACTAGCGGGGTTCCATTTAAAAAAAGGTAGGTTTGTGTTAAAAAACATACTTCCGTGTTTTTTTTTATGGTTTGTATTAACCAATTACACTATCCCCTCTCTTCACGTTCGGTCTGTGGAATCGATTCGTCAGTATTTGATGTGGTTTACGAAATATATCCAGCGGTAACGTTAGGTGAGTCACCCTGTATACCCTCCACTGCTACTGCTTCCACCTGCTGTCTTGATTGGTTATTACACACAGACGTCGAACATTAGGTGGTTGTCACATTCATGTGATTTGATCATGTATAAGCAGCTATGTAAGAAACGTTTAAAGGGGGGGGGGGGGGGTTAGGGCGTCATACGGGCTGACTTGGAGCAGGAGAGACACCACAGAACATTTCAATTTTCAGTGCCTATATTTTTACATATAAATTCATAAAACTTTGTCAGCATGACCAGCAAGGATTCAGCATTCACACTCACAGCAGTGGAAGTTCAAAAACATAACAAAATAATTTTTTTACACGTGAAATTTCATCATTTTTTCCTTATTATTGGCAGCATTTGTTGCTATAGCTACACTTGTTCTTTATAGGTAAGAGAGATTCTTCGATGAATTTTGTACAGCAGACGAACCAAACTTACAGGTGTATGAAACTTTAGAATTTATTTAATTTATGAAAAATTGAATGAGCTGTTAGTGAGACCTCGTAGATAGGGAAAGGCAGGATTACGTGTGGACGGGACCGTAATCAGTTATCGTTGTTTCCTAAATTATTTTTTCTTTTAGTCACGTACACTTTATTTGGAAACAACTGCAAATAAAGTTGAGAATAAGGAACAATTATTCAATTTCACTGTTAAGACACAATGTCTAACTAAAAAGAGTTGAGCACGTTGGACTCACTGCTGGAGGCCTAGAAATTCAAATTATTTGTCGGCTGAAGCCCCCAATAGTAATCACTCAAAAACAATTTGTCGGCTGAAGGCTTGGATAGCAAATTCTTAAGAAACAGTTAAACATCTCCAAGAGATACTAAAATATTTTTAAAAATCATCAAAATTTCGCTATTAAGAGATAATATCTAATTAAACATTCTTAAGACCAATTGCATTCACAGCTGAGGGCCTTATTGACAAGAAATTCAAATTATTTGTCAGCTGAAGGCCGCAATAGTAATAACTCAAAAAACAGTTGGACGGCTGAAGACCTGGATAGCAAATTTTTGACAAGGAATTAAACTTCTTCGACGGATATTTGAGGAACAATCATCAACATTTGTGTGTTAAGATACACTCCTGGAAATGGAAAAAAGAACACATTGACACCGGTGTGTCAGACCCACCATACTTGCTCCGGACACTGCGAGAGGGCTGTACAAGCAATGATCACACGCACGGCACAGCGGACACACCAGGAACCGCGGTGTTGGCCGTCGAATGGCGCTAGCTGCGCAGCATTTGTGCACTGCCGCCGTCAGTGTCAGCCAGTTTGCCGTGGTATACGGAGCTCCATCGCAGTCTTTAACACTGATAGCATGCCGCGACAGCGTGGACGTGAACCGTATGTGCAGTTGACGGACTTTGAGCGAGGGCGTATAGTGGGCATGCGGGAGGCCGGGTGGACGTACCGCCGAATTGCTCAACACGTGGGGCGTGAGGTCTCCACAGTACATCGATGTTGTCGCCAGTGGTCGGCGGAAGGTGCACGTGCCCGTCGACCTGGGACCGGACCGCAGCGACGCACGGATGCACGCCAAGACCGTAGGATCCTCCGCAGTGCCGTAGGGGACCGCACCGCCACTTCCCAGCAAATTAGGGACACTGTTGCTCCTGGGGTATCGGCGAGGACCATTCGCAACCGTCTCCATGAAGCTGGGCTACGGTCCCGCACACCGTTAGGCCGTCTTCCGCTCACGCCCCAACATCGTGCAGCCCGCCTCCAGTGGTGTCGCGACAGGCGTGAATGGAGGGACGAATGGAGACGTGTCGTCTTCAGCGATGAGAGTCGCTTCTGCCTTGGTGCCAATGATGGTCGTATGCGTGTTTGGCGCCGTGCAGGTGAGCGCCACAATCAGGACTGCATACGACCGAGGCACACAGGGCCAACACCCGGCATCATGGTGTGGGGAGCGATCTCCTACACTGGCCGTACACCACTGGTGATCGTCGAGGGGACGCTGAATAGTGCACAGTACATCCAAACCGTCATCGAACCCATCGTTCTACCATTCCTAGACCGGCAAGGGAACTTGCTGTTCCAACAGGACAATGCACGTCCGCATGTATCCCGTGCCACCCAACGTGCTCTAGAAGGTGTAAGTCAACTACCCTGGCCAGCAAGATCTCTGGATCTGTCCCCCATTGAGCATGTTTGGGACTGGATGAAGCGTCGTCTCACGCGGTCTGCACGTCCAGCACGAACGCTGGTCCAACTGAGGCGCCAGGTGGAAATGGCATGGCAAGCCGTTCCACAAGACTACATCCAGCATCACTACGATCGTCTCCATGGGAGAATAGCAGCCTGCATTGCTGCGAAAGGTGGATATACACTGTACTAGTGCCGACATTGTGCATGCTCTGTTGCCTGTGTCTATGTGCCTGTGGTTCTGTCAGTGTGATCATGTGATGTATCTGACCCCAGGAATGTGTCAATAAAGTTTACCCTTCCTGGGACAATGAATTCACGATGTTCTTATTTCAATTTCCATGAGTGTATTTTCGCTAATTAAAATTTCTTAAGACTAGTTACACTCACGGCTGAAGGCCTTATTAACAAGAAATTCAAACCCTTTGTCGGCTGAAGGCTCAAACAGTAATAATTAAAACAAAAAACAATCATCACAATCTGGCCGAATCAAGAGGGAAGTGGGCCTCAGACGGTGCTCCAAGGATCGACCTGGGAAAGTCGCTCAACTTTGTAAATGATGAGACAGGGAGCCAAGAGTTGCATTCACTTAACCGGATGGCAACTCAAACTGGTGACAGTTTAAGTGCAGACCAACACTCTTGCAAAATCTACCTAATATCTGATAACCAATACAACAATGGAATAACCCAGGCAACGCGTAAATTGCGGATAGCACTGCGTCTTCAGAATCCGGTGTTCAGAACATCCAGCAGCAGAAGGAACCGCTACGACCAAACTAGTCCAAAAGAAACAAAATATCCGAACCACAATCAAGGAGGCTGTCGAACTACATACCTTACCGGACAGCAGGGGCAAGACGAGGAAAGGTACATTGCTGTGAAAATACGCTAACCTCCAGGGCAGGTAACTGGGGAATTTAATGATTAACAATAAGAAGTGGAGAATGGCTAATTAATTTTGCCAACTCCAAACACTCGACTCGCTGATCTTCGTCTCACTGATCCTGCGAGCAGCAATGTGCGAACAAACGGTGTAATCTCAAAATAGCGGAGCTTTCACTACTGGATTAATGTTCACTCCACTCAAACGTCCTGGATCCGGTGGAGAACGAGGTTGTGGCTCTCGCAACTACTGCCCCTCGATCCGGCAGCGTTCCCGGCATGTACTCGCACTGCCGGACCCCACTCCTGTTCCGTCCCAAACGAACTCCCCGACACACACCGACCCGGAAAAGACCTAACGTCCATCCAAAGATAGTAACACCGCACTAGATATCGATAACCGCTGCTGCTGCCACTCGCGGTCAGACAACGCTAGCAAATGTAGTGGTGCCAGTAAACATAAGAAGAAACTGAGACGCCACTATCCCTATTACATGATGCCAACCTACCAACGGCACCAACGCGATCCGCAACATGGCTCAGTTACATTTTAAACCTCATGTTTAGAAAAAACTCTAATTTTATAGTTAATTATCTCAATTTTTACCACAGCTTGTAATAGATTTGGGAAATTATAGAATTTCATACACCTGTAAATATGATTTGTATGCTGTGTAAAATTCATCGAATAATCTCTCACTTCTGAAGAAAAGTGTGCCTATGGCAACAAATGCTGCCAACAGTTAGTGAAAAAATGATGAAATTTCACATGCAAAAAAATTATTCTGTTGTATATTTGAACTTCCACTGCTATGCGTGTAAATCCTGAATCCTTCCTGGTCATGCTGACAAAGCTTTATGAATTTATTTGTAAAAGTATAGACAGTGGGAATTAAATTGTCCTGTGGTGCCTCTCCTACCCTAAGTCTGCCCTTTGTCGTCCTACCCCCCCCCCCCCCCCTTAAACAGGATCCAACAAGGCAGATATCCTAAAACAGTTTGGCACCAAACACCAAAATAGGTAAGGGACATGTTTCGGTCCAGGAAATGATGCAGCTAACAAGATGAAGCCGAAAATGTTTCCTCTGAAACCCAATTCGTAAATGTACATGATGATGAAGTATGCTGTAAATAGAGAGCTGACATTTTTGTCCATAGAACCGCATTATGTGGGGGTGGGTAGAGACGCTGGCTATAGCTGAAACAACCAATTTCCGTTATATCTTTCTTTTTTCACGCGGTATTAACCTGTTAAAACCGCTCAGAATAACCGGGTTCTGAAAAAAAAAACGATTTTCGGTTTTTATTGCTGTTGGCTTGAAAAATTATTAATCGGTGAGTTTCTGCAATAACCGTTTTCTCCATTTTGGATTGAAAAATTAAACAATTATGACTCATTCAGTTGCAAAATACGTAGAAACAAAACATTAAATTGCATAGGGGAAAAAAACAAAAGTTAGTCTGCACTCTGTTTGGTGCTTTTCTCGAAAATTGGTGATTGGCTGAACACTATAAAAAATCACCACAGTGCACTTATTGATTCTGTAAAAATTACGTTGTAATCGGGGATCACACCACGTTATAATAGCCAGTACTAAAATGTAAAAGGCCGCTCGGGATAGCCGCTCGGTCTCAGGCGCCTTGCCACGGTCCACGCGGCTCCCCCCGTCGGAGGTTCGAGTCCTCTCTCTGGCATGCGTGTGTGTGTGCGTTGCCCTCAGTGTAAGTTAGTTTAAGTACTGCCTAAGCTACGCTGTGGGATCCCATAAGACCTTACCACAAATTTCCAAATTTTCCAAAGGATGAAAACTGTCCTTGTAGAACTGTGTTTTTTGTGTTATTTTTTTCTGTTTTCAAGGTCTATAAGCAGATAAAGGCACATTATGTGGACACAGGCAGCAGACTAGGTACTTTCTGTTTCTATTGCACATTATGAATGAATTTTTCTTGAGATTTTAACTTATGTTATCATAATTGCCTTCGTCTTTTATTGTTTCATGGATGTGGAAGACACATTTTAATACTTTAGTGCAAATGAGGCATTCTATTAATTTTATCCATAGTGGATGCTGTTGAACTCCGTGACTGTCCCCTCATAATGCGCTCCGTCTTCAGGCCACGAGTGGCTCATCGAGACCATCCGACCGCCGTGTCATCCTCAGCTGAGGATGCGGATAGGGGGGCCGTGTGGTCAGCACACCGCTCTCCCAGTCGTTATGATGATATTCTTGACCAAGCCGCAACTATTCGGTCGAGTAGATCCTCAATTGGCATCACGAGGGTGAGTGCACCCCGAAAAATGGCAACAGCGCATGGCGGCCAGGATGGTCACCCACCCAAGTGCCGGCCACGCCCGACAGCGCTTAACTTCGGTGATCTGACGGGAACCGGCGTCTCCACTGCGGCAAGGCCGTTGCCTCGTCCCTTCATAGGGTGCAGAAAAATTTCCGCTGCCAATCACAATAAAAGATTATTCATTCGTCACAGACCAGTTTCGGGCTTGTCCCCATCCTCTGGTGTTTATATATTCATGTACCTATTTATATTGAAGGAGATCACTCTTTGAATGCAAAGAAAATTATTTGCTGGTGACTAAACAGATATATGTGGAACAATTGTAACTGGCAAGGCGGCATTTGTCAAAAATATATCTGCACTTACATAAAGACAAAGTATCCTTATTTCAATTATACCGTGGTGACAGGTTTTCCACTCAGTTTCACCTTTGTTACCATTTTCACGTGCATGTGTCAGTTTCTTTCTTTTAAATATAACTCCATTTTTGACTACTGTGACGTGACCTCGTAATATACACTGTGTTACCATTCAAAGATTTATGTCTCTATAATAAGGTAATATTTCAAACAAATGGAAATTTTATGAATAAAAATTACTCCTTTTTTAAGAAAGATTTATTTAAAAACGAAAAATTTTAGCATTTTTTGTATGTTTCATTGATATTTCGGTTTATTTACTGGGTTATTAGTAAAAAGAAAAGAAAATACATCTTATAACCGACTGCAAACAAATATCGAAAAAATTCCGGTTATTCAGAACCGAAACACCGGTATCGGTTGTAACAGGTCGGTTTTTGCCATCCCTAGGTGGAGGCAGTGACCCACATTCAGCTACGACCGCCGGTAGTCGAATTGAGTATTCCCGGCGACCGGGCGTAATTTTAAGCGGCGACAGGTAGCAGGAAAGGGGGGGGCGGGCGTCTCCGCCTTCCAATCTAACTTTGCGGCAGAGCTTCGGATAGCTAGTGGCTCGGCGTGCGCTGCCAGCCTGCCCCGCTGAACGGAACACACCCTGCGACCCGAGTCACGAAGCTACCCACGTATACACAAATAGTAGATGTTCAGAATAAATACAAGAATAAAGAAGAACACGTGGTTCGCAGACGGTCGTTCCCTCAGCCAGAGCCGGCCGGGGTGGCCGAGCGGTTATAGGCGCTACAGTTTGGAACCGCGCGACCGCTACGGTCGCAGGTTCGAATCCTGCCTTGGGCATGGATGTGTGTGATGTCTTTAGGTTAGTTAGCTTTAAGTAGTTCTAAGTTCTAGGGGACTCATGACCTCAGATGTTAAGTCCCATAGTGCTCAGAGCCATTGTATATACCGACTTGACAGAAAATCCTAGGAAGTTCTGGTCTTACGTTAAATCAGTAAGTGGCTCGAAACAGCATATCCAGACACTACGGGATGATGATGGCATTGAAACAGAGGATAACACGCGTAAAGCTGAAATACTAAACATCTTTTTCCAAAGCTGTTTCACAGAGGAAGACCGCACTGCAGTTCCTTCTCTAAAACCTCGCACAAACGAAAAAATGGCTGACATCGAAATAACTGTCCAAGCAATAGAAAAGCAACTGGAATCACTCAACAGAGGAAAGTCCACTGGACCTGACGGGATACCAATTCGATTCTACACAGAGTACGCGAAAGAACTTGCCCCCCTTCTAACAGCCGTGTACCTCAAGTCTCTAGAGGAACGGAAGGTTCCAAATGATTGGAAAAGAGCACAGGTAGTCCCAGTCTTCAAGAAGGGTCGTCGAGCAGATGCGCAAAACTATAGACTATCTCTGACATCGATCCGTTTGAAAATTTTTAGAACAGGTTTTTTGCTCGCGTATCATGTCGTTTTTGGAAACCCAGAATCTACTCTGTAGGAATGGATTCCGGAAACAGCGATCGTGTGAGACCCAACTCGCTTTATTTGTTCATGGGACCCAGAAAATATTAGATACAGGTTCCCAGGTAGATTCTATTTTTCTTGACTTCCGGAAGGCGTTCGATACAGTTCCGCACTGTCGCCTGATAAACAAAGTAAGAGCCTACGGAATATCAGACCAGCTGTGTGGCTGGATTGAAGAGTTTTTAGCAAACAGGACACAGCACGTTGTTATCAATGGAGAGACGTCTACAGACGTTAAAGTAACCTCTGGCGTGCCACAGGGGAGTGTTATGGGACCATTGCTTTTCACAATATATATAAATGACCTAGCAGATAGTGTCGGAAGTTCCATGCGGCTTTTCGCGGATGATGCTGTAGTATACAGAGAAGTTGCAGCATTAGAAAATTGTAGCGAAATGCAGGAAGATCTGCAGTGGATAGGCACTTGGTGCAGGGAGTGGCAACTGACCCTTAACATAGACAAGTGTAATGTATTGCGAATACATAGAAAGAACGATCCTTTATTGTATGATTATATGATAGCGGAACAAACACTGGTAGCAGTTACTTCTCTAAAATATCTGGGAGTATGCGTGCGGAATGATCATATAAAATTAATTGTTGGTAAGGCGGGTGCCAGGTTGAGATTCATTGGGAGAGTCCTTAGAAAATGTAGTCCATCAACAAAGGTGGTGGCTTACAAAACACTCGTTCGACCTATACTTGAGTATTGCTCATCAGTGTGGGAGCTGTACCAGGTCGGGTTGACAGAGGAGATAGAGAAGATCCAAAGAAGAGCGGCGCGTTTCGTCACAGGGTTATTTGGTAACCGTGATAGCGTTACGGAGATGTTTAGCAAACTCAAGTGGCAGACTCTGCAAGAGAGGCGCTCTGCGTCGCGGTGTAGCTTGCTCGCCAGGTTTCGAGAGGGTGCGTTTCTGGATGAGGTATCGAATATATTGCTTCCCCCTACGTATACCTCCCGAGGAGATCACGAATGTAAAATTAGAGAGATTCGAGCGCGCACGGAGGCTTTCAGACAGTCGTTCTTCCCGCGAACCAGAAAAGGGAGGTAATGACAGTGGCACGTAAAGTGCCCTCCGCCACACACCGTTGGATGGCTTGCGGAGTATAAATGTAGATGTAGATGTAGATTTGAACCATTTTTTTTTAGATGTGTTCAATAATGTTCATGTCTGTGGAGTTCCGTGCCCAGAGGAACTGTTTAAGCTCCGAAGATAGTCCCTAGAGCCACTCTGCAGCAATTCTGGACATGTGGTGTGTCGCATTGTCCTGCTGGAATTGCCCAAGTCTGTCGGAAGGCACAATGGAGATGAATGGATGCAGTAATCAGACAGGATGCTTACGTACGGGTCACTCGTCAGAGCCGTACGTAGATGTATCGGTGTTTCTTATAACTCCAACTGCACACGCCCCACACCATTACAGAGCCTCGACCAGGTTGAACAGTACCGTGTTGACATGCATGGTCCATGGATTCATACCCGTACACTTCCATCTGCTCGATACAATTTGCACGAGACTCGCCTGACCAGGAAACATGTTTCCAGTTGTCAACAGTATAATGCCCGTGTTGAAGGGCACAGGCGAGGTATAAAGCTTTGTGTCGTGCAGTCATAAAGGGTACACAAGTGGGTCTTCGGCTCCAAAAGCCCATACCGATGATGTTTCGTTGGACGCTTCGCACGCTGCCACTTGCTGACTGCCCAGAATTGAAATCTGCAGGAGTTTGAGAAAGTGTTGCACTTCCGTCACGTTGAACGATTCTCTTAAGGGGCTCCGGAAAGGCTCAAAATCATGAAAAGTTCAATTTTTACTTTCTTGCGTTTTCTGAATCTGCAGACTATTACCTTTTAATAGATATTTAATTTATTCAATTCCGAAGACTAAAACTATTTTTAAATTTTTTTTGAAATGTGTTCTACATGGGCGTGACTCACTGTGGCGCTGTTAAACTGCTGTCAAATGGTGTTATTATTAACGTCCGTGTTCATCAGGTACATTTTAGTGATGTGAGATAAAGTATGTGTTGTGGCTAACCTGTGAAGGTTCAATATATATCGCTGGTGTGATTGTCGATTGTTTCATGTTTATTTACTCTGTCGTTATCTCGAAAATATTCGTAATTAATTCTGTTTCTTGAGTCTCTGTTTTGTTGAAGTATAATAATGAGTAAAAGTAAAGTTATTAGAAATCCTCTGAAGGCCTTTAAGAAAAGGAGAAATGTTGGAAAGCCAAAGGTATGTGTTATTACTGTAAACAATAAAGACGGTAACCAAGTGAGTGAACCTAACCTCTCAAGTACACCTGCCCATAGCAGTCAAAGTGGGAAAGAAAATACTTCACAGAAGAAGCTTGGTTCAATGAGTGAAAACTATGAATGTTTTATGGGCGAATCGGATGTGAATGAAATATTTGATATGTCGGTTCTCAAAGGAATTTTTTCAAACTGTGTAAGATGTATTCATTGTAGTGAAGTTGGTCTGGAACTCTCCATAATAAAGCACGTAGGACTTGCTAGTGAAATACAACTGAAATGTGATAAGTGTTCATACATGACCACCTTTTGGAACAGTGTTGCAGTAACTGCAACTGAAGAAAATGGTAGCAAAATCTACGAACACAACAACGAGCGATGCTTGCTTTAAACAAGGAACGCCTTCGGGCTGCAGACAGGGCTGTAAAGAGTCTAGAAATAGAAGCAAGAGTAAACAGGAGGAGGAACAAGAGGAAGCTGGAGGAGGAGTTTGCAGAGGATGAAGATAATCCATCCTATGGACCTGGAATGCACTAAAAAGTTAATCCAATCTTTGTCGCTCGATTCCCAAAACTTTTATTTTCTCATACTAATTACATGTTTTCTAAGGATCTTCCAAACATATTTGTTTCAAACTTTCAGTAAGTGTTACACAGTACCTTCTGCATAATTTAACACACCTTCTGCATAATTTAACGCAGTCTTTTTCCAAAAAGCTGTATATTTTTGAATATATAAATAAAAAACTGCAAAAAAATGTTGTGAATTTTCATTGCAATTGAAAAAAATCATCTTTAATAACTGAACTAAAATTTTGTAAAATCCCTGTGTTAAGTTGTAGCCCATATTCCAATAAACAATCTGTAAAAAGTTCAACTTCCTACCTCAAATACTTTGTGAGGAAAGATGTAATTTATAAGCGTTAACATTGCAAGTATAGGGCGTTCCGGAGCCCCTTAAATTGTTGTTGGGTCCATTCTTGCAGGGTCTTTTTCCGGCCACAGCAATGTCGGAAATTTGATGTTTTACCGGATTCCTGATATTGACGGTACATTGCGACTACAATACCACGTTGAAACGTACTTAAATCTTGCAATTGTAACAACTGCGCCAGATACTTATTGTCTGCCGGCCACTGTGGGCGAGGGGTTGTAGGCGCTACAGTCCGGAACCGCGCTGCTACTGCGGTCGCAGGTTCGAATCCTGCCTGCGGGAATGGATGTGTGTGATGTCCTTAGGTTAGTTAGGTTTAAGTAGTTCTAAGTTCTAGGGGACTGATGACCTTAGAAGATAAGTCCCATAGTGCTCAGAGCCATTTGAACCACCCGCCGTACCAACAATTAATTTTATATGATCATTCCACTTCAAATCGTTAAAATCGTGCCGTACGCATACTCCCAGATATTTTACAGAAGTAACTGCTACCAGTGTTTTTTCCGCTATCATATAATCATACAATAAAGGATCCTTCTTTCTTTGTATTCGAAATACATTACATTTGTCTATGTTAAGGGCCAGTTGCCACTCCCTGCACCAAGTGCCTATCCGCTGCAGATCTTCCTGCATTTCGCTGCAATTTTCTAATGCTGCAACTTCTCTGTATACTACAGCCTGTGATCTGAAGATGGCACGGCTGCCGCTTGGTACCGTTGGGTCTTCGTGGCCTGTTCGGCCGGAGTATAGTTTTTTTTTATGTATCTTGAAACTGAGAGAGTCCAAATTTTTCAATTTTTGTTCGATTTTTATGATAGGAATAAAAAAACCGAAAATCAGTTATTTAAGTAACAGGTTGCTTTGAGTGGTCTTAACAGTCAGGTTTGAGCACTGGTGGGAAAGCAACGGATGTAACCGAAAACCGGCTGTTTCAGCGAAAACCGCCGCCGCCAGTTTCGACCCCCGGCACCTCTTCAGGCTCCGCCGCGCGGCGTAATATCCCCTGGCAGCAGCGCAGCGCCGGACAATTTGTTAGTCTAATTCGGTGGCGCCGGCGATTACGCCGTAGGCGGGTGGGCCAGTCCATCAGGCGCGCTAAGCCCCCTCCGCCACGCACCGCGCTGCCCCAAATCCGTTTTAAATTGAGCCCGCGGCGGCGCCGCGTCCACCTGGGCGAGCGGCCGCCGCCCGCACCCCCACACTGGCCGGCCACCCCCACCTCAGCCACCCCCACCCCTCACTCGGCCTACCTACCCCCTCTCAGCCTCGTGTCCGAGCGCCGCCTCGGGGCGAGTTTTTAAAATGCAATTTCCCGCCCCCCTCGCCGGATATTGCTTAATAACCGCGAGCCCTGGCCGCTCCTGCGGCAGTGACGCACCCCGCCGCCCGGGTAATTGTGACGTCGTTATTAGATTCCGTGACGTGCTCGCGCCAGATGCTCAGCCGTCCGCAAAAATACCTCCAGCCTCCAGCGTGGACAGCCGCCCGGAAGGAATTCCGATCTGGCGGCCCTTCCCCGGCTCTGACGTCAACGCCGCGGAGGGCCGTAACAGATTTTCGAAACTACTTTACAAGCATACAATCTCACTACCCACCTTACCGTATAGTCTCATCTATATCAACAGTACTGGCCATTAAAATTGCTACACCAAGAAGAATGCAGATGATAAATGGGTATTCATTGGACAAATATATTATTCTAGAACTGACATGTGATTACATTTTCACGCAATTTGGGTGCATAGATCCTGAGAAATCAGTACCCAGAACAACCACCTCTAGCCGCAATAACGGCCTCGATACGCCTGGGCATTGAGTCAAGCAGAGCTTGGATGGCGTGTACAGGTACAGCTGCCTATTTAGCTTCAACACGATACCACAGTTCATCAGGAGTAGTGACTGGCGTACTGTGACGAGCCAGTTCCTCGACCGTCATTGACCAGACGTTTTCAACTGGTGCTGGTCAGGGCAGCAGCCGAACATTTTCTGTCCGTACAGGAACTGCAACAAGCGGTCGTGCATTATCCTGCTGAAATGTAGGGTTTCACAGAGATCGAATGAAGGGTAGAGCCACGGGTCGTAATACATCTCAAATGTAATGTCCAGTGTTCAAAGTGCCGTCAATGCGAACAAGAGGTGACCGAGACGTGTAACCAATGGCACCCCATACCATCACGCCGGGTGATACGCCAGTATGGCGATGACGAATACACGCTTGCAATGTGCGTTCACCGCAATGTCGCCAAACACGGATGTGACCATCGTGATGATGTAAACAGAACCTGGATTCATCCGAAAAAATGACGTTTCGCCATTAGTGCACCTAGGTTCGTCGTCGAATACACCATCGCAGGCGCTCCTGTCTGTGATCCAGCGTCAAGGGTAACCGCAGCCACGGTCTCCGAGCTGATAATCCAAGCCACTGCAAACGGCGTCGAACTGTTCCTGCAGATGGTTGTTGTCTTGCAAACGTCCCCATCTGTTGACTCAGGGATCGAGACGTGGCTGCACGATCCGTTACAGCCGTGCGCATAAGATGCCTGTCATCTCGACTGCTAGTGATACGAGGCCGTTGGGATCCAGCTCGGCGTTCCGTATTACCCTCCTGAACCCACCGAGTCCATATTCTGCTAACAGCCATGGGATCCCGATCGACGCGAGCACCAATGTCGCGATACGATAAACCGCAATCGCGGTAGGCTACAATCTGACCTTTATCAAAGTCGGAAACTTTATGGTATGCATTTCTCCTCCTTACACGAGGCATCACAACGCGGTTTCACCAGGCAACGCCGGTCAACCGCTGTGTTTGTATGAGAAATCGGTTGGAAACTTTCCTCACGTCAGCACGTTGTAGGTGTCGCCACCGGCGCCAACCTTGTGTGAATGTCCCTAAAAGCTAATCATTTGCATATCACAGCATCTTCTTCCTGTCGGTTAAATTTCGCGTCTGTAGCACGTCATCTTCCTAGTGTAGCAATTTTAATGGCCAGTAGTGTATGTTAACAAGGACAATACGGCGCTGCGGTTGGCAACGCCTATATAAGTCAACAAGTGTCTGGCGCAGTTGTTAAATCGGTTACTGCTGTCGCAATGGCAGGTTGTCAAGATTTAAGTGAGTATGAACGTGGTATAGTCGGCGCACGAGCGATAGGAAGCAACATCTCCAAGGTAGCGATGAAGTGGGGAATTTCGCGTATTACCATTTCACGAGTGTACCGTGAATATCAGAATTCTGGTGAAACATCAAATCTCCGATATCACTGCGACTGCAAAAAGATCCTGCAAGAACGGGACCAACGACGCGTGAAGAGAATCGTTCAGCATGACAGAACTGCAATACTTCCGCAGATCGTTGCAGATTTCAATGCTGGACCATCAACAAGTGTCAGCATGTGAACCATCCAACAAAACAGCTTTCGGAGCTGACGGTCCAGTCGTGTAACCTTGATGATTGCACGTCACAAAGCTTTACGCTTCGCCTGCGCCTGTCGACATCAACATTGGTCTGTTGATGACAGGAAACATGTTCCCTGGTCGGACGAGTCTCGTTTCAAATGTATCCAGCGGATGGACGTGTACGGATTGGAGACAATATCATGAATCCATGGAGCTTGTACGTCAGCAAGGTGGAGGCTCTGTAATGGTGTGGGGCGTGTGCAATTGGAACTATAGGGGACTCCTGATACGTCTTGACACGACTCTGACAGATGACATGAACGTAAGCATCCTGTCTGATCGCCTCCGGCCATTAATGTCCATTGTACGTTCCGACGGACTTGGGCGATTCCAGCAGGACAATATGACACCCCACACGTCCATAATTGCTACAGGGTGGCTCCCCACGACACCCCACAAGTTCTGAATTCCTACAGTGTCGCTCCAGGAACACTCCTCTGATTTTAAACACTTCCGCTGGCCACCAAACTCCCCAAACATGAACATTATTGAGCGTATCTGGGATGCCTTGCAACGTGGTGTTCAGAAGAGATCTCCACCTCCTCGTAGTCTTACGGATTTATGGACAGTCCTGAAGGATCCATGGTGTCAATTCCCTCCAGCACCACTTGACACATTAGTCATGACACGTCGTGTTGCGGCACTTCTGCGTACTCGCGGGGGCCCTAGATGGTATTAAACAGGTGTACCAGTTCCCTTGGCTCTTCAGTGTAATTCAGAAGATAGGATGTCATAAACATTGAGAGCAACGAGACAGGAAAGCGGGATGCCTCCAAACACTACTGTAGAGGGATGTTGTCAAGTGACCTTTCACTGAACTCAAAGTAATTATGGTCCTATGAAAAGGCAGTTAGTGGCACCAAAGTTAGTGTCGAGACAGAAACTGAAACTGAGGGTAGCAAAGCAGAAGTTGAAATGCTTAACTCCGGTTTCAAATGTTCGTTTACAAAGGTAAACCCAGAAGAACTGCCGCAATTTAATCATCGTTCCACAGGAAAGATGAATGGAATAAGTATTAGTGTCAGTGGTCTTGAGAAACACCTGAAATATTTAAAACTGAACAAAGCTCCAGGTCGCAATGGGATCCTGTCAGATTGGATACTGAATTTGCGGCTATTGTAGATCCCTAGGACAAAAAAACCGCACCCAGTTCCTGCAAAAAGACACAGGCCACACCTGATGACAAGAAGGGTAGTGGAAGTGATTTACGAAACTACAAGAAACTATCCTAGGCATCGATTTGTTGTAGAATCTTAGAACACGTTCTGAGCTCAAACATAGTAAGATGACTCGAATGACCTCTTCAATGCCAAACAGCATGCATTCCGAAAACGTCGATCATGTGAAACCCAGACCGCACTTTTCTTAGGTAATATACTGAAAGCTTTGGATCAAGGCAAGCAGTTAGATGCTACATTTCTTGATTTCCGAGAAATATTTGACTCAGTAGCGCACCTGTCAAAAGTACGAGCATATGAGGTATCAAGTGAAATTTCTGACTGGATTGAGGATTTGTTGGTAGGGAGGACGCAGCGCGTTACCTTGGATGGAGGATCATCGTCAGATGTACTCGTAGAACTAACTTCCGTTGTTCAAATGGTTCAAATGGCTCTGAGCACTATGGGACTCAACTGCTGAGGTCATTAGTCCCCTAGAACTTAGAACTAGTTAAACCTAACTAACCTAAGGACATCACAAACATCCATGCCCGAGGCAGGATTCGAACCTGCGACCGTAGCGGTGTTGCGGTTCCAGACTGCAGCGCCTTTAACCGCACGGCCACTTCGGCCGGCTAACTTCCGTTGTGCCCCAGGGAAGTGTGTTGGGACCCTTCCTGTTCACGTTGTATATTAAGACCTTGCTCACAATATTAGCAGTAAAATGTGGCATTTTGTAAATGATGCAGTTATCTATAACGAATTACTGTTTGAAAGAAGCTGCATAAATGCTCATTCAGATCTTGAAAGAATTCGAAGTGGTGAAGAGCTTGGTAACTTGATTTAAATGTTCAGAAACGGGCCCCTCTTTCCCACTGGACACTCTAGGTACTTGCCCAGGGCCGCGCGATCGACACTCTGCAATTCACACTTAAGTGCCTGGCAGAGGGTTCATCGAACCATTTTCATACAACTTCTCTACTATTCCACTCTCGAATGTCGCGTGGGAAAAAGGAACACCTAAATCTTTCCGTTTGAGTTCTGATTTCTCTTATTTTATTACGATGATCATTTCTCCCTACGTAGGTGGGTGCCAACAAAACATTTTCGCATTCGTAAGCTGGTATTTGAAATTTCGTAAATAGATCTCGCCGCAAAGAAAACCGCCTTTGTTTCTGTGACTGCCACCCCAACTCCCGTGTCATATCAGTGACACTCTCACCCCTATTGCGCGATAACACGAAACGAGCTGCCCTTCTTTGCACCTTTTCGATGTCCTCCGTCAGTCCTACCTCGTAAGGATCCCACACCGCGCAGCAATATTCCAGCAGAGGACGGGCAAGTGTAATGTAGGCTGTCTCTTTAGTGGATCTGTCGCATCTTCCAAGTGTTCTGCCATCAAAGCGCAGTCTTTGCTTCGCCTTCCCCACAATATTATCTATGTGCTCTTTCCAATTTAAGTTGCTCGTAATTGTAATTCCTAGGCATCTAGTCGAATTGACAGCCCTTAGATTTGTGCCATTTATCGTATACCCAGAATTTATAGAGTGTATTTTAGTGCCCATGTGGGTGACCTCGCACTTTTCTTTGTTTGGTGAGATTTGACGCTTTTTGCACCATACAGAAATTCTCTCTAGATCATTTTGTAATTGGAATTGATTGTCTGATGATTTTACTAGACAGTAAATTACAGCGTCACCTGCAGACAATCTAAGGCGGCTGCTCAGGTTATCACCTAGATCATTTATGTAAATCAGGAACAGCAGAGGGCCTATGAAACTACCTTGCGGAACGCCAAATATCACTTCTTTTCTACTCGATGATTTACCGTCTATCACTACGAACTGTGACCTCTCTGAGAGGAAATCACGAATCCAGTCAAACAACTGAGACGATACTCCATATCCACGCAATTTGATTAATAGTGGTTTGTGAGGAAAGGTATCAAAAGTCTTCTGGAAATCTAGGAATATAGAAGCGATCTGAGATCCCTTGTCGACAGCACTCATTACTTCATGGGAATAAAGAGCTAGCTGTATTGCACAAGAACGATATTTTCTGAATCCGTTTTGGCTATGTGTCAATAAGACATTCTCTGCAAGGTGATTCATAATGTTCGAGTACAGTATATGCTTCAAAATTCTACTGCAAAATGAGGTCAGTGATATGGGTCTGTATTTCAATGGGTCACTCCTATATCCTTTCCTGAATATTGGTGTGACCTGTGCTACTTTCCAGTCTTTAGGAACAGGCCTTTCGTCAAGTGAGTGGTTGTATATGATTGCTAAGAAAGGCGCTATTGTGTCTGCATACTCTGAGAGGAACCTGATTGGTATACCATCTGGACCGGAAGACTTGCCTTTCTTAAGTGATTTGAGTTGTTTCGCAACACCTTAGATATCTACTTGTATGTCACTCATGCTAACAGCTGTTCTGGTTTCGAATTCTGGAATATTTATTTCATCTTCTTTAGTGAAGGAATTGCGGAAAACTGTATTTAGTAACTCCACTGTAGTGGCACCATCATCGGTAACATTTCCATCGCTATCGCGCAGTGACGGTATTGACTGTTTTTTGCCACTGGTGTACTTTACATACGACCAGAATCTCTTTGGGTTTTCTACCATAATTTGAGACAATTTTTCATTGTGGAAACTATTAGAAGCATCTCACATTATTTTGTTATGTTTTTGAGCTTACACTGCTATGAGTGTGAATCCTGAATTCTTCCTGGTCATGCAGACAAAGTTTTATGAATTCATTTGTAAAAAAGAAAAAATAGATTTTTAAGCAATAACCTGTGAATGCTAAAAGAGTTACGTTTCTTCAAATGGTTCAAATGGCTCTGGGCACTATGGGACTTAACATCTGAGGTAATCAGTCCCCTAGAACTTACAACTACTTCAACCTAACTAACCTAAGGACATCAGACACATCCATGCCCGAGGTAGGATTCGAACCGTAGCAGTCGCGCGGTTCCAGACTGAAGCGCCTAGAACCTTTCGGCCACCGCGGCCGGCTGTTATATTTGTGGATTATATTATATTATCTATTCATTTAATATGACTAAAGAAATAAAAAAAATCTAGAACCTAACTTATATACTTTCATTGTCTATTACAACAAAATAGTGCTCTGTCAAGGTCATAGGGGCCCCATTATCGTAATCAGTCCAGGGCCTCCAGCAGGTTAAATACGGCCCTGTTCAGAAATGTAAAACTTTGCGTAGTGAATCACTGTTGGAATAGGCCAACTTGTACAAATACCTGGGTGTAACATTCTGTAATGATATAAAATGGGATGATCACATAGTTTCAGTCATGGGTAAAGCAGGTGGTAGACTTCAGTTTATTGGCAGAATATGGGAAGTGCAATCAGTCTATAAAGCAGACTGCTTACAAACCACTAGCGCGAACGGTTCTAGACTGTTGTTCAAGTGTGTGGGACCCGTACCAGATAGGACTAGCAGTGGATATTGAATGGATACAGAGAAGGGCAGCACAAATGGTCTCAGGTTCGTTTAATCTGTGGGAGAGTGTCACGGAGATACTGAAGAACTGAAATGGAAGACTCTTGAAGATAGCCGCAAACTACCCGAGAAAGAATCTTCCTGGCAGATTAAAACTGTGTGCCGGGCCGAGACTCGAACTTGGGACCTTTGCCTTTCGTAGACAAGTGCTCTACCAACTGAGCTACCCAAGCACGACTCACGACCTGTCCCCACAGCTTCAATTCTGCCTGTACCTGGTCTCCTTCTCATTGGGTAGCTCAGTAGATCGGCATCGCAAAAGGCAAAGGTCCGGAGTTCGAGTCTCGGTCCGGCACACGGTTTTAATCTGCCAGAAAGGTCCATATCAGCGCACACTCCGCTGCAGAGTGAAAATCTCATCCTGGAAATACCCCTAGAAAGTCTATTAACAAAGTTTCAACAAAACGGCTTTAAGATTACCCTAGTAATTTACTACAATCCCATACGTATCGCTAACATAAGAATCGTGAAGATAAGACTGAATAATAACTGCAAGCACAGATGCATTCAGACAATCATTCTTCCAGCGCTCCAGATATGACTGAAACGGGAAGAAACGATAATAATTGGTATACTCTGCCATGCGCCTTACATTGGTTTGCAAAGAATAGATTTGGTTGTTGAGATACTGGAAAATTACACTCATGTTCTTAAATTAAGTATAATTTGTGGTGCCAAACAACGTGGCACTACACAAAACTGGCGCTAATAGCGTAGGCACATAGGGAACACACACGACACAGATCTGTATGTCCACGGAATTTGTGATAAGTTAAGAAAACCGTCCCGGAACACATGTGCTACAAAACTCCACTGTTTCCTGCGCATGTACCCCAACATCAGTTTGGGATATGATCACCATACACACGTACACAGGCCGCACAACGCAATGGCATACTGTGGATAAGGTGGTCGAGCAGCTGCTGGGGTATAGCCTCCCATTCTTGAACCAGTGCCTGTCGGAGCTCCTGAAGTGTCCTAGGGGTTTGAAGACGTGCAGCGATACGTCTACCGAGAACATCCCAGATGTGCTCGATGGGGTTTAGGTCCGGAGAACAGGCAGGCCACTCCATTAGCCTGATATCTTCTTTTTCAGGGTACTCCTCCACGATGGCAGCTAGGTGGGGCCGTGCGTTATCATCCATCACGAGGAAGGTGGGACCCACTGAACCTCTGAAAAGGCGGACATACTGATGCAAAATGACACCCCGATACACCTGACCTCTTACAGTTCCTCTGTCAAAGACATGGAGGGGTGTACGTGCACCAATCATAATCCCACCCCACACCATCAAACCATGACCTCCATACAGTTCCCTTTCAAGGACATTATGGGATCGGTATCTGGTTCCTGGCTCACGCCAAATGAAAACCCGGCGAGAATCACTATTCAGACTATACCTGGACTCGTCTGTGAACGTATCCTGGGACTGCTGTTCGAATGAGCATGTACCGTTATGAAACGTCCCCTTAGAAAAATTGTACAAGACTGTGCTTAAACTGACACACAATATTTTTAGTGCAACACAATCTGACTTTCAATAATCCCTACAAAAAAGTGGCCTGACTAACATTAACCTATACCTTTCACAAATCACTTATCTCACAAAAATCTTCGTTACTCAAACCACTGCAATTCAGCGAGCGCCACTACTGCCAGCTAAATAAAAGATTCAAACTACGGAAGGCAGTAACTACTGATAGGCATAGTTAGCAAATGAAAGATTTTAATAGAGAACAAAAAATGTATTTTCCTTAATAGTCATAATATGTATAGCAGTTCATGACATCCAGTCTTACAAATTTCAAAACTCCACCATCTCGCTCCACACATCCACCACTGCTGGCGGCTCACCTCTAACAGCGCAATGCTATGCGCTGTTTGCATCCAGCTGCCCAACACTACAATGGCAGACAACAATGCAAACTAGCCACAGACTGCACACAGCACAGCCAGTGACTTTCATACAGAGCGCTACATAACGTTGCCAATAAGAAAACATAAACAACCTACTGACATAGCCCCCACGCTCCCCACAAAAAATTTTACAAATTGTTTTGGGCAGTGGCCAATAATGATTTGATAAAATTTTTCAGAATTACAATAACAAAGAAATCAAATGCACACACTTATTGATACAATGTTGGTCAAAAGCTAAAATTTTCTCACAGTCCATAAAGACAGTCCTGATCGTTCATCACAGTAAAATAGCAGTGTTTTTCTCAAAGTCTGAGCAGTAGAAGAAAATGCACACGGAAGTAGTGGATTTCCATGCAGTCTTGAAGAAGTAGTGTTGTCCTTCCAACGGAAAGACAGTGCTGACTCTTGACATGCAGACAGGTAATGGGCCACAACAGAGCAAACTCACAGCAGAGTCATTCGAAGGTTTGAAGAATATTGGTAGGTAGGTCATCACAGAGTAGACCCACTGTAGTCCTGGTAGAGATTATGGTATTGGTGGGCCACCAGAGGTGCAGACCCACTGCAGTCCTTGTAGAAATAATGGTATTGGTGGGTCATCAAAGATGCAGACCCACTGTAGTCCGTGTAGAGATGGCCAGCAGCCATCTGTTGTGACTGTGCAGGTGCACAATCACCATTGAAGAGTCTTGCGGATAATGTAGCAAGTCCATAACCACCACTTGTGCACTCACAAAGTTTTTGGAATTGTCCTCAGAACCAGCAATGCTGTTATCCAGTCCCTTGCTGAATTATTAACACACGTGCAAACACTAACAGTCCCAACTTCTCATATATTGTCCAAATACTATGACCAACAGAAACGTGTGCAGTGAAATAGAACTTACAAGTTACTTAATTTGATGAACTGGTGTCAATTACAATTTTATAACATAAGAATACAATTACAAAGGTACAAAATACATCATTAAAGAACATAACAATACAGATTACATTTGTAGTACCAAAAACTTTACAAAAGAGTAGAAATAAACATATACATCAGTGTTACAGGAATTATGACATAAGTACATACATAAAAGATCAGAATAACTTTTGAAACATCAACTTCACACATGAGCATTAAAACAAAACAGAATAAATAATGTCTAAACTTCTTTACAAAGAAAATAACATAGTATTTGAAAAATTCTACAACATAAATCTTATTAGCTAAACACATAAAGACAGGAAAAAGATAAATACACAAGGGTACATAAACACATAGCGGAATAATACAAAAGGAAAGGACAGGGTTCGTTTTCAGTGTGACATTTGGTACTGCAGTACAACCCAAAACTTCATTCCATAGATCTTTCGTCTTATTTCAACATTTGTTTCCACCAAAAAAACCTATCCAAGCATGCTTTCTGTATTTATATGTTCACATATTTCTTACCTCATTATTTATTTTCCATTATCTTACCTCATCATTTATTTCCAAGAAAATCCTACCTAAAGCTGTTGTCCCTAAACCCTACTTTTTTGGTTCATATCCTCTTTCAAAATACTTTTTTGGCCAAACCATTTTCTTATAACTTCTCAATGCATTTCTTCCAATTCATCATAACTTGTTCTCTTATATAGTCTACCCCCTCCTAAGATAACTTAAATCTACTGAGCGCAGATATACATACCAAGGGACGAGGCAATGCAGCAGCACAAAACAAAAAACACAAACATCAATGACAAAAAAATTCAAATTGGCAAACCAATTGCAATATTACAACTAATATAAGGCACTGTGCAGCAAACAAGAAAAATAAATCCGTTGTAAAACTGGCTTAACAGCGTAATACAAAGTCAAATTCAGTAGCACTATGCCTGGCAAACAGCAGCAGCAAATGCAATAACTAATATCTAAACATGACATAGCTCAAGCAGAAAAAATATTACACTAAAGACAACAATGCAGACAAGGGAAATGTATATTCACATCTTAATGTCTATGTAATTAAAGTGGTGCACCACAACTTATTCTACCATAAAAATTACCAAGTACTTGAAAAGTAAATTATGTATGCAGTTCCTGTGAAGGGAAATGTCTTTGTGCTCCCTCATATTTTGGGAAGTGTATTACAAAATTAGTATTTACTGAATCTGTAGACAGAAAATATTTATATTAGTACATCTATAAAATTCTATTTTAACCAATGCTGCAGTGCAGCTAGAAACTAGATATTAAAGAAAATGAGTAAATAAATACATATAGCACGCCATATGGCATTTCTCTCAACTAGCAAGACAATAGCCGTGAAATGTTTCTCATCATTTCATTAGGCATTTTATTAAATATCATAGATTAAGAGCTCCACAGTGTAATTATATATTTTCAAGTTTGAGCGTGTCGTATTTGCGATGCTTTTGACAAAGAAATGTCAATAGCGAGGATAATGGCCTCTTTTTTTTTCTACCTGTGCCTCTGAAAGGCCACACTAATGGCTTTTTTCCAGGCAACTGTCACGCAGCTGCCCACGTAATGCGTCATGCCTACGACGCATTATGTGAAGGTCACTTAACGTTCTTACCGAAATATTTACAACAGCAGTTCCTGCTACAGTGACAGTCTCATATAAAAATATTTCACAGGTCAAGAATTTGCGTTACAAATCTGTAGAAACAAAATCCTATTGATATAACAGTGTCCAAAAAATTTTCGGCAGCATTGTGATACATTCACGCATTTACATACATTTCATAACTCTCAAAGTACGATTCTTGGTTTCCAACAACCTTTTTCACAAACCAGAGTCCCTAAACACTACTCATTATTCCTTACCTTATTCGTCGACACTTCTTCAATATTTCATCATAACAGATACGTAGCATAATCAAATAACTCATATAGCATCAGCTTATTGATGATAAACATACCGCACCAGCATAATACACATAGTCATCGTAATAATAACATCATAACACCTCAGTCAAATTTCAAAAACGTCGTAGCTTTTTGCAATAATTTCAAAACCTAAAAAAAAGTTCTCTGCTCATTTCAATAGTGTCATCTACCTCAAATGTACTTTAAAAATCATGACCCCATACCAAATGCGACATTCAAAGCTCTCATAGTATCACAATGGTTCCAAAAAAAAAATATGAACAGTTCACTAAGTACAGACAAAATACAATTTCGTAAGTGTGAAATTATCCCACTGTGTAATTGCATAAACATGTGTCACTAACATAGTAAAAAAAATTATTGTTTCTCTGCTAAATGATCAGATAGCTGTGTATTTTATGTGTTAGAGAAATATGGTACCGATATGTAAAGTTGTATAAGCAAATACCATATTAGCTAGGGCTCCTTGTGCTTGCCAGACACATGGTACACAAAGTAGGCGTGTACCCCCCTGAGGATTAATGTAATTATACCCTCAGGTGTTACAGATTACAGCAATGGAATGAAATGTATCACGGAAAACTTTCTTTGTAATTCAAAAACCTTTAAAAATAAATGTTTTAAGCATAAAATTAATCACTCAAATACATGTACTGTAGCGCTAAACTGTGCGTCTTGTTGTAAGATAATCTCTGTGGAAGTGTCGTAGTTGCGTCCTCCGAAAGCAAAGTTCTGCAGAAGTCAATGTACTTACCTCATGATAAACAAAAGTGAAATGCTTTGCGTATAGATATCTTAGTTATTATGCTTATTGCCGTGATGAAGAAAGTACTGTGCTGTAATGTATTGTTGTGCTATGGAAAAGGCAGTCTCATTGTAGCTATACCACAAAAGTTACTACTAAAACATGTTTTACTATCCAGAATAATACAGAAAAACTGTGCAGATATAAAACTGAAACACTGAAAAAGCAACATTGTAAATTGTCACTCATTAGTAGCATCGTGATAAAATCGTGTAGCTGTCACATAAACTAACCACTGTGTCATCTGGTATCTCACTGAAAGTACTTTAAATCCAGAATTTATTTTCAAGTAAACCAAAATGTTGTATGAATATCTCATTAGCAGTATAAGTTCTAAGTAAGTAAACCTGATAGTCGTTACGTAATCGAGCAACTTGTTGCAAGAATGTACACACACAATAACACTGTGTCTTCTGTTCACTATAACAATGCATTTGTAATTTCTGTTTAAAAATGTTCCCTAGGTTCTAGGCTGGATAGTTAACTTCAAAACAGTGTTGCATGTTAACAGTTTCTCAGTGTGACAAATTGTACTAGTAGCGTGAAGTGAAAAGTTTTATGACAAAGACAAAGTTAAAAAGCAGATTCTCTCTCAATAAACGGTTTTACATGTGAAATGTGGTGCAATCCTTTACTCTTCCTAGTACGCAGAGGTTCAACTTCAATGGAATTATCATGCGGTATACGTCGGTAAGGAGATACTGGAATTTTTCTCAAGGTTAGCGTCTATGTTATTTTTCTCTGAGCCAGCCGGCGCACGCGGCTGCCTGCGGTGCGAGTCATTGTCTGTTCCTTTGTTGGCGCACGTCGTTATTGGGATTAGGAGACCTAACTTCTACAAATTCACCTTGTCGAGACTGCCCTGCTCTGTTTGAATCCCGCCAGTTCTGATGGAATTCAGGTCTGTCGTTTTGTCGGTAGTTTACATAGTTTCTTCTTTGTCGGTCACGTGGTGGAGAATTTCTCCCTGAATCGTAACTGTGCACCGAACTGTCGCTTCTGAAGTTATTATGTCTCCCTTGATAATAATTGTTTTGGTGCCAATATTGTCTGTTTCTATGGTTATCTCTATCATATTCATTACTACGGAAATGCGATGTTTCTCTGTAACTATTACTCTGCCAGTGGTTGTCATACGGGTGGTGTCTGTTTTGGTCACGATTTGTGTTGTGAGAATAGCCTTGTCATGTCCAGTTATTATTTCTGTCATCGCGGAATTGTGACGGATGTGACCTGTAGTGATTGTTTTCCCGTTTCCTGTTTCCCGTCAATTTCTAATTGTTGTAAGAGTCCCTGAAAAGCTTCAATGTCGTCTTTGCAACGTCCTGCCAAAATAATATGTCGTAAATGTTCAGGTAATTTGATTAAGCAAATGCAGATGAGTTCTGAGGGGCTGTATGGGTTTGACAGGTACTGATTCTTGTGCAACATGTCTTCAAAATATTTCACAAGACTGGAGAATTCAGATTGTTCGAAATGTTTCATCATTATGATACCATGTTTTACTCGGTCTTGTGTGGCTTGAGACCAATATGCTGAGAGGAAGGCATGGTAAAATTCTCCTTCACTGTGGCAATCGTGAATGACCGATCGCATTCTTACAGCTGGTTTATTCTCTAAATAGCCACACATAAATTCTAATCTGTGTTCTAACGACCAGTTGGGAGGAAAACAATGAGAGAATTGATGGAGCCATGCTTGTGGATCAATGTCGTTGCCAGAATTCTTAAATGTTTTGAATTAAGTGTAGTAATGAACAGCTTATAGTCGAAATCATCGTGTCGGCGAGTCGCACATCGCTCATTGTTACTTCGTTTCTGCGGTTCCATCTCAAAATCCAATGCGCCTTGCCAATTACTTTCATACTTTCCGAAGTGTCCTGTGTTGTTATTTTGTGGTTGTTCCGTATTTCTATGTCCCTCTTCCCGTACTGGAGTGCGAGTGTCCTCTGAAAAATGTAATTCTTGTATTACTTGTGCCAACTGATCTTCTACTTCCCGGATTTCTCTTTTGTACTGTGTGTTGATTTGATTTTGATTTTGTTTGAATTTTCTAATTTGTTCATACTCTTCAGTGTCCGTGGAAGCTACAGGTCTTGTGTCATTCAGATCATCATCTACCTTTGTAGATAAGTTAGTGAACTGATCTGAAAGGTCGGCTACTTTGTCCGTTAGTGAAATTATTTCCTCTGTGTGTTTTTCTGAACCAAGTTTCAGAGTGTCCATTTGTGTTGAAATCGTATCTGCTGTGTCCTTTAAGTTTTTCTGATTTTTTGCAAGTTGCATAACCGAATCGGTAGATGCAACTAAGTCAATTTTAGCCCACAAGGTCTCATGATTTTCATGAACAATGGTTTGCAGTTCTTTTATGGCTGCTTCGTGATTCTGTAATGCATTTTCATGTCGCGAAAAAATAGGTTGAAAATGCTCACAAATTTGTGTTTTTACGTCATTACAGACTTTTTGACATTTAGATTCAATGTTATGTAACTCAGTAGTTAAATCTTCACGTGTTTGTCCGAGTGTGGTGTCTAACTTCCGAAGATTTTGTTCCATTGTGTTTAACTTTTGAAGATTTTGTTCCATTGCGTCTAACTTTTGAAGCTTTTGCTGTGTTTGTCTCTGATTTTGTTCCATCGTGTCTAACTTTTGAAGATTTTGTTCCATTGTGTCTAACTTTTGAAGATTTTGTCCCATTTGTTTCTGATTTTGTTCAAGCATTGTGTCTAACTTTTGTAGCCTTTGTCCCATTTGTTGCATTAACTGTAATAACAGTGCACTGGTGTCTGAAACATGTTCCTCAGTGCTATTCGGCAGTGCATTTGAACCGGCAATATTCGCATTTTGAAAAGCAGAAAATGTGTCTTGATTTATTTGAGAAAACGGTGAGGACGCAAAACCTGAATCTACAGTATTTGCAAGATTGTGTCCTGTCATTTCAGAATCCTGAGGCGAGCATTTGCCGACCGATCGATCCATAATGCTTCATTGTTCACTAATTGTTTCACTGCCTACACCATTATTTACAGCCCGCCCCATTTCCCTACGCACAATTACCAAATTACTACTTTGAACATTAGTTAATTCATTACATGGTGGCGCTAACACACTGCTTTCGTCTTCAATGTCATTTCTCAGTTTACTTTGGAGCCTAGTATTACGTTTTTCACACGCCATTATTGTCACAATATTTCACACGACAACAGAGAAAAACAATATTTGAAGAGCAAAAATAAGAGAACACATTAACATAGCACTGAAAATAATATCTAGTTAATTGCAAGCGCAGCTGCGAAATACTTGGTGCAAATTTACATGCATGCCACACCTGTTTTGCTGTACAACAATGAAAGACTGCAACTACAAAGGAGATTCTCTCTACAATTACGCGCTAGCAATAAACAAAATCTACAATAATTACTCAAACTACAAAAAAAAAAATCAGAAGATTCCAGTGAGGCATCCTCGGCTAAGGGTCGACATATGAAACGTCCCCTTAGAAAAATTGTACAAGACTGTGCTTAAACTGACACACAATATTTTTAGCGCAACGCAATCTGACTTTCAATAATCCCTACAAAAAAATGGCCCTAACTAACATTAACCTATACCTTTCACAAATCACTTACCTCACAAAAATCTTCGTTACTCAAGCTACTGCAAATTCAGCGAGCGCCACTACTGCCAGCTAAATAAAAGATTCAAACTACGGAAGGCACTAACTACTGATAGGCATAGTTAGCAAATGAAAGATTTTAATAGAGAACAAACAATGTATTTACCTTAATAGTCATAATATGTATAGCAGTTCATGACATCCAGTCTTACAAATTTCAAAACTCCACCATCTCTCTCTCCACATCCACCACTCCTGGCGGCTCACCTCCAACTGCGCAACGCTACGCGCTGTTCGCATCCAGCTGCCCAACACTACAATGGCAGACAACAATGCAAACTAGCCACAGACTGCACACAGCACAGCCAGTGATTTTCATATTGAGCGCTACGTAACGTTGCCAATAGGAAAACATAAACAGCCTACTTACACCGTGTTCTCGACACAAGGCTTTACGGGCTCTCCTGTGACCAGGGGTCAGTGGAATGCACTTTGCAGGTACCCGGACGAATAAACCGTGCCTGTTTAGTCGTCTGTAGACTATGTGTCTGACGACAAATGTTCCTCTGGCTGCGGTAAGGTCCCGAGTAAAGCTACCCGCAATACTCCGATGCCGTCTGCAGGCACTGGTGGTGAGATATCGGTCTTCTTGTGGTGTTGTACACTGTGGACGTCCCTTACTGTAGCACCTGGACACATTTCTTGTCTGCTGGCATCGGTGCCATAATCTTGAGATCACACTTTGTGGCACACGGAGGGGTCCGTGGTACGACTTGCCATGTTTGACCATCCTCCAGTCAAATGGCTCTGAGCACTATGGGACTTAACTTCTAAGGTCATCAGTCCCCTAGAAATAAGTACTTAAACCTAGCCAACCTAAGGACATTACACACATCCATGCCCAAGGCAGGATTCGAACCTGCGACCGTAGCGGTCGCGCGGTTTCAGACTGTAGTTCCTAGAACGGCATTCTCCAGTCGCCCTAGTATTCTACCCTCATAACGTCATCAATGTGTGTTCTTTGAGCCATTTGGAACACACAGTCACCATCAGAGCGTCTGAAAACGTCTACACACTTACTCGCTGCACCGTTCTCTGACATGCTCCAACACATCTCTGCGTATGTGGACTGCTGCAAGCGCCACCGTGCGACGACCGCAGGTCAAATGCACCGCATGGTCATACCCCGAGGTGGTTTAAACCCGCAAACCGCCCACCAGAGCGTTGTTTCACCATGTATCAGCATTATCCTTAATTTATGAGCATGAGTGTAGCTGTCTTGCGGAGATGTTCGATTCTTTAATGGATCGGGGACAGGGTGGCGGGGCGAATTTTAAACAGAAATTTCTCGAACTGTGATGATCCTCTTCTTGTTAATAATGCGTGAGGATAGCGGTGAAGTTTAGATGGGAGACGAGTCCGGCACCGCTCGAGTATCTAGTTGTGTTAGAATGAAATTGTAGCAGAAGACATGTGGCGTGTAACGGCTGCTGGCCGTTGTGGGTTGCAGCGCTGAGGCCATCCGACGGGCGGCGCGGGAAGCTGCTGGCGTGGCTGCGTGCGGCGTCGGGCCGCGAAGTTCCGAGCGTGGCCGCGGCGTGGCGCGACGGTTGGCTGCTGTGCGCTGTGGTGCGGTCAGCGGTCCCGGGTTCGTGCCCCGCGCCGGAAGACGCGCAGCTGCACGCCGGCCTCAGCCACGGGCAGGCGCTCGCCCACAAGTTCCTGCGCGTGCCGCCGGTGAGCAAACTGTTTACCTCTGTCTCTAAATCTGCTCTGCTGCCCTTGTTAGGAAACAACAAACGCATCCTTGCTGTTAACACGGCTTTATTAAGGTCGGGTCCGTTCCTGCAGGGGCCACACATGACCGGGGCACATCCGTGTCTTCGTTGTTCCTTGTAGTGACTCGGACGCGGTGATCTGTGTTTCTGTTTGTGAAAGCTGTAAAACATGTTTACTAATTTTCGTAATGGTGAATTAGGACTTATAGCACTTGCTTTAGACGAAGAGGAAAAAGAACGAAGGCAAACAGGAAGATGAAAGTTGTGGATCCACAGTGCCTGGAAAACAAGACCAGTACAGGGAGAGTTTTGAACATTAATTTCTCATCTCATAGATGATGAGACTAAGTTTTATGAATATTTTAGGATGACGCAGTACATCTTCTGTGAACTTTTAAAGAAAGTAGAACCAAGGCTGAGTAAATACGACACTTTCTGGAGAGTATCAGTTTCACCCAAAGTACGACTGGCTGTTTTTTAAGGTAGGTTAAAGAAAAGCACGCAGAACACAAATAAACATGAAGTTTTAATGACAGCATTTTTATTTGATTATTTTAGTAATTGAAAGATAAATACATAAGTTAGTAGATAATACAGTTAAATTTCTACTACCCTAAGAAAAACACATGAGGACTATTCAGTGAATTAGTTTCTGAAGCTGATGTGGATGCAGGGGAACTTGGGGGATGATCGCTTTGGTTATTTATATACGAATTGCGGGAATCCCTTTGCAGATCCAAAGGCTGCTGTGTAGGTTCTGTTGACTCGTTTTCCACAGGTGAAGGATATGGTGTTGAAACAGATTTTGCTGAGGAACTGGAGGCTGATGGAGTGAATTGATGGACTGATACGTCATTCATGAGTGGCTTCAGTTCAAAGTCTTGTACAATTGAAAAAAATCCACTTTTAGCTTGATGAGAAACTCGATATTCCTGTAGTTTTCCCTTCCCTGGTCCTAAAGAATAGGAAAGTTACGAACTTCTTCTATTAGTCGTTCCACATCCACGTTTTGTACACAGAACAGTCTTGCGCAGTTGCACAGCCCACAAGACAATTCTACTGTCAGGCCGTGTCAGTCACGTGAAAAATTAAACACGGCGAATCCTGCCCGGCCCGTTGACGTTCCCCGTGCACGGCCCGGTCAAGTGGGGCCCGGTATGCTACATTTGTTTTGACAATGTATTTCGTTGTCCGGGCGACGGCCGATACTCGGACATGGCTCGGCACAGACACGGTCCGGGCACGTGTGTCCAGATCATAAAGGGGGATAGGACGTCAAACGGGCAACCAGTGGTTCCTCCGTGTCAACCCCTCCAAGACCCAGGCAATCATCATAGGCCGCAACACCCGCTCCTTCCGCCTCCATGATTTCTACCTCAACATTTATGGCCCTCCTATCCACCTCACTCCTACCCTCAAATACCTTGACCTAACCCTTGACCACCACCTCACTTGGACTTCCCATCTCCTTACCATCCAACACTCCACCCCCTGAAACTCTGGCCGGACATGGGGTCTGCATCCTTCACACCTACAAATCCTTGATCCGCCCCATCCTCTGTTATGCCAGTGTAGCTTGCATTTCTGCCCCTCCCAGGTTCTATAAATCCCTCCAAATCCTCGAACCCCCTCGCCTTCCGCATCCGCCTTCCGTCTCCCACGCGCATCCTCTACGACCTCATTCCCTTCCCCCACCTTCTCCTTTTCCTTGAACACATCCGCACACTATATATTTTCCGCCACCTTGATCCTCCTCACCCCCTGGTGTCTCCCTTCCTCTCCACCCCAGCCCATTGCCGTGCCTTTACCGTTGTGTCCCACCCTCTCTCCATCTCCACACCCTCCATCTCCTTTCCCGACACAACTTCCACCGTCTACCCCTCCCGGATGATGAGCTTCGCCCTGACATCTACGCTTCCTACCAACCCTAACCCCATCTTCCTCGTGCCTCCTCCTCAGGGCTCCCTCTCCTCCCCCTCTCTTCTCCTGAGCGCCTTTCCCCATCTACTCCCCCTCCCTCTCTTGTGCTCCCCTTTCAGTGTCTCTGCACTCCCTCCTGCCCTGTCTTCCCTCTTCATCTCCCACCCCACGTGTCTCCTGCCTCTTCGTGTACCCACTGACGCCCCTACTCTCTTCATCCTGCCGCTTCCCCTGCTGCCCCTTGCTCCCCCTCCTTTTCCATCCTCTCCGGCCTCTACCTCGGCAGGTCCTACCTGGCAGTTTTATTCTTCATCATGGCCACGAGGAGTCGCCACGTGGTTAGAGGCCCCATGTCGCTGACTACGCAGCCCCTTCCGCTGGAGGTTCGAGTCCTCCCTCGGGCGTGGGTGTGTGTGCTGTTCTTAGCACAGGTTAGTTTAAGTTAGTTTAAGTAGTATAGTCTAGAGACCGATCACCTCTTCAGTTTGGTCCCTTAAGAACTCACACACATTTGAACATTCTTCATCATGTGTGCTCCAAGTGGGTCTTAAGTGTGTTGTTCTGGAGTGTTTTTAATACTGTGGCCAGCTTTTAACCTGTGCCTTCAGTGTCTTCTTTGTTTCTTAAGAATCGCTCTCATTAATAAATGGTCACAACGCCCATATAGTATTGGGACAGAAAGTTGGCTGAAACCAGACGTAAACAGTAATGAAATCCTAAACTCAGATTGGAATGTATACCGCAGAGACAGGCTGGGCAGTGAAGGGGGAGGCGTCTTTATAGCGATAAGAAGTGCAATAGTATCGAAGGAAAATGATGGAGATCCGAAATGTGAAATGATTTGGGTGAAGGTCACGGTCAAAGCAGGCTCATACATGGTAATTGGATGTCTTTATAGGCCCCCTGGCTCAGCAGCTGTTGTGGCTGAGCACCTGAAGGATAATTTGGAAAATATTTCGAGTAGATTTCCCCACCATGTTATAGTTCTGGGTGGAGATTTTAATTTGCCGGATATAGACTGGGAGACTCAAACGTTCATAACGGGTGGCAGGGACAAAGCATCCAGAGAAATTTTTTTTAAGTGCTTTATCTAAAAACTACCTTGAGCAGTTAAACAGAGAACCGACTCGTGGCGATAACGTATTAAACCTTCTGGTGACAAACAGACCCGAACTGTTTGAAACAGTTAACGCAGAACAGGGAATCAGCCATCATAAAGCGGTTACGGCATCGATGATTTCAGCCGTAAATAGAAATATTAAAAAAGGTAGGATGATTTTTCTGTTTAGCAAAAGTGACAAAAAGCAGATTACAGAGTACCTGACGGCTCAACACAAAAGTTTTGTCTCAAGTCCAGATAGTGTTGAGGATCAGTGGACAAAGTTCAAAACCATTGTACAACATGCGTTAGATGAGTATGTGCCAAGCAAGATCGTAAGAGATGGAAAAGAGCCACCGTGGTACAACAACCGAGTTAGAAAACTGCTGCGGAAGCAAAGGGAACTTCACAGCAAACATAAACATAGCCAATGCCTTGCAGACAAACAAAAATTACGCGAAGCGAAATGTAGTGTGAGGAGGGCTCTGTGACCAAAATGGTACTGAAACAGAGGATGATAGACTGAAGGCCGAAATACTAAATGTCTTTTTCCAAAGCTGTTTCACAGAGGAACACTGCACTGTAGTTCCTTCTCTAGATTGTCGCACAGATGACAAAATGGTAGACATCGAAATAGACGACAGAGGGATAGAGAAACAATTAAAATCGCTCAAAAGAGGAACGGCCGCTGGACCTGATGGGATACCAGTTCTATTTTACACAGAGTACGCGAAGGAACTTGCCCCCCTTCTTGCAGCAGTGTACCGTAGGTCTCTAGAAGAGCGTAACGTTCCAAAGGATTGGAAAAGGGCACAGGTCATCCCTGTTTACAAGAAGGGACGTCGAACAGATATGCAGAACTATAGACCTATATCTCTAACGTCGATCAGTTGTAGAATTTTGGAGCACGTATTATGTTCGAGTATAATGACTTTTCTGGAGACTAGAAATCTACTATTTACGAATCAGCATAGGTTTCGAAACAGACGGTCGGGTGAAACCCAGCTCGCGCTATTCGTCCTCGAGACTCAGAGGGCCTTAGACACGGGTTCCCAGGTAGATGCCGTGTTTCTTGACTTCCGCAAGGCGTTCGATACAGTTTCCCACAGTCGTTTAATGAACAAAGTAAGAGCATATGGACTATCAGACCAATTGTGTGATTGGATTGAAGAGTTCCTAGATAACAGAACGCAGCATGTCATTCTCAATGGAGAGAAATCTTCCGAAGTAAGAGTGATTTCAGGTGTGCCGCAGGGGAGTGTCGTAGGGCCGTTGCTATTCACAATATACATAAATGACCTTGTGGATGACATCGGAAGTTCACTGAGGCTTTTTGCGGATGATGCTGTGGTGTATCGAGAGGTTGTAACGATGGAAAATTGTACTGAAATGCAGGAGGATCTGCAGCGAATTGACGCATGGTGCAGGGAATGGCAATTCAATCTCAATGTAGACAAGTGTAATGTGCTGCGAATACATAGAAAGATAGATCCCTTATCATTTAGCTACAAAATAGCAGGTCAGCAACTGGAAGCAGTTAAATCCATAAATTATCTAGGAGTACGCATTATGAGTGATTTAAAATGGAATGATCATATAAAGTTGATCATTGGTAAAGCAGATGCCAGACTGAGATTAATTGGAAGAATCCTAAGGAAATGCAATCCGAAAACAAAGGAAGCAGGTTACAGTACGCTTGTTTGCCCACTGCTTGAATACTGCTCGACGGTGTGGGATCCGTACCAGATAGAGTTGATAGAAGAGATAGAGAAGATCCAACAGAGAACAGTGCGCTTCGTTACAGGATCATTTAGTAATCGCGAAAGCGTTACGGAGATGATAGATAAACTCCAGTGGAAGACTCTGCAGGAGAGATGCTCAGTAGCTCGGTACGGGCTTTTGTTGAAGTTTCGAGAACATACCTTCACCGAAGAGTCCAGCAGTATATTGCAGTATATTGCTCCCTCCTACGTATATCTCGCGAAGAGACCATGAGGATAAAATCAGAGAGATTGGAGCCCACACAGAAGCATACAGACAATCCTTCTTTCCACGAACAATACGAGACTGGGAGAACCGATAGAGGTAATCAAGGTACCCTCCACCACACACTGTCAGGTGGCTTGCGGAGTATGATTGTAGATGTAGATGTAGAACTGTGTTTTTTAACTTTATTTCGATTTTTTTAATTGTCCCCCCATGAACGTCTCCATGTCAGTGTATTTTTAGTTCCATTCTCTCCCCTTACTCTGTTTTATATTCCCCTTTTTTATCGCCTTATATATGTAACATTTTATTCTTATTTTCAGTTGTTATGTCATTTGGCTGAAGAGCGGCGAATCGTGCCGCTGACAGCCCTCCCCTGCCTGTATTGGGCAGGGGGATGAAATCACGATAAAGAAAAAAAAAGTCAAACGGGCCGAGTTGGAGCAGGAGAGGCACCAGAGGACATTTTAATTTCCACTGTCTATACTTGTACAAATTAACTCATAAAATTGTCAGCATGACCAGGAACGATTCAGGATTCACACTCATAGCAGTGGAAGTGCAATTATTGAATGGATACAGAGAAGGGAAGCACAAGTGAAATTTGCCACACGGGATTAGCCAAGTGGTCTAGGGCGCTGCAGTCATGGACTGTGCGGCTGGTCCCAGCGGAGGTTCGAGTCCTCCCTCAGGCATGGGTGTGTGTGTCTGTCCTTAGGATAATTTAGGTTAAGTAGTGTGTAAGCTTAGGGACTGATGACCTTAGCAGTTAACTCCCATAAGATTTCACACACATTTGAACATTTTTGAACACAAGTGAAATTTGAAAAAAAAGTGGGCCTATAGCAACAAATGCAGCCAACAGTAAGTGAAGAAATGATGAAGATTCACATGTAAAAAAATTTATTTTCTTATGTTTTTGAGCTTCCACTGCTGTGAGTGTGAATCCTGAATCCTTCCTGGTCATGCTGACAAAGTTTTATGAATTCATTTATAAATGTATAGACAGTGGAAATTAAAATGTCCTGTAGTGCCTCTCCTGCTCCAAGTCAGCCCGTTTGACGACCTACCCCCCTTAATCTTGGAAAACGTCGGTAAATCAGGAAAGGTTTCTGTTAGATTTCATTATGGTCAGGCACAGAATCTAAAATCAGATACTGTATTGTAAGGCATGTACAGGAGCTGATATAGACACGGATCACAATTTAGCAGTGATGAAGAGTAGGCTGAAGTTTCAAGAGACTGTTCGGGAGGAACCAATGCACAAAGAAATGGGATACGGAAGTAGAGGTAAGAGATAAGCTTGATGTTCTCTGAGACTACAGATATTGCAATAAGGAAAAACTCAGTAGGCAATTCAGTTGAAGAGGAATGGATATCTCTAAAAGGGGCCATCAAAGAAGTTGGACAGAAGAATATATGCCGCGCGGAGTCACCGCGTGGTTTGAGGCGCCATGTCACGGATTGCGCGGCCCCTCCCACCGGAAGTTCGAGCCCTCTCTCGGGCATGGGTGTGTGTGTTCTTCTCAGCATAAGTTAGTCCAACCAGTGTGTAAGTCTAAGGACCGATTACCTCAGCTGTTTTGTCCCTTAGGAATTCGCACACATTCGAACATCTGAAAAATATAGATACAGAGTAGGCAACTACGAAGAAACCGTGGGAAACAGAAGAAATATTTCAGTTGCTCAATGAAAGAAGGAACTACAAAAATGTTCAGGGAAAGTACAGAAATACAAGACACTTAGGAATGAAATAGATAAGAATTGCAGGAAAGCTAAGGCAAAATGACTGCATGAACGATGTGAAGAATTCGCGAAAGAAATGATCATCGGAAGAAGAGACTCAGCATATAGGAAAGTAAAAAAACCTTTGGTGAAATTAAAAGCAAGGGTGGTAACATTAGGAGTTCATTGGCGATTCCATTGTTAAATGCAGAGGAGAGAGCGGATAGGTGGTAAAAGTACATTGAAAGTCTCTATGAGGAGGAAGATTTGTCAGATGTGATAGAAGAAGAAACAGGGGTCGACAGGGAAGAGAGAACGGATCCAGTATTAAAATCAGAGCTTTGGAAGACTTACAATCAGGCCGGCCGGAGTGGCCGAGCGGTTCTAGGCGCTACAGTCTGGAACCGCGCGACCGCTACAGTCGCAGGTTCGAATCCTGCCTCGAGCATGGCTGTGTGTGATGTCCTTAGGTTAGTTAGGTTTAAGTAGTTCTAAGTTCTAGGGGGCTGATGGCCATAGCAGTTAAGTCTCATAGTGCTCAGAGCCATTTGAACCATTTGAACTTACAATCAAATAAGGCAAAATAGATAGATAACAACATCCCATCAGAATTTCTGAAATCATTGGGGGAAGTGGCAAGACAACGACTGTCCAGGCAGATTAAAGCTGTGTGCTGGACCGAGACTCGAACTCAGGATCTTTGCCTTTCGCGGGCAAGTGCTCTACCAACTGAGCTACCCAAGCACGACTCACACCCGTCCACACTCGCTCTCCACGGCAACGTACTGAGTCCTACAATGAAGAGCCAAAGAAACTGGTACATCTGCCTAATACGATGAAGGATGCTCGCAAGCAGGCAGAAGTGCCGCAGCGCGACGTGGCATGGACTCGACTTACGTCTGAAGTAGTTCAGGAGGGAATTGACGTCGTGAATCCTGCAGGGCTCTCCATAAGGATACGAGGGGGTGGAGATCTCTTCTGAACAACACGTTGTAAGGCATCCCAGATATGCTCAATAATTTTCATGTCTGGGTAGTTAGGTGGCCAGCAGAAGTATTTAAACTCAGAAGAGTGTTCCTGGAGCCACTCTGTAGCCATTCTGGACGCGTTGGATGTCACATTGTCCTGCTGGAATTGGCCAAGACCGTCGGAATGCACAATGGACATGAATGGATGCAGGTGATTAGACAGGACGCTTACGTACGTGTCACCCGCCAGACTCGTATCTAGACGTATCAGAAGTCCCTTATCACTCAAACTGCACACGTCTCACACTATTACAGAGCATCTACCAGCTTGAACAGTTCCCAGCTGACATGTACGAACCATGGATTCATAAGGTTGTCTCCCCATCCGTACAGTCCATCAGCTCGATGCAATTCGACACGAGACTCTGCCGCCCAGGCAACATGTTTCCAGCCATCAAAAGTCCAGTGTCGGTGTTGACGGGTCCAGGCGAAGTGTAAAGCTTTGTGTCGTGCAGTCATCAAGGGAACACGAGTGGGCCTTAGCCTCCGAAAGCCCACATTGATAGTGTTTCGATGAATGGTTCGCACGCTCACATTTGTTGATGGCCCGACATTGCAGTCTACAGCAATTTGCGAAAGGGTTGCACTTCTGTCGCGTTGAACGATTCTCTTCAGTCGTCCTTGGTTCCGTTCTTGCAGGATCTTTCTCCTGCAGCAGCGATGTTGGAGATTTGATGTTTTACCGGATTCCCGATATTCACACTTTATTTATTTATTGTCCAGCTAATTCAATCTATACGAGATGTAGCCTCTTTAAGTTATTAAATACATTTTAAGAGGTGTTTCCATGCATCTCTGTCGGCTGCTGTCTTCTGCAACTTTCCTGAGTTCCTTACCCCAGCGATCATATGGTCTCCCTGGTGGTCTTCGTTTTTCTCAGTGACTCCACTCTAAAACTGATTTTGTCCGTCTTCCATCCTTCGTTCTTGGAATATGTCCTGCCCACTGCTATTTTAGAGCCTTAACCCGTTCTATAATGTCTTTTACTCCTGTTATAGCTCGAATGTCTTCACTTTTCTGTCGATCTTTCTTAGTGATAACTAACATTGACCTTTCCATAGCTCTCGGAGCAGTTATAAGTTTCCTTTTGAAAAATTCATTTAAAGTCCAAGTTTCACACCCATACGTTAAAACCGGTAGGACACAATGATCGAGCCGCGCGGGATTAGCCGAGCGGTCTCGGGCGCTGCAGTTACGGACTGTACGGCCGATCCGGCGTAGGTTCGAGTCCTCCCTCGGGAATGGGTGTGTGTGTTTGTCGTTAGGATAATTTAGGTTAAGTAGTGTGTAAGCTTAGGGACTGATGATCTTAGCAGTTTAAGTCCCATAAGATTTCACACACATTTGAACGTTTTGAACATTGATCAAAAACTGTCTTCTTTAAGTAGACTGCCATGTTAGATTTGAAATCTGGTGCACTCCTTCCGTAAGCCCTCCAACCCAGCTTAATTCGATGAAAAATTTCAGGTTTCAAATTCCCTTTTGTGTCAATCAATTGCCCAAGATAAACGTATTCTGTAACATTATTTAGGATTTTGCTGTTCAGTCTTACTTGTCCTGCAGCTACCCACTTATTATGCATAAACTTAGTTTTAGAGTGATTTACTTTAAGTCCAACTTCCTGACAATGATCTGTTATGTCTTTTATACAGGACTGCATTTCCATCTCACTGTTAGCTAGGACCACTATATCGTCAGCAAATCTCAGGTTGGTGAGCCTTTTACCATTTATCCTTTTTCCTCTGTTGTTCCAAACAATTTCGGACATAGCTATGTCAAGGACTGCTATAAATAAGTTCGGGGATATAGGATCGCCCTGCTCTACTCCTTTTCCAATAATAAATTCGCACTTGCTTTTTCCTATGTTGATAGATGCTACAGACGTGTCATACATGTTGCACTATATGTTTATATATTTTGTTTCGACTCCTTGCTCAGCCAGTGCTTGTATGATTGCAGTGTGGGCGACAAAATCAAAGACTTTTTCTAAGTCAATGAAGGCTATGCATAGTGACATTTCATACTCATTGGCTCATTAGACTCAACTAATGGTCGTACGGGAAAATCCCCACTTCATCGCTACCCCGGAGATGCTGTGTCCCATCGGTCATGCGCAGTTCAAATGGTTCAAATGGCTCTGAGCACTATGGGACTTAACTTCTGAGGTCATCAGTCCCCTAGAACTTCGAACTAGTTAAACCTAACTAACCTAAGGACATCACACACATCCATGCCCGAGGCAGGATTCGAACCTGCCACCGTAGTGGTCGCGCGGTTCCAAACTGTAGCGCCTAGAACCGCTCGGTCACACCGGCCGGCTAACAGGGGAAGCCTACGCATAAACAAGAGAAAGACTTTGGTGCTCCACAAAATTAAACAAATTAATTCGTATAAATCGCTTACCTGAGAATCGTACTTATGCGTATACACATACATTACACTCGATGAGTTATACAATTACTATTAGAAAGAAATGTCAGTTGTAAAACTGTGATTAAAACAACATTTCGCATACCCTACGACACAAAGAACTGGTACAACTAAAGATAGTATAATATGGAAACAAGAACAAAAGGGACTGGCCTTTAATACAGGGTGGTCCATTGATCATGACCGGGCCAAATATCTCACCAAATAAGCGTCAAACGAAAAAACTACAAAGAACGGAACTCGTCTAGCTTGAAGGGGGAAACCAGATGGCGCTATGGTTCGCCCGCTAGATGGTACGGCCATAGGTCAAACGGATATCAACGGCGTTTTTTTTAAATAGGAACCCCCATTTTTACTGCACATTCGTGTAGTACGTAAAGAAATATGGATGTTTTACTTGGACCACTTCTTTCGCTTTGTGATAGATGGCGCTGTAATAGTCACAAACACATAAGTACGTGGTATCACGTAACATTCCGCCAGTGCGGACGGTATTTGCTTCGTGATACGTTACCCGTGTTAAAATGGACCGATTACCAATTGCGGAAAAGGCCGATATCGTGTTGATGTATGGCTATTGTGATCAAAATGCCCAACGGGTGTGTGCTATGTATGCTGCTCGGTATCCTGGACGACATCATCCAAGTGTCCGGACCGTTCGCCGGATAGTTACGTTATTTAAGGAAACAGGAAGTGTTCAGCAACATGTGAAACGTCAACCACGACCTGCAACAAATGATGATGCTCAAATAGGTGTTTTAGTTGCTGTCGCGGCTAATCCGCACATCAGTAGCAGACAAATTGCTCGGGACTCGGGAATCTCAAAAACGTCGGTGTCGAGAATGCCACATCAACATCGATTGCATCCGTACCATATTTATACGCACGAGGAATTGCATGGCGACGACTCTGAACGCCGTGTACAAAAAAAATGGCTCTGAGCACTATGGGACTCAACTGCTGTGGTTATCAGTCCCCTAGAACTTAGAACTACTTAAACCTAACGTTACAAGGACATCACACACAGCCATGCCCGAGGTAGGATTCGAACCTGCGACCGTAGCAGTCCCACGGTTCCGGACTGCGCGCCGTGTACAGTTCTGCCACTGGGCACAAGAGAAATTACGGGACGATGACAGATTTTTTGCACGCGTTCTGTTTAGTGACGAAGCGGTAATGTAAATCGGCATAATATGCACTATTGGGCAACGGAAAATCCGCGATGGCTGTGACAAGTGGAATATCAGCGACCTTGGCGGGTTAATGTATGGTGCGGCATTATGGGAGGAAGGATAATTGGCCCCCATTTTATCGATGGCAATCTAAATGGTGCAATGTATGCTGATTTCCTACGTAATATTCTACCGATGTTACTACAAGATTTTTCACTCCGTGACAGAATGGCGATGTACTTCCAACATGATGGATGTCCGGCACATAGCTCGCGCGCGGTTGAAGCGGTATTGAATAGCATATTTCATGACAAGTGGATTGGTCGTCGAAGCACCATACCGTGGCCCGCACGTTCACCAGACCTGACGTCCCCGGATTTCTTTCTGTGGGGAAAGTTGAAGGATATTTGCTGTCGTGATCCACCGACAACGCCTGACAACATGCGTCAGCTCATTGTCAATGCATGTGCGAACATTACGGAAGGCGAACTACTCGCTGTTGAGAGGAATGTCGTTACACGCATTGCCAAATGCGTTGAGGTTGAAGGACATCATTTTGAGCATTTATTGCATTAATGTGGTATTTACAGGTAATCACGCTGTAACAGCATGCGTTCTCAGAAATGATAAGTTCACAAAGGTACATGTATCACACTGGAACAACCGAAATAAATAGTTCAAACGTACCTACGATCTGTATTTTAATTTAAAGAACCTACCTGTTACAAACTATTCGTCTAAAATTGTGAGCCATATGTTTGTGTCTATTACAGCGCCATCTATCACAAAGCTAAAAAAGTGGCCCAACTAAAACATTCATATTTCTTTACGTACTACACGAATATGTGATAAAATTTGGGGGTTCCTTTTTTAAAAAAACGCAGTTGATATCCGTTTGACCTATGGCAGCGCCATCTAGCGGTCCAACCATAGCGCCATCTGGTTTGCCCCTTCAAGCTAGACAAGTTTCGTTCTTTGTAGTTTTTTCGTTTGATGCTTATTTCGTGAGACGTTTGGCCCGGTCACGATCAATGGACCGCCCTGTATACCTCCACGGAATGGAAATATTTAGATCGGTATTACTACGCTCTGAACAGAGGAAACGTCTGCCTCCTACCGTGATGCATTTGAAAAATACTCAGCCCGTGAACCCGTACCGCATGGAGGAACATTCCGTGCATGGTAAGGGCCAAGGAAAAAAGAGTTGCTCATCTGAAATGAAATAAAACAGAACCACTCCGTTGCATCCTTTTCTCACGTGTCTGTTTAACCGCAGCTAGGCAGCAAAAACTTGACATCAGTTATCGTATTCACTCCCAGTTCTTCTTCTCTGGCAATTAATGGGCTACCACTGCAGGTAACTTGGAAGTTGGTAATTGTGCTCCTGATTCCAGTTAAAGGACGTAGAACCGGTAATATTTACAGAGAGGATTCTTACTGGAGTGAACAAAATATTTTCGTACTGCTCCGGAAATGAACCGCTGGCCATCAGACCTTCCAGGGAGTTGACAGGTAATGGGATTCTGCTCTCTCCATTTCTTGTATTTTCGGAACAGGTGTCTCTCTCTTTCCGGCCTTTGATTGCGTTGGAGGATATTGACTTTCGATTCGTGTTCTTGTTTTTCTCTGTGTTGCTGTCACTAGGCTAGTAGTACAAGTAATAGTCTTATACATGGAAGTCTATCAAATATAGTAAAGAGTGTGCAACATGTTAATATTTTTTAGAGGTTTCATACTTACTGAGGTATTTGAGTGCCGTGGGTGATCTAAAAATGGAAAATAATCCAGTACCTTCTCACAATATGCCGTACCCGTAATGCTTAGTCGCAGAAGCAACGAAAAAAACATGCCAAATTTAAAAGAACGCAAAATCCCCAGCATTGGCAAAGTTTTACAGAAGTTCGAAATATGGCGCGTACTTCAATGTGAGATGCTTTTAGTAATTTCCACAACAAAATTTTGTCTCGAAATCTGGCAGAAAACACAAAGAGATTCAGGTCATACATAAAGCACACCAGTGGCAAGACGCAATCAATACCTTCACTGCGCGATAACAACGGTGAAGTCACTGATGACAGTGCCACTACAGCAGAGTTATTAAACACGGTTTTACGAAACTCCTTCACCAAAGAAGACGAAGTAAATATTCCTGAATTCCAATCAAGAACAACTTCCAAGGTGAGAAATATAGAAGTAATCCTCGGAGTAACGAAGCAGCTCAGATCACTTAATAAAGGCAAAGCCTCCGATCCAGACTCTATGCTAGTCAGGTTCCTCTCAGAGTATGCTGATAAAATAGCTCCATATTTAGGAGCAATATACAACCACTCGCTCACAGAAAGATCCGTATCTAAAGACTGGAAAATTACTCAAGTCACACCAATACCCAAAAAGGGAACTAGGAGTAATCCGCTGAATTACAGGCTTATATCATTAACGTCGATTTGCAGTATGGTTTTAGAACATATACTGTATTCGAACATTATGAAATACCTCGAAGAAAACGATTTATTGACATATAGTCAGCACAGCTTCAGAAAATATCGGTCTTGTGAAACACAACTATCTCTTTATACTCATGAAGTAATAAGTGCTATCGACAGAGGGTTGTCAAATTGATTCCGTATTTTTAGATTTCCAGAAGGCTTCGACACCGTTCCTCACAAGAGTCTTCTAACCAAACTGCGTGCCTACGGAGTATCGCCTCAGTTGTGCGACTGGATTCGTGATTTCCCGTCAGAAAGGTCACAGTTCATAGTAATAGACGGAAAGTCATCGAGTGAAACAGAAGTAATATCTGACGTTCCCCAAGGAAGTGTTATAGGCCCTCTATTGTTCCTGATCTATATTAACGACATAGGAGACAATCTGAGTAGCCGTCTTAGATTGTTTGCAGATGATGCTGTCATTTATCGTCTTGTAAAGTGATCAGATGATCAAAACGACTTGCAAAATGATTTAGATAAGATATAAGTATGGTGCGAAAAGAGGCAATCGCATCTGAATATGGAAGAGTGTGAAGTCATTCACATGAGTGCTAAAAGAAATAAGCTAGATTTCGATTACGCGGTAAGTCACACAAATCTGAAGGATGTAAATTCAACTAAATACTTACGGATTACAATTACAAATACCCTAAATTGGAACAATCACGTAGATAATATTGTGGGTAGAGCAAACAAAATACTGCTATTCAGTGGCAGAACACTTAGAAGGTGCAACAGGTCGACTAAAGAGACTGCTTACACCACGCTTGTCCGCCCTATTCTGGAGTATTGCTGTGCGGTGTGGGATCCGCATCAGATGGGACTGACGGATGACATCGAAAAAATACAAAGAAGGGCAGCTCGTTTTGTATTATCGCGAAATAGGGGAGATAGTGTCACAGACATGATACGTGAATTGGATTGTCAGTCATTAAAACAAAGGCGTTTTTCGTTGCAAGGGGATCTTATGAAATTTCAATCACCAGTTTTCTCCTCTGATTGCGAAAACATTCTGTTGGCATCCACCTACATAGGGAGAAATGATCATCACGATAAAATAAGAGAAATCAGGGCTCGCACAGAAAAATTTAAGTGCTCCTTTTTCCCGCGTGCAGTTCGAGAGTGGAACAGATGAGAGACAGCTTGACGCTGGTTCATTGAACCCTCTGCCAGGCACTTTATTGTGAATATCAGAGTAATCACGTAGATGTCGTTATGATGAAAAAGTGCCGGTGCTGTATCATATCAGTCTTATTAAGTGTACCTAATCAACTTGAGTACAACAGATCTTGCGGAGTTTGGTGAAACATAGCTTTGTGGCTTCACTAAGAGAAAAAACTTTGCTCAGTTTGTACACATCCATTGCAAGTGGGCTTGTTTCATTTAATTAATTTTTGGTCTTTGACTTTGAAACATTTTCTACATAGTATTAAGCGCATCAGTTTTATACAGGAAAATTTTACAATGGAATATTTACTCTTCAGGCACACGTATGGCAAATTAACCATTTGACAGAGGCATATTTGCAATGAATACAATGCTGCTGCAAACAACAATAGTCAGGTCAAATACTTTGGCTATGGTATTTAAATAGAAGTATAGATTTACTTATATTACGGCCTACTCGTAATTGTGCATACTACAGGAAAGTTTTTGAACAATATACGCTTTTTTTTGTTTTCAAAGAGGTCAAGGCAGTTCATTTTCTGTTATGTTAAGCAACACTAAAACACTTTGTCAGGTGCACTCATTGCTATGTTGAGCTTCTGTTATACGCAAAACTATGCCCTCCATTTTGAGTGCTCACCTGCCTCGTTCATGAATTAGTCTGTTACATATTCAGACAGTCAACTGTCCTGATACTAAACTGTAAAAAGAAAAAAAAGTCAAAGCAGGCAGGTAGCATTGACAGATGTAGTGTTCATTATTGCTTCATATGTGTGTGACGGAAGGGAAAATAAAGGAAAACATGGAATGACAGGTAAGGTATTCTTCAAGACAAGAAATTATGTTATTGAGAAATTTCTGAAACCGTAATGTAAATTCGTATTTCAAACATCAATACTGTTAATTCAGTCTCTGGATACGAAAAGAAAAATTAGATCAACAGAGTAAAAAAAGGTATAATGATGACTAAGGCGTTTAAATTCACTACTGGCCATTAAAATAGCTACACCACGAAGATGACGTGCTACAGACGCGAAATTTAACCGACGGGAAGAAGATGCTGTGATATGCAAATGATTAGCTTTTCAGAGCATTCACACAACGCTGGCGCCGGTGGCGACACCTACAACGTGCTGACATGAGGAAAGTTTCCAACCGATTTCTCATACACAAACAGCAGTTGACCGGCGTTGCCTGGTGACACATTTTTGTGATGCCTCGTGTAAGGAGGAGAAATGCGTACCATCACGTTTCCGACTTTCATAAAGGTCCGATTGCAGCCTATCGCGATTTCGGTTTATCGTATCGCTGCATTGCTGCTGGAGTTGGTTGAGATCCAATGACTGTTAGCAGAATATGGAATCGGTGGGTTGAGGAGGGTAATACGAAACGCCGTGCTGGATCCAACGGCCTCATTTCACTAGCAGTCGAGGTGACAGACATCTTATCCGCATGGCTGTAACGGATCGTGCAGCCACGTCTAGATCCCTGAGTCAACTGATGGGGACGTTTGCAAGACAACAACCATATGCACGAACAGTTCAAAATCGCGCAAATGGCTCTGAGCACTATGGGACTTAACATCTGAGGTCACCAGTCCCCTAGAACTTAGAACTAGTTAAACCTAACTAACCTAAGGACATCACACACATCCATGCCCGAGGCAGGATTCGAAACTGCGACCGTAGCTGTCACGCGGTTCCAGATTGAAGCGCCTAGAACCGCTCGGCCACGCTGGCTGGCACGAACAGTTCGACGACGTTTGCAGCAGCACGGACTATCAGCTCGGAGACCACGGCTGTGGTTACCCTTGACACTGCATCACAGACAGGAGCGCCTGCCATCCTATACTCAACGAGGAACCTGGGTGCACGAATGGCAAAACGTCATTTTTTCGGATGAATCCAGGTTCTGTTTACAGCATCATGATGGTCGCATCCGTGTTTAGCGACATCGCGGTGAACGCACATTGGAAGCGTGCATTCGTCATCGCCATACTGGCGAATCACCCGGCGTGATGGTACCGGGTGCCATTGGTTACACGTCTCGGTCACCTCTTGTTCGCATTGACGGCACTTTCACCAGTGGACGTTACATTTCAGATGTGTTACGACCCGTGGCTCTACCCTTCATTCGATCCCTGCGAAACCCTACATTTCAACAGGATAGTGCACGACCGCATGATGCAGGTCCTGTACGGGCCTTTCTGGATACAGAAATGTTCGACTGCTGCCCTGGCCAGCACATTCTCCAGATCACTCACCAATTGAAAACGTCTGGTCAATGGTGGCCGAGCAACTGGCTCGTCACAATACGCCAGTCACTACTCTTGATGAACTGTGGTATTGTGTTGAACCTGCATGGTCAGCTGTACCTGTACATGCCATCCAAGATCTGTTTGGCTCAATGCCCACCCGTACCAAACCGTTATTACGGCCAGAGGTGGTTGTTCTGGGTACTGATTTCTCAGGATCTATGCACACAAATTGCGTGAAAATGTAATCACATGTTAGTTCTAGTATTATACATCTGTCGAATGAATAGCCTTTTATCATCTGCATTTCTCCTTGGTGTAGTAATTTTAATGGCCAGTAGTGTAACATGAAACACCAATAACCATCGAAGTGAAGTGTTGGTTGGTTGGTTTTAGGGAGGGGATCAAACAGCGAGGTCATTGGTCCAATCGGATTAAGAAAGGATAAGGAAGGAAATCAGCTGTGTCCTTTCATAGGACCCATCCCAGAATTTGCCTGAAGCAGTTTAGGAAAATCACAGAAAACCTAAATCAGGATGGCCGGGCGCGGGTCAGACCCATTGTCTTCCAGCTGAAATGTACTGGACAGTTAATTAGTTAAGGTTATGGCACAATTCATATGAAATTCCTGCGACTTTGCACCACTCACAGAATTACTCTGATAAGTAAACTGCCGCCAGCGCGATGAGGTCACGGCATTCTACTAGGGCCGTTTGTAAGTTGGCCCCACAACCACGTGCAGTCTGCTTCGGTGAAAGGACAGTAGGTAAGACGGTGCATACGCGCACTGCTAAGAGGTGTGCGTAGATTTTATAGTCTGCATGCATTAATGTAAGGGGGCGATATGCAGAGACATGAGACCCTCTCTTCGGCTTAGGCACAGGTAGAAGAAAGCCAGTGACGAATTCAGGTGGAATTGGGAAGGATGGAGTAAAGAGTTCCCGAATCATTTCCGTCCAGCGAGGAAGCACGAAGTAATGGCCGCTATCGACAGGGGTCTCAAGTTGATTCCGTATTTCTAGATTTCCGGAAAGCTTTTGACACCGTTCCTCACAAGCGACTTCTAATCAAGCCGCGGGCCTATGGGGTATCGTCTCAGTTGTGCGACTGGATTCGAGATTTCCTGACAGGAAGGTCGCAGTTTGTAGTAATAGACAGCAAATCGTTGAGTAAAACTGAAGTGATATCAGTTGTTCCCCAGGGAAGCGTCCTGGGACCTCTGCTGTTCTTGATCTATATAAATGACCTAGATGACAATCTGAGCAGGTTTCTTAGGTTGTTCGCAGATGATGCTGTAATTTACCGTCTAGTAAGGTCATCCGAAGACCAGTATCAGTTGCAAAGCGATTTGGAAAAGTTTGCTGTATGGTGTGGCAGGTGGCAGTTGACGCTAAATAACGAAAAGTGTGAGGTGATCCACATGAGTTCCAAAAGAAATCCGTTGGAATTCGATTACTCAATAAATAGTACAATTCTCAAGGCTGTCAATTCAACAAAGTGCCTGGGTGTTAAAATTACGAGCAACTTCAGTTGGAAAGACCACATAGATAATATTGTGGGGAAGGCGAGCCAAAGGTTGCGTTTCATTGGCAGGACACTTAGAAGATGCAACAAGTCCACTAAAGAGACAGCTTACACTACACTCGTTCGTCCTATGCTCGAATATTTCTGCGCAGCGTGGGATCCTTACCAGGTGGGATTGACAGAGGACATCGAAAGAGTGCAAGAAAGGGCAGCTCGTTTTGTATTATCACGTAATAGGAGAGAGAGTGTGGCAGATATGATACGCGAGTTTGGATGGAAGTCATTAAAGCAAAGACATTTTTCGTTGCGGCGAGATCTATTTACGAAATTTCAGTCACCAACTTTCTCTTCCGAATGCGAAAATATTTTTTTGAGCCCAACTTACATAGGTAGGAATGACCATCAAAATAAAATAAGAGAAATCAGAGCTCGAACAGAAAGGTTTAGGTGTTCGTTTCTCCCGCGCGCTGTTCAGGAGTGGAATGGTAGAGAGATAGTATGATTGTGGTTCGATGAATCCTCTGGCAAGCACTTAAATGTGAATTGCAGAGTAATCATGTAGATGTAGATGTAGAAGCATTAACGTGGTGAATACCCGGTAAAACTCCATGGGCAGACCATCTGGTCCTGGTGATTTGTTCTTGGGCCCCTTGTTGATCGCATCTACCACCTCTTCTGCGGTGATTGCAGACATCATGGACGTTCACGCCACTACGGTGAGGGTCCGATCAGGGGAACGACGGAGATCTTCAGGAATTGGCGTTTCCATCGGTTTATCGTCATAAAATTGGCGATAATGTTCAGGGAAGGAAGACACCACTGATGTAGTAATATAACCGTAACCCCGTCTGGGGTATTCGACTGTGAAAAATAACTGACAGTTATTTATAACGGTTAAACATAACGGATATAAGAAATAAATTTAACTGTGATAACAGTTACTCCAAAATAACCGTTTGGCCCACCTCTACTGTGCGCAGGCGTTCTCGGACGAGGAGTGTTGCGGGCAGCCTTTACTGACGCGCGCGCTGGAACGCCGCCTGCTCGCCTACTTGGTGGCCGTCCAGAGGGCGTGCAGCCGCATGGCGCTCAGCGCTGGCGGCGCCGGCCAGCCGCCGGAGGCGGCGTCTGGGAGCAGCGTCGGACCCGGGGGCGGCGCCGGCGACGGAAGTGGCGCCAATGCGGTCCCGTGTGTGGTGGCTCGCGGCATGGGGCTCGTGCTAGCCGTGCAGAACCGGAGAGCCTTCTTCTACCTCTACCTGCTGCGTCCACAACAAGGTGCATGGTTGTTCCTTTTATTTTCTTTTTCGAGTCCTCACTCTTCTCACACGTTCGACGCACCCCACCACCAATTCCTCCTTTGTGCCAGCTCCTCCATCCGAGAGTAGCACTTGTACCCTATGTCCTCAATTACACTGAAGAGCCAAAGAAACTGGTACACCTCCGTGATATATAGGATCCCTCCGAGCACGCAGTAGTGCAACAACACGAGGCGGCATGGACTCAACTAACGTCTGAAGTAGTGCTGGAGGGAACTGACACGATCAATCCTGCAGTTCTGTCAATAAATCCATAAGAGTATGCAGGGGTGGAGATCTCTTCTAAATATCAGTTCGCAAGACATTCCAGATATACACAATAATATGAGTGTTAATCAGAGGTGAGGGTACCATCTGGAGAGCGCCAGGAAAGTGTGGTAGGTCCGCTGTTGTTTTATATCTACATATGATGACCTTTTGGATACGGTGGGCCGGCCGCTGTAGCCGAGCGGTTCCTAGCGCTTCAGTCCGGAACCATGAGGCTGCTACGGTCGCAGGTCCGAATCCTGCCTCCGAATCCTGCCTCGGGCATGGATGTGCGTGATGTCCTTAGGTTAGTTAGGTTCAGGTAGTTCTAAGTCTAGGGGACTGATGATCTCAGATGTTAAGTCCCATAGTGCTTAGAGCCATTTGAACCACCATTTTTGATAGGGCGGATAGCATTGTGCGGTTGTTTGCTGATGATGCTGTGGTGTACGGGAAGCGACAAGGACTCGACTAACGTCTGAGGTAGTGCTGGAGGGAACTGACACGATCAATCTTGCAGTGCTGTCCATAAATCCGTATGAGTATGCGGGGGTGAAGATCTCTTCTAAATATCAGTTTGCAAGACATGCCAGATACACATAATAATATGAGTGTTAATCGGAGGTGAGGGTATCATCTGGAGAGCCCCAGGAAAGTGTGGTAGGTCCGCTGTTGTTTTATATCTACATATGATGACCTTTTGGATACGGTGGGCTGGCCGCTGTAGCCGAGCGGTTCTAGGCGCTTCAGTCCAGAACCATGAGGCTGCTATGGTCGCAGGTTCGAATCCTGCCTCGGGCATGGATGTGCGTGATGTCCTTAGGTTAGTTAGGTTCAGGTAGTTCTAAGTCTAGGGGACTGTTGATCTCAGATGTTAAGTCCCATAGTGCTTAGAGCCATTTGAACCACCATTTTTGATAGGGTGGATAGCAATATGCGGCTGTTTGCTGATGATGCTGTGGGGTACAGGAAGATATCGTCGCTGAGTGACTGTAGGAGGATACAAGATGACGTGGACAGGATTTGTGACTGGTGTAAAGAATGGCAACTAACTCTAAATTAAATGTGGATGAATAGGAAAAAGAATTCTGTAATGTTTGAATACTCCATTAGTAGTGCAGCGCTTGACACAGTCACGTCGATTAAATATTTGGGCGTAACATTTCAGAGCGATATGAAGTGGGACACGCATGCAATGGCAGGTGTGGGGAAGGCGGATAGTCGTCTTCGGTTCATTGGTAGAATTTTGGGAAGATGTGGTTCATCTGTAAAGGAGATCGTTTATAAAACACTAATACGACCTATTCTTGAGTACTGGTCGAGCGTTTTGGATCCCTATCAGGTCGGATTGAGGGAGGACATAGAAGCAATTCAGAGGCGGGATGCTAGATTTGTTACTGGTAGGTTTGATCATCAGGCGAGTGTTACGGAAATGCTTCAGGAACTCGGGTGGGAGTCTCTGGAGGAAAGGAGGCGTTCTATTCGTGAATCGCTACTTAGGAAATTTAGAGAACAGCATTTGAGGCTGACTGCAGTACAATTTTATTGCCGCCAACTTATATTTTGCGGAAAGACCACAAGGATAAGATAAGATAGATTAGGGCTCGGACAGAGGCATATAGGCAATCATTTTTCCCCCGTTCTGTTTGGGAGTGGAACAGGGAGAGCAGATGCTAGTTGTGGTACGAGGTACCCTCCGCCACGCACCGTATGGTGGATTGCGGAGTATGTATATAGATGTAGATTCATGTGTTCATGTTTGCTGGCCAGTGGAACTGTTTAACCTCAGAAGAGTATTCCTGGAGCCACTCTGAACCAATTCTGGATGCTGGTGTTTCGCATTGTCCTGCTGGAATTGCCCAAGTCTGTCGGGATGCACAGTGGACTGGAATGGATGCAGGTGATCAGACATGATGCTTACCGACGTGTCACCTGTTGTATCTAGACGTATCACGCATCCCACATCACTCCAGCTGCACATGCCTCACTCCATTGCAGAGCCTCCACTAGCTTGAACAGTCCCCTGCTGACATGCAGCGTCCATGAGGTTCTCTATATACCCGTACACGTCCATCAGCTCGATGCCATTTGAAACGAGACTCGTCGCACCCGGAAACACGTTTCTAGCGATCAACAGGCCAATGTCGGTGTTGACAGGCCCAGGCGAGCGTAAAGCTTTGTGCCGTACAGTCATCAAAGGTACATGAGTGGCCATTCGGCTCCGAAAGCCCATATCGATGGTGTTCCGGTGAATGGTTCTCACGTTAACACATCTTGAAGTCCCAGCACTGAAATCTGCAATAATTTCCGTGAGGGTTACACTTCTGACACGTTAAAGGTTTCTCTTCATTCGTCATTGGTCTCGTTCTTGCAGAATGTAATTGGGCTGTGAAGAAATTGGGGCTTTGTATGGGCGCTGATGACCACTCAGTTGAGCGCCCCACAAACGAAACATCATCATCGTAACTAATTTTAAGCATACATCTCCGAAACACGTCTTATCCCAGTTTCTTCTTCTGCATTTTCCCCACAGTCCATCATTCGCATTCACTAAAAGCTGTCCTACAGACTTAGAATCTCATGACTTTGTTCATCTGGTGTCGGAGAGCGCGGAAGTTGAATGCGCACCGGAGGGTTTGGATCTGGATGCCCACTAGGGGTCTCTGTCTAGTGGCGGGCACCTGCGCCTCGAGGCTCGCCGTTCGAGTGCGCCACTTTCCGTACCACGTGAAGTCTGCTGCCAATCGCGTTTCCCACTGTCACATATGTGGGCAGCCATGTGGCGATACCCCGGGCCATTTTGCTGAAGAGCGGTGGACTGTGCCGCTGCCAGCCCTCCCCTGCTGGTGTGGAAAGAAAGAAAAAGCTACGCCAGCAGTCTGGTACTTGCCGTAGTTCCCGTGTGCGTCTCAGCTGTACTGCGTTTCCAGTTCCGTGTCTTGAGATACCTAACGTCGTTTTTTGGAGTGTTCCTGCATTGTTGTTATCTTGCTGTGTTTATTATCTCAGTTCTTGCTCGCTTGCCTCGTTTTCTGCCCTGGTCGGTCGCAGCGTCTGCCGTCCCCTACTTGTTCATCTGTCGCGTCTGTTCATTGTTCGCGATACCTCCACCACCTCCCCCACCTGGCGGCTTCACGTCTCCATTCTCTGCCGTGCACCACTCGCTGGTCGCTCGCAGCTATAACAGTTCCTCAAACTGAAGCCTAATTCTCACATCAGTAGACTGGAACGTGCTTGTCTCTAATTTAGTTAGTAACTGTGTCTGCCCGCATCTCGTGGTCGTGTGGTAGCGTTCTCGCTTCCCACGCCCGGGTTCCCGGGTTCGATTCCCGGCGGGGTCAGGGATTTTCTCTGCCTCGTGATGGCTGGGTGTTGTGTGCTGTCCTTAGGTTAGTTAGGTTTAAGTAGTTCTAAGTTCTAGGGGGCTGATGACCGTAGCAGTTGAGTCCCATAGTGCTCAGAGCCATTTGAACCATTTTTGAACAGTGTCTTTGAAAAGCTGGATGTTTAATGTTGAAGAGATCACACCCTGTCAGTACTTCCTGGGCCGGTCTGAGTACACACAGTCACGTGCGGTGCATCTACAGGCGCCAGCGATGGCGAAGAGAGCGACAGCGACGGCGGCGGCGGCTTCCACGTCCACATCGTGGGGCCCGGGGGCGACTTCGGCTCTGCGGTCATCCCGACCAGCGGCATCACGCCCGCACTCATCGTCACAGACGTCGACGCCAACGGCTCCGAGGTGCAACTTTCGGGCCCTCCTCGAGGTAAGTGGTGGGTGCAGAGCGAACAACTGCCACGTTTTCTGGCGTCGGAGGAGGTAGAGAAATTGTCAGAATGGACGAGTCTGAGTATCAGGTGGAGATACAGAGAAATGAGAGCAAGCAAAAGGGAAGGAATGGGTGTGCAAGAGATAAAATAGGTGGAAGGGTAGGAGAGGTTTCTTTTTTTTCCATCAGTCTTCTGAGTGGTTTGATGCTGCCCACCACGAATCCCTCTCCTGTGCTTACCTCTTCATCTCAGAGTAGCACTTGCAACCTACCTCCTCAATTATTTGCTTGATGTATTCCAATCTCTGTCTTCCTCTACAGTTTTTGCCCTCTACAGCTCCCTCTAGTACGATGGAAGTCAGCCCCTCATGTCTTAACACATGTCCTTCTACTGTCCCTTCTCCTTACCACAGTTTTCCACATATTCCTTTCCTCTCCGATTCTGTGCAGAACCTCCTCATTCCTTACCTTTCCAATCCACATAATTTTCAATATTTCACATCTAAAATCCTTCCATTCTCTTCTGTTCCGGTTTTCCCACAGTCCATATTTCACTACCATACAATGCTGTACTCCAGACGTATAGTCTCAGAAATTTCTTCCTCAAATTAAGCCAGATATTTCATATTAGTAGACTTCCTTGGCCTGTAATGCCCTTTTTGCCAGTACTAGTCTGTTTTTTATGCCCTCCTTGCTTATTTTACTGCCTAGGTGGCAGAATTCCTTAACTTGATCTACTTCGTGACCATCAATCCTGATGTTAAGTCTCTCGCTCTTCTCATTTCTATTACTTCTCATTACCTTCGTCTTTTTTCGATTTATTCTCAATCCATACTCTGTAGTCATTAGACTGTGTATTCCGTTCAGCAGATCATGTAATTCTTCACTTTCACTCAGGATATGTCACCAGCGATTCTTATCATTGATATCCTTTCATCTTAAATTTTAATGTCGCTCCTGAATCTTTCTTTTATTTCCATCATTGCTTCCTCGATGTACAGATTGAACACCAGGGGCGAATGGCTACATCTTTGTCTTACAACCTTTTTACTACGTGCACTTTGCTTTTGATCGTCCACACTTATTATTTCCTCCTGACTGTTGTACATATTGTACGAGGGCCGTTCAGAAAGTAACCTTCGGTTGATTTAAAAAAATACACCAAGTTAAATAAAAATATTTTAATATATACATCTTACAACTACATCTTTGCACTATTTTTCTACATAGTCTCCATAGCGATTGAGGCACTTATCGTATCTCTTCACAAGCTTTGAAATTCCTTCTGCATAAAAAACACCAGCTTGTGCCTGGAGCCAGCCTGTGACCGCATCTTTGAGCTCTTCGTTGTCATCAAACCGCTGTGACCCGAGCCATTTCTTCAAAAGCATGAAGAGGTGATAATCACTTGACGCCAGGTCTGGGCTTTAAGGTGGGTGGTTGATAACGTCCCACTTGAAGGACTCAAGAAGGGCCGTTGTTCTGCGAGCAGAGTGAGGACGGGCGTTATCGTGCAAAAAAACTATACCGGAAGTCAGCATACCACGGCGTTTGTTCTGTATAGCCCGTCGTAACTTTTTTATTGTTTCACAGTACACGTCTTGATTAATGGTCGTACCACACGTTCCATGAATTCAACCAACAACACCCCTTTGGCATCCCAAAACACCGTTGCCATCAGTTTTCTGGCAGAAAAATCTTGCGAGGCTTTTCTTGGTTTGGTAGGCGAATTTGAATGTGCCCACATCTTTGATTGTTCTTTTGTCTCAGGGTTCATGTACTTAATCCAGGTTTTGTCACCGGTCACGATTCTGTTTAACAATGGTTCTCCTTTGTCCTCATAACGTGACAGAAAGTCTAATGCAGAGGCCATTCTTTGAGTTCTGTGGTGGTCGGTAAGAATTTTGGGCACCCATCGTGCACAGAACTTACGGTAACCCAATCTTGCAGTCACTATTTCGTACAAGAGAGTCTTAGAAATCTGTGGAAAACCAGTAGACAACTCCGATGTTGAGAAACGTCGATTTTCACTAACTTTTGCATCAACTGTCTGAACGAGTTCGTCAGTCACCAGTGATGGTCTACCACTCCTCTCTTCATCATGAACGTTTTCTCGTCCACTTTTAAATAAACGTACCCATTCACGGACAACTCCTTCACTCATAACTCTTGGTCCGTACACGGCACAAAGCTCACGATGAATAGCTGCTGCAGAATATCCTTTGGCTGCAAAAAACCTTATGAAGCACGCACTTCACATTTGGCGGGGTTTTCTATTGCAGCACACATTTCAAACTGCCACAAAAACTAAACTAGCGCAGGTACGACGTTCACTCGACCACGGCTTGATGCCGAGTGACCTGTTGAGTGCGTGAACGCACAGATGGCGTCGCTACTCCCCCCACAACCCGCACTGTGACCAATCGGAGGTTACTTTCTGAACCGCCCTCGTATATTACCCATCTCTCCCTACAGCTTACCCCTACTACTCTGAGAATTTCGAACATCTGCACCATTTTACATTATCGAACGCTTTTTCCAGGTCAACAAATCCTATTGACATGTCTTGATTTTTCTTTAGTCTTGCTTGCATTATTAACCGCAACGTCAGAATTGCCTCTCTCGTGCCTTTACCTTTCCTAAAGCCAAACTGATCGTCACCTAGCACTCCGTCTTCAGACCACGAGTGGCCTACCGGGACCATCCGACCGCCGTGTCATCCTCCGAGGAGGATGCTGATAGGAGGGGCGTGGGGTCACCACACCGCTCTCCTGGTCGTTATGATGGTAGTCTTGATCAAAGCCGCTACTGTTCGTTCGAGTAGCTCCTCAATGGGCACCACGAGGCTGAGTGCACCCCGAAAAATGGTAATGGCACATGGTGGCCCAGTTGGTCACCCATCCAAGTGCCGGCCACACCCAACAGCGCTTAACTTCGGTGATCTCGCGGGAACCTGTGTATCCACTGTGGCAAGGCCGTTGCCGATCGTCACTTAGCGCATCCTCAATTTTTTTTCCATTCTTATCCAATTCCATTCTTATAAGCAACTTGGATGCATGAGGTGTTAAGTTGATTGTACGGTAATTCTCGCACTTGTCAGCTTTTGCCGTCTTCAGAACTCTGTGGATGATGCTTTTCCGAAAGTCAGATGGTATGTCGCCAGAGTCATACATTCTACACACCAACGTGAATAGTCGTTTTGTTGCCACTTCCCCAAATGATTTTAGAAATTCTGATGGAATGTTATCTATCCCTGCTGCTTTATTTGATCTTAAGTCCTCCAAAGCTCTGTTAAATTCTGATTCCAGTACTGGATCCCCTCTCTCTTCTAAATCAGCTCCTGTTTCTTCTTCTATCACATCAGACACATCTTTCCCCTCATACAGACTTCCAATGTATTCTTTCACCTATCTGCTCTCTCCTCTGCGTTAAACAATGGTATTCCCGTTGCACTCTTAATGTTGTCACCCTTGCTTTTAATGTCACCGAAGGTTGTTCTGGCATTCCTGTATGCTGAGTCTGTCCTTCCGACACTCATTTCTTTTTCGAAGCCTTCACATTGTTCCTGCAGCCATTTCGTCTTAGCTTCCCTGCACTTCCTATTTATTTAATTCCTCAGAGACTTGTGTTTCTCTGTTCCTCAGTTTCCGGGACATTTTTGTACTTCCTCCTTTCATGGATCAATTGAAGTATTTCTTCTCTTACCCATGGTTTCTTTGCAGTTAGCTTCTTTGTACCTACGTTTTCCTTCCCAACTTCTGTGATGAACCTTTTTAGAGATGTCCATTCTTCTTCAAGGATGGACATCTGCCTGCTGAGCTATTCCTCATCGCTGTATCTATAGCCTTAGAGAACTTCAACCATATCTCGTCATTCCTTAGTACTTCTGTATCCCACTTCTTTGCATATTGACTCTTCCTGACTAATGTCTTAAACTTCAGCCTACTCTTCATCACTACTATATTGTGATCTGAGTCTATGTCTGCTCCTGAGTATGCCTTAAAATCCAGTATCTGATTTCGAAATCTCTGTCTGACCATGATGTAATCTAACTGAAATCTTCCCGTATCACTCAGCCTTTTCTAAGTATACCTCCTCCTCTTGCGATTACTAGCTGAAACTTGTTACAGAACTCAATTAGTCTTTCTCTTCTCTCATTCCCTTTCCCAAGCCCATATTCTCCTGTAACCTTTTCTTCTTCTTCTCCTTCCACTACAACTGCATTCCAGTCCCCCATGACTATTAGATTTTCACCCCCCCCCCCTACACACTGTATTACCCTTTTAATATCCTCATGCACTTCTCTATCTCTTCATCTTCAGCTTGCAACGTCGGCATGTACACTTGAACTATCGTTGTTGGTGCTGGTTTGCTGTCGATTCTGATAGGAACAACCCTATCACTGAACTGTTCACAGTAACACACTCTCTGCCTCACCTTCCTATTCATAACGAATCCCGTTACACCATTTTCTGCTGCTGCTGATATTATGCTATACTCATCTGACCAAAAATCCTTGTCTTCTTTCCATTTCACTTCACTGACCCCTGATACATCTAGATTGAGCCTGGAAGTGAGGTTAAGAATCAGGTAAACAGAGTGTGTATGGTGTGTGAGTGTGTGTGTGTGTGTGTGTGTGTGTGTGTGTGTGTGTGTGTGTGTGTGTGAATGAGAGTGGGAGAGGGAGACGGAGAAGGAGACAAAGAGTGAGTGAGTGATGGAGGGAGCAAGCGTGGAGAAAGGTGTAGGGAGACGAAGACCAAGTGAGTGGGTGAGGGAGCAAGTTTGGAGAAAGGTGAAGGGAGACAAAGACCAAATGAGTGGGTGAGGAAGCAAGTTTGGAGAAAGGTGTAGGGAGATGAAGACCAAGAGTGGGTGAGGGAGCAAGTTTGAAGAAAGGTGTAGGGAGACAAAGACCAAGTGAGTGGGTGAGGGAGCAAGTATGGAGAAAGGTGTAGGGAGACAGCGAAACAGATGAAACGAATCAGCATAAGAATATTTCTAAGGAGAAAATTAGTGTGTGGAAGTGTGTGAACACACACATATATGCAGCAAATTGGAAAGTAGTCGAAAGATTAACTAAGAAACGTTGAAAACTTATGGCTAGGAACTAAAAAACTGGCCAAAAGACACATGTCATACATTCTCTGTGGTGTACCATAACTGACAGCGAAAACTGGTACATATGCAAGTATATGATAACGGAAGCAACAGTGTTTCGGTTATCAACATCCCATTCCAGAAAGCCGTGCGCGGTAGCCGCTCGGTCTTGCGCGCCTTGGCACGGTTCGCGCGGATTTCCCGATCGGAGGTTCGAGCCCTACCTCGAGTGTGGGTGTTGTCCTCAGTGTAAGTTAGTTTAAGTTAGATTAAGTACTGTAGTGTTTAAGCCTAGGGACCGATGACCTCCGCAGTTTGGTCGCATAGGAACTTACCACCACCACCACCACCACCACTACGAAAGGTACTTTCATCAAGTTGACCTCAAAAAGAGTACAGCACCAGTGACTCCCAACGTAAGGGATCACTGACGAAAGAAAGGTTCAGAGCCATGCCATCAGCAGGCAAAGTCATCTGACATTGTTCTGCGATGTTCAAGGTGTGCTGCTCTTGTACTTAATGCCCAAAGGCAACACCACAAACTCTGCAAGGTACTGCGAGACCCTCAGCAGACTGAAAGCACGAATTCGAAAAAGTTCATTCAGACATGACACAGCCTCTCTTTCAGCATGAAAATGCCAGATCACAGACGAGCGCTGCGACATTTCAAGACGCTGTAAAATGAATGTGCACAACGGAAAATAATACACGCTAAAGTGAAAAGATTTGGCCCTGTCTGACTATCCCCTGAAGCATATATTAGGATCTCTTAATGGACTTAAACATATAAATTACAACCTAAACACAAATGAGTGATTAAGGCAACTAAAACTACTAAATGATAAACGTTGTTCCTGCTTATTTATTTATTGTAGATTAAAAAGAAACTTTATATTATAATGTTTACATTTCCTAAGTAAAATTACTAATGAATTGCCCAACTCTGCCCATTATTATGACTGCACGATCTAATTTCAATAACGCGAAATGACTGACATCATCTGCGTACCAAACACTAGAAGACACTACTTTCAAAGATGATCTACGGTGGTGTGGAACCTCAGTAGGAATAATCTAACGTGATCACAGCTGTTTAGCTTTTATAGCCCTAATAAGCCGAAGCAATTTGCGATATCACCGTATGTATTGCGTCCGGTGTGTCGAAGTGATGGTTCTCGTACTCGTCTGCAACGATGGAAGAACTCCAGCCACAAATAAACTCTTTCAAGCGCTAGGACGGATGAAGGCGGTCCTCTGACTAAAATACTCCAATACTGTCTTCTCCTCTCTGCGTTCTCCAGACAAGAAACGCGAAATCCCAGCCACAAGGACGGAGTTCAGGTAACGTCTCAACGTAAGTATAGGCAGAAGAAGTGCTCTCAATTACTGAACGGTGCATACTCAACGACGACTTGAAACCTGGAGGTGAAGTCTAGAATCGTATACGTTCGCAACAGTAGAGTGCCTAACTGTTCTGACTATAAGCTCTCCTGAGAGCAAAGACAGCAAATCCATCTGTATCAACAAAGCCCATACCGAGTGACCGTCACACACGGGCGCTCACAACGGAAGACCTCATCTCTTCACCGCTGGCCTTCCAGCAACCCTCGGCTCCCCAACCTCGTAATTCCGAAAACGGATCATATTCCCGAAACCAAGGAATATTCTCCATCTCTACAGATTCTTCCGAACGCCGACCAGCCTCATTTTAATCTTTTGTCGTCCAGCGCGGAGGGTCTGCGAGGAAATACCTATACTCGTACAATGGTATGCTTCTTAGTAATTATCCTTGGAAATAACCCAGGCTGCGTGATTTCCGAGGTGACACTTCCTCGTTCCTCTCTGCCGCGTCCAAGAATTTCGTAGTTTCCGAAGTATAATCCTTCCCGTCCGGCTACAAGACCGTCCGGTCGCGTCTCTATTCTGCCCCAGCGCTCAGGTGTCCCTACGTCCGACTCGCTACTTCCTGTGTTTAAGCAGGACCAACACACCTGTGCAGGCCTTCTACCCAGGGCTTGAGTTCCGCCTGCCATTTCATCTCCACTGTCGCTCCAACCTCTACTAGTATGATAATAAAGAGACACTGTCACCTTTCATGCAATAAGCGTTAAGAAATATTTAAAAGGTGTATGTGACAATGTCAGTCTCCTTTATATATTCATATAAACGATGTACAGCCTATCACATGATACCAAATTGTGTTTGTAGATCACGGCAAAGTATGTGGATGGGTGCTTGTAAGGTGCGAAATTATAGCCACCTTACATATTTGCAGCAATGTGACGCATCAGGTTCAGTGTCATCAGTCATTCTCCATTTTCTTGGTACCATCCAATTTTCATCTGTTTCCAAAATTTAAACAACACCACCAAGGACTTGACTGTGACAGTGATGAAGCAGTCCAAGCAGAGGTGAGCTTGTGGCACTGTGAACAATGTCACGCATTCTACAGTGACGATGTCAACAAACTTGTCTGTTGTCGGCAGAAATGTTAGGAAAAAAAACGAAGGCCGTTAAGTAAGTAACATAACACATTTTTCTCTGAAAGCATTTTCGTTTTATTCAGGATTCCGATACAGCATTTTGTTCGCTGCTCTTTTGGCTACAAAACCATTTTTTTTCAACATGTTCTCCATTCAATACCATGACCTTACACCACCTTACTGGCAGGTTGTGTATGCCTCCACGGTACCACACTACTGGTCGATGTTGGAGCAAAGGTCTTACTGCATCAGTAACCTCCCCATCATCCACTTACTGCGGATTCCACTGGAACTACTGACAGCCTTGGGAGAGCCAGTCCTGACAAAACTCTACCATCTGGTGAGCAAGATGTATGAGACAGGCGAAATACCCTCAGACTTCAAGAAGAATATAATAATTCCAATCCCAAAGAAAGCAGTTGTTGCTAGATGTGAAAATTACCGAACTATGAGTTTAATAAGTCACAGCTGCAAAATACTAATGCGAATTCTTTACAGACGAATGGTAAAACTAGTAGAAGCCGACCTCGGGGAAGATCAGTTTGCATTCCGTAGAAATGTTGGAACACGTGAGGCAATACTGACCCTGCGACTTATCTTAGAAGAAAGGTTAAGGAAAGGCAAACCTACGTTTCTACCATTTGTAGACTTAGAGAAAGCTTTTGACAATGTTGATTGGAATACTCTCTTTCAAATTCTGAAGGTGGCAGGGGTAAAATACAGGGAGCGAAAGGCTATTTACAATTTGTACAGAAACCAGATGGCAGTCATAAGAGTCGAGGGGTATGAAAGGGAAGCAGTGGTTGGGAAGGGAGTGAGACAAGGTTGTAGCCTATCCCCAACGTTATCAATCTGTATATTGAGCAAGCAGTAAAGGAAACAAAAGGAAAATTCGGAGTAGGAATTAAAATCCATGGAGAAGAAATAAAAACTCTGAGGTTCGCCGATGACATTGTAATTCTGTCAGAGACAGCAAAGACTTGGAAGAGCAGTTGAACGGAATGGACAGTGTCTTGAAAGGAGGAAATAAGATTGTGGTGTGCGTACTGTAAGACCTTCGGTACACACATCAGATTATTTGACTTGTCGCTCTAAAGAAGTACGCGAGTGTCAGCAGTAAAGGTCTTATCATGGCGTGTTTATCTCCTGCCGTTAGGTCAGACGATAGAAATGCCACTTGCACGCTTAGAGTAGCAGATTGACGGTCACCAACTTGATTAATTTTCACACAGATTTATTTAAATAATAAAAAGCGTAGATATTACGTAACTTGATTCTGGATTTTGTTTACAATTGACTATCTGAAGTTCCTTTGGTCTTGGTACGTTAATCTTATTCTCACATATCTCTGATACCTGACAAAGTGTCTATTCATTTATCTTCATGGCTATGTACAGGAATATGATAATCTAATTAGGCGCATGCTGAAACTTGACTATACACTGGTACAGACTAATGCAGACTGACTAATCGGAGGTCTGTACAGTCATTAAAATACCTCGTGCGTTCACATATCACTGCGCGAGTGTGATCCGCGAGGAGAAAAGGTTCTACATTAGCAGCGTTCTCATTGGCTGCGTGACATATTAATATGCGGATCGGCGGAAGCAGAACTTGGTCCATCTCCTAGTGCGGAGATGGACGAGCGCTCCGCCTGCGCTGTTGTGCATAGCGGGGCGCGCTCTAGTGGGAAAGTGACTACGCAGAACTATGTACACAACAAAGATGAACATCAACAAAATCAAAACGAGGATAATGGAATGTAGTCGAATTAAATCGGGTGATGCTGAGGGTATTACATTAGGAAATGAGACACTTAAAGTAGTACAGGAGTTTTGCTATTTGGGGAGCAAAATAACTGATTATGGTCGTAGTAGAGAGGATATAAAACGTAGACTGGGAATGGCAAGGAAAGCATTTCTGAAGAAGAGAAATTTGTTAACATCAAGTATAGATTTAAACGTCAAGAAGTCGCTTCTGAAAGTATTTGTATGGAGTGTATCCATGTGTGGAAGTGAAACATGGACGATAAATAGTTTGGACAAGAAGAGAATAGAAGCTTTCGAAATGTGGTGCTACAGAAGAATGCTGGAGATTAGATGGGTAGATCACATAAGTAATGAGGAGGTATTGAATAGAATGGGGGAGATGAGGAGCTTGTGGCCCAGCTTGACTAGAAGAAGGGATCGGTTGGTAGGACATGTTCTGAGACATCGAGGGATCACCAATTTAGTATTGGAGGGCAGCGTGGAGGGTAAGAATCGTAGAGGGAGACCAAGAGATGAATACACTACGCAATTTCAGAAGGATGTAGGCTGCAGTAGGTACTGGGAGATGAAGAAGCTCGAGCAGGAGCAGGATAGAGTAGCATGGAGAGCTGCATCAAACCAGTCTCAGGACTGAAGACCACAACAACAACAATGATTAGCAGCAGTACGAGTCCACCTCATTCCAGCCAAACGTCCTCGGCCAGTACACGGTGAGGCGGGCCTGCCACTTTGCGAGGTGTGAGCGGAGGGCGGCCTGTTTTCAGGGGACACACAGCAGCAGCGGGAGCCGCCCAGGCCACGAAGAGGCCTCCGGAGGCGGGGCGCCGCCCCCAGGACCAGCGTGTCGCTGCCTGGCTGGCCACCGCGACGCCCCCACGCCGCCTCCACCACCCCCGCCGCCCCCGGACAGGCCATCCAGCTGGACTACCGACCGGTGCCCGCGACAGCCTCGAGCCCCGCCGCCGCAGTCTGCGTCAGCTACACGCCGCGCAGCCCGGGACCGCACCAGCTGTCGGTGAGCGCCACTCTAGTCCGATTAAAATTACTTGACTGACGATACTTCACGCGTCGGGGCTGGTTTCCTCCATTCACAGCACTCAGCGTCCGAACCATTAGACATTGCCAAACTGCCACAACAACTGATTAGTTAACAGTTTTTGATGTTGCTGCGTAGCAGTGATACAAAAATTTTTAAAAGAACACACCTAAAAAATTGACTGTGTTATTGTTTATTTGATAACGACCCAGATTTGGTCTTTTTATGCCATTTTCAAGTGACTGAGTTTATGTCATTAACATATGTTGCAGGACATCAAGCTCAAAATTGGCCATAAATTAATGCCAGATGTGAAAAATAAATAATAGTGCTAGCACATTATATTTAATAAAACAGGTTTTATTTGGTATAATGAAATAAAACAAATTTAATAAAAAGAGGTTTACTTTGGCATTGAAGTTATTTTATTAAATTTCATACAAAAAAGGTTCACATTGGCATTTACCAAAGTAAACCTGTTTTTATTAAATACGTTAATAGTAAATGTAAAATATAAAAACAATATAAAAATATTACATACAAAAACAGGTTTACTTCGGTATATACCAAAGTAAACCTGTTTTTATTAAATATTTATATAATATTTATTAAATATATTATTTTATATTTGTTAAATTTTTATAATACTTATTAAATACTATATACCAAAGTAAACCTGTTTTTATTGATTGGCGACTAATAGAGTGCTGTGTGCACAACGACCATACACGTGAGATTAGAAGGAAGTTCAGCATTGGCCGCAATATTGGTGGTTTATTGACAGCAAAATCGATTTTCAGTCACATAGTGATCATTTTCAGTGCTGTGGTGTACAAATTAAACTAATAGGCACTGGTGTCAAGTCATTATCAGTAACAAAAGCTATGAAACGATCACAATAGCTAAAGCCACTGTACGTGGTGGCACACTGCAGCAGACTTTTATCCCTGATAGCTTGGCATAAATCGCGCTAGACGATTGCACACTACTCAGATACGCCAATTCACTCTCTAGATAGTAAAATTAAATCTGATGTCAATATACATTATAGCTGTACTGACAGAAAAAATAATTTGTTGGTTTCTGAATGAGACAACATATTGAGTTTTGAATTATAACGTACAGTAACCTGTCTGAGGAGCTGAAAACCACAAAGCACATGATAGTCGATTCTGAGATTGTGCATTTATTCATGCTTCTGACATCTGTTGATCTTATGGTGTGTCAGGTTTATCTGTGCTGTAGGCCCACTGCATATATAAACATTCACTTAAAGCTGTCTCACTGGTTTGTCTACAGACATTGCTACCTGAATTTAATCATTTCCACAAATGGCAATTTAGAGTTGGTTGTTTACTGTAATGGAATCAGCTTTTGCGTGCAGTGTTAGTACGAACTCTGTTGAATCTGTTGTAACAGAAAAGATAAATACCAGAATAAGTTGGCCACATAGGAAGTAAGGCCTCCCAGGCCCGATAAGTTGACTGAGAAAATGATGAAATCAAATAAGTGTGCCTACAAGCGAACATTTAACGAAGAAGTGTATAACATGCGTAAATTGTTGTGTAGGTGCAACATTAGAATGACCCAGAACTTAATTCAAGGACTAATACATATGTTAAGGATTTTGTAGATTTTTTCAAAAAATAAAAGAGCATGGAAACTCTTCTTACACAAAAATACTGTACTTAATTGCGAACAAAACAACCAAATTCTACAAAAACAATTCTTTCTTTTCCAGACAAGTTATTATTATTATTGTTACTATTATTATTATTTTTATTATTATTGGCAGTGGCTGTAGTTATATAAACTTGTTGATATGCATAACTGTTATAAGCAGATGCTATTTACTTCACACTCCAAAATTTGTCTGGATCTAAAAATTTTTGTGAACACCCACAGTGTATAATCATGAGCCGCCACTGAGTTTTTTGAACCAATGGTACTAAGAAATTTTGGTTTGTTTTTAAAACTCAAACTGAAATGTTTCTGTCTTGAGTTTGCGCACAGAGGTTAACTTTAACCATCCTCAACAAAGCGATCGTGATTCTAGTTCTCCTGTTCTCTCGGACACATTGCACATCACGAGGTTGTGGTTAGGTTAGGACATCAGTTTAAATTCAGGGCTACAAAACACATCTTCTGCCGCAGCCTAGTCATCACTCACTTAAAATCAGTTGTGTCACATTTCTGTCATGGCTCGCGGTGCATGCTAAAAGCATTTCTGATATAACACGCCATGTTTCTCTGTCACCTATAACCGAGTGGCAGTCGTCAGTGGCAACAGACATGACAGACGTCAGCTGTCCAGTAATTTTAATCGGACTATAGCGCAAAGGACTGTCGTAATGTTTTACTGGTAATTGTAAATGAAAAGCACACTACATTATTAATTTACTTTGTTTACCGATTTCCGGCTAGCAAGTCCATATGATAGTGCTGACCTGGCCATTGTCTACTTACCTGACTTACTTTTCGATGTTCCATTATCTATATATTATTATACTATTACATTATATATCAATATTATATTTTGAAATATTGAAAAATGAACGAAACTCAATATCTTGTTTTTGTATCGGAGGATCTCAGGGAACATACTTAAAAGCAGGGTCGCCATTTATGGGAAGCGACCTCCGAGTTCAAATAGTTCAAATGGCTCTGAGCACTATGGGACTCAACATCTGAGGCCACCAGTCCCCTAGAACTTAGAAGTACTTAAACCTAACTAACCTAAGGACATCACACACATCCATGCCCGAGGCAGGATTTGAATCTGCGACCGGAGCAGCAGCGCAGTTCCAGATTGAAACCCCTAGAACCGCTCGGCCACAAAGCGACCTCCGAATTCCCTTCGCTACATTGAAGCAATATGCTAATAAACTATGTGCTGCACTTGGATTTCTATTACAAAATCACCTCGATGCGATTCTTGTGTGCTTGGTGACATATGACTATGCAATACAAGCCTCTGTTGAAGAACCACGTTTGGTAATCGCTTGTCTCTTAGAAAGTAGTGATGGGTGTAAATTATTAACATAAAGTTAACCCCACCAAAATTTTTGACTAGGTTGTAGAATAGGGTTGTTGTGTCAATGTATGTAATCTACATCTACATCCATACTCCATAAGTCACCTGACGGTGTGTGGCGGAGGGTAACTTGAGTACCTCTTTCGGTTCTCCCTTCTATTCCACTCTCGTATTTTTCGTGGAAAGAAAGATTGTCGGTATGCCTCTGTGTGGGCTTTAATCTCTCTGATTCTATCCTCATGGTCTCTTCGCGAGATATACGTAGGAGGGAGCAATATACTGCTCGACTCCTCGGTGAAGGTATGTTCTCGAAACTTCAACAAAAACCCGTACCGAGCTACTGAGCGTCTCTCCTGCAGAGTCTTCCTCTGGAGTTTACCTATCATCTCCGTAACGCTTTCGCGATTACTAAATGATGCTGTACGAAGCGCACTGCTCTCCGCTGGGTCTTCTCTATCTCTTCTATCAACCCTATCTGGTACGGATCCCACACTGCTGAGCAGTATTCAAGCAGTGGGCGAACAAGCGTACTGTAACCTACTTCCTTTGTTTCGGGATTGCATTTCCTTAGGATTCTTCCAATGAATCTCAGTCTGGAATCTGCTTTACCGACGATCAACTTTATATGATCATTCCATTTTAAATCACACGTAATGCCTACTCCCAGATAATTTATGGAATTAACTGTTTCCAGTTGCTGACCTGCTATATTGTAGCTAAATGAAAAAGGATGTTTCTTTCTGTGTATTCGCAGTACATTACACTTGTTTACATTGAGATTCAATTGCCATTCCCTGCACCATGCGTCAATTCGTTGCAGACCCTCCTGCATTTCAGTACAATTTTCCATTGTTACAACCTCTCGATATGCTACAGCATAATCCGCAAAAAGCTCCAGTGAGCTTCCGATGTTATCCACATGATCACTTATATATATATTGTGAAAACCAACGGTCCTACGGCACTCCCTTGCGGTACACCTGAAATCACTCTTACTTCGTAAGACTTCTCTCCATTGAGAATGACATGCTGCGTTCTGTTATCTACGAACTCTTCAATCTAACCATACAATTGGTCTGATAGTCTATATGCTCTTACTTTGTTCATTAAACGACTGTCGGGAACTGTATCAAACGCCTTGCGGAAGTCAAGAAACACGGCATCTACCTGGGAACCAGTGTCTATGACCCTCTGAGTCTCATGGATGCATAGCGCGAACTGGGTTTCACACGAAACCCATGCTGATTCCTACAGAGTAGATTTCTAGTGTCCAGAAGAGTCATTATACTCGAACATAAATACGTGTTCCAAAATTCTACAACTGATCGACGTCCCTTCTTGAAACCGGCAGCACACTCTAAACTGAAATATACGGAAAGAAAATCAGATTTATTCCATTTGAGAATTTACATATCCTTATAAATCGTATTAAGGAGGCCATGCCTCTTGAATGTGGGCAGATTAATAATAAAGAGAAATTAGTATAACAGGAATCTACAACTATGAACCCTAGCGATGCAGATTGGCATTTCTGCTTAACTGAATGAGGGCACAAGATTCTAGGTCACATACTTTCCATATGTATGTAATCACAGAAATAATGCTAGACTGTGCTGCGATAATAGATCAATGGCCACCTGTTTAGTTCGGATTCTAGGTCACATACTTCCCAAATGTATGTAATCACAGACATAATGCAAGAGTGTGCTGTGATGCTGAATAGATCAATGGCCACCTGTTTAACTTCGATGAACAGCGAGGCTGATCCTGCTATGGCCAGAGCTGCATGCATTACCTGTTCTGCTCTTCTGCTCCACGACAGGATCCCCAGCCAGCTGTTCTCGTCATGTTGTTATGCTTATCAGGTGTGATGTCTCTGCAGCCACAGTAGCGTGCATACACGACACAATTCCACGAAATTATCCTCAGTTCCGGATAAGGTGCACAGCTACTCCATAATCACTCTGCATCGCCAGGCGCAGAGTATTGCATCCTTATCAGATGGACGCTGAAATGCAAGTGTCCCCTTTCTACCAAAAACCTAGCACAGCGTGCCAGCCCCATGGTGTGGCTGTCCAATCACAAAATTTTAACAAACTCTTCACCAATGAGCGCTAATCCTGCTTGACTGTGAGACCCGGGAAACACCACTTACGTCACACTGATATGGCCAACCACAGTCGCCTGTGGGACTCACCGCTCGGCCGAAGAACTTTCCAGACGATTCCTTGGCGCCAGTGTCTAAACGGACACATTCCGCTCTGCTGTCCCACGCTCAAAAAATATGGAGTGCAGGATTCACAGAGATACATCACTTGCTGGCAAAGTCGCCTGTGACGCTTTTGTGAGCCATGGCGAGACAGCCGAGGGGGAAACAGCGTCTTCCTGCATTGTTCAGTTCGGGGAGACATCCTGCTTGCCTCATAGTGTTTTGCTGGAAATGTTTCCTGATTATGAGGGGCGTTTGAAAAGTCCGTGCAAAGTCCGAGAGATGGCACCACCGGCGCGTGTCGAGGTCATGTTTAGTTAGTAGCATCTTTGTAAAGAGAGCATACCAAGTTTCAGCCATATTGGTCTATTTCTTTATGTTTGGCGTTCGTGTGAATCAAGGAAGTCGAGTGATTGTCAAAAAATCGACGAAAAAGAATTTCGTATGGTGATTAAACATTATTTAGGCAACGGCCTTGCCGCAGTGGATTCACCGGTTCCCGTCAGATCACCGAAGTTAAGCGCTGTCGGGCGTGGCCGGCACTTGAATGGGTGACCATCCGGGCCGCCATGCACTGTTGCCATTTTACGTGGTGCACTCAGCCTCGTGATGCCAATTTAGTAGCTACTCGAGCGAATAGCAGCGGCTTCGGTCGAGAATACCATCATAACGACCAGGAGAGCGATGTTCTGACCCCACGCTCCTCCTAACCGCATCCTCCACTGAGGATGACACGGCGGTCGGATGGTCCCTGTAGGCCAAAAAAAATGGTTCAAATGCCTCTGAGCCGTATGGGACTTAACTTCTGAGGTCATCAGTCCCCTAGAACTTAGAACTACTTAAACGTAACTAGCCTAAGGACATTACACACATCCATGCCCGAGGCAGGATTCGAACCTGCGACCGTAGCGGTCGCACGCTTCCAGACTGTAGCGCCTAGAACCGCTCAGCCACCCCGGCCGGCGCGGTAGGCCACTCGTGGCCTGAAGACGGAGTGATTAAACATTATTTATGAAAGGCAAGCTTGATAAACATTGTGGTGACTCTGCACCTTCGATTAGAACAGTTTATAAGTGGTTTCAAAATTCTCGCAGTGGTCATATGGGCACAAGTGATGCTGAACGTTCTAGACGGCTGGTGGAAGTTACGACTCCAGAAATAATTGTTAAAATCCATGATATGGTGATGGATAACAGAAGAGTTAAGGTGCGTGAGATTTCTAGTGCTGTGGGCATCTCGAATGAACGGGTAGGTAATATTTTGCATAAACATTTGGACATGGGAAAGCTATGCACATGATGGGTTCCGCGATTGCTCACGCTTGACCAAAATCGTAATCGTGTGAAGTGTTGCAAGGATGGTTTGGAGGTGTTCAGGAAGAATCCGCAGTGCTCTAAGCGTCGTTTCGTCACTGTGAATGAAACCTGGATACGTTACTATACTCCTGAGACCAAAGAACAATCTAAACAATGGGTTACCAAGGGAAAACCTGCACCAAAATGTCGAAGACCATTCCTTCGGCCGGAAAGGTTATGGCGACTGTCTTTTAGGATTTGCAAGGGATAATCCTCATCGATTATCTGGAAAAGGGTAAAACTATTACAGCTGCATATTATTCATCGTTATTGGACTGTTCGAAAACCGACTTTAAGAAAAACGCCTGTAATTGGACTGCAAAAAAGTCCTTTTCCATCATGACAATGCACCGGCCCCCACTTTGGCAGTTGTGGTCGCAAAATTAATGGGAATAGGATTCCAACTCGTTTCACATCCCCCCTACTCTCCAGACTTGGCTCCTTCGGACTACTACTTGTTCCCCAATTTGAAGAAATGGCTGGCGGGACAAAGATTTTATTCAAACGAGGAGGTGATTGCAGCAACTAATAGCTGTTTTGCAGACTTGGACAATTCCTATTATTCGGAAGGGATCAAAAAATTAGAACAGCGTTGGACGAAGTGTATAAGTCTAAAAGGAGACTATGTCCAAAAATAAAAAAGGTTTACCCCAAACACATAAGAAGTTTTTATTTTTGCACGGACTTTTCAAACGCCCCTCGAACTTGTCGATGCCTACGCATCCGTGGACCCAACTTGTCAACGAGCACCTGTACTCGAGACAGCTTGGCTTGTACTGCACGTGAAACGAAGTCCAATGAGATTGTGTTGTGGATTGGCAGGAGAGCCAACCCAGGAATATTAGAGGAAGCCGAAAGGCACGCGTTTTAGCTCACGCACGCTGGCGTGAGGTCTGGAACAGGACAGGGAAATTAGAATGTAGAAAAACGGACGTAGCTGGTGGAATACTTAACTTTAATCCATTAATGGTGAACGTCGGTCTGACGGTACATGATTAACAAGATCAATAGCAACTGATAATGGCTCCTTGCTAGGTCGTAGCAAATGACGTAGCTGAAGGCTATGCTAACTATCGTCTCGGCAAATGAGAGCGTATTTTGTCAGTGAACCATAGCTAGCAAAGTCGGCTGTACAACTGGGGCGGGTGCTAGGAAATCTCTCTAGACCTGCCGTGTGGCGGCGCTCGGTCTGCAATCACTGATAGTGGCGACACGCGGGTCCGACGTATACTAACGGACCGCGGCCGATTTAAAGGATACCACCTAGCAAGTGTGGTGTCTGGCGGTGACACCACAGATTTCTGAGCAGGTATGGCTCGCCAAATTGTTTTTGTAGTGATCCGCTTTCTCAGTACTCGCCGCGATGTCAATATCGAGATCAGGTTGGAGTCTCTGGTCGCCCCATATCTTTGGCGAGTTGGCTTCTCGAGCGCCGCGCGGCTACAGAACGAGGAAGAAGAGGGTTGGTGGGATTTAGCTCTGGACTGAGTTTGAGGAGTGACGTCGGCGACGGAGGACCGCTTGGTCGGTGGGCCCCGCTGAAGTAGTCGGTTGGGGACGGAGAGCTGTGGGCTCGAAGATCCTAGTGTGGAGGGCCGGTACTGTCCCGATGGCGGTCATCGTGTGGTCAACCGAGGGCTGGGAAGTGATTTCTTGGTTCTGTCCTTGGATTCCGACGAAGAATTACGGCAAGTTTGGTGTATGAGGTGAACATTAAAAAAAACACTCCGTCTTTAGGCCACGAGTGGCCTACCGGGACCATCCGACCGCCGTGTCATCCTCAATGGAGGATGTGGTTAGGAGGGGCGTGTGGTCAGCACACCGCTCTCTCGATGGTATTCTTGTCCGAAGCCGCTACTATTCGGTCGAGTAGCTCCTCAATTTGCATCACGAAGCTGAGGGCACCCCGAAAAAGGCAACAGCGCATGGCGGCCTGGATGGTCACCCATCCGAGTGCCGACCACGACCAACACCGCTTAACTCCGGTGATCTCACAGGAACCGCTGTAGCCACTGCAGTAAGGCCGTTGCCGGGAGCTGAACATAAGGATTCTAGAAACGGTGCACGTTTGTGGCGCGTACATCAGACTTGTGAGTGTTGTAAGCTTTGCTTGGGTACTGCAGTCTCCATTCGAGCGCTGCTTGGGAGTGGAGCGTTGATACTGTCATCTAATTAGCTGCTTTAAAGTAGATGACTGTTTTGGATCGAAGGTGGATCCAAGTGAGGGACCGAATCATTGCTTGACTCATTAAGAAACCTACGTCGGCCCCCAGCGTGTTAAACTCTGTTATCCGCAGTAATAACGAGTAATTTGACTTTGTGGTAGCGTCCACGAGTGAAATGTGGAGGTACTATTAAGTGTTTGTAGTAATGGAGAGGCTGACTGTGGAGGTTTTCAGTCGGACGCTTATGAGTCGTGTTAATTGCAGTTCACTACTTACGGTGTTTTTCGATTCTACTTGTCGTGGCGAAATTGTTAATAGTAATTTAGCTTGGGACATAATTCTGTGGTTTGGTGTGGCCCTCCCAAGAATTTAAAGCCCAAAATATTTTCTTACTGCCTTTGCTGAGGTTGTCTTGCAACAGCTGTCAATTTGTGTTTCGTCTACCCCACCATACTGCAGTTTGGTTCTATCCGGTTTAGTCGAAATGTTCAGTAGTAACGCATCTAACATCTGGTCCGTTTTAAGATTTGCGAGTCGCATGCATGTCGACGTATAATCCCAGTATGCAATTTGTCTAAGTTAGTTGCACTTTGTTAATGTTATGCAAATCGTGGAAAATCTTTCCTGTCCCGCATGTGATCTTGAAGGAGAGAACGGTGCGCAACAGCGCATGACGACGACGAAATCGAAAGATATATACTGTGTGTATATATATATACAGGGTGTTTCAAAAACGACCGGTATATTTGCAACGGCAATAAAAACTAAACGAGCAGCGATAGAAATACACCGTTTGTTGCAATATGCTTGGGACAACAGTACATTTTCAGGCAGACAAACTTTCGAAATTACAGTTGTTACAATTTTCAACAACAGATGGCGCTGCGGTCTGGGAAACTCTATAGTACGATATTTTCCACATATCCACCATGCGTAGCAATAATATGGCGTAGTCTCTGAATGAAATTACCCGAAACCTTTGACAACGTGTCTGGCGGAATGGCTTCACATGCAGATGAGATGTACTGCTTCAGCTGTTCAATTGTTTCTGGATTCTGGCGGTACACCTGGTCTTTCAAGTGTCCCCACAGAAAGAAGTCACAGGGGTTCATGTCTGGCGAATAGGGAGGCCAATCCACGCCGCCTCCTGTATGTTTCGGATAGCCCAAGGCAATCACACGATCATCGAAATATTCATTCAGGAAATTAAAGACGTCGGCCGTGCGATGTGGCCGGGCACCATCTTGCATAAACCACGAGGTGTTCGCAGTGTCGTCTAAGGCAGTTTGTACCGCCACAAATTCACGAAGAATGTCCAGATAGCGTGATGCAGTAATCGTTTCGGATCTGAAAAATGGGCCAATGATTCCTTTGGAAGAAATGGCGGCCCAGACCAGTACTTTTTGAGGATGCAGGGACGATGGGACTGCAACATGGGGCTTTTCGGTTCCCCATATGCGCCAGTTCTGTTTATTGACAAAGCCGTCCAGGTAAAAATAAGCTTTGTCAGTAAACCAAATGCTGCCCACATGCATATCGCCGTCATCAATCCTGTGCGCTATATCGTTAGCAAAAGTCTCTCGTGTAGCAATGGTAGCGGCGCTGAGGGGTTGCCACGTTTGAATTTTGTATGGATAGAGGTGTAAACTCTGGCGCATGAGACGATACGTGGACGTTGGCGTCATTTGGACCGCAGCTGCAACACGGCGAACGGAAACCCGAGGCCGCTGTTGGATCACCTGCTGCACTAGCTGCGCATTGCCCTCTGTGGTTGCCGTACGCGGTCGCCCTACCTTTCCAGCACGTTCATCCGTCACGTTCCCAGTCCGTTGAAATTTTTCAAACAGATCCTTTATTGTATCGCTTTTCGGTCCTTTGGTTACACTAAACCTCCGTTGAAAACTTCGTCTTGTTGCAACAACACTGTGGTCTAGGCGGTGGAATTCCAACACCAGAAAAATTCTCTGTTCTAAGGAATAAACCATGTTGTCTACAGCACACTTGCACGTTGTGAACAGCACACGCTTACAGCAGAAAGACGACGTACAGAATGGCGCACCCACAGACTGCGTTGTCTTCTATATCTTTCGCATCACTTGCAGCGCCATCTGTTGTTGAAAATTGTAACTACTGTAATTTCGAAAGTTTGTCCGCCTGAAAATGTACTGTTGTCCCAAGCATATTGCAACAAACGGTGTATTTCTATCGCTGCTCATTTAGTTTTTATTGCCATTTCAAATATACTGGTCATTTTTGAAACACCCTGTATATATATATATATATATATATATATATATATATATATATATATATGTGTGTGTGTGTGTGTGTGTGTGTGTGTGTGTGTGTGTGGTTTTTTTTTTTTTTTGACGAATGTAACCACTGAGCTTAACAGTTGATTTGAGTGTTTTTTATTTATCTTGAAACAAAACGATTTACATAACTGCATAATTATATGCTTCAAATGGCTCTGAGCACTATGGGACTTAACATCTATGGTCGTCCCATAAAACTTAGAACTACTTAAACCTAACTAACCTAAGGACATCACCCAACACCCAGTCATTCCCTGCCGGGAATCGAACCCGGGAACCCAGGCGCGGGAAGTGAGAACGCTACCGCACGACCACGAGCTGCGGACCGTAATTATAACATCTATGCTTAATTATTTCTCATAATTCGTGGGGTGTCGTATGCATCAGATGTAGGGAGGTGTATGGTGTAAAGTTTTATAAAAGAAAGGAAAATATTTTGTCATTCAATGCGCATCGTAGAGACAACGGGGTTTGAGTGTAGTTTGACAGTAATCGCATATTATTGCATTTAAGTTGTTGTTTTAACTAAAATTTTGTGATCAGTGTCTTATTGCCTTTAGAGATCACAAGTGATATCTAGGAAAATTTTGGTATTCCTATGCGTCGTTAAAATCTTTTATTTAAACTTGCATTATGCAATTTATATATTTTTTCCTTTGTTTGAAAAGGGATCCTGAGTTTTAAGCGTTGTAAATTGATTCTGAGAGTTGTTCTTTGATCTGTTATTCAAGAGACTGTTCGATAAATAATGCTAAAGGAACTTCCATTAAAAAACTACACTATGTAATCAAAAGTATCCGGACATCCCCAAAAACATGCGTTTCTCATATTAGGTACATTGTGCTGCCACCTACTGCTAGGTACTCCATATCGGCGACCTCAGTAGTCATTAGACATCGTGACAGAGCAGAATGGGGCGCTCCGCGGAACTCACGGACTTCGAAGTGGTCAGGGCATTGGGTGTCACTTCTGTCATACGTCTGTATACGAGATTTCCACACTCCTAAACATCCCTAGGTCCACTGTTTCCGATACGCTAGTGAAATGGAAACGTGGAGGGACCCATACAGCACAAGAGCGTAAAGGCCGACCTCGTCTGTTGACTGACAGGAACCGCCGACAGGTGAAGAGAATAATAATGTGTAATAGGCAGACATCTACCCTGACCACCACACAGGAATTCTAGACTGCATCAGGATCCACTGCAAGCACTATGACAGTTAAGTGGGAGGTGAGAAAACTTGGATTTCGTGGTTGAGCAGCTGCTCATAAGCCACACATCATACCGGTAAACGCCAAAAGACGCCTCGCTTGGTGTAAGGAGCGTAAACATTGGACGACTCAACAGTGGAAAAACGTTGTGTGGCGAGCCGGCTGCAGGGTGTGGGTATGGCGAATGCCTGGCGAACGTCATCTGCCACAGTGTGTAGTGCCAACAGTAAACTACGGAGGTGGTGGTGTTATGGTGTGGTGTTCTTCGTGGAGGGGGCTTGCACCCCTTGTTGTTTTGCGTGGCACTATCGCAGCACAGGCCTACATTGATGTTTTAAGCACCTTCTTGCTTTCCACTGTTGAGTAATTCCGGGATGGCGATTGCATCTTTCAACACGATCGAGCACCTGTTCATAATGCACGGCCTGTGGCGGAGAGGTTACACGACAATAACATCCCTGAAATGGACTGGCGTGCACAGAATCCTATAGAACACCTTTGCGATGAAGCTTCCTGGCAGATTAAAACTGTGTGCCGGACCGAGACACCAACTCGGGACCTTTGCCTTTCGCGGGCAAGTGCTCTACCAAATGAGCTACCCAAGCACGACTCACGCCGCGTCCTCACAGCTTTACTTCTGCCAGTACCTCGTCTCCTACCTTCCAAACTTTACAGAAGCTCACCTGTGAACCTTGTAGAACTAGCACTCCTGAAAGAATGGATACTGCGGAGACATGGCTTAGCCACAGCCTGGGGGATGTTTCCAGAATGAGATTTCCGTTCTGCAGCGGAGTGTGCGTTGATATCAGCAGAGTGAAAATCTCATTCTTGGCCTTTGGGATGTTTTGGAACGCCGCGTTTGTGTCAGGCCTCACCGACCCACCTCGATACCTCAAATGGTTCAAACGGCCCTGAGCACTATGGGACTTAACTTCTGGGGTCATCAGTCCCCTAGAACTTAGAACTACTTAAACCTAAGGATATCACACACATCCATGCCCGAGCAGGATTGGAACCTGCGACCGTAGTGGTCGCGCGGTACCAGACTGTAGCGCATAGAACCGCCCGGTCACTCCGGCGGGCATTGATACCTCTCCTCAGTGCAGCACTCCGTGAAAAATGGGCTGCCATTCCCCAAGAAACCTTCCAGCACCTGATGGAACATATGCCTGCGAGAGTGGATGCTGTCATCAAGGTTAAGGATGGGCCAACACCATATTGAATTCCAGCATTACCGATGGTGGGCGCTACGAACTTGCAAGTCATTGTCAGCCAGGTGGAAGGATACTTTTGACCACATAGTGTATATTGAGTATCTTGCTGTTCATGATAAGGAATGTTGAATTACTATTTTAAAATCAGATTAACAAAGTCGTAAAATTTTAAACGTAAAAAAATGATTTTATTAGAGAACCGGTTCCTTTATGCAGTCCCCACAAATTCCACGTTGTCAAGGTATTGGCTCTGCCCACTATGGGACTTAACATCTGAAGTCATCAGTCCGTAGACTTAGAACTACATTGCTGGCCATTAAAATTGCTACACCACGAAGATGACCTGCTACAGACGCGAAATTTAACCGACAGGAAGTACGTGCACTGATATGCAAATGATTAGCTTTTCAGAGCATTCACACAAGGTTGGCGCCGGTGGCGACACCTACAACGTGCTGACGTGAGGAAAGTTTCCAACCGATTTCTCATACACAAACGGCAGTTGACCGGCGTTGCCTGCTGAAACGTTGTTGTGATGCCTCGTGTAAGGAGGAGAAATGCGTACCATCACGTTTCCGACTTTGACAAACGTCGGATTGTAGCCTATCGCGATTACGGTTTATCGTATCGCGGTATTTCTGCTCGCGTTGGTCGAGGTCCAATGACTGTTAGCAGAATATCGAATTGCTGGGTTCAGGAGGGTAATACGGAACACCGTGCTGGATCCCAACGGCCTCGTATCACTAGCAGTCGAGATGACAGGCATCTTATCCGCACAGCTGTAACAGACCGTGCAGCCACGTCTCGATCCCTGAGTCAACAGATGCGGACGTTTGCAAGACAACAACCATCTGCACGAACACTTCGACGACGTTTGCAGCAGCATGGACCATCAGCTCGGAGACCGTGGCTGCGGTTACCCTTGACGTTGCATCACAGACAGGAGCGCCTGCGATGGTGTACTCGACGAACCTGGGTGCACGAATGACAAAACGTCATTTCCTCGGATGAATGCAGGTTGTGTTTACAGCATCATGATGGTCGCATCCGTGTTTGGCGACATCACGGTGAACGCACATTGGAAGCGTGTATTCCTCATCGCCATACTGGCGTATCACCCGGCGTGATGGTATTGGGTGCCATTGGTTACACGTCTCGGTCACCTCTTGTTCACATTGACGGCAGTTTGAACAGTGGTCGTTACATTTCAGATGTGTTACGACACGTGGCTCTACCCTTTATTCGATCCTTGTGAAACGCTACATTTCAGCAGGATAATGCACGACCGCGTGTTGCAGGCACTGTACGAGCCTTTGTGGATACAGAAAATGTTCGACTGCTGCCCTGGCTAGCACATTCTACAGATCTCGCACCAACTGGAAACGTCTGGTCAATGGTGGCGGAGCAGCTGGCTTGTCTCAATTCGGCAGTCAGTACTCTGGATGAACTGTGGTATCGTGTTGAAGCTGCATGGGCAGATGTACCTGTACACGTCATCCAAGCTCTGTTTGAGTCTGTTGTGTACATAGTTCCACATGGTCTGCGCCCCGCTAAGCACAACAGCGCAGGCGGAGTGCTCGTCCATCTCCGCACTACGAGATGGCACTGCCTTAGAGACGGACCAAATTCCGCTTCCGCCGATCCGCGTATTAATATGTAACGCAGCCAATGAGATTGCTGCTAACGTAGAACCTTTTGACTTCGCGGATCGCACTTGCGCAGTGATTCCTGAACGCTCGAGTGTACAGACCTGTGATTAGTCAGTCTGCATTAGTCTGTAGTCAAGTTTCAGTCTGCGCCTAATAAGATTATCATATTCCTGTACATAGCCATGAAGAGAAATGTATAGACACTTTTGTCAAGTATCAGAGAGATATGTGAGAATAAGATTACGTACCAAGACCAAGGGAACTTCAGATTGTGAATTGTAAATAGCATCCAGAACCAAGTTAAGTTATTTTTATGCTTGTTATTATTTTAATAAATGAGTATGAAAATTAATCAAGTTCTGCTTAAAGTTGGTCACTGTCAATCTGCTACTCAAAGCGTGCAAGTGGCATTTCTATCATCTGATCTAACGGCAGAAGATGAACACGCCACAATAAGACCACGAGACATATTGCTGACACTCGCCTACTTCGCTAGAGCGACAAGTCAAATAATCTGATGGTGTGTGTACCGAAGGTCTCACAGTACGCACACCACAGAGTCAATGAACAGGCGTATCAAGGCCGTTATTACGGCCAGAGGTGGTTGTTCTGGGTCCTGATTTCTCACGATCTATGCACCCAAATTGCGTGAAAATGTACTCACATGTCAGTTCTAGTGTGATATATTTTTCCAATGAATACCCGTTTATCATCTGCATTCCTTCTTGGTGTAGCAATTTTAATGGCCAGTAGTGTACTTAAACCTAAGTAACCTAAGGCCATCACACACATCCATGCCCGAGGCAGGATTCGAACCTGTGACCGTAGTGGTCTCACAGTGTCAGACTGAAGCGGCTAGAACCGATCGGTCACACCAGTCGTCTTATTGGCCTTGGGGCGTTGTCGGATGTTTTCTCCGGTATCTATCCCATGTAACGCCTGCGGGTCCATGACAGCTGCAGCGAACACAGAAAAAAACAGTGAGTGCCCTTTGCGTCAGGTTAACTCTTGTGCTGAAGACAGTGAAGCTGCAATCGCGGGCTCGCTTTGTCCCGCAGGTGATATGGCGCGGCCGCCACGTGCCCGGCTCGCCGTTCCGCGTCTCGGTGGACGAGAGCGACGGCCGCAGCACGCCCCCGGCGGAGGCGCCGCGGCGCCTGGGGGCGGACGCCGACGCCGACGCCGACGCCGCCCCCGCCCTTGCCCGCCAGCGGCGGGTGCTGCTGCGCGTCGTCGACTTCGTGACCGACAAGAAGGTCCTGCTGGAGGACGGCCGCTTCGCGGAGATGACGCCGGCCCAGCAGCGCCTGTTCTGGTGGGTACCCACACCGCCACCACTCACTCTACACACTGTCTAAGAGTTCCTTTAAGCTTCACAAAATCACTGTACGAGGTACATTCAACTTCTAAGGCCTCCGATTTTTTTTCTAATTAACTACTCACCCGAAATCGATGAAACTGGCGTTACTTCTCGACGTAATCGCCCTGCAGACGTACACATTTTTCACAACGCTGACGCCATGATTCCATAGCAGCGGCGAAGGCTTCTTTAGGAGTCTGTTTTGACCACTGGAAAATCGCTGAGGCAATAGCAGCACGGCTGGAGAATGTGCGGCCACGGAGAGTGTCTTTCATTGTTGGAAAAAGCCAAAAGTCACTAGTAGCCAGTTCAGGTGAGTAGGGGTCATGAGGAATCACTTCAAAGTTGTTACCACGAAGAAACTGTTGCGTAACGTTAGTTCGATGTGCGGGTGCGTTGTCTTGGTGAAACAGCACACGTGCAGCCCTTCCCAGGACGTTTTTGTTGCAGTGCAGGAAGGAATTTGTTCTTCAAAACATTTTCGTAGGATGCACCTGTTACCGTAGTGCCCTTTGGAACGCAATGGGTAAGGATTACGCCCTCGCTGTCCCAGAACATGGACACTATCATTTTTTCAGCACTGGCGGCTACCCAAAATTTTTTTGGTGGCACTGAATCTGTGTGCTTCCATTGAGCTGACTGGCGCTTTGTTTCTGGATTGAAAAATGGCATCCATGTCTCGTCCATTGTCACAACCGACGAAAAGAAAGTCCCATTCGTGCTGTCATTGCGCGTCAACATTGCTTGCCAATGTGCCACACGGGCAGGCGTGTGGTCGTCCGTCAGCATTCGTGGCACCCACCTGGATGACACTTTTCGCATTTTCAGGTCGTCATGCAGGATTGTGTGCACAGAACCCACAGAAATGCCAACTCTGGAGGCGATCTGTTCAACAGTCATTCGGCGATCCCCCAAAACAATTCTCTCCACTCTCTCGATCGTGTCGTCAGACCGGCTCGTGCGAGCCCGAGGTTGTATCGGTTTGTTGTCACACGATGTTCTGCCTTCATTAAACTGTCGCACCCACGAACGCACTTTCGACACATCCATAACTCCATCACCACATGTCTCCTTCAACTGTCGATGAATTTCAATTGGTTTCACACCACGCAAATTCAGAAAACGGATGATTGCACGCTGTTCAAGGAAGGAAAACGTCGCCGTTTAAGTATTTAAAACAGTTCTCATTCTCGCCGCTGGCGGTAAAATTCCATCTGCCGTACGGTGCTGCCATCTCTGGAACGTATTGACAATGAATGCGGCCTCATTTTAAAACAATACGCATGTTTCTATCTCTTTCCAGTCCGGAGAAGAAAAATCGGAGGCCTTAGAACTTGAATGCACCTTGTATTTATTGAAAACGGTCTCGACCTGAATCAGTATACAGCTAAAATCGCATCTAAAAGTGTTTCGAAACAGTCACTGTAGTATTTTTTTGGTGTTGCATTTACACCGAAGAACCAAAGAAACTGGTGCACCTGCCTAATATCGTGTTGGACCCCCGTGACCACGCAGAAGTGCCGCAACACTACACACCTCTGGCGTGCCATAGGGGAGTGTTATGGGACCATTGCTTTTCGCAATTTACATAAATGACCTAGTAGATAGTGTCGGAAGTTGCATGCGGCTTTTCGCCGATGGTGCTGTAGTATACAGAGAAGTTGCAGCTTTAGAAAATTGCAGCGAAATGCAGGAAGATCTGCAGCGGATAGGCACTTGGTGCAGGGAGTGGCAACTGACCCTTAACATAGACAAATGTAATATATTGCGAATCCATAGAAAGAAGGATCCTTTATTGTACTATTATATGATAGCGGAACAAACACTGGTATCTGTTACTTCTGTAAAGTATCTGGGAGTATGCGTACAGAACGATTAGAAGTGGAATGATCGTATAAAATTAATTGTTGGCGAGGCGGGTGCCAGGTTGAGATTCACTGGGTGAGTACTTAGAAAATGTAGTCCATCAACAAAGAAGGTACCTTACAAAACACTCGTTCGACCTATACTTGAGTATTGCTCATCAGTGTGGGATCCGTACCAGATCGGGTTGACACAGGTGATAGAGAAGATCCAAAGAAGAGCAGCGCGTTTCGTCACAGGGTTATTTAGTAACAGTGATAGTAAACTCAAGTGGCAGACTCTGCAAGAGAGGCGCTCTGCATCGCGGTGTAGCTTGCTCGCCAGGTTTCGAGAGGGTGCGTTTCTGGATGGGGTATCGAATATATTGCTTCCCCCTACTTATACCTCCCGAGGAGATCATGAATGTAAAATTAGAGAGATTCGAGCGCGCACGGAGGCTTTCAGACAGTCGTTCTTCCCGCGAACCATTCGCGACTGGAACAGAAAAGGGAGGTAATGCCGTGGCACGTAAAGTGCCCTCCGCCACACACCGTTGGGTGGCTTGCGGAGTATAAATGTAGATGTAGATGTAGATGTAGAGGTAGATGAGTTGTACTCGAATAATGACTGAAGTAGTGCTCCGTCTTCAAGCCACGAGTGGTCTACCGGGACCATCCGACCGCCGTGTCATCCTTAGAGGAAGATGCGGATAGGGGGGACGTGGGGTCAGCACACCGCTCTCTCGGTCGTTATGATGGCATTCTTGACCGAAGCCGCTATTATTCGGTCGGGTAGCTCCTCAACTGGCATCATGTGGCTGAGTGCACACCGAAAAATGGCAGCAGCGCATGGCGGCCTGGATGGTCACCCATCCAAGTGCCGACCACGCCCGACAGCGCTTAACTTCGGTGATCTCACGGGAACCCGTGTACCCACTGCGGCAAGGCCGGTGCCAATGACTGAAGTAGTGGTTTAAGGACACCCTGAAACTTACAGGGCTGTCCATAAATCCGTAAGAGTACGAGAGGGTGGAGGTCTCTTCTGAGAAGCAGGTTGCAAGGCATCCCAGGTATGCTCAATAATGTTCATGTCTGGGGAGACTAGCGGCCAGCAGAAGTCTTTAAACTCAGAAGAGCCACTCTGCACCAGCTTTGGACGCGATGAGTCTGGCATTGTCCTGCTGAAACTGGCCACCGTAATGCACAATGATCATCAACGGATGCAGGTGATTAGGATGCTTACGCACGAGTCACGTGACAGATTCATATCTAGACGTATCAAAGGTCCCATATTACTCCAACTGCGCACGCCCCACACCATTACTGAGCCTCTACCAGTTGGAACTGTCCCCTGCCGACATGCAGAGTCCATTGTGTCCATACCCATACACGTCCATCCGCTCTATACAATTTTAAGCGAGACTCGTCCAACCAGGCAACATGTTTCCTTTCATCAACAGTCCAATATCAGTGTTGACGGGCCCAGGCAAGGCGTAAGGCTCCGTGTCGTGCAGTCATCAAGGGCTCCGAAATCCCATATCGATTATGTTTCGTTGAATGGTTAGGACGCTGACAATTGTTGATGGCCCGGCATTAAAATCTGCAGCAATTCGCGGAGGGATTGCATCTGTCACGTTGAACGATTCTCTTCAGTTGTCGCTGGTGCCGTTTCTGGAGGATCTTTTTACTGTCGCAGTGATGTCAGAGATTTGATGTTTTACCGGATTCGTGATATTCATTGTACACTGGTGAAATGGTCCTACGGAAAAATCCCCACTTGGTCACTACCTTGGAGATGCTGTGTCCCATAGCTCATGCGTCGACTACAGCACACGTTCAAACTCATTAAAATCTTGATAAGCTGCCAGTGTAACAGGAGTTACCGATCTAACAATTGCGCCAGAAAGCTGTATTATATAGTCGCTGCCGACCGCAGCCCATGTTCTGCCTGTTTACATACAGTATTTCTGTATTTGAACATGCGCGGCCGGCCGCTATGGCCGGGCGGTTCTAGGCGCTACAGTCTGGATCCGTACGATCACTACGGTCGCAGGTTCGAATCCTGCCTCGGCAATTGATGTGTGGGATGTCCTTAGGTTAGGTTTAAGTAGTTCTAAGTTCTAGGGGACTGATGACCTCAGATGTTAAGTCGCATAGTGCTTAGAGCCATTTGAACCATTTTGTGTGTGTGTGTTTTTCAATATGCAAGCCTATAACAGTTTCTTTGGCGCTTCACTGTAGTTCCATAAATACCAAAGGTGGGTGTTGTAATTCGTGCTGTTATAAAGGATAAAAATTTACTTACGAACGTCATGAAAAAAAAATGGAAATGACGGTATGGCGCCGGCCGGAGTGACCGAGCGGTTCTAGGCGCTACAGTCTGGAACCGCGTGACCACTACGGTCGCAGGTTCGAATCCTGCCTCGGGCATGGATGTGTGTGATGTCCTTAGTTTAGTTAGGTTTAAGTTGTTCTACGTTCTAGGGGACTGATGACCTAAGAAGTTAAGTCCCATAGTGCTCAGAGCCATTTCAACCATTTTTTTTATTTTTTTTCTTTTTTTTTTTTTGATGGTATGGCATTGTCGGCCGCCGTATTGCAAGTCCTTTTTACGTGACGCCACATCGGCGACTTGCGAGTCAATGATGATGAAACACACACAACACGCAGTCCCCTGCCGGGAATCGAACCCGCGACCCCTGCGTGGTAGGGGGTAACGCTACCGCTAAGCTACGGAGGCCGACAACGTTATGAAATTCCACTATAACGTGGCGAGAACCGCACCTTGATACGTTTATTCGTTCCAGATACAGAGGATGTTACGGGTACAAGTGAAGTTATTTTTATGTGTGCTCAGTTAATATGAAGACACAAGGCTGTGTTGCTTGTTTCTCGTCTTCGTCGAACAGTCTTAAGACGAACACGTCACGTAATTTAAAACCTCATGTTTTCTGCACGGTCATAAATGCACGAATAACTGGACCACGCGTTTCAGTATAGATTATCCGTTTTGCTCCCATGCGCCTACACTTCAACCCCTGACCTGCTGTCCAGACGAAAAATAGCTTCCCCGATGTGATATTGTTCACTACACCGTTCCCTGTCACCAACAGCAATATCAGCAGTTCTATACATTAGACCCCGTATTTGCGGTGGTTTGTCTTAGCTGGCTCAACCTGTGCACGAGGGACATTCAATATTTAAAGTGACAAACTGATGTCGTTATGGACCACTCAGTAGAAGGAATTTTGTTCTTTCACGACTTAAGGTTGGGATCACTTGGATGAGCTGAGAACAGCTGTTTGATAATAATCATTTTGTTTATAGATTTAATATTCCATTTAACAATGGCGTGTCCGCTTGAAGTTCGCACGTTAGTTGAACAACTTTCAGTGGTCTACCTTTTTTTTTTTTTTTTTGTAAAAATTGTGTGAAGCCCTGAAACTTTTATAAGTGGTCAGAGTAGTTAAAAACGTTCGACCCCCAGTCATTGACGTCCTGGTCGGCTGCAGTGGAGTGGAGCGAGTGACAAAGACCGATGTGTGCGAAGTTTAAAAGTTGTAGCTGCGTCCTATCACAATTATGACCCAAATTTTGGCACAGAATCGACGCCGGGGGCCGGTGTATTAGAAGGGTTCTTTTTTCGCTTTAAAATATGAGCTCGGCCTGCTGATGTTTCCCTGTAAGAGGAAAAATATATTTGAGGAGCGAATCAGGAACTTTAATTTCGGTGTGCCCGCTTCGCCACTGTAACAGAAAAGTCATTCTGCAGACGCCTCGATATGACATTTCCGCTACCGTTGCGTTACTCTCTCGATGACACGGATGCTGGCCTACTCAAAGAGGCTCCACCACGATACTGTTGGAGTTGGGGTTGCTTTGGGTTGTTTGGGGGAGGAGACCAGACAGCGAGGTCATCGGTCTCTTCGGATTAGGGAAGGATGGGGAAGAAAATCGGCCGTGCCCTTTCAAAGGAACCATCGTGGCGTTTGTCTGGAGCGATTTAGGTAAAGGCCCGCACAGAACCTGCAACATGCGTCGTGCATTATCCTGCTGAAATGTAGGATTTCGCAGGGATCAAATGAAGGGTAGAGCCACGGGTCGTAACACATCTCAAATGTAACGTCCACTGTTCAAAGTGCCGTCAATGCGAACAAGAGGTAACCGAGACGTGTAACCAATGGCACCCCATACCATCACGCCGGGTGATACGCCAGTATGGCGATGACGAATACACGCTTCCAATGTGCGTTCTCCGCGATGTCGCCAAACACGGATGCGACCATCATGATGCTGTAAACACAACCTGGATTCATCCGAAAAAATGCCATTCGTGCACCCAACGCAGGCGCTCCTGTCTGTGATGCAGCGTCAAGGTTAACCGCAGCCACGGTCTCCGAGCTGATAGTGCATGCTGCTGCAAACATCGTCGAACTGTTGGTGCAGATGGTTGCTGCCTTGCAAACGTCCCCATCTGTTGACTCAGGGGTCGAAACGTGGCTGCACGATCCGTTACAGTCATGCAGATAAGATGCCTGTCATCTCGACTGCTAATGATAGGAGGCCGTTGGGATCCAGCACGGCGTTCCGTATTACCCTCCTGAACCCACCGATTCCATATTCTGCCAACAGTCATTGGATCTCGACAACGGGAGCAGCAATGTCGCGATACGATAAACCGCAATATTCTACAATCCGACCTTTATCAAATCGTAAACGTGATGGTACGCATTTCTACTTCTTACACGTGGCATAACAACAACGTTTCACCAGGCAACGCAGGTCAACTCCTGTTTGTGTATGAGAAATCGGTTGGAAACTTTCCTCATGTCAGCACGTTGTAGGTGTCGCCACCGGCGCCAACCTTGTGTGAATGCTCTGGAAAGCTAATCATTTGCATATCACAGCATCTTCTTCCTGTCGGTTAAATTTCGCGTCTGTAGCACGTCATCTTCGTGGTGTAGCAATTTTAATGGCAATTAGTGTATTATGTTCAAGTATAATGACTTTTCTGGAGGCTACAAATCTACTCCGTAGGAATCAGCATGGGTTTCGAAAAAGACGGTCGTGTGAAACCCAGCTCGCGCTGTTCGTCCACGAGACTCAGAGGGCCATAGGCACGGGTTCACAGGTAGATGCCGTGTTTCTTGATTTCCGCAAGGGGTTCGATACAGTTCCCCACAGTCGTTTAATGAACAAAGTAAGAGCATATGGACTATCAGATCAATTGTGTGATTGGATTGAAGAGTTCCTAGATAACAGGACGCAGCATGTCATTCTCAATGGAGAGAAGTCTTCCGAAGTAAGAGTGGTTTCAGTTGTGTCGCAGGGGAGTGTCGTAGGACCGTTGCTATTCAAAATATATATAAATGACCTAGTGGATGACATCGGAAGTTCACTGACGATTTTTGCGGATGATGCTGTGGTATATCGAGAGGTTGTAACAATGGAAAATTGTACTGAAATGCAGGAGGATCTGCAACAAATTGACGCATTGTGCAGGAAATGGCAGTTGAATCTCAATGTAGATAAGTGTAATGTGGTGCGAATACATAGAAAGAAAGATCCTTTATCATTTAGCTACAATATAGCAGGTCAGCAACTGTAAGCAGTTAATTTCATAAATTATCTAGGAGTAGGAATTAGGAGTGATATAAAATGGAATGGCCATATAAAATTAATCGTCGGTAAAGCAGATGCCAGACTGAGATTCATTGATAGGGTCCTAAGGAAATGCAGTCCGAAAACAAAGGAATTAGGTTACAGTAGACTTGTTCGGCCAGTGCTTGAATACTGCTCACCAGTGTGGGATCCGTACCAGCTAGGGTTGATAGAAGAGATAGAGGAGATCCAACGGAGAGCAGCGCGCTTCGTTACAGGATCATTTAGTAATCGCGAAAGCGTTACGGAGATGATAGACAAACTCCAGTGGAAGACTCCGCAAGAGACGCCCTCAGTAGCTCGGTACGGGCTTTTGTTGAAGTTTCGAGAACTTACCTTCACCGAAGAGTCAAGCAGTATATTGCTCCCTCCTACGTATATCTCGCGAAGAGACCATGAGGATGAACTTCTTCATTACTGTTTGTTTATAACCACTGGATTAGAATCATTGGTGGTGAGTGAGGCATGTCATGGTGTCCCTGGCTTGGCATCAGTAGGAGCTAGAGCTGGGCATGTGCCTCCATGTGCCTCCATGTGCCTCAGTGTGCCTCCATGTGGCTGCTACGTTGAGGGACGGCTTGCGTTTCCCAGCCCATGATGTTCTGGCCTGGTGAAGTTGCTCCAATATGAACACATCAGGCTACACCACGTCTAATAGTGTAGAGTGTGGAAGTCCTCTGTTGATGCGTCAGCAGGAATGGGTATGGCTAGGTCACCAGCATCATAGTTTGATGAAGGCAGCAGAATACTGAGAATTCACCCAGATGCTCAAGCAGCCTATAGAGTTGGAAAGCCTGGTGATGGTAGAGATGGGTGCATCATCAATAAGACGTTGAACAACACAAGCTGCACGTCACCTTGGTGCCCAGCTGTTTCATCAAGGATGGCTAGTCCAAGTAGGGGTTTAAATGGAGCTCCTTGATGCTGACTTCATGGAAGGGTAGCATTCCTGTGTCACTGCAGAAATGTTCTGGAAAAGAGGCAGTGACCGAAGTGGCTGTCATCACACAGAAGTTGGTCAAGTCAGAGTCGCTTCCCAAAGGGTGGCCACTGACACAAGAAGGTCTGGTGATGCAGGGGCGGCAACTTTTGCTGGGGTGCTGAGCACACGGATCAGAGACCAGTGATGGTCAGTCTTCATTTTATGATGCATCGTTCTTGGCGACAAGCTCTGCTAGAGTCCACTCCATTACGTTGATGCATCCAACAATACACACAAGGGAGATTCCTACCACATCATAATATGTCAGATACCCTAGTAAAATTTTATGGCCAACTGGGTGAAAAGTAACAGAAATCAGAGCCCACACAGAGGCATACCGACAATCTTTCTTTCCACGAAGAATACCAGGAGGGAATAGAAGGGAGAACCGATGGAGGTACTCAAGGTATCCTCCGCCACACACCGTCAGGTGGCTTGCGGAGTAGTAGATGTAGATGCTTAGAAAGCAGGAGATCCCAAAAAATGGTTCAAATGGCTCTGAGCACTATGGAACTTCTGAGGTCATCAGTCCCCTAGAACTTAGAACTACTTAAACCTCACTAACCTAAGGACATCACACACATCCATGTCCGAGGCAGGATTCGAACCTACGATTGTAGCGGTCGCGCGGTTCCAGACTCTAGCGCCTACAACCGCTCGGCCACCTCGGCCGGCGCAGGAGATCCCTGGTTCGAATCCCAGTCCGGTACATATTTTCGCTCCTGGCCGCTAATTCTGCTTAATGTTCCACTACAGCTGACAGCTGTGATCTCCCTTCCAATTACATCAGCGTGCTGTTAGGCTCCTGACATTAATACGGGCTGATACTAAAATGTAGACTTTCACGGCCGGAAATATCATGTCCATTATTATTGGCTCAAATGGCTCTGAGCACTATGAGACTTAACGTCTATGGTCATCAGTCCCCTAGAACGTAGGACTACTTAAACCTAACTAACCTAAGGACATCACACAACACCCAGTCATCACGAGGCAGAGAAAATCCCTGACCCCGCCGGGAATCGAGTCCATTATAATGATCCGGGCTGTTATGCCGTGGTCGGTTGATTAATTCTGTGTCAATTCCCAACGTTTCGTCTCCGACTGCGGGAGACATCTTCAAGGGGGTCCGTAGCTCGATGGAAGGTCCAACACACCGACTGGCTCGCTACTGACTGCCGCTAAATTCCGTGTCCGCGCGCCCCCGCGCCGCGGCGTGACGTCACGTGTTTTGGAAACGTCAGTGCAGTTGGCCGCTGTCCGTCGCCGTCGATCGCCGTTGCCATCACCCAGTAGTGGACGGGTGGTACACATCTTATTCAACACCAGCATCCATATACCGTTTAATTTGACGCCCTCCTCCTTTCGGTTGAAATTATTTGGGTGTTTAGCTATTTCGATTGCCTCCCTGTAGAGCCTTTCGTAGTATCCGCTCGTGGCCGCTGGTACTTGCGTCTCCTCGAAACGAATATTGTCGTTCCCTGGCTGGAAAGCATGCTCCGCAACAGCTGATCGTTCCGTTTCTCCTCTTCTACAATTTCCCTTGTGCTCTTCCAAACGTTTAGAAACAGTTCTTTTAGTGGTACCAACATAAACATCTCCACAGCTGTGTGGGATCCTATACACTCCAGCTTTTTCCAATGGTTTGCGAGCGTCCTTGGCAGACTTAAGGTATTCCTGTATCTTCCTGGTGGTAATTTTCCGCTTCGTCAAGATCCTCCCTATTCTTTCCGTTATATTTTTAACAAACGGCAGGAAAACCTTAGATTTTGCAGTAGCCTGTACGTCAGTATGATTTCTGCGTGGCTGCCTCAACGCACGTTTTATTTCGGCGGACGAATATCCGTTCTTCATTAGTGCATTGTGGAGATGTTCCACCTCAGCGTCGAGCAACTCAGGTTCACAAATATTTCTAGCTCTGTCCGCTAACGTCTTGATAACACCCCGTTTGTGTTGTGGGTGGTGGTTCGAATCCCGGTGCAAATAACGGTCCGTGTGCGTGGGTTTGCGGTATACGAAACGTTGGGAATTGACACAGAATTCATCAACCGACCACGGCATAACAGGCCGGATAATAATAACGGACATTAATATGGGCGCAGGGTACGCCCACAAAGCCAGTTAGTGTGGTAGTCCCTGTGTGTCACTCTTGTTCGGGTATGGTACCTGGGGCTCGGTGTGTCGCAGGAGGTCCAACACGGAGGACCCCGCCAGGTCTTCGGCGGTGCTGCGCCGCCTGCTGACGGAGGCCACAGAGGAGCGCTCTCTGCTGGACGAGGTCCGCGACACGGACACCGAGCTGGGGGGCCCCGGTTCGAGCCCCAGCCAGGACTCCGGGGACGCCGGCAGCGAGGCGGACGCCAGGTCGGTGGAAGGAGACCGGCCCAGGAGGCTGCGGCGATCCGTCAACATCCAGGAGAGCGGCTGCGACTCCGAGGAGCACGGCGAGCACCAGGCGGTGAGTGGTTGCCTCGTTAGCCGTGTGGCTTCCTGCCTGGTTATACAGGGTGTCCACAATGAGACTCCAACATTTGAACTCATAAAATCCGAGAGGAAACACAATTTATTGACGAACAATTACAGGGAAATCATACAGCAGCTCATCACGTTTTCATACACAGGTGCACGGTTCAGTACACTCGAACATGGGCGCCACGGGTAGCGCGAAAGATATCTACAATCGATTTCGTGCCATGTGTTACGAAGCAACTGTTCTGTGACAGAGTTGATGACAATTCTTATGCGCTGTTTCAAGTCTTGCAGGTCCTTTACTGGTGTAGCGTATACCCTGTCTTTCAGATAACCCCACAAGAAAAAATCGAGGGGGGTTATGTCGGGCGAACGTGGCGGCCAAGGAATTGGATCTCTACAGCCAATCCATCGTTGCGGGAATGGTCATTTAAAAGTTTTCAGACATCAAGGCTCCAATGGGGTGGTGCACCGTCCTGTTGAAACATCACACGTGGCTGCAGGTCTGTTATCTGTGGCACGGAAAATTGTTCCAACATGTCCAGGTAGATGGCTCCGTCCACAGTCGGCTCCTGAAAGAGAAACGGCTCAACAATGCGATTTATCATCAAACCACACCACTTTCAGACTGTCGCGCATGTGTTCCCTAGGTTCATGTGGATTTTCGGACCCCCAGATGCGCACATTGTGACGATTGACAGCCCCTGACAGGTCAAAGGTTGCCTCGTCAGTAAACATCACGCGTGATAAAAATGTATCGTCAGCGGCAATGCGATCTAACATGACACATGCAAATTCTTCTCGCTTTGTTCGATCATCAGGCTCGATTTCTTGCACAACCTGCACTTTATATGTGTACAGACGTAATCGCTGATGAAGCACTTTGTGCACTGTTGAACGCTTCATACGAAGTTCTCGTGCTGCCTGTCGCCCTGACTTCTGTGGACTTTGTTCGAATGACCGCCGCACTTGTTCCACGTGATGTTCGCTGATCCCAGGCGTACCAACACTGTGCCCTTTCGCAACACTCCCAGTAGCCAAAAACTGATCACACCACTTCTTTATAGTCTTCAACGATGGGGGCGCTTTGTTGTAAACTCGACGAAAGTTTCTTTGCACTTTGTCTCTGCATACCACCAGACCACTTGCGCACGCTACTTCATACGCTCCATTTTGCTAAAACAATTGATTGCAGCTCCAATGCCGACACTTTCCGTATGAAATTTGCACACCACAAACTTGTTGAGTTGCTCTCTGTCTGCCCCTTCAAGATTCATAGGCCCACCATCTGAAATGAGAAAGATATAGGATATTAAAATGTTGGAGTCTCATTGTGGCCACCCTTTACTACAGGGTGTCCATAAACTATGTTTTTAACTAGAGGACGCGTGGTGTGGCCACGCGCTTTGAGGCGTCATGTCGCGAACTGCGCGGCCACTCCCGCCGGAGGTTCGCGACCTCCCTCGGGCATGGGTGTGTGTGTTGTTCTTAGAATGTAGTGTTTAGGTCTAGAGACCGATGACCTAAGCAGTTTGGTTCCTTAGGAATTCACACATTTTAGAACTAGAGATTTTGATAACCTTAAAACTACGCTAGAGATTAACAAATGGTTTTCAACATGTGATAAGGTAGCTTACAAAGTATATTTTCCTCATTCATTCGATACACATTGATACACCCTCAGCGCCGGGTTGGGGATATTCTCTGCCCGGAGACTGGGTGTCTGTGGTACCTTCATCATTTCATCATCATCATCATTCGTAATTGTGGCTACATTGGATTGTCAAAAAATTCGACTGTGTCGAATTTGGGACTTTGTACGACCGCTAATGACTGTGCAGTTGAGCGCCCAAAAAACCAAACATCATCATCAAACACCCTCAAATAGAGGACTTGATGGAACTACACAAGAACTCATAAAAGAAATTCTGACGGACACAAAAGCAAGGGTTAAATTTAGAGGAGCACTGTGAGAAGAATTTGAGATCAAGACTGGTGTTAAACAGGGAGATGGATTGTCACCATTGTTGTTCAATATAGCACTGGACGAAGTGATCAGGCAGTGGAGAGCAATAAACGAGGAAATGGGAATACCAAAGACCCATGTGGGGGACGAAAAGGACAACAGTGCTCAAGTGGACTGCCTAGCCTTTGCAGACAACATAGCAATAGTAAGTGAGATGGAAGAAGACGCAAAGACACAACTCGACAACTTAAGTAAGGTAGCCAGAAAGGTGGGACTGAGGATAGCCTATAACAAGACAAAGACATTAAACACCACTGCAGACTGAAACACCGGAAGGCACTGTGCAAATGGTCGACAAATTTAAATACCTGGCAGAATTTGTAACAGGAAGGAATAGGAGCAAGGAGGGAATAACAGAGAGGATAAAAAAGATGAGGTCAGCCTTCTGCATGACGAGAGACATATACAATAAAAAAAGGCAAAGATAAGCCACTACAAGGCAACGGTGAGGAATGCAGTATTACATGCAGCTGAGACGATGACACTGGGAAGAAATGGGGCAGAACAACTAGAGAAAGAAGAGAGAAAAATACTGAGAAAAATACTAGGTCCCAAAAGAGGTGGAGAGAGGTGGATGCAAAGACCTAAGGAAGGATTGTACCGGAACATGAGAACAATATCCGGGGAAATCAGACTCAAAAGGGCAAGGTTTGTTGGACATGTAGTAAGGATGAATATGGACAGAATGACGGAGAGAGGGTGGGAAACAACAGTGAGGACAAGGGGAAAGACAGGAACCAAGTGGATTGTTGAACTTCGGGACGACTGGTTGGAATTGGGGATCAAGGTCGAAGGAAAGGAAAATTGGAGGAACAAATACACACCGACCAATATGCCGGAGATCAATGACAGAGAAGAATACAGGAAAAGATTAGAGTGTCACCAGTGGAGCTGACAGGAGAAACGGAAACTGAAGATCTCGGAATAAGAGCGGGAGAGAAGAGACAGAATGAAGAGGTTCTGGGAGAAGAAGAGGAAAATGCAGTCCACGAAGTGGCTACCCGTGGTCCTACAGAGACTGTAACGCAAGAAGAAGAAGAAGAAACACCCTCAGTGGCATGGGTAATGTGTAGTTGGAATGAATATATAATGGTGACACTTATTATATGAAATAAAATCGTTGTAACTTCTTCTGACCGTTTGCGTTAGGACGATCAAACTGTACCGTTGGTTGCGAGGAATGAAGGTAATTAGTATGCGCATGCACGGTTTGGCTCAGCGACGAAGCCCGCCTTCATTTAGATGGATTCGTGAATAAGCAAAATTGGCGCATTTGGTGGACTGAGAATCCGCATTTCCCGATCGAGAAATCTCTTCAGCCTCCACGAGTGATTGTATGGTGCATAATGTACAGTCATGGAATAATCGGTGCGATATTCCGTGATAGCGCAGTGACTACCGAAAGATGTTGTTGTTGTGGTCTTCAGTCCTGAGACTGCGTTGATGCAGCTCTCCATGCTACTCTATCCTGTGCAAGCTTTTTCATCTCCCAGTACCTACTGCAACCTACATCCTTCTGAATCTGCTTAGTGTATTCATCTCATGGTCTCCCTCTACGATTTTTACCCTCCACGCCGCCCTCCAATACCAAATTGGTGATCCCTTGATGCCTCAGAACATGTCCTACCAACCGATCCCTTCTTCTGGTCAAGTTGTGCCACAAACTTCTCTTCTCCCCAATCCTATTCAATACTTCCTCATTAGTTATGTGATCTACCCATCTAATCTTCAGCATTCTTCTGTAGAACCACATTTCGAAAGCTTCTATTCTCTTCTTGTCCAAACTAGTTATCGTCCATGTTTCACTTCCATACATGGCTACACTCCATACAAATACTTTCGGAAATTACTTCCTGAGACTTAAATCTATATTTAATGTTAACAAATTTCTCTTCTTCAGAAACGCTTTCCTTGCCATTGCCAGTCTACATTTTATATCCTCTCTACTTCGACCATCATCAGTTATTTTGCTCCCCAAATAGCAAAACTCCTTTACTACTTTAAGTGTCTCATTTCCTAATCTAATTCCCTCAGCATCACCCGACTTAATTAGACTGCATTCCATTATCCTTGTTTTGCTTTTGTTGATTTTCATCTTATATCCTCCTTTCAAGACACTGTCCATTCCATTCAACTGCTCTTCCAAGTCCTTTGCTGTCTCTGACAGAATTACGAAGTCATCGGTGAACCTCAAAGTTTTCATTACTTCTCCATGAATTTTAATACCTACTCCAAATTTTTCTTTTGTTTCCTTTACTGCTTGCTCAATCTACAGATTGAATAACATCGGGGAGAGGCTACAACCCTGTCTTACTCCCTTCCCAACCACTGCTTCCCTTTCATGCTCCTCGACTCTTATAATTGCCATCTGGTTTCTGTACAAATTGCAAATAGCCTTCCGCTCCCTGTATTTTACCCCTGCCACCTTTAGAATTTGAAAGAGAGTATTCCACTCAACATTGTCAAAAGCTTTCTCTAAGTCTAAAAATGCTAGAAACGTAGGTTTGCCTTTCTTTAATCTTTCTTCTAAGATAAGTCGTAAGGTCAGTATTGCCTCACGTGTTCTAGTGTTTCTACGGAATCCAAACTGATCTTCCCCAAGGTTGGCTTCTACTAGTTTTTCCATTCGTCTGTAAAGAATTCGTGTTAGTATTTTGCATCTGTGACTTATTAAACTGATAGTTCGGTAATTTTCACATCTGTCAACACCTGCTTTCTTTGGGATTGGAATTATTATATTCTTCTTGAAGTCTGAGGCTATTTCGCCTGTTTCATACATCTTGCTCACCAGATGGTAGAGTTTTGTCGGAACTGGCTCTCCCAAGGCCGTCAGTAGTTCCAATGGAATGTTGTCTACTCCGGGGGCCTTGTTTCGACTCAGGTCTTTCAGTGCTCTGTCAAACTCTTCATGCAGTATCATATCTCCCATTTCATCTTCATCTACCTCCTCTTCCATTTCCATAATATTGTCCTCAAGTCCCTGTATAGACCCTCTATATATTCCTTCCACCTTTCTGCTTTCCCTTCTTTGCTTAGAACTGGGTTTCCATCTGAGCTCTTGATATTCATGCAAGTGGTTCTCTTTTCTCTTTAATTTTCCTGTGGGCAGTATCTATCTTACCCCTAGTGAGATAAGCCTCTACATCCTTACATTTGTCCTCTAGCCATCCCCGCTTAGCCATTTTGCACTTCCTGTCGATCTCATTTTTGAGTTGTTTGTATTCCTTTTTGCCTGCTTCATTTACCACATTTTTATATTTTCTCCTTTCATCAATTAAATTCAATATTTCTTCTGTTACCCAAGGATTTCTACTAGCCCTCGTCTTTTTACCTACTTGATCCTCTGCTGCCTTCGCTACTTCATCCTTCAAAGCTACCCATTCTTCTTCTACTGTATTTCTTTCCCCCATTCCTGTCAATTGTTCCCTTATTCTCTTCCTGAAAAGATACCCGAATGTTTTGGAAGATGATTTCATCCGCAGTATCCAAACGACCTCGATTTCGACAAGGTGTAGTTCATGCAAGACGGAGCTCGACCCCTATCGAAGCAGGTCAGTGTTTGATGTCCTGAAGGAGCACTTTGCGTACCGCCATTGGCCGCCATTTTCTCCGGGTCTGAGCACGCGTAACTTCCTTTTTGTAACGACTTTAATGACAAGGTGTACGGCAATAACCCCAAAACCATTTCTGAGCTGAAAACAGCCATTCAGGAGGTGATCGACAGCGTCGATGTTCCGACACTTCAGCGGGTCATGCAGAATTACTCTATCCGTCTGCGCCACGTCATCGTCAATTACGGCAGCCATATCGAAGGTGCCATGAGCTAAATCTGATAATCTGTAGTGATGTTTACATGTTGAATAAAGTGTGTGCATGGCGTAGTTTGTAACTAATTTACGTTTTTTTCATGTAGTTTAGTAATTGTCATACATAAAATCAGCCTTTTCCCACGTCATGTGGGGTCGGCGTTGCTTTGCTGGCACCTTCTCTTCCATAAATGTCTATCCAGTGCGTCTCCACTGAGCCATCCTTTCTCCCGTCGGCTCCTGCTACCTTGCCGTTCCATCTCAGTTTCGGTCTTACTCTTCTCCTTGATCCTCTGATTTCTAGGTCTTCAATTCTTCTCCCCACGTAGTACTCCCCTCTTCTCTACACATGTCCATACCATCTTAGCCTACTTTCTTGGATCTTCTTCTCTATGGGCCCCACTTTCACTGTTCCCCTGATGTACTCATTGCTTATCCTTTCGTATCACCCCACTCACCCACCATAACATTCTCATTTCTGCCGCTTCCATATTTTTCTCTTGGGCTTTTGTGATTGGCCGAGTTTCTGCGCTACACATCATCGCAGGCCTCACTACAGACTTGTAAAGCTTTCCTTTCATTCTGCAGCTAACCTTCTTTTCACACAGTTCTCGGCTTAGTTTCCTCCAGTACATCCATCCACAATTTATCCAGTGCTGTATTTCGGCCTCCAGTCCTCCATCGCTTTGTATGTAAGAGCCTAGGTATTTAAATTTCTTGACCAGCGTCAGTTGTTCTCGGTTCACACGGCTCTGAGCACTATGGGACTTAACTGCTGAGGTCATCAGTCCCCTAGAACTTAGAACTACTTAAATCTAACTAACCCAAGCACATCACACACATCCAAGCCCGAGGCAGGATTCGAACCTGCGACCGTAGCGGTCATACGGATCCAGACTGTAACGCCTAGAACCTCTCAGCCACCACGTCAATTGTTCTCCTTGCAGGTTAATATATACATCTTCGGCATCCTTTGTACACACATACTCCGTTCTCACCCTGCTAATTCTCATTCCCCTTTCCTCTAGAGCTTTCCTCCACTGTTCAAGCCTGTCTTGAAGTGCCTCCTGGGTCGGTTCACAGATTACAACATAATTGGCAAACATCATGCCCCAAGGCGCCTCTTTTTTCACATCTTGGGCTAGTACATCGATGACATGGTCAAAGAGATATGGGCTGAGAGCGGATCCCTGATGTAATCCTACTCTCACTGGAAATGCCCTAGTCGCACCTGTACTGCCCCTGACTTTCGACACTGCACCTTCATACATGTCTTCTACCACCCTAATATATTTTTATGGCAGGCATTTACTTCTCAGCATCCCCATATCTCTTGCCTCGGGACTGTGTCGTATGCCTTCTCAAGATCGATAAAGGCCATATGCATTCCCGGTTGTACTTCTCTATGCCTCTCCATCAGTTGCCTTAGTGTAAATATTGCGTTGGTTGTTTCTCTTCGTCCGCAGCTCGTGGTCGTGCGGTAGCGTTCTCGCTTCCCGTGACCGGGTTCCCGGGTTCGATTCCCGGCGGGGTCAGGGATTTTCACTGCCTCGCGATGACTGGGTGTTGTGTGATGTCCTTAGGTTAGTTAGGTTTAAGTAGTTCTAAGTTCTAGGGGACTGATGACCTCAAATGTTAAGTCCCATAGTGCTCAGAGCCATTTGAACCATTTTGTTCCTCTTCCCGGCATAAACCCAAACTGTTCTTCACATACTTCAGTTGCAAGACGCAACCTCTTCTCAATTGTCCTTTCCCAGATCTTCATTGTATGGTACATCAGTTTTATCCCTCTATAATTACCACAATTTCTATATCGCCTTTCCCCTTATGTATGGGAACCAGTAATCTGCTTGTCCACGCATGTGGCATTGTTCCTCCTTTCCAGATCTTCTGCATTAGGTCCCAGAGAATATCAGTTCCCTGTTCTCCCAGACTTTGCCATGCTTCTATTGCGGTTTGGTCTGCCCCTAGGGCCTTCCCGTTTTTCATTTCCTTCATCGCGTGTTCGACTTCTTCCCTACTTATACTGTGGGTCATTCCTTCATCTATATCTCCATCCTCATATTTTCCTCGTACATTGTCCTCATTCAATAGCCTTTCAGAGTACTCCCACCATCTATTCAGTATTTTCTCAAGGTCGTGTAATACTGCGCCTGATTCTTTCTTTATTTGTCTCATTGATGTTATGTCCTTGGTCGCCTTATCTCTTGCTTTAGCAGTCAGTAGGAGTTGCGTGCCGGCCTGTCTTCTTTCCAGCTCTCCTTACACCTCTACCATTGCCTCATCCTTTACTTTTGCCACTCCTCTTTTCGCCATCTTTTTTGCAGTCTTGTAGGCTTCCCTATTCTCCTGTCTTCCTGTTAAGTCCCATTGTTTTTTTGCATCTTTCTTGACTATTATAGCTTTCTGAACCTCCTCTTTCCACCACTATGCCTCCTTATCTTCTGGTGGTCCCTATTGTTACACCCAGCATGTCTTTTCCAGTTTTGTAGTTTCATTGCTACTATAACTCCAACACTCCTGTACATCCTCTGGTGCTTTCACTTCTCTTATTACTGTTTCCCTGAATTTTTCTCGCAACCCCTCTTCTTCCAGTTTCCATCACTTCATTCTTTGTCCTCCTCGCTTGATACAGTTACGTCCTTTTCCCAGTACCGTTTCATAATCGGTTGCGGTGTTGCGCAGCCACACTTTCACTGTATATAACCTGGATATTCTTTATTTCCCTTGTGTGTTTCCCTCTGGACAATAAGTAGTCCAACTGACTTTTATGCCGGCCGAAGTGGCCGCGCGGTTCTGGCGCTGCAGTCTGGAACCGCGAGACCGCTACGGTCGCAGGTTCGAATCCTGCCTCGGGCATGGATGTGTGTGATGTCCTTAGGTTAGTTAGGTTTAACTAGTTCTAAGTTCTAGGGGACTAATGACCTCAGCAGTTGAGTCCCATAGTGCTCAGAGCCATTTGAACCATTTTTTTTTTTTTTACTTTTATGGTCACCGCTCCGGTACGTTATAAGTCGTTCGCTTCTACGATTGAAGTAGGCATTGGCGATCATTAGGTCAAACGATGCAGCTTATTTTGCAATCTTGTTCCCTCCATAACTCCATCCACCATGAATTCTATCTTCCTCGCTCATTCTCTCATCAACATGTCCATTTAAATTTCCCCCAATTACCACCCTTTCGTTGTCTGGTATTTCCATTGTTTCTCCTTCTAGGATTTTCCAACATTCGTCCTTGTCTTCCTCCGAACACCCTGTCTGGGGTGCATACACACTTATAACTGTGATGAATTCTCCCCCGACAGTAAGTTTTGCGCTCATGATTCTGTCATCGATTCTGTACACTCCACAGACTTCTAGATCTTTATCCACAATAATCCCTACTACATTTCTGGACTCTTTGTCTGCACTGCTTTAGAACAACTTGTATCCTTCTGCCAATAGTTTGGCTTTGTCACCGTTCCACCTTTGCATTATGTCTGCAATCTCTCAACACTTTCCCTTCAATGTCCCAATGTTTAAAGTTCCGACTCAGATTTTGCACTTCATTCCTTCTTTCATACCTTCTTCTTTTGATGGCTTCTTACAAAACGTCTCCCCCGGTGATATGACTGGAAGAATGTTACTCCGGAACATTTACTTTGAGAAGTTTCCATCACTGTTTGGTTTTGGTAGGTTTTTTTTCTGGGCAGATGCCCTTCCTGACGCCAACCCTCTTCCTTTATCCGGGTTTGGAACCGGCAAAAAGAGTTAACGAGGTACCCAATCCACTCGTTACCTGTTGCACGCGGAATTACAAAATTTCTCTTCTTCATACACTCCTCTGTGTTACCACACATGACGTGTCACTGATATCATTCGTACTAAGAATGCACACACACGATTGGCCTATTTGCTTTCACCGCCCTGAATGGAATGCACACGTTCTGAATTATGTTGATCAACCTGCGGTCTTCTGTACTTGTTGTCCCCTGGGTAGAAAACAGGACGTAGGTCGTGAATCAGTTATCTCGAGGCATGAGACTTGTAATAAACTCTTAGCGAGGAACTAATACTGTATAAACAATGAAATCTGCAATTAGGTTGTTTACATGGGATGGCAAAGATAGATACTGCCTACAGGAAAATTAAAGAGACCTTTGGAGAAAAGAGAACCACTTGCATGAATATCAAGAGCTCAGATGGAAACCCAGTTCTAAGCAAAGAAGGGAAAGCAGAAAGGTGGAAGGAATATATAGAGGGTCTATACAGGGGCGATGTTCTTGAGGACAATATTATGGAAATGGAAGAGGTAGATGAAGATGAAATGGGAGATATGATACTGCGTGAAGAGTTTGACAGAGCACTGAAAGACGTAAATCGAAACAAGGCCATTAGAACTACTGACAGCCTTGCGAGAGCCAGTCCTGACAAAACTCTACCATCTGGTGAGCAAGATGTATAAGACAGGCGAAATTCCCTCAGACTTCAGGAAGAATATAATAATTCCAATCCCAAAGAAAGCACGTGTTGACAGATGTGAAAATTACCGTACTATCAGTTTAATAAGTCACAGCTGCAAAATACTAACGCGAATTCTTTACAGACGAATGGAAAAACTGGTAGAAGCTGACCTCGGGGAAGATCAGTTTGGATTCCGTAGAAATGTTGGAACACGTGAGGCAATACTGACCCTACAACTTATCTTGGAAGCAAGATTAAGGAATGGCAAACCTACGTTTCTAGCATTTGTAGACTTAGACAAAGCTTTTGACAATGTTGAGTGGAATACTCTCTTTCAAATTCTGAAGGTGGCAGGGGTAAAATACAGGGAACGAAAGGCTATTTACAATTTGTACAGAAACCAGATGGCAGTTATAAGAGTCGAGGGGCATGAAAGGGAATCAGTGGTCGGGAAGGGAGTAAGACAGGGTTGTAGCCTATCCACGATGTTATTCAATCTTTATATTGAGCAAGCAGTGAAAGAAACAAAAGAAAAATTCGGTGTAGGCATTAAAATCCATGGAGAAGTAATAAAAACTTTGAGGGTCGCCGATTACATTGTAATTCTGTCAGAGACAGCAAAGGACTTGGAAGAGCAGTTGAACGCAATGGATAGTGTCTTGAAAGGAGGATATAAGACGAACATCAACAGGAGCAAAACGAGGATAATGGAATGTAGCCGAATTAAGTCGGGTGATGCTGAGGGAATTAGATTAGGAAATGAGTCACTTAAAGTAGTAAAGGAGTTTTGCTATTTGGGGAGCAAAATAACTGATGATGGTCGAAGTAAAGAGGATATAAAATCTAGACTGGCAATGGCAAGGAAAGCGTTTCCGAAGAAGAGAAATTTGTTAACATCAAATATAGATTTAAGTCTCACGAAGTCATTTCTGAAAGTATTTGTATGGAGTGTGGCCATGTATGTAAGTGAAACATGGACGATAACTAGTTTGGACAAGAATAGAACAGAAGCTTTTGAAACGTGGTGCTACAGAAGAATGCTGAAGATTAGATGGGTAGATCACATAACTAATGAGGTGGTATTGAATAGGATTGGGGAGAAGAGAAGTTTGTGGCACAACTTGACTAGAAGAAGGGATTGGTTGGTAGGACATGTTCTGAGGCATCAAGGGATCACCAAATTAGTATTGGAGGGCAGCGTCGAGGGTAAAAATCGTAGAGGGAGACCAAGAGATCAGTACACTAAGCAGATTCAGAAGGATGTAGTTTGCAGTAGGTACTGGGAGATGAAGAAGCTTGCACAGGATAGAGTAGCATGGAGAGCTGCATCAAACCAGTTTTAGGACTGAAGACCACAACAACAACAACATGGGATGGCTCTCGCTTTTTATTAGCAGAATACGAAAATCTGGAAAATTATACTCCACTTTATGATTCACAAATAATTTCCATTCCTCACAGTTCATGAAAAAATTAAACAAAACAATGAACGGCGTATTTGTCTAGTTATCATCAAATTGTTCTCAATTACATATGTAAATAAACAGACATTGCTAATTAAGTCCTTAACTGATACCGGTCACCGCAGATAACATATCTGTCTTCTGAGACTGCCGAACCAACTCTGATCTTACAGCCGAATCACTTCACCCGCCATCCAAGTTAGGTGCGATCCCCAAGATCTCTGAAGTGCTTTGTCTGCCTTTTCGTTTAGCAGTTGTTTACTATTTTGCTGGTAATTAACACTTCTGAAATAATGGAATGGTAGCCTGCTATTGAGAGATACTTTTACATGGAATGTAAATAATACACCGTTTCGTTTCTTCAATATTAATAACAGAAGAAGTCATTTTGGGGCGCAACTTCCGAACGCAGCAGCCAATCGCGGAGAAGGACCACAATTTAGGCTGTATTTCTCACGATACTCGTACCGAGCAAACCATCTGTCATCGGCACCTCACACCACTTTACGTCATCCTGCCACTGGTGCCTGCTCAACTTCCCTAAGAGAACTCCTTGCATCAGAATTTTATTGGTGTAAAGCAAGAAATATTACAACATGTTCAAATGCGTTGTGAATCCTCAAACTTTTCATCTAAAAATTGACGGACATATATGGCCCAGCGGGGTGGTGCCCCGTTCATCTGGAATATTACAGCAGTTTTTAGGTGTTCCAACTGCGACAGAGCAAACTCTTGTAACATGTCTAGGTAAACACCACCGTTGACGGCAGACTCGGTGAAAAAGAATCGACAAATGCTGTCCGCTCCAAACATTGATCTTGGGACTGTCTCTTTCTACACTGAAGCAACGAAAAAACTGTCATAGGCTTGCGTATTCAAATACAACGGTATATAAATGGAAAATAATATGGCGCTGTGGTCGGAAACGCCTATATAAAACAACAACTGTCTGGCGCAGTTGTTACATAGGTTACTGCTACGACAATGGCAGGTCATCAAGATTTAAATGGGTTTTAACGTGGTGTTATAGTCGGCGTACGAGCGATGGGACACCCCATCTCCGAGGTAGTGATGAAGTGGGAATTTTCCCGTAGACCATTTCAAGAGTGTGTCGTGAATATCAGGAATCCGGTGAGACATAAAATCTCCTACCTCGCTGCGGCCGGAAGAAAGATCCTCCAAGAATGGAACCAACGATAACTGAAGAGAATCAAAAAAGGTTCAGATGGCTCTGACCACAATGGGACTTAGCATCTGAGTCATCAGTCCCCTAGAACTTAGACCTACTTAAACCTAACTAACCTGACATCACACACATCCATGCCCGAGGCAGGATTCGAACCTGCGACCGTAGCAGTCGCGCGGTTCCGGACTGAAGAGCCTAGAACCGCTAGGCCACAACTGCCGACTGCAGAGAATTGTTCAAGGTGAGAGATGTGCAACCCTTCCGCCAAAAACCTGCAGATTTCAATGCTGGGCCATCAACAAAGCCGGCGAACCATTCAACGAAACGTCATCGATATGGGATTTTGGACCTGAAGGCCCACTCGTGTACCATTGATGACTGTAGGACAGAGAACTTCATGCCTCGCCTGGGACTGTCAACGCCGACATTGGACTGTTGATGACTGTTGTTGCCTGGTCGAACGAGTGTTGCTTCAAATTTTATTGAGCGGATGGAAGTGTACGGTATGGAGACAACCTCATGCATCCATTGACCCTACATGTCAGCAGAAGGCTCTGTAATGGTGTGGTGCGTGTGCAGTTGGAGTGATATGGGACCCCTGAATGTCTTCATACGACTGTGACGTGTACGTAAGCATCCTGTTAGATCGGCTGCATCCATTCATGCCCATTATGCATTCCAACCGTCTTGGGCAATTCCAGCAGGACAATGCGACACCCCAAACTTCCAGAATTGCTACAGAGTGACTCCAGGGACGCTCTTCTGAGTTTAAACTCCCCACAGATGAACTGAGCATATCTGGGGAGCTTTGCAACGTGTGTCCAGAAGAGGTCTCCACCCGCTCGTACTCTTACGGATCTGCGGACAGCCCTGCAGGATTCATGGTGTCTGTTCCCTGCTGCACTTCTTCAGACATTATTCGAGCGCATGCCACGTCGTGTTGTGGCACTTCTGCGTGCTCGCGGGGGCCGTACAAGATTTAAAGGAAGGTGTTCCAGTTTGCTTGGCTCTTCAGTGTATTTCATATGTACGAGGTGCATTCAAGTTCTAAGGCCTCCGATTTTTTTTCTAATTGACTACTCACCCGAAATAGATGAAACTGGCGTTACTTCTCGACGTAATCGCCCTGCAGACGTACACATTTTTCACAACGCTGACGCCATGATTCCATGGCAGCGGAGAAGGCTTCTTTAGAAGTCTGTTTTGACCACTGGAAAATCGCTGAGGCAATAGCAGCACGGCTGGTGAATGTGTCTTTCATTGTTGGAAAAAACCAAAAGTCGCTAGGAGCCGGCTCAGGTGAGTAGGGAGCATGAGGAATCACTTCAAAGTTGTTATCACGAAGAAACTGTTGCGTAACGTTAGCTCGATGTGCGGGTGCGTTGTCTTGGTGAAACAGCACACGTGCAGCCCTTCCCGGACGTTTTTGTTGCAGTGCAGGAAGGAATTTGTTCTTCAAAACATTTTCGTAGGATGCACCTGTTACCGTAGTGCCCTTTGGAACGCAATGGGTAAGGATTACGCCCTCGCTGTCCCAGAACATGGACACCATCATTTTTTCAGCACTGGCGGTTACCCGAAATTTTTTTGGTGGCGGTGAATCTGTGTGCTTCCATTGAGCTGACTGGCACTTTGTTTCTGGACTGAAAAATGGCATCCACGTCACATCCATTGTCACAACCGACGAAAAGAAAGTCCCATTCGTGCCGTCGTTGCGCGTCAACATTGCTCGGCAACATGCCACACGAGCAGCCGTGTAGTCGTCCGTCAGCATTCGTGGCACCCACCTGGATGACACTTTTCGCATTTTCAGGTCGTCATGCAGGATTGTGTGCACAGAACCCACAGAAATGCCAACTCTTGAGGCAATCTGTTCAACAGTCATTCGGCGATCCCCCAAAACAATTCTCTCCACTTTCTCGATCATGTCGTCAGACCGGCTTGTGCGATCCCGAGGTTGTTTCGGTTTGTTGTCACACGATGTTCTGCCTTCATTAAACTGTCGCACCCACGAATGCACTTTCGACACATGCGTAACTCCATCACCACATGTCTCCTTCAACTGTCGATGAATTTCAATTGGTTTCACACCACGCAAATTCAGAAAACGAATGATTGCACGCTGTTCAAGTAAGGAAAACGTCGCCATTTTAAGTATTTAAAACAGTTCTTATTCTCGCCGCTGGCGGTAAAATTCCATCTGCCGTACGGTGCTGCCATCTCTGGGACGTATTGACAATGAACGCGGCCTCATTTTAAAACAATGCGCATGTTTCTATCTCTTTCCAGTCCGGAGAAAAAAAATCGAAGGCCTTAGAACTTGAATGCACCTTGTAAAATGACGATGCTGTGAACCCCATAAACGAACTTTATGACTGTTGAGTTTGACGGAAACATGAAACGTTGCCTTATCGGAGAAACAAATCTTTTCCAAAAAGTCATTGTTTCCGTCAATCTTGCCTTGCATATCCGCTGCTTACATCTGTAGTCATCAGTCCCGTAGTACTTAGACCTGCTTAAACCTAACTAACCTAAAGACAGCCCACACATCCATGCCTGAGGCAGGATTCGAACCTGCGACCGTAGCAGTCGCGTGGTTCCGGACTGAAGCGCCTAGAACCGCTCGGCGACACCGGCTGGCTAAATAAGTTAGTTATCACATGTTGGAAACCATTTCTTAATGTCTAGTATAGCTTTCAAGTTACTAAAGGGTTAAGTTGTAAAGATACTTTATGGACACCCTGTATGGTAGTTAGTAAATATTCAAGCACCCCACTCATTGACTAGTAGTGAACTCACATCTGTATATCGTTATTAACGATAACAGTATACTGTAACAAGTTAGTTTTGATCTAGAATGAAATTTTCACTGTGCCCCAAAGTGTGTGCTGACATGAAACTTCCTGGCAGATTAAAACTGTGAGCCAGACCGAGACTCGAACTGAACCTTTCCATTCGTCACACGTTCGTAAAAAGTAAACAAAAGAATGAACTGCCAGGAGGTTTCATATCAGTACACACTCCGCTGCAGAGTGAAACTCTCACTCTGGAAGTATCCCCCAGGCTGTAGCTAAGCCATGTCTCCGCAATGGTCTTTCTTTCAGGGGTGCTAGTTCTGCAAGGTTCGCAGGAGAGCTTCTGTAAAGTTTGGAAGGTAGGAGTCGAGGTACTGGCGGAATTAAAGCTGTGAGGACGGGGCGTGAGTCGTGCTTGGTAGCTTAGTCGGTAGAACACTTACTCGCGGAAGGCAAATGTCCCGAGTCCAAGACTGAATCATTTCGACTTACTCAGCACCCGTACTGCATGAAATAAGTTGGCGCATTCTTCGTTCCAGTACAGTGACGTCAGTTATATTGTAAACTGACCTTTTTGTTATGGAGATGTACATCACATAATAGGCATCAAATGACCAATATTTTATTCCATTTGATACTGAAGTTTGTCACAAACACCAATATTGATATTAGGTGTAACCCCCAAAGCTCATCTGGAGGTGGTTTTTGTCACTGCTGAAACACATGCTGTATGAGTTCACGAAGCTTGCTGGCTGGAGGCCCACATAAAAACATAGCTCTTCCAATAACATCCGAGATATGCTCTATGAGTAAAAAATCAGTGAACCAGACAGACCAGGTGTTTCTGCTGCGAACAGCAGTGTGCTTGTGTGTGAGCAGTGTGTGTGTGTGTGAGGGGGGTGGGGGGGTGGGGAGTGGAGTGGGGGGTGGGGAAGGGGGCGGCTGTGGCCTAAGCCTCGTAAATCATGGGTGAATGTACGCAAACCATCGACATCCACTGAAAGACCAAATCGCTTTGGGAAGAAGACAATGCTCTGTTTGTTGGTATCAGAAGGGTGTCATCTACTACATCTACATCTACATCTACATTTACACGCCGCAAGCCACCCAACGGTGTGTGGCGGAGGGTACTTTACGTGCCACTGTCAATACCTCGCTTTCCTCTTCCAGTCGCGTATGGTTCGCGGGAAGAACGACTGCCGGAAAGCCTCCGTGCGCCCTCGAATCTCTCTAATTTTACGTTCGTGATCTCCCCGGGAGGTATGAGTAGGGGGAAGCAACATATTCGATACCTCATCCAGAACCGCACCCTCTCGAAACCTGGACAGCAAGCTACACCGCGATGCAGAGCGCCTCTCTTGCAGAGTCTGCCACTTGAATTTGCTAAACATCTCCGGAATGCTATCACGCTTACCGAATAACCCTGTGACGAAACGCGTCGCTCTTCTTTGTATCTTCTCTATCTCCTCCGTCAACCCGAGCTGGTACGGATGCCACACTGATGAGCAATACTCAAGTATAGGTCGAACGAGTGTTTTGTAAGCCACCTCCTTTGTTGATGGACTACATTTTCTAAGCACTCTCCCAATGAATCTCAACCTGGTACCCGCCTTACCAACAATTAATTTTATATGATCATTCCACTTCAAATCGTTCCGTATGCATACTCCCAGATATTTTTCAGAAGTAACTGCTAACAGTGTTTGTTCCGCTATCATATAATCATACAATAAAGGATCCTTCTTTCTATGTATTCGCAATACATTACACTTGTCTATGTTAAGGGTCAGTTGCCACTCCCTGCACCAAGTGCCTATCCGCTGCAGATCATCCTGCATTTCGCTACAATTTTCTAATGCTGCAACTTCTCTGTATACTACAGCATCATCCGCGAAAAGCCGCATGGAACTTCCGGCACTATTTACTAGGTCATTTATATATATTGTGAATAGCAATGGTCCCATAACACTCCCCTGTGGCACGCCAGAGGTTACTTTAACGTCTGTAGACGTCTCTCCATTGAGAACAACATGCTGTGTTCTGTTCCCTAAAAGCTCTTCAATCCAGCCACACAGTTGGTCTGATATTCCGTAGGCCCTTACTTTTTTTGTGAGGCGACAGTGCGGAACTGTATCGAACGCCTTCCGGAAGTCAAGGAAAATAGCATCTACCTGGGAGCCTGTATCTAATATTTTCTGGGTCTCATGAACAAGTAAAGCGAGTTGGATCTCACACGATCGCTGATTCCGGAATCCATGTTGATTCCTACAAAGTAGATACTGGGTTCCCAGAAACGACATGATACTCGAGCAAAAAACATGTTCTAAAATTCTACAACAGATCGACGTCAGAGATATAGGTCTATAGTTTTGCGCATCTGCTCGACGACCCTTCTTCAAGACTGGGACTACCTGCGCTCTTTTCCAATCATTTGGAACCTTCCGTTCCTCTAGAGACTTGCGGTACACGTCCTGTTGAAGCGTTTCATTTGGTACTGTGGTCATGAATTATATAAAAACAGGGTTTAGTAGTCTTCCCACATAATGGCGAGCGTTTAACTATTACCACATCAGTTCCCTTGCCACGTCCGAGGACCGTCTACACCTGGTCCTGGAAACTGAATAATTAATGATCTCGACAACAACTCTTTCGCATCATGTTTCGCCAGGTCATCTTTAGATGCGTTGGCGCCGGTTTGATCGCCAAAACAAAAGTGAGAATCATTGTAAATTGTAAATTTGTGGTAAGATCTTACTGGACCAAACTGCTTAGGTCATCGCTCCCTAAGCTTGCACACTACTTAATCTAATTTAAACTAACTTACGCTATACATTGAAAGCGTCTATGATGGTAAAGATTTGTCTGATGTGATAGAAAAAGAAACAGGAGTCGATTTAGAAGAGATAGGGGATCCAGTATTAGAATCGGAATTTAAAAGAGCTTTGGAGGACTTACGATCAAATAAGGCAGAAGGGGTAGATAACATTCCATCAGAATTTCTAAAATCATTGGGGGAAGTGGCAACAAAACGACTATTCACGTTGGTGTGTAGAATATATGAGTCTGGCGACATACCATCTAACTTTCGGAAACGCATCATCCACACAATTCCGAAGACGGCAATAGCTGACAAGTGCGAGAATTATCGCACAATCAGCTTAACAGCTCATGCATCGAAGCTGCTTACAAGATTAATATACAGAAGAATGGAAAAGAAAATTGAGAATGCGGTAGGTGACGATCAGTTTGGCTTTAGGAAAAGTAAAGGGACGAGAGAGGCAATTCTGACGTTAAGGCTAATAATGGAAGCAAGGTTAAAGAAAAATCAAGACACTTTCATAGGATTTGTCGACCTGGACAAAGCGTTCGACAATATAAAATGGTGCAAGCTGTTCGAGATTCTGAAAAAAAGTAGGGGTAAGGTATAGGGAGAGACGGGTCATATACAATATGTACAACAACCAAGACGGAATAATAAGAGTGGACGATCAAGAACGAAGTGCTCGTATTAAGAAGGATGTAAGACAAGGCTGTAGCCTTTCGCCCCTACTCATCAATCTGTACATCGAGGATGCAATGATGGAAATAAAAGAAAGGTTCAGCAGTCGAATTAAAATACAAGGTGAAAGGATATGAATGATACGATTCGCTGATGACATTGCTATCCTGAGTGAAAGTGAAGAAGAATTAAATGATCTGCTGAACGGAATGAACAGTCTAATGAGTACACAGTATGGTTTGAGAGTAAATCGGAGAAAGACGAAGGTAATGAGAAGTGGTAAATGAGAACAGCGAGAAACTTAACATCAGGATTGATGGTCACGAAGTCAATGAAGTTAAGGAATTCTGCTACCTAGGCAGTAAAATAACCAATGACGGACGGAGCAAGGAGGACATCAAAAGCAGACTCGCTATGGCAAAAAAGGCATTCCTAGCCAAGAGAAGTCTACTAATATCAAATACCGGCCTTAATTTGAGGAAGAAATTTCTGAGGATGTAGGTCTGGAGTACAGCAGGTAGTGAAACATGGACTGTGGGAAAACCGGAACAGAAGAGAATCGAAGCATTTGAGATCTGGTGCTACAGACGAATGTTGAAAATTAGGTGGACTGATAAGGTAAGGAATGAGGAGGTTCTACGCAGAATCGGAGAGGAAAGGAATATGTGGAAAACACTGATAAGGAGAAGGGACAGGATGATAGGACATCTGCTAAGACATGAAGGAATGACTTCCATGGTACTAGAGGGAGCTGTAGAGGGCAAAAACTGTAAAGGAAGACAGAGATTGGAATACGTCAAGCAAATAATTGAGGACGTAGGTTGCAAGTGCTACTCTGAGATGAAGAGGTTAGCACAGGAAAGGAATTCGTGGCGGGCCGCATCAAACCAGTCAGTAGACTGATGACCAAAAAAAAAAACGCTATGGACAACACGCACACACACACACACACACACACACACACACACACACACACACACACACACACACATCCCCGAGGGAGGACTCGAACCTCCGACGGGAGAGGAGCCTAAGACCGCGGTGCTACGCGGAGCGGCGAGAATCATTGCCAACCGTCGCAGAATACGTTTCAATACCAGCGGACTCTGGCTCTACACGTCACAATTCTGTGTCGCCTGTAGTGTATTGTCAGTTGGAAACGACGCGCAGGATGTCGAGGTGTAATCCCAGCTACGAGAAGTCTCTTCCTGACAGTCTGTGCTGTCATTCAGCCTGTACCCTCTCCCCAGATTTTTGTTGCTGTCATCTGTCTACTCGTTCGTCTGTCTATTCGTCAGAGGCAGTCCAACAACTCTTCTGTCATCTGATGCTCCAGTGCTCCTCGAAAGACATATTCGCACTCTTCTTGCCACATTGATGGCCTGCATCCATCTTGTCACCTGTGTGTCTGGTGTCATTTCGGATAAACCCTCTGTGAGGCACTCAATTGTGAATTGCAGAGTAGATGTAGATTGCACTATAGTAGGCTACTGGTGACCTGCTCCCAGCTCCTCCATGTCCACATTCGACCTTTGTCAAAGTCTGAAAGATGGTAACACCATGCACATGCTCGCACTCTGGAGAACCTGCCAGGTTCCAGAAATGTTAGCTATACCCAACAGTTGTCATGTACTTACACCATCTGGCGAAGTAGATTTTTTTCTTGTCTGATGCACCCATTATGATGAAATTTTAGTCAACATTTACGATACGCGTGGAAATACTGTAGTTTCAGTCTGGTGATACTGAGTCCAGCTCTTCCTTGCATTTTAAAAACCCCTGTGCATCAGTTTCCTCCATGCCATTGCCCTTTCGGCAGGATACCAGGTGATGCCCCAACTGTGCTTTGTGCTCTCTGACTGGAGGTGTGAACATTCATGAATAGCAGTGTTCTGGCCACCCTGCGCTTTTGGCCAGTATTCTGGGCTGTGGCCACATTGGGCTCTGATTTCCCTGACTAAGGACATCTATACCCTTTTATGCCTGTCTTCTGTATGACCTCTCCTTTGGCCAATACTTTGGGCTCTTGTCCCACCCCATTCTGTAATTCCTAACTAGAGGCATGAGTACCTCTGTTCACAATTCTTCACAACACCTTCTTTATTCGGTTGGGATTTCGGCCAATGGCTCCATATTTTGAGGTCCCTGACTGTAGACATGAATACCTATGTACGGCAGTGTCCTCCACGGCCTCACTCTTGGCTGGGATTTTGAGTTGTATCCACACCATGCCATGAGGTTCCTTAATAAAGGTATGAATACCTCATTATACCAGTTATCTCCACAGGCTCACCCTTTGGCTAGTATTTTGGGGCATGGTTCCAATATGTTCAGAGGTCCCTAACTAGAGTTGGGTATAATGCTGTATATCAGACTTATGTATGGCCTCTCCTTTGACCAATATTTCAGGCTGTTCTGAGAGCCTTAACTGGGGATGTGAGTACCTCTATAAACAAACCTTTGCAATGGCTTCACCCTTTGGATGGGGTTTCGACCCATGGCTCCATATTCTGGGGTCCCTGACTGGAGGCATGAAAACCTATGTACAGCAGTGTTCTCCATGGGTTATATCCACACCATGATTTGAGGTCTCTTGTTAGAGATGTGAATACCTCCCTATACCAGTTTCCTCCACAGCGTCACCCTTTGGCTAGTATTTTGGGCCATAGTTCCAGTATGTTATGGCGTCCCTGACTAGAGTTGTGTATGACCCTGTATATCAGTCTTCTCTATCTCCTTCGGCCGATATGTCAGGCTATGGCTCCACCCTGTTCTGAGATCTGTAACTGGAGGATTAACTAGTTCTGCAAACAAGCCTCCATAACAGCTTCATCGTTTGGTTCGGATTTTGACCTATGGCTCCATATTCTGAGGTGGCTCTGGCTCTGAGCACAATGGGACTTAACATCTGAGGTTATCAGTCCCCTAGAGCTTAGAACTACTTAAACCTAACTAACCTAAGGACATCACACACACCCATGCGCAAGGCAGCACTCGAACATGCGACTGCAGCAGTCGCGCGGTTCCGGACTGAAGCGCCTAGAACCGCATGGCCACACCGGCCGGCTATTCTGAGGTCCCTGACTGGAAGTTATGAAAACCTATGAGGAGCAGTGTTCTTCACGACTTCACCCTCAGTTTTGATTTTGGGTTATTCACGCTATGCTTTGAGGTCTCTTATTAGAGACGAGAGTTTCCTCCACAGCATCACCCTTTGGCTAGTATTATGGGCCATGGTTCCAATATGAGGTCCCTGGCTGGAGTTGTGTATAACCATGCATACCAGTCCTCCCTATCTCCTTCGGCCGATATTTCAGGCTATGACTCCACCATGTTCTAACATTTTTAACTGCAGGCATGAGTACCTCTGTAAACAAGCCTGCCCAACAGCTTCACCCTTTGGTTTGGATTTCGTCCCATGGCTCCATGTCCTGAGGTCCCTGACTGTAGGTATGAATACCTATGTACAGAAGTGTTCTCCATGGGCTCAGCCTCGGTTGGGATTTTTGGTTATATCCACACCACGCCATGAGGTCCCTTAATAGAGGTGTGAATACCTCCTTATACCAGTTTTCTCCACATCATCACCCTATGGATAGTATCATGGGCCATAGTTCCAATATGTTCTGAGATCCCTAACCACAGATGTATATAACCTTGCATACCAGTCTCCTCCATGACCATTTGGTTCCGATTTTGGGCCATGATCCCACCACGGACTGAGGCCCCTGACTGACTGTGTGCCCGCAGGAGGAGGAGGAGGAGTGCGGTCTGCAGCGGCAGCGATACCGTCGCATCCTGGGTCTGTGCAGCCTGCTGCTGCGCCAGCAGGAGCCCCGCCGCCAGAGCCTCGAGATCCTGTCCGCCGCCGAGCACCTCCTCAACGGCCGGCCCGTCCGCATCAGCAACGACACGGACCGCCTCGTGCGCTCCGCTATCTGCACCCTCAAGGCTGGCGTCCCAGCTGACGCAGACAGGTGAGGCTCTCTGTCCCACTCATCTGGACCCTTTAAAAGTCTAAATACCTGCCAGCATCCCAAGTGATACCCAAATTGCAATGGGTTGTTTTCAGCCTCATCTAGTCATACACACATTTCAGCTTTCCTAAAACAACTTGTAAGTGCTGGGAAGGTCCTGAAGAACCCCTACCTTGGACTTTGCTGAAGAACTGGCCAGCCTGTTCACCTATTTGAAAGGAAGACATGTTTGTTACTGGGAGGAATCCCCTACATTAAATTTTGACATGAGAGGAAAATGACAAATTACTTCATGTGAGATGTGAAGTTGCCTTCGATATTGCTGAACTTGAATAACGCAGTAAACCACCACTCAGTCTAACACAATAACCACATTTTTTAGGCTTCAGTTCAAACCTTTATCCAGCCATCCACATTTAATCCTTTTCTGGTTTCGTTACACAGACATTGTAATTGATAGGAAGGTTGTCACGTCATTGGGTTGGGGTTTTTCTAAAGTATTGGACGCCAAGACTTGACAATAGTGATCTGGCCTCCTGGTCAGTTTGATAAGACTTGTTACAGCTACAAGCAATCTATAAAGGGACCATGCCATGAGATGAAGATGACAAGAACAAATTATTAAGTAATTAAATTAAATTACTAAGTAATTCTACTTGGAATTATCTGAACCTGAGGCAGCAGGTTTTTAGTGTGTCCCAAATGATATCCGTGTTTGGCATTTTTGGCTTCTGACCTGCATCCAATCATCCACACTTAACTTCCTGATTGTTTTCCCACAATCGACTTTGTAAATGGTGGGACGGTTCTTGTGCGTTTGTGGCTTGGATTTCGTCACAGTATTAAGCGACAGAGTGGGATTGTAGGGATACAGTTTTGTTGGTCGATCCGACTCAGAGACTTGTTGCTGCTGCAAGGAATACGTAAGATTAACTTGCAGGGAGAGGTTTTAGTGGGATGGATGGGAAGATTAACTTGGGGAAGTTTAACTTACTGAGAGAGGATTTATTGGGGGGAGGGGGTCTGTTAAGGGATCGCACAGCGAGTTAATGATGTCTCCGCCTCGATAATAGGATAGTCCTTTGTGGCGCCTCCCTAAATCGGTCCAAGAAAATGCTGGGATAGTTGCTTTGACAGCGCACCGCCGATTTCCTTCCTCGTCTTGACAAAATCCGAGTGTGTGCTCCGCCTCTAATGACCTCGATGTCTGCCAGGAAGTTTCATATCAGCGCACACTCCGCTGTATAGCGAAAATTTCATTCTAGTGAAGAAATTTATTTACATGTCGAGATCACTGATCTCCTACAAAGGTGAAGGCGACGTTATTTTAGAACTGCCATCATTTCACACGTTGGTGAAGACAGCAAAAATCGACACAAACAACTGCTAAATAATGCAATTTGAAATTCTGAAATTTCGCATTCTGTTGGTTCCTTTTACAGGAAATTGATGAAGAATTCACTCTTTTTGCAGGCGTCCGTCCTCAGCACCATCCAGCGTCCGCTATGGCATCGACAGCTGCCCGGGAGACGCCTCAGGGCTGAACGCTATATCCGAGCTGGAGGACGCGGAGCCCAACGAAGGATTGGCTGGCAAGGGCAGAACGTACTTTGCCCGCAGCCGGTGCAAGGATAGGACAGCCCTCCCTAGGGAAGGAGACCACGCCCTGCAGTCTTTAGAATGCATTGCTGAAGGGCCAGCCTCCAACAGTGAGCAACAGGGAAAGCAGGTGGACGACCATGTGAGGGACTTACCAGGGCTGAAAGGAGGAGTTGGTGAAGAACATGACGCCCAGAAGCATGACATACCTAGCGCTGACCCCAAAACTGGCTCACTCAGGGCTGAATGGAGTCCTGACAGTGTTCCAGACGCCAAAATCAGTGTTGCCTCCAAGAGTTACAGAAGTGGGCACAGCAGCCTAACAGATAATGATGGAATCCAGAAAGAGGTGCAAGGGTATAGCCCACCCATGGAGCCCACTGGCCCACTTTCATACCAGTACGTCGTGAATAGGACTGTTACACAGCACCTACAGATGGAGACCACAACCCCAGTTCCAGTCCTGAACAACGTATCAGCAGCGACTGATAAGCCTACCAGATGTAGAACCCAACGAAACTTGTCCCCTACAGACACATCTCAACCGGACAGCAAAAAGGTCCCTCTAGTGCAAAAACCAGATCTGCCGACGCCCAAAGAAGGAAAAAGTGAAGAAACTGACGTCGTCCCCGGTATTGTACGAAATAGAATTGCTGTGTTTGAAAAACAACCACCACTTTCATCAGAAGAAGTGCCGACCACGAAGAAGATCCATTTATGCGTCCATTACATCAAGCCAGATGAACACACAGCCAAAAACGGAGTAGAAGCTTACAACAACTTGTCGTGCTGTAGACCTGATTCTCCCTGCACCTTCTTGACTACTGAGGACAGTACTGAAGATGAACCTGATAAAGTGTCAGAACAACTGGACGGCGCCCACTGTGACAGAACATTGCTGGAAAAAACACATGGAGAGAATGTTCCAGAGTTCAGTATAGATAGTGACACAGCCAAGAAGACCCCATTGTTGACAGCATTTGCACAACGATCTGATACCGAGTACAATAGCTCTCCACCCAACAATAAACAGGATCAAAATACTGTCCATCCTGAAACGCCACAATCAACAGAAGGGTTAGAACTATCAATGTCTGAAGAGATTAACACAGATGACAGACGAAACCTATCACCTATGGGTCTAGGGCAAGACAATGTTGTAGGAGACACATACCGACCAGAGCTCCACCACAGTGGTTCTCTGTCACAAATAGACGAGGAGAAACTTATTGACGAAGTTTTCAGGATCTTCTCGGAAGATTCAGTAGAATCCCTCGATGACTTTATATCTTATTCAGAACTGGGAAGGCATGGCACTGCAGAACAACCAGATCATTCAGACATTCTTGCGAGTCTTCCACTTGATGAACACTCTGGTATGGCAGACCTCACATCCAGTGTCCCCCAGTATGTTTCACTGGATGTACAAGCGTCCAAAACTACACTGGAGTCTCAAAAGCAGTCCAGCGAATGGGACAAAACTGCACCTGGCACATCTTTGGGTTCGAGTGTCAGCAAAGACGTAGCACATCAGTTCCAAACGAAAATGTCAGAGGATGACTCTGGAGACCTCCATCATGATGTCCACCAGTTTGTTTCGCTCGACATAGTATCAGGGTCCCAAAATGTGTCCGGTGAGCCAGGATCAAGTGGTAGCAGAAATATCGCATCTCAGTATCCAGTGAGACTGGAAGATGAAGTAGAGTCCCCTAGCATACAGGACTCAGAGATCAAGAACCCAGATGAGGAGCCACGTGTAGAAGTTCTGACGGACGACGACATCGATCTGATTTACCAGTCGTCTGTTCTGGCAGACACGGTTGTACAGACGAGCGCTGATGAGCTGTTCGAGGAACTGTACGAAAGCCTCCATACTGAAGACGAGGCAGAATCTATAGAGCAGTTGAATGAAAGCAGGAAGTCGCGAACTGCACCCGTCAACGAGTCACTACCTCAAACCGTCACCTCATCTGAGTGTGGTCCATCGCAGGCTGACTTGGAACCGACAGCACTAAATGAATTCTCTAATGATGACAATGCGCCTGGTTTACCCCATTTGCAAGAAGCACACCTGAGAAGCACAGAAACTAAGGATGATATAGAAGAAAATAATAGTGCTCATGAGACAAGTAGTAATGAGGAGACGGAGATTGGACGACAATGTTTGGATGCATTTATGATGACAGCTGTAGAGGACCAAAAAGGTGAACATCATAAGCAAATTACTGCACTGGCCCCTGTCACTAAGCTGAATGGGGAAACGCAACCACAACCATCACCTCCATTCAACGTCGAATGTGATGATGGGAACAACCTTTCAGCTCCCACCGCTACTTCTACTGAGTCAGTTAACAACTCACCACGAGAATTCAGTGCGGAAAAACTAACTTCAGTTCAAACTTTTAAAGATGCTCGTGAAACTACTGATGAAAAATTCAGCAGTGAACGACATGAAGAAAATTCTGAGAGCTGCGAGCTAGAAGCATTGGGGGATAAACTGTCCATTTCCAGTGATCAGAGTGAGCACATGAATGACTCCTGTAAGGATGATAGGACGATGGGAAACGAACTGAAATTTCATTACACTGTTAGCACGCAGGCAGATGTTCAAGTAAGCGAAGAAGATAATGAAGTAGAAGCATCTGGGTTACTGGGTACAGCAGAAAAAGTCGATATAGTACTTAGTGCATCAGTATCAGACACATTTGAGCCATCTACTGAGATGGCGAGAGAAGAAAGTTACTTAAATAGTCAACAAAATGGTCCTCATAGTCAGGGCTACGTTTTAAGTCCTAACTTTGCGTATGCTGGAGCAGAAAAGAAGTCATCACAACCTGAAGACAAAGACCTATACTGTAAGGAAACATTGGGGCTTGCTGATAAATCGCCCTCCAGTGGAGAAATCGGAGATAATGAGGCCGCCTCTTCTAATGAGAAAGCATCAAACGTTGAAGAAGAGGTGCCAGAGCGCTATAGTGAGAAGATCCAAAGCTCTGGAGAAATGGTAACGGGTAAAGTAATGGCTGTTGCAGGTTCTATGGCCGAAACTACAAAATCAGAAGCCTCGTCAATAACTACTGATATTGTTCGAGAAACAGGTGGAGAACAACCTCTTGTTGGAAACATGAACGAAGAAAATGTGGGTGATGATGCGGACTTAAAATTGTCTCCAGGAACTGCAACGTGTGCATATCCAGTGGTTGAAGTTCCAAAGGACTACGTGGTCGAACGGAAGGCGGCAGAAGAAAGTGAGCAAGAGGCACCTGGAAGATCAGATGATGTGCGTCTAGAAGTCGTGCATGTGGAAAGACATAGTGAAGAATCGACATATACTGAATCGGTTTCGGAAGCAACAATTGATGACGAAACGACAATGCTCGAATTATCATCTGCCCAGGCTACGAATACAACCAATAATAGGACTGTAGACGAAGTGGAAGTACACAGAGGTAAAATGGAGCGGCCTGAATCACCATCTGATCAGATTATTCAGACAAGTGATACAAATGATAGCGATAGTATCGCAGAAGGACAGCACGAAGAAGCGACATCAGATGATACTCAAACTTCTCAGGTCGCAACGTCTGATGTATTGATGAATGAGCTTGCCACAGAAAGTCTCAGCGAAGGAATTACACACGCTGAAACACTGTCCAGTGGAGGTGCCCATCCTTTCATGGCACACCCCGTCAGCTCTTCCTTCAACAACAATGCTCTTATACTACCCTCCAAACTTGAGACACAGAATGGGGAGTACAGCAGTGCCTCGCATGAAAATAACGAAATGTGTGGAGTGTTAATCGATTTTGGTTTTAATACCAGTGAGAGCCAAGATAATTCCTTATGTCAGAGCCAAAACTACGGGCCCAAAGACTCCTTTGAAAATAGCATTCCCTTTCTGGTAAGTGAAGAAAACGAGAACAGTGCTAGCGCAGGTGCGTCCGATGACATCCTGAACTTCACATTACCTGCAGGAAGCTTGATGCAGCCCGGCACTAACTTCATCGATAGCCAGTTCGACTATTTTCTACCTGAAAAAGTGGTGGAACATTCAGGAACCAACGAAGATCTACTACTGTCAAGACGAGATGATAAACAAATGACATGTTCTGAATCAGTTGCACCAGAGGCCCCGCATGTTGATGACATAAAAACAGATGTTGTTGGCGGAATTCCTGACAATGGTGAAGACAAAGAACGTTCCACTAAACAAAGCGTTGAACTTACTGGAAGCTGTAATGGTTCCTCTGAAATTGCTGCAGAAAGACAGCAGCCTCTGATATTGGCACGTAGTACTCAGGAGGCAAAGTTAGAGGAAGATAAAATGCGCACTGGGGAATCAGAAGTAACGACTGATATCGATCAACAGCATGATAGCATGTTAAAACAGAACGTTATACCAGCTCTTGAGCAACAGGGCAACGCTGAAGATGGTAATCCACATAAAGTACCTCCAGTTCTACAAACTGAAGAGAAAGAAGAAACCGAAAGTAAGCAAGTTCACGTTTTCAGAGACACTCAATGCTCGTCTCAGAAAGGTATAGGCGTGAATGAATTGGCCAGTGAAGAAGTAAATGATCAACAGGAGGGCGAGAAACAGACAACAGAAAAAGAATTGGCTCAGAAGGAAATAGATGAAAAAGAGGGAGTGGAAGAGGAGACCACAGCCGAAACGGCTGAAACAGGAATAGAGAATGTAAATATGGAAGAGCAAAAAGTAATTGTCAATGAGAAACAGATGGGAAATATAGAAATTGAGGTAATAGAAAAGGCTGAGGAATGTAAGGAGACAGAGCAATCGGATATACAAGAGTCAGAAAATAGAAGCAATAATCCTGAGAAAACATATGAGACCACAGAAAAAGATCTAGTGGAGAAAGGGAAAATAGTGACTGAGAATGACAAGAAGGATGGTGAGGAATATAAGAAAATGGTGACAGAAAAGATAGAAGAACCAGAAAATGGGAAGAAAAATTCTAAAGGAGAGAATGAGCTAAAAGAGGAACAAACAGTAGAAGAGAATGAATTTAAAGGGAGAGAAAGAGTGATATGTGAGGGAGATAAGTTAGTGACAAAAGGGGTGGAGCAGACAGAAAATGAGAACAAGAAGTCTAAAGATGAGAATGAGATTGGAGAAGTAAAGAGAGTGAAAAGTGAGAAAGAGGAGAAGGGGGAGGAGTGGGTGTCAAGTGAAGAAAATAAGCTTGTGATTGAAGAGATGGAAGAGGTGGAAATTGAGAATAATAAGTCTGAAGAAGAGAATGAACTCAGAGAGGGACTGGAAGAAGACATAGAGAGAAAAGGTGATGAGTGGATGACAGGCAAGGAAGATAAACTGGTGATGAAAGAGCTGAAAGAGAATGAGAGAAAATCTGAGCAAGCTAATGAGACAGCTGTAAAGGAGAAAGATGGGGAAGGTGCAGTTTCTGGTGATAATCCACAGTTACCTGATTCGATCGATTCCCAGCCTACACCTAAACCATTGCTTCTTGCAGACGAGGATGATGCAGAGTTCCACCTGTGGCCGTCAGATGTCCCTCTGGGTCCACCATCAGGTAGGAGTGGCGTCTGCAGTCCTGTCAACGCGTTTGACGACTCATTGGTTGACTTTGACTCGGTTATTTCCGCCCCCAGCCTAGAGGAAGCCCTGCGCCAGTTTGAGGATGGACTGGAGCGGGCACGTCTCCAAAACGAACGGGCAGCCCAGGAGAACTCCGACAGCGCATTGGGTCAGTACGACAACACTGGAAGTGCTGCAGGAAGAGCTTCATCGGAGGACGCAAATGACTACCAGTCGACACCCGAAGGGCAGTACAACTCAGGCGAGGAACAGAGAGCTGGCGATACTGGTGACTCTGGCTACATGAGCACAGAAGACTTGCACAATTCACTGCACCGCAGCCCTGACGTAAGCAGCATCAGTGGGGTTCCAAGAAACAAATCGTCTCCACCACATAGTGGGGTCAAATCCGACCTGCCAGGGAGGTGCAAGCCCTTTCAGAAGTTCACCAGCGACGACAAGGGACACACTGGAGAAAGTGGCTTCATGGGGCCAGCTGAGAGGGAAATCTGGGGCTATCAGGACGACAGCGATGATGAGTCAGAGTGGAGAGAGGGTGAGAGTACGCCTGTTAGGTACTACCCCAGGGTGCTGTCACCGGGACCACCTCCGATGGGACCAATTGCTGAGGAGGGAGAAGATGGAGGACACGATGGGAATAAGACAGTGGCTCCTGCCCCGGAAGGCCCATCTGCTGTGAAAGCTGAAGGCTTGCAAGAGGAGAAGAAAGCGAGTCCATCCATCACCCATGCATCAAAGTCCACTTTCTCATCCTCAAACAAAAGCCCAGACTCGTTTGACGATTCAGATAACAAGAGTTCTGACAATGCATCTCTAGCTGACAATGAGAGGTCAGCTACTCCCAGTGACGATTCTCGTGATATGTCGCCGCAGGGGTGTCGAGGTACTGGTGAAGGTGATCCGTGTGCCACGAGTCCCCCAGAAAAAGGTATTTCCAGTGTTGGCAACTCTGCTGTAGAGTCAGTGAGAAGTCATCTCGAAAGGGAATTAAGCGTTCCTATAATAGTCATAGAGGACGCGGACCTCGTAGACAATCTGTATACAGCATTCCCACCACAGATAGACCGACAGGTCTTCAGCGATTCAGAGGTATCCGGCGAGACCCAAGTTAAAACTCGACCACGCAGAAGGAGGCTTATTTACTACGACGACACTGACTTAGACGTGACGAAGGCTGTGGCTGCGACTGACGCATCTGGAAGGCCTCGACCTGAGTCACGGACAAAGATATCTGGCAGGAAGCACGGGATGAGGTCCAGAGAGGACAAGAGTGGCGCTAGCAGAGATGGGAGCCTCTCTAACAGCCAAGTGCTGCTGGACACTGACGGCGACGTGTCATCGAGCATTCTGTCAGAGTGTGCTGATGGGACGTCTAATTCCAATGAGAAATTCAGTGTCACGACTTCTGGCGATGGGAACTGCAATCTGGAGTCTGTCCAGCTGGCCAGTTCCAAAGGTATTAGCAATGAAACTCCGGCAAAAGTTTTCAATGATGAAACTGAGGAAGTACTCACTGCTACTTCTGGGAATGATATTCATGAAAGTGTAATTCCTGTACAAGATATTGTAATACAAAATAATTTGCTAGTAACTGATAGCATTCACTATCCAGACACTGACGATGGAAGAAGCCAGAGTGGTGTACATACAGAGGGCGAAGAAGCTGTTAAAGCTGATATATCCTATGCATCCATTCCAGGTGATGTACCTGTAAAAGATGAAGATACCATCCCCATGGTTAGAACTAGCAATGTCACAATTTGTGTCATTGGTGCCACTCCGACACCAGATATTTTGGACCTCAATGGGGAAGCAGAAGTTCGAGCACCACAGGATAGCGAGGTCACCATTCCAGATGCCAAGGACGTGGATGAGAGTGTGGAAACCGCCACTGAGTCTGAACCTGCAGTAAAACTGATGCATACGAATGAAGGAGAACTGGTACCAATATCTGAAGTCAAGGAAACGCCAGGATCAACAGATGGAGTTTTCACTGGAGGAGGTCAGCACCCAGCAGAGTTAGCTGGTACGGAACCACCAGCTGACCACAGCAGTGTAGCCAGCTGCCTCGCTGCTGTCCCGGTACCCAGCAGGGTACCTCCATCGGCAGCACAGAAGAGGGTGACCCATTGGAAGCAACTGTGGGACGTGCGCTGCAGCTTCCAGAAGAAGAGGGATCGGGATGGCGGAGTCCGGAGGAAGAGGAAGTCCCCGTCTATTCGCATCCCAGGCATCGTCAGCAGGTGGAGGAAGAGCTTTGAGGCCTCGGCTGGATCAGCCTCTTCAGCAGCCATTTCAGGTGAGGAGTTTGACATAGTTTCTTTTGTCTAATGGTCACCAGTCTTCTGAATGGTCTGATGCGACTCGCCACAACGATTTCCTCTCTGGTTCCCAATTTTCAAGACTTTTTTTTCTGTTACAAGGTCGTCCATGAGCCTTTTGCACAAATTTTCAATTGTTTTTAACCATCTTCCCAATGAACTAGATACTTGAAACTTTCATCATAGATCACAACTTGTTGACGAAGCAATATTAACCCTTTTCTTATGTGAGGTCCGCCAGTTATGCAAAACATCGTTTTTCTCAATACCCAAACATGTTTCGGTACCACTGTGCCATCATCAGTGGTGCTGAAACGTGTTTGGGTACTGAGAAAAACGGTGTTTTGCATAACTGGCGGACCTCACATCCAAAAAATTTTTAACTGCAAACACGCCCAATACAAGGAGCTGCAAACAAAAAAGATTAATATTAATCCTTTTTCTTCTCAGGTGTCTGGCGGAGGGTACTTTGTTTGACACTTGTTTGACACTTCCCTCTTCAACATAGCTCAGAACTGGATGGCAATACAATATTAACCAGCCTCCTTGTCTGGTGTGTGGCGGAGGTTACTGTGTGTACCACTGCCAATACCCCATTTTTTCGTGTTCCAGTCAGAGTGGTTCAGGGGAAGAACGATTGGTGGTAAGCTTCCATGTGAGCTCGAATTCTTACCTTCACGGACTTTTTGCAAGATACGCCTAGGAGGAAGCAATTTATTGATTGGCGACTCCATGTCGTGTTGTCTGCATCAAGACCAAATAGTGGATAGAATTGGAAGGAAAATCAGCATTGACCGTATTTTGTTGTTTTATTGTCAGCAAAATCGATTTTCGGTCACTTAGTGACTATCCTCAATTCTGTAATATACGATTAAAATTGGTAGGCACAGGTATCAAGCTATGAGTTTACGTGATCGCTCTAAGCTTGTGGTTATAGCTTGATACCAGTGCCTGTCAATTTTACAGCACTGAGGATGGTCACTAAGTGACTGAAAATCGATTTTATTGACAATAAAACAACAAAATACGGCCAACGCTGATTTTCCTTCCAATCCTAAGCAATATATTGTTTGACTCATATGAAGAGAAACTAAAGTAAACTTGATATTTAGCACATGCCTCTGTTATAACCTCATCAGAATGTTTGGAATCGATTGAAAACTTATACTCAAGCAACAATAAAACGCAGAAATTTACAATGTGAATAAAAATTAATTTTTAATGTACCATTTTTTTAAATTGGCCTAAGGATACGAAATAATTTTTCCTGGTCCCATACGCATTCCTAAACCCATACAGAAGAAACCTTTGGCTTGTTAATTTTTAATAGCTATCAAAAAACTTGTAAGATTTATAACGAAAAACGTGAGTGTCATGCAATATATAACTGATGCCGAATAATTAACCTCCTTACTATTACGTATTCCATGAGCGTCACGCTTTTCGTTATAAATGTATATTGGAAATTGGTGGTGAGTTCCTATGGGACCAAACGGCTGCGATCATCGGACCTTAGGCTTACACACTACTTAATCTAACTTAAACTAACTTTCGCTAAGGACAACACACACACCCATGCCCCAGGGAGGACTCGGACCTCCGACGGTGGGAGCCGCGCGAACCGAGGCAAGACGGCGCACACCGCTCGGCTACCCCGCGCGGCCGTTATAAATGTTACAACTATTTTCATAGCAATTTTTTTTTTTTGTTTGTCAGTCTACTGACTGGTTTGATGCGGCCCGCCACGAATTCCTTTCCTGTGCTAACCTCTTCATCTCAGAGTAGCACTTGCAACCTACGTCGTCAATTATTTGCTTGACGTATTCCAATCTCTGTCTTCCTCTACAGTTTTTGCCCTCTACAGCTTCCTCTAGTACCATGGAAGTCATTCCCTCATGTCTTAGCAGATGTCCTATCATCCTGTCCTTTCTCCTTATCAGTGTTTTCCACATATTTCTTTCCTCTCCGATTCTGCATAGAACCTCCTCATTCCTTACCTTATCAGTCCACCTAATTTTCAACATTCGTCTATAGCACCACATCTCAAATGCTTCGATTCTCTTCTGTTCCGGTTTCCCCACAGTCCAGGTTTCACTACCATACAATGCTGTACTCCAGACGCACATCATCAGAAATTTCTTCCTCAAATTAAGGCCGGTATTTGATATTAGTAGACTTCTCTTGGCCAGAAATGCCTTTTTTGCCATAGCGAGTCTGCTTTTGATGTCCTCCTTGCTCCGTCCGTCATTGGTTATTTTACTGCCTAGGTAGCAGAATTCCTTAACTTCATTGACTTCGTGACCATCAATCCTGATGTTAAGTTTCTCGCTGTTCTCATTTTTACTAGTTCTCATTACCTTCGTGTTTCTCCGATTTACTCTCAGACCATACTGCGTGTTCATTGGACTGTTCATTCCGTTCAGCAGATCATTTAATTCTTCTTCACTTTCACTCAGGATAGCAATGTCATCAGAAAATCGTTTCATTGATATCCTTTCACCTTGTATTTTAATTCCACTCCTGAACCTTTCTTTTATTTCCATCATTGCTTCCTCGATGTACAGATTGAAGAGTAGGGGAGAAAGGCTACGGCCTTGTCTTACACCCTTCTTAATACGAGCACTTCGTTCTTGATCATCGACTCTTATTATTCCCTCTTGGTTGTTGTACATATTGTATATGACCCGTCTCTCCCTATAGCTTACCCCTACTTTTTTCAGAATCTCGAACAGCTTGCACCATTTTATATTGTCGAACGCTTAGCTATTAAAAATTCAAAATCATAAATTTTGAGGACTATGCGTGCGGTTTAAGGAACCTGTACGGGCTAGGAGACATTAATTTATACTTTCAGCCCTATAAAGAAGTGCCATATTGAAAATTGACTTTTATTCAAATATTTACTCAACCGCTAGTGCCATTTTTAGCTTTTGGAAAGTTAAAGACACCAGATAAGCAGTTCTTGCGTTCCGATTGCTAACGGAAGCAAGAATTAAGAAATATAAACGACACCCTCATAGCATCCATCGGCCTAGAGAAAGTGTTTGACCACGTAAAATATTGGAAGATGTTCCAAAATTCTAAGAAAAATAGGAATAAATTTTAAACAAAGACAGGTAATATACGGTATGTGCAAGAACTAAGAGTGAACAATAAGAATGGCAGATCAAGAACAAAGTGCTCGGATTAAAAAGGGCGTAAGTCAGAGATGCAGTCTTTAGCCCGTACTGATCAGCCTGTACATCAGACAAAGACTGAAATAAAAGAAAGGTTTAAGGGTGCGTTAAAATTCAGAGCAAAAGGATATCAGTGGTACGATTGCTGGTGCAGTGAAAATACGGAAGAATTACAAAACGTATTGACTGGACAGAGCAACGTAACGAGCACAGCATTAACTATAAACTTAGAATCAAAATTGATGGCAACGAAGTAGACATTTAAAGTGTTCTGCTATCTCGGAAGAAAAATAACAGATTATGGACGAAGGAAGGAAGATTTAAAAAAGCACACAGGCCAAGATGGCACTCCTGGCCTACAGAAGTCTATTAATATCGAACTTGGGGCTTAATTTAGGGTGTGGTAGTGAACCACGGACTGTGAGAAAACTGGAAGATAAGAGACTCCAAGCGTCCGAGATGTGGTACCATAGAAGGATCTTGGAAATTAGGTGTGCTGAGAAGGTGAGCAATACAACATTGGTAAGGAGAGGAAGATGGGTAAATGAGTGACAAGAAGAAGGGACAAATCGTAACACAAGTGTTAAGATATTAGGGAATAACTTCCATGGCATTAGAGGGAGCTGTAGAGAATGAAAACTGTGGGGGAAAGACAGAGACTGGAATACATCGAACATGTACTGGTTTGTTGTATACGTTCGCAGCGTTTTCCCGTAAGTTTTATAAACACAAAAGATACACATAACAGAGATTTTAGTCATCAATAACATTGACTCCTTCATGATTTACAACAGCCTGCCAACGACGAGTAACTTTTGGATTCCACGACTGTAGAAATCACGTGGTTTTGAGATTAAGAACTTATTGAGACCTGTTCGGAGCGCATTTTCAAAAGGTTCAAATGACTCTGAGCACTATGGGACTTAACATCTGAGGTCATCAGTCCCCTAGAACTTAGAACTACTTAAACCTAACTAAACTAAGGACAGCACACACACCCATGCCCGAGACAGGATTCGAACCTGCGACCGTAGCGGTCGCACGGTTCCAGACTGAAGCGCCAGAGCATTTTCACCCTAAAGGTTCCATTGAGGGCTGAAAAGATGAAGATCTGAGGGCGCAATCTCTGGTGAATAAGTTGGATGCTGAATGACTTCCAAACCAACTCCTGTGCAGAGTTTCTTGTCAGTCTAGTAGAATGCGGGCGAGCATTATCGTGGAGCAGCACCACTTCACGCAGCCCTCCTGGTTGTTGTTCTCGGATTGCGTCCGCAAGAGGTCACAGTTGTTGACAGTAAATGTCAGCAGTGATCGTTACACCTCGGGGAGGCAATCCGTAGTACGCCACACCGTCGTTGTTGCCCCAGATGCATAACATTATGTTTTGTGGATACGCACAGGTCTTTGTACAGGGAGTTGCTGTTTCGTCTGGGCTCAACCATTCCTTTCTTTTCTTTATGTTAGCACACAGACACCACTTCTCGTCACCAGTACAGATACAGGATGGGAATAGTCTGTGTTGTTCACGAAATTGCTGAGGAGGAAGCAGAGAGGTACGTATGGCCACCCACTGCTTTCTGAGACTTTGGGTTAGAGCAGGCAATACCAGTACAACCGATTTTCGAACCTTCCCCATTGCATGCAAATGTTGCTCGACCGTGGAATGATCACAGTTCATCACATTTGCCAGTTCTCTATTACAATGACGTTGATGATTGTGGGTTAATGCGTTCAAACGATCTTCATCAAACCCCGAACGTCTTCCTGAACGTGGAGAGTCACTAACGTCAGAACTATCCCTGCTTAAAACGAGAAAACCATTTTTTTGCAAAACAAGGTGGAAAATTTTCTCGCTGGTTCTGCTGCTGTCACCCCTGTGTTAAGCTCAAACAGAAAAATCTGTGGCAAAGGTTTCGATTTCTTCACTTGGCAGTCCATTTTCTAGCGTCCATAGCTCCACTTTCTGTCTTCAAACGACAAAATGGCAATATGTAAACTGAAATAGCAACAGTGAACTACAAATAAAAAATGACAATCGATAAATAAACCATAGCAACTCAAATACCATCTTGCAATACAAAAATTTAATTGAGTGTAAAGAATGCAAGTGATAATGTGACATGAGGAGCCTGACACAGGAAAACAGGAAAGGAATTCGAGACGGGCGCATCAAATCAACACTCCCCCCGCCCCCCCCCCGCCCCCCCCCCACACACACACACACACATAAACACGTACAATTAGATACACGAAAGTGCCACTTATGAACAACATCGATATGGACGACATGTTGGTTGTTGCTGTTGTTGTCTTCAGTCCTGAGACTGGTTTGATGCAGCTCTCCATGCTACTCTGTCCTGTGCAAGCTTCTTCATCTCCCAGTACCTACTGCAACCTACATCCTTCTGAATCTGCTTAGTCTATTCGTCTCTTGGTCTCCCTCTACAATTTTTACCCTCCACGCTGCCCTCCAATATTAAATTGGTGATCCCTTGATGCCTCAGAACATGTCCTACCAACCGATACCTTCTTCTGGTCAAGTTGTGCCACAAACTTCTCTTCTCCCCAATCCTATTCAATACCACCTCATTAGTTATGTGATCTACCCATCTAATCTTCAGCATTCTTCTGTAGCACTACATTTCGAAAGCTTCAATTCTCTTCTTGTCCAAACTAGTTATCGTCCACGTTTCACTTCCATACATGGCCACACTTAAATCTATACTCGATGTTAACAAATTTCTCTTCTTCAGAAACGCTTTCCTTGCCATTGCCAGTGTACATTTTATATCCTCTCTACTTCGACCATCATCAGTTATTTTGCTCCCGAAATAGCAAAACTCCTTTACTACTTTAAGTGTCTCCTTTCCTAATCTAATTCCCTCAGCATCACCTGACCTAATTCGACTACATTCCATTATCCTTGTTTTGCTTTTGTTGATGTTCATCTTATATCCTCCTTTCAAGACGCTATCCATTCCGTTCAACTGTTCTTCCAAGTCCTTTGCTGTCTTTGAGAGAATTACAATGTCATCGGCGAACCTCAAAGGTTTTATTTCTTCTCCATGGATCTTAATACCTACTCCGTATTTCTCTTTTGTTTCCTTTACTGCTTGCTCAATATACAGATTGAATAACATCGGGGGGAGGTTACAACCCTGTCTTACTCCCTTCCCAACAATTGCTTCCCTTTCGTGTCCCTCGACTCTTATAACTGCCATCTGGTTTCTGTACAAATTGTAAATAGCCTTTCGCTCCCTGTATTTTACCCCTGCCACCTTCAGAATTTGAAAGAGAGTATTCCAGTCAACATTGTCAAAAGCTTTCTCTAAGTCTACAAATGCTAGAAACGTAGGTTTGCCTTTTCTTAATCTTTCTTCTAAGATAAGTCGTAAGGTTAGTATTGCCTCACGTGTTCCAGTATTTCTACGGAATCCAAACTGATCTTCCCCGAGGTCGGCTTCTACTAGTTTTTCCATTCGTCTGTAAGGAATTCGTGTTAGTATTTTGCAGCTGTGACTTATTAAACTGATAGTTCGGTAATTTTCCCATCTGTCAACATCTGCTTTCTTTGGGATTGGAATTATTATATTCTTCTTGAAGTCTGAGGGAATTTCGCCTGTTTCATACATCTTGCTCACCAGATGGTAGAGTTTTGTCAGGACTGGCTCTCCCAAGGCCGTCAGTAGTTCCAATGGAATGTTGTCTACTCCGGGGGCCTTGTTTCGACTCAGGTCTTTCAGTGCTCTGTCAAACTCTTCACGCAGTATCGTATCTCCCATTTCATCTTCATCTACATCCTCTTCCATTTCCATAATATTGTCCTGAAGTACATCGCCCTTGTATAGACCCTCTATATACTCCTTCCACCTTTCTGCTTTCCCTTCTTTGCTTAGAACTGGGTTTCCATCTGAGCTGGACGACATAGTAATAAGAATCCCTGGTGTGGAGAAACAGCTGAAAGATTTGAAATCAAATAAATCACCGGGTCCGGATGGAATCCCAGTTAGAATTTACAAAGAGTACTCTACTGCATTGGCCCATCACCTAGCTTGCATTTATCGCGAATCTCTCGCCCAGCAGAAAGTCCCAAGCGACTGGAAGAAGGCGTAGGTGACTCCAGCATATATGAAGAGTAAAAATTACAGGCCAGCTTCTGTTCGCTGCAGAATTCTTGAACTTATTCTCAGTTCGAATATAATGAATTTTCTTGAGTCTGAGAAGCTTATGTCCACGAATCAGCATTGTTTTAGAAAGCATCGCATCGCCCGTGCGAAACTCAGTTTGCCCTTTTCTCACATGATATACTGCGAACTACGGACGAAGGGCAACAGGCAGATTCCATATTTACAGATTTCCGGAAAGCGTTTGATTGGATGCCCCATAGCAGGCAGCTAAAAAAGGTACAAGCATATGGAATAAGTTCACAGATATGTGAGTGGCTCGGAAGACTTCTTAAACAATAGAACCCAGTATGTTGTTCTCGACGGAAGGTTGTCGTCAGAAGTGCCCCAGGAAAGTGTGATAGGACCGCTTTTGATTTGGCGGACAGGGTGGGCAGCAGTCTGCCATTGTTTGGTGATGGTGCCGTGGTATACGGTGAGAGGTCGAAGTTGGTTGACTGTGGGATCGTACAAGACGACTTAGACAAAATTTGCATTTGGTGTGATGAATGGCAGCTAGCCCTAAATGTGGGAAAATGTAAGTTAATGCAGATGAGTAGGAAGATCAAACTTCCTATATACAGGGTGATTCAAAAAGAATACCACAACTTTAAAAATGTGTATTTAATGAAAGAAACATAATATAACCTTGTGTTATACATCATTACAAAGAGTATTTAAAAAGGTTTTTTTTTCACTCAAAAACAAGTTCAGAGATGTTCAATATGGCCCCCTCCAGACACTCGAGCAATATCAACCCGATACTCCAACTCGTTCCACACTCTCTGTAGCATATCAGGCGTAACAGTTTGGACAGCTGCTGTTATTTCTCGTTTCAAATCATCAATGGTGGCTGGGAGAGGTGGCCGAAACACCATATCCTTAACATACCCCCATAAGAAAAAATCGCAGGGGGTAAGATCAGGGCTTCTTGGAGGCCAGTGATGAAGTGCTCTGTCACGGGCTGCCTTGCGGCCGATCCATCACCTCGGGTAGTTGACGTTCAGGTTTCATAACTAACCTTTTGCGTAGGACTCTCCATACAGTTTATTGTGGAATTTGCAGCTCTCTGCTAGCTCTGCGAGTCGATTTTCCTGGGCTGCGAACAAATGCTTGCTGGATGCGTGCTACATTTTCATCACTCGTTCTCGGCCGTCCAGAACTTTTCCCTTTGCACAAACACCCATTCTCTGTAAACTGTTTATACCAACGTTTAATACACCACCTATCAGGAGGTTTAACACCATACTTCGTTCGAAATGCACGCTGAACAACTGTCGTCGATTCACTTCTGCCATACTCAATAACACAAAAAGCTTTCTGTTGAGCGGTCGCCATCTTAGCATCAACTGACGCTGACGCCTAGTCAACAGCGCCTCAAGCGAACAAATGTACAACTAAATGAAACTTTATAGCTCCCTTAATTCGCCGACAGATAGTGCTTAGCTCTGCCTTTTGTCGTTGCAGAGTTTTAAATTCCTAAAGTTGTGGTATTCTTTTTGAATCACCCTGTAGTATTAAGAGTGTCCTCCTGACACAGTCATTTCCTTTAAATGTTTGGGCGTAACGTTGCAAAGAGATATGAAGTGTAACGAGCACGTGAGAACTGTGGCAGGAAAGGCGAACGGTCGACTTCGGTTTATTGGGAGGATTTAGGTAAAATTTGGTTCGTCTGTAAAGGAGACCGTATATAGGTCGCTGGTGCGACCTATTTTCGAGTACTGCTAGAGTGTTTAGGATCCGTACCAGGGCGGATTGAAGGAAGGCGAAGAAGCAATTCAGAGGTGGGCTGCTAGATTTGTTATCGGGAACTCGAATGGGAATCCCTGGAGGGAAAGCGGCGTTCTTTTCGAGAAGCAATACTGAGAACATTTAGAGAACCAGCATTTGAAGCCCATTGCCGAACGATTCTACTGCCGCCAATATATATTGCGCGCAAGAACCACGAAGATAAGAGAAGGCCTCATACGGAGGTATATAGACAGTTGTTTTTCCCTCGCTCTGTTTGCGAGTGGAACAGGAAAGGAAATGTCTAATAATGGTACAGTGTACCCTCCGCCACGCACTGCACGGTGGCTTGCGGAGTATCTATGCGAATGTAGATTTGTTGTGTAAACTCAAATACCTGTCCTCCGCTACCTTCTAGAGCTTCCTCTAGTACCGTGAAGGTCTTCCTTGACGCCTTAACACACGTCCTATGAGCCTCTGCCTTCTTCCAGAGGCACGGGTATGTGCTCTAGACTCCAAAACTGCCTTACTATCCGCTGAACATGAGACGCTTCCATATCCCAAAACTGCTGTTGGGCCCGACAGTTGTGGAAGGGCGTTAAGAACGTAGAAGTCTGTTGATGCGCACAAAGAGCTACAAACTCTTCACACGTTGCTATGGCGAGTTCCCCATCTCTACTAATGTTTTAGTCTTCCTTGTTGTCCACACATTCTTTACACGTATTTTGCCGCGTAAACACTTGAAATGGTCTAAGAAGTATATTAACAAGAACCAACCATTTATCATATTTTGACCTACTTTGATCGCCTTAAAAGTCCCTGTATCTTTCTAGAGACTATTTCTTTTATATTAGAACAAATAAGCCATTGGTCACAAATATTAAGTCAAAATTGACCAGGTTTCGACGCTACTATGAGCGTCGTCTTCAGAATTAAACTAACTGTTCTAAAACATAATAGGTATATAAGACATTAATAAACTAAAGTGTGTACTGACTGGAAAGAGATGCAGTACTTACAAGTCACATTCTAAAAAAATCTAAGCCGGAAAGGCGACGTCATGAATAGTTGTAAATAAGATGGCGAGCCGCTAAGGGCTGCTCGTACTTGAGTGAACAAGGGCTGCAACAAGACTGAGGTGCCCACGTTAGAAAGTGTGGGCAAGTAAACATGGTGTTGCTACGAGCGCCATCTAGTAGCCGCAGAAACAACTAGGCTACTGTACATTCAAAATTAGACACGTGAAATTGTAATGAATCTGATTCAGGTATAACGTAAGCACTAATAATAATAAGATGAAGTTACATATTTATCTGCTTCCAACAGAGATACATTTTGTAAGGTAAAAAAACGTCAGTTATGACATACAAGAAAACAGCAATAACGTAACAGGAAAATACCATTTCGGCAAACTGCATGAGGAAATCTGAATCAAAGATCAAGCAACGGCTTTATACAGTCGAAAAAAATTTTATTTCGCAGCTGCAGCTGTTCGTTGAGAATGAGGCCATCATGACGAGATAGATGTTTTGAAAATCTCCAATTCCTCTAAAACATCTAACCTACGCCCCTTCTTTTCGGTATGCAGAATATTGCTATCGCCAGTGGCTTTAGGCACGTGTCCAGTAATTAAGAGATGATCGGCAAAGGATGAATTTAGGGGACTGGTGCCGTTTTTTTCTCAAAAGATGTTATTTATATCTGATGGTGAAAGCACGTCCAGTTTGCTCTATACAATAGGAGGAACAGGTATCACAGAAGATCTTATAAACGCCAGAACTTTCTGTAGGGGAGCTAATGGATTTCAAATTATGAATGAAGTTTCTCATCAGAGAATCTGATGGGCTCGCTATGGGCAACCCTTTAGCTGGCATCCTAGCCGACATCTTTATCAAGCTGTTTAACCGTTTCTCAGCCGCTTCACTAGGTAACCTTTCTTACACAAGGTACGTTGATGATATTCTCCCTGGCTGAAAGAGACAACAATATTTTTAGCTGTTTCCTAATTGCCAGAGGAAAATTCGTAAGTGACCTAAAACCGACTGTGTGTAAGATTGCTGCAGTTTCTCTACTACTAAATGTAAAAAGCAGTACAATGAGGCTTAAGGATACAGGGTACTTTTCCGGCTCAATATTATATAAAACTCAACACCTATTTCTTTCAGGCACTGTATATAACGTATATGTTTTACAGATTTTTTTGTTGATGTCAGGTAATGCAGTACACTTTTTAAACAAATCAGAAGTATTTTGAATATTTTTGAACCTGCTTAGGGTTATTAAAAAAATTACAAAGAAATTGATACTTTTTTTCCAAAATGCTTCCTCAAATTGAGGTACTATGTAATCCAATGTTATACATTTGAAGGAGACCAAATTTTTACCAGATATGCATGACATGATGGCTGGGGTACTAGACCTATTTAATTCCACCTATTATGTATATTACAAGGATAAAAATAACATATCTTAAATTTTAATTTTTATATTTTTTTTCCTAATAAAAATGTTACTTTTTCTATAATTTAGTTGATTCTGCAATAAAACTTATGTCTACTACATAAGTACGGAATATTGCAGGTTACAGAAAAAAATTAGAACAATGCTTCATAAGATTTAGGAAATATTTTTACCCGAATTCTCAAAAATACAACCGGCTGGAAATTGCAAATGAAAGTATGAGTTCAATTAAACTGTCCCTCAGAACATTCCTGAAGCGTAGTCTTTATCCTGCAGCATTTCTTCATCTTCAAGCTTCCTCTTGACATTTTTTTTAGCACTTCTTGCTCGTTTGGTAAATTGAAGAGCGAATCTTTCAGCTTCATGCACCCATTGCCTGTCACACGCAAGCAATTGATCTTCCATATTAGTGCCACATTTTATGCCTAAATTTGTCACTCCATCATTGAAACATATCACTGCATCTAGTACACCAACTTGTAATATATTTAGTCCGACAAAAACAATCTTGGGTAACCTTTCCCATGTGCAATGGTTGAAACTTTCAGTTGTATACTGAGTGTCCCCATGAAGACATTTACGAAGCAAAACAGGGTCACTCAGGTCTCTAAAAATTGGTTTTATTTCATTCATAACAGGCTCAGGAAGAGAATTCTTATGATGGTATATTTGACCACTTTCTTTTGCTTTTTGGTAACCACACCAAGAATCTGCTCCTTTAGGGGAAGTCCATGAACAGCGTGGCCATAAAGCTTTTCTCATTGCTGTAACATCATTCAGAGGTGCAGTTCGTCTAATGGGCAGTCCATAATAATTCTGAACAAGGTCTATTTCAGCTTCTGTCAATCTGCCTCGGCCAGACTAAGATTTTCCATCAGATAGCAGCTTCCTCAGTCTAGCACGCCTCCTCTTTTGCTCATCCCCACAACACTCCAGTTTTGTTACCAGGGTATCACCGTAAACATTGAACTCGTTAATTTTATTGAAAGCTTTAGAGTCCCCATCGTCTAGGAACTTCGTATATCTAACGTTATAAACGGGCACCGATCTCTGAAATATTTTTAGAGCTCCATGACACTCCATACTTCCACTGTAACCATCATAATTCCTATAACACTGATGTTCAATATGTCCTTCAGTGTTACCATGGCAGGTATGGCAGTACTTACATAAGCACTCAACATCAACAACTTTTCCAGTCTCCAGAGAAGTAGCACTTACAACACTATTCAAAAAGCGATGTCCTCGACGCCGCCATGTCCCATCCAGTGCAACAATATTTACAGTTTCTTCTACTGCACGTTTCACAGATACTTTAGACACAACCATCAAGGCACCTAAAAGTGTTTTTATGAACCTACAGGAAGGAGGAGTAAGGTCCATCAAACCACAAAACATTTGAGCAGCCTTTCTACCTTTTCCTCTTGCACGCACTGCATACACCAACTTCAAATTCACATCATATGAATTGTGCACAATGTTCGAAGTCATTTTCGAGGTAGATCCACTGCAGGATCTACAGAGAACAACTAATTTTGTTGCTGAACTCTTCCTGCTACTTTGTTGTTCAGTTATTTCCAGACAGCCTATACCATCACATTGTTTACATTTCGCCATCTCCTTTATCAAAGAAGAGAAGATGCCCACATCAACAACAATAAATCCACTACAAACAGCGTCATTGTTAAGACAAACATTTGAATCACCAGCAGGCGTGCCATGTGGGAGTTTCTTCCCTGAAGAACTGATACACATGTTACTTTCAACAGTGTGGCTTGCTTTGCTTGTGAACTGGTTACCACGGAATTTCCTTTTATTGAATTTCTTATGCGTGGCATAGTTCGTATTTGTTGGACACTAAATTTGAGTAAGAAATTTCTGAGGATGTACGTCTGGAGTACAGCATTGTATGGTAGTGAAACATGGACTGTGGGAAAACCGGAACAGAAGAGAATCGAAGCATTTGAGATGTGGTGCTATAGACGAATGTTCAAAATTAGGTGGACTGATAAGGTAAGGAATGAGGAGGTTCTACGCAGAATCGGAGAGGAAAGGAATGTGTGGAAAATACTGATAAGCAGAAGGGACAGGGTGATAGGACATCTGCTAAGACATGAGGGAATGACTTCCATAGTAGTAGAGGGAGCTGTAGAGGGCAAAAACTGTAGAGGAAGACAGAGACTGGAATACGTCAAGCAAATAATTGAGGCTGTAGGTTGCAAGTGCTACTCTGAGATGATGAGGTTAGCACAGGAAAGGAATTCGTGGCGGCACTAAACCAGTCAGTAGACTGATGACCAAAAAAAAAAAAAAAAAAAAAAAAAGGATATGATATGTGCTTCCACAAATATATGTACCACTTGGGCAACAAACATTCAGTAACACGTGAACAAACTGCTTCAGCAAAACAAATGTAAATACTAGCAAAGATAATCATTTACAGACACTAGAAACCTGCCCTGTTACCAACATATGCAATGTATAATAGCTGGAAAGAGAAAGTTCACAGTTCTTTTCGAAATAATACTGGTTTCTGTAACAGAAATAAAGAGGGCGTGGCGACATACATGACTGTAACTTTAAAATTTTGTATATGTAGGTCTTTTTTCATTTTAAACCCTATAATTCATTTCAGATTCTTCCAGCTTCTGTTTTACACGGGCACACACCTGTTCCCTTTCAGTTCACCATTACATCAACCTGTCACTACATACGAATGCCATCAGATTCTGTATGTTAAACTGATGATTCCCCTGACAGTTTCTGAAGAAACAACATTAGTGACAATACTGTACCTGAACGAAATTTATGAAGGTTATTCGTAATTTTATTATCCTTCTGACATTAGTTGCATTAGGTGTGGAAATACTACTCATTGGTGACACATGAAAATTTGTTCTTGTCCGGGACTCGAACCCTGGTTTCTGCAAGTGGTCACCTTAACGTCTTCGGCTATCCGAGAATGATTCTAGCAAACTTCCACATGTCATACTACCTGCAACTCTATCGCTCATAACTTTTCTTGGATTCCCACCACAAGGTATATAGGAGACAAACAAATTCAACATTAGTCATTTTGCTCGTCAAAGCACCGATGCGATGGAGCCGCAGAAAGTGTGAAATATCGAAGTTTGTGTCATTCCTGGGAGCTTGCTAAGACAGTCCAAGTGGTTAAGGTCACCACTCGCGACAAATGGGAACTACAGGTTCGAGTCTTGGTTTAGCACAAATTTTCACTTGTCACCAACTCTCCCTTACACATGACGCAATGCTATTTATGAGCCCTTACACAGAGCACCTCACCATCGGTAGTTGCCTTTGGACTGCGCTGCAACACGCGCCCACCACAGCTGACATACTTTTTCGGTTTGCAGGCCAGGGCGGGGCCGGAGCATCCAGCTGCGTCGCTGGCGCCAGCGGCATGACGCGCGCCAGCCGCATCCGCCAGTGGCGCCAGTACTGGGACGGGCTGGCCAGCGCAGAGGCCGCCCAATCTCAGCGCGACACAGGTGAGCAGGTTCTCCACCGAGCAGGCTCACAGTTTGTTGCCAAGCCATGTCAGCATCACCACATTATTGCTCTCTTATATGAAAAAGCATGAATGAATTGTTGATTTGGAAGAGCAGCGTAAAGCCAAACCTTTTTTTTCCTTTACTCTATTGAAAAGCAGCTGGCGAACCAGCCTTTGCACAGTGGTTCATTTTGACAATTTTCTATTAGAAAAGAAAACAAAAAAAATAAATGTGTCTGTAAATATCGAAAAGAATTCATTTCCATGTATTTGTGAATACGCTTTAGAAATTCTGAGCCATTCTTACAAAGATCCTGTACAGTTTTTGTTTGCTTGGCTCAGTTGCATCGCTCGTCTAGAACGCTATTTCGTAAACGGCTCTATGGCGATCCCACTTCATAGCTCTATAGGCTGTTATTGTTTCACCCTGCCGCAGTCTATGTCTGACTGTAGAAAACCCTCAAATGCTCTGCCAGCAAGCTGTCAGGGATTTCCTCTAGGAGTGTCTTAGTAGTAAAGAATAACTGCACTAACATGTATCAAAATATATAAACACATTAAAATGTATTAAAACTTTTTCACGCGTCTCAGTGTTTATGACGTCAAATCTCCTGAACTATGGCAGCTAGGTGGCTCTTAACGTCACAGTGAATTTTGCCTGACAGTTAGGGATATGTCTGCCACGTTTGGTCGAAATCGGTCTAGTGGTTTATGAGTAGATGTAGGACATACGTGCATACGCCCATCCATCCATTTTATAATATGTATTGTTGTATGCATTACTACCATGAAACGTATTCACTACCGCACATTCGTACCACATTATAAGACTTGTTACTTGATGTGCCTGTAACTGGAGACATTTTATGTATTTTGGAGTGCTGAAAGTACTTTTTGTAAATTTTTCAAAGGTAGCTGTGTTAGACAACTGAGTCAGTTCTTTAAGTATGTGGTGAGGGTAGGTGTAGACCGTTAACGAATTATATGACGTCACAGCGGAGGCCTACAATAATTTGGCCAAGTTGCAAAAAAAAAAAAAAAAAAAAAAAAAAAGAAAAGAAAAAAGTGACCCAGTCGATTGCATCATCGAGCAGGGAGGGTTAACGGTAATTTGGGCAATAACGTGCAAGCCTCCTGGACCTACTAAATGGTAGGATTACTCGGAAAGAGACTGCAATTTCACAAATTAGGACCAAATCTTGTCTAATCGGGGATTGTAGATTGCTTGCAAAGGATCTGGAAGAATAGAAATATAGAATATGGGAATCATTGGCACATTTACTCTGTTCATATAATCTGACACATATGACCCCCACCTATAGTCCATATTCAGAGAATTTTTTGAAAAAATAATACACAACAAGAGGTAGCAAAAGCTGAAGCCCAAAACGGTAGCTGTGGACGACGACGTGTGGGTCTCAGTGGGTGAATTACAGCAAAATCCACTGCCAGAGCTGAAGGGCGAGCTCAAAATTATTAGGCCCCATTCTTTGCACATGTTTGTTATGACAGGAGTGTAACTACGTTGATAAGCCAGTATACTAAGACCGCCGCCCTACTATCGATATAGACACGTGCAAGCGATAGGCGAGGAATGACTGCTAGTCATAAACAAGCACTGTGCTGTCCATGTGTAGAGTGGCGAAGGCGCGCGATCTGTCAGAGTTTGACGGAGGGCAGATTGTGATGGCCCGGAGGCTCGGCACGAGCATTTCGGAAACTGCACGACTTGTCGGGTGTTTGAGGAATGTAGTGGTGAGTGTCTTCAATACGTGGCGAGACCGAGGTGAAACGACGTCGGGCGACCGTCCGTCATTATAGATGTCGGATGTTGTAGGCTGGGCAGACTGGTAAAACAGGACAGGCGGCGAACTGTGGCGGAACTACAATCAGACTTAATTGCTGGCCAGAGTACGTTTGAACACACACCGCATTGGACACTCCTAATGATGGGGCTTCGCCGGCCGCGGTGGCCGAGTGGTTCTACGCACTTCAGTCTGGAACCGCGCTGCTGCTATGCTCGCAGGTTCAAATCCTGTCTCAGGCATGGATGTCCTTATGTTAGTTAGGTTTAAGTAGTTCTAAGTCTAGGGGACTGATGACCTCAGATGTTAAGTCCCATAGTGCTTAGAGCCATTTGAACCAAGAGATGCATGTAGGAATTACATTCAGAGGGATGTACGAGGGCAGTTCAATAAGTAATGCAACGCATTTTTTTCTCGGCCAATTTTGGTTGAAAAAACCGGAAATTTCTTGTGGAATATTTTCAAACATTCCCGCTTCGTCTCGTATTGTTTCATTGACTTCCGACAGGTGGCAGCGCTGTACGGAGCTGTTAAAATGGCGTCTGTAACGGATGTGCGTTGCAAACAACGGGCAGTGATCGAGTTTCTTTTGGCGGAAAACCAGGGCATCTCAGATATTCATAGGCGCTTGCAGAATGTCTACGGTGATCTGGCAGTGGACAAAAGCACGGCGAGTCGTTGGGCAAAGCATGTGTCATCATCGCCGCAAGGTCAAGCAAGACTGTCTGATCTCCCGCGTGCGGGCCGGCCGTGCACAGCTGTGACTCCTGCAATGGCGGAGCGTGCGAACACACTCGTTCGAGATGATCGATGGATCACCATCAAACAACTCAGTGCTCAACTTGACATCTCTGTTGGTAGTGCTGTCACAATTGTTCACCAGTTGGGATATTCAAAGGTTTGTTCCCGCTGGGTCCCTCGTTGTCTAACCGAACACCATAAAGAGCAAAGGAGAACCATCTGTGCGGAATTGCTTGCTCGTCATGTGGCTGAGGGTGACAATTTCTTGTCAAAGATTGTTACAGGCGATGAAACATGGGTTCATCACTTCGAACCTGAAACAAAACGGCAATCAATGGAGTGGCGCCACACCCACTCCCCTACCAAGAAAAAGTTTAAAGCCATACCCTCAGTCGGTAAAGTCATGGTTACAGTCTTGTGGGACGCTGAAGGGGTTATTCTGTTCGATGTCCTTCCCCATGGTCAAACGATCAACTCTGAAGTGTATTGTGCTACTCTTCAGAAATTGAAGAAACGACTTCAGCGTGTTCGTAGGCACAAAAATCTGAACGAACTTCTCCTTCTTCATGACAACGCAAGGCCTCACACAAGTCTTCGCACCCGAGAGGAGCTCACAAAACTTCAGTGGACTGTTCTTCCTCATGCACCCTACAGCCCCGATCTCGCACTGTCGGATTTCCATATGTTTGGCCCAATGAAGGACGCAATCCGTGGGAGGCACTAGCCGGATGATGAAGAAGTTATTGATGCGGTACGACGTTGGCTCCGACATTGACCAGTGGAATGGTACCGTGCAGGCATACAGGCCCTCATTTCAAGGTGGCGTAAGGCCGTAGCATTGAATGGAGATTACGTTGAAAAATAGTGTTGTGTAGCTAAAAGATTGGGGAATAACCTGGTGTATTTCAATGCTGAATAAAACAACCCCTGTTTCAGAAAAAAAGTGTTGCATTACTTATTGAACTGCCCTTGAAGTTTGCAGCAGTTATTGAGAGCTGAAGGGGCTTGCACAGGATAGAGCAGCGTGGAGAACTGCATCAAACCAGCCTTCAGACTGAACACCACAATAACAACTTGAATGTATATTCTCAAAACCATCTAGATTCGCACTTCCTACGCGAGTTTTGCCAGTGGTAAAACGTGGAAAATAATGAGCAATGCAAATGAGAGTACGGTGAAAAAGTAAGTCTGATTTGATAAATTCAACAGTCCTTTTCTACAACTGGAAACGTTTCACCTTTCCATCGTTTTAAGAACACGTCCTGTTACGTCTACACTGCGATCATGATGAAGATATCACGCCAGTTGGTTACTCACCTTCACCATCAAATTAATCACAATCGCATGTAAACAGCTACACAGAATTTCAAGCAATGGGACACGTTTTACCACTGGTTACTACTTTGGACCCCGTATCGTTTTCGATATACGTAAATTTTCTTCCACTTGCATCATCAGAAGATACATAATTTTGCCCTTCTTGCTGATGATACAAGTATAGGAATGCAAAGTATTATCATTTGTCTTATTGAAAGGTGCCAAATGAATTATTTGAAAACGTGAGTAGATGATTCAAGACAAATGAATGATGTACATTAAATTTTGACCATGCTTTCTTTGTACATACAATACAGCGCTTAGCACATAACTATGCAAGCTATGAAATTATTCTACTCAATAAAACATTATTGGACGTAGAAATCGTTAAGTTGTTTACACTATTTATATTATTTGAAAAACCTACACTCCAGTATTAATCAAACGCCGCAGTTCAGCTACACATGCAGTATAAATGATTAAAAAACGAATTAACTAGTTTATTATGTTTACTTTCACTCACTAGTGACTTTTAAATCTTTTTTTGGGAAACTTCAACTTACTAGTAGAATACACAAATCCATTGTAAGAAGTGCTTCTTAGCTGTAGAATATCGTGCAGAGTTCTTTTAAAAAACCTCCTTTTTAATTCACAGGGCTTAATATAAGTATTCTAAATTTTGATAGGTGCTTGTATGGACCGAAAGAATAAAACGCTGTTCGGTAAACATGGGCCTACAGCCCATGTACCTCATGAATGGTTCAAATGGCTCTGAGCACTATGAGACTTAACATCTAAAGTCATCAGTCCCCTAGAACACAGAACTACTTAGACCTAAATATCCTAAGGATATCACACACATCCATGCCCGAGGCAGGATTCGAACCTGCGACCGTAGCGGTCGGGCGGTTCCAGAGTGAAGCGCCTAGAACCGCTCGGCCACACCGGCCGGCTGTACGTTATGAGCTGTGAGCACTTTCTCATCTTCGCTGGTGCGAAACATGTTTCCTGTACTTCAAGCTTTTTGCAGTTACTGACGACTTGCTGAGTGCAGTAAACAAATGTGTTCGCATTATACTGTTACTGTGAAACTACAGAGCTCGTAATGTAATCTACTTGCTTAGATGGTTGCTTCTGTTTTTCAGTGTGCACCACATCCCATGCTTGCGATTTCCGATGTGCAATGATAGGCTTCCGTTTTGCCAGTAAGTGCAAAGATAAAATTACAGCGTAAAAGCATTTTACAGACATGCCAAAATAGTCCACTAATGCATGCACTGCTCATACCCAGAAATGTGAATACGTTTTACAGTAACAACGCCAAACGATGTTTATTGCATGCTACAGGGTGATTCACGAAGGTATGCAAATATTTTAATATGTTATTCTACAAGTAAAACTAAAGAAAAAAGTTCATTATACATAGGTTCGCAAATGTTTGGTTACGGAGTTACGGCTAATAAAAGATTTTGCCTGAAATCTAGCTATTTCACTGATGTGAAGCCATCGCAAAACTGTACGAGGTGTAAGTGAAGCGCGATTTCCATTTATTTTGTTGTTATTGATCTGGTGAAACTAATAAAACAAGTCCCAGACGTGTATCTGCTGTAGTTTTCCAGAACATCCAGAGAGGCAAAGAAGTAATGTCGTAAAATTTTTAATTTATTAACTACTTGGCCCAATTTGTTTCTTAACTTCCAGTGTTCAAGAAGTTGTACAGGGTGCATACAATTCCACAATACATCCACAATAAATGTTCAAAAATGTCTCCACCGACTTCAGTGCATTTAGCTGCACGTGTATGGACAGATTTCGTTGCTCTACATCTACATACATCTACATATATACTCCGCTAGCCACTAAGCGGTGTGTGGCGGAGGGCACAATTGGCGCCAAAGTCATATTTCCCCCCTCTGTTCCACTCGCGGATCGCGCGAGGGAAAAACGACTGTCTGAACGCCTCAGTACGAGCTATTATTTCCCTTACCTTTGAATGGTGATCACTGTGCGATTTCAAAGTTGGTGGTAATAATACATGCTCTACATCCTCGGTGAAGATCGGAGTTCGGAATTTAGTGAGCAGCCACTTCCGTTTAGTGCGCCGCCTATCTGCAAGTGTGTCCCACTTCAAACTTTCTATGAGATTTGTAACGCTCTCGCGATGGCTAAATGTACCAGTCACGAATCTTGCCGCTCTTCTTTGCACCTTCTCAGTCTCTTGAATCAGACCCAACTGGTAAGGGTCCCATATAGACGAACAATACTCTAAGACTGGATGAACTAACGTATTGTAAGCTATTTCCTTTGTTGAATTACTGCATCGCTCCAGCATTCTACCAATAAACCGCAATCTAGAGTTCGCCTTACCCGTTACTTGTGTCATCTGATCATTCCATTTGAGATCATTTCGAATAGTCACACCCAGATACTTGACTGATGTTACCGCTTCCAAAGACTGATCATTTATTTTGTCCTCGTACATTAATGGGGATTTTCGCCTTGTTATACGCAGTAGGTTACACTTACTAATATTGAGAGATAACTGCCAGTCATTACACCACGCATTTATTTTCTGCAAATTCTCATTGATTTGTTCACAACTTTCCTGTGATACGACTTTCCTGTAGACTACAGCATCATCTGCAAACAGTCTAATGCCGCTGTCAATAACATCAAACCAGTTCGTGTATGTAAATCGTAAAAAGCTGCGGACCTATTACGCTGCCCTGGGGCACACCTGAAGTTACATTTGTTTCTGTTGAAGTCACGCCGTTCAGGACGACATACTGCACCCTGTCTGTTAGAAAACTTTCTATCCAACCGCATATGTCATCGGATAGGCCGTAAACGCGCACTTTTTGTAGCAAGCGACAGTGTGGAACTGAGTCGAACGCGTTTCGAAAATCGAGGAATTTGGCAGCAACCTGGGAGCCAGTATCTAAAACCTGTTGTATATCATGCACAAAGAGGGCCAGCTGTGTCTCGCATGACCGCTGTTTCCTAAAACCGTGCTGGTTTCTGCAGATGAGCTTCTCAGAGTCTAGAAAGGTCATTATGTATGAACACAAAATATGTCCCATGATTCTACAACAAATCGATGTCAGTGAAATTGGCGGTTAATTATGTGCATCCCATTTTCTCCCCTTTTTATAGATTGCTATGACCTGGGCCTTCTTCCAGTCCCGTGGAACTTTCCGCTGTTCCAATGATCTCTGATAGATGATGGATAAGAATGGTGCTATATTTGTAGCACAGTCAACATAAAATGTTACGGGGATACCGTCTGGGCCAGAAACCTTCCTGGCGTCTAAGGATCTGTTTTACAATCCCAGATACACTAAACACTATGTCAGCCATCCTTGCGTTTGTTACGCTTGTTGTTGTTTTACAGGGTTGTTCTTAATTATCTGACACATTCATACAGTTTCAGTTAACGTTATTACTATCATTTTTTCAAACTTATTCCTCTACAACTTCTATTGAAAACTTTGTGCAGTTGTCTGGAATTTAAAAAACAAATTGGGCCAAGTAGTTAATAAATCAAAAATATTACGAAATGACTTCTTTGTTTCTCTGGATGTTCCGGAAAACTACTACAGATACATATATGCGACATCTTTTATTAGCTTCATCAGACCAGTAACAACAAAATAAATGGAAATCGTGCTTTATTTTAACCTCGTACAGTTTTGCGATGGCTTCATGTTAGCGAAGTTGCTAAATTTCAGGCAAAATCTTTTATTAGCCGTAGCTAAATACTTCTGGACCTATGTTTATATGAAATTGTTTCTTAGGTTTACTTGTAGAATAACGTATTAAAGTATTTGCATAACTTCGTGAAGCGTCCTGTATAACCATGGGTGATAAAAGAAGAATGTGTCGTCACTCGTTTACTGCATTCTGTAGATCGTTCGTAATTAGCATGGAACTTGCAGTGGAAGACAGCGAAAATGATCAAGCACACATATCTCTTAAAGTATACAATGAGAGCGCATGTTTACTGAACTTTTTTCGTTTTGGTCCATGTTAACATGTGTCAAAGCATGGGATACTTTTCTTTTAAAACCTTCTACATTCATTAACGTTCCTTATAAATATAACTCTAGGACCAATAACATCCTCTAGAAATATTTGATGTTAAAACAGTGATTTGAGACACATGTGTGCACAGGGTTTTATCAACCTACCAGAACATATTGAATGACTTGTAGGTAATATACAGTAGTAGATCAGTTAAGGAAGTTTTCTGATGGACGACTCTCTCTGTCCCACTAGAGATACCTCCACAGGTATTCTTAAAATTAATGTTTTACATTGTCCAATAATCAGCTGTATAATGCAGTTTCAAAATGTGAAGTCATTTCAGTGTGTTGCACTAAAATAATGTAAGCCCTTGGCTTCTTCTCAGCTTGCAAAAACCCTTCATCACGAGTTACATCAAATTAGTTTTTTTGTTGTTTTTTTTAAATTAGGTTTACTTTCATTCCAATTGATCCGCAGTGAGGAGGTCCTCCAGGATGTAGAACATATCAGAAAAACAACAATACGTGACAAAGATTTACAACTCAAACTAATAAGCTAATGTACCATTCCACAGATCACAAGTGGAATGATCGTCATTTTTAATGAACACTATATGACAGAATTATTTTACAAATATTAATGCACTGAATTTAAAATAAAAAGGTTTTTTATTTATTTCTAAGGTAATAGACGTGTAATACAACTACTATAATACTTATTTACAATGAACACATTACTGCACTGAAATGGTGCAGAAGTTAGATTGTACTTACACACACACACACACACACACACACACACACACACACACACACATACACACATACACACTTATTTACAATGAACACATTACTGCACTGAAATGGTGCAGAAGTTATATTGTACTTATATGTATACAAACACAAAGCAGTTGGTTCTACTGAGAAATTCATCAATAGAGTAGAAGGAGTTAGGCTTCTCTTAAACTGAATTTCATTGGTTGTTATGTTTTTTATGGCTGCTGGCAAGTTATTGTAAATATGTGTTCTTGAATAATGCACACCTTTTTGTACAAGACTAAGTGACTTTAGATCCTTGTGAAGATTATTCTTATTTCTAGTATTGATTCCATGAACTGAGCTGTTGGTTTGAAACAGTGGTATATTTTAATGACAAATTTCATTAACGAATAAATATATTAGGAAGCAGTAGTTAGTATCCCTAGTTCCCTAAACAGGCTTCTGCAGGATAGTCTTGAGTTCACACCACATATAACACTTAGTGTACGTTTTTGTGCCCGGAAAACTTTAGCTTGGTTTGATGAATTACTCCAAAAAATAATCCCATATGACATTATGGAATGAAAGTAAGCATAGTATGCCAGCTTTTTCATTTTTATATCCCCTATGTCTGACACAATTCGCATTGCAAATAGAAATTTGTTAAGACGCTTCAACAGTTCTGTGGTGTGTTTTTCCCAGTTGAATTTATTATCAAGCTGTAATCCCATGAATTTAACACTGTCCATTTCTTCTATCTACTTATCATATGTTAGGCATATACTCGTGGGACACCCCTTACGAGTTCTGAACTGAATGTAGTGTGTTTTTTCAAAGTTTAGTGACAAGGAACTGGCTAGGAACCAGTGATTAATGTCCACAAATATTTTATTAGCTGATCTTTCTAAGACAACACTTGATTTCCTATTTATTGCAATGTTTGTATCATCGGCAAACAAAACGAACTTGGCATCTGGTAATGTTACTGATGAAAGGTCATTGATATACACAAGAAAAAGTAAGGACCCTAAAATGGAACCTTGTGGGACCCAGATGTAATTATTCATGAGTTGGATGATGCCTGATAGCTTGATACAGGTCTCTTTCCTAATAACACCCTTTGTTTCCTGCCAGAGATATAAGATTTGAACCATTTTGCAGCATTTCCTGTTACACTATAGTATTCTAATTTACGTAAAAGGAAATAGTGATTTACACAGTCAAATGCCTTTGACAGATCACAAAATATACCAGTTGCCTGCAATTTTTTATCTAAAATACAGTGTATACCATTAACAGCCTACTGATGTGTACACAGGTGCCAGACGTAAACTGTCCAAACTGCCACCATCTGCTGTCGCACTGTTCGACCGCAGCCAACGGGATGACCTGGGGACTCCAGACGAGTGTGCTCCTTCAGTCCACCAGCAGAGTGACAGCGACCTTCCAGCAGTGTCCAGCTGGAAGTTCCAGTCCCCGACACCTCCACCGTCCTACCAGGAGTTGGTGCTTTCCGGAGTCATCAAGCCTCCACAACCTCCGGCACCACGCAAGAAGCACCATCGGGCACACGTCCAGAGGGCTCCTCCTCTCGTACCTCTGCATCCGACCCCTGCAGTCCGTAGTAGTGTCGAGGACCCTTCTTCTCACGACCATCCCACTACTGGCAGGCCACTGCAGGAAACGGCAGCCCTCGACACACAAACACTCACCAGCTTCCCGATTGTCGTTCCCTCTGCTGAACAACATCCACATGCGGAAGATCAAAACATGGGCGTGATAGCTGCTGGTCAGCAGAAGTGCACAGTCTCGGCAGGTGTGACTCTTGAGCGAGAGAACAGCTGCTCCATCTCCAGCATCACCGTCAGTGAGGGGGCCAGAGTAAGAGTTGTGCAGTCGCCAGATGACATACTCATACCTCCACAGGACACGCACGAGAAATCCATTGTGGAACTCAGAGAAGAGACTGTGACGCCTGAAGCCCATATCCTAGAAGCTAAGAAACAGAAACCCCATATATCGAGTAGATATATTTCAGCTATTGGAGCCAAGGAAGAGTCCATAACAAGCACACGTCCAAAGACTTCCAAAGTGGTACATATGACTAACAAAAAAAGGGCCCAGTTGGAAGAGGTCACAGATGTACCAGTAAGGAATGTAGGGCCAGTCAAGAACGTTGTTATCATACCACGGACGACCATGGACGATACCTCTTATACATCTGTGTACGGTAATGAGAGAGCAATGTACAGAAGTGGCAAAATGGAGAGGGTCGAAGTGAATGCTAACAGTTTCGGATCAAAGGTGGACATCTCTCAAGATTTAAGCAAGAAACAGGAGCCCAGAAGAGAAACACCCACCATAGTAGCTCGGGAACACCCAGTTGGAGAAGCCTCTGGCAATTTGGCCTCTCCTGCAATGACAGAGGCAGCAGTGACTTCTAGACCGAGTGGTGGTGACCGGCGACAGAAGGAGAAGGACAAGGTGTCCCTGGCGGAGTTCCTTGCCCTGGAGGCGCAGGACTTCGACAGCGAGGACCTGGCCAGCGTCCAGAAGCTGTCCGGGCTGTTTGACGAAAAGAAGGCCAGGCGGGACACTCCGTCAAAAACCCAGACGCCTCCGAGGTCGCCCACGAGGAAGCCAGTGGCACGACCAGCTCCTGTCACTGCCAGCATCGGTGATTCCAGGGACTCAGGTGCGTTCAAGACGTTCTTTACTTGCAAATATTGATGATGACAGATTGTTACTACATTCTCGTGCAACTCCACAAGGCACTGTACATTACATAGCACCCTCATTCCTATTCTGCGTCTGTATCTTATACTCCCAAAGCAACTCCCAGATTTGTGGTGGAGGGTACTTTCTATAGCACTAACATTTACTTCCCCTCACCGCCCACCCCTCAACCCCATCTCCACGCTTCCTTGTTCCATTCGCGAAAGGCTTTCGGTATTCCTGTGAATACGATTTAATTTCTCTTATGCCTCGTTCTTGCCATTTGGTGAGAAAGCAGGGGTGGAGTAAAATATCGAAACATCAAAAACACATCGCACTGCAATGCAAAATACATTATAGGAAAATCTTAGGCATTCAAAACTGACTTCAGTAGTCTCGTAATGGATAAACACAGGTCCTGTATGGTTTTGAAAGCAATTTTGCACCAGTCTTCCTGAACAATAGATGCAAGTTCAGATGATGGATAGCGATTACGAAACCTTCTCTGACCGTATCGTCTCAATACTCGCCCTTCTCTGTAAAACAGACCGCATCGGCTCAATAATACTGAGATTTGGTGACAGTGATGGCCAGGGGAGATTGATCCTCCTGAAGTTATAATCTTCTGGGTTGTTAGACTGCGTCATACACTACTGGCCATTAAAATTGCTACACCAAGAAGAAATGCAGATGATATACGGATATTCATTCGACAAATATATTATACTAGAACTGACATGAAATCACATTTTCACGCAATTTGGGTGCATAGGTCTTGAGAAATCAGTACCCAGAACAACCACCTCTGGCCTTGATACGCCTGGGCATTGAGTCAAACAGAGCTTGGATGGCGTGTACAGGTACAGCTGCCCCTGCAGCTTCAACACGATACCACACTTCATCAAGAGTAGTAACTAGCTTACTGTGACGAGCCAGTTGCTCGGCCACCATTGACCAGACGTTTTCAATTGGTGAGAGATCTGGAGAATGTGCTTGCCAGGGCACCAGTCGCATATTTTCTGTATCCAGAAAGGCCCATACAGGACCTGCAACACGCGGTCGTACATTGTCCTGCTGAAATGTAGGGTTTCGCAGGGATCGAATGGAGGATGGAGCCACGGGTCGTAACACATCTGAAATGTAACGTCCACTGTTCAAAGTGCCGTCAATGTGAACAAGAGGTGACCGAGACCTGTAACCAATGGCACCCCATACCATTACGCCGGGTGATACGCCAGTATGGCGATGACGAATACACGCTTCCAATGTGCGTTCACCGCGATGTGGCCAAACACGGATGCGACCATCGTGATACTGTAAACAGAACCTGGATTCATCCGAAAAAATGACGCTTAGCTATTCGTGTACCCAGGTTCGTCGTCCAGTACACCATCGCAGGCGCTCCTGTCTGTGATGCAGCGTCAAGGGTAACCGCAGCCACGGTCTCCGAGCTGATAGTCCATGCTGCTGCAAACGTCGTCGAACTGTTCGTGCAGATGGTTGAGGTCTTGCAAACGCCCCATTTGTTGACTCAGGGATCGAGACGTGGCTGCACAATCCGTTACAGCCATGCGGATAAGATGCCTGCTAGGGATACGAGGCCGTTGGGATCCAGCACAGCGTTCCGTATTATCCTGATGAACTCACCGATTCCATATTCTGCTAACAGCGAACAGCAATGTGGCGATACGATAAATCGTAATCGCGATAGGCTACAATCCGACCTTTATCAAAGTCGGAAACGTGATGGTACGCATTTCTCCTCCTTACACGAGGCATCACAATAACGTTTCACCAGGCAACGCCGGTCAACTGCTGTTTGTGTATGAGAAATCGAATGGTGTCACCGCCAGACACCACACTTGCTAGGTGGTAGCCTTTAAATCGGCCGCGGTCCGCTAGTATACGTCGGACCCGCCTGTCGCCACTGTCAGTGATAGTAGACCGAGCGCCACCACACGGCAGTCTAGAGAGACTCCCTAGCACTCGCCCCAGTTGTACAGCCGACTTAGCCAGAGATGGATCACTGATAACTACGCTCTCATTTGCCGAGACGATAGTTAGCATAGCTTCAGCTACGTCATTTGCTACGACCTAGCAAGGCGCCATAGCATTTGATATCATTTTATATTGTGGTTATAACATGTACCGTCAAGAGAGATGTTCTACAATTGTGGATTAAAGTTAAGTATTACATCAACTACGTACTTTATTTGCTACTTTTAATTCCTTTAACCGTTCCAGATCTCACGCCAATCTGCGTGAGTTTAACGCGTTTGGCTGTCTTGCCAAGTCACAACAAATCGGTCGGAAACTTTCTTCATGTCAGCACGTTGTAGGTGTCGCCACCGGCGCCAATCTTGTGTGAATTCTCTTGAAAGCTAATCATTTGCATATCACAGCATCTTCTTCCTGTCCGTTAAATTTCGCATCTGTAGCACGTCATCTTCGTGGTGTAAGAATTTTAATTGCCGGTGGCGTATTTCCTCTAAAATAATCGACGTTTCGACCCCTCTGCTTCTTCAAAATTTTCCAGTGGCCACTACTGCTAGAACACTGTCAGGGACCAGTGTCGCTTTCTCTTATAAAGGCGAGTTTTCCCGCGTTTTTGCTGCAGAAGTGGTAGTATTGGTTAAAATTCTTATGGCTACCATTGGTGGACTACAGGCTATTACAAACAATCTCACCTCGAATACCTGTCTTCCCCAGAATATATAGATTACCCAAAATTCATAGAGAATCTGTTCCTTTCAGGCCTACCGACCATGGCATTAACTCGCCAACTTATTTTTTAGCACGTCATTTATCTGGTAAAGAGAGACATCTAGTTGATAAAAGAAATACTTTTGTTAAAGTTTCTAAACATTTTTTTAGAAATTATACGCACACTGATAATATCTGCAGGAGACAATATCAGATGCAATGGAGATCATAAGGGAGGAAGTTGCTCAAGATGTCTTCGTTCGAGCTATTTTAAATACAATGGTAAATTCTATCAACAGGCTGACGGCCTTGCTATGGGCTCACCCATTTCGTCAGATGCAGCTGGCGTGTTTATGGAACATTTTGAGCAACAGGCGTTAAGTAGTGTTCCTTTGAAGCCTTCTTGCTGGCTCCCCTACGTGGACGATACACTTGTTATATTGCCACACAGCGAAGAAGAACTTCATGCGTTCCACAATTTCTTAAATGCAATTCACCCCAAAATAAAATTTATCCCGGAGGTTGAGAGTGAGGTCGGTCTCCAGTTCCTAGATGTGTTGATATGCAGAAGATCTGATAACACTCTAGGCCACAGAGTATACAGAAAGCCGACTAACACAAACAGGTATTTAGATGCCACTTCGCACCACCACCCAGCCCAGAAGCAAGCAGTACGCAACACTCTGTCTTCACATACCTTCCGTATCAGCGATGAGAACTTGGAATCGGAGTTGAATTTTTTAAAGAGGACAATGAAGGCAAATGAGTATGATAGTTATTCAATCGACAGGGCTTTTAGGCGGAATATTTATACCGCTAATAAGAAGAACGAGGAACCGCCTTCTCACTCCGTGAAGTTACCGGTCGTTTCTGACGTCACTGACCGCATAAGCACAATTCTAAAGAAAATGGTATCCAGACACTTTTCTTTACTCCAAACAAAATAAAATATTTTTTCCAACGAAAAGTTACCCACCTCATTGCCTCCACAATGCAGGCGTTTATCAAGTGTCATGTGGCTGCGGCAAAGTGTATATAGGCGAAACGGGAAGAACTGTTACAGAATGCATTAAGGAACACGAACGTCACACGCGGCTAAACGCGTACAAAATCGAAAGTAGCGAAACATCACGAGAACTGTGGCTCTGACATGGATTTTAATAATTACGAGTGCTGGCTAAGGAAACAAACATTTGTAGAAGAAAGGTCCGAGAAGCGGTTGAAATTTCCAAGAATGCATCTAATTTCAATAGAGGACGCGCTGCAAATGTGTGTGAAATCATATGGGAGTTAACTGCTAAGGTCATCAGTCCCTAAGCTTACACACTACTTAACCTAAATTATCCTAAGGACAAACACACACACCCATGTCCGAGGGAGGCCCCGAACCTCCGCCGGGACCAGCCGCACAGTCCATGACTGCAGCGCTTGAGACCGCTCGGCTAATCCCGCGCGGCTAACGCGCTGCAAGTCACCTCGCCGGACAATAATATTTTGCGTAAACATTCCCCCTCTCCTTCAAATTGCTCTGAGCACTATGGGACTTAACTTCTGAGGTCATCAGTCCCCTAGAACTTAGAACTACTCAAACCTAACTAACCTACGGACATCACAAACATCCATGCCCGAGGCAGGATTCGAACCTGCGACCGTAGCGGTCGCGCGGTTCCAGATTGTAGCGCCTAGAACCGCTCGGCCACCCCCGCCGGCTATTCCCTCTCTCTTTCTCTGTCCTTTTCACAGCTGATGACGGCCACCAATAGCAGCAGGAGCAATTTCAACCAATAACCCTTCTCCGGCATAAGTGTCGAATGGCGCCTTTCTATCTGATGACAATGGGCCAGCAATAGTATACACAAGAGTTCAGCAAATGAAGCCCCTTCTTCTGCATCAGGGCGGGAATATTAGCCTATGACGATGGCCCACCAATGGCAGCCATAAGAATTTCAAACAATACTACCACTCCTCCAGCGCAAACTGGCGAAAACTCCCCTTCATAAGTGAACGTGACACAGGCCTGTGATAGTATTCTAGCAGTAGTTGATACCGGAAGATCCTGAAGAAGATCCCACAGAGGGGTCAAAACGTCGATTGTTTTAGCGGAAATGCACTGCTGGCCACTAAAATTGTTACACCAACAAGAAATACAGGTGATTACGGGTATTCATTGGACAGATATATTATACTAGAACTGACATGTGATTAGATTTACACGCAATTTGGGTGCATAGAACCTGAGAAATCAGTACCCAGAACAACCACCTCTGGCCGTAATAACGGCCTTGATACGCCTGGGCATTGAGTTAAACAGAGCTCGGATGGCGTGTACATGTTCAGCTGCCCATGCAGTTTCAACACGATATTACAGTTCATCAACAGTAGTGACTGGCGTATTGTGACGAGCCAGTTGCTCGGCCACCGTTGACCAGACGTTTTCAATTGGTGAGAGATCTGGTGAATGTGCTGGCCAGGGCAGCAGTCGAACATTTTCTGTATCCAGAAAGGCCCGTACAGGACATGCAACGTGCGGTCGTACATTATCCTGCTGAAATTTAGGGTTTCGCAGGGATCGCATAAAGGGTAGAGCCACGGGTCGTAACACATCTGAAATGTAACGCCCACTGTTCAAATTGCCGTCAGTGCGAACAAGAGGTGATCCAGACGTGTAATCAATGGCACCCCATACTATCACGCAGGGTGATACGCCAGTATGGCGATGACGAATAAACGCTTCCAATGTGCGTTCACCGTGATGTCACCAACCACGGATGCGACCATCGTGATGCTGTAAACAGAACCTGGATTCATCCGAAAAAATGACGTTTTGCCATTCGTGCACCCAGGTTCGTCGTTGAGTACACCATCGCAGGCGCTCCTGTCTGTGATGCAGCGTCAAGGGTAACCGCAGCCATGGTCTGCGAGTTGATAGCCCATGTTGCTGCAAACGTCGTCGAACTGTTCGTGCAGATGGTTGTTGTCTTGCAGACGTCCCCATCTGTTCACACGGGGATGGAGACATGTGGATAAGATGCCTGTCATCTCGACTGCTAGTGATACGAGGCCGTTGGGATCCAGCACGGCGTTACGTATTACCCTCCTGAACCCACCGATTCGATATCAAAGTCGGAAACGTGATGGTACCCATTTCTCCTCCTTACACGAGGCATCACAACAACGTTTCACCAGGCAATGCCGGTCAACTGCTATTTGTGTGTGGCAAAAAATATGGCTCTGAGCACTATGGGACTCAACATCTGAGACCATCAGTCCCCTAGAACTTAGAACTACTTAAACCCAACTAACCTAAGGACATCACACACATCAATGCCCGAAGCAGGATTCCAACCTGCGACCGTATCGGTCGCGCGGTTCCAGACTGAAGCGCCTAGAACCGCTCGGCCACCCTGGCCGGTTGTATGAGAAATCGGTTGGAAACTTTCCTCATGTCAGCACGTTGTAGGTGTCGCTACCGGCGCCAACCATGTGTGAATGCTCTGGAAAGCTAATCATTTGCATATCACAGCATCTTCTTCCTGTTGGTTAAATTCACGTCTGTTGCACGTCATCTTCGTGGTGTAGCAATTTTAATGGCCAGTAGTGTATGAGGCGGCCTAATAACACAGAACATTTTAACTTCGGTGACAACGTCCACAAAAACCTTCAGACTTAAATACTTGATCCTCGTGCTCACTAAACCAGTCCTGGTCGATGCGAGCTGTGTGAACGGAGGCCCCGTCTTCTTGGAACACAACGTCACGACTGTCGAACAAATACTACACACAGTCCAGTTCCATTAACGTGACCACAAGTTTTCGACGTACCCGTGCAGTAACTACTCTCAGAACATAGGTGACAGCACTAGCAGTGGAGGGGACATAAACAGCGTTGAGGGGAAGCAGTCGTTGTCGTAATGCGACGTCCAAAAGGGCTTTGTGCCAAGGATAGAAGCATGTCCAAAACGGCTAAGTTTTAATGGCCAGCGGAAGTGTTTAAACTCAGAAGTGTTTTCCTGAGGCCACTCTGTAGCAATTCTGGATGTGTGGGGTGCCGCATTGTCCTGCTGAAATTGCCCAAGTGCGTCAGTACGCACAATGGATATGAATGGATACAGGTGACCAGGCAAGATTACTTTTGAATGCATTGTGGGAGCAAACAGCGATCAATTATATTACTAATATTTACTATCAAAAACAGTCTTGATCACAAATTACTTATTCCGGTGACCGGTTTCGACCACAACTGTGGTCATCTTCAGACCAATGAGCAAGAATAAGTAGAAGGAGGTTCTTGCTCATTGGTCTGAAGATGATCACAGTTGTGGTCGAAACCGGTCACCGGAATAAATACTTTGTGATCAAGACTGTTTTTGATAGTAAATATCAGACAGGATCCACAATGAGATTTTCACTCTGCAGCGGAGTGTGCGCTGATATGAAACGTACTGGCACATTAAAACTCTGTGCCGGACCGAGACTCGAACTCGGGACCTTTGCCTTACGCGGGCAAGTGCTCGACCATCTGAGCTACCCAAGCACGACTCACGCCCGTCCTCACAGCTTTACTTCTGCCAGTACCTCGTCTCCTACTCCCCAAACTTTTTTCTTTCAGGACTGCTAGTTCTGCAAGGTTCGCAGGAGAGCTTCTGTTAAGTTTGGAAGGTAGGAGACGAGGTACTGGCAGAAGTAAAGCTGTGAGGACGGGGCATGGGTCGTGTTTGGGTAGCTCAGATGGTAGAGCACTTACCCGCGAAAGGCAAAGGTCCCGACTTCGAGTCTCGGTCGGGCACACAGTTTTAATCTGCCAGGAAGTTTCATCAGACAGGATGCTTATGTAGTGTCAGCTCTCAGAGTCGTATCCAGAATCATCCTATATCACTCGAAATTCACACGCCCAACTCTGTTGCACGGCCTCCAACAGCTTGAACAATCCCCTGCAAACATGCAACGTCCAAGGATTCATGAGATTGTCTCCATACCCGTACACGTCCATCCGCTCGATACCATTTGAAACGAGACTCTCCAGAACATGTTTTCAGTCACCAACAGTACAATGTCGGTCTCGATGGGCTCAGGCGATGCGTAAAGCTTTCTGTCGTTCAGTCATGACTGTACACGAGTGGGCCTTCAGCTCCGAAAGCCCATATCGACAATGTTTCGTTGAATGATTCGCACGCTGACACTTGTTGATGACCCAGCGTTGAAAACTGGAGCAATTTGCAGAAGGGTTGCACTTCTGCCACGTTGAACGATTCTCTTCAGTCGTTGTTGGTCCCGTTCTTGCAGGATCTTTCTCCTGCAGCGTCGTTGTAGAAGATTTTTTATGTTTTACGGATTCCTGATATTCACGGTACACTCGTGAAAAACGGTCGTACCGGAAAATCCCCACTTCACTGCTACCTCGGAGATGCTGCGTCCCATCGCTCGAGGCCGACTGTAATATCAGGTTCAAACTCACTAAAATCTTCATAAGCTGCCGTTGTAGGAGCTGTAACCGATCTAACAACTGCGCCAGGCACTTGTTGTTTTACGAGGTGCATTCAAGTTCTAAGGCCTCCGATTTTTTTTCTCCGGACTGGAAAGAGATAGAAACATCCGCATTGTTTTAAAATGAGGCCGCGTTCATTGTCAATACGTCCCAGAGATGGCAGCACCGTACGCCAGATGGAATTTTATCGCCAGCGGCGAGAAAGAGAACTGTTTTAAATACTTAAAATGGCGACGTTTTCCTTACTTGAACAGCGTGCAATCATTCGTTTTCTGAATTTGCGTGGTGTGAAACCAATTGAAATTCATCGACAGTTGAAGGAGACATGTGGTGATGGAGTTATGGATGTGTCTAAAGTGTGTTCGTGGGTGAGACAGTTTAATGAAGGCAGAACATCGTGTGACAACAAACCGAAACAACCTCGGGCTAGCACAAGCCGGTCTGACGGCATGATCGAGAAAGTGGAGAGAATTGTTTTGGGAGATCGCCGAATGACTGTCAAACAGATCGTCTCCAGAGTTGGCATTCCTGTGGGTTCTGTGCACACAATCCTGCATGACGACCTGAAAATGCGAAAAGTGTCATCCAGGTGGGTGCCACGAATGCTGACGGACGACCACACGGCTGCCTGTGTGGCACGTTGCCGAGCAATGTTGACGCGCAATGACAGCACGAATGGGACTTTCTTTTCGTCGGTTGTGACAATGGATGAGACATGGATGCCATTTTTCAATCCAGAAACAAAGCGCCAGTCAGCTCAATGGAAGCACACAGATTCACCGCCACCAAAAAAATTTCGGGTAACCGCCAGTGCTGAAAAAATGATGGTGTCCATGTTCTGGGACAGCGAGGGCGTAATCCTTACCCATTGCGTTGCAAAGGGCACTACGGTAACAGGTGCATCCCACGAAAATGTTTTGAAGAACAAATTCGTTCCTGCACTGCAACAAAAACGGCCGGGAAGGGCTGCGCGTGTGCTGTTTCACCAAGACAACACACCTGCACATCGAGCTAACGTTACGCAACAGTTTCTTCGTGATAACAACTTTGAAGTGATTCCTCATGCTCCCTACTCACCTGACCTGGCTCCTAGTGACTTTTGGCTTTTTCCAACAATGAAAGACACTCTCCGTGCCGCACATTCACCAGCCGTGCTGCTATTGCCTCAGCGATTTTCCAGTGGTCAAAACAGACTCCTAAAGAAGCCTTCGCCGCTGCCACGGATTCATGGCGTCAGCGTTGTGAAAAATGTGTACGTCTGCAGGGCGATTACGTCGAGAAGTAACGCCAGTTTCATCGATTTCGGGTGAGTAGTTAATTAGAAAAAAAATCGGAGGCCTTAGAACTTGAATGCACCTCGTATAATAGGGTGAGAAGCAATGTTCACCTGTTTGCTGATGATGCTGCAGTATACGGGAAGGTATCATCATTGAGGTACTGTTGAACGATACAGGGATGACTTCGACAGAATACGTATTTGATGTGAAGAATGTGAATGTGCTCTAAAAGCAGAGAAATGTCAGTTAATGCAGATGAGTAGGAAAACAGATCTGTAATGATTGTACACAGAATTGGTAATGAATTGCTTGACACAGTCATGTCGGCTGGATATCAGGACGTAATGTTGCAAAGGAAAACTAAATTGACCGACCATGGAAGGACTGTGGTAGGGAATAGTCGATCTGCGTTCGTTTCCCATCTACAAAGCATTTAGAACCCTTGTGCAACCAATTCTTGAGTGTTGCTGAAATGTTTGGGATCCCCCACCAGGTTGGAATATAAAAAGACATCAGAGCATTTCAGAGCCATGTTGTTAGATTTATTACCAGAAGGCTCAATCAGCACACATATGTTATAGATATGCTTTGTGATGTCAAATGGGAATTTCCAGAGCAGGGTCAGCCAAGATTTTGGCTTACAGGCCATGCCCCGGCACGAGTGTCAAAGCTCAGCCTCGCTTCACATTTCCCCCACCACGACGCCACCCTGCCTGAGCGAGAGAAGGGGGGAGAGGGGGAAACTGCGAACGCGCAGCATTTAAATGGCAGTACAGTCGCACTGCATACGACTCGTTTTTATATTTCACATTTCTCCACAACATAGGTCACAAAGAAAATAAATTTTCAGTATTATTTAATCATTTGTGGCACACTGAAGACATGATATAATTTTCATCTGGTACAAACTGTTGGCATATGGACAGATGCAGAAAATTTTACGGAGTTTCGCACTCAATTTGCCACGTAATTTCGACTTATTTAGTTTCATTATCGAAAGAAAGTCTTCCACACAAATATGTCGATCGAAATACTGTAGCACTTTTGCAACCTCATTACCAAGACTTGGAAACTCTGACTGAAGAAAACAATGTAGACGCCCTGGATAGTTTTAACGTAAAAAGATTTTTCATTAATACTGGAATTACCTTGCAGCTCAATCAGTTACATCTGGACATACACTGTGGCTTCAAATGGCTCTGAGCACCATGGGACTTAACATCTGAGGTCATCAGTCCCCTATAACTTAGAACTACTTAAACCTAACTAACCTAAGGACATCGCATACATCCATGCCTGAGGCAGGATTCGAACCTGCGACCGTAGCGGTCGCGCGGTTCCAGACTGAAGCGCCCAGAACCGCTCGGCCAAACCGGCAGTCTACGCCGTGGTGCTTTAAACTGAAACTGCAAACGGTCTCGAAAACAGCTCAGAAACGAATGTAAGATTGACAGTGTCCTCAAAATCTTTATAAAACTGGCCTTGTAATACTTTCACAGTCACGATGAATTCTTCAAACCTCGCGTTTTGCGCCGGCCGCGGTGGTCTAGCGGTTCTAGACGCGCAGTCCGGAACCGCGCGACTGCTACGGTCGCAGGTTCGAATCCTGCCTCGGGCATGGATGTGTGTGATGTCCTTAGGTTAGTTAGGTTTAAGTAGTTCTAAGTTCTAGGGGACTGATGACCACAGATGTTAAGTCCCATAGTGCTCAGAACCATTTGAACCTCGCGTTTTCTTCAATGCGAGTGAGCTAAGGGAGCTGGACTGTCTTGGTCAGAATGTGTCCGCTCCACAGCACGGGCATTTAAATGCATCCCAAATAATCAGAAAGAAGGTACCTTGCAATGTCTTACTGTGGACAACCTACAGTCGACTTAAAATGTGAAATCAGTAATGCATTGCAGGTGTTCTAGTTTTCGTTCTTGCACTCCTTTGTCCTCCATAAATTCAACAACAGCGAATTTTAAATTTAAAAATGTTTTCAGGCATCCCCCCTTGGCTTGAGCAAGATACTTTGCAGTAATATACGAAGTATCCATACTCCTCGTTCAGTTCCACTATATCGTTCCTCTAAAATAAAATCTTTACAATTACATTGAATGAACTGTGCACATAACAAATAATTAACTTTTTTTAAATAAATTTTTGATTGAATGTCTGATCTGTGGAATGGATACTGAACTCGAATTATCGTGTGGCGTGTTGTAAGTGCAATTGGTGTGCATACTTCTGTGTTATTGTTAGCAAAAACTTTATACGAATAGTTTGGGCAATGCAACTCCCAGTAACAATAAAGAAATACAGTCACTGCAAAATACACTCAGCCCCTTAGGCACTGAATCCTGGCCCTGTTCAAAAATGATAACTTTGGTCCCTGTGTCAATAACAAATAAATTCAATTGTCTGACCTCTAAAGCAGCAACGGTGGAACGCGATACATTCTGGCTTCTCATAAAGAATATTAATATGCTAGCAACAGGCTCAGCAGTGCGCAATGCTGGGCACAACACTTTGAAACCGACAGAGGTGGGGCAGTGGTTAGCACGCTGGACTCGCATTCGGGAGGACGACGGTTCAATCCCGCGTCCAGCCCTCCTGATTTAGGTTTTCCGTGATTTCCCAAAAACTCTCCAGGAAAATGGCAGGATGGTTTCTTTGTAATGGCACGGCCGACTTCCTTCCCCGTCCTTCCCTAATCCGATGAGACCGATGATTTCGATGTCTGGTCTCCTTCCCCAAACAACCCCAACCCAACCCCAATACTTTGAAATGCACATGAAATTGTTTTGGCTGATTAGTGAAAACATTTATGAAAAATCCAATTTCTTTGAAAAACATATGACCTGGACACGGATGCGGTAGTGATTTTGGTGAATGACTAACACTGAGTTTTCTTACAAGGGAACCTCCCCGTCGCATCCCCCTCAGATTTAGTTGTAAGTTGGCACAGTGGATAGGCCTTGAAAAACTGATCACAGATCAATCGAGAAAACAGGAAGAAGTTGTGTGGAACTATGAAAAAAAATAACGAAATTTACAAACTGAGTAGTCCATGTGTAAGATAGCCAACATCAAGGATACTGTGAGCTCAGGAGCGCCGTGGTCCCGTGGTTAGCGTGAGCAGCTGCGGAACGAGAGGTCCTTGCTTCAAGTCTTCCCTGCAGTGAAAAGTTTAATTTATAATTTTCATCACTTTTTTGGGAGTGTTTACCACATCCACAAGAAAACCTAAATCGGGCGAGGTAGAAGAATCTTTTTACCCATTCGCCAAGTGTACAAGTTAGGTGGGTCGACAACATATTCCTGTCATGTGACGCACATGCCGTCACCAGTGTCGTATAGAATATATCAGACGTGTTTTCCTGTGGAGGAATCGGTTGACCTATGACCTTGTGATCAAATGTTTTCGGTTCCCATTGGAGAGGCACGTCCTTTCGTCTACTAATCGCACGGTTTTGCGGTGCGGTCGCAAAACACAGACACTAAACTTATTACAGTGAACAGAGACATCAATGAACGAACGGACAGACCATAACTTTGCGAAAATAGAGAAGGTAAACTTTTCAGTCGAGGGAAAACCTGAACCAAGGACCTCTCGTTCCGCAGCTGCTCACGCTAACCACGGGACCACGGCGCTCCTGAGCTGACACTGTGCTTGATGTTGCCTATCTTACTCGTGGACTACGCAGTTTGTATATTTTGCTTAGTTTTTTCATAGTTCCACCCAACTTCTTCCTGTTTCTTCGATTGATCTGTGTTCAGTTTTTCAAGGCCTATCTACTGTGCCAAATTATAACTAAATCTGATGGGGGTGCGATGGGGAGGTTCCCTTGTTAGCAAAATTATGTTGCAAGTTAAGTTTGTCTTTTCAGAAACATTTGACAATTGAAGTAAAATGTAAGTGATCCATAAACAATGATATTTACACAGCAAGTATTATATAACCTAACTAAACCAGCATAAATGCGAATCATCAAATTACATATAGCTCTGTTAACAAATCATAGAAACATTACAAAACTGAAATATCTAACTAGCCTTTTTATCAAATAAGTTTACGTATAGTCTGGAGTTACTCAACAATTACAAATTATCAGTCAACTCATCTGTACTAACGTGCTGGCAGAACAAAACTCATAATAATTTAGCATCTTTACCTTGCTTGCATGAAGACTTCTGCTTCCGTGTTCAACAATATTGATATACCTACGTTAATCTAACAACTGGTGGCTTCACACAGCACACCACAAAAACTGCCTACTCCATCGTCTTTCGCTCACAGAGAGCTACCTACAGCTGTGCGCCCATCGATCTCTTACTCCGACACTATAATAATCTCAGACCGGAAGCAGTATCTCTGAGTCTGCGATCGTGCACAGTCAGCGATCCGCTTTATAAAACCTACCAGAGACATAAATTGTTTATAGCATATTAGTTTCATTTTAATTTACATTTATTTTCGTATCATATTCGGGTGCCACATATAAGTATGCCCCTGTAGACTCCTTTCACCACTGAAAACTGTTTCGCTTGAAAAAGCAATAATGCTTGCGATTTCAGAAATGTTTCTATTTATACCACCAATCTCTTCACGTGCTACACTGGACTCGCATTCGTGAGGACGACTGTTCAATCCCGCGTCCGGTCATCCTGATTTAGGTTTCCCGTGATTTCCCTAATCGCTCCAAGTAAATGCCGGGATGGTTCCTTTCAAAGGGCACGCCCGACTTCCTTCCCCATGCTTCCCCAATCCAATCAATTGTTGTAATTTTTCGCTCTTTCATTGTCAATTAAATTCCTAAATTCTTACTCTGTGTTATTACACTACTGGCCATTAAAATTGCTATACCCCGAAGATGACGTGCTACAGAACGCGAAATTTAAACGACAGGAAGAAGATGCTGTGATATGCAAATGATTAGCTTTTCAGAGCCTTCACACAAGGTTGGCGCCGGTGGCGACACCTACAACGTGCTGACATGAGGAAAGTTTCCAACCGATTTCTCATACACAAACAGCAGTTGACCGGCGCTGGCTGGTGAAACGTCGTTGTGATGCCTCGTGTAAGGAGGAGAAATGCGTACCATCACGTTTCCGACTTTGATAAAGGTCGGATTGTAGCCTATGGCAATTGCGCTTTATCGTATCGCGACACTGCTGCTCGCGTTGGTCGAGATCCAATGACTGTTAGCAGAATATGGAAACCGTGGGTTCACGAGGGTAATACGGAACGCCGTGCTGGATCCAAATGGCCTCGTATCACTAGCAGTCGAGATGACAGGCATCTTATCCGCACGGCTGTAACGGATCGTGCAGTCACGTCTTGATCCCCGAGTCAACAGGTGGGGACGTTTGCAAGACAACAACCATCTGCACGAACAGTTCGACGACGTTTGCAGCAGCATGAACTATCAGCTCGGAGACCACGGCTGTGGTTACCCTTGCCGCTGCACCACAGACAGGAGCGCCTGCGATGGTGTACTCGAAGACGAACGTGGGTGCACGAATGGCAAAACGTCATTTTTCAGAATGAATCCAGGTTCTGTTTACAGCATCACGATGGTTGCATCCGTGTTTGGCGAAATCGCGGTGAACGCACATTGGAAGCGTGTATTCGTCATCGCCATACTGGCGTATCACCCGGCGTGATGGTATGGGGTGCCATTGGTTACACGTCTCGGTCACCTCTTGTTCGCATTGACGGCACTTTGAACAGTGGACGTTACATTTCAGAAGTGTTACGACCCGTGGCTCTACCCTTCATTCGATCCCTGCGAAAGCCTACATTTCAGCAGGATAATGCACGACCGCATATTGCAGGTCCTGTACGGGCCTTTCTGGATACAGAAAATGTTCGACTGCTGCCCTGGCCAGCACATTCACCACATCTCTCACCATTTGAAAACGTCTGGTCAATGTTGGTTGAGCAACTGGCTCGTCACAATGCGCCAGTTACTACTCTGGATGAACTGTGGTACAGTGTTGAAGCTGCATGGGCAGCTGTACCTTTACACACCATCGAAGCTCTGTTTGACTCAATGCCCAGGCATATCTCCTGCAGAGTCCTCACTGGAGTTTATCTATCATGTCCGTAACGCTTTCGCGATTACTAAATGATCCTGTAACGAATCGCGCTGCTCCCTGTTGGATCTTCTCTATCTCTTCTGTCAACCCTATCTGGTACGGATCCCACACTGCTGAGCAGTATTCAAGCAGTGGGCGAACAAGTGTACTGTAACCTACTTCCTTTCTTTTCGGATTGCATTTCCTTAGGATTCTTCCAATGAATGTCAGTCTGGCATCTGCTTTACCGAGTATCAACTTTGTATAATCATTCCATTTTAAATGCCTACTCCCAGATAATTTATGGAATTAATTGCTTCCAGCTGCTGACCTGCCATATTGTAGCTAAATGATAAAGGATGTTTCTTTCTATGTATTCGCAACACATTACACCTGTCGACATTGAGATTCAATTGCCATTTCTTGTACAATGCGTGACTGGACCAAATATCTCACGAAATAAGCGTCAAACAAAAAACCACAAAGAACGAAACTTGTCTAGCTTGAAGGGGGAAACCAGATGGCGCTATGGTTGGCCCGCTAGATGGCGCTGCCATAGGTCAAACGGATATCAACTGCGTTTTTTAAAATAGGAACACACATTTTTATTACATATTCGTGTATTACGTAAAGAAATATGAATGTTTTAGTTGGCCCACTTTTTTTGCTTTGTGATAAATGGCGCTGTAATAGTCACAAACATATGACACACAATTTTAGACGAACAGTTGGTAACAGGTAGTTTTTTTAAATTAAAATACAGAACGTAGGTACGGGTGAACATTTTATTTCGGTTGTCCCAATATGATACATGTACCTTTGTGAACCTATCATATCAGAGAACGCATGCTGTTATAGCGTGATTACCTGTAAATACCAAATGAACGAAAGAAATGCTCAAAATGATGTTCGTCAACCTCAGTGCATTTGGCAATACGTGTAACGACATTCCTCTCAACAGCGAGTGGTTCGCCTTCCGTAATGTTCGCACATGCATTGACGGTGGATCGCGATAGCAAATATCCTTCATCTTTCCCCACAGAAAGAAATCCGGGGACGTCAGATCCGGTGAACGTGCGGGCCATGGTATGGTGCTTCGACGAACTATCCACCTGTCACGAAATATGCTATTCAATACCGCCCAATAGCGCATATTATGCCGGTTTACGTTACCGCTGTTGGCGAATGACGCTTCGTCGCTAAATAGAACGCGTGCAAAAATTCTGTCATCGTCCCGTAATCTCTCTTGTGCCCAGCTGCAGAACTGTACACGACGTTCAAAGTCGTCGCCATGCAATTCCCGGTGCGTAGAAATGGTACGGGTGCAATCGATGTTGATGTAGGATTGTCGCCGGCCGCGGTGGTCGTGCGGTTCTAGGCGCTCCAGTCCGGAGCCGCGCTGCTGCTATGGTCGCAGGTTCGAATCCTGCCTCGGGCATGGGTGTGTGTGATGTCCTTAGGTTAGTTAGGTTTAAGTAGTTCTAAGTTCTAGGGGACTGATGACCACAGCAGTTGAGTCCCATAGTGCTCAGAGCCATTTGAACCATTTTTTGTAGGATTGTCAACACCGACGTTTTTGAGATACCCGATTCTCACGCAATTTGTCTGCTACTGATGTGAAGATTAGCCGCGAAAGCAGCTAAAACACCTACTTGGGCATCATCATTTGTTGCCGGTCGTGGTTGACGTTTCACATGTGGCTGAACACTTCCTGTTTCCTTAAATAACGTAACTCTCCGGCGAACGGTCCGAACACTTGGATGATGTCGTCCAGGATACCGAGCAGCATACATATCACACGCCCGTTGGGCATTTTGATCACAATAGCCATACATCAACACGATATCGACCTTTTCCGCAATTGGTAAACGGTCCATTTTAACACAGGTAATGTATCACGAAGCAAATACCGTCCGCACTGGCGGAATGTTACGTGATACCAACTATAGCGCCATCTGGTTTCCCCCTTCAAGCTAGACGAGTTACGTTCTTTGTAGTTTTTTCGTTTGACGCTTATTTCGTGAGATATTTGGCCCGGTCACTATCAGTGGAGCACCCTGTATACGGGGCTGTCAAATGAAAACCAAACATGTGGCACAACTGGATCATGGAATGGTTATGTTCACAAGGAATAACCACACTCGTTAAGATATCCATCCCACTGGGGAACGAGACGATCAATTCCTGTTTCGTAGAATGCTATCGGTCGCTGGCGGATACACAAACGCATCCACTCTTGCACTTCTCCATCGGACTGAAACCGACGTCCACGCATTGTCTTTCTTCAGGTGTCCGAAGATGTGAAAATCACACAGTGAAAGCTGTAGACTGGACGGAGGATGTTGCAGTGTCTCCCAATCAAATCGTTGAAGTGTAGCCTTCATCTGATTGGCAGCGTCTGGGTCGTCGTTAACATGCAACGTGATGATTCTGTCCGACACCATTCTTGAGCGTTTTGACTTTGTGGCACGCCACAGTTTCTGCAAAGTGTTTTCATAGCGATACACATTCATTGTGGTTCCACACTTGAGGGACTCGACGACCAGAGTACCTCTGCAGGTGAAGAAGGAGGTCATCATGATCTTACCAATACTTGTGTTAACAGCTTTGGATATCTTTGACAGGGGAGATGTGGGATGTTTCGACTGTTGGTTTTGTCATTTGCCCTCAGGTTGTCAGAATGCTGTCCAGTGTCCTCGTGTTATACGATAACACCTGTCCGCACACTGCCAATCAGACGAAGGCTATGCTACAGCAATTTGGTTGGGAACACTGCACCATTCTCTGAACATCACAGTATGATTCTGACATGTTTAACGAACTGAAGAAAAACATGCATGGTTATTGGTTTCAATCGGATGAGGAAGTGCAAGAGTGGGTGTCATTGAGGATCCGTTAATGGCAGACCATGTTCTATGAAGAATGAACTGATCGTCTCATCTCCCAATTGGATAAATGTCTTAATGTGTTTGATGATTGATTTTGAATGGGACCATTCCATGATTCCATTGTGGTGGGTGTTTAGTTTTCATTTGATCATCTCTTGTATGTTCCTCAGTCCACCCCGATAGCTGAGTGGTCAGTGCAGTGGTCTGTCAGGGCCCTAGTTCGATTCAGAGATTTTCTCCTCTCAGGAACTGGGTGTTGTGTTGTCCTCATGATCATTTCATCATCGTCAGTGGAAGGCAACGGGAGACCACCACTGGAGTCACTTCCATAGACGCTTGTGCTGTGGACCTCTCTGACGACGCTTCCCCCATGACAAGACCTGCCATAAGGCAGAACACCAGGTTATTTATATGTTCCTCGGGGTATTCTTAAGTCTCCTAAGCCAAATTCACAGATGGTTCCGCTATAAAGGACACGGCTGATCTCCTTCCTCATCCTGCCTTCATCTGTAATGACTTAGTGCTCTGTGGGACATTGAATAATCCTTCTTCTTCCCACAGAGGTGCAGCATTTGCCAGAGGTGAAAGTGCCAGTGGTACGGGTAGTGGTCGTGGAGGAGCAGAAGAAGCAGCATCCTCCCTCACCGTCACCCTCCAGGAGGGCGTCCTTTTCTGGAGAACTCCGGAGCAGGCCGGTAGCGCCCGCAGTAGCAGCTCTGAGGCCGTGGTCGCCCACACCTCAGCCATCTGCTGCTGCCTCAGGGGATCAAGGTCAGTATAAGAAAAGGAACCACTCCAACCCTGTCCTGGCACTATCGCCATTACAAAACGCGATACAGTCAGCACTTTCTAGGGGTTTCTTCCTGCAGAGGAGTCACTGGATGTTGCTCTCCTATGTTGTACTCAAAGGGTGTCTTGGTTAAACATATAATAATATAAAAGTAAGGAGCCCCAAGAGAAGATGGAATTATTGCAGAACTACGGAAACTAAATGAAAGATTAACAGAAAAAATTCACAAAATCATATTAAAGATTTGGGAAACAGAACAGATCCCTTCTGAATGGAAATGCGCACTCATCCATCCATTCCACAAAAAAGGGGACAAAACTGAACCAGCCACATATAAAATCCTATCAAAAGTTCTCATGAATAGATTAGAAGAACAAGCTGACCCACAAATAGGAGAATACCAGGCTGGTTTTCGCAAGGGACTATCATGCATAGAACAGATCTGGAATCTGAAACTGATTCTCCAGATGAGAAACAACCAAAACACAGTGCTGACTTTTGTAGATGTTAAAATGGTCTACGACTCAATAGACAGAGTAGTGCTCTGCAACACACTGGAAGAATTCAGCATTGACAGCAAGACAAGAGCAATCATTAGGCAAACATTAACTGACACAGTCTCCAAGGTTAAATTTATGGGGGATATCTCTGAACCATTTGAAATCCAAACTGGAGTGCGACAGGGTGACGGACTTTCACCATTACTCCTTAATATCATTCTTGAAAAAATTATCAGGACATGGGAAAAAGAAGTCAAAGGAATCCAAATTGGCATTAGAAAAGATAATAGATTCAATATGAAGTGTTTAGCTTTTGCAGATGACCTTGCAATCCTCACAAATAATAGAAAAGAACGCCACAGAGAAGTTACACGAAATAGCACAAAGAACTGGCATGGAAATTTCATATGAGAAAACCCAGTACTAGATAAAGTACCACAAGACAAATTGCCTATTGTGACACCCCATGGGAAAATTGTACAACTACCACATTTTAAGTACATGGAAGAAACCATCCAGCTATCAGGGATCAACCTAAAGGCCAATGACGAAAGAATAAAAAAACTACAGAAACCATATAAACTCACGTGGAACTATTATAACAAAAAGTCCATATCCTTTAACGCAAAATTGAGGCACTACAACACTGTCGTACTTCCGGGGGCACTGTATGCATCTGAAACAACACAAATAGGTGGGCAAACTAAAATAAAAGCAATAGAGAAACAAGAAAGGAAAATTTTCAGGAAAATTTTTGCCTCGATACAAGAACAAGGAATCTGTAAGAAGAGACCAACATCAGAATTATATAAATACACAGACAAGATTACGGATACAATAAGGAAAAGAAGAATGCAGTTCTACGAACATATCCACAGGATGAATGAAAACAGAATTTCAAAGGGAATTCTTAAAGTCATCAACTCAGGCAGGGGAAAACCAGAATGGATAAAAGAAGTTGAAGAGGATCTCAGACAAGCACGCATAACAGTAAACGATGCAGAAAATAGAACTGAATTCAGGAACATTATCAAAAAACATAAATTTGACACCACAACACAGAAGAGACCTGGACGCAAACGGACAGCGGAGCGAAAGAAACAACACAGTGAACACATGAAGAAAATTTGTGCTCAGAAAAAACATAAACAATCATCATAAAGGAATTCAAGTTCAAACGCTCTCTTTAAATGGGAATAATCGATAATAATAACATAAAATTAAGAACCTGAGACGTAACTAAGATACACTCCTGGAAATGGAAAAAACAACACATTGACACCGGTGTGTCAGACCCACCATACTTGCTCCGGACACTGCGAGAGGGCTGTACAAGCAATGATCACACGCACGGCACAGCGGACACACCAGGAACCGCGGTGTTGGCCGTCGAATGGCGCTAGCTGCGCAGCATTTGTGCACCGCCGCCGTCAGTGTCAGCCAATTTGCCGTGGCATACGGAGCTCCATCGCAGTCTTTAACACTGGTAGCATGCCGCGACAGCGTGGACGTGAACCGTATGTGCAGTTGACGGACTTTGAGCGAGGGCGTATAGTGGGCATGCGGGAGGCCGGGTGGACGTACCGCCGAATTGCTCAACACGTGGGGCGTGAGGTCTCCACAGTACATCGATGTTGTCGCCAGTGGTCGGCGGAAGGTGCACGTGCCCGTCGACCTGGGACCGGACCGCAGCGACGCACGGATGCACGCCAAGACCGTAGGATCCTACGCAGTGCCGTAGGGGACCGCACCGCCACTTCCCAGCAAATTAGGGACACTGTTGCTCCTGGGGTATCGGCGAGGACCATTCGCAACCGTCTCCATGAAGCTGGGCTACGGTCCCGCACACCGTTAGGCCGTCTTCCGCTCACGCCCCAACATCGTGCAGCCCGCCTCCAGTGGTGTCGCGACAGGCCTGAATGGAGGGACGAATGGATACGTGTCGTCTTCAGCGATGAGAGTCGCTTCTGCCTTGGTGCCAATGATGGTCGTATGCGTGTTTGGCGCCGTGCAGGTGAGCGCCACAATCAGGACTGCATACGACCGAGGCACACAGGGTCAACACCGGGCATCATGGTGTGGGGAGCGATCTCCTACACTGGCCGTACACCACTGGTGATCGTCGAGGGGACACTGAATAGTGCACGGTACATCCAAACCGTCATCGAACCCATCGTTCTACCATTCCTAGACCGGCAAGGGAACTTGCTGTTCCAACAGGACAATGCACGTCCGCATGTATCCCGTGCCACCCAACGTGCTCTAGAAGGTGTAAGTCAACTACCCTGGCCAGCAAGATCTCCGGATCTGTCCCCCATTGAGCATGTTTGGGACTGGATGAAGCGTCGTCTCACGCGGTCTGCACGTCCAGCACGAACGCTGGTCCAACTGAGGCGCCAGGTGGAAATGGCATGGCAAGCCGTTCCACAGGACTACATCCAGCATCTCTACGGTCGTCTCCATGGGAGAATAGCAGCCTGCATTGCTGCGAAAGGTGGATATACACTGTACTAGTGCCGACATTGTGCATGCTCTGTTGCCTGTGTCTATGTGCCTGTGGTTCTGTCAGTGTGATCATGTGATGTATCTGACCCCAGGAATGTGTCAATAAAGTTTCCCCTTCCTGGGACAATGAATTCACCGTGTTCTTATTTCAATTTCCAGGAGTGTAATAATAATAACATAAAATTAAGAACCTGAGACGTAACTAAGATATTTATTGGCGATTTGCTTCTACAAGTATGGCAACTGAAAATGTTTTCTGTGTTTACTTGAAGTACTTGTTACCAAGTGGGAATGCGTGTGACTGCTTTGTTCACATTAACACATGTCAGCAGCCACGAGTACTAAACACAAAAGTTGTTATGCTTGCTTTTACTGGCAGAGCGAATAGCTGTTACACCAGCAAATCATCGTTTTCGGTTAGAGTATCGACTGCGACCAACTGATAATGTTTTTCACATACAAGACAATCAAGAAATGGGACAAACTGCTTCTGAAAACTGAGACTTTACTTGTGAAGTTGGACCGTCACGCTAATCACTCAGTTCCAGAGGCCACCTTGGTTTAATAGCCATGTTAGAAAAGCGCTACGTAAACCAGGAGCACTTCATTTCAGATTCAAGAGAAGTAAAAGCCTAGCTGACTAACGAAACCCTAAGAGATTTTGGTCGTATGTAAAATCAGTACGTCGGTCAAAATCATTATTTATTCGCTCAGCAACCACACCGGCACCGAAACGGAAGATAACAGAGAGAAGGCCGAAATGCTGAATTCGGTCTTTCGAAGTTGTTTCACCGCAGAAGATCGTAACACTGCCCCTCCTTTCAATCGTCGTGCGAACGTCGAAACGGCAGATATGCAGATAACTGATCGCGGAACTGAAAGGCAGCTACAGTCGCTTAGTAGTGGAAAGGCGTCAGGAGCAGATGAGATATCTATAAGTGTCGAAGATCCCAGGAGTAATAAAAAACGTATAAAATTTCAGTTAATTGATACTTAAATGACTATATAGACCCATCTTGAAACAAAAATGGATGTGGCGTATTGTCGGTAGTTGCTTTACAGTAGCTGAGAGTATTTCTGTAAAGAGAACAACAATTTGCTGTTGTTGTTTTGGTCTTCAGTCCTGAGACTGGTTTGATGCAGCTCCCCATGCTACTCTATCCTGTGCAAGCTTCTTCATTTCCCAGTACCTACTGCAACCTACATCCTTCTGAATCTGCTTGGTGTATTCATCTCTTGGTCTCCCTCTACGATTTTTACCCTCCACGCTGCCCTCCAACGCTAAATTGGTGATCCCTTGATGCCTCAGAGCATGTCCTACCAATCGATCCCTTCTTCTAGTCAAGTTGTGCCACAAACGTCTCTTCTCCCCAATCCTATTCAATACCTCCCCATTAGTTATGTGATCTAGCCATCTAATCTTCAGCATTCTTCTGTAGCACCACATTTCGAAAGCTTCTATTCTCTTCTTGTCTAAACTATTTATCGTCCATGTTTCACTTCCATACATGGCTACACTCCATACAAATACTTTCAGAAATGACTTCCTGACACTTAAATCTATACTCGATGTTAACAAATTTCTCTTCTTCAGAAACGCTTTCCTTCCCATTGCCAGTCTACATTTTATATCCTCTCTACTTCGACCATCATCAGTTATTTTGGTCCCCAAATAGTAAAACTCCTTTACTACTTTAAGTGTCTCATTTCCTAATCTAATACCATCAGCATCACCCGACTTAATTCGATTACATTCCATTATTTTCGTTTTGCTTTTATTGATGTTTATCTTATATCCTCCTTTCAAGACGCTATCCATTCCGTTCAATTGCTCTTCCTAGTCCTTTGCTGTCTCTGACAGAATTACAAAGTCATCGGCGAACCTCAAGGTTTTTATTTCTTCTCCATGGATTTTAATACCTACTCCGAATTTTTCTTTTGTTTCGTTCACTGCTTGCTCAATATACAGATTGAATAACATCGGCGAGAGGCTACAACCCTGTCTCACTCCCTTCCCAACCACTCCTTCCCTTTCATGCCCCTCAACTCTTATAACTGCCATTTGGTTTCTGTACAAATTGTAAATGGCCTTTCGTTCCCTGTATTTTACCCCTGCCACCTTCAGAATCTGAATGAGACTATTCCAGTTAACACTGTCAAAAGCTTTCTCTAAGTCTACAAATGCTAGAAATGTAGGTTTGCCTTTCCTTAGTCTACCTTCCAAGATAAGTCGTAGGGTCAGTATTGTCTCACGTGTTCCAATATTTCTACGGAATCCAAACTGATCTTTTGCAGCCGTGACTTATTAAACTGATAGTTCGGTAATTTTCACATCTGTCAACACCTGCTTTCTTTGGGATTGGAATTATTATATTCTTCTTGAAGTCTGAGGGTATTTCGCCTGTCTCATACATCTTGCTCACCAGATGGTAGAGTTTTGTCAGGACTGGCTCTCCCAAGGCTGTCAGTAGTTCTAATGGAATGTTATCTACTCCCGGGGCCTTGTTTCGACTCAGGTCATTCAGTGCTCTGTCAAACTCGTGACGCAGTATCATATCTCCCATTTCCTCTTTATCTACATCCTCTTCCATTTCCATAATATTGTCCTCAAATATCTCGCCCTTGTATAGACCCTCTATATACTCCATCCACCTTTCTGCTTTCCCTTCTTTGCTTAGAACTGGGTTTCCATCTGAGCTCTTGATATTCATACAAGTGGTTCTCTTTTCTCCAAAGGTCTCTTTAATTTTCCTGTAGGCAGTATCTATCTTACCCCTAGTGAGATAGGCCTCTACATCCTTACATTTGTCCTCTAGCCATCCCTGCTTAGCCATTTTGCACTTCCTGTCGATCTCATTTTTGAGACGTTTGTATTCCTTTTTGCCTGCTTCATTTACTGCATTTTTATATTTTCTCCTTTGATCAATTAAGTTCAATATTTCTTCTGTTACCCAAGGATTTCTACTAGCCCTCGTCTTTTTACCTACTTTACCCTCTGCTGCCTTCACTACTTCATCCCTCAAAGCTACCCATTGTTCTTCTACTGTATTTCTTTCCCCCATTCCTGTCAATTTATCCCTTATGCTCTCCTTGAAACTCAGTACAACCTCTGGTTTAGTCAGTTTATCCAGGTCCCATCTCCTTAAATTCCCACCTTTTTGCAGTTTCTTCAGTTTTAATCTACAGTTCATAACCAAAAGATTGTGGTCAGAGTCCACATCTGCTCTGGATGTGTCTTACAATTTAAAACCTGGTTCCTAAATCTCTGTCTTACCATTATATAATCTATCTGAAACCTGTCAGTATCTCCCAGCTTCTTCCATGTAAACAATCTTCTTTTATGATTCTTGAACCAAGTGTTAGCTATGATTAAGTTGTGCTCTGTGCAAAATTCTACCAGGCGGCTTCCTCTTTCATTTCTTACCCCCAATCCATATTAACCTACTACGTTTCCTTCTCTCCCTTTTCCTACTACCGAATTCCAGTCACCCACGTCTGTTAAATTTTCGTCTCCCTTCACTATCTGAATAATTTCTTTTATTTCATCATACATTTCTTCAATTTCTTCGTCATCTGCAGAGCTAGTTGGCATATAAACTTGTACTACTGTAGTAGTACAATTTGCTAATGAGCTGTATTAGATATAGGAAATGAGTCAAACAGTAATTATCTTTAATTAAAGACCACTGATGATGCTATACTTCAATAAATTGAAACACATCTGGTGAGAAAAACACACAATATCATGTAGTTGTAATGACAGAACAAAAATACCCACAGAATAAAAATGAATGCATATCATGTATCATTTATTACTCACTAGAACAATAATTTCCTAAAATTTGTCACATGTAAGGAAAAAAATAATACTACCATACAAGTTTTATATTTTACATCACATTGTCAGTTAACTTTCTCTTATTTTCTACACTTCATTTACATGTAAACGGTTTTTGTTGTTGTTGAGCAACAGTCACACAATAATTTTTAAATGATCACACTGCCATTTAACTGTATTGTTGTTTATTTAATTACGACCCAGGTTTCGGCCTTTTATGCCATTTTCAAGTGATTGAGTTTATATCATTAACGTATATTGCAGGAGGTCAAGCTGAAAATCTGGAATTTCGTGGGCAGCCAATATTTTTCTTAATTTATGACCAATTTTGAGCTTGATGTCCCGCTGTACAAGCTAATCACATAAACTCAATCATTTGAAAATGGCATAAAAGGCCGAAAATTGGGTCATAAGTAAATAAACAACAATACAGACAAAAGCCGATGAGTTCATTTAAAAATCATTTATATGTATAAAGTGCATTGTTGACCCAGAACAAATAAATCTAACTCATTTAGGTAAACGCCCAGAGACAGTCGTTGTTCTGTGTAAAATCATAAACTTCGCTCCCAGTATCAATTATTACACTCTCTTGTTCCGTTGCTGCTGTCGCCTGGCAATTATTATCAGATGCTCGCCCTTGCTGTTTCATCACACTGTTCTTACTGCTCGGCTCCATCGTCTAGTAAAAACTATCTTTAGACAATCTATGCCCACCTACTTAAAACATCGAGGAAAAGACATAACTTCAGATGCTTATAACATTTTACGATATTCTCATCACGTTACAGAATACACTAGGACAAAAGAAAGCTGAATGAACCCTGGCAAGACGAAGACAAATTATTAATAATTTTAGAGACTGCCTTGTTACAGACATGCTAACGCGGACGCGCGTCTGATCCCTCATATGCCCACTGGTATTTACTCCCAGACACGTGTACACAACTGGCCATTAAAATTGCTACACCACGAAGATGACGTGCTGCAGACGCCAAATTTAACCGACAGGAAGAAGGTGCTGTGATATGTACATGATTAGCTTTTCAGAGCATACACACAAGGTTGGCGCCGGTGGCGACACCTACAACGTGCTGACATGAGGAAAGTTGCCAACCGATTTCTCATACACAAACAGCAGATGACCGGCGTTGCCTGGTGAAACGTTGTTGTGATGCCTCGTGTAAGGAGGAGAAATGCGTACCATCACGTTTCCGACTTTGATAAAGGTCTGATTGTAGCCTATCGCGATTGCGGTTTATCGTATCGCGACATTGCTGCTCGCGTTGGTCGAGATCCAATGACTGTTAGCAGAATATGGAATCGGTGGGTTCACGAGGGTAATACGGAACGCCGTGCTGGATCCCAACGGCCTCGTATCACTAGCAGTCGAGGTGACAGGCATCTTATCCGCATGGCTGTAACGGATCGTACAGCCACGTCTCAATCCCTCAGTCAACAGATCGGGACGTTTGCAAGACAACAACAATCTGCACGAACAGTTCTACGACGTTTGCAGCAGCACGGACTATCAGCTCGGAGACCGTGGCTGCGGTTACCCTTGGCGCTGCACCACAGACAGGAGCGCCTGCGCTGATGTACTCGGCGACGAACCTGGGTGCACGAATGGCAAAACGTCATTTTTTTCAGATGAATCCGGGTTCTGTTTACAGCATCGTGATGGTCACATCCGTGTGGTGCGACATCGCGGTGAACGCACATTGGAAGCGTGTATTCGTCATCGCCATACTGGCGTATCACCCGGCGTGATGGTATGGGGTGCCATTGGTTACACCACTCGGTCACCTCTTGTTCGCATTGACGGCACTTTGAACAGTGGACGTTACGTTTCAGATGTGTTACGACCCGTGGCTCTACCCTTCATTCGATCCCTGTGAAACACTACATTTCAGCAGGATAACGCACGACCGCATTTTGCAGCTCCTGTACGGGCCTTTCTGGATACAGAAAATGTTCGACTGCTGCCCTGGCCAGCACATTCACCAGATCTCTCACCAATTGAAAACGTCTGGTCAATGGTGGCCGAGCAGCTGACTCGTCACAATACGCCAGTCACTACTCACGATGAACTGTGGTATCGTGTTGAAGTTGCGTGGGCAGCTGTACCTGTACACGCCATCCAAGATCTCTTCGACTCAATGCCCAGGCGTATCAAGGCCGTTATTACGGCCAGAGGTGGTTGTTCTGGGTATTGATTTCTCAGGATCTATGTACCTAAACTGCGTGAAAATGTAATCACATGTCAGTTCTTGTATAATATATTTGTCCAATGAATACCCGTTTATCATCTGCATTTCTCCTTGGTGTAGCAATTTTAATGCCCAGTAGTGTATGACTTGACTGACTGCAGCTGTGAGTCGTTCATCGTGTGTTCAAGGGCTACAGCGCCCTCGCATTGCATGACGGTACGTCACGAAGCTGTGTTTTCCGCAGGAGCAGAAGATGCTGAAAGCCGCAACCGGTTCGAGCGGGCGCGCATGTTCTTCCAGTCGCTGGAGAAGTCGCAGGGCTCCAGCAGCAGGTCGGGCTCCCTGGACTCGGCTCCCCCATTCGCGGAGGCCGAAGATAGCCTCTCCAGCCAGAGGACCAGAGGACATAACAGGTAACTCCAGTAACTGTCACTCCAGTACACGAGTAACCTCTAGACCGTACGGTACATGAACTGCTGTCATCTACTTTATCCACAGCAAACTAAATCCATAGTAGCGAGCGTCACCATCGCCAGCATGTTTAAATGTATAGACACTTACAACATAAAAAAACTGATTCGTCATACACAATTCGAATTTCTAAAAGCACTGTTAACTGGAGATGCAACTCTCTCCGTTGTAGATATGATATTACACTGAAGCGCGAAAGAAATTGGTATAGCCACGCCTATTCAAATACAGAGATACGCTGAAGAGCCAAAGAAACTGGTACGCCTGCCGGATATCATGTAGAGCCCTCTCGAGCACGCAGAAGTTCCGCAACACGACGTGGCATGGACTCGACTAATGTCTGAAGTTGTGCTGCAGGGATTAGACACCATGAATCCTGCAGAACTGTCCATAAATCAGTAAGAGTTCGGCGAGGGGTGGAGACCTCTTCTGAACAGCACGTTACAAGACATCCCAGACATGTGCACTCCGTCTTCAGGCCACAAGTGGCCCATCGGGACCATCCGACCGCCGTGTCATCCTCAGCTGAGGACGCGGATAGGAGGGGCGTGGGGGTCAGCACACCGCTCTCCCAGTCGTTATGATGGTTTTCTTTGACCAAAGCCGCTACTATTCGGTCGAGTAGCTCCTCAATTGGCATCACGAGGCTGAGTGAACCCAGAAAAATGGCAACAGCGCACGGCGGCCTGGATGGTCACCCACCCAAGTGCCGTCCACGCCCGACAGCGCTTAACTGCAGTGATCTGACGGGAAGCGATGTATCCACTGCGGCAAGGCCGTTGCCTCATCCCAATAATATTCGTGTCTGGGGAGTTTGGTGGCCAGCGGAGGTCTTTAGACTCTGAAAAGTGTTGCTATAACCACTCTGTGGCAATTCTGGACGTGTGGGGTGACGCAATTCCTCTGCTGGAATTGTCCACTTCCGTCGGAAGGCACAATGCTGGTGCTCAGACAGGATGCTTATGTAGGTGTCGCCTGTCAGAGTCGTATCTAGGGGTATCAGGGGTCCCATATCACTCCAACTGCACACGCCCCACACCATTACAGAGCATCCACCAGCTTGAACAAATCCCCTGAAGACATGCAGGGTCCATGGATTCATCATAATGTCTCCATACCCGTACACGTCCATCCGATCGATAGAGTTTGAAACGAGACTCGTCCGACCAGGCGTCATGTTTCCAGTCATCAACCGTCCAATGTCGGTGTTGACGGGCCCAAGCAAGGCGTCAAGCTTTATGTCGTGCAGTCAACAATACACGACTGGGCCTTCGACTCCAAAAGCCCATATCGATGACGTTTCGTTGAATGGTTCGCACGCTGACACTTGTTCATGACCCAGCATTGAAATCTGCAGCAATTAGCGGAAGGCTTGCAATTCTGTCACGATGGACGATTCTCTTCAGTCGTCGTTTGCTCCCGTTCTCACAGGATCCCTTCCCGGCCGCAGCAATGTCGAAGATTTGATGTATTACTTGATTCCTCATATTCACGGTACGCTCGTGAAATGGTCGAACGGAAGAATCCCCACTTCATCAGTATATCGGAGATGCTGTGTCCCATCGCACGTGCGCCGAATACAACACCACGTTCAAACTCACTTGAATCTTGATAACCTTCCATTGTAGCAGCAGTCACCGATCTAACAACTACGCCAGACATTTGTTGTCTTATATAGGCGTTGCCGACGGCAGCGCCGCATTCTACCTGTTTACATACCTCTGTATTTGAATACGCATGCCTATACCTGTTTCTTTGGCTATTCAGAGGATGTAAACAGGCAGAATACGACACTGCGGTGGGCAACGCCTATGGAAGACAACAGGTGTCCGGTGTTGTTCTTAGATCGGTTACTGCTGCTACGGTGGCTTGTTATCAAGATTTAGGTGATGGTAAACGTAGCGTTACAGTCGGCGCAAGTGCGATGGAACACCACGGTATCTCCGAGGTAGCGATGAAGTGCGGATTTTCCCTTAGGATCATTTCACGAGTGTTCCGTGAATATCGGGTATTGGGTGAAACATCAGATCTGCAACATCGCTGCAGACTGCAAGAAAGGGACCAGGACGACTAAAGAGAATCGCTCAGCGTGACAGAAGTGCACCGCTCAAAACTGCTGCAGATTTCAATGTCGGGTTTTCAACAAGTGTGAGCGTACGAACCATTCCACAAAACATAATCGATATGGGCTTCTGGAGCCGAAGGCCCACTCGTATACCCTTGATGACTGCACAAGTTTTACGCTTTGCCTGAGCCCGTCAACACCGACATTGGACTGTTGATGACTGGAAACATGTTGCCTGATCGGGTGTGTCTCGTTTCAAATTGTATCCAGTGGATGGACTCGTATGGGTTGGAGACAACCTCATGAATCCATGGACCCTGCATGTCAGCAGAGGATTGTTCAAACTGGTTGAGGCTGTGTAATGGTGTGGGCCGTGTGCAGTAGGAGTGATATGGGATCCCTGACACGTCTAGATACGACTCTGGTAGGTGACACGTACGTAAGCATCCTGTCTGATCACCTGCATCCATTCATGTCCATTGTTCATTCCGACGGACTTGGGCAAATCCAGCAGGACAATGCGACTCCTCACACTTCCAGCATTGCTGCGTAGTGGCTCCAGAAACACTCTTCTGAGATTAAACACTTCCCCTGGCCACTAAACTCCCAAGACATGAACATTATTGAGCATATGTGGGATGCTTTGCAACGTGCTGTTCAAAAGAGATCCTCACCACGTCGCACTCTTATAGATTTATGGACATCCCTGCAGCATTCATGGTGTCAATTCCCTCCAACACTACTTCAGACATTAGTCGAGGCCGTGTTGCGGCACTTCTGCGTGCTCGTGGGGGCCCAACACGATATTAGTCACGTGTAGCAGTATCTTTGGCTCTTCAGTGTAGTGTGAATAAATCAGAAATTTCCTACATCGAAGCTCCTTAGTTATCCACTGTCGGCTTGCTAGGACTACCACAGTTTCAATAGAGCCCTGATTTTCTGGGGGTTTCAAGGATTCCTATGGCCCTTCACAGCTAGCGTGGCGGTCATGCGACAATACATGCTTACTAGCAGTTCCTTAACACCAATTCTGTTGTATGTTGCAGAAACATGGGTCGCGAAAGAAAATGAAAAAAATTAGGTGCGATGAAGTAACAAACATTGAAATGATGAGAAATGTAAGTATTAGGCCGCTGACAGAAGAAACAACTACTACAGAACCTTAGGAGAAACTGGGTAATCATGTGAAGATTATGGAATAAAAGAAGACACTTATGACTGTACACGAGATGAAGAAGGAAAGCAAGATACCTAGGGTAATGACAAAGGTGAAGTGGATAAAAGCAGTTTCAGTAAACATTCGCAAGATGAGAGAAGACAGGGCTGGAGTAGAAACAGAGACGGTGGTTGGGAGACTAGAAAAGATGAAGAGTCTAGGACTCCAAGGAGAGAACGGCGGTGATACGAAACTGTAGAAGATTACGATGATGATAATGATGTCGATAATGAAATCAGAAAGTTCTATGAACGGAAAAAATTAAGCTGTAGCTGGAGGGGTGTTAACTGCATAAAATTTGCTATTCTCAGGAAAAATTTCAAGTAATACGTTACAGTAAACAAAGCAGGCTCATGATTTTCCTCTTATCTATATGATAGCAAAACTCGACCGAATAGTAGCGGCTCTGGTCAAAGAAAACAATCATAACGACAGGGAGAGAGGTGTGCTGACCACATGCCCCTCCTATCTGCATCGTCAGCTCAGGATGACACGGCGGTCGGATGGTCCCGATGGGCCACTTGTGGCCTGTAGACAGAGTGCTATATGATAGCAAAAAGTGTATGTCAGTTTTAATTTCATCACATGAAGTTAATACATTCTGGACTGGAAATTATGTAATGCAGTGTACCACAGGGTTCTATCATAGGTCCTTTGCTTTTCCTAATACAGATAGCTTGTTAGTCTTACTCCTGTAATATCACAAAACACAAAATTAACAATTTGTGCACAAGTGTAAGAATAAAAAAATGGTGAAATGGCTGCTAATGAAATATATGAAAATTTCAATCCCTGGCTCAAGTTTTGAATGACTCAAATAGACCACAAATAGATCACAAGTAGAACTGGGATGCTCGCTTCCTAGAAGGAATGAAGTTTCTTACTTCAGCTACAGGTGTAGTATGGATGATTACAACAGTGTTAGGTGATGGTTAGAGATGCACAAACTAGAATATTCGAGGTATTCTGAAATGTGCTACAGAATTAATATTTGGAGGAGCTCGACATGAACATTTAAAATTTTCAAAATGCAGAGTCATTTTATAAGAATTATCTCGAGCCTCAGAACTAGGAAAACTCATATGATCCCTTTAAAAAGTTTGGTAACTAACAACCATTTTATAATGCACACACTCCTTGAAGTTCATTGTTAGTTGTCAGTGTTTCTATTTCTGTGGAGAATTGTTCTAAGCACCAAGACTAAAATACAATATCGTGAAAAACTACACGATTGTAACATTAGTACAAAAATGAGTCATATACGTGGGTAGATATCCACTCAGTAGTATGGGACAGTTTTGGGTCATATAGTGGAGTTTAAAGTAAATCAAAGAAGATTATATAATTTCATTCAATGTATGAGATATGAAGCTTCTGTTGTGCCAAGCTTAGAAAGTTTTTCTCATTCCTTTCATTCACTACATTTATTAAACTTACCCCAAATAAGATATTATCGTGTAACGTAATCAAGATATCACGAAAAGTGTTATATTGTGTTACCTTGTGGAAAGTATTTGTATACATTGTGTTCAGAGTTAAGTGAAGTGACTTGCAGATCATCATGTCTTGGCCAACTCTTAATTCAGCCATATCTACATACGAGTTCTCAAAATTTCCGTATTGGTTGTAACACAGTTCGTATTACCACTTCATTTTCAAAATATTTCAACATGTATATCATTGCGCTATATTACACTTTACTGCAATGGGCATTTCATTCTTCTTTCCACAAACCATAGACACCTATTGATGTGATCCATAGAATATGTGGTGTGTGAGAAAAGTAGTTGGACTGAAAATACTGCGAGCATTATGCACTATACTTGAATCCTGCCTACTCGTCAAATGTGGCGTGTCTGAGAAACCTGCTTTCTCGGATCGCTAGACAACGTTTCAAGCAAATCGTATTGAGTTTTATTAAGAAAAGGACAAAATATAATACTTACCTTTATGTTAAACAGACGTGTCACAAGCAGAGGGTGACAGACAAAATAAGAAATCTCTTCAGTATAACAATTCCAAGTTTGCGCTACATAGAATCTACAAGGAAAGTAATGAGCTTTGACGCTTCTACCTAGTTGCTAGTCTTCAAGCTGCTGTAGAACTGAGCCATTGCTCCACTCTCCACGCGTATAACACACTGGTGAAGTAGAGATACGATGAAGTGCCAAAGAAACTGGTATAGGCATGCGTATTCAGATACAGAGATATGTAAACAGGCAGAATTCGGCGCTGCGGTCGGCAACGCCCATGTAAGACAAGTGTCTGGCACAGTTGTTAGATCGGTTACTGCTGCTGCAATCCCTGGTTATTAAGATTTAACTGAGTTTGAACTTGATGTTACAATCGGCGCACGAGTGATGGGACACATCCACTGTACGACCATTTCAAGAGTGTACCGTGACTATCACGAATCCGATAAAACATCAAATCTCTGACATCGCTGCGGGCTGGAAAAGATCATCAAGAACGGGACCAACGACGACTGTAGAGAATCGTTCAACGTGACAGAAGTACAACCCTTCCGCAAATTGCTGCAGATTTCAATGCTGGGCCATCAACAGGTGTCAGTCGGCGAACCATTCAACGGAACATCATCGATATCGGCTTTCGGAACCGAAAACCCATTCGTGTTCCCTTGATGAGCACACGGCACAAAGCTTTAAACCTAACCTGGACCCGTCAACACCGACATTGGACTGTTGATGACTGAAAACATGTTGCCTCGTCGGACGAGGACAGGAAAGTAGTATCACACGAAACTTGTGAACAAATCGATGAGGATTTGCAGAAAATAAATGCGTGGTGTAATGACTGGCAGTTATCTCTCAATATTAACAAGTGTAACCTATTGCGTATAACAAGGCGAAAATCCCCTTTAATGTATGAGTACAAAATAAATGATCAGTCTTTGGAAGCGGTAACATCAGTCAAGTATCTGGGTGTGACTATTCGAAATGATCTCAAATAGAATGATCATATTACACAAGTAACGGTTAAGACGAACTCTAGATTGCGGTTTATTGATAGAATCCTTAAGCGATGCAGTCCTTCAACAAAGGAAATAGCTTAGAATACGTTAGTTCGTCCAGTCTTAGAGTATTGTTCGTCTGTATGGGACCCTTACCAGTTGGGTCTGATTCAAGAGATTGAGAAGGTCCAAAGAAGAGCGGCAAGATTCGTGACTGGTACATTTAGCCATCGCGAGAGCGTTACAAATCTCATTGAAAGTTTGAAGTGGGACACACTTGCAGATAGACAGAAGGGGCTGCTCACTAAATTCCGAAATCCAATCCTCACCGAGGATGTAGAGCATATATTATTCATTCAAAGATAAGGGAGATAACAGCACGTACAGAGGCGTTCAGGCGGTAGTTTTTCCCTCGCGCGATCCGCGAGTGGAACAGAGGGGGGGGATCATGATTTGGTGCGAATTGTGCCCTCCGCCACACACCGCTTGGTGGCTAGCGGAGTATGTATGTAGATGTATATGTAGAGAGGATGGACGAGTATGGGTATGGCGAAAACCTCATGAATCCATGGACTCTGCACGTCAGCAGGGGACTCTTCAAGCTGGTGGAGACTCTGTAATGGTGTGGGGCGTGTGCAGTAGGGATGATAAGGGAGACCCTTGATACGTCTAGGTACGACTTGACAGGTGACACGTACCTAAGTCTGATCACCTGCGTCCATTCGTGTGCATTGTGCATTCCGACGGTCTTGGGCAGTTCCAACAGGCCAGCGCGACACCCCACACGTCGAGAAGTATTATAGAGTGGCTCCAGGAACACTCTTTTGAGTTTAAACACTTCCGCTGGCCACCAACTTCCCCTGACACGGACATTACTGACCACATCTGGGACGCCTTGCAACCTGCTGTTCAGAAGAGATCTCTGCCTCCTCGTACTCTTACGGATTTATGGACAGCCCTACAGGATTCATGGTGTCAGTTCCCTCCAGCAGTAATTCAGACATAATTGGAGTCCATGCCGCGTCGTGTTGCGGCACTTTGCGTTCCCGCGTGGGCCCTACACGGTATTAGGATGGTGAACCAGTTTCTTTGGCTCTTCAGTGTACCTGCGTGAGCAAAGTCGAAGCAGTCACTCTTAAACACTAAGTTGCGGTCCCCCACTTGACACCTGTTGTTTCACCATAGAGTTAGTTCTGGAGTTGGTTTACAAGCAACTATACGTCAGCCAATTTCTCTCGACATTCGTGCATTGTGAACGCGTCTCTGAGTGATTAACAGAAGAAGAGGTCGAGAGCTCGTCGACACACGAGCTCCCGCAGGGCCTCTCATGCCGCGCCTGTGTGCAGACGACGGCGGCGCAGCGGCGACGGGGGCTCCGTGACGCCTGGTGGTGGCGTCCAATGGGAGACGGGCGGACCGCGCTGGCAGAGCCGCCTGGGGGAGAGGCCCGGAGGCAGTGAACGACTGCCGCGAAAGGTGTCCGAGAGGTTCCACGTCCGGGACCTGTTCCGCGATGTGCTGGGTCAGTCACCGCCCTAATACCCCTGTAGCGCAACACCAGTAGAGTGTAGAGTGGCTCCCAACTGACACAGATCTCCAGTGGAACCCTCAGGAAGACATACTGTCTGGTAGTATACGAGGGTGGTTTGATAAATCTGGTAAAAAAGCAAGTAAAAAATGTTTAACAACTCACCTTAATTACATAATCTGCTTTTAGAGATACACAGTTGGTTCAGCGATCCTCCAGCGTTCTGATCCCAGAGTTTCCGCCAAACTCTGCAAAATACTGTAATTTCCTCATTTGATGAAAATTTCTCCGCAGCAAACTAGAGTTCCAAGTTGGGAAACACAGAGAGGTCACTTGGGTCTACATTTGGTGAAGAGGTGGATGAGGAACCAGTTCAAAGCCCAGTTCACGCGATTTCGTCTTTTTACAGCTTGTGTGGGATGGTGAATTATCCTGGTGGAAGAGCACTTATTGCGAGCCGGCCTTGGTCTTTTTACGGGCAACGAAAGTTTCAAACGATCCAACAATGAAACATAATACAGTTATAACAACTCACCTTACTTACATAATCTGCTTTTAGAGATACACACTTGGTTCAGCGATCCTCCAGCGTTCTGATCCCAGAGTTTCCGCCAAACTCTGCAAAATACTATAATTTCCTCATTTGATGAAAATTTCTCCCCGGCAAACCAAAGTTGGGGAACGGGGAGAGGTCACTTGGGTCTACATTTGGTGAAAAGGTAGATGAGGAACCAGTTCAAAGTCCAGTTGACCCAATTTCGCATTTTTTACAGCCTGTGTGGGATGGTGAATTATCCTGGTGAAAGAGCCGGCATTGGTCTTTTTCTGGGCAACACAAGTTTCAAACGATCCGACAATGAAGCATAATAGAGTACAGTTATAACTTCGTCGGAACAGGCCTTCGAAGGCCCAACGGTACCGACCGGCCGCCGTGTCATCCTCTCAGCCCAGGGTCGTTACTGGATGCGGATATGGAGGGGCATGCGGTCAGCACACCGCTCTCCCAGCCGTTGTCAGTTTTCATGACCAGTGCTGCTACATCTAAGTCAAGTAGCTCCTCAGTTTGCCTCACACGGGCTGAGTGCACCCCACTTGCCAACAGCGCATGGCAGACTGGGCGGTCACCCATCCAAGTGCTAGCCCAGCCCGACAGCGCTTAACTTCAGTGACCTGACAGGAACCGGTGCTACCACTGTGGCAAGGCTGTTGGCCAGAGTACAGTTACGGTTCTGCCTTTTTCCAATTAGTGTATGAGGGTTACTCCTTGGGAATCTTAAAAAACAGTGTCCATTACCTCACCAGTGGACAAAATGGTCTCTGCCTTCTTCAATGCACTTCCACCAGCCTTTATCCATTGTTCTGACTGTCGTTTTTGCTCTGGTGTGTAACGATGGATTTGGGCTTCATCATCACTCACAAATCGTCGCAAAATATTTCGCTGACAGCCCCAGACATTCCACTGGAAAAGGATGTCAAATTAAACACCTTTCAGCCGTCAAATTTTCAACCTTATTTTATTGGGCAACCAGTTTCAGCGTTTTACTACTCCATCTTCAGGCACCTGACATACCTGTAGGAATAATCTACCTCGACTGTGATCAAAACAGGGGCCAGTAGTACTGGTGTTAGTAGAGATTTGTTACAGTGACTACGTCAACCATCACACAGCTGTCATGGGCCTGAAGATGGCGTGGTAAAACGCTGAAACTGGTTGCCCAATAAAACAGGGTTGAAAATTGATGGCTGAAAGGTGTTCAATGTGACATCCTCTATCGAATAGCCGAGTCTCACAACCATCGTTATAAAGGTGGACATACAGAGACTGTCCTGTTGCAATCTTGTACCAGATGCGCTTTGGTCGACTGTGAGCAATCGTCACACCCAGCTCGCACACAGTCTCTTCACAGCCAGTTCTCCAAGCAGAACACTACCCACTCGCTCAGTTGATACGCCTACAATTTCATCAGTCTCACGAATTCGGCGATCTTGCATTACCATATCATGGAGTTCGTCAATGTCGGACGGCAGGAGAGCACTTCGCCTTCTGTGCTTGACCGTCCACGTTTAAATTCATTAATCCAAAAACAAATGGTGTTCAAAGATCGCTCAGAGTTCGCGTGAATTTCATCCAATTCTGTTTTTATTTCTACGGCAGTCCAACTGTTCAAATGAAAATGTTTGATAACAGCAGGAAGCTCTGTTTTCTCCATTGCAGTCGACACACTGACCAACAATGGCTGTCAAAAATGAACTTAACACTGTACATTATCCCAATTTTACATACAATCCTTGGAATAATTAAGCTTACCAACCTTGAAGGAGCAACAAAAGTATTCCATTCTTTGATGGACATTTACCAGATCTATCAAGCCACCCTCGTACACCTGCTGTACAATTTCTCTGGAAGATTCCACTTCAGAAACCTGTTTCAGAATGTACTTGCCCATTTACAGGCCTACACCTATAGCACAAGACCATTACCTAGCAGAGTGGCTGTCAAATTTATGAGATCTGTAGTGGAGCCCAGCCAAAAATGTTTGGGATCAGTGAGCACCTGCAGTAGAACATGTTGACAGGTTCCCCTTCAGATATCTGCTTTGGGACTTAAGCCACGCCCATTGTCCTGTTGCACAACACCAATACACTGTAGCTCTAGCGATTTCACCTGTTGGAAGGGTCTAGAGGGAGTCGAAGCAATCCCCACTGGGTGTTCAAGAGGTTCGACCTCTGAACCCTGTTCTACGATGTGCTAGGATAGTCACACCCATACCCTTATTGCTAAGCACCAGTACACTGGAAAGGGGCTACAAAGTACAGCACATTTGTAATGGATCCCTCAGAAGGAGATGCTGTATGGTAGTATATAGCAGCTGGCCAGTGTGGCCGAGCGGTTCTAGGCGCTTCAGTCTGGAACCGCGCGACCGCTACAGTCAGAGGTTAAAATCCTGCCTCGGGCATAGATGAGTGTGATGTCCTTAGGTTAGTTACGTTTAAGTAGTTCTAAGTTCCAGGGGACTGATGACCTCAGATGTTAAGTCCCACAGTGCTCAGAGCCATTTGAATCATTTTTAGTAGATAGCACCTGTTGTACGCTTTGTCTGGATGGCTCCACTTCATTGACCCGTCCATGACGTGCTGGATCAGTGGCGACCCTACCCTAGCAGCACTACACTAGTACAGTGTAGAATTGTTACCAAGCAAACGTCATCTGTAGGGCAGTTGCCAGGAGGAAATGCATGATGGTAGCAAAGCAACTGCTGTACAATCTGTCGGAAAATTCCAACTTCATGGACGTTTTCGTCATCACGTCCTTATCCTTGTATAACAGTACACTGCAGAGTGGCTACAAAAGAAACAAGATCTGTGACATACCACCAATGGAGGGGGCTGCAGACTGCAACAGCAGACGCCACACGGTGTTCAAAAAGTTCGGTTTTAGTCACCTGATATCAGATGGGCAGGGTCAGTCATACTCCATGTTTATGGATTTTCATGGATGTTTTCGTCATAACGTCCTCATTCCTGTACAACAGTACATTTCAGAGTGGCTACAAAACAAACCAGATCTGTGACAAACCACCTAATGAAGGGGGCTGCACACTGTAACAGCAGACGCTACAAACGAAACTAGTCTGGCTTGAAGGGGGAAACCTGATGGCGCTGTGATTGGCCCGTTACATGACGCTCCAATAGGTCAAACGGATATCAACTGTGTTTTTTTTTAATAGGAGCCCCCATTTTCATTACATATTCGTGTAGTACGTAAAGATATATGAATGTTTTAGTTGGACCACTTTTTTCGCTTTGTGATAGATGGCGCTGTAATAGTCACAAACATATGGCTCACAATTTTAGACGAACAGTTGGTAAGAGATAGGTTTTTCAAACTGAAATACAGGATGTAGGTAGGTTTGAACATTTTATTTCGGTTGTCCCAATATGATACATGTACCTTTGTGAACTTATCATTTCTGAGAACGCATGCTGTTACAGCCTGATTACCTGTAAATACCACATTAATGCAATAAATGCTCAAAATGATGTCCGTCAACCTCAATACAATTGTCAATACGTGTAATGACATTCCTCTCAACAGCGAGTAGTTCGCCTTCCGTAATGTTCACCCATGCATTGACAATGCGCTGACGCATGTTGTCAGGCGTTGCCGGTGGATCACGATAGCAAATATCCTTCAACTTTCCCCACAGAAAGAAATCCGAGGACGTCAAATCCGTTGAACGTGCGGGCCATGGTATTCGACGACCAATCCACCTGTCATGAAACATGCTATCCAATACCGCTTCAACCGCACGCGAGCTATGTGCCGGACATACATCATGTTGTAAGCACATCGCCATTCTGTCACGGAGTGAAAAATCTTGTAGTAACATCGGTAGAATATTACGTAGGAAATCAGCATACATTGCACCATTTAGATTGCCATCTATAAAATGGGGGCCAATTATCTTTCCTCCCATAATGTCCCACCATACATTAACCCTCCAAGGTCGCTGATGTTCCACTTGTCGCAGCCATCGTGGATTGTCCGTTGCCCAATAGTGCATATTATGCCGGTTTACGTTACCGCTGTTGGTCAATGACGCTTCGTCGCTAAATAGAACGCGTACGAAAAATCTGCCAACGTCCCGTAATTTTTCTTGTGCCCAGTGGCAGAACTTTACACGGCGTTAAAAGTCGTCACCATGCAATTCCTGGTGCATAGAAATATGGTACGGGTGCAGTCGATGTTGATGTAGCATTCTCAACAGCGACGTTTTTGAGATTCCCGATTCTCGCGCAATTTGTCTGCTACTGATCTGCGGATTAGCCGCGACAGTAGCTAAAACACCTACTTGGGCATCATCATTTGTTGCAAGCCGTGGTTGACGTTTCACAGGTGGCTGAACACTTCTTGTTTCCTTAAATAACGTAACTATCCGGCGAACGGTCCGGACACTCGGATGATGTCGTCCAGGATACCGAGTAGCATACATAGCACACGCCCGTTGGACACTTACTGGCTGCGCCGTACTCTGACATGGACCAACACACCTCTGCGTATGTGGACTGCTGCCAGCGCCACCGTGCGACGACCGCAGGTCAAATGCACCGCATGGTCATACCCCGAGGTGATTTAAACCCGCAAACCGCCCACCAGAGCGTTGTTTCACCATATATCGGCATTATCCTTAATTTATGAGCATGAGTGCAGTTTGTGGATTCGCACAGACATTTGTACGGGAAGTTGCTGCTTTGTTTGGGCTCAAGCATCCCTTTTTTCCCTTAACTTAGCATAAAGATACCATTTCTCGTCGCCAGCAACGATACAGGGTAGGAGTGGTTGGTGTTCAAATGGTTCAAATGACTCTGAGCACTATGGGACTTAACATCTTAGGTCATCAGTCCCCTAGAACTTAGAACTACTTAAACCTAACTAACCTAAGGATATCACACACATCCACGCCCCAGGCAGGATTCGAACCTGCGACCGTAGCAGTCCCGCGGTTCCGGACTGCAGCGCCTAGAACCACACGGCCACCACGGCCGGCGGTTGGTGTTACTCACGAGCCAATTGATGAGAAGCAAGTAGAGATGAACATATGGCCACTTGCTGATTTTTGTGATTTCGGCTTAGAGCATGCCGTACTCATATACTGGGTTTTTGAACTTTGCTCATTACATACAAATGGTGGAGTGACCACAGATCATCCCATCTGCCAGTACTCGAGTACGCTGATGTGTGTCATTGTGGATTAACGTGCTTAAGCAATCTTTATCAAACCGTGATGGTCTTTCTGAATGTGGTGAGTCACTAATGTCAAACGAGATAACCATTTTTTTTGCCGTGCTCTGTCAAAAGGCATTATCCACGTACACGGCGCAAATGTTTGTCGATGCTACTGTCACCCCTTTATTGAACTCAAACAGAAGAATATGTAGGAAATGCCCCGATTTCTCCACTTAGCACTCCGTTTTCTAGCGTCCACAGCTCCACTCGCTATCTCCAAATGTCGAAATGACACAACTGAAACAGCAACAGTGAACTAAAAATAGAAAATGACAAGCGATATACAGGGTGATTCAGGAAGATATGCAAATATTTTATTGTGTCATTCTACAACTGAAACTAAAGAAAAAATCCATATAAACATAGGTCCGCAACTGTTTAGTTACGGAGTGACGGCTAATAAAAGATTTTGCTTGAAATTTAGCAATTTCGCTAATATGAAGCCATTCCAAAACTGTACCAGGTTAAAATGAAGCACGATCTCCTTTTGTTTTGTTGTTATGGTTCTGGTGAATCTAATACAACATGTCCCAGGCGTGTATCTGCAGTAGTTTTCCACAAAATTCAGAGAAGCAAAAAAGTAATTCCGTAAAATTTTTAGTTTACTAGCTGCTTGGCCCAATTTATTTTTTAAATTCCTGACAACTGCACAAAGTTTTCAACCTGTTATACAAAATATTATTTAGGAAAAATCATGGTTATAACGTTAATTGAAACTGTATGAATGTGTCAGATAATCTGCTTTTATTATTACCTAATACACTCGAATTGATGTTAAACCGGAAAATGTTGTTACACTTAAATACATCTACATCTACATGGTTACTCTGAAATTAACGCTTAAGTGCCTGGCAGAGGGTTCATCAAACCATTTTCATACAACTTCTCTACCATTCCGCTCGAATGGCGCGTGGGAAAAAGGGACACCTAAATCTTTCCGTTCGAGCTCTGATTTATTTTATTATGATGATCATTTCTCCCTACGTAGGTGGGTGTCGACAAAATATTTTCGCATTTGGAAGAGAAAGCTGGTGATTGAAAATTCGTAAATAGATCTCGCCGCAAAGAAAACCACCTTTCTTTCAGTGACTGCCACCCCAACTCGCGTATCATACCAGTCACACTCTCACCCCTATTGCGCGATAACACGAAACCAGCTGCGCTTCTTTGCACTTTTTCGATGTCCTCCGTCAATCCTAGCTGGTAAGGATCCCACACCGCCCAGCAATATTCCAGCAGAGGACGGACAAGTGTAATGTAGGCTGTCTCTTTAGTGGGCTTGTCGCATCTTCTGTGATCTGTCAACAAGGCGCAGTCTTTGTTTCGCCTTCCTCACAATATTATCTATGTGGTCTTTACAATTTAAGTTGTTCGTAATTGTAATTCCTACGTATTTAGTCGAATTGACAGCCCTTAGATTTGTGCGATTTATCGTATACCCAAAATGTATCGGATTTCTTTTAGTGCTCATGTGGACGACCTCGCACTTTTCTTTGTTTAGTGCCAATTGCCACTTTTCGCACCATACAGAAATTCTCTCTGGATCATTTTGTAATTGGAACTGATCGTCTGATGATTTTACTAGACGGTAAATTACAGCGTCATCTGCAAACAATCTAAGGGGGCTGCTCAGATTATCAGCTAGATCATTTATGTAAATCAGGAACGCCAGATATCACTTCTGTTCTACTCGATTACTTACCGTCTATCACTATGAACTGTGACCTCTCTGCCCGCATCTCGTGGTCGTGCGGTAGCGTTCTCGCTTCCCACGCCCGGGTTCCCGGGTTCGATTCCCGGCGGGGTCAGGGATTTTCTCTGCCTCGTGATGGCTGGGTGTTGTGTGCTGTCCTTAGGTTAGTTAGGTTTAAGTAGTTCTAAGTTCCAGGGGACTTATGACCACAGCAGTTGAGTCCCATAGTGCTCAGAGCCATTTGAACCATTTTTTTTGTGACCTCTCTGAGAGGAAATAACGAATGTAGTCACACAACTGAGACGATACTCCATATGCATGCAATTTGATTAATAGTCGCTTGTGAGGAACGGTATCAAAAACTTGTTGTTATTATGTTCTTTCACTAAACAATACAGAAAACTAACTCGTTTTAAGGTTAGGAAACGACTGAAACAACTCACTAACGGTTGCCAACAATGACATAAATGTTTCTACATTCTTAATGGAAAGTAAACAAATTTACTTGTATGATAAACTTTCCTTCTCTGGATGTTCTGGAAAATTACTGCAGACACACGTCTGGGACGTGTTTTATTAGATTCACCAGGCCAATAACAACAAAATAAATGGAAATCGATCTTTACTTTAACCTCGTACAGTTTCGCGATGGCTTCATATTAGCGAAGTTGTTAAATTTCAGGCAAAATCTTTTATTAGCCGTAATTTCTTACACCGAGCGAGGTGGCGCAGTGGTTAGACACTGGACTCGCATTCGGGAGGACGACCGTTCAATCCCGCGTCCGGCCATCCTGACTTAGGTTTTCCGTGATTTCCCTAAATCGCTCCAGGCAAATGCCGGGATGGTTCCTTTGAAAGGGCACGGCCGATTTCCTTCCCAATCCTTCGCTAATCCGATGAGACCGATGACCTCGCTGTCTGATCTCCTTCCCCAGACAACCCAACCCGTAACTTCTTAACTAAAACATTTTCGGAACTATGTTTATGAACTTTTTTCTTTAGTTTTATTTCTAGAGTAATATATTTAAAAAAAATTGCATATCTTCGTGAATCACCCTGTGTAAACCTATATCAATCGGAGTCCCGACATGCAAAGAAAAAAGGCTACGAACTTAAGCACCAACCTAATTATAGCGCCACCTAGCAGATATATCGTAACGTCGCAAGCACTTACAACACAAGCTATCCAATGGTTTCTGCGCCGTCGACCACATTCCGCAAGCCACCCCACTGTTTTCGCTCTCTCTTTGTTACTGATCGCGTAACAACTAATATATTGATAAATGGATGAGATAAAAAATATGTTGCTGCGAAAAGAGCCCTGAGCTAATTTTTAGGGATGGTGTGCTGTGATTTTCTTTGGACCATTAATTTTCAACAAAACAAAATGTATTATGTTCTTATTATTCTGGATCTGCTTTTCTATAAAAGGAACATGGTTTCTGTAACTCGCTATAAAGTTCAACATATCTTTCTTTCTTTACAGTTATTGAAAAGGTTACTGAAAATTCTTTCGTTATCAATACTGATGTTACAGTACGCAATGTTTGTTCAACATCAAAATTTTGCAGTGGATTTTTGTTAACATTAAAACACCAATAAGTACCACGACTAACACAAGAACATGAGACTATTATCAGAGAGAAAATGTTTTTACTGTTTGCCAGACCAGAACTACGCACAGCAAGGTTTCTTTTATGTCATGAAGGTAAATTATCTTTTTGCGCTGTTAATAATATAACATCATCCGCAGCCCGCATCGAAGTGTAATACACACCACAAAATCTGCTGCTCTGCCCTGCAATCCCGAAAACTGAAAGAAATAATTTTAGTTCACTATTAGCTGTCCGCTTCTTTGCGGTATGATTGGTTTTATGTAATGCAGTTTGAATGCGCCGCGGCAGCTTCTCGTTCGTTCGTAGCGCAGCTCTGCACCACGAATAATATTTTAATAGCTGAAAATGTCTTAAAGGGATGGGATAAAATACCAGGCAAGCTTATTACAAATCATAATGCAAGTTTTCACTAAGTACCTCTATTCAGAACATTTAGACAGATTAAATTCTTACACACCTTTACAAATCGATGTCTAATAGCGTCCTTCTCTCAATATTGACAAAAGAATGCTACACAAGCAAACAACATAGCGTCACAGGCTCTTCCTACTCACGTAATTCAAAGAAGACGACAGAGAATTTAATGCCCGGTCACTGCTATTTACACTCGGTTTAATACATTTACATCTTTGTTTGATATTTAATAAGTATTGTCTGTAGCGGTTTACGTACTCTCCGACACAGATATTATCTTTAAAAAATCAGTACATAATTCGACACAAGTATAAAACACGACACATAATGGTTTGTCTTTATTACATAAAGTTCACACAATCACAGTCCATGCAGAAATAAAATTACAATCATCCATTCAATTATTATTTTTTTTTACCACATATGTGTTTTGCCAGTAGACGTTACACTGTGTGTAACGGAGTGTACTTCGTATGCCATTATCACCTCAATCCTTACCAGTTCCATCGCGAATGATTCGCGCGGAAGAACGAGTGTTGGTAAATCTACGCCTGGGCTCAAATCTCTGTGATTTTATCTTCATGGTCTTTTTCGCGAGATGGAAGCGTAGATGGGAATATCGATTGACTGTGGTCTAGCAGTGTACACTTTCGGAACATCAACAGCGGACCACACCGTGATGCAGAACACGTCTTTTGCAGCGTGTGCCACTGGAGTTGATCAGCCCTCTATCACACTTTCACACTTAGTAAATCAATCTGTAACAAAACAAGTCGCATTTTCTCTATTTCCTTTATCAGTGCTCTCTGAACAGATTCCATACTGACGCGCAGTACTCATGTATTGGTCGAAGGACTGTTTTGTAAGAGACCGCCTTTGTCGTTCCACTACATTCCCTGACAACTCTTCCCACGAACTTCTTGCGATTAGTTTTATGTGGTCATTCCATTTCAGATCCCACTGCACGCGCACTCCTAGACATTTTGTAGAAGTAGCTGCTTCCAGTGATTTTACTGCAATCGCGTAGCCATACAGTTATGGGTCTTTCAGTCTGTGTTACAATTGCTTATAAATAAAATTACAAAACCGTCAAAGTTGCACAGAAATGTGTTTTTATTGAAATGGTGAGCATTTTTTGGACCTTTGCAGTCCGTGCAGCAACGGATTGTTGTACACAGATAGTACCTTGCACTCAGCCATTCATACAAGGTGCATTCAAGTTCTAAGGCCTCCGATTTTTTTTTTCTAATTAACTACTCACCCGAAATCGATGAAACTGGCGTTACTTCTCGACGTAATCGCCCTGCAGACGTACACATTTTTCACAACGCTGACGCCATGATTCCATGGCAGCGGCGAAGGCTTCTTTAGGAGTCTGTTTTGACCACTGAAAAATCGCTGAGGCAATACCAGCACGGCTGGTGAATGTGCGGCCACGGAGAGTGTCTTTCATTGTTGGAAAAAGTCAAAAGTCACTAGGAGCCAGGTCAGGTGAGTAGGGAGCATGAGGAATCACTTCAAAGTTGTTATCACGAAGAAACTGTTGCGTAACGTTAGCTCGATGTGCAGGTGCGTTGTCTTGGTGAAACAGCATACGTGCAGCCCTTCCCAGACGTTTTTGTTGCAGTGCAGGAATGAATTTGTTCTTCAAAACATTTTCGTAGGATTCACCTGTTACCGTAGTGCCCTTTGGAACGCAATGGGTAAGGATTACGCCCTCGCTGTCCCAGAACATGGACACCATCATTTTTTCAGCACTGGCGGTTACCCGAAATTTTTTTGGTGGCGGTGAATCTGTGTGCTTCCATAGAGCTGACTGGCACTTTGTTTCTGGATTGAAAAATGGCATCCACGTCTCATCCCTTGTCACAACCGACGAAAAGAAAGTCCCATTCGTGCTGTCGTTGCGCGTCAACATTGCTCGGCAACATGCCACACGGGGAGCCGTGTGGTCGTCCGTCAGCATTCGTGGCACCCACCTGGATGACACTTTTCGCATTTTCAGGTCGTCATGCAGGATTGTGTGCACAGAACCCACAGAAATGCCAACTCTGGAAGCGGTCTGTTCAACAGTCATTCGGCGATCCCCCAAAACAATTCTCTCCACTTTCTCGATCATGTCGTCAGACCAGCTTGTGCGAGCCCGAGGTTGTTTCAGTTTGTTGTCACACGATGTTCTGCTTCATTAAACTGTCGCACCCACGAACGCACATTCGACACATCCATAACTCCATCACCACATGTCTCCTTCAACTGTCGATGAATTTCAATTGGTTTCATACCACGCAAATTCAGAAAACGAATGATTGCACGCTTTTCAAGTAAGGAAAACGTCGCCATTTTAAGTATTTAAAACAGTTCTCATTCTCGCCGCTGGCGGTAAAATTCCATCTGCCGTACGGTGCTGCCATCTCTGGGACGTATTGACAATGAACGCGGCCTCATTTTAAAACAATGCGCATGTTTCTATCTCTTTCCAGTCCGGAGAAAAAAAAATAGGAGGCCTTAGAACTTGAATGCTCCTCGTACAAGCAATGTGGCCCACGTACAGGCATTCTAGTCTTATGGTATGGCTTATCTGGACATTTTGATAATGGACTACAAAGGTGTGAAACCATTTAAATGAAAACAAACTTCTCTGACTTTTTTGTAAGTTTTAATGAATCATAGAAAGTACCTGTCCGCCTCGATAGCTGAGTAGTGCCGGCACGGTAGTTCAGCGTGTTCAGTCAGAGGGTTAGTTGCCCTCTGTAATAAAAAAAACCCTGAGTTAATAGACCAAAGACAAACTTAAAACGGATGTCACGAAGTCCGCCCCGAGCAGATGCAACGAACGAAAGCGAACGAAATGAGATTTAAAAAAAAAAAAAAAAAGTGGTAGCGTGATGGAATGCCGTCCTACGGACCCAAGTTCGATTCCCGGCTGGGTCGGCGATTTTCTCTGCTCAGACACTGGGTGTTGTGCTGTGTTCATCATCATTTCATCCTCATCCGGCGCGCAGATCACCCAATGTGAAGTCGAACGTACGAGGGCAATCCCAAAATTAAGGTCTCCCTTTTTTTGGTAAGTACATAGACCTTTTCATTTCTGCAATGGTTTACATAAGCTTACAGCTTGAACATTTAGCTATTTTTCGACATAATCACCATTTCTGTCGATGCATTTTTGTAGACGCAGTGGCAGTTTTTGTATGCCCATGTCATACCAGCTCGCCGCCATGCTGTTCAGAAAGTTATGAGCCTCTTCTTTCACCTCGTCGTCTCGAGCTGAATCGCTGGGACCACAATTAATACTGACAGGTATTGTGGGACTCTGAAAAAACTCAAACAGGCAATTCAGAACCGGAGAAGAGGAATATTGAGCGACGGCGTACACATTCTCCACGACAACGCTCGCCCACACATCGCTCGGCAAACCGTTGCTCTCCTGCAACAGTTTCAGTGGAACATGATCACCCACCCACCCTATAGTCCTGAATTGGCGCCCAGTGACCATCACCTGTTCCCTAGGTTAAAAGAACATTTGGACGGAAAGCGAGTCAGCACCGACGACGAGGTGAAAGAAGAGGTTCATAACTTTCTGAACAGCATGGCGGTGATCTGGTATGACATGGGCATACAAAAACTGCCACAGTCTACAAAAATGCATCGACAGAAATGGTGATTATGTCGAAAAATGTTCAAGCTGTAATCTGATGTAAGCCATTCTAGGAATAAACAGGTCTACGTACATATAAAAAAACAAGAGACTTTACGTTTGGGACTGCCCTCATACTAAGACCTGCACCAAGGCAGCTGGGGCCGGCCGGAGTGGCCGTGCGGTTCTAGGCGCTCCAGTCTGGAGCCGAGCGACCGCTACGGTCGCAGGTTCGAATCCTGCCTCGGGCATGGATGTGTGTGATGTCCTTAGGTTAGTTAGGTTTAATTAGTTCTAAGTTCTAGGCGACTTATGACCTCAGAAGTTGAGTCGCATAGTGCTCAGAGCCATTTGAACCATTTTGAAGGCGGCCGGACCTACTCCACAAGGGGTCTCCTGGCCAATTACGCCAAACTGTCATTTCCATTTCCATAGTAAGTTCCTGCCCATAGCCATCCAGCATACAGGAAGTAAGTAAACATTTGTTTATGGTGAAGATGAATCGCCACTCCCTGCACCAAGCGTCGATCTTCCACAGTTCTTCCAGCATTTTCCCACAATTTTCTAGCGTCGCGATTTTTCTATAAAAAAATAGACTCATCCGCAAAAAGCCTCATGGAACTTCCGGAGATATGTACTAGGTAATTTATATGTAGCTGAAGCTCCAAAGAAACTGATATAAGCATGCGTATTCAAATACAGAAATACGTAAACAGGCAAAATACAGCACTGCGGTCAGCAACGCCTATATAAGACAGCATACGTTCGGCCGCACCTGTTAGATCGCTTATTGCTGCTGCAATGGCAGCTTATCAAGATTTAAGTGAGTTTGAACGTGGTGTTGTAGTTGGCGCACAAGCGACGGGACTCAGCATCTCCGAGGTGGCGATGAGGTTGGCATTTTCCCGTACCAACATTTCGCGAGTGTACCGTGAATATCAGGAAGCCGGTAAAACATTAGATCTCCGACATCGCTGCGGCCGGAAAAAGATCCTGCAGGAACGGGATCGACGACGACTGAAGAGAATCGTTCAACGTGACAGAAGTACAACCCTTCCGCAAATTGCTGCAGATTTCAATGCTGGACCATCTACAAGTGTCATTGTGCGAACCATTGAACGGAACATCATCGATATGGGCTTTCGGAGCCGAAGTCGCACTCCTGCACCTTTGATGACTGCACGACACAAAGCTATACGCCTCGCTTGGGCCCGTCAACACCGGCATTGAACTGTTGATGACTGGAAACATGCTGGTCGGACGAGTCTCGTTTCAAATTGTATCGGGCGGATGGAAGTGTACGGGTATGAAGACAACCTCATGAATCCATGGACCCTAGATGTCAGCAGGGGACTGCTCATGCTCGTGGAGGCTCTGTAATGGTGTGGGGCGTGTGCAGTTGGAGTGATATGGGACCCGTGATACGTCTAGATACGACTCTGACAGGTGCCACGTAAGCATCCTGTCTCATCACCTGCATCCATTCATGTCCATTGTGTATTCCGATGGACTTGGGCAACCAGCAGGACAATGCGACACCCCACACATCTACAATTGCTACAGAGTGGCGCCAGGAACAGTCTTCTGAGTTGAAACACTTCCGCTGCCCACCAAACTCCCCAGAATTTAACACTACTGAGCATATCTAGGATGCCTTGCAACGTCCTCTTCAGAAGAGATCTCCACCCCGTCGTATTCTTACTGATTTATGGACAGCCCTGCTGGATTCATGGTGTTAGTTTCCTCCAGCACTACTTCAGACATTTGTCGAGTCCATGCAACGTCGTGTTGCGGCACTTCCACTTCCTTCCTGGGGCTCTACACGATATTAGGCTGGTGTACCAGTTTCTATGGCTCTTACATTCAGGGCTGACGACTTCTCTCCGTTTAGAATGACGTGCTGTGTTTTGTTACCTAGAAAATGTTCAGTCAAGTAATACACCCGGTGTGAGATTGCATACGTTCGTACTTCGTTGATTACGTGGCGGTGATGGACCCTGTGTAACGCCTTCCCAAAGTCAAGGAATACAGCGTGTGTGGTGTCACCGCCAGACACCACACTTGCTACGTGGTAGCCTTTAAATCGGCCGCGGTCCGTTAGTATACGTCGGACCCGCGTGTCGCCACTGTCAGTGATTGCAGACCGAGCGCCGCCACACGGCAGGTCTAGAGAGCCGTCCTAGCACTCGCCCCAGTTGTACAGACGACTTTGCTAGCGATGGTTCACTGACAAATTATGCTCTCATTTGCCGAGACGATAGTTAGCATGGCCCTCAGCTACGTCATTTGCTACGACCTAGCAAGGCGCCATTACCAGTTTATATTGAGATTATTATTGATGTATGAACAAGAGCGATGTACACCAATTAGGGATTAAAGTTAAGTATTCTACCAGTTACCTCCTGTTTTGCTAGTCTTATTTCTCTGACCTGTTCCAGACCTCACGCCAGTCTGCGTGAGCTAAAAGCGTGCATTTCGGCCTCCTCTAGCAACACGGTGTTGGCTCTTCTGCCAACACTTCAGCGTGCACCTGGGCGCCTGTACCTATCGATCGGTGGGTCTCGTGGACGAACCGAGCGACGTGGGTTCCACACGATGGTTGTTTTCGGAATCCATGTTGGTTCCAGAAATGTCGTAATACGCGAACAGAAAACGTATTACAAAAATCTGCAACAGACCGACGTCAGAGATACAGGCCCACCGCTTTGAGTGTGTCTTTTTGGAAAACGTGAATGCCCTGTGCTTTTTTCCAATGTAATGGACCTGTTTCCATATAAGGAAGCTACATGTACCCTACTCCAACATCACAACACCGGTTTATTGTGGAGAGACTACAAAGGAAGTCAGACCCACAGCACAGCCATCTGGAGAAGAATCTTCGAGCCAGAGTCGTGAGAGATCTCTGAGAATTTTGAAAGGACAGATCTGTGGCATCATGTGATAGGAGAGACCTAATGACGTCTCTAACACACTGAAGAGCCGAGGAAACTGGTACATCTGCCTAATACCGTGTAGGGCCCCCGCGAGCACGCAGGAGTTCCACAACAGGACGTGGCATGGGCAAAGACTAACGTCTGAAGTGGTGCTGGAGGGATCTGACACCATGGATCTTGCAGGCCTGGCCATAGATCCGTAAGAGTACGAGGAATGGAGATCTCTTCTGAAGAAGACGTTGTTAGGCATCCCAGACATGCTCAATAATGTTCATGTCTGGGAAGTTTGGTGGCCAGTAGAAGTACGAGGTGCATTCAAGTTCTAAGGCCTCCGATTTTTTTTCTCCGGATTGGAAAGAGATAGAAACATGCACATTGTTTTAAAATGAGGCCGCGTTCATTGTCAACACGTCCCAGAGATGGCAGCACCGAATGGCAGATGAAATTTTATCGCGAGCGGCGAGAATGAGAACTGTTTTAAATACTTAAAATGGCGACGTTTTTATTACTTGAACAGCGTGCAACCATTCGTTTTCTGAATTTGCGTGGTGTGAAACCAATTGAAATTCATCAACAGTTGAAGGAGACATGTGGTGATGGAGTTATGGATGTGTCGAAAGTGCGTTCGTGGGTGCGACAGTTTAATGAAGGCAGAACATCGTGTGACAACAAACTGAAACAACCTCGGGCTCGCACAAGCCGGTCTGACGACACGATCGAGAAAGTGGAGAGAATTCTTTTGGGGGATCGCCGAATGACTGTTGAACAGATCGCCTCCAGAGTTGGCATTTCTGTGGGTTCTGTGCACACAATCCTGCATGACGACCTGAAAATACGAAAAGTGTCATCCAGGTGGGTGCCACGAATGCTGACGGATGACCACACGGCTCCCCGTGTGGCATGTTGCCGAGCAATGTTGACGCGCAACGACAGCACGAATGGGACTTTCTTTTCCTCGGTTGTGACAATGGATGTGACGTGGATGCCATTTTTCAGTCCAGAAACAAAGTGCCAGTCAGCTCAATGGAAGCACACAGATTCACCGCCACCAAAAAAATTTCGGGTAACCGCCAGTGCTGAAAAAATGATGGTGTCCATGTTCTGGGACAGCGAGGGCGTAATCCTTACCCATTGCGATCCAAAGGGCACTACGGTAACAGGTGCATCCTACGAAAATGTTTTGAAGAACAAATTCCTTCCTGCACTGCAACTAAAACGTCCGGGAAGGGTTGCACGTGTGCTGTTTCACCAAGACAATGCACCCGCACATCGAGCTATCGTTACGCAATAGTTTCTTCGTGATAACAACTTTGAAGTGATTCCTCATGCTCCCTACTCACCTGACCTGGCTCCTAGTGACTTTTGGCTTTTTCCAACAATGAAAGACACTCTCCGTGGCCGCACATTCACCAGCCGTGCTGCTATGGCTTCAGCGATTTTCCAGTGGTCAAAACAGACTCCTAAAGAAGCCTTCGCCGCTGCCATGGAATCATGGCGTCAGCGTTGTGAAAAATGTGTACGTCTGCAGGGCGATTACGTCGAGAAGTAACGCCAGTTTCATCGATTTCGGGTGAGTAGTTAACTAGGAAAAAAATCGGAGGCCTTAGAACTTGAATGCACCTCGTAGTTCTCTCAGACGAGTGTTCCTGGACCCATTCTGTAGCTATTCTGGACCTGTGGGGTGTCGCATTGTCCTGCTGGAAATGTCGGAATGCACAGAGGACATGAATGAATGCAGGTGATCAGCCAGGATGCTTACGTGCGTGTCACCTGTCAGAGTCGTATCTAGACTGCGCTCGCCTTACACCATTACAGAGCCTCCGCCAGCTTGAACAGTCCCCTGCTGACATCCAGAGTCCACGGATTCATTAGGTTGTCTCCATACCTGAACACGTCCATCCGCTCGATACAATTTAAAACGAGAGTCATCCGACCAGGTACCAGGTTTCCAGACATCAACAGTCCAGTGTCGGTGTCGACGAACCCAGGCGAGGCATAAAGCTTTGTGTCGTGCAGGCATCAAGGGTACACGAATGGGCCTTCGGCTCCGAAAGCCCATATCGATGCTATTCCGTTGAATGTCACAACACTGAAACCTGCAGCGATTTGCGGAAAGGTTGCACTTCTGTCAGACAACGATTCTCTTCAGTCGTCGTTGGTCCCGTTCTTATAGGATCTTTTCGCGGCCGCAGCGGTTACGGAGATTTGATGTTTTACCGGATCCCTCATATTCACGGTACACTCGTGAAATGGTCGTACAAGAAATCCCCCAGTTCATCGCTACCTTGGAGGTGCTGTGATCCCCGCTCGTGCGCCAACTATAACACCACGTTTAAACTCACTTAAATCTTGATAACCTGTTGGTTGTTTTGCAATTTTTCAACTTGCATTTGAGAATGACTATACAGCAGAAATCAAGGTCGTGTGAAAAAAAGTGAATAGTAATTACAGCCAAATGCCAAAAATATCTTTTAAAAAATTTATATACAGGGTGTTACAAAAAGGTACGGCCAAACTTTCAGCAAACATTCCTCACACGCAAATAAAGAAAACATGTTATGTGGACATGTGTCCGGAAACGCTTAATTTCCATGTTAGAGCTCATTTTAATTTCGTCAGTATGTACTGTACTTCCTCGATTCACCGCCAGTTGGCCCAATTGAAGGAACGTAATGTTGACTTCGGTGCTTGTGTTGACATGCGACTCATTGCTCTACAGTACTAGCATCAAGCACATCAGTACGTAGCATCAACAGGTTACCCTTCATCACAAACGTGGTTTTGCAGTCAGTGCAATGTTTACAAATGCGGGGTTGGCAGATGCCCATTTGATGTATGGATTAGCACGGGGCAATAGCCGTGGCGCGGTACCTTTGTATCGAGACAGATTTCCAGAACGAAGGTGTCCCGACAGGAAGACGTTCGAAGCAATTCATCGGCGTCCTAGGGAGCACGGAACATTCCAGCCTATGACTCGCGACTGGGGAAGACCTAGAACGACGAGGACACCTGCAATGGACGAGGCGATTCTTCGTGCAGTTAACGGTAGCCCTAATGTCAGCGTCAGAGAAGTTGCTGCTGTACAAGGTAACGTTGACCACGTCACTGTATGGAGAGTGCTACGGGAGAACCAGTTGTTTCCGTACCATGTACAGCGTGTGCAGGCACTATCAGCAGCTGATTGGCCTCCGCGGGCACACCTCTGCGAATGGTTCATCCAACAATGTGTCAATCCTCATTTCAGTGCGAATGTTCTCTTTACGGATGAGGCTTCATTCCAACGTGATCAAATTGTAAATTTTCACAATCAACATGTGTGGGCTGATGAGAATCCGCACGCAATTGTGCAATCACGTCATCAACACAGATTTTCTGTGAACGTTTGGGCATGCATTGTTGGTGATGTCTCGATTGGGCCCCATGTTCTTCCACTTACGCTCAATGGAGCACGTTACCATGATTTTATACGGGATACTCTACCTGTGCTGCTAGAACATGTGCCTTTACAAGTACGACACAACATGTGGTTCATGCACGATGGAGCTCCTGCACATTGCAGTCGAAGTATTCGTACGCTTCTCAACAACAGATTCGGTGACCGATGGATTGGTAGAGGCGGACCAATTCCGTGGCCTCCACGCTCTCATGACCTCAACCCCCTTGACTTTCATTTATGGGGACATTTGAAAGCTCTTGTCTACGCAATCCCGGTACCAAATGTAGAGACTCTTTGTGCTCGTATTGTGGACGGCTGTGATACAATACGCCATTCTCCAGGGCTGCATCAGCGCATCAGGGATTCCATGCGACGGACGGTGGATGCATGTATCCTCGCTAACGGAGGACATTTTGAACATTTCCTGTAACAAAGTGTTTGAAGTCACGCTGGTACGTTCTGTTGCTGTGTGTTTCCATTCCATGATTAATGTGATTTGAAGAGAAGTAATAAAATGAGCTCTAACATGGAAAGTAAGCGTTTCCGGACACATGTCCACATAACATATTTTCTTTCCTTGTGTGTGAGGAATGTTTCCTGAAAGTTTGGCCGTACCTTTTTGTAACACCCTGCATATTGGTTCATTAATGTGTACGAAACACATCGTCAGCAGAGAACGACCAACAATAGCATGAATTTACGCAAACAACTATCATTTACTTGCACTACACGACGAAACACAGGCACACACAACCCAAGCTGATAACACTGTCAAAAAAATGGCTCTAAGCACTATGGGACTTAACTTCTGAGGTCATCAGTCCCCTAGAACTTAGAACTAATTAAACCTAACTAACCTAAGGACATCACATACATCCATGCCCGAGGCAGGATTCGAACCTGCGACCGTAGCGGTAGCGCGGTTCCAGACTGTAGCGCCTAGAACCGCTCGGCCACTCCGGCTGGCCAGAAAAATTTCGTTCCTACGATGTGTTTACAGATGTCATAGCTTGCAAGCGGAATGGTTTGTTTAGAACGGGATTGCTGGTCCAAGTAAATCGTAACACGTCGTGATTTGTAAAGGTGTACCCTGCCGTAGACATAGTTATGAGCCACATAACTGACGAACGGACTGCGACTACAGCGTCAGAAATGAAAGTTATCTGAAATTTCCACTCTTTCATTAACAGTGCAGCGGTAGCTGGCGGGCATAACAACAGAAACCTGAGCAGAAATAAACACGGAAAATCCTCTCTAATACTCCAGAAATAGTAAATGTGTTTCAGCAACTGGACCAGTAGCAGGTCGCGGAGCAAGGGGCGTGTAAACCGCGATTTGTCACTATTATAGTGAAATAACACTATGAAGTAGTGAACACACACACCTTTCTAGAAGCACGTACAGCGCCTGTCCAAGTTCCATCAGCGCCATAATCACGTTGATTACCGTTAACGAAAGGTATAGAAAAGGAATTTGTAACGGGATGCTGCCTTCGATGTGAGAATATCATTTGATGACCATAGAACGCATCAAACATGTAGCTAAAGGTTACGTATTGAAAAGTACGGTCGTAGAATGGCTGCCAAGTGCCAGTTCAGTTACGGTCTGTTGACAGAGTTCATATCGGAGCCGTCTAATCGCAACTGATACGGGTCTCGTCTTTCTTCTCTGAAAGGCATCTTCAGTGTTCTATAATATGTACGTAGTCTTGTTTATATTATTTACTTTACATTTAGGACGTTGTACCTAAAGCATATAAACAGTTCTAGCACTTTTTCTTTTTGTATGGTGTACTCACAGTGGCCGAGAGGTTGTAGGCGCTTCAGTCTGGATCCGCCCTGCTGCTACGGTCGCAGGTTCGAATCCTGCCTCGGGCATGGGTGTGTGTGATGTCCTTAGGTTACTTAGGTTTAACTAGTTCTAAGTTCTAGGGGACTGATGACCTCAGATGTTAAGTCGTATAGTGCTCAGAGCCATTTGAACCATCTACTCACAGATTTCGCAGATGTTAATGTTGTGTTGGCAGAAGAGCCAACACCGTGTTACTAGTGGAGGCCGAAATGCACGCGTTTCAGCTCACGCAGCCTGGCGTGAGGAGGGAAGGACTATACTGACGTGAGGTCTGGAACATGACAAGGAATTAGAATTCAGAAAGCGGACGTAATTAGTGTGATACTTAACTTTAATTTATCAATGATGAACGTCGCTCTTGACGGTACATGAGTCACAATATTATCTGTTCAGAAGACATAGTAATTAAATATGGCGCCTGGCTAGGTCGTAGCAAATGACGTAGCTGAAGGCTATGCTAAACTGTCGTCTCTGCAAATGAGAGCGGATGCAGTCAGAGAACCATCGCTAGCAAAGTCGGCTGTACAACTTGGGCGAGTGCTAGGGAGTCTCTCTAGACTAGACCTGCCGTGTGGCTGCGCTCGGTCTGCAATCACTGACTGTGACGACACGCGGGTCCGACGTATACTAACGGACCGCGGCCGATTTAGAAGCTATCACCTAGCAAGTGTGGTGTCTGACGGTGACACCACAGTTAACCCTTTGAGTCCCAATATGTCAAAAATAAGTAAACTTCTAGTAATTTTGTATAGACCCGCGCGGCTTTCTAGACTGGGAAGGAGCGCCTGGTCCCCGGCACGAATCCGCCCGACGGATTCGTGTCGAGGTCCGGTGTATCGGCCAGTCTGTGGCTGGTTTTTAGGCGGTTTTCCATCTGCCTCGGTGAATGCGGGCTGGTTCCCCTTATTCCACCACAGTTACACTACGTCGGTGATTGCTGCGCAGACATGTTCTCCACGGACGCGTACACCACCATTACTCTACCACGCGAACGTAGGGGTTACACTCGTCTGGTGTGAGACGTTCCCTGGGGGGTTCACCGGGGGCCGAACCGCACAATAACCCTGGGTTCGGTGTGGGGTGGCGGCGATGTGAAGTGGACTGCGGTAGTCGTCGTGGGGTTGTGGACCACTGCGGCTGCGGCGGGGACGGAGCCTCTCCGTCGTTTCTAGGTCACCGGTTAACATACAGTACAATACAATACAATTTTGTATATGTCAGTTCTTTCTGATGTGAAACACAATTCGGTTTTAGAAGTTCCCTCGGTACAAGAGAAGCATTGTTTGCTTTTAACATATTAGCGCAACGATGTATGGAGGTTAACCAGCCACTATATGTGTGCTTCCTGGATTATAATAAAGCATTTGACAAAGTTCGTCATGATCATCTCATAGAATTGTTAGAAAAGAAAACACTTGATAAGAAAGACATCCGCATTATATATAACCTCTACTACAATCAAACCGCAACCGTGAAGGTAGAAAATGAGTTATCGAATGATATAGAAATAAAGAGGGGTGTGAGACAAGGTTGCGTTCTCTCACCCTTATTGTTTAATATGTATTCAGAAGACATAATCCAGGCAGCTCTATCAGATGAAATAGCTGGCATTAAAGTGAATGGGCTAAACGTTAACAATGTTAGGTTTGCTGATGACACTGCACTACTAGCTGGAAACCTCAAAGATCTACAATTACTTCTTGACAAAGTCGCAGAAAAAAGTGAAGAATTTGGCTTGACTCTTAACGTAGGCAAGACTAAGTTCATGGTGATATCTAAAACACACCAACAAGAAAATCTTACAATCAATAGGGAAAGAGTCGATCAAGTACGTAAATTTAAATATCTCGGAACAATTGTAAATGAGGAGATTGAAAGCTCAGAAGAAATTAAATCGAGAATAGGACAGGCCAGAAGTATCTTTAATAAGATGAAAAATGCATTCTGTTCGAGAGACATTTGTTTAAACACAAAAATGATGTTGCTAAGATGCTATGTATTCTCAAAATTATTATACGGAATGGAAGCGTGGACATTGAAAAAGAAGGACATGAACAGTTTAGAAGCTTTTGAAATGTGGGCATATAGAAGAATACTTAGAATTAGTTGGGTGTCGAGGATTACTAATCAAGATGTCCTAAGAAGAATGGGAAAGGAAAAAGAATTAATTAAAACTATTAAAGTAAGGAAGCTACAATATTTAGGCCATGTTATTAGGGGAGTAAATTACAAAATATTGCAAATAATACTAGAAGGGAAAATTTGTGGGAAGAGAACGAGGGGTAGAAGACGGACATCCTGGATTGACAATTTAAAAAATTGGTACAACTGTTCAACGTCAGAACTCCTTAGATCAGCCAGATCAAGATCAGAAATTGCCATGATGACAGCCAACCTTCTTAGAGGAGACGGCACATGAAGAAGAAGTCCTTTCTCAAGTTTTTAAAAATTCATCCCCGATGCGGCCCTCTTCTGTTCATGTGCTTTGCTCCGCCTTCTACTTCTTCAGTGACAGAGGCTAGCGTGCTTAGCGTACGTTTACGACGCTCTGCTCACAAGGGTACCGTACGAACTTCCCCTCACCGATATGATTCGCACTGACAGGGTCTGTAGGGCACGATTAAGAGGACATCAACGTACGGAAACAAGGGAGAGACAGCCTTCAAACTTCGTCGAGAAAACCGAGTTTGAAAATTTTAGGCCTACGTATAATATATAATGTATCAAAAAGAATCATCCGGTCTGGCACGCCTCTATTTCTGGCATGGATGTCACCGGATATTCGCCGCGTGGGATTAACCGAGCGGTCTCAGGCGCTACAGTCATGGACTGTGAGGCTGGTCCCGGCGGAGGTTCGAGTCCTCCCTCGGGCATGGGTGTATGTGTGTTTGTCCTTAGGATAATTTAGGTTAAGTAGTGTGTACGCTTAGGGACTGATGACCGTTGCAGTTAAGTCCCATAAGATTTCACACATCACCGGATATTCTGTTTTTGCACTGTAATTTTACGCCATTCCTCTTGTGGAGCAATCTGTAGATCATTTCTACTGGATATCTGCCGATTCCTGTTGTTTTTGCCGAGTAAATGCCACGAATTCTCGACGGGATTAATGTCTGAGGATTGCAGTGGTGTCTGCATCCAGTGGGGCGTATTATACAACAGCCGCAGCTTAGAATCTAGAGCCGCACGTTTTGGATCATTGTCTTGCGTGAAAATATAATCCCCATTAAGACCTGTATGATTCGCACTATTGGATATACGTGTTTTTAGGATATTTATGTAGATCTTGTGGTCCACAATGCCATCAACAAAACACAAATCGCCCACTCCATTTGCACTCATGCACCCCCACACAAGTACTGAGCCATCTCCGTGTTTAACTGAGGCTGTTATATTTCTCTCTTCAACTTCACAATTCTTTTTTCTTCATACTGTTACGTGCCCTTTAGACTTAAACAGCCTCTAGATACAACCTTTTTCCAGAAATCAAACTCATCTGATTTATGTTCCCTCGCGAGTGCAAGTCGATTGCTTCTGTTGATTTTACTGATGTACGCTTTTCTACGGGCTGTCCGGCCTTCATACCCAGCTTCATGATGCATATTTCTTACAGTCTGTGCTGAAAGAGACCTTCCTGTACGCATATGAAAAACAGAAGCAAGGTGTGGAGCGCTCAGTTTCGGATTTTTGATGACTTCTAGAAGAAGCACTCAGATACGATCTTCATATAGTTAAGGCTAACCGGCCATTGACCTTCTTCTTCTGTGCTGGATGCACACCCATTGCCCGAACTCTTCCGGGACTCGGTAAGATTGTCTGCCGCGAGTAATGAGTGTAATGGGCAGGGGCACTACGAATGTAGTGGTGTGGACATTAAGTTGGGAATGTGGGTCTCACGGGGAGCGTGCAAGGGATAAGTCCCTGCAGTCGCACCATCCTCTGTGTCCTCGCTGGCTCAGATGGACGCCGGCACGGTAGTTCAGCATGTTCGGTCAGTGGGCTGCTTGCCCTCTGTAAACAAAAAACTGAGTAAAGTAATCAACAATCAATTTGAACGGATGTCTCGTGGCGTCCGCCCAGACCAAACGCAACGAACTATATCGGGAAAAAAAATGGATAGAGCGTCTGTCATGTAAGCAGGAGATCCTGGGTTAGAGTCTCGGTCGGGGCACACATTTTCAACTGTCCCCGTTGATGTATATCTACGCCTGTCGACAGCGTAGGGTCTTGGTTTCATTATCATTTCGTTCTAGAAGAAGCTGTCGTTTCTCCATCTTGGACAGAACTTCCGGACGACCCCTTCGTGATATGTTCAAAAAATGTTCAACTGTGTGTGAAATCTTATGGGACTTAACTGCTAAGGTCATCAGTCCCTAAGCTTACACGCTACCTAACCTAAATTATCCTAAGGCCAAACACACACACCCATGCCCGAGGGAGGACTCGAACCTCCGCCGGGACCAGCCGCACAGTCCATGACTGCAGTTCCTCAGACCGCTAGGCTAATCCCGCGCGGCTTCGTGATTTGTTTTCGTAGTTTTTGCTCTGATTAAACGTGTATATGATACTCTTCACTGTACTTCTAGGTATGCTGACGGTGCCGGCCGGGGTGGCCGAGCGGTTCTGGCGCTGCAGTCTGGAACCGCAAGACCGCTATGGTCGCAGGTTCGAATCCTGCCTCGGGCATGGATGTGTGTGATGTCCTTAGGTTAGTTAGGTTTAAGTAGTTCTAAGTTCTAGGGGGACTGATGACCTTAGAAGTTAAGTCCCACAGTGCTCAGAGCCATTTGAACCATTTCATACTGACGGTTTCCCCGATTTCTTGAAAACATTTTCCTTGTCGAAACAACCAGGCGCAGATTTCTCTGTCTTCCTTTGTAGTTTCGCAACGTTTTCGACCCATATTACGTAAATACCACTCAACGGCTTTCAGACCGGAGAGACAACAATTCACTGTGGCGGATGGAACACAACTGCATAACGAACGCGAGAGAGGCGTGTGTCAGAGCGGCCCAAAACCGCAAATATTTCTTACTAGACTAATACTTGTTTGGTGTCCATTGCGGCGTGATTTTACACAACGTGCATTTAGTCACAAATTAAGCGACATATGAACCGTAAAGAGCGTTTTATTTCCAAGTGTAGAAATCAACCAATTTAAGGAAATAGTTATTATTCATTTCGCAGCTATATTTGTATGACCGTGCGTATTATAGTCTATACGCCACGGTCGGACGAATACTTTGTGGGGTCACTGTATATGTTCATTAGTTTAAGAAATAGAGACGTGCCGAATCGGGAGATTCTTTTTGATACATTATGTACTATAAGTAAGCCTAAAATTTTCAAACTCGGTTTTCTCGACCAAGTTTGAATGCTGTGTCTCCCTTGTTGGGCGTGCTCTGGTTCAAAATGGTTCAAATGGCTCTGAGCACTATGGGACTTCACATCTGAGGTCATCAGTCCCCTAGAACTTAGAACTACTTAAACCTAACTAACCTAAGGACATCACACACATCCATGCCCGAGGCAGGATTCGAACCTGCGACCGTAGTGGTCACGCGGTTCCAGACTGAAGCGCCTAGAACCGCTCGGCCACCACGGCCGGCGGCGTGCCCTGCAGAATCTGTCAGTGTGAATGATATGGGTAAGGGGAAGCTCGTACGGTTCCCTTGTGAGTAGAGTTTCTCGACAGTGGCGCAATGCGCAGCCCCAGCCGCCCCCCCCCCTCCCCACCCAATCACCATGCCATACCACACTCCCCCCCGCCCCCCCCCCCCCGCTCGCCCCCCCCTCCCCCCACAAACCGACGAGGAAGTTCCGGATCGGTCGGTAACGTCAGAGAGAACCAGCATTCTAAACAAACTCACAAAGTGTGAGCAGTTGTAGACTGAGCATCAAAAAGTCACTCGCTAACCAGTTTACTGCAGAAGAGGTTGACGTCGTGCTATTTCAGGTCTGCAACGCATTCGATGCAGTTTCGCACTGTCGTCTAGCCAAAAAAAAAAAAAAAATAAAAAAAATAAAAATAAAAAGCACACACAGAACATCGGACCAGATGTGTCACTGGATTCAGGACTTCCTAAACGCATCGTAGGGGAGACTGTTGTACTTTGGAACTTTCGCCTCTAATGTAACGGAAGTTCGATATCTTTTCTTACCCCATTTTGAAATGATACCACTCGCTTCACGTGCGCTGTGGACTGTCTCAGACTACAAAAATTACTCGGTCATAGTAAGTATTTTCGAAATGTGGGACCGCGCGGGATTAGCCGAGCGGTCTCAGGCGCTGCAGTCGTGGACTGTGTGGCTGGTCCCGGCGGAGGTTCGAGTCCTCCCTCGGGCATGGGTGTGTGTGTTTGTCCTTAGGATAATTTACGTTAAGTAGTGTGTAAGCTTAGGGACTGATGACCTTAGCGGTTAAGTCCCATAAGATTTCACACACATTTTAACTTTTTCGAAATGTGGGAAACTATTTCAAGGTGCAACAAGGTCATGGACATATACCTAGGAATAAATATTCTATTCAATTTTTAAAATGTAGCTTTCGAGAAAATCTTTTCACTGGGTCGTTTAGCAGGCACGGGAACGATGTAGAGACACCAACAAATTCCTGTTGCAGACGCCACAAGAGAGGCGATGTGCATCACCGACAGTTTCCGGGAAGATGATGATGTTTGGTTTGGTTTCTGGGGAGCTCAACTGCGCGGTTTATCAGCGCCCGTACAAATTCCCAGCCTTTGCTCAGTCCAATCTCGCCACTTTCGTGAATGATGGTGAAATGAGGAGGACAACACAAACTCACAGTCATCTCGAGGCATGTGAAAATCCCTGACGCCGTCGGGAATCGAACCCGGGACCCCGTGCTCCGGAGGCGAGAACGCGACCGCGGGACCACCAGCTGCGGACTTTTCGGGAAGAGTGGTCAACATATTACTTTCTCGCAGATACATCTCGCTAAATGACCCCAACGTAAAAAGCTGGAAAATAAGACCTCATTGGGAGGTTTACCGATTGTTACTAACGCACCTGCCAGTCAACCTCAGATGGACCGTGCTAGGGAGGAAATTATGGAAGTACTTTACGTACCTGAAGTACCTTTCGCCACACATAGTATACTGCGGAGTATATATGGAGATGTAGATTGTTATGTTGCTACGCTCTTAGGTTTTTTGTTAGAAAGCAGTGTCCCGCCTCTTTAGACAAGGGCTGTGCTGTCAATAATAAGTTGTTGTTTTTGGGGAGGGAGACAAGACAGCGAGGTCATCAGTCTCACCAATAAGTCTGTTTACTTTAATAATAGTCAAACGACAGAATGATCCTTTGGATGAAACGTTCCCCTCTCCTTCGCATGCCAGATTTGAGTAGCGACTCCAGCTTTCCTCCCGCGTGAGAAATCCGAGGTATGGTCTATTATAGATATAAGACTCCGCGTTAATATTTCTGGTGCTCCACACGATTCTCTGTTCCTGATATAATACCTTGGCAATATGACAGAACAGGATTTCACGATATACAATCGTTCAGACCATCAAAACAGTATGGGAAAATATTAAAAAAAGAATCGTAGCAGTAGAAGGGATAATTCTGAGATCTGTATTAGTTGCAATTTAAGAGAACAGTTCGTAATTCCTGTCAGTAGCACGAAAATTAGTATCCAGTAACTCAAACATGACACAGAAAATGAAATCAAGAATTCTCGACTCAGCTTTCAAACAGTGAAGAGCCAAAGAAACTGTTACACCTGCCTAATATTGTGTAGGGCACCCGCGAGCACGCAGAAGAGCCGCAAAGCGACGTGGCATGGTCTCGACTAATGTCTGACGCAGTGCTGGAGGGAACTGACACCGTGAATCCTGTAGGGCTGTCCATAAATCCGTAACAATACGAGGTGGTGGAGATCTCTTCTGAACAGCACGTTGCAAGGCATCCCAGACAAGCACAATAATGTTCTTGTTTGGAGACCAGCGGAAGAGTCCAAACTCAGAAGAGTGTTCCTGGAGCAATCCTTGACTTGTGGGGTGACGCATTGTCCTGCTGAAATTGTCCAAATGCAGAATGGACATAAATGGATACAGGTGATCAGACAGGATGCTTACGTACGTGTCACCTGTCAGAGTCGTGTCTAGACGCATCAGGAGTCCCACATCACTCCAACTGCACATGCCCCACACCATTACGGAGCTTCCACCACCTTGAACAGTCCCCTGCTAATATGCAGGGTCCATGCATTCATGAGGTTGTCTCTATATCCATACACGTCCATCCTTTCGACACAATTTGAAACGAGACTCGTCCGACCAGGCAACATGTTTCCAGTCACCAACAGTCCAATGTCGGTGTTGACAGGCCCTGGCGAGGCGTAAAGCTTTGTGTCGTGCGGTCATCAAGAGTAGACGAGAGGGCAATCGGCTCCGAAAGCCAGTATCGATGATGTTTGGTTGAATAGTTCACGCGCTGACACTTGTTGAAGGCCCAGCATTGAAATCTGGAGCAATTTGCGGAAGGGTTGCGCGTCTGTCACGCTGAACGATTCTCTTCGGTCGTTGTTGGTCCCGTTCTTTCAGGACTTTTTTTTTTCCGCCGCAGCGATGTCGGAGATTTGATGTTTCAGCGGATTCCTGATATTCGCAGTACACTCGAGAAGTGGCCGTACAGGAAAATCCCCTCTTCATCAATACTTCGAAGGTGCTGTGTCACATCACTCGCGCGCCGACTATGACGCCACGTTCAAACTCACTTAAATCTTGACAACCTGCCATTGAGGCAGCAGTAACCGATTTAACAGCTGCGCCGCACACTTGTCTTATATAGGCTATGCCGACAGCAGCACCTATTTACCTATCTCTGTATTTGAATACGCGTGCCTATACCAGTTTCATTCGTGCTTCAGTGTATATTCTTTTACTAAGGAAGGTACTATACTGCCGAAGTTTCCTTGTACCATAACTGCATAACTGCCGTATCACTTTAGGACATGGTGTAAAAAAGATCTGAAGATGGTCATTACAGACTGAAATTGTTAACCGTCTAAAGAATTCATTTGTGATCAGAGACTGGAATAAAAATGCATAACTGGAATGACTAGCGCTATAGATATTAGTGACAGTGGTGTTGAGAAACAGCTGAAATCAGTAGAACAAGGATCCACGATCCAGGCTCTCATTTCAGCAATAAATATATCATAGACCCCTAAACAAAAACTGTGCTCAGTAATTTGAAGAACGCACAAGTCACACTGCCTACGGAAATAGTCTGGACATCTATCATGGAGTTTCATTGATGTCTGCCTCTTGCAGAACCCTGTAACATAATCTGAGCTTAAAGTTAATGGGATATCTCCAACAGAAGAACCTTCTCCATTCCAACCAGTATGCGTTACGAATATCTCTGTCATCTGAAAGTCGATTAGCGCTTTTCTCACATGTCCTGGAAGCTGTGGTTCGAAACACTCACATGCATGTAGTATCTCTCGATTTCCGAAAAGAATTGTACTTGGTAGCATACCAAACTTTATTTTAAAAAGTACTTTAAAACTGGACATCAGACGAGATCTGTGACTGAACTGAGGACTTCATTGGAGAGAATATACGGCGTATTATTTTACACTGAAGCGCCAAAGAAACTGGTATAGGCATGCGTATTCAAATGCAGAAATATGAAAACAGGCAGAATACGGCGCTGCGGTCTGCAACGCCTATATAAGACAGCAAATGTCTGGTGCAGATGTTAGATCGGATACTGCTGCTACAATGGCAGGTTATCAAGATTTAAGTGAGTCTGATCGTGGTGTTATAGTCGGCGCACGAGCGGTGGGACGCATCTCCGAGGTAGCGATGAAGTGGGGATTTTCCCGTACGATCATTTCACGAGTGAACCGTGAATTTTAGACATCAGGTAAAATATCAAATCGCCGACGTCTCTGCTGCCGGAAAAAGATCCTGCAAGAGCGGGACCAACGACGACTGAAGAGAATCGTTCAGCGTGACAGAAGGGCAACTCTTCCGCAAACTGCTGGAGATTTCAGTGCTGTGTCAGGGTACGAACCATTCAACGAAACGTCATCGATATGCGCTTACTGAGCCAAAGGACCTATCGTGTACCCTTGATGACTGCACAACACAAACCTTTATACCTCGCCTGGGCCCGTCAACACCGACATTGGACTGTTGATGACTGGAAAAGCCCGCCGCTGTGGCCGAGCGGTTCTAGGTGCTTCAGTCCGGAACCGCGCTGCTGCTACGGTCGCAGGTTCGAATCCTGCCTCGGGCATGGATGTGTGTGATGTCCTTAGGTTAGTTAGGTTTAAGTAGTTCTATGTCTAGGGGACTAATGACCTCAGATGTTAAGTCCCATGGTGCTCAGAGCCATTTGAACCATTTTTTGATGACTGGAAATATGTTGGCTGGTCGGACGACTCTCGTTTCAAATTGCATCGACCGGATGGATCTGTACGGGTGTGGAGACAACCTCATGAATTCATGAACCCTGCGTGTCAGCAACGGACTGTTCAAGCTTATTCAGGCTGGTGGAGGCTCTATAATGCTGAGCGGCGTGTGAAGTTAGAGCAATATGGGATTCCTGATACCTCTAGATACGACTGTGACAGGTGACACAAATCTAGTCATCCTATCTGATCACCTGCATCCATGCATGTCCACTGGGCATTGTAACAGACTTAGGCTATTCCAGCACGACAATGCGACACCCCACATGTCCAGTATTGCTACAGAGTGGCTCCAGGAACACTCTTCTGTGTTAAAACACTTCCGCTGGCCACCAGACTCCCTAATCATGAACATTATTGATCATATCTGGGATGCCTTGCAACGTGCTGTTGAGAAGAGATCTCCAACCCTTCGTACTCTTACGGATTTGTGGACAGCCCTGCACGATTCATGGTGTCAGTTCCCTTCAGCACTACTTCAGACATTAGTCCAGTCTATGCTACGTCGTGTTGCGGCAGTTCGGGGTGCTCTCGGGGCAGTGTATTAGGCAGGTGTGTCAGTTTCTTTGGCTCTTCACTTTATAGGAAGAGTGATCCAAGCGGCCCCAGAGAAGTATGAAGGGTTCCTTGCGAGTATATTAACATTGACGTTAGATATTTCGTTGATGATGCGGTTATCTGTAATGGCGAACTGTCTGATGTTGTTGTTTAAATGAAATTCTGCTATTTGGCTATATTGTTTACTATCTAGTACGATCACGATATGTCATTTTCATGTACCTCAGTGTCAAGCATGATGAGACTTCTGATAACTGAGTCACCGTCGAAAAGCATTAACCCACTCAGTGACGAGGGTGAGAGAGGACAGAGGGTACTTTATACCATGCTTTTGAAAATATCGTAATCAAGTCACTTACTACATACACTCCTGGAAATGGAAAAAAGAACACATTGACACCGGTGTGTCAGACCCACCATACTTGCTCCGGACACTGCGAGAGGGCTGTACAAGCAATGATCACACGCACGGCACAGCGGACACACCAGGAACTGCGGTGTTGGCCGTCGAATGACGCTAGCTGCGCAGCATTTGTGCACCGCCGCCGTCAGTGTCAGCCAGTTTGCCGTGGCATACGGAGCTCCATCGCAGTCGTTAACACTGGTAGCATGCCGCGACAGCGTGGACGTGAACCGTATGTGCAGTTGACGGACTTTGAGCGAGGGCGTATAGTGGGCATGCGGGAGGCCGGGTGGACGTACCGCCGAATTGCTCAACACGTGGGGCGTGAGGTCTCCACAGTACATCGATGTTGTCGCCAGTGGTCGGCGGAAGGTGCACGTGCCCGCCGACCTGGGACCGGACCGCAGCGACGCACGGATGCACGCCAAGACCGTAGGATCCTACGCAGTGCCGTAGGGGACCGCACCGCCACTTCCCAGCAAATTAGGGACACTGTTGCTCCTGGGGTATCGGCGAGGACCATTCGCAACCGTCTCCATGAAGCTGGGCTACGGTCCCGCACACCGTTAGGCCGTCTTCCGCTCACGCCCCAACATCGTGCAGCCCGCCTCCAGTGGTGTCGCGACAGGCGTGAATGGAGGGACGAATGGAGACGTGTCGTCTTCAGCGATGAGAGTCGCTTCTGCCTTGGTGCCAATGATGGTCGTATGCGTGTTTGGCGCCGTGCAGGTGAGCGCCACAATCAGGACTGCATACGACCGAGGCACACAGGGCCAACACCCGGCATCATGGTGTGGGGAGCGATCTCCTACACTGGCCGTACACCACTGGTGCTCGTCGAGGGGACACTGAATAGTGCACGGTACATCCAAACCGTCATCGAACCCATCGTTCTACCACTCCTAGACCGGCAAGGGAACTTGCTGTTCCAACAGGACAATGCACGTCCGCATGTATCCCGTGCCACCCAACGTGCTCTAGAAGGTGTAAGTCAACTACCCTGGCCAGCAAGATCTCCGGATCTGTCCCCCATTGAGCATGTTTGGGACTGGATGAAGCGTCGTCTCACGCGGTCTGCACGTCCAGCACGAACGCTGGTCCAACTGAGGCGCCAGGTGGAAATGGCATGGCAAGCCGTTCCACAGGACTACATCCAGCATCTCTACGATCGTCTCCATGGGAGAATAGCAGCCTGCATTGCTGCGAAAGGTGGATATACACTGTACTAGTGCCGACATTGTGCATGCTCTGTTGCCTGTATATGTGCCTGTGGTTCTGTCAGTGTGATCATGTGATGTATCTGACCCTAGGAATGTGTCAATAAAGTTTCCCCTTCCTGGGACAATGAATTCACGGTGTTCTTATTTTAATTTCCAGGAGTGTATTTTAAGATTTTGAAAAAAGTATTCATTGTTTTGTATTCCGGATGACAACGGTCCAAACCTGTGTCCGGCCATCCAGATTTAGGTTTTCCGTGATTCCGCTAAATAGTTCCAGGCAAATGCCGGAATGGTTCCTTTGAAAGTGCACGGCCGATTTCGTTCCCCAGCTTTGACACAATCCGAGCTTGTGCTTCTTCTCTAATGATTTCGAAGTGGACGGAACGTCAAACTCAATCGTCCTTCTTTCCTTCCTATTGCTTTATACGAATTCTTCTACCAGATTCCATAAATGTTCTAATTTTTCAGTTAAAGTTAACCAAAAAATTTTAATCTTAGTTGTAGATGTCGCTTTCCACATGAAAGTTGTATTCAATGTTTTCTGGTTCAGTATCTTAACTTACATATCAATATCTCTTTAAATAGTATGTTATGAGTAAATATCAATTAACAAAATTAGCATTTTAACTTTTTGTTGTATCCATGAAGTGTCTCCCCTCTGGTAGTACAAGTCAGTGAACGTGCTTTGATATGTGTAAGAGTGTGCTAAAAGATTTTTTCAGGTTGTGAACCATTTTTACACACCCACACCTATGAAGAAAGTAACTTGTTTATAAAAGTCAACAATAATTAATGAATTTTGTTTTTTTTTCAATTTTTTAAGGTGGGCATAATGTAACGGGAATGGTAATGCGCTTTATGGAAAATGTGTAGGTATTGCCTGGGTTAAACTTGGTTATATGGGGTGTTTCACATTTCATGTTAAGCACCTCTAGAGGTTGTATGGCAGTCTTAGTAGCTCAAGTTTTACACAGGAACCCATATCCAGAAGAGCTTTTCCTCATTACAGAGGCTTATCTCCAATATAATAATTTACTTGTAAATTACAATACAAAGAATAAACGTTCTTAAACTATATTCTCAAGATATTCCTCCAGGTGTTTCGATCTTGTGTGTCCTCTTCCTGTGCGCCCATTCTCCTTATTGTGTGCTGTACATTTTGGAGCCAGGTGGTCATAGGTCGTCCTCTTCTTCTTCTTCTTCTCCCCTCCGGTTCCCACTCCAGTATCAATTTTGGTATTCTGGTTTTCTCCATTCGTCGTACATGCCTCTACCACTGTAATTTCTTCCTATCCATTACATCATATATTCTTTCTTTTATTTCCATTCTCCTTATTATTCCGGTGTTCCTTTTCTTTCCTGGAGATTCTTGCCTATCTTCTCCAGAAGTCCATGTCTAGAGCTTGTAATTTTTTAATGTACTTCAGGTTAATTGTCCAGGTCTTCAATCCATACAGAACCACTCTCTCTAATGTGGATTTGTATATTAATTTTTTAGTTCTGCTCATTACATTCCTGCTCCATAAGACTGAGCTAAGCATCCCAATGACCTTACGTCCGCTACTAATTCTTTTATTGATTTCTGACTCTGATTTTCCCTCGATTTCTAAAATGGATCCCAAATAACAGAAAGTTTTACCTTTTTGATTTTCTTTCCTTCAATGTATAGCTCATTTGAATCATTAGTCAAGTATTCTGTTTTTTGGCAATTAATCTTCAAACCCCAAGTTTTTTATGCTACTGCTAGTTGATTGCACATATAGTTAGCATCCTCCCCAACTTGTGCATCAGCAAACAATAAATGATGTAGATAAACTCCATCTCTTATTTCTAATCCCATACTATTACATTTACGAGACCATGTTCTAAGGCTAACATCTATATAGGTCTTAAATAATGATGATGACATGGGACAGCCCTGCAATAGACCTTTGCTTGTTCTAAATTTGTGTGAAAGTTTATTACCAACTTTCACTTGGCAAATGTTATCTTTATACATCTGTTGTATTATTTTAATCAAATGGTTCAAATGGCTCTGAGCGCTATGGGGCTTTACATCTGAGGTCATCAGTCCCCTAGAACTTAGAACTACTTCAACCTAACTAACCTAAGGACATCACACACATCCATGCCCGAGGCGGGATTCGAACCTGCGACCGTAGCGGTCGCGCGGTTCCAGACTGTAGCGCCTAGAACCGCTCGGCCACCACGGCCGGGTATTTTAATCATGTTTGCCATATATATTGCTCTCCAAAGTAATTTTCTTGGAACAGTATCATACGCTTTTTCTAGATCTATGAAAATAAACCCTATATTTTTTTATTTTTCCCTATGTTTCTCCAAAATCTGTCGTAATGTGAAAATAGTGGTGTACACATGATCTCCCAGCTGTGAAACCACATTCTGCTTCTTGAGTTCCAAAATTTTTTTCCAGTTTGTTTTTTAATTACATTCGCAAAAATTGTCGTTAATGTGTTTGTAACATAAATTCCTCGATAGTTTGATCAAATTTTGCGATTCCCTTTCTTAAATATGTTGTTAATGTAACCTAGCTTCATCTCGTTGGGTACTGAATCTCCATGTATCATTTTGTTGAAGAGCTGTGTTATCAGTTTCACAATTTTTTCACCACCACATTTCAGACACTCCAGATTGATATTGCCTGGGTCCGGTGATTTATCATTCTTTCTTGTTCTCATATATATATATATATATATATATATATATATATATATATATATATATATATATATATATATATATCAATTCCGTGATAATGTTACAGACTTTCAAGGATGATGAAGATGGATAAATGTATCCACTTGAGAGACTTGGAAACGAACGAGGAACGAGTTGAAAGATACAAGCGAAAACCGTTGTGATACCTCTGAGAGTGCGATAAATGTAACAGGACTACTGATGCTAAGGTTGCAGGGTAGACAACTTTCAGAGGAGGTAGTCTGGACCGAAACAAGGAAAAAATCTCGGGTAAATATGAGCTCTAAAGTGCGTACCTGAGAAGCTATGAGCAGTTGTTCAATAGCGGAGACGTGTTTCACCCTATTGGAGATGAACAAGTGCCAATAGCTCTTAAGGTATTCATTTTAGAGGCCTTGTTTACTGCACGTTTTATCTTGTCTTGGTCTATACTACCACTCCATAAAGTTGCAGAACCTACATTCTTAGCAACAACAGTACCAGAACATGTATTCTCCTGTCGGAGGTATCAGAAAGATTTTCGCTTGTAACTTTCAATTCGTTCGTTTCCGAACCAGGGACCATTAGGGTCTACTTCAAATTTATACATTTATCCGTCTCCATCATCCCTAAAAATCTATGACATGATCGCGGAATCACCCTGTACATACAGGGTCTCCCATTTATCTTGACCACCCTAAATAACTGTTTGTCCAGATGAAAATTACAAAATGTTTCTAGCAAATGTTCTTTTAGCCGTCAGGGGAACATCAATAAGCATGATTGCCTTCGTTGTAGCTTTGTTTTTCACAAAGATATGAACAACGGTATGACTTTTTTAAATGGCACCCTGTATTTTTTATTCGGTAACTCATTTACTCTCCTAAAGACCTATTCAACAATGTACCACAGTGTACCAGTCACTGAAACACAACGTTATTAATTACATAACACAACATTGACTTCGAGCCTGGGATCACAAACTCGTCCACTTGCTGGAGTTGTCAGAAAACAAATGAAAAACCAAGTAAAAACATAACACAAAATTGACTTTGACTCTCCTGTATCATTGCCCAGGAGTAGAACATTCAAGTGGTGACCCTGGACACCGATACACTGGTGCACTCGTTGAATGAAAGAATTATTTACTGCTTCCAAATGGTTCAAATGGCTCTGAGCGCTATGGGACTTAATATCTGTGGTCATCAGTCCACTAGAACTTAGAACTACTTAAACCTAACTAACCTAAGGACATCACACACATCCATGCCCGAGGCAGGATTCGAACCTGCGACCGTAGCAGTCGCGCGGTTCCGGACTGCGCGCCTAGAACCGCTAGACCACCGCGGCCGGCTACTGCTTCCAGTGTTGCCCGCTGAAGAGAATTACAAACAAGCACGATACATTCCTGCATGTCCTCTGGAGTTGGAATATCGCGATAGACAACTTCTTTAATGCATCCACAGAGAAAAAAGTCCAGAGGATTTAAATCAGGAGACCTAATAGGCCAAGTAACTGTTCCTCCAAGACCAATCCTTGTGGCAGGATATCTTCGGTTCAGAACACGACGTGCACGCAAGGCATTGTGTGCTGCACATCCATTGTGTTGATACCGCATAAGCATTCTGGTTCTTAGCGGCACTTCATCCAAAAGAGGAGGAAGAATTCGTCAGTAGAAGTTGGCATACGCCGTGCCCTTTAGACTACCATTGATGAAATAAGAGCCAATAATTGTAGTACCAAGCACCCCACACCAGACGTTAACTCTCCATTGACGCTGATGTTCCACCTCTCTAAGCCATCGTGGGTTGTCGCTGGACCAATAATGCATGTTCCTTGTATTTACCTGTCCTTTGTTTGAGAAGGAACATTCATCGGTAAATAGAACATTGAAGAAGAAATTCGTGTTGGCGAGGATTTGCTTCTGTGGTCACTTACAGAACTGTACACGATTCTGGAAATCATTCCCATCCAATTGTACATGGTAAGGATGGAACTGGTGACGTGTAAGAATACGATGTACACTGGTTTTAGGAATGCCAATCTCGCATTCAAGCTGTCGTGTGCCCACATGTGGATTCATATCAACGGAAGCGAGAACAGTAACTTCGGCAGCCTCGTCTGTGCGAGTGCTACGACGATTGCGTTGTCGTGGGTTGAAACTTCCCGTTTCCTGAAGCGTCGCAACAAGACGAAGAAACATCCGTCTGGAAAGTGGGTTCTTGTAGGGATATCGCCCTCTGTACGCTGCCTGCGTAGCATTTCACCTACCTTCAACAACAGCAATTAAAGAAACGTTACGTCGATGCGGTTTGTAGCAAGGACAGTCCTACTTTACACAAAAGTATTTAAAAGGACTAAACTACTGTACTAAATGTACTCTTACATAAGAAAACTGCATTGCAATTACTATTCTGCTAACTTACATTCCCCATAGATGAGTAGCATTTCTACCTTCTCTTCGTTGGTGTACATTCTACACACACAGCTCTTCAACTAACGATGGTTCACGGAATGACGGGTGTGCACTCTACTTATGTTTACATTTGTCCTCTGTCAACGTCAGCACATGGATGTGTTTCATTACCCCTAGTACCTGCACTAAGCGCTGGGAGCGTCAACGTCAATGTTGCGTTATGTAATTAATAACGTTGTGTTTCAGTGACTGGTACTTTTGAATAGGTCTTTAGGAGAGGAAATGAATTACCGAATAAAAGCTGGCCGTTGCGGCTGAGCGGTTCTAGGCGCTTCAGTCCGGAAGCGCGCTACTGCTACGGTCGCAGGTTCGAATCCTGCCTCGGGCATGGGTGTGTGTGATGTCCTTTAGGTTAGTTAGGTTTAAGTAGTTCTAAGTTCTAGGGGACTGATGACCTCAGATGTTAAGTCCCATACTGCTCAGAGCCATTTTTTGAACCGAATAAAAAATACATCATACCGCTGTCCATATCTTCGTAAAAGACAAAGCTACAATGAAGGCAATTATGCTGATTGACGTCCCCCTGACGGCTAAAGAACATTTGCCTGGAACGTTTTGTAATTTTCATCTGGACAAACAGTTACTTCGGGTGGTCAAGAGAAATGGGACACCCTGTATAGATACATTTACAAGCGCCGTCGTTAGATGACATTTCCACACACAAGTTGCTGTGTAAAACATAGTTACTAGGCTAAGTCCCTCATACAACCTCTAGAAGTGTGTAGCATGAATTGTGAAACACCCTGTATAATTCCGTTTCACAGCATATAAATGAGAACTTATTCACAAAGTGTCTGGCACAAGTAAAAGAAACATGTCTGATATACATTCAATAACTGTGATATAAAATGATCACAAAAAAACAGTCATTACACGTTTAGGCACCATTATATAAGACATGTAATACATGTTTTTGGTGTTCTTTTATGGCACAGTTACTATATGTGTGTCTGACGTGTTTGTTTTATTTCCGCCAGACACTAATGGATATTAACATTCTTCGATAAGTACAGCCTACAGGAAAACGTAATTAATTTACAGGGTGTTACAAAAAGGTACGGCCAAACTTTCAGGAAACATTCCTCACACACAAATAAAGAAAAAATGTTATGTGGACATGTGTCCGGAAACGCTTAATTTCCATGTTAGAGCTCATTTTAGTTTCGTCAGTATGTACTGTACCTCCTCGATTCACCGCCATGATTTCATACGGGATACTCTACCTGTGCTGCTAGAACATGTGCCATTACAAGTACGACACAACATGTGGTTCATGAACGATGGAGCTCCTGCACATTTCAGTCGAAGTGTTCGTACGATTCTCAACAACAGATTCGGTGACCGACGGATTGGTAGAGGCGGACCAATTCCATGGCCTCCACGCTCTCATGACCTCAACCCCCTTGACTTTCATTTATGGGGACATTTGAAAGCTCTTGTCTACGCAATCCCGGTACCAAATGTAGAGACTCTTTGTGCTCGTATTGTGGACGGCTGTGATACAATACGCCATTCTCCAGGGCTGCATCTGCGCATCGGGGATTCCATGCGACGGAGGGTGGATGCATGTATCCTCGCTACCGGAGGACATTTTCAACATTTCCTGTAACAAAGTGTTTGAAGTCACGCTGGTACGTTCTGTTGCTGTGTGTTTCCATTCCATGATTAATGTGATTTGAAGAGAAGTAATAAAATGAGCTCTAACGTGGAAAGTAAGCGTTTCCGGACACATGTCCACATAACATATTTTCTTTCTTTGTGTGAGAGGAATGTTTCCTGAAAGTTTGGCCGTACCTTTTTGTAACATCCTGTATTTCGACGGTAACTTTGTTTACCGAAGTCTGCCCATGCTTAACATAGTGGTACTTGGAAATGGCCAAAGACCGAAATCGTGACTGTAAAATGTAATAACGATCTACACTAATTGCGGGACTTCCATTTAAAAAGTATATGATTGTGGCCCCAGGCCCTGAGCTACGGAAAAGTTTTCAAATATTACATTTCCTTTGCTTTACTTTTGTCAATATTCACTAAACAACCTATTTTTAAGACACTATCCATTCCCTTAAATTTATCTTCCAAGTTTATAGTTGTCTGTAAGAGAATTACAGTATCATCAGCAAAGATCAAAGCTTCTTTTATTTTTTCTCGCTGACATTCAATTCCCGTCTCATGTGTCTCCCTCGTTTCCTGTCAGTAAATTATTCGAGCCACCACATTAGCAGGAAAACAGTAAGCTGCAGCCCACTACAAAGAAAGATGAACCTGTTGAAATGTCGAGATTCTACTGAAATTTAAGATGACAGTCACACTGAGAATATTTTATTCGAAAATAGTTTTCATTCCACAAACAGGTGAACGGAGCATCACATGCACCACATACAAGGGTCACTCCAAAAGAAGTGCACACTATTTTTTTTAATCCATCTTTTATTCTACATGTTTGAAAGTTTTACAGTGTGTAGATAGATCCTTTAGTAACAATATTTTCATTTCTCCACATAATCTCCATCCCTCTCAACTGCCTTACCTCATCTTGGAACCAGCGCCTGTATACCCGCATGGTAAAATTCTGGACCAACCTGTTGGAGCCACTGTTTGGCAGCGCACACAAGGGAGTCATCATCTTCAAACCTTGTTCCACAAAGAGAGTCTTTCAGCTTCCCAAAGAGATGATAGTCACACGGAGCCAGGTCAGGACTGTAAGGCGGGTGTTTCAGTGTTTCCCATCCGAGTTTTATGATCGCTTCCGTGGTTTTTCGACTGACGTGACCGTGCATTGTCGTGGAACAGCAAAACATCCTGCTTTTGCCGATGTGGTCGAACATGACTCAGTCGAGGTTGAAGTTTCTTCAGTGTCGTCACATATGCATGAGAATTTATGATGGTTGCACTTGGCATGATGTCCACAAGCAAGAGTCTTTCAAAATCGAAAAACACCGTAGCCATAACTTTTCCAGCAGAAGGTGTGGTTTTGAATTCTTTTTTCTTGGGTGAATTTGCATGGTGCCACTCCATTGATTGCCTCTTCGTCTCCGGTGAAAAATGGAGGAGCCATGTTTCATCACCTGTCACAATTATTCCAAGAAATTCATCTCCACCATTTTTCGTGCTGTCCTAAAAGTTCGCTGCATACCGTTTTTCTTGTTTCTTTGTGAGCCACTGTCAACATCCTGGGAACCTACCTGGCACAAACCTTTTTTAACGCCAACACTTCCAGTATTCTGCAAACTCTTCCTTCCCCTGTCCCAACGTAGCGTGACAATTCGTTCACTGTGATGCGTCTGTCAGCAGTCACCAATTCGTTAACTCTCTGCACATTGTCTGGAGTGTGTGCAGTACGAGGCCTGCCGCTGCGAGGACAATCCTCAATATTGACGTGCCCGCTTTCATCACGTAACCTGCTTGCCCACCGACTAACTGTACTACGATCGACAGCAACATCTCCGTACACCTTTTTCAACCTCTTGTAGATGTTTCCCACTGTCTCGTTTTCACAGCACAGGAATTCCATGACAACACGTTGCTTCTGACGAACGTCAAGCGTAGCAGCCATCTTGAAGACGTGCTGTGACGGCGCCACTCACGGGAACAGGTCGAATAAGTTTGAAAACAAGCGGGAAGGATGTATCTACACACTGTAAAATTTTCACGCATGCAGAATGAAAACTGTATTTTTACAAAAATAGTGTGCATTTCTTTTGGAATGACCCTCGTACTTCCACGTTAATAACTGTTAACAACATTCCCACCAGTCATAAAATGCATTCATTTCACCATCTATCAATCCCTGCAGGATTCACATCAGGAGTACGTAAACTTATTAATGTTAATGTTCAGTGTCTCCTCAGGGGTGCCACCTCATTCTCGGGCGTTGTGCAGGTGAGGGCGGCGTGCGCGGCATCCCGCACCAGCAGGCAGTGTTGGCAGCCCTGCGCAGTGTCGAGAGCGACGGCAGCCGACCCGTCTCCCCCTACGAGGAGCTGGCGGCCAGCGGGGGCATCAGCAGCCCCGATCCGGACCCATACCCAGACGCTGACTCAGATCCAGATCCAGATTCAGAGCCAATGCCGGAGTTGGATTGCCGGCGGGGCTGCAGCTCTCCGGAGCCGCAGGCGTACCTATCCGAGTACCCGTACCTGCCCAAGACGCCGACCCGTCAGTTCCGACCGAGGCCAGCCCTGCTGCAGCCCACGCTGATACCACGCAGGGAGCTGCTCAAGACAGAGTGACTCTCCACCAGCACGGGACTCCTCAACGTGGGACAGTCGTTCACTAGGGGAACTCCTCAACATGGAACAGCCACCCAATGGGGACCCCTCAACATAGGACAGCCACTAGGGGAACTCCTCAACATAGAGCTGTCCTCCACTGGGAGACCTCTCAACATGGGACAATTATTCACTAGAGGATCTCCTGCACATGGGACAACTGCCCACTAGAGGATCAACAAGAGACAGTTATCCACTAGAGGACCTCCCCAACATAGAGCAGTCCTTCAGTGGGAAACTCCTGAACATGGGAGAACCATCCACTAGGGGACCTTCTCAACATAGACCAGTCCTCCACTGGGGAACCCCTCAACATGGGACAACTATCCACTAGGGATCTCCTCCACATGGGACAACTATCCACTAGAGGATCTCATCAACTTGTAACAGGCCTCCACTGGGGTACCCCTCAACATGGGACAACTATCCACTAAAGGTTCTCCTTAACATGGTACAACTATCCCTTAGAGTACCTCTTAAACATAGAGCTGCCTTCCACTGGGGAGCTCCTCAAAATGTGACAGACATCCACTAGGGGATCTCCTCAACATAGAACAATGCTCCACTCAGAAACTCCTCAACATGGGACAGCCACCCACTAGGATATCTCCTCAACATAGAGCAGTCCTTCACTGTGGAACTCCTCAACATGGGACAGCCATCCACTAGAGGATCTCTTCAACATAGAGCAGTTCTCCACTGGGGAACCCCTCAACATGGGTCAACTATCCACTAATGGTTCTCCTCATCATGGTACAACTATCCCTTAGAGGACCTCTTCAACATAGAGCTGTGTTCCACTGGGGAAGTCCTCAACATGTGACAGCCATCCACTAGGGGATCTCCTCAACACAGAAAAATCCTCCACTGAGGAACTCCTCAACATGGGACAGCCTTCCACTAGGAGAACTCCTCAACTCTGGATAGTGTTCCAACAGGAATCTGCTTGAGGCAGAGAGATTGTCCACTAGAGAGCTTTAGAAGTCTGAGTTACTATCCACTGAGGAACTCTTCAACACTGGACTTCCTTCCTCTAGAGAAATTCCTCAACATAGAACAGCCCTCTCCTGTGGATCTCCTCCAAATGGGACGATTATCCACTGGGAAACTGCTTGAGGCAGTATGATTGACCACTGGGCAGCAGTGCAAGGTGGAGTAGCTGACCAATGGAAAAATGCTTGAGGTGGAGTTTCTGTTCAACAGCGATTTTTTTTTCAAGACAAGGGAAAGCTATCCTAGCAAACTCAGCACATAGTTAGTCATCACTGGGCAACTTTTCGAAATGTCGGTACACCAATAATGGAGCAGACAAGCCATAGTACATACCATATTCATATTATACAGAAAACAGCCAAAGACATACTAGCTTGGAATTAGAAAACCGAAAACCGACCAAGATGGAGCGGCAGTTTGTTAAGAATCTGGAAATGATGAAGTGATTGCAAAAGATAGGATAATTGTCCAACAGGGAACTGCTCAAGACAAAGTGACTGCCCAAAAAAGAACTGTTGAAAATGGAGTGATTCTCTGAGGGATAACTCCCCAACACACAGTGACTATTCAAAATAGTGTAACTTTCCATTAGTGAGTGGCTAGAGACTCAACTGTTATTGAATGAACTTCTCAAGGTGGAATGATTGTGTATTAGTGAACTTCTCAAGGTCGGACGATTGTCCAACAGAGAACTGTTGAAGACAGTGTGGGTGTGCAAAATGGAACTGCTTGATACTCAGTGACTTCCCGGAAGTGCTCAAAGTGGACTGTTAAGGCATGTAGAACTCCTTAAGATAGAGTGATAGTCCGTTAGACCACCGCTCAAGACATAGTGACTGTGAAATTGAGATCTGCGAGAACTGTTGACTGAAGAAATGCTCAAGGTGGAGTGATTTCCTGGCAGAGAACTCGCAAATGCTCCAGATGAACTGATACTCCAATAGCGAACTGCTCAAGAAAGAGAAACTTGGCAGTACAGCAGGGTTGACGAAGAAGAATGATCTCGTATGGTATAGCATCAGCTTGTTGTTGTATATAAGGACAACCAGAAGCCTACATGTAACTGTTTGAAGCTTTTTTTAAATAAACTTGGATACTACCATTGTTCTCAATTTAGCAAACTTGTTTATAACCGTTGTTCCCAATGTTACACAAATCTATAGTTCGTTTTTGGTGGATTATGTTTGTCATTAGCACAAAAACAGATCTACTTTTATTTAACAGAAATAGCTTAAAATAACGATATTTGTTGAAATAGACAATTTTTTATATGTGTGAGAAAGAAAAACAAGAGATTTTTAAGATGCCCACACATTTGCCAACCCACTATTGCAAAAATGTTCATTAAGCGAATGGAGAGTTGAAATGCAGTGATATGACAGAAATTTTCTGGCGGAAGCAGACTGCTGCACCTAGTCTAACGACTTTCCTTCTTTTTGCAAAGAGAATGGGTTGTATGGTCTTTGTTCAACTCAAACCATGATAGACTTCCATTTTGCTCCTATCAGAAACAAAGTCAGCTGTCTTCATTACATGACCTAAACGCCAAATCTGGTGCTTATACCAGTTTATATGCACTTCGCTTTCTTGATTTCTCAACCTGTAGTTGATCAATATTGATTTACTGTCTTCACTTGTCCCTTTCTCTGAAACGTCTTTTCATCTTCGTGACAGTTATTAATCATATAGTTCGTGCTGTCTGTTCAGCCTTCCTCGCACATCTTACAGGAATTTTTCTTTTTATTGTGAAAGGCCAGTGACGCTCTGTCCCTTGATACTCCTCCAGAGGTCCCATTTCCTTAATTCTCACTGACGACTTCTACACGCGTCGTTCAATCTCTCCATGAAATACGAATATGATTCTCTAAACCACAGATTTTACCTACAACTTCTTGCTGTTGAAGCTAATATTAGTCACCGGTCAGTTTAGATGAAATGTTGACGCATCTGTGAGGAACTTCAAAAACGTAACGGCGCTATTGATTTTCGTTATCGTAATGTTAGACTCATTGACACTTTAGAAACGATTAGTTTATTTAACTTTATTACACGGTTGAATTTTACATGTCTGTAATCAAAAATATCTGTTTAACCTTGGTGTGTGTGGCAAACTAATACCCTTATTTTCTTTTCAATGGAATTTTTTTTTTTTCATTTCCTGTGCAATCATTTCGATCGTGTACAAGTTTCATGAAATCTGAAGTTCAATGTCTCCGTTCGTCTGATTTAGTCTGAAATGGTACAGCCGACTTCCATTCGTCGTCCACAACCCAGTCTGTGCTTTTCCTCGCGTATATTCCACACCCTGATGACACTCCAGTAGCTAACGCTCAGGTAACCAGTCGTACTTTCAGTTTGTCACTTGGTGTGAAAAAAACACACAAACGGCTACGAAGAACTACTAGAGTCTCCAGATTAGATTAGATCAGTACTTGTTCCTTAGATCATGAATACGACACTTAGAAATGATGTGGAACGTGTCAGGTTAATAACAGGTGTCTATGCAAGATACTACATTACACAAAATATTACATGGCACTTAATATTTTTAATTTTTTTTTTTTTGGTGGGGGGGTGGGGAAATTACCCACTTACTATATCCAAAAATTCATTTAATGAATAGAAGGAGATGCCATTCAGAAATTCTTTCAATTTACTTTTAAATGCTATATGACTATCTGTCAGACTTTTGATGCTATTAGGTAAGTGACCAACGACTTTTGCGGCAGGATAATTTACCCCCTTCTGAGCCAAAGTTAGATTTAACCTTGAGTAGTGAAGATCATCCTTTCTCCTAGTGTTGTAGCCATGTACACTGCTATTACTTTTGAATTCGTTCGGATTCTTAATAACAAATTTCATAGGTGAATATATATATTGTGAGGCTACAGTGAAGATTTATAGCTCTTTAAATAAGTGTCTGCAGGATGATCTTGGATGAGCTCCAGCAACTATTCTGATTAGACGATTTTGTGCAAATGAACACTCTTTTACTCAATGATGAGTTACCCCATAATATGATGCCATACGCAAGCAGAGAATGAAAATAGGCGTGGTAAGATAATTTACTGAGATGTGTATCGCCAAAATTTGCAAGACCCTAACAGCATAAGTAGCTGAACTCAAACGTTTCAGCGGATCTTCAGTGTGTTTTTTCCAGTTCAACCCCTCATCAATGCATATACCCAGAAATTCTCAATATTCTACCTTAGCTACCGATTTCTGGCTGAAGTCTATATTTATAAATGGTGTCATTCCATTGACCGTGTGGAACTGTATATACTGTGATTTGTCAAACTTTAATGAGAGCCCATTTGCTGAGAATGACTCAATGATTTTCTGAAAAACATCGTTTACAATTTCATCAGTTAATTGTTGTTCATCAGTTAATTGGGTGTGATAGCTGTACATGTATCATCGGCAAAAAGTACCAGCTTTGCATCTTCGTGAATATAAAAAGGCAAGTCATTAATATACATTAATAACAGCAGAGGACTCAAGACCGAACCTTGTGGCACCCAATTCTTTATTGTTCCCTCGTTTGAGAAATCACCAGTTTTTCACATATTGTGAAATTTCCACTCTGCAGCGGAGTGTGCACTGTATGAAATTTTCCTGGCGGATTAAAACTGTGTGCCGGGACCTTTGCCTTTTGCGGGCAATTGCTCTACCGACCTTTTTTTTTATCTCAATTTGTTCGTTTCCGTTCGTTGTATTTGCTCGGAGTGGACGTCGCAAAGCACCCATTTCAGTTCGTCGTTCACCCTTTAACTCAGTTTTTTTATTACAAAGGGCAGCTAACCCTCTGACCAAACACGCTGAGTTACCGTGCCGGCTAAAAATGATGATGGACATACAACAGTGGGAATCGATCCCGATCCCCTTGTGTGGTAGGCGGGCGCCAAATAAGCTACCCAAGCAGCCCTAATTCTGTCTTCCAAACTTCACATAAGGTCTCCTCCGAACCTTGCAGAACTATCACTCCTGGAAGAAAGGATATTGCGGAGACATGGCTTAGTTACAGCCCAGGTGATGTTTCCATAATATTTTCACTCTGCAGCGGAGTGTTCGCTGATATGAAACTTTCCTCGCAGTTGGTAGAGCACTTGCCTGCGAAAGGCAAAAGTCCCGAGTTCGAGCCTCGGGCCGGCACACAGATTTAATCTACCAGGAAAGTTTCAACTATTAGAGTTTTTCTGTGCCATACGTTGACATTCTTATTCGAAGAAGAGGTCATAGAGCCACAAATCAAATTTAAGGAGTAATACATTCAATAAGGGTAGCCTTTTAGCAATCTGGGTATATATGTACCACTTACTACAGTTGTTTCAAATGGCTGATGTTCAACCTACTTGCATTATTTTGTACTAAAAGTAACATTTTTGTGTCGTCCATGGTTTCTGCCTCGTATTTCAATTGTCTACAATCTCTCAGGCTGGTGATTATTCTTTGACTGGGTTGGCTGTGAAGAGAGCTTCTAAAGACAAGGATTTAAACTGAAGAATTCCAGGCCGGTACAAGGACCTTGATATTACAAAGTAATCATCCAATACTGAATTAACGCTCTTTGTTTTTACTTGTTATTGACACTTGATCGTCTTTTGGCAATGTCTCAAGTTACTCAGAGCGTTAGTTATAGGAAAAATATTGTTTTTTGTACTGGTCCAAAGTTAACCTGAATGACAGTGTAACTTTTTACCAGCAATAAAATTAAAATTTTACTCTAGAAGGACATAATTAGTATCTATTATCACTTTACAATGCACGCAATACCTATAGATGATAAATGCTGCAATGTCTGTCGTGACATGTAATTTGTACCCAGTTTTCTCAAAAAATAAAAGAAAGTGGTCAAGAGTTACCCCAGTTGACTGCAACCACGACGGACTGCCAGGTAAATGCAGTGGCTAAGCTTTGTAAAAAATGTGTGCGTGTTTTTTCTCTAAGACACAATTACCGCGAGTGGTTGCTTTGTGAGTTGCGTTGCATTTGCCGTCCTTCTGTTTCCACACCTGAACCGAATCTCAGAAACTATCCTTATTCCAGTGCACAATACTTGTACCAGTCAAAACTTTAGCGGATTTGCAAACGATGTGTGAGTTTATAACACTCTCGTTTGCTACTGCTGTACCATAACCCTAAGGTTGGAGGCAGGTTGTGAAATAAAACTTGTTAAGGTAATTATGGTATAAAGCAACAGAGCAGTGTTACCCTCTGAGAGGAATTTTGTTATGTTGACCGTGTTGTACCTAGCGGAGGTGGCTTATCGGAAGTGAAAGTCAGAATTACGTAAATACTTCAACAGTAACAAACAATATTTTACCTATCTGCACTGTTCAATGAATAAAGAAAACGGTCGCCAGCCTAATTGGGCAAAAGAATGATTGACATTCTTGTTCAAGAAAATAGATATGAGTAACTCTAACGGACAAGCACGACCTGTACTTTGCCACACGCGACTGCAATGAACTCTGACACCTGCATATGTTAACGTTAAGGTTAGAACTAACTGCTAGAGCAGAACAAACTATATGCATAAATATAACAGATAACAAAATACACTATTACCTTGAGGACTTAGTCAATCTGAATGGTCTCAATAATGTTACTATTAATATTCATTGCACGATCGTAAATTGGGCATAAGTTCAATATTACTTTTCAAACATTTCCCTAACTGACATAAAATTGTAAATGTATTTCACTGCAAAATTATAAACTGGTCATAGGTTAAGTCTCTCTCAGCTGAATACCTTTTTAATTAGAATGAAAATTAAATTGCATTCACTAACAAATTACTTCTTACTGTCGTTTGAATAAAAGAAGTTACTGTCTTCATAGATAGTGGTCTTTTTATTAATTGTTATTTATCATGAGCATAAAGGATAAACTATGGATCCTATTACACTGTTAATATGCACTTTCAATACACAAGAGAAACAACTGCTTAGCAAGCATGAGTATATAACTTTCCACAATTGCAGTTTTCAACTTTTACTACAGTGAGACACAAAATTGACACATTTGTAAGATACTGACTCACCTTTTGCGATTTACAATAGGCAGCAGTGTGATCATTTACTAAGCAAAACTTTATAAGCCTCAGTTTTAACAACTTTTAATTTTGAAGTTGGCAACAACATATTAATAAGCAGTTTTAATAGAAAAATCATTTTCAGCAAGTATAATTTACTTTAGTTCGCTGTCTTGCCACATCTTTTTACTGTGTCGAAGAGGCTTTAATGTTCTCTCAATAAGGACACTCGGTAATCGCTTTAGCATGGGAAGGACCCTAAGTGGAAATGTGACAGAGGGATAAAAATCAAGGTAGGTATGAGAGTTCGAGTATAAGTTACCTCATACTTTGCGCACACTAAAACATCCAATGAGCTGATCCTTCACTTACATATTTACAATTCTTGGTTCCTTTCTAGTGATTGCGCAACTTGGTGGCGAATGCATGTTAGTAGATGGGTTTACAGGTAGAATTGCTGGACTCTGTCATTGCTTGGTGGCGATGATAGATACCAATTCCAGAATAGTTCCAGCTCTTTATCCATCCATCCGAGGCATCGGAAAGCGTCAGGAAAAGCCTCTCTCGGAATCAGCACAATACACAACTTGTACATGGGCAGTTCACAGTTTGGTAGCTCGTCCGCGACTGGCTCTTGTTCCACCTTTTCTGCCTAGGCCAACCACAATTTGCGCGCGCTACATAGTTCCGTTTCCGAGCGGAAGCACAATACCTTTTACATACAAAATAACTAAGAACCCTAAGTGAAGGTCAGCAGTTTACATAACAGCAAACAAACATTTTAAATAAAACAGAACCTTTGCACATATTGACATTTCTATAAAAAAATAATTTAAAGAAAATTATTCATCCTCTAAAAATAACCAAAGATTTTTTGTAAGAAAGGCAAAACATATCATTACAGAGATTATACTTCATTACAGTATTGAATTAATCGTACACTAATTACCAGAATTTATTTTTAGCAGCGCTTACGGCCACTTTTTCCGTGTTTGTGGAAATCAATAAATATTGCTTGTGTTTATTTTGATACAAAACCCAGCATTTTGTTTTCTCACATCAGTTTATTATCTGCAAGATACCGCCGTCATCGCGAAGTAATCGGTTCTGCATAACGAGAACTTGTTGAACAGTTTCTCAGCAACAGCCAAGGAACCTGTGTTTAGTATCAAGAGCACGATCCACAAGCAGGGTAATAATTTTACATATAAGGTATTTCGTTATTCCACTCTACAAGATGACCATAAAAGACTGCCCCATTTATGATTTCAATAGTATCAGCTGTAAGCGTTGTAGAGTGTAGGTTCAAGGTCATAATGAAAGATAACTCAGTTTTAGATAAGCGCATGCGTGAGTACTGGTTTGTTCTTTCCTCGCTTGCAGCGCCACAATAGAAAAATGGCGCCTGACGAAAGTAAAACATTTTGTAGTCTGCTATTTGGTAAGAGTGAATCTGTAATTTCAACAGCCGCGTCCTTTAAAGTTTGTGATCCCCCATGTGGAAAAAAACATCCGCCAATGGTAGAGTCAATTAGAAACGACCGTATTTGTGTGCAAAGGGAAAAGTACAGTAAGACCAAAAGTGTCTGAAGGAGATGTTGACAGTGTCAGAGCATCTTGTGGCAATAGTCCTAAGAAGTCTGTTCGGAAAGTAAGTCTAGAACTCCAGTTGCTAAAGCTGACAATGTGGAAGCTTTTAAGAAAACGTTTACACATGCATCAGTAAAGGTTACGGCTAGTACATGCTTTCAATCCAGGTGGTTGTGATGTACGTTATAACTTTTCTAATGTGTTTTTCTTGATAGAGTGGTACTCAGGGATGGAGCAACTTTTATCCATATGGGAAGGTAAATATACGTGATGTTCGTCTCCAGCTGCCAGAACATCTTCATGAACCTGTACAAAATCAAACAGAGTCCCAAAAATTAAAAGTTTCCTGCGCTATGTCCTGATGTCAAGAGTATGGACCAATTGTTTTCGCTGAAGCTACCATTACAGGGATGGCTAATTTCAATATATTGCAAGAATGGCTCTTTCCCCTAGCAGGAAGTGAGTCTGAAAAATTTCTTTGGTGACTAGTTGAAACCCCTTCCCGCTGGTATCTCTTTGTATGACACTATAGTCCAATTCTTTTATCTTGGCGGCTCGCGCATGCCCGCCCAAACGCGGGAGAGTGCTGCGTTGCCAGTTGCAAGCGACGCACGCGACAAGAGAAGCAGCGCCATAGTATAGTATAGTTCGCAAACTTACGTTTAGGGGGGGGGGAGCGCACAGTTTATGAAGTAAAGCCATCACGGCCGCATTAACCCTTTCACTGCTACAGAGACGTGCTCCCCGCATTCCGCGCGCGATTTTGTCATCACTGTACTGCTCGCCCGTGCTGACACATAGTGTTCCTACTGCTTTGACACACTTTATCATTCGATTTCACAAAAACTATATGGCCCAAAAATTAGATTTTTACACATCTTCTTGACTGATACCTTCCCCCCATAAATGACTTAATTTTGTTTCGATGTTCAACGCAGTTATTTTGCAGCGTTAAATGTAGTAAACCATTGCACGAAATTTTGAAGAGCTTGCAGAGGTAAAAGTCCACCGCGTATATTTCCCGTGTGGTCGATTTTAGTCGCCACAATATTGAGAATGAAATGTGGACAAGATACCTAAATTTCATATAAAATTTACTGTATAACAATAGCTCATTTAATTTAAGTACGACATAGGTGTCGTATGTAATATTGAGAAATATTACGTCTTTCGTGACTTAATAAAAGTTTTATTTACACCAGGCGCGTTTGGCTTTATTTTAAAGCACTTCTGTCAATCAAAAGGAAGTAGACAAAATACATTAATCAAAACTGTGGACTTACAAAAGCACGTCCCCAGTAAAAATGAACACCCTTTATAACATAAACAGTGTTTATAAATTGGGAAATATTCCATGTGTAATAAAACTTTTATTTATACCAGAGTCATTTCGCTTTTTTCCAAAACGTTCTGATTAAAACAAAGTTGTCGAACTACACATAACTGAATTGTGGACGTAATAAAACATAGAAACTAAAATCAGCAGGTACACAAAGAGGCAGGAGACATGTGGGGTGGGAGATGAAGACAGGGCTGGAGGGAGTGTAGAGACACTGAAAGAAGGCACAAGAGATGGAGAGGGAGTAGGAGGGGAAAACTGCTCAGGAGGAGGAGGAGAGGGAGCCCTGAGGAGGAGGCACGAAGACGGGGTTAGAGTTGGTAGGAAGGGTAGATGTCAGGGCGAAGCTCATCATCTGGGAGGGGTAGATGGTGGAAGTTGCGTTGGGAAAGGAGATGGAGGGTGTGGAGATGGAGAGAGGGTGGGACACAACGGTAAAGGCACGGCAACTGGTTGGGAGTGGAGAGGAAGGGAGACACCAGGGGGTGAGGGGGATCAAGGCGGTGGACAATATATAGTGTGCGGATATGTTCAAGGACAAGGAGAAGGTGGGGGAAGGGGATGAGATCATAGAGGATGCACGTGGGGGACGGAAGGCGGATGCAGAAGGCGAGGCAGAGCGCATGGCATTCGAGGATTTGGAGGGCTTTGTAGAACAGGGGAGGGTCGGAAATCCAAGTTACGCTGGTGCAACAGAGGATGGGGCGGATCAAGGATTTGGAGGTGTGAAGGATGGTGGAGGGATGCAGACGCCACGTCCGGCCGGATAGGAGTTTCAGGAGGTGGAGGCGGTTGTGAGCTTTGTTTTGGATGGTAAGGAGATGGGGAGTCCAGGTGAGGTGGCGGTCAAGTGTGAGGCCAAGGTATTTGAGGGTAGGAGTGAGGGATAGGACGGCCATAGATGGTGAGGTAGAAATCATGGAGGCGGAAGGAGCGGGTGGTGCAGCCTACGATGATCGCCTGGGTCTTGGAGGGATTGACACGGAGGAACCACTGGTTGCACCAAGTGACGAATTGGTCAAGGTGGGTTTGGAAGATACGTTGGGACCGTTGAACGGTAGGATAAAGGGCTAGAAAGGCGGTGTCATCAGCGAACTGGAGAAGATGAACAGACGGGGGAGGTTTCGGCATATCAGCAGTGTACAGGAGATAGAGGAGAGGGGAAAGGAGGGATAGAAAGTACGGGAGTTGGAATTGTGGATAGTCACATAGGAGGGACGATGGGAGAGGAAGGAGGCAACGAGACGGATAAAGTTGATGGGGAGAGCATGTGTCTGGGAGTCTACGATGCCAGACACAGTCATAGGCGTTTTGGAGATCAAGGGAAACAAAGATAGGGAAAGTTGGAGGGAAAGAAGATTGGTAAGGTTAAGGAGCTGGTCGTCGGCAGAGAATGAAGGTTGGAAGCCACATTCGGTAAGAGGAAGGAGGTGGTGCTGGTTAAGGTGGCGGTGAATACGGCGAGAGAGAGGATGGCCTCGAAGACCTTACTGAACACGGAGGTGAGATTTATGGGATGATAGGAAGAGGTATCAGAGGGGGGTTTGTTAGGTTTAGGGAACAGCAGGACACGGGAAGTCTTCCACAGGTCGAGGTAAAATCCAGTGGAGGGGAGGACATAGTACAGGGTAGCAAGGACAGACAGGAAGGATGGAGGGGATTCCTTGAGGCGACGGTCGGTGGCGCCATCGTGACCAGGGGCGGTGTTGCATTTGGAGTGGTGGATGAGTGTGATGTCTTGTGCGGTGATGGGAGTGTTGATGTCTGAGGGGGGTAACCGATCCAAGTACTGGAAGCTAGGGGCGAGCGGGGTACAGAGGTGTCAGTGTGGTCAAGGACGGTGGGAAAGAGGGATTAATCAAAATGGGGATCGTCAGGAATGGAGAAGACCTAGAATAGGTTGGAAGCAAAATGGTTAGCCTTACTGAGGTTGTCAGGAAAGGGTCGATCGTCATGGGGTAATGGAGGGTGGGATGGCTACCAGTGAGGCAGTGGAAGGCTGACCAGTACTTGGAGGAGTTGACAGGGAGGGTGGAGTTGAGGCGCGTGCATGTCTGGCGCCGAGCCCGGCATTTCTTTGCTGTAAGGAGGTTCCGAATGTGTCACTGTAATTGCCGGTGCTGGGTGAGAGTATCCCGGTCACGAGTGCGGAGGAAGAAGCGGTAGAGCCTGCAGGATTCACGCAGAAGAAGGATGGCCTGTGGAGGACGTGTAGGGTGGTGAGGGTGGATGAGTTTGGTAGGGACATGAGTCTCCACAGCGTCAGTGATGGTCTTCTGAAGGAAGGAAGAGGCATGGGTGATGTCATCAGGGTGGTGAAAGGTGAGGGGGTGGCTTTCGACGTGTAAGGCAATGGATTCCCAGTAGGCATCCCAATTGGCGCGGTGGTAATCATGGACAGACTTTGGAGGGGCAGCTGGGTGGGTGGCTGCAGTGGCAGGATGCGTACAGGAGATGGTGAGAAGGACAGGGAGATGGTCACTACCAACAGGATCGAGGACATCAATGGCGATGTGACCAAGGAGGTTGGGGGAAGCGAGGATAACATCGGGGGTGAAGTTACTTTCAGGACAGGTGTGCTGTGGGAGAGGAACAAGGTCACCATGGAGGGTGCCAAGGAACTGATACCACTGCTGAAGGGTGGCAGGGTCACAGCTGTGGATGTTGATGTCAGCGGTGATCACGTAGGTGGAGAAGGTACAGTCAACATGGGAAATGAATTCAAAGGGGAGAGGAGCTGTGGGGTAGATATATAGAGTGGCACAGGTGATGGTGAGGGACGGAAAAAATAGGCTGAGGAGAAGGTCATTGAGAAGGGGTTGTGGCCGGACAAGGAGATGCCTGAGGTTGCATATAGTGACCCCACCTCGGGCTAGGGGAAGGGGATTGTCAGTGCAGTGAAGGAGATAGGGGGAGATGTGGACAACATGGTGGGGTTGGAGGAAGGTTTCATTAAGGATGAAGGAGTCAACCTGGTGCTGGGAGAGGGTATGCATGAAGAGGTATTTGTTTGCAGGGAGGGAGCGAATGTTGAGGTAGAGGAGACGATAGTGTTGACGCGCCAGGAGGTTTGAGATGGGAAGGGTGGGGCTTAAACGAGGGTCTCGGGGTGGGTGAAGGTAAAGTCGGCCTGGTTGTGGGAGTAGGTGGTGTAGGTGTTTAAGTGGAAAACAGAGTGGGCGGCAGGGGAAATCTGCTGGAGTGTGTGGGGGCGCTGGAAGGGTTGGATGTTCTGCAGGACGATGGTGAGGAACCGGATGATGTCTTCTGCTGTAGGGGGAGGGCAGAGGGAATTGTTAGGGTGGGTGGGTGGGTCGATGGGGCGAACGGGGACAGTGAGTTGATGGGAGGGAGCTTAGCTTTGCATTTGGAGGAATAGATGGGGTGAGGTTCATTGCAGGTGTTGTAGGAAGGGGGGCAGGCGATGTTGGGAGATTGTTTAAGGAAGTGGGAGGCTTTACAATGGGGGCAGGTGGGTGGGTTCTTGCAGTTTTAGGTGAGGTGGTCGTTGTAAAACAGACAGCGCTGGCAGCAGTACGATTGAGGAGGGGAACAGGACGGGTCAAAAGGGTGGCGGTGGTTGAAAATCAGGGCTCCCTGCGTGAGGAGATGGTCGATGGAGGAGGCAGACTCTGTAAATATACACATGAGGAAAGTAGGGCCAGATGAGTTGTAAATACGGCGGGTGGAGTGGACCTCCAGGGCGGGATGGTCCGTGACCACAGGGGCGAGCTTCGTGATGACGGCAGTGAGGGTCGGCGGAGGACGGGCAGTTGGGGCTGACCAGGAGAGGAGGATGTAAGGAATGGGGTGAAGGTTGCACGGGCCCAAAGGTGATGCGGGGAAGGTGCCGGAGGAGATCAGTATGGAAGGATGGAGAGGGAGACTTGATAAGAACAGAGTCTCTGCGAGGCATAAGTTGGGTGATGGGTGCACTGAGGATGTACTTCTCGATTTCAAGGGTGAGGGTGCAGGCATCCAGGAATTTTGGATCACGGTTGGCGAGGACGAAGGTATACAGGGAGGGGCTGGAGAGGAGGGAAGTGGGGTGGTATCCATGGTGGGGTCAGCAGGAGGAGGGGTGGGCAGTGGCTTTTTGGATGAGGGAGTAGAGGGGAGGTCGCCACTGCGCCGTTTGGAAGATTTTTTTGCAGGTGTTGCCTGGGAAGAGGGATGAGGGACTGGATGGATGGGGAGGTGGTGGAATGCAGGGTCCTCCTGTGAGGCAGTAGCATTGGGTGAGAGGTTAGGTCGCTCTGTGGCGGCGACTGTGGCGCGGAAGGAGGTGACTCGGACAGGGGAAACGGTGGTGGAAACGGTGGTAGTTGCAGTGGGGAGAGGGGGAAAGTCGTCGCAGCGGGCGACAAGAGCGGAAGGGAGGGTGGTAGCAGGGGCAGGGGCAGGAGCAGCAGTAGGTGCAGTAGCAGGGGCAGGAGCAGGAGTGACGTACAGGTGGGGATACAGTGATGGAGAGGAGGTAGATGGGGAGGAGACTGTGAGTAGGGGAGGTGGATGAGACAGGTTTATCTCAGAGGAACCACTCCACGATGTTACAGTGGAGGCAGGTGAAGGGGAGGTGTAGATGACGGTGGTAGTTGGGGTGTCCATTGATTTCAGGCAGTCCCTACGGGCGACAGCAGATGCTGAAGTACAAAGGGAATGAAAACGGGGGTGGCGACGAGCAGTGGGCGGCAGTGAGCACAGGGAGACGGCCGCGGCGGTGGCGGCAGGCGGTGGCAGCGGCAGTAGAAGTAGCAGCAGCGAACACCGAGAGACGGCAGCAGCGGCGGTGGCCACAGCAGCAGTAGCAGCAGACAAAAATGAGCTCTTTCGCTTTGCATCATAAGCTGTAAGTTTGCTGCTTCCGCCGTTTCTGCGAGATTGCTACTACTGTCATTCTCTTCAGCATTGCCACATTCATGATGTTGCCCATTAGAGTCGCTTACATATACAGGGTGATTCAAAAAGAATACCACAACTTTAGGAATTTAAAACTCTGCAACGACAAAAGGCAGAGCTAAGCACTATCTGTCGGCGAATTAAGGGAGCTATAAAGTTTCATTTAGTTGTACATTTGTTCGCCATTTCAGCCAATAAAGTTTTGGATTCCTTTTTCTTCGAAGGTGCTACTGTAACTGGACTACAGTATCTGGAGATGTTAGAGAATTGGCTGTTCCTTCAGCTCGAACAAGAAGCACAACAATTCATATTTCAGCAGGATGGAGCGCCACCACATTGGCACTTATCTGTCCGTAACTACCTGAACGTCAACTACCCGAGGCGATGGATCGGCCGCCAGGCAGCCCGTGACAGAGCACTTCATCACTGGCCTCCAAGAAGCCCTGATCTTACCGCCTGCGATTTTTTCTTATGGGGGTATGTTAAGGATATGGTGTTTCGGCCACCTCTCCCAGCCACCATTGATGATTTGAAACGAGAAATAACAGCAGCTATCCAAACTGTTACGCCTGATATGCTACAGAGAGTGTGGAACGAGTTGGAGTATCGGGTTGATATTGCTCGTGTGTCTGGAGGGGGCCATATAGAACATCTCTGAACTTGTTTTTGAGTGAAAAAAAAAACCTTTTTAAATACTCTTTGTAATGATGTATAACATAAGGTTATATTATGTTTCTTTCATCAAATACACATTTTTAAAGTTGTGGTATTCTTTTTGAATCACCCTGTATTTCAGGATGTTTTGGTACTGTAAGTCGTTTGGGCCAAGAGTAGCTTGGCAGTTTGTAGAGGTTTGGTATCTTCATCTTGCCAGTCTGAATCATCGCCGCCAACACGTTTACTTCACGCACCTTCTCTTCGAGAACTCCTTCACGTCGTTGCGAAGAATCCCATATTAATACCAGTTGGTAACCAGGGATACGATCTCGCTTTCATCGTCGACAAGTGTCTTGCAGGGCTATGGCAGCTGCCTTATACTGATGTAAGATATATGGAATTGCATCACATTATTTCCAGAGCGTCCCTCAACATTCAGTTATATATATATATATATATATATATATATATATATATATATATATATATATATATATATATATATATATATATTAGATCTACAACTTTGCTTCCGCCGTTTTGCAGGTCTACAACTTTGCTTCCGCCGTTTTGCAATAGACGGCAGTAGCGGCATGTGGGGTTCAGGTGGTTGGTCATACGTGTCATACAATAAGCTTAGGCATCTGTAAACATAATGCCATAAAAATATTTGTGACTGCATCCTAATGTTATTCTTGATGAAGTACTTCAACTTACGTACCGATTTCTCGCCATTTGCGGGGAGTTTTAATTTTCTGCTTTAACATGAAGAAATCTGCGACTGTGACTCTTAAAATGCTGGGTAAGACCAATTGTGAGGGAACTGTTAGTGGAAGAAGGTGCAGAGAATGTTTTCAACAGCCTCGTATCACTAGCAGTCGAGGTGACAGGCATCTTATCTGCACGGCTGTAACGGATCGTGCAGCCACGTCTCGATACCTGAGTCAACAGATGGGGACGTTTGCAAGAGAACAACCATCTGCACGAAGAGTTCGACGACGTTTGCAGCAGCATGGACTATCAGCTCGGAGACCATGGCTGCGGCTACCCTTGACGCTGCATCACATACAGGAGCAGCTGCGATGGTGTACTCGACGACGAACCTGTGTGCACGAATGGCAAAACGTCATTTTTTCGGATGAATCCAGGTTCTGTGCACAGAATCATGATGGTCGCATTCGTGTTTCGCGACATCGCGGTGAACGCACATTGGAAGCGTGTATTCGTCATCGTCATACTGGCGTATCACCCGGCGTGATTGTATGGGGTGCCATTGGTTACACGTTTCAGTCACCTCTTGTTCGCATTGACGGCACTCTGAACAGTGGACGTTACATTTCAGATGTGTAACGACCTGTCGCTCTACCCTTCATTTGATCCCTGCGAAACCCTACATTTCAGCAGGATAATGCACGACCACATGTTGCAGGTCCTGTACGGGCCTTTCTGGATACAGAAAATGTTCGACTGCTGCCCTGGCCAGCACGTTATCCAGATCTCTCACCAATTGAAAACGTCTGGTCAATGGTGGCTGAGCAAGTGGCTCGTCACAATACGCAAGTCACTACTCCTGATGAACTGTGGTATCGTGTTGAAGCTGCATGGGCAGCTGTACCTGTACACGCCATCCAAGCTCTGTTTGACTCAATGCCCAGGCGCATCAAGGCCGTTGTTCTGGGAACTGATTTCTCAGGATCTATGCACCCAAACTGCGTGAAAATGTAATCACATGTCAGTTCTAGCACAATATATTTGTCCAATGAATACACGTTTATCATCTGCATTTCTTCTTGGTGTAGCAATTTTAATAGCCAGTAGTCCGTGCATGTGTCTGTGTGAAATGCTTTCTTTGTAAATTAGTTTAAGCGGAACTATCCAGTTAGTTGCTCAGCGAGCAACCCCAGAAAGCAACAAACATGAGTAGGCATGTGTCTGCACACAAGTTTAGAACGTGCTGTAATGTACATTACACTATCGAATAATTGATGGTGTAAGTAGTATGGGTACTTCCCACTTTCACTTTCATTTGGCCCTCAAGACGATCACGTGATCCTCAAGGTCACACTGTTTTCCATCACCTGCGCACGTGATGTCATCGATGGCCTTGAATGTATAATGTGAGTTGCGCTTGCTTGAGTGTGTGTGTGTTTGTGTGTGTGTGTGTGTGTGTGTGTGTGTGTGTGGTCTATATTTGACAAAGAGCTTGATGGCGGAAAGCTTATTTTGTAACAGTCTTTTTGTTGTGCCTATCTGCGACTCAGCGTCTCTGCTATATGGTGAGAAGCAACTACCCTCTCCATAAAATTGTTACGCTGCTAATGAGATGTTCATTTTCTTTTCACTCAGTGTATAGCATCATGTGCGATCAGATGGAGAGAGAGACACCACACGCACTAATTGCTTGACAATTACTTTCGTCTACCGGCCGAAAAATGACGCATGGCTGAAGGAGAACCGTCCCTATTTAATGCCTGTACAGCCCCGTCATACATGTGCCATCTTTTGACATCACATTAGAAAGGAAAAACTTCATTCATGTGTTATAAATGACATACTACAGGTTACAGATTACTGGACGATTTCGTAACGCTACTTAATGGTATAGTGTTCTTCAGCGGTTTCCTGCTTCCTGGAATACATGTTTTCCTTCTTTGTCGTTTATTGTGTCTGATGTGTGGATAGTTGAGTCTGCCAAGATTTCCGTCTTTCTGACTTATCTTTCTACGTCAGTTATCTTCCAAGATAAGGCCACGAAAAAGCTTCGAGGGATCTAGATGCCATTATTACACGTTACAGTTTTCTTAGTTTCCGCAACGAACCTCAGTATCGAAATCTGGCTGGAAAATCAAAGAGATTCCACTCATACATAAAGTATGCCAGTGGCAAGACACAACTGATACCTTCACTGTGCGATACAAGTAGCTATGTTACTGACAACAGTGCCACTAAAGCGGAGCTATTCAACACTATAAAAAAATTCAAATGGCTCTGAGTAGTATGGGACTTAACATCTGTGGTCATCAGTACCCTAGAACTTAGAACTACTTAAACCTAACTAACCTAAGGACATCACACACATCCATGCCCGAGGCAGGATTCGAACCTGCGACCGTAGCGGTCACGCGGTTCCAGACTGAAACGCCTAGAGTCGCACGGCCACACCGGCCGGCCAACGCGATATTACGAACTTCTTTTGCCAAAGAAGAAGCAGTAAATATTCCAGAATTCGAGACAAGAACACCTGCCAAAGCAAGTTAAATCATTTAAGAGAATTCTGATACAACAGTTCCATACTTAACAATCGTATACAACCATTGATGTGTACTTTTTAACTGGAAAGTTGCACAGGTCACATTAATACTCAACAAAGTAAATAGAGGTTTCGGTCAGAGGGTTTAGCTACCCTCTGTAATGAAAAAAACTGAGTGAACGGAACAACGAACAACCTGAACGAGTGTCATCGGACGTCCGCTACGAACAAAGTCAACGAATAATATAGAACAAAATGAAATAAAAAGAAAACGTCGGTAGAGCACTTGCCCGCGAAAGGCAAAGGTCCCGAGTTCGAGTCTCGGTCCGGCACACAGTTTTAATGTGCCAGGAAGTTTCATACACAGTCTAACATAACAGTCGCGACACTCCCTGCTGTAAAAGTAGTTACCTTTTGACACCTAGAGCGACACTAGCGCTCCAAGCGACGAGAAAGGAGAACGTCAGATGCTACGTAAGCATGATGTCTGTTTTGCATTCATTTCCTACGTGAATTACGAAGTATTTGAATTATGTTTTTTGGCTCCAAGAGGTTGTGTAATAACAGGAGACATAGATGTTTCTAAAAATGATTTTACAGTAAACACAAGTAGAAATAAAAATCATGAATCGAGTGGCAAGCTACAACACCATCGTGAAGAAATAATTGTGATGTTGGATAGAACTTCAGCTACCACATTGATGTCAAAAGAATATAAACACACAGAATCATACGTAAGGAGCACAGATATGTACCTCTATGAACAAAAGGAATCGACGTCGTTCCATAGGCCTACTCTGTTTTAGTCATTGTCGGCTGTTGCCACAAGTTCGACATTCATCTTTATATTATTCTAAGTGGAACAAGGAACTGCCAAATAGTGGGAGGAATATGCTTTGCGTGTAAACCTCAAGTGCTCAAATCTGGATAGAGCGTCTGCCATCTAAGCAGGAGATCCCGGTCGGGGCACACATTTTCACCTGTCCCCGTATATATATATCAACGCCCGTTAGCAGCTGAAGGTATTAATATAATTCTAATTTCGTTCTAGACGGCTGCAGGTCATCAATGGTGTCTGTTCTTTCGGATATGTCCAAAAGAACAGACACCATTTCTGTGGTGTGCGTACTGTAAGACCTTTGGTACACACACCATCAGATTATTTTACTTGTCACTCTAACGAAGTAGGCGAGTGTCAGCAATATGTCTCGTGGTCTTATCGTGGCGTGTTTATCTTCTGCCGTTAGGTCAGACGATTGAAATGCCACTTGCACGCTTAGAGTAGCAGATTGACGGTGACCAACTTTAAACAGAACTTGATTAATTTTCACACTCATTTATTAAAATAATAAAAAGCATAGACATTACGTAACTTGATTCTGGATGCTGTTTACATTGACAATCTGAAGTTCCTTTGGTCTTGATACGTTGATCTTATTCTCACATATCTCTGATATTTGACAAAGTGTCTATTCATTTATCTTCATGGCTATGTATAGGAATATGGTAATCTTATTAGGCGCAGACTGAAACTTGACTATAGACTGGTACAGACTAATGTAGACTGGTACAGACTGGTGCAGACTGACTAATCGGAGGTCTGTACACTCGTTATAATACCTTGCGCATTCAGGAATACTGCGCGAGTGTGATCCGTGAGGAGAAAAGGTTATACGTTAGCAGCAATCTCATTGGCTGCATTACATATTAATACGTGGATTGGCGGAAGCAGAATTTGGTCCGTCTCTATGGCAGCGCCATCTCGTAGAACGGAGACGGACGAGCGCTGCGCCTGCGCTGTTGTGCTTAGCGGGGCGCGCTCTAGTGGGAAAGTTGTGTACGTGCTGACTACGTGGAACTATGTACACAACAATATCCAAATAAGTATATACATTCTTGTCAAGTCTTTCTGCAGCATCGCAGAAGGAACCTCCAGCTCCTCATTACATTATTACACAGCTCGTCGAAACTCACAAGGAGACGGCACGCCCGTGGGGTTAGGGATTTGTCCGAAATTTGGGTGGTGAAAGCCTACATGGTTAGCGCTCGGATCCTTACGCCTGAGGTCTCGGGCTCGATTCCTCCTCCGGCGCATTTTTTTTTCCTTCTGTTGTTTCCAAAATTGCAGCGCATTGTTACAGGAGAATCGTGAAATTAATTCCCGGGAAGATTGTATAAAAATTCATTCTATAATTCACAATCAATTATCGTAACCAATACTCCGAGACATGATTTAATATGCCTGGTTTGCCTCAAAATGGTCAGAAACTCGAAAAATTTTCGTAAATGTTAATGGGGCATGTTTTTGTACAGATTTATTGCAATCGCCCTGTGATTGTAAATAATCCGCTTTTATATGTTGCGCAAGATGTCGCAAAAATTATTGCTTTGTTTGTTTTTACTATAATTACCACTGCGGTTTTTGTTTATAATTATTATATGTATAAAAACTGAATGTCTCCCAATCGACTTTGTTATTCTGATTAAAAACCCAGTGTTTCTCCTCGTATACTTCACAATGAAAAATGAAAAACCCACCGCCATGAACTGTGTCGTTGGACAAAAAGAAAATAATTTTTATTCAATAATGTAAGTAATTTGTTAAAGATAATGTAGGTTTGGGAAACTTTCTGAATAATTGGTGCAATAACCAAAGAAAATGAAACAGAAGAAAAAAAAACTGCCAGAAGAATCGAACACGAGGCATCTGTCGTAAGAATCTGAGCCCTAGACATGTATTTTTTTTTGTTAATTCTCATTTTGTTCACTATTTGTTCGTTGCATCTCCTCGGGGCAGACGTCGTAAGACATCCGTTTAAGTTCGTTGTTGATCGATTAACTCAGTTTTTTTTATTACAGAGGGCAGCTAACCCTCTGACCGAACACGCTGAGCTACTGTGCCGGCAACACCTAGTGCAGACGGCGGCTCGGAAGTGTGCTAACATTTTATACTCATAAGGCACCAAGAAACTTTGGATCGATTTTTCTCGAGATTTTCCGGGTAGTGCGTCCTAATATTTTAACCACGTGACGTGTTAGGGGTCCTCTTTCACCACATAAAATTGCGGACAAATCCCCAACCCCACAGGCGTGCCGTCTCCTTGTCAGACAGGTGTTAATGATAGTGTCCTCCGAAATTAAAATAGACATCGTTGTTTAAATGTAGGTAAACGCTTATCAGCTTTCGTTTATTTTGCACAGCTTCTTCTTGGAGTTGCGATTTCTTCTCCTTCAGTGTATGCATACAGTGGTACTTCTCCACGTTTAAAACCCCCGAAGAGATGTAGACGACACTGAAACAAGTGATTAAATGTAAGCGACGTTGGGTCGCAAATGTCGGGGAACATGTTGAACATGTCACCAGATGTCTTACCTCGCTGCACGTGCACCAGTTGAACCCATAGGTCTGCGGCACGTAATCGACCTAACTCAAGTCAAGCAGTGTGCTCACGTCGGTGTGGCTTTGGGCTACACGTACGACTTTTGAGCGTGGGGTTCAGGGTTCGAGTCTTGCGTCTAGTAGGCAGTACTCTTTTGCATGTCGTTAGACAGGTATGTGTTTAGATTGAGATAACATTTGTTAGTTTATTTACCGGTTTCGCTGTTTCCGCTGGTTTATCGCAGAGTGCCCTATAATAGAAACCCACCGCATCGTTTCAAAAGCAAATCAGTATACGCTTCCGAATTGCACCGTTACCAGTAAATAATCTACGTCTTCTTTACTAAATAAAGTCTGCAAACAAAAACAGAAAGGGCAAAGGCAGAAAAACTGTAATTGGTGAAACGTCCCCTTGAAAAATTTATGAATGACTATGCTAGTAAAACCTCTAAGTAATTTTGATTTTCAAACAGCTGAGCAAAACTGAACTTACTCAGACATTTCTCTCTTATTCTGATCAACAGTAGATGAAGTGAAGGAAAAAATCAGAAAATTGTAATTTGTAATCACGTCACAAACAATATTCGTTTTGTCATTTGTTGTCTCATGTCAAAGATAAAATTATTAAAACATTATCGAAATTCTTGTAATTCCTGGACAGATACCTTGTGAAACGTCCCCTTAGAAAAATTTATGAATTACTGTGCTGATAAACCTCTTACATTATTTGATTTTCAAACAGCTGAGCAGAACTGAACGTACTCAGACATTTCGCTCTTCACTAATTCTGATCAACACTAAACTGACACACAATATTTTTAGCGCAACGGAATCTGACTTTCAACAATCCCTACAAAAGAATGGCCCTGATTTTGTTCCATCGTGTCTAACTTTTGAAGATTTTGTTCCATTGTGTCTAACTTTTGAAGATTTTGTCCCATTTGTTTCTGATTTTGTTCAAGCATTGTGTCTAACTTTTGTAGCCTTTGTCCCATTTGTTGCATTAACTGTAATAACAGTGCACTGGTGTCTGAAACATGTTCCTCAGTGCTATTCGGCAGTGCATTTGAACCGGCAATATTCGCATTTTGAAAAGCAGAAAATGTGTCTTGATTTATTTGAGAAAACGGTGAGGACGCAAAACCTGAATCTACAGTATTTGCAAGATTGTGTCCTGTCATTTCAGAATCCTGGGGCGAGCGTTTGCCGACCGATCGATCGATAATGCTTCACTGTTCACTAATTGTTTCACTGCCTACACCATTATTTACAGCCCGCCCCATTTCCCTACGCACAATTACCAAATTACTACTTTGAACATTAGTTAATTCATTACATGGTGGCGCTAACACACTGCTTTCGTCTTTAATGTCATTTCTCAGTTTACTTTGGAGCCTAGTATTACGTTTTTCACACGCCATTATTGTCACAATATTTCACACGACAACAGAGAAAAACAATATTTGAAGAGAAAAAATAAGAGAACACATTAACATAGCACTGAAAATAATATCTAGTTAATTGCAAGCGCAGCTGCGAAATACTTGGTGCAAATTTACATGCATGCCACACCTGTTTTGCTGTACAACAATGAAAGACTGCAACTACAAAGGAGATTCTCTCTACAATTACGCGCTAGCAATAAACAAAATCTACAATAATTACTCAAACTGCAAAAAAAAAAAATCAGAAGATTCCAGTGAGGCATCCTCGGCTAAGGGTCGACATATGAAACGTCCCCTTAGAAAAATTGTACAAGACTGTGCTTAAACCGACACACAATATTTTTAGCGCAACGCAGTCTGACTTTCAATAATCCCTACAAAAAAATGGCCCTGACTAACATTAACCTATACCTTTCACAAATCACTTACCTCACAAAAATCTTCGTTACTCGAAATACTGCAATACAGCGAGCGCCACTACTGTCAGCTAAATAAAATATTCAAACTACTGAAGGCACTAACTACTGATAGGCATAGCAAATGAAAGATTTTGATAGAGAACAAACCATGTATTTACCTTAATAGTGTTCAAAAGTCATAATATATATAGCAGTTCATGACATCCAGTCTTACAAATTCACTGTCTCTGATGGACACACGTCCAGATCATCCGCTCTCAAAACTCCGCCATCTCACTTCCCCACATCCACCACTGCTGGCGGCTCACTAGTGATGGGGAGCTCGTGAATGAGTCGTTCAAATGAACGCTTCACTCCAGTGAAGTGTGAACTAACCACTCAGTTTCAATGAACTGTTACTTCAAACTCTTCACAGATAGCACACTCCACACTTTTTTCTAGTTGACTCACTCTCTTCCCCTCTCCCTCTCCCACTACATCGGCGCTACGTCACTCATCCTCCCTTCCCTCCAATCCTCCCTCTACTGCCTGCCGACGAATCGAACGGTGTTTGTTGGGAACGATAGGTTTACGAGCAGTTGTGGTGGTGAGGGGCGAGGGTCGAGGGGAAGGTAGCGTCAGCTGCTTCCTGCAGTGCTGACATCTTTACCCGTGAATATTTGTGCAGTTAAACTTCGCGTCTACGGGTAGCCTACCGTTGGCAGCGCTTGCGGACAAATGAATATTAAAGGTACAAACGAAGAGGCTGGCTGTGTGAGCACGCACAGCCGACATGAAAATAAATGTTTGTTAATAACACTGAAAGAGGGATTTTACCTGAAATCGTACCAATGACTACAGGTGACAGTTAACGTTTTGAATCTGTGGGGTTATTATTCTCAACAAAAATAAAATCTACAGGAAAACTTCTGAATAATTCCTTAACGTAGGTATATAGACTTTGTGACAGTGGTAAACATACTCATTCTATTTTGGATTAAATTTTAAAAGGAACATAAAATTGGGGTGCATTTTGTTGGTAGCCCTAGTTTTCAGTCCATGAATACAACAAATAATGTTTAATTTGGCAGATAAAGACTTTTTTGGGCGCTCCATGAGAAAATGTGGAGCAAGATCAAATGTAATACCTTCTTTATATGTGACAGGCTCCTCTGTTTACCTTTCCTTTGTCCCCCTCGGCCATTTAAGTTAACTCAGACGCTGTAACAGCGTAAAACGTTGCGTGCACGTTACTGCATAGTTCGGCCATCTGTTAGTAAAATTATGAAGTATTACGAAGCTTTATTGTACGAGCGAGGCGAAGCGAGCGCAGCCGCGGCTGAGCGGCGAACTGGGCAACTTCGCCAGGCTTCCGTAGTTGATGAATGAACTACTTCATTTGAACGATTCACGGCAAAGAGAGAAATGAATGAAGTAGTTCACGGGAATGAACGAGTTCGACCCATCTCTACGGCTCAACTGCGCAACGCTACGCGCTGTTCACATCCAGCTGCCCAACACTACAATAGCGAATATTCCAACAATGCCAACCAGCCACAGTCTGCACACAGCACAGCCAGTGATTTTCATACACAGCGCCACATGGCGTTACCAACATAAAAACCTAAACAGCCTACTTACATTAGGAAAGATTTTGTTTGGTTAGTTCTGTTGACGTTACATGCTGAATATCTTTCAACCTCTTTTGGGCATTTCCCGACATTTGCGGTCTCATATTAAATTCCGAGTACTTGTCTCAGTAACATCGAGTATAGATTTAAGTGTCAGGAAGTCGTTTCTGAAAGTATTTTTATGGAGTGTAGCCATGTATGGAAGTCAAACATGGACGATAACTAGTTTAGACAAGAAGAGAATAGAAGCTTTCGAAATGTGGTGCTACAGAAGAATGCTGACGATTAGATGGATAGATCACATAACTCATGAGGAGGTGTTGACTAGGATTGGGGAGAAGAGATGTTTGTGACACAACTTGACTAGAAGAAGTCGTAATAGTTGGTGGGATATGTTCTGAGGCATCAAGGGATCACCAATTTGGTATTGGAGGGCAGCGTGGAGCGTAAAAATCGTAGAGGGAGACCAAGAGATGAATACTCCAAGCAGATTCAGAAGGATGTAGGTTGCAGTAGGTACTGGGAGATGAAGAAGCTTGCACAGGATAGAGTAGCTGAAGAGCTGCATCAAACCAGTCTCAGGACTGAAGACCACAACAACAACAACTTCTCTCAGGGTGTCATTTACGTCGCTTCGGGAATTTTTAAAACAGTCACCCTGTTTACAGGGTGTTTCTGTAAGAGAGTGTAGAAATGTAACAGGACATAGAGAATGCTTCACTGGACCATTATAAGTAGGGAAACTGGGATCTGATGATGATGATGATGATGATGATGATGTTTGGTTTGTGGGGCGCTCAACTGCGTGGTCATCAACGCCCGTACGAATTCCCAATTTTTACACAGTCCAATTCTTTACAGTCCAATCGACCCACTGTTACGAATGATGATGATGAAAAGATGAGGACTACACGAACACCCAGTCCCTGGGCAGAGAAAATCCCCAACCCGTGCGGGAATCGAACACAGGACCCCATGATCCAGAGGCAGCAACCCTAGCCACTTCTTTTTTCATTTTGTTCGTTATGGTCCGTTGTATTTCGTAGTAGCATACGTCTCATGACATCCGTCGAAGCTCGTTGTCGATCTTTTGACTCAGTTTTTTTTGTTACAGAGGGCAGCTAACCCTCTGACCGAACACGTTGAGCTACCGTGCCGGCTCCACTAGACCGCGAGCTGCAAAAAAAAATGGTTCAAATGGCTCTGAGCACTATGGGACTTAACTTCTAAGGTCATCAGTCCCCTAGAACTTAGAACTACTTAAACTTAACTAACCTAAGGACATCACAAACATCCACGCCCGAGGCAGGATTCGAACCTGCGACCGTAGCAGTCGCGCGGTTCCGGACTGAGCGCCTAGAACCGCTAGACCACCGCGGCCGGCACTGCGAGCTGCAGACCCTGGGGATGGGGGAGGGGGGGTGGGGGGGGGGGGGGTTCGGTTGTTTGGGGGAAGAGATCAGACAGCAAGGCCATCGGCCTCATCGGATTAGGGAAGGACGGGGAAGGAAGTCGGCCGTGCCCTTTGAATGGAACCATCCCGGCATTTGCCTGGAGCGATTTAGGGAAATCATGGAAAACCTAAATCAGATGGCCGGACGCGGGATTGAGCCGTCGTCCTACGGAATGCGTGTCCAGTGTCTAACCACTGCGCCATCTCGCTCGGTATCCCTGGGCCTGGAGAAGCTAGCTTAAGTAGACACGGAAGTAAACTTGTCTACAACTTTGCCTTGCATTACTGTTTTCCAGATTATTTGCAACTAACATGCGTGCAGGCCAGAGAAGCCAGCTTAAGGAGATATGGAAATAATCTTGTTCACCGATTTGTCTACCATTACTGTTTTTCATCTTATCATCAGTAACACGCGTACAGGTTTACGCGACCTGTGCCATTTATTTGCAAGTACATTATTTATTTCCTGCAAGAAAATAAGGAGGACGAGCTTGGTTACTCGGAAATAACAATGCAGGTTTCGTTTACTTTACTTGTCCGCAACGCGGCTCTATTGTATAGTGTTCATATTGCTGCACGTGCTATGAATCGACAACAGACCCATTCATTACTCAGTCCTATTCAGAGACGTACAGTACAATACGATGGAGAAGCACCGGTACAGTTTCGCAGAACTCACCGACATGCGCTTTGTGAAGGGGGAAGTACGTTTCAATGTTCTCGCTGCTGAAAGGCTGTACAGGGACCGATTTCCTAACAGGCATCATTCGTCACGACCAGCGAATGCGGGAGACTGATTCATTGGAAAGAAGAAACGAGGGATCTAGCATCATGGGCGCTACACAAGGGATATTAGTCAGGGTGCGTCAGAATCTAGTTCGCTGATGCTATGCTTACATTGAGGTTGATGGCCGTCAGTTTCTGCACATTTTGTAAGATGCGGTACAAATGATACGTTTATTGTGTCAATGACGGTATTTGCAATTAACTGTAACTAATGTAAGTAAAAAAGTACACAGTACCGTTATTTTATTCCTGTTATGTCCTTAAGGTAGCTTCTCCAACCCCAGATTCCCTACCTCAAATTCTTCAGTGGAGCTTCTTTTCTTGTCCAATTTTTGAACGCGCTTACGGAAACATCCTGTATACATGCTGAATAACCTAAAACTTGCATCGCAAATGTTGCAGAAGTGGGCAGTGCTAGGAATATGCGGTTTTCAGGTTGCTGCCCGGGCTCCTCCGAGCCATAATCCGTAGGTAGCGGTCATCCACTGCAGCAGTAGCCCTTGGGCGGCCTGAAAGAATCACGTCTTCGACAGTTCCTGTCTCACTGTATCTCCTCCATGTCCGAACAACATCGCTTTGGTGCACTCCGAGACGCCTGGACACTTCCCTTGTTGAGAGCCCTTCCTGGCACAAAGTAGCAATGCAGACGCGATCGAACCGCGGTATTGACCGTCTAGGCATGTCTGAACTACAGACAACACGAGCCGTGTACCTCCTTCCTGGTGGAATGATTGGAACTAATCGGATGTCGGACCACTCTGTCTAATAGGTGCTGCTCGTGCATGGTTGTTTGGGCGGGTTTAGTGACATCGCTGAACAGTCAAAGGGACAGTGTGTATGATACAATAACCACAGTCAACGTCTATCGTCAGGAGTTCTGGGACCCCGGGTGTTGCAAAAAGTTTTTGTAATATATATATATATATATATATATATATATATATATATATATATATATATATATATATACCCAGTCTGTGGAATCGGTTCATCAGTATTTGATGTGGTTTACGAAATATATCCAGCGGTAACGTTAGGTGACTCACCCTATATATATATATATATATATATATATATATGTATATATATATATATATATATATATATATATGTGTGTGTGTGCGGCTTTCAGAGAGGGGATGGCAGGATTCTAGTCCCAGTCGCGCCAACAACAGAACAGGCTCTGCAAACGGTATACTACGCCTTCCACATCGCTGGCAACTGGTTCTAAACAACGGTTGTGACTACTTGCTACTTGGAAGGAGAGTGCTGGTTGCTACTTGGAAGGAAAGTCAGGGGCTCAGGTACGAGGGTTGGAACTTAAATAGTGGCAACTATTTATTCACAACCGATACAAAAGAGTTACGTTACATGTCTGCACCTGTTACTCTCCTTCCAAGTAGCAAGTAGTCACAACCGTTGTTTAGAATCAGTTGCCAGCGATGTGGAAGGCGTAGTATACCGTTTGCAGAGCCTGTTCTGTTGTTGGTGCGACTCGGACTAGAATCCTGCCATCCCCTCTCTGAAAGCCGCACATATATATATATATATATATATATATATATATATATATATATATATATATATATATATATATGGTGAGTCACCTAACGTTACCGCTGGATATATTTCGTAAACCACATCAAATACTGACGAATCGATTCCACAGATTCCTGATGATAGACGTTGACTGTGCTTATTGTATCATACACACTGTTCCTTTGACTGTTCAGCGATGTCACTAAACCTGCCCAAACAACTATGCATGAGCAGCACCTATTAGACAGAGTGGTCCGACAGCCGATCAGTTCCAATCATTCCACCAGGAAGGAGGTACACGGCTCGTGTTGTCTGTAGTTCAGACATGCCTAGACGGTCAATACCGCGGTTCGATCGCGTCCGCATTGTTACTTTGTGCCAGTAAGGGCTCTCAACAAGGGAAGTGTCCAGGCGTCTCGGAGTGAACCAAACCGATGTTGTTCGGACATGGAGGAGATACAGAGAGACAGGAACTGTCCAAGACGTTATTCTTTCAGGCCACCCAAGGGCTACTACTGCAGTGGATGACCGCTACCTGCGGATTATGGCTCGGAGGAGCCCGGACAGCAACACCACCATGTTGAATAACGCTTTTCGTGCAGCCACAGGAAGTCGTGTTAAGACTCAAACTGTGCGCAATAGGCTGCATGATGCGCAACTTCACTCCCGACGTCTATGGCGAGGTCCATCTTTGCAATCACGACACCACGCAGCGCGTTACAGATGGGCCCAACAACATGCCGAATGCACCGAACACGATTGGCATCACGTTTTCTTCACCGATGAGTGTCGCATATGCCTTCAACCAGGAAATCGTCGGAGACCTGTTTTGAGGCAACCTGGTCAGGCTAAACGCCTTATACAAAGTGTCCAGCGAGTGCAGCAAGGTGGACGTTCCCTGCTGTTTTGGTTTGACATTATGTGGGGCCAACGTACGCCGCTGGTGGTCATGGAAGGCGCCGTAACGGCTGTACGATACGTGAATGCCATCCTCCGACCGACTGCCATGTCGGCAGCATACTGGCGAGGCATTCGTCTCCATGGACGACAGTTCGCGACCCCATCCTGTGCGTCTTGTGAATGACGTCCTTTAAGGTGACGACATAGCTCGACTAGAATGGCCAGCATGTTCTCCAGACATGAACCTTATCGAACATGCCTGGGATAGATTGAGAAGGGCTGTTTATAGACGACGTGACCCACCAACCTCGGCGAATACAGGCATGCATCAATGAAAGAGGACGTGCTACTGGGTATTAGAGGTACGCTACCTGTGTGTACAGCAATCTGAATGTCTCGGTGTATGGTGGTACAACATGCAATGTGTGGTTTTCATGAGCAATAAAAAGCGTGGAAACGATGTTTATGTTGACCTCTATTCCAATTTCCTGTACAGGTTCCGTAACCCTCGGAACCGAGGTGATGCAAAACATTTTTTTATATGTGCCAAATGGTTGAAATTGCTCTAAGCACTATGGGACTTAACGCGCGGTTCCGGGCTGAAGCCCCTAGAGGTTCAGGGCACTCTCTTGTCCTAGGGGTGGGAAATTGCCCCTAAAGGCGGAAGAATCAGCAATGATCAACGACATGAGGATGCAGAAGGCAATGGAAACCACTGCATTAAAGACACGTAACGTGTATCCACAGGACATGTGGCCTGTAATTGAAGAAGTGTCATGATGATCTCTCCATTGGCAAAAGATTCCGGAATAGTCCCCCATTCGGATCTCCGGGAGGGGACTGCCAAGGGGGAGGTTACCATGAGAAAAAGATTGAATAATCAACGAAAGGATAACGTTGTACGAGTCGGGGAGTGGAATGTCAGAAGCTTGAACGTGGTAGGGAAACTAGAAAATCTGAAAATGGAAATGCAAAGGCTCAATCTAGATATAGTAGGGGTCAGTGAAGTGAAGTGGAAGGAAGACAAGGATTTCTGGTCAGATGAGTATCGGGTAATACCAACAGCAGCAGAAAATGGTATAACAGGTGTAGGATTTGTTATGAATAGGAAGGTAGGGCAGAGGGTGTATTACTGTGAGCAGTTCAGTGACCGGGTTGTTCTAATCAGAATCGACAGCAGACCAACACCGACAACGATAGTTCAGGTATACATGCCGACGTCGCAAGCTGAAGATGAACAGACAGAGAAAGTGTATGAGGATATTGAAAGGGTAATGCAGTATGTAAAGGGGGACGAAAATCTATTAGTCATGGGCGACTGGAATGCAGTTGTAGGGGAAGGAGTAGAAGAAAAGGTTACAGGAGAATATGGGCTTGGGACAAGGAATGAAAGAGGACAAAGACTAATTGAGTTCTGTAACAAGTTTCAGCTAGTAATAGCGAATACCCTGTTCAAGAATCACAAGAGGAGGAGGTATACTTGGAAAAGGCCGGGAGATACGGGAAGATTTCAATTAGATTACATCATGGTCAGACAGAGATTCCGAAATCAGATACTGGATTGTAAGGCGTACCCAGGAGCAGATATAGACTCAGATCACAATATAGTAGTGATGAAGAGTAGGCTGAAGTTCAAGACATTAGTCAGGAAGAAGTGGGATACGGAAGTACTAAGGAATGACGAGATACGTTTGAAGTTCTCTAACGCTATAGATACAGCAATAAGGAATAGCGCAGTAGGCAGTACAGTTGAAGAGGAATGGACATCTCTAAAAAGGGCCATCACAGAAGTTTGGAAGGAAAGCATAGGTACAAAGAAGGTAGCTGCGAAGAAACCATGGGTAACAGAAGAAATACTTCAGTTGATTGATGAAAGGAGGAAGTACAAACATGTTCCGGGAAAATCAGGAATACAGAAATACAAGTCGCTGAGGAATGAAATAAATAGGAAGTGCAGGGCGAGCTAAGACGAAATGGCTGCAGGAAAAATGTGAAGACATCGAAAGAGATATGATTGTCGGAAGGACAGACTCAGCATACAGGAAAGTCAAAACAACCTTTGGTGAAATTAAAAGCAACGGTGGTAACATTAAGAGTGCAACGGGAATTCCACTGTTAAATGCAGAGGAGAGAGCAGATAGGTGGAAAGAATACATTGAAAGCCTCTATGAGGGTGAAGATTTGTCTAATGTGATAGACGAAGAAACAGGAGTCGATTTAGAAGAGATAGGGGATCCAGTATTAGAATCGGAATTTAAAAGAGCTTTGGAGGACTTACGGTCAAATAAGGCAGAAGGGATAGATAACATTCCATCAGAATTTCTAAAATCATTGGCGGAAGTGGCAACGAAACGACTATTCACGTTGGTGTGTAGAATATATGAGTCTGGCGACATACCATCTGACTTTCGGAAAAGCATCATCCACACAATTCCGAAGACGGCAAGAGCTGACAAGTGCGAGAATCATCGCACAACCAGCTTAACAGCTCATGCATCGAAGCTGCTTACAAGAATAATATACAGAATAATGGAAAAGAAAATTGAGAATGCGCTATGTGACGATCAGTTTGGCTTTAGGAAAAGTAAAGGGACGAGAGAGGCAATTCTGACGTTACGGCTAATAATGGAAGCAAGGCTAAAGAAAAATCAAGACACTTTCATAGGATTTGTCGACCTGGAAAAAGCGTTCGACAATATAAAATGGTGCAAGCTGTTCGAGATTCTGAAAAAAGTAGGGGTAAGCTATAGGGAGAGACGGGTCATATACAATATGTACAACAACCAAGAGGGAATAATAAGAGGGGACGATCAAGAACGAAGTGCTCGTATTAAGAAGGGTGTATGACAAGGCTGTAGCCTTTCGCCCCTACTCTTCAATCTGTACATCGAGGAAGCAATGATGGAAATAAAAGAAAGGTTCAGGAGTGGAATTAAAATACAAGGTGAAAGGATATCAATGATACGATTCGCTGATGACATTGCTATCCTGAGTGAAAGTGAAGAAGAGTTAAATGGTCTGCTGAACGGAATGAACAGTCTAATGAGTACACAGTATGGTTTGAGAGTAAATCGGAGAAAGACGAAGGAAATGAGAAGTAGTAGAAATGAGAACAGCGAGAAACTTAACATCAGGATTGATGGTCACGAAGTGAATGAAGTTAAGGAATTCTGCTACCTAGGCAGTAAAATAACCAATGACGGAAGGAGCAAGGAGGACATCAAAAGCAGACTCGCTATGGCAAAAAACGCATTTCTGGCCAAGAGAAGTCTACTAATATCAAACACCGGCCTTAATTTGAGGAAGAAATTTCTGAGGATGTACGTCTGGAGTACAGCATTGTATGGTAGTGAAACATGGACTGTGGGAAAACCGGAACAGAAGAGAATCGAAGCATTTGCGATGTGGTGCTATAGACGAATGTTGAAAATTAGGTGGACTGATAAGGTAAGGAATGAGGAGGTTCTACGCAGAATCGGAGAGGAAAGGAATATGTGGAAAACACTGATAAGGAGAAGGGACAGGATGATAGGACATCTGCTAAGAGATGAGGGAATGACTTCCATGGTACTAGAGGGAGCTGTAGAGGGCAAAAACTATAGGGGAAGACAGAGGTTGGAATACGTCAAGCAAATAATTGAGGACGTAGGTTGCAAGTGCTACTCTGAGATGAAGAGGTTAGCACAGGAAAGGAATTCGGCGGGGGCCGCATCAACCAGTCAGTAGACTGATGACCGAAAAAAAAAGTGAAATCACATAGTAACTGTTGTAGTTTGTAGATTATTTATGAAATAGGGATGCCTTTCAAATTTACGACAGAGGAATACGGCGCTATGGTGTTTACTTATGGCAAATGTGATGGTAATGCTACACCATACAACTTCCTTAACAATGAGCATTGTTTTTTTCGGTTTAACGTGAATTCGCGTGTTCTATGGTACTGAAAAAAGCAGATTATCTGAAACATTCATACAGTTTCAATTGATATTATTACTATCATTTTTCCAAAATTAAATTTTCTACTACTTATGTTGAAACTTTGTGCTATTTTCTGGAACTTAAAAAACAAATTGGGCAAAGTAGGTAGTAAATTCAAAATTTTACAAAATTACGTCTTTCCTTGTCTGGAAAACTACTGCAGATACACGTCTGGGACATGTTTCATTAGATTCACGAGATCGATAACAACAAAATAAATGGGAATCGTGCTTTACTTTAACCTCACACAGTTTAGCGATGGCTTCATATTAGCAAAGTTGCTAAATTTCAAGCAAAATCTGTAATTAGCCGTAACTCTGTATCCAAACATTTGCGGACCTATGCTTATATGAACTTTTTTCTTTAGTTCTACTTCTAGAATAATATATTGAAATATTTGCATATATTGAAATATTTGAGATTGGAAGTGATGAGTTGATGCAGTCAAGAACATCCGTTAAGGTAAGAAAGACGCCAATATCAACACCTCACTGACTTTGAACGAGGTCGCGTTATAGGGCTACGAGAAATTGAATGTTCCTTCTGCGGCGCTGCAGAAAGACATGACAGGAATGTACCCACTGCAGATGATGGCTGGCAGCGGTGTTCACGAGAATGTACCGAACTCCGTACGGTCAAGTGGAACTGCCGAGAGGGAAGGTCCATAGTGTTCGGCGTACGGCTCTGGTGCATCGCACCGCACCTCACCAGCAATTTTAGCAGCAGTTGGCACCGTAGTGATACAACGAACTGTTACAAATCGGCTGCTTCAGGGACAGCTCCGAGCCACACGCCCTGTAGCACTCATTCCACTGACCCCAGACCACCGCCATTTACGACTTCAGGGGCGTCAAGCGAGATCTCATTGGAAGGCAGGGTGAATTCTTCTAAATGTTGCTCTTTTTTGAACATTCCATTTATGAGCTCTTTGATCTAGCGCTTCTTCACACGTTTCATTCTAGCATGCCTTTTTTTAATTCTTGGCCAGTCCTAAAGTTTTCTGTGCCACCTTACTAATTTTTACCTGGAGTTCATGCCAATCACCTTGTTTCGTTGTTTTTTCTTTCTTCTTCTGTAAATTTTTCTATTTTCTATTGTAGTATTAGCTGCAGTGGAGATGTATCTGATTACCTTCTTGGTTGTAGTTTTTTTTTTTTTTTTTTTTTTTGTTTTTGAAGGAAGAAATCGTATTTTAATCTTAAGGAGATAATGATCTGAATCAAACTCCCTGTCTCATTTCTTTAACATCACGTTTTCTTTGATGTGCCTTTTAGATATGGCTAAGTGAGCCAGTTGAAATTCTCCAATTTTTGGATTTGGAGGTAACCATGTTTTGACTTTTCTTGGTAGTTTGCGAAAATGTGTGATCAATATACAGGGTTATTACAAATGATTGAAGCGATTTCACAGCTCTACAATAACTTTATTATTTGAGATACTTTCACAATGCTTTGAACACACATACAAAAACTCAAAAAGTATTTTTAGGCATTCACAAATGTTCGATATGTGCCCCTTTAGTGATTCGCCAGACATCAAGCCGATAATCAAGTTCCTCCCACACTCGGCGCAGCATGTCCCCATCAATGAGTTCGAAAGCATCGTTGATGCGAGATCGCAGTTCTGGCACGTTTATTGGTAGAGGAGGTTCACACACTGAATCTTTCACATAACCCCACAGAAAGAAATTGCCTGGGGTTAAGTCGGGAGAACGTGGAGGCCATGACATGAATTGCTGATCATGATCTCCACCACGACCAATCCATCGGTTTTCCAATCTCCTGTTTAAGAAATGCCGAACATCATGATGGAAGTGCGGTGGAGCACCATCCTGTTGAAAGATGAAGTCGGCGCTGTCGGTCTCCAGTTGTGGCATGAGCCAATTTTCCAGCATGTCCAGATACACGTGTCCTGTAACGTTTTTTTCGCAGAAGAAATAGGGGCCGTAAACTTTAAACCGTGAGATTGCACAAAACACGTTAACTTTTCGTGACTTGCGAATTTGCTGCACGAATGCGTAAGGATCCTCTACCGCCCAGATTCGCACATTGTGTCTGTTCACTTCACCATTAAGAAAAAATGTTGCTTCATCACTGAAAACAAGTTTCGCACCGAACGCATCCTCTTCCATGAGCTGTTGCAACCGCGCCGAAAATTCAAAGCGTTTGACTTTGTCATCGGGTGTCAGGGCTTGTAGCAATTGTAAACGGTAAGGCTTTTGCTTTAGCCTTTTCCGTAAGATTTTCCAAACCGTCGGCTGTGGTACGTTTAGCTCCCTGCTTGCTTTATTCGTCGACTCCCGCGGGCTACGCGTGAAACTTGCCCGCACGCGTTCAACCGTTTCTTCGCTCACTGCAGGCCGACCCGTTGATTTCCCCTTACAGAGGCATCCAGAAGCTTTAAACTGCGCATACCATCGCCGAATGGAGTTAGCAGTTGGTGGATCTTTGTTGAACTTCGTCCTGAAGTGTCGTTGCACTGTTATGACTGACTGATGTGAGTGCATTTCAAGCACGACATACGCTTTCTCGGCTCCTGTCGCCATTTTGTCTCACTGCGCTCTCGAGCGCTCTGGCGGCAGAAACCTGAAGTGCGGCTTCAGCCGAACAAAACTTTATGAGTTTTTCTACGTATCTGTAGTGTGTCGTGACCATATGTCAATGAATGGAGCTACAGTGAATTTATGGAATCGCTTCAATCATTTGTAATAGCCCTGTATGTAAAATGTTGAAACTGCTGGCCAGTCATTTACCGTTTCTGTTTGTTTTTAAGTGTGCTGGATATTCACTTACAATGTTCTTAATTTTTTTCATTCCCAGCTTGCACACTGAAGCCGCCAACAGGAACTTTAACCTTGTTTCTAGGAATGTTGTGGATTTATGGTTCTGAATGATGTCAAAACTGATTTACGTCGTGCCAATTTCTCCTGTTATCATAATTTATAGGTGTATGGGACTTTATAATGGTATATCTCTTATCCTTACATTTTATTCGAAAGATGCTCATTCGTTGTTATTGGAACTAAATTCTGTTATAATATCTAATTTTTCTTTTGCTTACTTAAAATGCTGTTCCAAACAATGGTATGTTTTCCAGTATTCTTACAGCTGATTTCCCACTATAAATTCTGTAATGTTCTGCGTCAGTTACATTCTCAGAATCTCGCTTCTTGCACCGCTCAGATCTGTATGTGGTTGTTTTGTAGTAACAAATCCAATTTCTTCAGTTTCCCAATTTTCAACAGTACCTCTTTTTGAACTTACACTAGAAGGCTCTTCAGTACAGTCCATCTCGTCATCACTGCAAATGTTGGAACTCCCCAGAACTCTAGGTCCAAATGTATTAAAAGACCTAATGGTGGATTCCTGAGGTACTGCATCCATTGTGCAAACTTTTCATTTTGCGATTTGAAGTTGTAAATTGTAGAGAGTAGGATATCTAGGACGATCCTTGAATTCCCAAAATAAGACCAGGTTGTTAGCTTGGGATATTACTGATTAAGCTACCACTAAGATGTGAAACAGACACTGGTGGGCTACCGCCACCTAGCATGTTGTACAGATGCTGTCGGGGTACTGTCACTAACATGTGGAACCGTCATGCCCTCTGTCCATTTTAGCCTTGGACAAGAGGCTGCCTCTTTCGCCAACTCTGATGTACCAGATTCCATCTTCTCTGTCTTTGAGGTCTTCACTGAAACCCTGGCAAGGGACCCTTACGAGGTACTATCAGACCAGCCAGCTTTTTTTTTTTTTTTTTTTTTTTTTTAGGAGGTGTTAGTCCTCTATAATTTCTCCTTTATCATGGCTTGTAGCATGCAACGTTGGAGCCTTCAAGACCCACGCTGGTGGGGTTATGTTTTATTTTATAACATAATTCTCTTCCCTCCAACGAACCTCACAGAAGTTTTGGTGCAGGCAATTCTGCCACAAGAGTAACATTGCGAACTCCAGGAACATAGAAACCAACAACTTAACATATTTTGAATATTTTTCATTTGCTGGTGTCCTGCCAGATAGTTTTCTGGGTGCAAAAAGCATCCAGTGCACCGAATTAAGTAATTAGAACTATATGTGTGGAGTTTCCACCTTGCTAGCGTCTGTTTATACAGTTAGAGACAGAAAAATACGCAACACTAAGAAACAGCACTGAGTAATGAAATTTCGGCAATACATTCGTCTAGGTAACAGGATACGCCATTAATACTGCAAGATCACAGCAAATGTAAAATGTGGGTACATCTTAACCAGTGTAACTACCAAAAAGTAAAATACAAGCATGCATACATGCATGCATTGTCTTATACAGTTGCCGGATGTCAGTTTGTAGGATGGAGTTCCACGCCTGTAGCACTTCGTTGGTCAATACAGGGACGGTTAATGCTGTATGTGAATGACGCTGGCATTTCCTTCGGATGATGTCCCATATGTGCTCGAATGGAAACATTTGGTGATAGAACAGGTCAAGACAACATGTCAACAGTCCTTAGAGCATGTTGGGTTACAACAGCGGTATGTGGGCGAGCGTTATCCTGTTGGAAAACACCCCTTGGAATAGTGTTGATGAATGGCGGCACAACAGGTCGAGTCGCAACATTGGCGTACAGTTTTGCAGTCAGGGTGCGTGGCATAATCACGAGAGTGCTAGCCCCCATCTAACTAACACACGACCGTCACTGGCACCGTAGCAGAATCATCTTTCAATAGAAGGCAGGCTCTTACACTGCCCAGTTCGAACAGACAAATTGAAATTTCCAGCAATACTACAAAATCTGCAGGAAGATTTCCCATCAACAGTGCAAGAAATTCATGAAGCCATCAAATCACTCAAAAACAACAAAGCAAATGGTTTATATTCCCTCACAGCAGAATTATTGAAATCGTCAAAACTAAAGATTATAAACGATCTACAGCAGATTTTTGAGAACATTCGGAAAAGCGAAATGACTCCATAGAAGTGGAAAATGGCGTTAATCCATACACTACATAAAAAGGCACACAAAGAAAATGTCAACAATTACAGAGGAGCATCAGCTCTGTCAGTGGCAGAGGAAATATTATCAAAAATTGTCCTGGAAAGAATGGCAGAAGCTTTAGTCAAACAGTCGGGAGAATATAAGGGTGCAGAATCACCCCGGCTGTGGCTAAGCCATGTCTCCGTTATATCCTTTCTTTCAGGAGTGCTAGTTCTGCAAGGTTCGCAGGAGAGCTTCTGTAAAGTTTGGAAGGTAGGAGACGAGATACTCGCAGAAGTAAAGCTGTGAGTACCGGGCGTGAGTCGTGCTTCGGTAGCTCAGATGGTAGAGCACTTGCCCGCGAAAGGCAAAGGTCCCGAGTTCGAGTCTCGGTCGGGCACACAGTTTTAATCTGCCAGGAAGTTTCAATACAAGGGTGGTTTTCGAAAGGGAAGATCCTGCACAGAACAGATTGTTAACCTTAAGTCAATGATGCGACACAGAAAGTGAACCACTAAATCTATAACAGTATCATTTGTTGTTGTTGTTGTTGTGGTCTTCAGTCCTGAGACTGGTTTGATGCAGCTCTCCATGCTACTCTATCCTGTGCAAGCTTCTTCATCTTCCAGTACTTACTGCAACCTACATCCTTCTGAATCTGCTTAATGTATTCATCTCTGGGTCTCCCTCTACGATTTTTACCCTCCACGCTGCCCTCCAATGCTAAATTTGTGATCCCTTGATGCCTCAAAACATGTCCTACCAACCGATCCCTTCTTCTAGTCAAGTTGTGCCACAAACTTCTCTTCTCCCCAATCCTATTCAATACCTCCTCATTAGTTACGTGATCTACCCACCTTATCTTCAGCATTCATCTGTAGCACCACATTTCGAAAGCTTCTATTCTCTTCTTGTCCAAACTAGTTATCGTCCATGTTTCACTTCCATACATGGCCACACTCCATACAAAGACTTTCAGAAAGGACTTCCTGACACTTAAATCTATACTCGATGTTAACAAATTTCTCTTCTTCAGAAACGATTTCCTTGCCATATCATTTATTGATTTCAAAAAATCATCTAATTTGGTAGACAGAGGCTCAGTAGATAAAATGGTTAGAAAATTTGGTGTTGAAGCAAAATTAGCAAACATACTTCATGAAACTCTAAAAATACGATATCTGAAGTTGTACTTAATGGGAGAACTACCTCAGCCATTTGAAATAAAAATTCGTGCTAGACAAGGGGATGGTTTGACACGTTTACTGTTGAAATGCGTTCTACAAAAAATCGTAAGGATCTGGGATTCCAGGAAGGAAAACAAATTAAATTAAGGTAAGCAGCCTGGCTTTTGCAGACGGTTTTGCAATACTTTCAGAAAACCTGACAGACACAGTTACTGAAATACGTCTTCTGGAAGGAATAATAGATAGAAATGGTGTCAAAATTCCAGCTGAAAAAAAAAACAAAAAACAAAATTCGTGACAAACATGAAAAATGCCCTCAAAGTCACAGAAACACAAATAGGTAAAATAGAGCGAGTAAGTAAACTGAAATATCTTTGAGACTCTATACAAGAGAATGGACTAGCAAAATTTGCCATAGATGTATGATGTAGCAAAATGGAGTGAGCAGATGGTCTGACAAAAAATACTTTTAAAAAAATGCATATACAGAAAAAAACTAAAACGCTATAGCACAGGAGAATGTTTATATGGATGTAAATGACTAACAGTGAACTATAAGTTGGACAGAATAGGGATACGTGAAATATGGGTGGTTAGGAAAATAATGGCTGCAATACGGATGACTGGAAAATGAGAAGTAGTGAGGAGGTCTACAAAAATATAGAGAAAATATCATAAGTAATGCCTAGAAGAAGATTAATAAGTTTTTTTGTTTTTTTACATCTCTACCAAATGAATGAGAACAGGCTCACGAAACAAATATTCCTGTACTTCTGGAAGAAGAAATCGACAGTAGCATGGATTACAGATAGAAGGAAAAATTTCGAAAGGAGCAACATCAAAGACTCAGAAATAATAGATAGAAATCTTCCAAAAATTAAATATTAAGTTTTGAAGGCGTTCAATGCAGAGGAAATAATAAATCGGGAATGCATCAACAGAAGAAAGAAAAAGACAGCATGGGTGGGGGGGGGGGGCGGGGGAGGAGAAATAGATAACAAAAAGGAAAGGAATTGAAGATGTCATGTGGTCAATACGGGAACCTATGTCTTTTCCTTTTACACTAATCCGTAAGTGTTTTCCCCCGTGCAACATATAATGATAGCTTCTGCGTGCTGTTTCATCTTCCGTCTGTGATAACGGAAACGTAACTTAATACTTGCAAGAGTTGATCTGCATTGCGCGATTTGTGAAAAAATGTCTTCAGTGTTATCGCTTTCAATCGAGTTGGTATATTGCAGCTAACATTGAGGAAAAGTCATCGCCTCTTCAGCAAAGATAGAAATACAGCTAATGTTGATAAGTTATCTTTTGTTCGATAATTTCGGAAGTTCGGTACTTTTCCCATTGCAATCAGAACATGACTAACATCTTTTTTTTTTTCTTTTTTTTATTCGACACAAGTGTCTTGAGAAACAGATAATTAATTTTCCTACTCGGGTAGTAAAGGAGAGCAGCACATTGATAGATAACACTTTTATAGACCCAGATAGGTTTAAAAACATAAATTCTTGTCCTGTTGAGAATGGACTTTCTGATCATGATGCTCAGCTAGTTACAGTATATGACATAGCTCCATTCCGTAATTCAAAACTACCCTCCAAAGTTGTGCATTCAATTAATGACTCAACAATTAGAAATTTCAGAGAAAATCTTCAGCAGTTAGACTGGGATGAGGTGTACAAGGAACCTGATGCTAATTTAAAATATAGCTTATTTCATGATACACTTGTAAGAGAATTTGAAAACTGTTTCCCCAAGAAAGTATTTAAATCTAATTATAAGAAACTACGCAAAAAATCTTGGCTTACTAAAGGAATAAAAATATCTTGTAACCACAAAAGGGAACTGTGTCTAACAACAAGAAAGAGTAATGACCCATAAGCAGACAAATAATATAAAATCTACTGTGCTACGTTAAGAAAGGTTATTAAAATGTCCAGAAACATGTGCATCATGTCTGAGATTAATACCTCTGATAACAAAATCAAAAAAATTTGGAATATTATTACAAGGGAGGCAGGACAACCAAGAGTACAGGATGGAAGCATCACCATCAAAGCGAACGGAAACTTGATAAACAACAAGCTGGAAGTAGAAAACATTTTGCATAATCATTTTTTAAATGTTGTAGAGAAAATAGGATCTAAATGTTCATCAGAAGAAGCAAGGCAGTTAATGGAAGAGGCCTTACCCACACCATTAGATACAATTGAAATTCCACCCACCTCTCCATCTGAATTTAGGAAGATAATAAACTCTCTCAAGAATAAAATCTCACATGGGATTGATGGCGTTTCCAGCAGGATAATAAAAGCTTGTTCCCAAGAAATAAGTGGGATTCTTAGCCACATATGTAATAGCTCTCTGAAGCAGGGTATTTTCCCAGATAGACTGAAGTATGCCATTGTTATACCACTGCATAAAAAAGGGGATACGTCTCATGTCAACGACTACTGCCCAATCTCTCTTCTGACTGCCTTATCCAAAATTCTTGAAAAAGTGATGTATTGTAGAGTGGCTTCACACCTTTGTAATAATAAAGTTTTAACAAAATGTCAATTTGGTTTCCAGAAGGGTATTTCAATGGAAAATGCTATATATACTTTCACTAATGAAATATTAAATGCTCTGAGTAACCGGAAGTCACCCATTGGGATTTTTTGTGATCTATCAAAGGCTTTTGATAGTGTAAATCATGGAATAGTTCTAGATAAGCTCAAGTGCTGTGGTATGAATGGGGAACAATCAAGAATGGGGAGCTGCAAGGTTCGATCTTGGGTCCTCTGCTGTTCTTAATATATATTAATGACTTGCCATTCTATATTCACGAAGATGCATAGCTGGTACTTTTTGCCGATGATACAAGCATAGCTATCACACCCGACAGACAACAATTAACTGGTGAAATTATAAACAATGTTTTTCAGAAAATCATTAAGTGGTTTTCTGCAAATGGGCTCTCATTAAACTTTGACAAAACACAGTATATACAGTTCCACACAGTAAATGGAATGACCCCATTAATAAATATAGACTTCGATCAGAAATCGGTAGCTAAGGTAGAATATTCAAAATTTCTAGGTGTATGTATTGACGAGGGGTTGGACTGGAGAAAACACACTGAGGATCTGCTGAAACGTTTGAATTCAGCTACTTATGCTATTAGGGTCATTGCAAATTTTGGCGATATACATCTCAGTAAATTAGCTTACCACGCCTATTTTCATTCTCTGCTTTCGTATGGCATCATATTCTGGGGTAACTCGTCATTGACTAAATGAGTGTTCATTGCACAAAAGCGTGTAATCAGAATAATTGCTGGAGCTCATCCAAGATCATCCTGCAGACACTTATTTAAAGAACTATAAATCTTCACTGTAGCCTCACAATATATATATTCACTTATGAAATTTGTTATTAACAGTCCAAACGAATTCAAAAGTAATAGCAGTGTACATGGCTACAACACTAGGAGAAGATGATCTTCACTAGTCAAGGTTAAATCTAACATTGGCTCAGAAGTGGGTAAATTATGCTGCCACAAAAGTCTTTGGTCACTTACCTAATAGCATCAAAAGTCTGACAGGTAGCCATATAGCATTTAAAATGAAATTAAAAGAAATTCTTAATGGCAACTCCTTCTACTCATTAGGTGAATTTTTGGATATAGTAAGTGGGTAATTTCCCAACCTCCACAAAAAAAAAGAAAAAAAATATTGAGTGTCATATTATATTTTGTCCAATGTAATATCTTGTATAGACACCTTTTATTAACCTGACACGTTCCACATCATTACGAAGTGTCGTATTCAGTATCTATGGAACAAGTACTAATCTAATCTAATCTATCTAATAACAGGAACTATCTGAGGAAGACGAGGAGCACTTACACCCATACCTCCAGATGTCAGCCGCTCAGATCGGTACCAAACGTTGTGTGTCGATAGAGCATCTACCAAAACACGATTTTTCCCCCAAATCCTGACAATGACGGTGACGCAGTAATAGTCGTGCAGTCCTGCAGGGGTGTTACGATACGCCACGTTGCAGTGTTGGAATCGCTTCTTTAGAGACATCGGCTGTTACATGCGACAACATTTCCCCGACGTGTTAGTTAGTTGGAAGTAGCAAACGTATGCAGTACATGTATATAGTACAGTATGTGTGGTTTTATGACGGACATGAGCGACAGAACAGACATCACTCGTGATTAAGCAGCAAGTGCATTTGTACACTACTGGCCATTAAAATTGCTACACCAAGAAGAAATGCAGATGACAAACGGGTATTCATTGGACAAATATATTATACTAGAAATGACATGTGATAACATTTGCACGCAATTTGGGTGCACAGATACTGAGGAATCAGTACCCAGAACAACCACCTCTGGCCATAACAACGGAACTGATAGGCCTGGGCATTGAGTCAAAGCAAAGAGAGCTTCACTCCAAGTTTAAACGCAGCCAAAACCTCTCAGACAAACACAAGCTAAACGATGTCAAAGTTAGCGTAAGGAGGGCTATGCGTGAAGCGTTCAGTGAATTCGAAAGTAAAATTCTATGTACCGATTTGACAGAAAATCCTAGGAAGTTCTGGTCTTACGTTAAATCAGTAAATGGCTCGAAAAAGCATATCCACACACTCCGGGATGATGATGGCATTGAAACAGAGGATGACACGCGTAAAGCTGAAATACTAAACACCTTTTTCCAAAGCTGTTTCACAGAGGAAGACCGCACTGCAGTTCCTTCTCTAAATCCTCGCACAAACGAAAAAATGGCTGACATCGAAATAACTGTCCAAGGAATAGAAAAGCAACTGGGATCACTCAATAGAGGAAAGTCCACTGGACCTGACGGGATACCAATTCGATTCTACACAGAGTACGCGAAAGAACTTGCCCCCCCCCCCTTCTAACAGCCATGTACCGCAAGTATCTAGAGGAAGGGAGGGTTCCAAATGATTGGAAAAGAGCACAGGTAGTCCCAGTCTTCAAGAAGGGTCGTCGAGCAGATGCGCAAAACTATAGACCTATATCTCTGACGTCGATCTGTTGTAGAATTTTAGAACATGATTTTTGCTCGAGTATCATGTCGTTTTTGGAAACCCAGAATCTACTATGTAGGAATCAACATGGATTCCGGAAACAGCGATCGTGTGAGACCCAACTTGCTTTATTTGTTCATGAGACCCAGAAAATATTAGATACAGGCTCCCAGGTAGATGCTATTTTTCTTGACTTCCGGACGGCGTTCGATACAGTTCCGCACTGTCGCCTGATAAACAAAGTAAGAGCCTACGGAATATCAAACCAGCTGTGTGGCTGGATTGAAGAGTTTTTAGCAAACAGAACACAGCATGTTGTTATCAATGGACAGACGTCTACAGACGTTAAAGTAACCTCTGGCGTGCCACAGGGGAGTGTTATGGGACCATTGCTTTTCACAATATATATTAATAACCTAGTAGATAGTGTCGGAAGTTCCATGCGGCTTTTCGCTGATGATGCTGTAGTATACAGAGAAGTTGCAGCATTAGAAAATTGTAGCGAAATGCAGGAAGATCTGCAGCGGATAGGCACTTGGTGCAGGGAGTCGCAACTGTCCCTTAACATAGACAAATGTAATGTATTGCGAATACATAGAAAGAAGGATCCTTTATTGTATGATTATATGATAGCGGAACAAACACTGGTAGCAGTTACTTCTGTAAAATATCTGGGAGTATGCGTGCGGAACGATTTGAAGTGGAATGATCATACAAAATTAATTGTTGGTAAGGCGGGTACCAGGTTGAGATTCATTGGGAGAGTGCTTAGAAAATGTAGTCCATCAACAAAGGAGGTGGCTTACAAAACACTCGTTCGACCTATACTGGAGTATTGCTCATCAGTGTGGGATCCGTACCAGATCGGTTTGACGGAGGAGATAGAGAAGATCCAAAGAAGAGCGGCGCGTTTCGTCACAGGGTTATTTGGTAACCGTGATAGCGTTACGGAGATGTTTAATAAACTCAAGTGGCAGACTCTGCAAGAGAGGCGCTCTGCATCGCGGTGTAGATTGCTCGCCAGGTTTCGAGAGGGAGCGTTTCTGGATGAGGTATCGAATATATTGCTTCCCCCTACTTATACCTCCCGAGGAGATCACGGATGTAAAATTAGAGAGATTAGAGCGCGCACGGAGGCTTTCAGACAGTCGTTCTTCTCGCGAACCATACGCGACTGGAACAGGAAAGGGAGGTAATGACAGTGGCACGTAAAGTGCCCTCCGCCACACACCGTTGGGTGGCTTGCGGAGTATAAATGTAGAAATGTAGATCGTCGAATGAAGGGTAGAGCCACGGGTCGTAACACATCTGAAATGTAACGTCCACTGTTCAAAGAGCCGTCAATGCGAACAAGAGGTGACCGAGACGTGTAACCAATGGCAACCCATACCATCACGCCAGGTGATACGCCAGTATGGCGATGACGAATACACGCTTCCAATGTACGTTCACCGCGATGTCGCCAAACACGGATACCACCATCATCATGCTGTAAACAGAACCTGGATTCATCCGAAGAGATTACGTTTTGCCATTCGTCACCCAGGTTCGACGTCGAGGACACCATCGCAGGCGCTCCTGTCTGAGATGCAGCGTCAAGGGTAACTGCAGCCATGGTCTCCGAGCTGATGGTCCATGCTGCTACAAAGGTCGTCGAACTGTTCGTGCAAATGGTTGTTGTCTTGCAGACGTCCCCATCTGTTGACAGTCATTGGATCTCGACCAACGCGAGCAGCAGTGTCGCGATACGATAAACCGCAATCGCGATGGGCTACAATCTGACCTTTATCAAAGTCGGAAACGTGTTGGTACGCATTTCTCCTCCTTACACGAGGCATCACAATAACGTTTCACCAGGCAACGCCGGTCAACTCCTGTTTGTGTATTAGAAATCGGTTGGAAACTTTCCTCATGTCAGCACATTGTAGGTGTCGCCTCCGGCGCCAACCTTGTGTGAATGCTCTGAAAAGCTAATCATTTGCATATCACAGCATCTTCTTCCTGTCGGTTAAATTTCGCGTCTGTAGCACGTCATCTTCGTGGTGTAGCAATTTTAATGGCCAGTAGTGTAGTTTCAAAGAACAAACAGAAAAAATAGGGGCAGTAGAATAAAGAAACAACTGCATCACACGTGTGGAAGAATTAATAGATCCATAATACACTTCACGCATAATACAGTACAAAAAAGGTGATCACTGGCATTTGAAACCAGAGCTCTTGGTACGACGATCTAACGCTCAACGGTCTCCCCACGGAAGCTATACGTATTAACTACTCAGAGCTATGCTTTGCGTATGCTTCGTGGTTCTGATATTACTGTTTTTATTATAGAATTTGGCCAATTATAGACCGTTTAGAACTAAAGACAAAAGTACAATCTTTTTCTTTTTATCTTCCCAGAACTTCTTACATGCGCTGTCTGAAGGCCTGCCTCTGGTCATTTGACATCGCCATCCTAGGTTGTGGATTTCGTTGTTTGACAGGAAATTTTGCTGTATTGATCAGTAGCCTGAACCTTTCCCTGTTGTGTCTGGTGTCTTCTGCGACGTAAAGTTTTCTCAAGTCTTTTCTTGTCTCTTCCAACCATCCCGTAAAGTTTTTTAGTTTGAAAATGAAGTTAAAAATTTTCTTCGTTAACCTATTGTCATTCATTCTATACACTAGGCCGTAAGGTATTAATCTCCTCTTTCTTATTGTGTCTGTGATTGTTTCTGTATCATAATATAGATCTTCATTTCTCCTCTTCGTTTTGTTGTTATCTTTGTTCTTTTGTGGTTCTAAAATTTTTCTTGCTATTTTCCTTTCCATCTTTTCCAGTTCTTCTCCTTCTCCTCTTTTATTCAGTGTTAGGCATTCAAATCTGCAACGTGCTTACTGTTTAATTACTGTTGCGTAGTGTTTAATTTTTGCTTTGATTGATACTGATCTTTTATTACATCGATTTTGGGTGATTTTGTATGCTAATTCCATTTTCTTCGATCTTTCCTTACTTGTGGTGTTATCCAACCCATTTGATTGCATCCATTCTCCCAAATACTTAAACTTATCAACTCTTTTGGTGTATTTCCGTGTTGCGTTTGTACATATTTTTATCTGTTATGTTTATGTTAACGTATTCCCTTTTATCATATTAGAAATTCGGTTTTAGCTGAAGTTTTGTGAAATGTTTCTACCATTATCTTTGCATCTGTCCTTAGAAATTAGTGTAATATCGTCAGCAAAAGCGAGATATTCCACCTCAAATCTTCCTTTTCCTTGCCCTAGACCGATTCCCTCGATGTTTTACTCTTGCAGTTCTTTATTCCACTCTCTCATGATCTTGTCTAAGACCAGACTGTAGAGAATCGGTGAGAGCCCATCGTCCTTCCGAACACCTGTGTCAATTCTGAAGGTTTCAGAAACTTCTCCTAGAAATTGAATTTTTGAAGTTGTGTCTGTGAGTGTCTATCGACCTATTGTCTGGTGTTTTTGTCGATACCTGCTTCTTCCAGTGCAGTGTATTGAATATTGTCTGTCTACTTGCAGAAACGTATGCTTTTTTGAAATCAATGATTGTAACGATTGTGTTAAGGTTCCGCATTGTTCTGATCCTGAGCATAATTTTCAAGTTAATAATTTCCTCTGTGTACGATCTATTTTTTCTGAACCCACCTTGGTACTGACCAGTTATGTGTTCTGCTTAATCTTGTATCTTATTCGGTAGAACTTTGCACATAATTTTGCAGATGACTGGAGGTAGACACATATTGTCTGTCCTGTAACCCTTCTCACGTAGCGGATGGATTATGGCTTGTTTCCAGTCGTCCGATATTCTTCCCTTCGCCCAGAAATATTTAATAACCTCATAAATGGTTTCAGCTGCCAGCTTCACTCCCACATTCTACATCTCAGCTAATATACCGTCTTCACGTGGCGCTCTGTTGTTTTTCCGCTGGCCAATGTATTTTTCAATTTGATGCAGTGATGGTGGTTCTGAAGGTGGTTTTTCCTTTTGAGGCTGCCGGAAGAGTAGCCGTTGTGTTGATTCCTCGCAGCTAAGAAGGTTTTTGAAGTATTTCGCGAGTAAGTATCCTTACCAGATAAGACTGACGGAGTACATCGAAAAAGTTAAAAGAAGGGCAGCACGTTTTGTATTATCAAATGGTTCAAATGGCTCTGAGAACTATGGGACTTAACATCTGAGGTCATCAGTCCCCTAGAACTTAGAACGACTTAAACCCAACTAACCTAAGGACATCACACACAACCATGCCCGAGGCAGGATTCGAACCTGCGACCGTAGCGGTCGCGCGGTGCCAGACTGAAGCGCCTAGAACCGCTCGGCCACACCGGCCGGCCTTTGCATTATCGCGAAATAGGGGAGAAAGTGTCACTGAAATGATACAGCGTTGGGGATGGGCATCATTCAAACAAAGGCATTTCTCACGAAATTTCAATCACCAACTTTCTTCTCCAAATGTGGAAATACTTTGTTGACGCCGACCTACGATTCCATAGAGAGAAACGCTCACTATGACAAAATAAGGGAAATGAGAGCGCGTACGGAAATATATAGGTTACCGTCCTTTCTGCGCGCTAAACGATACTGGAATAATGGAGAATTATTGTAAAGGTGGGTCGATGAACCCTCTGTCAGGCACTTAAATGTGATTTACCGAATATCCATGTACATGTAGATGTAAGTCACAGTTGTCTTTGACGTTGGTAGTTAGTTTGCATTTTGAATCTTTGAAGTGTAGGCTCATCAGCTTGTAATCTGTTATTTCTACTTTGAAAACTTTGTAGAAGTTATAACGATTCATGTTGAATGTTACTTAAGTTTTTTTGCCTGGACCATTGATGAATGAATGCGGAATTTTCATGCTTAACAAAATTTATTCACATTAATTGACTTCCGAACTGCACACTCGTCATGTAAACAAAATACGGACGGACTTCACTGATCTCTTTGCCTTGCAAAAGTGACTTCAAAACTTACTTGTCGCAGCATCGCTGCATTTCTTTATATAGAATTTTAACAATAGATTCCAAAATAGTCCATTATTAAATTTGCACAATTTCAATGTTGCAATTAAAATTTACAAAACGTAAAGAAACTGATGTTACGGCCGAATAAGGTATAAAATACAATATTTGAATAACAATCTTTTATAGTAATATCTTTAGTTTTCCATAAGAAAATCATTCTGAACTTTAATTACAATAGTGTCTCTCGTATTATGTTAGTTACGTAATTAATTACAGTTTGGATTTGGTCCCTAATATTCAGTCATAGTACAAATCTTGTTCTTTATCCGACTGCATACGAGAAAGTTACAAATAAGGCCTCAAATTCTGAAATTGGAAAACTGTGAGATGTAAACAATTGGAGAGTTAATTAGAAATGTAATTACAAAGACTATTAATTGCAGAGGAAGACATAAAACTAAATAAAAAATGAAATACATCGCTTGGTAATAACTTTTAAGCTGATTCACGAGATAAAGATATTTTCTATTACTGGATTTTTAGGTTACCGTTTTTTTAATTAGAAGCATTGATTCTTCATGCTAACATCTCTGCAGTCTCTAGTTATTTATTGATAAGGACTTATTACTTCAATTTCTTGTTTAGTTACTTAATTTAGTATATGTATATAATTTTATCAATGACGACAATCCACCGATAATTATGACAACGCACGATGTTCAAGAGCATTCCATACGCCTTCGCAATGAGTATCATTGTTATCAAATAGGACAGAATGATTATACATATATATATATATATATATATATATATATATGTATATATAAGACACACATACAAGGCCTTAGGAAGAACTGAATTGTCCGATAACTATCCGGATGCATATAAAAAGAAGGTGGTATCAGACATTACATATGAATTATGGGGGAAGGCTGTATCTTTATAAAGTCTCTCTGAAATTTGTATCTATTTCCTCTAACCGTTTTTTGTTGTATTTCCGTTTCTCTGTGCGAATAATTTTTGATGTCTGTTTTCTGATCTCAGTGAATATGTTCCAGTTTCTACCCTTTTCGCAGGAGTTCTATTTTTTCCAAGCACTTACTCTATGCGCTATCGCTTCGTCACATATCTTATTCCACCAGCTACTGCATGTTTCCTTCTTCTACGTGGCTTTTCTAGTTCTTTCACTGTTTCTATCACTGATTCTCTGAGTTCGTACCAGTTTCTCATCTCCTTTGCGTGAAGCTCTTCGACGAATTCGTTCCTGTTCTCTACCAGAAACTTTGTGTTAACTCTATGGACATTTTAATTTTGTGGTTTGCTCTTGATTTCTGTTAAGAAGTGGTCCGAATCTATGCCTAGTCCTCTCCTGACCGATACGTTCATGACTTCTCTATGGTTTTGTTTGGTTATTGCCACATGATCTAGTTGATTCTTTCCGGTTGGTAATTTCCTGAAAAAGATTAACATAAGTTTTAAGTCAAATTATAGGCAGAAGTTGATGAGTCTTTCTCTGTTCTTAAAAATGGTTCAAACGGCTCTGAGCACTATGGGACTTAACATCTATGGTCATCAGTCCCCTAGAACTTAGAACTACTTAAACCTAACTAACCTAAGGACATCACACAACATCCAGTCTCTGTTCTTACAGGTGCGTTTTTGTGCAGGAGAATCACCTACTACTGCCTTCTATTTCTCTTCTCTGGCGATCTGTGCGTTGAAGTCTCCTCCAAGTAGTTTTACCTGGTGCTTTGGTATTTTTGATCTCTCATTTTCTAGTGTCTCCCAAAATTGTTAGACTTTTTCTGAATTTTTTTCTTTTGTCACTGTTGGTAGGTTTATGTACATTTATGATGGTATAGTCCTTGTTTGCTGATCTAAATGAAACAAGTGATATTCGTTGTCATGTGGATGCAAATTTCGTGATGGATTCTGTTAGATTCAGTTTGACCATTAAACCTGTTCCAAGCCCAGCGACTTTCTGTTTTTACTTTATGCCTGTTTTTCTCCTTTATACATCCTGTAGCCCTCTGATTCAAATGCGTTCTCAATACTGTATCTAGTTTCCTGAAATGCTAGTATGAGTATGTTGCGTCTGTTTAACTTATTCGGCAGCTTCCAGTCTTTAGCAGGGTCTTCATGTTCGATGTGCCTAGCAGATGTTTCTTCTTAGGCTGTATGCGAGAAATTCTAGGACTCTCCGACTCTTCCTTACATAATGTTCTAGGCTCTACAGAATCCAACGGCCTAGTTGCATCACTGCTTCCAGCGATGAAGGGTTGTTTACCACCTGGAGTACTTTTCCGTTCAGTGTTTACCATCACGTCTTCGTTGAAATTAAATTAGAAAGGGATGTTAGCCCCTCCGTGGGATGTTACATCTGTGATCGAATCGCCAGTTGGTTCTAAAGAAGCCGCCCAAAATGGGGCCAGACTTTTAAACAACGTTTACGCCCGTTCCGATGGACAACAACACATAGTGCGAACTAGATCGGTGTTTTGGTTGATAATCTATCGACATACAACGTTTGTTACCGATCTGGGTCTCTGACATTTGGTGGTTTGGGTGTTAGCACGCAACCTCTCACATGGTTTTGTGTCGCTTAGAAGCCGTCCTCAGAAGACACACAAAACGATTTGTTGGAAATCTTATTTAGATCATAGAACTGGACTTCAGTAGTTAATTTTCCAACACAGACTGATAAAGATAGCAGGATCCTAACTGTTTAATTTGTCAGACTCAAAGTAACAAAATAACTGTATACATGGTAAAAAACGCTCTCCCTGATCACGGTGCAAAGTTAGCTAGGATAAATAATATAGTGCCTTGAACTATTGATACTCGTCAGTGCAAGCAAGATAATGTAATTAATGACGCCAGGACAAATCTTTGTAAGAATAGTTTGCAGGACATGATGTTGTTGTTGTTGTGGTCTTCTGTCCTGAGACTGGTGTGATGCAGCTCTCCATGCTACTCTATCCTGTGCAAGCTTTTTCAAATCCCAGTACCTACTGCAGCCTACATCCTTCTGAATCTGCTTAGTGTATTCATCTCTTGGTCTCCCTCTACGATTTTTACTCTCCACGCTGCCCTCCAATACTAAATTGGTGATCCCTCGATGTCTCAGAACATGTCCTACCAACCGATCCCTTCTTCTAGTCAAGTTGTGCCACAAGCTCCTCTTCTCCCCAATTCTAGTCAATACCTCCTCATTAGTTATGTGATCTACCCATCTAATCTTCAGCATTCTTCTGTAACACCACATTTCGAAAGCTTCTATTCTCTTCTTGTCTAAACTATTTACCGTCCACGTTTCACTTCCATACATGGCTACACTCCCTGCAAATACTTTCGGAAACGACTTCCTGACATTTAAATCTATACTCGATGTTAACAAATTTTTCTTCTGCAGAAACGCTTTCCTTGCCATTGCCAGTCTACATTTTATATCCTCGCTACTTCGACCATCATCAGTTATTTTGCGCCCCAAATAGCAAAACTTCTTTACTACTTTAAGTGTCTCATTTCCTAATCTAATTCCCTCAGCATCACCCGACTTAATTCGACTACATTCCATTATCCTCGTTTTGCTTTTGTTGATGTTCATCTTATATCCTCCTTTGAAGACACTGTCCATTCCGTTCAACTGCTCTTCCAAGTCCTTTGCTGTCTCTGACAGAATTACAATGTCATCGGTGAACCTCAAAGTTTTTATTCCTTCTCCATGGATTTTAATACCTACTCCGAACTTTTCTTTTGTTTCCTTTATTGCTTGCTCAATATACAGATTGAATAACATCGGGGAGAGGCTACAACCCTGTCTCACTCCCTTCCCAACCACTGCTTCCCTTTCATGCCTCTCAACTCTTATAACTGCCATCTGGTTCCCGTACAAATTGTAAATAGCATTTCGCTCCCTGTATTTTACCCCTGCCACCTTCGGAATTTGAAAGAGAGTATTCCAATCAACATTGTCAAAAGCTTTCTCTAAGTCTACAAATGTTAGAAACGCAGGTTTGCCTTTCCTTAATAAGTCGTAGGGTCAGTATTGCCTCACGTGTCCCAACATTTCTACGGAATCCAAACTGATCTTCCCCGAGGTCGGCTTCTATCAGTTTTTCCATTCGTCTGTAAAGAATTCGCGTTAGTATTTTGCAGCTGTGACTTATTAAACTGATAGTTCGGTAATTTTCACATCTGTCAACACCTGCTTTCTTTGGGATTGGAATTATTATATTCTTCTTGAAGTCTGAGGGTATTTCGCCTGTCTCATACATCTTGTTCACCAGATGGTAGAGTTTTGTCAGGACAGGCTCTCCCAAGGCCGTCAGTAGTTCTAATGGAATGTTGTCTACTCCGGGGGCCTTGTTTCGACTCAGGTCTTTCAGTGCTCTGTCAAACTCTCCACGCAGTATCATATCTCCCATTTCCTCTTCATCTACATCCTCTTCCATTTGCATAATATTGTCCTCAAGTACATCACCCTTGAATATGCCCTCTATATACTCCTTCCACCTTTCAGCTTTCCCTTCTTTGCTTAGAACTGGGTTTCCTTCTGAGCTCTTGATATTCATGCAAGTGGTTCCCTTTTCTTCAAAGGTCACTTTAATTTTCGTGTAGGCAGTATCTATCTTACCCCTAGTGAGATAAGCCTCTACATCCTTACATTTGTCCTCTAACCATCCCTGCTTACCCATTTTGCACTTCCTGCCAATATCATTTTTATATTCCTTTTTGCGTGCTTCATTTACTGAATTTTTATATTTTCTCTTTTCATCAATTAAATTCTATATATCTTCTGTTACCCAAGAGTTTCTACTAGCCCTCGTCTTTTTACCTATTTGATCATTTGCTGCCTTCACTATTTCACCCCTCAAAGCTACCCATTCTTCTTCTACTATATTTCTTTCCCCCATTCCTGTCAATTGTTCCCTTATGCTCTCCCTGAAACTCTGTACAACCTCTGGTTCTTTCAGTTTATCCAGGTCCCATCTCCTTAAATTCCCACCTTTTTGCAGTTTCTTCAGTTTTAATCTACAGTTCATAACCAATAGAGTGTGGTCAGAATCGACATCTGGCCCTGGAAATGTCTTACAGTTTAAAACCTGGTTCCTAAATCTTTGTCTTATCATTATATAATCTATTTGATCTCCAGGGTTCTTCCATGAATACAACCTTCTTTCATGATTCTTGAACCAAGTGTTATATATGATTAAGTTATGCTCTGTGCAAAATTCTACCAGGCAGCTTCCTCTTTAATTTCTTAGCCCCAATCCATATTCAACTACTATGTTTCCTTCTCTCCCTTTTCCTACTCTCGAATTCCAGTAACCCATGACTATTAAATTTTCGTCTCCCTTCACTACCTGAATTATTTTCATTTATCTCATCATACATTTCATCAATTTCTTCGTCATCTGCAGAGCTAGTTGGCATATAAACTTGTACTACTGTAGTAGGCGTGGGCTTCGTGTCTATCTTGGCCACAATAATGCGTCCACTATGCTGTTTGTAGTAGCTTACCTGTACTCCTATTTTTTTATTCATTATTAAACCTACTCCTGCATTACCTCTATTTGATTTTGTATTTATAACCGTGACCAAAAGTCTTGTTCCTCCTGCTACCGAACTTCACTAATTCCCATCTATATCTAACCTATCCATTTCCCTTTTTAAATTTTCTAACCCACCTGCCCAATTAAGGGATCTGACATTACACGCTCCGATCCGTAGATGGCCAGTTTTCTTTCTCCTGATAACGACGTCCTCTTGAGTAGTCCCAACCCGGATATCCGAATGGGGGACTATTTTACCTCCGGAATATTTTACCCAAGAGGGCGCCATCATCATTTAATCATAAAACTGCATGCCCTCGGGAAAAATTACGGCTGTAGTTCCCCTTGCTTTCAGCCGTTCGCAGTGCCAAAACAGCAAGGCCATTTTGATTAGTGTTACAAGGTCAGATCAGTCAGTCATCCAGACTGTTGCCCCTGCAACTACTGAAAAGGCTGCTGCCCCTCTTCAGGAACCACACGTTTGTCTGGCCTCTCAACAGATACCCCTCCACTGTGGTTGCACCTACCGTACGGCTATCTGTATCGTTGAGGCACGCAAGCCTCCCCACCAACGGCAAGGTCCATGGTTCATGGGGGGAGGACGAGACATGATATCGGATGAAATTTATAATGAATCAAATACTGACATTAATTCATTTCATGAAAAATTTATACCATTATTTAAAAATAGATTTTTCCCATAAGAGGATCATAAAGGACATTAAACAGCCATGTAAGAAACCATGGATCACTAGAGGAATTAAAGTACGTTGTGAAAGAATAAGAGAAATGTATCTGTATCAAGATGAGATCCTGTAGTAATTGCACGCTACAAAAATACCCAAAATGACTAAAAGAAATTATTAAAAAAATCAAGGAACATGAATATTATATTAGAAATATATAAATCCAACAACCCACCAAAGGCTATACGGAATGTTGTGAAACGTGAGACAGGGCACAGAACAAGACAACATCACTACTGAATTGAATCGAAGAGCTATAAATGATGAGTCACAGGTAGCAAATATATTTAATAATGATTTCTTGAGTATAGTAAAAAGGACAGAGACAAACAGTTTAAGAGAAAAATCAAAGCAATTGTTGAAAAGTAAGTCGCATAAAATTCAACTATGTGAATGTTACAAGCTCCTCTGTCTGAAATTAAAACAATTATATATCCACTCAAAACTGAAAGCTCATCAGGATTTGAATGTGTTTGGAACAGGTATTATGTACTTCTTTCCGTATAATAATTGCTGCCTTTTCTGAAATAAATAAGGCATTACTATCTCCAGAGAGACTGAAAAATGGCATTCTTAAACCCAGCTAAGACAGGTGAAAGAGGTCAGTAACAATCGTCCTATTTCATTACTCACATCATTTTCCGACATTTTAAGAAGGCGATGTATTGTAGAACAGTATCCAACCTGAGCAATGATAATATCGTCAGTAGACCACAGTTTGAAATGTAGAAGAGCTGATGAACTGGGATTACAGTTTACATCTTCACTAACCAAATGTATGAAGAACTAAATAATAAATAGCACCGTCTGGTATTTTCTGTGACTTATCTATGACGGTTGACTCTTTGAATCACAACATTCTCCAAGATAGAGATTTTATAGAACTGATGATATTGCGAACTCATGGATAAGATTGCAGAAAGTTTACTAAATAAGTCAAGCCACGCAGTCCACGGAGATTCTTCTGACTGGGAAGAAATCACTTACGGAGTTCCACAAAGCTCTATGTTTGGTGCAGTATTGTTTTGCATATACAGCGGGATTCACGAAGATCCGGAAATATTTTAATATGTTATTCTACAAGTAAAAGTAAAGAAAAAAGTTCATATAAACATAGGTCCGCAAATGTTTACAGCTAATAAAAAATTTTGCCTGAAATTTAGTAACTTCGCTAATATGAAGCCATCGAAAAACTGTATGAGGTTAAAGGAAAGCACGATTTCCATTAATTTTGTTGTTATTGATCTGGTGAATCTAATAAAACATGTCACATGCAGTTGTTTTCCAGAGCATCTAGAGAAGCAAAGATTATTATACCAGTAAATTTATTTACTTTCCATTAAGAATGTAGAAACGTTTATGTCATTGTTGGCAACCGTTAGCGAGTTGTTTCAGTCGTTTCCTAACCTAGAAACGAGTTAGCTGACCGTACTGTTCAGTGAAAGAAGATAATAACAACAGCGTACTTCAGTGAAACCACATAGTAACTGTTCTACTTGGAGATTATTTATGAAATAGGGACGCCTTTCAAATTTGCGACAGAGGAATACGCCGATGTGGTGTCTATTTATGGCAAATGTTATGGTAATGCTACGGCTGCAGTTAACGAATAACATGTGCGTTACCCAACTCGGAGGATTCCGAATGCACGAACCATTAGTGGAGTATTTCGAATGTTATGGGAGACAAATTCTCTACCTCTGAATATTCCGGAAAACTACTGCAGATACACGTTTGGGACATGTTTTATTAGATTCACCAGACCAATAACAACAAAATTAATGGAAATCGTGCTTTACTTTAACCTCGCACAGTTTTGTGATGGCTTCGTATTAGTAAAGTTGCTAAATTTCAGGCAAAATCTTTTACTAGCCGTAACTCCGTAACTAAACATTTTACTTGTAGATTAACATATTAAAATATTTGCATATCTTCAGGAATCACCCTCTATGTAAACGAGCTTCTGTCTAACATATTACAAACAAAATTAGTTCTTTTGTGGTTGACGCTAGTATTGTAATCAATCCAAACATACATACAGCAACTGAAGATACAGCAAATAATGTTCTTAAAATTAATGTTGAGTGGTTCCCTGCGGCTGGTCTCACACTCAGTTTCAAAAAGACACAATGTATTCAGTTCAGCACATCAACAGGAACTAATAATTCAAGATTTTTGGCTGCTTGTACAAGTGAGAATTTAAGTTGGAAAAGAGATCTTTTGGAATTCATAAAAGAATTTAGTTCAGCCACATTTACACTCCGATTCAGTACAAATCTTCAGGAGAGATAAAGCAGTAACTTGACACATTCAGCATATTTTCATTCAATAACGTCAAGTGGAATAATATTCTGAAGTAACTCATCTTTAAGGAAAGAAGTCTTCATTCCCGTGAAACGTGCTGTAAGCACAATCTGTGATGCCCGCCCATGATCATCTTGTAGACATTTGTTTAAGAAACCAGGCATTTTCACAGGACATTTATACCTTGTGAGATACCACGATCGCCTTTAGTTTTTACCTTCCTTGATGATCCGACCGATACAGCTATGGAATCACGTTGCTTCCCAGGAACCAGCAAGTTGCGTAACTGAATGTAAAGGACCCGATAAGTAACAGAGCCATTAACTTTCCATTAATTATGCCTATAGGTATCGGTTTCATTAAGTACGAAAGGAAAATCAATGATTTATTCCATAATTGACTCGATAAATACTGAAGGAATTAAACATTCACTATAGGCGGTCCTGAATCAAATACACTCCTGGAAATTGAAATAAGAACACCGTGAATTCATTGTCCCAGGAAGGGGAAACTTCATTGACACATTCCTGGGGTCAGATACATCACATGAGCACACTGACAGAACCACAGGCACATAGACACAGGCAACAGAGCATGCACAATGTCGGCACTAGTACAGTGTATATCCACCTTTCGCAGCAATGCAGGCTGCTATTCTCCCATGGAGACGATCGTAGAGATGCTGGATGTAGTCCTGTGGAACGGCTTGCCGTGCCATTTCCACCTGGCGCCTCAGTTGGACCAGCGTTCGTGCTGGACGTGCAGACCGCGTGAGACGACGCTTCATCCAGTCCCAAACATGCTCAATGGGGGACAGATCCGGAGATCTTGCTGGCCAGGGTAGTTGACTTACACCTTCTAGAGCACGTTGGGTGGCACGGGATACATGCGGACGTGCATTGTCCTGTTGGAACAGCAAGTTCCCTTGCCGGTCTAGGAATGGTAGAACGATGGGTTCGATGACGGTTTGGATGTACCGTGCACTATTCAGTGTCCCCTCGACGATCACCAGTGGTGTACGGCCAGTGTAGGAGATCGCTCCCCACACCATGATGCCGGGTGTTGGCCCTGTGTGCCTCGGTCGTATGCAGTCCTGATTGTGGCGCTCACCTGCACGGCGCCAAACACGTATACGACCATCATTGGCACCAAGGCAGAAGCGACTCTCATCGCTGAAGACGACACGTCTCCATTCGTCCCTCCATTCACGCCTGTCGCGACACCACTGGAGGCGGGCTGCACGATGTTGGGGCGTGAGCGGAAGACGGCCTAACGGTGTGCGGGACCGTAGCCCAGCTTCATGGAGACGGTTGCGAATGGTCCTCGCCGATACCCCAGGAGCAACAGTGTCCCTAATTTGCTGGGAAGTGGCGGTGCGGTCCCCTACGGCACTGCGTAGGATCCTACGGTCTTGGCGTGCATCCGTGCGTCGCTGCGGTCCGGTCCCAGGTCGACGGGCACGTGCACCTTCCGCCGACCACTGGCGACAACATCGATGTACTGTGGAGACCTCACGCCCCACGTGTTGAGCAATTCGGCGGTACGTCCACCCAGCCTCCCGCATGCCCACTATATGCCCTCGCTCAAAGTCCGTCAACTGCACATACGGTTCACGTCTACGCTGTCGCGGCATGCTACCAGTGTTAAAGACTGCGATGAAGCTCCGTATGCCACGGCAAACTGGCTGACACTGACGGCGGCGGTGCACAAATGCTGCGCAGCTAGCGCCATTCGACGGCCAACACCGCGGTTCCTGGTGTGTCCACTGTGCCGTGCGTGTGATCATTGCTTGTACAGCCCTCTCGCAGTGTCCGGAGCAAGTATGGTGGGTCTGACACACCGTTGTCAATGTGTTCTTTTTTCCATTTCCAGGAGTGTATTTTGGGGTGCTGTGATATGGGCTGGTGGAAAAAAGCAGGACTGGGGGGGGGGGGGCGCTACTGTAAACAATAAACTCCAGCTGATGGGACAGGAATGCGAGCAGTAATTAGCAACAGTGATGGTAGCGAATGACCGAGTCGCCTGCCGACAACCAATCAGAACCATTGTCGCGTCACGTCCCAAGTTCATTACAGTGGCAGTTCGGAATGGGGAGGGTATATCCGTGGTATCTTGTCAGTGGATCATTTGCCTCAAGCAATTTAGTTGGTGTCCTTTTCAAAGGTGCCATTTGCCTTAAGCGATTTACTAGCGGTACGCAAATCACAAATCTAAATGGCGAGATGTCAGGTTTGAAGCCAGTGTCTTTTTAAGACAACGCCACGTCAGTCAGTTCCTGTTTTGAGGGTAACATCCATGAAACGAAAATACTTGGTAACTGCACAGATTTGTAGCACCAGTGTCTTTCGTTATTTTTACGGCTTCACACACATGAAACTCTCGCATTGTATTGTCCGAAGTTACCTTTACGAACTAAAAGAAGCTACCATGTCTCTAGTGAAGAGGAAGGAACTGTGAGTGCCAGAAGGAAAAAAGGTATCTCTAACACTTTTAAAACACAAATGTTAACAGCTGATTAATACTGCACCAGAGCGTAATAGAGAGATAAGAGAGGTATTGGAGATGAAATATTCAGACATTGCCTCGGTTCCCTTTTCGACCTTTTTAGAAGCCAGTGAGAGGTGTGTATCGTAGAAGCCACGCCCTAAATCTCACCTTCTAAATGAAGCTAACGGCTGTCTGAAGATTCAGCATTAGGACTCGTTACTAAACAGCACTGGATGTGAATAGCTCTTAAAACGTTAGCTACCTCATTTAAATCTCCTTGGAAACTATTTTAAATGCTTGTTGATAGTAAAAATTATGTAATTCATTAATGAAAAATATATTTTAATATATCTCTTTGGCGCAGCTCTGTCTCAGATTCTTTAACTACAAGCCACTGCTGCTACAGCTTTACCACAAAATTGTTTTGCAAGAAAATACACACACAATACAATTAGTAGAATTAGTCGTCATCATTTGCTTTGGGCCTTTGTCCCGCTTCAGCACAGGGTCGCCCTAGTTACTACGCATTTGGCAATGTTTGTGTCAGAGGGTGGCCGGATGACCTTCCTGTCACCACCCCATGCCTCTCGGGACAGAATTAATGTACCCCAGCTGTCTGCTTCCAGTATAAGCCATAAAATAGTGTGAACGTTTTCAGATGTCTGTGAATCGTGTAAATGAGACGTAACATGGGGACAAGCCCAGTATTCACCTAATGGGATGTGGAAAACCGCCTAAAACCACATTCAGGCTGGCTGGCATACCGACCCTCGTTGGTAGTCCGCTGGGCGGATTCGATCCAGGGCTGATGTGCCTACCCAAGTCGACGAAACAGCGCAATAGTGCTCTCACCTACCCTAGCGGGTAATTAGTAGAATTAGTATTGGTAGAATATAGATTTTCTGGGTAATTTAAATGCTTCTGGTGTAATTAATAGTACAAGTTGTAAACTGTGATCTATGTACGTAGTTTACACAAAATTTGTAATTTATATGAAGATATGTATCTGTGGGAGGTACAAGATCAAATCAGTTTTACACAAAAAGCAATAGATGACGCTGAAAATTTATTGCAAAGTTATAATTAATTACAAAATAATTGTAATGCAAAATGTTGTCACACAACGAAAATCGTAACGCGAAAAAAAGTAATATTATGTACACTTCAAAAAGGAAGTCACATGTGTCGTCTCTAGCTAAGACAAGACAAACAAAGAGTTGCGCATTGCTAAAACAGACAAACAACATGTTACACAGACTTGCTGCAGATATTGTCCTGTTGTGGTACGCATAACAGCTGCCTCAAGGTGAGCAAGTGAAATGACACAGCAGCTCCAAACGTTCTCCGAAGTCTAAATTTCACACAGATTCACTGTGAAATTCTGGCGCTATTGTACCAAATGCTATGTCCTATCCAGATGTAGAGAAGTGGTACCATTGGCTGACGCCGCCCAAGCACAGTTGGTACTGGTCTGGAGTGAAGGCCACCAACATTGGTCATCGATGACAGCATCTGTCCATGAACTGAGTCGCAGCAGTCACTGACTGTCCAATGATGAGGATGTTCACGCAGCAGTTCTAGAATGGCTCCTTGGCTGAAGAGTGGACCTCTAGGCACTGAACAATTGGATGAACAGTCCCATTGTTGTTTTGCAGAGACTTGGTGACTCTACTGAAAAATGGTACCACCTGTGTGTGTGTGTGTGTGTGTGTGTGTGTGTGTGTGTGTGTGTCTGTGCATGTGTCACTCTGAAGAGTAGTGCAGCACCTGGTGAAAGTTACCTGGCTCGCCAAATGACGTCTAACTTGCCTTTGGAAGATCTCTCGTACAATGCTAGTTTGGGACAGTTTTATGGAGGCACTAAAATTGTGAAGGTGCATAGTTACAGAAGTCTGTGGTTACAGCCAGCTAGCCACCCAGGGTAGCTGCGCGGCCTAGGGCGGTTGGTCATGGTTCGCACAGCTCCTTCAGTCAGAGGTTCGAGTCCTCCCTTGGGCATGGGTGTGTGTCTGTTGTCTTTAGCGTAAGTTAGTTTACGTTATATTGTATTGTATTGTATATTAACCGGGGATCTAGAAACAAAGGAGAGGCTCCATCCCCGCCACAGCCGCAGTGGTCCTCAACCCCACGACAGCCACCGCAGTCCACTTCACCCCTCCACTGCCCCACACCGAACCCAGGGTTATTGTGTGGTTTGGCCCCCCGGTGGACCGCCCAGGGAATGTCTCACACTAGACGAGTGTCACCCCTATGTTTGCGTGGTAGAGTAACGGTGGTGTACGTGTACGTGGAGAACTTGTTTGCGCAGCAATCGCCGACATAGTGTAACTGAGGCGGAATAAGGGGAACCAGCCCACATCCAGCGAGGCAGATGGAAAATCGCCTAAAACTCGTCCACAGACTGGCCGGTTCGCCAGACCTCAACAAAAATCCACTGGGCGGATTCGTGCCGGGGACCAGGCGCTCCTTCCTGCCCGAAAAGCCGTGCGTTTACGTTATATTAAGAAGTATGTAAGTCTAGGGACCGATGTCCTCAGCAGTTTGGTCTCATAGAAGATTACCACAAATTTACAATTTCACTGTCAGCTAGTTGGTATTATTCAACAAGAAGCTGGTTTTCTGTCACTCCAGATCGTTACTGAAATTATGATTGGACTAATGGAGTCAGGAAATGACGTAGTTGGTATTATTCAACAAGAAGCTGGTTTTCTGTCACTCCAGATCGTTACTGAAATTATGATTGGACTAATGGAGTCAGGAAATGACGTTTTATGTTTCTTATGTAAAGCCAACAAAAATATCTGTTGCGTAATGTAGCCTGACGAAAAGAAGATACTGTCTAATGATCGTCAATAACATTTGACTCCAGTGAAAATACTGAAAAGTTAGAAGTAATCGTGCTCGTCACACTCACTCTACGTGTAGATAACAGTGTAAAAACTCGTTTTGGTTAGATCGTCACCCATGAAGGAAATTTTCTGCTGTTGGCCAGTCATCAGTAGAGGGGTTACACTACATAGCTGAAAAATGTACCTACGGTCAAACAGTTGAACGCTAATATGCGGCAACAAACACATCAAATGTTCGAATGTGTGTGAAATCTTATGGGACTTAACTGCTAAGGACATCAGTCCCTAAGCTTACACACTACTTAACCTAAACTATCATAAGGACAAACACACACACCCATGCCCGAGGGAGGACTCGAACCTCTGCCGGGACCAGCCGCACAGTCCATGAGTGCAGCACCTTAGACCGCTCGGCTAATCCCACGCCGCAACAAAGACATCCTCAGCAATCCAAATAGTCTGCTTCGTTTTGACCTATGTTGTGTCCACTACCATCTGACAAACAGCGACTGCATTGGGAATCACACACAATAGCACACGCAGGCTCCATTGTCCTGGTCAAACCAATTTCTTAACAGTGCCCAGCTGGCAATTACATGAGTTATCCCTGCTGCAGGCGGTCCTGCTCCTCAGGTACGTGTTCCCTAGCACAAACTCTACTACCCAGCGGCGTCCAGCTGCTAGGAGCAGCTGGCTCAGTGACGCGATGTCTGGCAATGTCGGTGTGTCGTCACTGTTGGCAGTGCGGTGTTGCCAATGCGGAGGGAGCAGCTGGCAGCCACTCAGCACTGTGAGGCTATGTACATCCGCAGCGCCCTCTGCTGTCCCACACTGGCTGCCGTCCAGGTCAATGCGGCGACCACACCCAGCTGCCTCGACCTGTTGGAAACATCCGATGGCCCTTTAGGACACTGTTTCATTCACAGCACTTTCACAACATTGCATGCAACACAATCAGCTGGTCCATAACAAGCGATGCAGCGAACACGGTTCCATGTTTTGACATAAGGACTTCTAGTTTGGGACACAGCTCAAATGCAAAATGGGGATTTTGATATCACAGTCATGACCAAATGATGATATCACTTTTAAAATTACCTTTTTCACATAATTTGGTGCAAACTTTCTAATGTGCTTTTCAGTTCTCTGCCAGTAGAACCATCATTTTAAACATCTTGTAAAATTTTGACACAAAAAGAGCTTGTAGTGTTTTAATTATAAGGAGTATCATTTAAACAACAGCCATCCACTTGTATGGTTTAAAACAACTGATTTAAACCAGACAGTTATCACTTTCGGATTTACTACCATTCTGCCTTCAAATGACTCAAAAGACACTTGCTTTCCTCCTGGAGCTTCATTTTGTACTCGTTGCCGGTTTTCTGCACTAAGATAATCTGGTTGGCTTTAGTTTACAATTCAGATTCTGTTTTTCCATGTACTGTCAAAGCAAGAGTCATGAAATGGTTAAAAGTTAATAAAAAATTAGATGTGGCGAAAATTAATGCGGTGTACATTTCTGTGCAACAAAAAAATGGCTCTGAGCACTATGGGACTTAACATCTATGGTCATCAGTCCCCTAGAACTTAGAACTACTTAATACTAACTAACCTAAGGACATCACACAACACCCAGTTATCACGAGGCAGAGAAAATCCCTGACCCCGCCGGGAATCGAACCCGGGAACCCGGGCGTGAGAAGCGAGAACGCTATCGTACGACCACGAGCTGCGGACCACTGCAATGGGTGTGAATCCTGAATACTTTCTGGTGAAATGTCTACAATGGAGAAGAGGTGGAGTTCCGATATGCTGGCTGACTACTGCTGAACCAAGAAGAGAGAAGTTCCAGATGGAAAATACAACCGAAAAATCACAATCAACCACTTACTAGGCAAGTCAGAATGAATAGAAGGTAATTTAGATAGCTAGTTACTGATTTTATTACGAATTATCTGAAATTCAAATGAATATCACACAAAATTCCTGCCTGAGAGGAAAAACAGAAAAGACATTTACATTCAGTATGATAGATACTTCTAGCATCTCATATTTTCATTCTTTTGAAAGAAAAAATTTCAATTTTGGCGACCATTGTAATTGTTAATGTAATTTGATTTTCATTGACTTCATCCAGTATGTGTTTGTTTTCGAATAAATGCAGTTCCATAGCCAGGATATTCGAGTGACTATATTGTCATTGTTTGCAATACCACTTCACTACTACTTCTGCAGTTTCGAAGCTCCAGTTCGAGTGAATCTCAGGCTCTTTTTGTCATTTTTTGTGTCTTTTGGGAATGCGCTCTACTCGAGCATACGTGTGTTGAATAATGATGTTAGGGAATTTTGCGTGTTTATAAGTTGTCTCGCGTGAAATGTGCGAGAACTTTAGCATACACCATTATGTTTCTGGCTCCAACCAATCGTTACTTTCCATAAAGTACGTTACTTTTAATTGGTGTAATGTATAAACGAAGTGGTAAATTTAAATCTGACAAATGTACATGATAGAACTTCTGCTTCCAATCCAGAACTCGTGTAATTCCAACATTCCCGAAATCGATAGTGAAAATACTATAACGACATATTAGTAATTTTGTCCCTTTTTCTAGTTTTAATAAAACTGTTTTATTTTAGAACAAATAAGCTAGTCTGTCTATAAATATGTTATTTGTGACGAATAAGAAACGGTTGTATTGGAAATATGCAGTTATAATGCGTTAATTCTGAAGTAATCAGATTAGAAAATGTTATCGTTGTAAAGCAATTTCCGTCTGACATCTTGATTTTCTACTTCCCTCTCCACCTTCCCTCCTCCAAACTGCGATCTTCTGAGATGTATATATCAACGTATGTTTCTTTAACTGAGAGTAATACCCATATTTGCTTAAACCATATGTCATGTTATTTTATGTTGTACAACGAAAGCCCTTAGTGTAATATTGAGCCGGCCGGAGTGGCCGTGCGGTTATAGGCGCCACAGCCTGGAACCGCGTGACCGCTATGGTCGCAGGTTCGAATCCTGCCTCGGGCATGGATGTGTGTGATGTCCTTAGGTTAGTTAGGTTTCAGTAGTCCTAAGGGACTGATGAGCACAGCAGTTAAGTCCCATAGTGCTCAGAGCCATTTGAACCATTTGAATTTGTAATATTGACAGGTTTTGCAGCAGAAATGCGGGTGAATCTGAGCGTGTGCAGGTGAATAATCGGCTTCTACGATGTCTTACCAACAATTAGTGTGATAGAGTAGCGTGGAGAGCTGCATCAAACCAGTCTCGGGACTGAAGACCACAACAACAACAACGATGTCTGTTTAGTCACTATTACGGCTGTCTCACTGAGACCGCTACTAGTTGCACTCTTTATTCAGAACCTGCCTGCTTTGCTAATTTACAGAGCCCGATTTGCTAGTGCGAAAAATTTTGGCGTCTTTGATAGATTCGAAGACGACACTTTCGTGAAAATAAGTAACCAAGTCAGTTATTTATGCACCTTATAATATTTCGTGCGTAATTAACATCTCTGTTCATCGTCTGTTTAACTCTCCCGTCTGTTTAATTGCCAACATGTACACTCCTGGAAATGGAAAAAAGAACACATTGACACCGGTGTGTCAGACCCACCATACTTGCTCCGGACACTGCGAGAGGGCTGTACAAGCAATGATCACACGCACGGCACAGCGGACACACCAGGAACCGCGGTGTTGGCCGTCGAATGGCGCTAGCTGCGCAGCATTTGTGCACCGCCGCCGTCAGTGTCAGCCAGTTTGCCGTGGCATACGGAGCTCCATCGCAGTCTTTAACACTGGTAGCATGCCGCGACAGCGTGGACGTGAACCGTATGTGCAGGTGACGGACTTTGAGCGAGGGCGTATAGTGGGCATGCGGGAGGCCGGGTGGACGTACCGCCGAATTGCTCAACACGTGCGGCGTGAGGTCTCCACAGTACATCGATGTTGTCGCCAGTGGTCGGCGGAAGGTGCACGTGCCCGTCGACCTGGGACCGGACCGCAGCGACGCACGGATGCACCCCAAGACCGTAGGATCCTACGCAGTGCCGTAGGGGACCACACCGCCACTTCCCAGCAAATTAGGGACACTGTTGCTCCTGGGGTATCGGCGAGGACCATTCACAACCGTCTCCATGAAGCTGGGCTACGGTCCCGCACACCGTTAGGCCGTCTTCCGCTCACGCCCCAACATCGTGCAGCCCGCCTCCAGTGGTGTCGCGACAGGCGTGAATGGAGGGACGAATGGAGACGTGTCGTCTTCAGCGATGAGAGTCGCTTCTGCCTTGGTGCCAATGATGGTCGTATGCGTGTTTGGCGCCGTGCAGGTGAGCGCCACAATCAGGACTGCATACGACCGAGGCACACAGGGCCAACACCCGGCATCATGGTGTGGGGAGCGATTTCCTACACTGGCCGTACACCACTGGTGATCGTCGAGGGGACACTGAATAGTGCACGGTACATTCAAACCGTCATCGAACCCATCGTTCTACCATTCCTAGACCGGCAAGGGAACTTGCTGTTCCAACAGGACAATGCACGTCCGCATGTATCCCGTGCCACCCAACGTGCTCTAGAAGGTGTAAGTCAACTACCCTGGCCAGCAAGATCTCCGGATCTGTCCCCTATTGAGCATGTTTGGGACTGGATGAAGCGTCGTCTCACGCGGTCTGCACGTCCAGCACGAACGCTGGTCCAACTGAGGCGCCAGGTGGAAATGGCATGGCAAGCCGTTCCACAGGACTACATCCAGCATCTCTACGATCGTCTCCATGGGAGAATAGCAGCCTGCATTGCTGCGAAAGGTGGATATACACTGTACTAGTGCCGACATTGTGCATGCTCTGTTGCCTGTGTCTATGTGCCTGTGGTTCTGTCAGTGTGCTCATGTGATGTACCTGACCCCAGGAATGTGTCAATAAAGTTTCCCCTTCCTGGGACAATGAATTCACGGTGTTCTTATTTCAATTTCCAGGAGTGTATATACATGGTTTGTTGTTTTTTAGTTGTAAACGTGGCTTTTAGATCTACATCTCCATTTATACTCAGCGAGCCACCCAACGGTGTGTGGCGGAGGGCACTTCACGTGCCACTGTTATTACCTCCCTTTCCTGTTCCAGTCGCGTATGGTTCGCGGGAAGAACGACTGCCGTAAAGCCTCCGTGCGCACTCGAATCTCTCTATTTTTATATTCGTGATCTCTTCGGGAGGTATAAGTAGGGGGAAGCAATATATTCGATACGTCATCCATAAACGTACCCTCTCGAAACCTGGACGGCAAGCTACACCGCGATGCAGAGCGCCTCTCTTGCATAGTCTTTCACTTGAGTTTGCTAAACATCTCCGGAACGCTATCACGCTTACCAAATAACCCTGTGATGAAACGCTCCGCTCTTCTTTGGATCTTCTCTATCTCCTCTGTCAACCTGGTACGAATCCCACACTGATGAGCAATAGTCAAGTACAGGTCGAACGAGTGTTTTGTAAGCCACCTCCTTTGTTGATGTACTATATTTTTTAAGGACTCTCCAAATGAATCTCAACCTGGCACCCGCCTTACTAACAGTTAATTTTATATGATCGTTCCACTTCAAATCGTTCCGCATGCATACTCCCAGATATTTTACAGAAGTAACTGCTACCAGTGTTTGTTTTGCTATCATATAATCGTACAATAAAGGATCCTTCTTTCTATGTATTCGCAATACATTACATCTGTCTATGTTAAGGGTCAGTTGCCACGCCCTGCACCAAGTGCCTACCCGCTGCAGATCTTTCTGTATTTGGCTGCAATTTTCTAATGTTGCAACTTCTCTGTATACTACAGTATCATCCGCGAAAAGCCGCATGGAACTTCCGACACTATCTACTAGGTCATTTATATATATTGTGAAAAGCAATAGTCCCATAACACTCCCCTGTGGCACGCCAGAGGTTACTTTAACGTCTGTAGACGTCTCTCCATTGATAACAACATGCTGTGTTCTGTTTGCTAAAAACTCTTCAATCCAGCCACACAGCTGGTCTGATGTTCCGTAGGTTCTTACTTTGTTTATCAGGCGACAGTGCGGAACTGCATCGAACGCCTTCCGGAAGTCAAGGAAAATGGAATCTACTGGGGAGCATGTATGTAATATTTTGTGGGTCTCATGAACAAATAATGCGAGTTGGGTCTCACACGATCGCTGTTTCCGGAATCCATGTTGATTCCTACAGAGTAGATTCTGGGTTTGCAGAAATGACACGATACACGAGCAAAAAACATGTTCTAAACTTCTACAACAGATCGATGTCAGAGATATAGGTCTATAGTTTTGCGCATCTGCTCGACGACCCTTCTTGAAGACTGGGACTACCTGTGCTCTTTTCTCATCATTTGGAACCTTCCGTTCGTCTAGAGACTTGCGGTACACGGCTGTTAGAAGGAGGGCAAGTTCTTTCGCGTACTCTGTGTAGAATCGAATTGGTATCCCAAAAGGGCCAATGGACTTTCCTCTGTTGAGTTATTCCAGTTGCTTTTCTGTTCCTTGGACACTTATTTCCATGTCAGCCATTTTTTCGTTTGTGCGAGGATTTCGAGAAGGAACTGCAGTGCGGTCTTCCTCTGTAAAACAGCTTTGGAAAAAGGTGTTTAGTATTTCAGCTTTACTCATGTCATCTTCTGTTTCAATGCCATCATCATCCCAGAGTGTCTGGATATGCTGTTTCGAGCCACTTACTGATTTAACGTAAGACCAGAACTTCCTAGGATTTTCTGTCAATTCGGTACACAGAATTTTACTTTCGAATTCACTGAACAGTAACTTAGATATTTGAATCATTTTTATCGGTCTTACGTAATTAAACGTTACTTTATAAGGTCATGGATTAAATATTTAGGCACATTTATGCTCAAAATTTGATTATTTCACGCACAGCCTGAATGGAAGACAAGGATGAAGTGACAGCACCTCGGCATTCAAGTGGTAGTGTAGGCAGCTATTCTGGTAATGACACGTAGGTATCGGATACGTACTTTCCCCGTAGTGGTCTGGCCCGTTACACCCTCGGCTGCCACCTTTGGGCCGAGAGCATAGACTCAGGTGATCCGGTGAGGCTGTGGGCCCGTGGGACAGTGTGGACGTCCACCTCTAGCTGAGCACTGGTGGGTGTGGCGCGGGGCTGCCCCAAAGAAGTCCTGGGTAGTGGCCGCGGGGGCTTCCCCCTGCTGACACTGCTGCTGGCTGTCATAGTGGCAGAGGAGCGCGTGCCCTGGCGTGGCACCGTCAGGGCCGGAGCACCTGCTGGTCAGAGCAACGGGGTGATGAGGGCAGGTTCACATCCACAACACCTCCTTCCCTCCGCAAGTCCCTACTACTAAACTTTTATTGTAACTGAAGAGGTTGACTCCAAATCAATGGTAAGACACAAGTTAGCTATTTTCAAAATTTCAATAAAATCTTATAAATAAAATGGTGATTTTTTTATTCATGTAAAACATTGTTTACAAATACACTCCTGGAAATGGAAAAAAGAACACATTGACACCGGTGTGTCAGACCCACCATACTTGCTCCGGACACTGCGAGAGGGCTGTACAAGCAATGATCACACGCACGGCACAGCGGACACACCAGGAACCGCGGTGTTGGCCATCGAATGGCGCTAGCTGCGCAGCATTTGTGCACCGCCGCCGTCAGTGTCAGCCAGTTTGCCGTGGCATACGGAGCTCCATCGCAGTCTTTAACACTGGTAGCATGCCGCGACAGCGTGGACGTGAACCGTATGTGCAGTTGACGGACTTTGAGCGAGGGCGTATAGTGGGCATGCGGGAGGCCGGGTGGACGTACCTCCGAACTGCTCAACACGTGGGGCGTGAGGTCTCCACAGTACATCGATGTTGTCGCCAGTGGTCGGCGGAAGGTGCACGTGCCCGTCGACCTGGGACCGGACCGCAGCGACGCACGGATGCACGCCAAGACCGTAGGATCCTACGCAGTGCCGTAGGGGACCGCACCGCCACTTCCCAGCAAATTAGGGACACTGTTGCTCCTGGGGTATCGGCGAGGTCCATTCGCAACCGTCTCCATGAAGCTGGGCTACGGTCCTGCACACCGTTAGGCCGTCTTCCGCTCACGCCCCAACATCGTGCAGCCCGCCTCCAGTGGTGTCGCGACAGGCGTGAATGGAGGGACGAATGGAGACGTGTCGTCTTCAGCGATGAGAGTCGCTTCTGCCTTGGTGCCAATGATGGTCGTATGCGTGTTTGACGCCGTGCAGGTGAGCGCCACAATCAGGACTGCATACGACCGAGGCACACAGGGCCAACACCCGGCATCATGGTGTGGGGAGCGATCTCCTACACTGGCCGTACACCACTGGTGATCGTCGAGGGGACACTGAACAGTGCAGGGTACATCCAAACCGTCATCGAACCCATCGTTCTACCATTCCTAGACCGGCAAGGGAACTTGCTGTTCCAACAGGACAATGCACGTCCGCATGTATCCCGTGCCACCCAACGTGCTCTAGAAGGTGTAAGTCAACTACCCTAGCCAGCAAGATCTCCGGATCTGTCCCCCATTGAGCATGTTTGGGACTGGATGAAGCGTCGTCTCACGCGGTCTGCACGTCCAGCACGAACGCTGGTCCAACTGAGGCGCCAGGTGGAAATGGCATGGCAAGCCGTTCCACAGGACTACATCCAGCATCTCTACGAGCGTCTCCATGGGAGAGTAGCAGCCTGCATTGCTGCGAAAGGTGGATATACACTTTACTAGTGCCGACATTGTGCATGCTCTGTTGCCTGTGTCTATGTGCCTGTGGTTCTGTCAGTGTGATCATGTGATGTATCTGACCCCAGGAATGTGTCAATAAAGTTTCCCCTTCCTGGGACAATGAATTCACGGTGTTCTTATTTCAATTTCCAGGAGTGTATTTCTAGAATAGCGACATATTTTTAAAACTGTAAATTCTATCCAGTATTTAATTTTTAAAAGTATCTCAGTGTGTACTTCGATTGTATACTTGCAACCTGAGTGCATAAACTTACCACTATTTCATTCTGGGCATTTAATGAAACTTTACTGGGAAACCTCACAAAAACACAAACTGAAATGACATTGTAAGTAAGGTTCCAGAATCAGTGCGTAAAACATCTATTGACTGTCACGACAGCTGATTTGGAAGATTTCCATTTTCAGGTACCTGTGTGTTCAAAGTTTGAAACTTACAGCATGTTATACCTCTATAGGAATTGTAGAGCTAATTTTTTTATACGTGAAGAATTTCATACGTTATTGAGGTATAATTGAAATTACAATCATAATTTTCACTGTCACGAATTACACAAATAACTACACTCCTGGAAATGGAAAAAAGAACACATTGACACCGGTGTGTCAGACCCACCATACTTGCTCCGGACACTGCGAGAGGGCTGTACAAGCAATGATCACACGCACGGCACAGCGGACACACCAGGAACCGCGGTGTTGGCCGTCGAATGGCGCTAGCTGCGCAGCATTTGTGCACCGCCGCCGTCAGTGTCAGCCAGTTTGCCGTGGCATACGGAGCTCCATCGCAGTCTTTAACACTGGTAGCATGCCGCGACAGCGTGGACGTGAACCGTATGTGCAGGTGACGGACTTTGAGCGAGGGCGTATAGTGGGCATGCGGGAGGCCGGGTGGACGTACCGCCGAATTGCTCAACACGTGGGGCGTGAGGTCTCCACAGTACATCGATGTTGTCGCCAGTGGTCGGCGGAAGGTGCACATGCCCGTCGACGTGGGACCGGACCGCAGTGACGCACGGATGCACGCCAAGACCGTAGGATCCTACGCAGTGCCGTAGGGGACCGCACCGCCACTTCCCAGCAAATTAGGGACACTGTTGCTCCTGGGGTATCGGCGAGGACCATTCGCAACCGTCTCCATGAAGTTGGGCTACGGTCCCGCACACCGTTAGACCGTCTTCCGCTCACGCCCCAACATCGTGCAGCCCGCCTCCAGTGGTGTCGCGACAGGCGTGAATGGAGGGACGAATGGAGACGTGTCGTCTTCAGCGATGACAGTCGCTTCTGCCTTGGTGCCAATGATGGTCGTATGCGTGTTTGGCGCCGTGCAGGTGAGCGCCACAATCAGGACTGCATACGACCGAGGCACACAGGGCCAACACCCGGCATCATGGTGTGGGGAGCGGTCTCCTACAATGGCCGTACACCACTGGTGATCGTCGAGGGGACACTGAATAGTGCACGGTACATCCAAACCGTCATCGAACCCATCGTTCTACCATTCCTAGACCGGCAAGGGAACTTGCTGTTCCAACAGGACAATGCACGTCCGCGTGTATCCCGTACCACCCAACGTGCTCTAGAAGGTGTAAGTCAACTACCCTGGCCAGCAAGATCTCCGGATCTGTCCCCTATTGAGCATGTTTGGGACTGGATGAAGCGTCGTCTCACGCGGTCTGCACGTCCAGCACGAACGCTGGTCCAACTGAGGCGCCAGGTGGAAATGGCATGGCAAGCCGTTCCACAGGACTACATACAGCATCTCTACGATCGTCTCCATGGGAGAATAGCAGCCTGCATTGCTGCGAAAGGTGGATATACACTGTACTAGTGCCGACATTGTGCATGCTCTGTTGCCTGTGTCTATGTGCCTGTGGTTCTGTCAGTGTGATCATGTGATGTATCTGACCCCAGGAATGTGTCAATAAAGTTTCCCCTTCCTGGGACAATGAATTCACGGTGTTCTTATTTCAATTTGCAGGAGTGTATTTCTAGAATAGCGACATATTTTTAAAACTGTAAATTCTATCCAGTATTTAATTTTTAAAAATACCTCAGTGAGTACTTCGATTGTATACTTGCAACCTGAGCGCATAAACTTACCACTATTTCATTCTGGGCATTTAATGAAACTTTACTGGGAAACCTCACAAAAACACAAACTGAAAAGACATTGTAAGTAAGGTTCCAGAATCAGTGCGTAAATCATCTATTGACTCTCACGACAGCTGATTTGGAAGATTTCCATTTTCAGGTACCTGTGTGTTCAAAGTTTGAAATTTATAGCATGTTATACCTCTATAGGAATTGTAGAGCTAATTTTTTATACGTGAAGAATTTCATACGTTATTGAGGTATAATTGAAATTACAATCATAATTTTCACTGTCACGAATTACACAAACAACTATGTTGTAATTAAGTGTTTCATATTTCTAAATTATGTAAATATAAGGCAGACTTATATCTATGTTGTCCTGGGATACATATAACAGGGTGTGACTGTATCTGTTACCTATTTTCGTTATATTTCACATGAAATTCAAAATGTCGATATCAAGTCGATTTTGTGCTGCTTTAAACTATGTAGAGTATAATATTGTAGCTATTTTCTGTAATATTTTTGACAGATCACACCATAGATATTTTATATTTGCATATTAACAGAATGTGGTCAGAGGTGATTATACCTTTTCTTTCCTTTTTATTGGCTTCTAGCATACAATCTTTTTAGCCATCACAAATAAATGTACTGACACACATAACAAGGTAACATTTTTTCTTCGTCATACATACTGTTTAGGGTATACATTCATATATTTTCAGATGAAAATTATGGTTACTAAGTACAAGTGATTATACCATTATGTATATGAAGTACGTGTATCCTATCCTTGGTTATGTCAACGCTGATCTGACGTATGAATAACATCTTCTGTGACTGTTCCTGCCACGCTTCATGCGAAATTCAGGAGATTTTGGTGTCTCATTGATCTTATGCAGTTAGGTTCCACACAGCATGGCGTGATATATTAGTGTAAAATCGTAAAATATTTAGGGTAGTTTATGGCAGTTGATACTACAGATGCATTACATTTGCGTGAGAACAGACTTTGGTCAGAGATGAAGATGTCTTTAGCCATCTCTGGCACGTGCATCCACTCTTTCTCTCTGCGCTCACCTTTAGCACACGATACGATGTTAGCACCAGATACGACGGGAAAGGCTTGGTCGTGCCACCAAGTTACGACACCTTAAGATAGGCTTATAACAGTCCGAAACCAGTCGTGTTCTAAATAAAGGATTCTTAGAACTGTAGCCGTGTTTTCAACCTCTGCTATCAAGACAAAATAAAGGCGACTGCGTATGAGTAGGGCTCACGCACACAAGGTTATGTTCAAACTTAATTACGTGTACAGACACTTCATCCATCGCGGAAATCGAGAATCTCGATTATTTTTGCCTTTTAGCGACATTAATATTGGCAAGATGTCGGTCCTGAGAATTTCAAGACTTTCGGAAATGTTTTACGTTTGAAGTCTAATCACAAAAGATAAAAGAAATATTTTTTCATGTGATATAATTGCAAATTAAGAATTTTCTAATTTTTTTTCCTTTACTTGTACTGTTAAACATTGTTTCTTGCCAAATTTCATGATTCTAAATCTACTGAAAGCATCCTTTGAGTAAGTACTGTATAATGAGTGGGTCTGCGAGTATAAAAATGTGTGACATAAATGACGGTATCTTCTGATTGCACTGACTTAGAAGCTTTAATTTTTGACGCCGGCAAGGGACCATAGGCCGTAGCGTGTCACATAAATTTCACCTCGGTAGGTCTACGCGTTCCTGACAAAAAGGGCTTCTAACATTGTGGTAGAAATTACATGTTGAGAGTAAGAAAGCAATTACACAATATAATTATCGCTTATCTTTTGAGGGATAATCCATTATTAATATGAAGAAAAAGTAAATTATAGTAATTCAAAAATATTTCTGCACAGTTTTCGCGCAAACAGTAATTTCTGTCCTTATCAACAGCTGAGTACTGTTTTTGCATACCTGGGCACTTGATTATTAACTCAGGGCTGGAAACTATTTCTGGAAATTAGCAGTCCCACCCTTCCTAGCCATTTTCGTGTCCCTATTAAAATTATTATTTCTGTCATACACCACAAATGCTATGTGTTGTAGATTCTTAACTACAGAGCCACACACTGATGTTCCCAACAAAAAATCTTTTTCTTCTTTTTAGGTAAACGTGATTGCGACCCTCTAAATACCTTCTCATTTTAATCCCCTCCTTGTTGCAGTATTCAATATTTGTTGATATTAATAACAGTAAAACCGGAAGAAAGAGTTTTAATTCGGTCCACATGCAGAGTCCGCACAGAATACCAAGGCTAGTAGATGCGCAGCTGGTGGGACACACGGGCGTGTGGAGACCATTAGTGGTGGGGGTTGCTGGCAGGGGCTGCAGGGGAAATGCTGAGCACTCGAAGGGAAGTGTCGTTCGAAATTGAAGCCTACTCTCACATTTTTTATAAATATTAAGTAGAGCCCCTCAATGCCCACACTTGCGTGATGACCATTCAAAGAGGTCTGTCACCGCTGCTTCGGTTAGTATCTAAAAAGAACTCCTCTCAAAATGGAGCAAAAGCAGCGATTTATTTTCGCCTGGCTTGTTAACCAGCTGCAACTTTCAGAGAAGCGTCATGAGTGGTGAATTTTGAGTAAAACCTACATGTTTCTCTTGTTGCCATGTTAAAATTTACTGCTCTGGCCAAAACACAACGGAGTTTACACACTGTCACGTCACTAACATGTACACACGTGAGAGAATTCTGGAACAGTGGTTAATTATGTTCGTTAAGTGAGGAGTTAAGGAAAAGTAAGACCAGTAGCTCATAAAGAAAAGCACATCCTTAGTAGAAAAATAGACGTGTAATATCTTCGGTTGTGTTGTACCTAAACCCATGGCACTTTTTGATTCACCAGCCCTTAAATAATTACATTCTTTCAACGAAAAAGTCTGTATTTCATGGAATAACATGGTAGATAATGAATTTTTACATAATAACCATATGGTAGAATACTCTGCTCTTTGTGTGCTATCATTTGCCGAAATGTAATTTCGATACCTTAAACCGTTTATGAAATATGAAGAATGTTGTGGATACTTCACTCTGGTTTTATCGCTAGCGCGCGCGATCGCAAATGAATGTATTACATTAGATTCATTTTGCTCAAGATAGGTGGCAGGTAGAGATCTCCAACCGAGTCTAAAGAAAAATTCAATATTTTGCACCAAACGCAAAGTCATAGCGACTCCCATTTTTCATTGCAAACTTTTTCGAATTTCGTGCAATGTTGTACTTCAATGCAAATTAATAACAACTATGACCATTAATGACCTGATAGGTACATCATCATAAAGCCGACATATAAATCAATAAGTAACGCAAAAACGAAATTTTTTCTCTGAATACTTTCTGTAAAATCATTTGAGGGAGATTTCATGGCGTGCGACTCTTGTTTTAATGACGTCCACTACAGATCTTGTATCATTTCAGTGACACTCTCTCCCCTGTTTCACTATAATACAAAACGTGCTGCCCTTCTTTGAACTTTTTTGATGTACTCTGTCAATCCTATCAGGTAAAGATCCCACACCACACAGTAGTATTCTAAAAGAGGACGGACAAGCGTAGTGTAGGCAGTCTCCTTAGTATATCTGTTATATTTTCCAAGTGTCCTGCCAATAAAACACAGTCTTTGGTTAGGCTTTCTTACAACATTTTCTAACTGTTTCTTCCAACTTAAGTTGTTCGTAATAGTAATTCCAAGGTATTTAGTTGAATTTACGGCCTTTGGATTTGACTGATTTCTCGTGTAGCCGAAGTTTAACGGGTTCCTTTTAAGCACTCATGTGGATGGCCTCACACTTTTCGTTATTTAGGGTCAATTGCCAATTTTTGTAACATAGAGATATCTTTTCTAAATAGTTTTTCAATATGTTCTGATCTTCTGTTGACTTTACTAGTCAACAAACGACAGTGTCATCTGCAAACAACCTAATACAGCTGCGCAGATTGTGTCCCAAATCGTTTACATAGATAAGAGCAGCAAAGGGCCTATAACATTACCTTGGCGAACGCCAGAAATCACTTCTCTTTAACTCGATGACTTTGATCAGTTACTTCGAACTGTGACCTATCTGAAGGGAAATTATGAATCCACTCACATAACTGAGACGATATTCCATAAGCACGCAATTTCACTACAAGCCGCTTGTGTAGTACAGTGTCAAAAGCCTTCCAGAAATAGAGAAATGCCGAACCAGTCTGAAATCCTTTGTCAATAGCACTCAACATTTAATGCTAGTAAAGAGTTTGTTGTGTTTCACAAGAACGATGTTATCTAAATCCATGTTGACTGTTTGTCAATGGCTCGTTTTATTTAAGGTAATTTATAATGTTCGAACACAAGATATGTTCCAAAATCCTACTGCATATTGACGTTAACGATATGGGCCTTTAATTTAGTAGATTACTCCTACTAGCTTTCTTGAATATTGGTGTGACCTGCGCAACTTTCCAGTTTCTGGGTGCAGATCTTTTGTCCAACGGTAGTATATGATTGCTAAGTATGGAACTATTGCATCAGAATACTCTGAAAGGAACCTAATTGGAATACAGTCTGGACCGGAAAACTTGTTTTTATTAAGTGATTGAAGGTGCTTCACTACTCCGAGGATGTCTGCTTCGACATTACTCATGTTGGCGTCTGTTCTTGATTCGAGCATAACATGTACTGTGGTGGCAGTGACATATTGTGCTGATATGAAGTTACACGGAGAGCTAATTAGGCTTTGACAATTCCACTCTTTTATTCTGAACAAAAAATGTGCATGTAATCAAGTTAATAAAAACATTCTTAGGAGTTCACCCACTTTTGTGGATGAATGCACAAGAAATAGTAGTATTGATATGTAGTGCTAGAGGAGAATGCCAAAGATTAGATGGGTAGATTGAACAACTAATGAAGAGACAGTGGATCAAATTGAAGACAAAAGAAATGCATTGCATAACTTTACTGAAAGAAGGGACGCGCTGATGGGGTACATCACGAGGAATCAAGGAATGTGGATATGGTAAATGAGGGAACAGGGAGATGGCAAAAATTGGTGAAGGAGACCAAAGAATCACTATATTAAGCAGATTAAGTAAATGTAGACTGCAATAGCTATTAGAAGTTCAAGAGGCTCGTGGAGGAAGAATTATCACAGAGAGCTGTATAAAACCAGACTTTAGACTGATTACCACACAATCAACAATAATTAGTTTAATTCTATTTTTGACACTGTCATCACCATGACTATTATTTTCCTGAAAACAAACAGTGTACAGTCAACAACCATGATTTTATTGCCTCAGTGGGTGTTGTTTAGCATATGCATAAAGTAGCGTAAGTCTGCTCCCTTGTGACCTACAGAGGAGGCAAGCTCCCCATAGAATTATGCAAATTTAAGCAGACCGATGTCATGCATCAGAAACGTCTTATTGAAGGAGAACTGTTAGGGGTGCTCCAATCAAGTATGAAAAAATACAAATACCACACATGAATATATTAATCAATGGCATAACTAACTACAAAGGAAACTAGCAGTCACTATAATAATTTGTTTTAGCATCATGAAGCACCGAATAAATTGATTACCCACTGAAATAAGTATACAAATAATTAAAATGTGGACAAAAGGGTTATACTTCTGAAATCTAGCCTTGGCACAGGTTGATGGACACATGAAAGCGCAACGTGAAACAAATATCATGGTTATGTCTAATGACTGTGAGAATGGTCAGTAGTTACAGAAAGAAAATGGAAAAATAAGAATGAACACCAAAATGCATGATGGAAGCAAGTTAGGAACGTTAAAACGGCTCAGTTAAACAATGATGAAAGTTAAATTGTCTTACATGCTCAATTTCGTGACTGCGACGCCACCTCATTCTTACCACTCTTGTATGGTGTGACCGTGGAAGATGGCGGTGGTTATGGTTGGTAATTCTGAATCTAGCTCGCCGCCTTTAGTCGGGTCCAATACAGGGAGATACTTTTATGCAGCAGGTCAGGAGATGCGTACACGCATGAATCATTACGTGGCAGCATGTGGCAGTTAACTTAATCCACTGAAACCAGCCTGTTTCTGCCAATGAAGGGTCCCTCTGGACAACTGCAGACTTTGCAAGTTGCAGGCGATAATAATTTTGTAAACAAGTTTAACAAACTCCTACTCTGGCTGATTTTGTTATGGTTAGCCAATGATGTACTCTCTGACTACGTGACAGTCCCTACCCGACTCTAGGGCATACATGTAGACGTGTGTAGGTAAGTGCATCTTCTATAGAAATAATTACTAGGATTTTAAATGAACATTATTTCATGGAGTGACCACAGAAGCTTGGCTGCTATGGTGCCTACATCTGACTTACCATATTATCTTTCCAAAAGGACTCCTTCAGGGATCTCGCACAGTAGAGTTTAACAGCTCATGGACCACCCTAAGCCACCCACTATGCTGAGATGTGACATGGAAAACTGCAGCTCCTACCTGCTCAGGCAGACAGCTTTCAGATCTGAACACGTTTACGACCCTTCCTGGTCCTTACAAGCAAACTTGCATGTTATATGAGCCAGCTGGTAAGAGCTCTTCAAGATTGTAGAAAATAACAGGTCCCCTCCCCCCACCCTTAACGTAATAAAGATAGAAAGAGAAGAAATATTTAGCTGAGCAGTCATTGAGAGTATTGAATACTGTCTGAAGTAATGATGCAGCGTTAAAATATGAGTAAATTGAGTATCAGGATGTGCATATTACATTATGAAATATATGATAGTTTGGAGACAAATTGGGACGATTCACGACCCATATGACTAATTTTGGGTGCTGACACCAGTTATAAAAAAATGTGTGAAATCTTATGGGACTTAACTGCTAAGGTCATCAGTGCCAAAGCTTTCACAGTACTTAACCTAAATTATCCTAAGGACAAACACAAATACACCCATGCCCGAGGGAGGACTCGAACCTCCGCCGGGACCAGCCTCACAGCCCATGACTGCAGCGCCCGTGACCGCTCGGCTAATCCCGCGCGGCTTGTAAGGATACTTTATGGACACCCTGTATGGTAGTTAGTAAATACTCAAGCATCCCACTCATTGACTAGTAGTGGACTCACATCTGTATATCGTTCTTAACGATAACAGTATACTGTAACAAGTTAGTTTTGATTTAGAATGAAATTTTCACTGTGCCGCGAAGTGTGTGCTGACATGAAACTTCTTGGCAGATTAGAACTATGAGCCAGACCGAGACTCGAACTAAACCTTTCCATTCTTCACACGTTCATAAAAAGTAAACAAAAGAATGGACTGCCAAGAGGTTTCATATCAGTACACACTCCGCTGCAGAGTGAAAATCTCACTCTGGAAACATCCCCCAGGCTGTAGCTAAGCCACGTCTCCGCAATGCCACCGTGGTACAACAACCAAGTTATAAAACTACTGCAGAAGCAAAGCGAACTTCACAGCAAACATAAACATAGCCAAAGCCTTGCAGACAAACAAAAATTGCGCAAAGCAAAATGTAGCGTGAGGAGGGCTATGCGAGAGGCATTCAATGAATTCGAAAGTAAAGTTCTGTGTACTGGCTTGGCAGAAACTCCTAAGAAATTTTGGTCTTGTTTCAAAGCGGTAGGTGGACCAAAACAAAATGTCCAGACACTCTGTGACCAAAATGGTACTGAAACAGAGGATGACAGACTAAAGGCCGAAATACTAAATGTCTTTTCCCAAAGTTGCTTCACAGAGAAAGATTGCACTGTAGTTCCTCCTCTAGATTGTCGCACAGATGACAAAATGGTAGATATCAAAATAGATGACAGAGGGATAGAGAAACAGTCCATGACTGCAGCGCCTTAGACCGCTCGGCTAACACACCAGTTTTACATCTCTGTTTGAAACAGGTTACTATTGGTTGCATTAACGGTAGATAGGTGCAAGGTGATACATTGATGAGCCAAAACTTATGACCACCTGCTTAACAGCTTGTTTCTCCGTTTCTGGAACTAAATACATCACTGATTCTGCAGCCACACGGTCTCAGGCTCCTTGCCACGGTACACACGGCTCCTCCCGTCGGAGATTCGAGACCTCCCTCGCGCATGGGTGTGTGTATTGTCATTATAAGATAGATTACTTAGTGTGTAAGCCTAGGGACCAATGACGACAGAACTTTGGTCCCACAGGAACTAATCACCACTAACTGATTCTGCATATCAGGGAATCGACGGTTTATTGGTAAGTATGTGAAGGTATGTGGCATTAGATGTCTACGCACATTGATTCACGTATTCAGTGATGGCGCCCAGTAGCGGCCAAGGTGGATGCCGTAGGATTTACAACAGGCTATTTGATCGCCGAGACATCGACGTGAGTCCACTATAATACCCGTCAAACAACAGTAGCACATCCTGGCTGGCCGAGCCTTGGTTGGAGAAATGGCGTGTTAGAGTAAACGTCGACAAGTGCGAATCCGTTCTGTTCACTAGAAGACCGAAGCAACTGCGCAAACACCGCTACTGCAGGCCAATAACTCTACATGCACGTCCAATACGTTTCCGCGAGAAAGACAAATACCTCAGTGTCTGGCTGGATTGGAAATTACTCTGGGGGGACCACATACAACACATGACCAACCGAGCTAGCGCGAGGCTCAAACAGCTCTATTCTATGTGTGGTGTCACCGCCAGACACCACACTTGCTAGGTGGTAGCCTTTAAATCGGCCGCGGTCCGTTAGTATACGTCGGACCCGCGTGTCGCCACTGTCAGTGATTGCAGACCGAGCGCCGCCACACGGCAGGTCTAGTCTAGTGAAACTCCCTAGCACTCGCCCAAGTTGTACAGCCGACTTTGCTAGCGATGGTTCACTGACAAAATACGCTCTCATTTGCCGAGACGATTGTTAGCATAGCCTTCAGCTACGTCATTTGCTACGACCTAGCAAGGCGCCATTACCAGTTACTATTGATACTGAGTCATGTACAGTCAAGAGCGACGCTCATCATTAATGGATTAAAGTTAAGTATTCCACCAGATACGTCCGTTTTTCTGAAGTCTAATTTCCTTGTCCTGTTCCAGACCTCACGCCAGCCTGCGTGAGCTAAAACGCGTGCCTTTCGGCTTCCTCTAATAATACGGTGTTGGCTCTCCTGCCAGCCCACAACACTATGCTCAACAGGCGTAGCACACTGAACAGAAGGGTGTCGAGGTCCATGTACATGACACTTATCCGACGCCTGATGACGTACGCAGCTCCTGTCTGGGGATACGCTGCGCCTACACACCTGCGCTGTCTGCAGCTCATACAAAACAAAGTACTCAAAATCATAAGCAACGCTCCACGATACACACGCATCGCGGACCTTCACCGGGAATACCGACTTGAGACTCTCACGGAGGTAATCCACAAACTCACCACAAGACTATACAGAAACTCCAGACATTCGCAGAACCCGTTTATTCTGAATCTGGGGAACTACGACCACAACCATAGATGGAAACATAAAAGACCAAAAGACATACTTGTAAGGACATAACATCTATGGCCAAGCATACGCAAACATAACGGCACAGGCGAGCCCCTGTGAATCAGACGCCATTACTGGATATCCAGCTGGAATACACTGCCGAATAACTGGCCGTACCGTACACCGCATGCAAACAAGCTCCACACATCCCCCACACAGTGAGATGATCTATGGCCGATCTCCCCACTACTGTATAACGATCTTGATTGTTCCAGGAATGTAGCAGCTGCAGCAACTGGAACACACCGCCATCGCTTGTCACGCTAATGATGCATGATACCTATACTAACAAATCCAACCTTGCATGAGCTATCGCAGCTAGTAAGCCACTACTGCTCTTACTACCCATCCCACTGTCGCAGAGGTTTTTTCTCACGGTACGAGCCATGGCACTTTTTTCCCTCTGCTCTTCAAATCGCTACCCTCACTCGCGTTTCGTCCACTATCTATCACCTGATGGACCGTGTTAATGCATAGCCTAACGCAGACGCACGGACAACATCACAGCCCAGCATCCTGTGATCCACTTAGTACACAACTAACATGTTTACCGAGGTGACAGTAGAACTTTTGGTTTGGTCACACGTTGGTGCGGGCGTGGAGGGGCCCCATCTCTCTTTTCTGGCTTCGAGACAACGGAAACTGTACTCCTGAAAAGTGACATCGCTGTCGGGGAAGACATGAAGAGATTCAGATGGTTCACAGCTGTCAACGTGTCCGATTACGACCACAGGTCGCATGCAAGTAAGGAGGATGTCTCCCACAGCACAATACAGCTCCCACCAGCCAGCGTCCCTGGTGCACTGCATGTCTCGGGCCGCCGTTCACCTCGATGATGGCGTTTGTGGTGACGCCCATTGATTTAGTGCAGGAAACATGTGATACAACTCAAGAGTCGACATGTTTCCATTGATCGACAGTCGAATTCCAATTGTCCCGTGCCCATGACAATCTCGTGGGGCCAAAAAGTGAACACATAGGGGTGGTCTGCTGTGGAGTTCCATGTTCAACAATGTACTATAAACGGTGTGCTCCGAAATACACGTGCATGCACCAAAATTATGTTCTCTCTATCCCACTTTACATAGCAGACAAGCCTCTGAACCCCACGTTCTGTGAAGAGTCATGGACGTACAACCATTTAGCCCTTTTTCACTGTCTTTCTACCTCTTTCCTTAGATGCTCACGACACATGAACATTCGACCATTGTGGTGTGCGTACTGTAAGACCTTCGGTACACACACCATCAGATTATTTGACTTGTCGCTCTAACGAAGTAGGCGAGTGTCAGCAATATGTCTCGTGGTCTTATCGTGGCGTGTTTATCTTCTGCCGTTAGGTCAGACGATAGAAATGCCACTTGCACGCTTAGAATAGCAGATTGACGGTGACCAACTTTAAACAGAACTTGATTAATTTTCACAGACATTTATTAAAATAATAAAAAGCATAGATATTACGTAACTTTATTCTCGATGCTATTTACAATTGACAATCTGAAGTTCCTTTGGTATTGGTACGTTACTCTTATTCTCACATATCTCTGATACTTGACAAAGTGTCTATACATTTCTCTTCATGGCTATGTACAGGAATATGGTAATCTTATTAGGCGCAGACTGAAACTTGACTATAGACTGGTACAGACTAATGCAGACTGGTACAGACTGGTGCAGACTGGTGCAGACAAATGCAGACTGACTAATCGGAGGTCTGTACATTCGTTCTAATACCTCGCGCATTCAGGTATCACTGCGCAAGTGTAATCCGCGAGGAGAAAAGGTTCTTTGTTAGCAGCAATCTTATTGGCTGCATTACATATTAATACGTGGATCGGCGGAAGCAGAATTTGGTCCGTCTCTAAGGCAGCGCCATCTCGTAGTGCGGAGACGGACGAGCACTGCGCCTGTGCTGTTGTGCTTAGTGGGGCGCGCTCTATTGGGGAAGTTGTGTACGCGCTGACTACGCGGAACTATGTACACAACAACCATCTTCTCCATTTTCGAGATACTCTGTGTAATAATAATCTGCCCTTTATGAAATTCGCTTATCTCAATGAATTTCCTCATTTGTAGCCCATATCTTGGCTAGGGCAATCCCCCGTCCATGTCTGCTCAGCTTACATACTTTTTTTACGCACGTGCCTGCAATCCCATCATGCAGCATCTAACACGGTAATGGGCAGTGATCATAATGTTTTGGCTTATGGGTGCACTTTGTATCCCACTGGAGCTATATTGTCTACAAAAGTAGGAGATGACAAAATTACTTACTGTTTCAAGCAATGGCTATATAGTGTTAGGTACAGCATGTAATTATGTGCATACAAACAGTTTTAACATGTTGGACTCGCATTAGGGAGGACGACAGTCCAAACGCGCGTCTGGCCATCCTGATTTAGATTTTCTGTGATTTCCCTAAATCTGTCGAGGCAAATACCAGGATGGATCTCTTGAAAGGGCACTGCTGACTTTCTCCCTTATCCTTTCCTAATCCAGTGTGACCAATGATAGCACTGTTTGGTCCCCTCCCCAAATTAACCAACGAGCCAAACACTTCTACTTTCACAACATATTTGCACCAGAGCTAAACAGTTCAAAAATTATCTGCATGTGAAGTTGTCACTTCTTTATGTGTGTGTATATTACATCATGAAATATGTTGCATGATAATTTGGAGACAAAATGGGATGTAATGGAATGCAGAACCCATACAGCTAATTCTGGGTGCTATGACAATCAGTTTTACATCATTATTTGAAACAGCCTACCCCTGGTGGTATTAAGAGTAGATAGGTAGAATGTGATACACTGCAACAGGTTATGAGGGTTTTATATTTATCCACACACAGACATTATTTCCAAAAGAAATTTATTCCTGGAGATATCAGATGTGACTGTATATTGTAAAATGATTATAGCTGTTAAATTCTAGCTTGTTTATAAAGTAATGAATTTCTGAAATTTGCTGAGAAACAGTGGCTAAACTCAGTTTTTTTGTTTAACATGTTTTCAGAAAAAATTCTCTGTGAAGCAGTGTTTCTAGTTGCCATAAGAGATTGAGTGTTATCTGGTTTTTTTCTATGTCGATCACAGTTAGGCTGTTGTGAATGTCATTTAGTGTGTGTCTGGCCAAGTACATAATGTTAGCTATTGAAAACATGAGTGTGCTGTTTTGTACTGTGCGTGGAAAGTTCCAGCTTTTTGGCATATGTAGAAGTCAGGGCAACTAATGTACTGTAATTTGCATATTCCACTATGCCCCAATACTGAGGTGTTTATATCTACTCTGAGGCAATTGGTGACTTAGTTTGTTATTTGTGGAGAAAGATATTTTTATTGCTAAGTAAACTGGCAATTTTCCCCACTGCCTAATTAGGGAATCTTGTACTCTAGAAGGAAATTTTCACTCTGCAGGCAACTGTGCACTGATGTAAAACTTCCTCACAGATTGAAACTGTGTGCCAAAAAGGCAAAGCTGCTGAGTTCGAGTCTCAGTGTGGCACACAATTTAATCTGCCACAAAGTTTCGAATCTGGTAGTGTTTCAACAGGGTGGGAAAAATGAAACAGGGCCAGAAAGTATTAATAAAATTGACTTTGAAATGACCATTGTCTGCAAATAGTAGATAGCCTAGCACAGAAAATAATGTGCAGGAGTTCAAGCGTCCAAATGCAGTTTCACACATTGAGTTCTGCCAGTGGTTTCTGAATCATGTGAAACCAAGTGTTTTGGATCATGAGTATGTCATTGCTTCAGATGAGGCTCGATCCAGCTTGTCAGCATACGTGAAGACAAAGGACATGCACCAGTATTCATCTGAAAATGCCCATCAGTATAACAATTTGAAGAGCTATTTCATAATGTCAAGTTTGGATTTTGGTGCACAGCATATTGCGTTCAGTAGATCGTTAGGGGATTCCTTCAGAAAGTGTTACTGCTAACAGGTATGTCCAGAAACTGTTATAACCATACGCAGATCAATAGAAGTTCGAACATTGCATGGATATTTTCAGCAAGAGAAAGCAACAGCACACAACTCCTTAACAACCTTGTCACAACCTACATAGATACGCCACAAAGCCACCATACAGTGCATGGCAGAGAAGACCATGTACAACTACATCTCATTTCCTGTCCTGTTCCACTTGCAAATAGCATGAGAGAAAAATGACTATCTATATACTTCTGTATGAGCCATAATTTCCCATATCTTATCTTCATGGTCTTTACACATTGTGTATGTTGGCAGCATTGGAACTATTTGGTAATCAGCTTCAAATGGCGGTTCTCTAAATGTTCTCAATATCTTCTCTTGAAAAGAATGTCACATTCCCTCCAAAGATTCCCATTTGAGTTCCTGAAGCATCTCTGTAGCACTTACATACTGCTCGAACCTACTAGTAACATATCTAGTCACCTGCCTCTGAATTGCTTTGATGTCTTCCTTCAATCCGACCTCGTATGGATCCCAAACACTCAAGCATTATTCAAGAACATGTTGCACCAGCATCCTACGTGCAGTCTCCTTTACAGGTGACTCACTCTTTCCTAAAATTCTCCCAATAAAGCGAAGTCGACCATTTGTCTTCCCTATTGTATCCCTCTTACAAAAATTTTAATAATTTTACATTTATTTAAAATATGAAATAACTAATAAAATTTTTCTTTACAAATAAGTTCTGTAGAACCTCACCTATCCATAAAAACGAATGAAATTTTCCTTAAAACATTTCAACTGTAAACATTTTAATTTTTAACAATCTACATTTTTTCTACATAAATAAAAACTAAAAAACATGTACACTAAAGTTAAGCTATTTCAAAACTTAGAAAATTACTGCAAAGGAAAATGTGGTTCTAGTTATATAGATTTAGAAAATTATTGTAAAGAAAAAGGTTATTCAAATGCATCTAGACAAGATCTCTTGGAATTTATTGATTATTTTAATATGAAAGAAATGAAGAAGAGGGAACCAAGATATAAAAATATAAAGGAAATTCGATCAGTTTGTAAAACAAAAATTTTACAGAATTATTCCAGACTTAATCGATCTTACCCTAAATCGTGTTGACAATATTAACAATAACGATACCAAATAGAAGAAAAATCTTCAAAAGAACTTCATTAAACCTCTAAACTAAAAAAATTAATAAATTATTCTAAGCTTAATAACCAACAATTAAGCAATCTTATCAAACAATCTGAGGACAATATTATTAATAACAACAACAAATTGAATAAAAAACCTTTAGATCATCATTGTAAAATCTGTAAAATGAGAAAATTAAAAAATTATTCTAAACATAATCAACAACAGTTAATCGCTCTTATCGAAAAATCTGAGGGTAATATTAAATATGACAATTATTTTCAAACACTTCTAGTACATAAATACCAAGAAATTAAACAAAAAACTATCAGAAAAAATTGCCTGGTTATAATTTTCTAGATGATGACGAATTTTTAAAAATGCCTAAGTGAATTAAGAGAAAAGCATCTGTTTCTAAGTCTGGAATATAACTTTTGAAGTTAATAATGTTGATAGGGTTATTGAACCACAATAATTTTCTAATCGAATTAATTCAGAAGTATCACTAAATTTAAGAATAATGAAATACAAAGAAGAGTGATTTAAGCTAACATGACATTTTATTGTAACTTTAAAAGGCAAGACAAAAACTGATAAACTGTCTTCTAATCTTGCAAAAAACGATTTAGAGAAACAACATCATATTTTAAAGGTGAGCAATTAGATTTAATATTAACGAAGGCTTTTATCATTTTTATGAATATATGTATTCTGAATAAAAATTACAAGAATCAAAATTACCTAAAAAGTATGTTTTTATTTGAGACAAAAAATCCAATATTTTGATGACGATTATAGTTGAGCAAAACTAAATTGGAAAAAATTCAATATTACAAATTTAGATGAATTTACAAGTCTATATAAGAAATCTGATACTTTAATACTAGCAAACATTTTCGAAAATTCTAGAGAAACATGTATTAAGTCTTATAAAGTTGATTCAGCTTGGTATTTTACTGCACCTGGATTGCCTTGGGATTCTACATAAAAATTAGAAAAATTCAGATATGATTAAAGGACAATTTCATTTCTTGAAAGAAATTCGAGAAAATATTAAAAGGTATGCTAAATCGAATAACAAATATATGAAAAATTTCCTTATTTGGCTGCTGATCATTTATATCATTGACAATGTTTCAATTTTTACCACATAAAGATTCCGAATGATTAAATCGAAAATGTTTTAATTCTGAAAAACTATGTAAAACATCAGATGATAATAAAAATGCTTATGTTTTAGAAGTCAATTTAGAATATCCAAAACAATTATGGGATTTACACGAGGATTTAGTCTTAGCACCAGAAGGAGGTAATAAATTATTAACAACATTAAATAATAAAGAAAAATATGTTTTACATTATAGAAATCTTAAACAATTTTTAAATATTGGATTAAAACTGACGAAAATTCATAGAATCTTGTCAATTCAACAATCAGATTTGTTGAGAAAAAACTTTGATTTTAATAAGCAAATAAGAAAAAATGCAGCTAACGAATTTGAAAAAGATTTTTATAAACCAGTTTACATTGGAATGAGTATTATAGATATTTCAAAAATAAAAATCTACGATTTTCATTCTAATACAACGAAACGAAAATGTGTTGAAACTATTGATTTACTTACATGTATATAGATTCTTTTATTTATGCTAAAAAAAATTAAGTTTTTTATGAAGCTATGAAATCAATAAGAAACGAATTTGAAACATGCGATTTTTCAAAAAAAAATTTATGGAATTCCACAAGTAACGAAGAAAGTTTTAGGAAGGATGTAAGACGAAAATTGTAGAAAAATAATCTTAGAAGACATTAGATTAAGATCGAAGATGTATGCTTATAAACTAGAAAATCAAGAATATAAAAAAAATCTGTCTACCTCTAGTAAAATAGTCTAACTATATCTTGATTTTCAAGAATGAAATTATCAAAAACTACAACTAAATTATTGTCACATTCATGTAACAGCATAATTTTATCATTATTTTCAATAAAAGTAGTAATTTTTTCATTAACTTCATCTTCTAACTTTCCACACTTTTTCATAAATTATTGATATTTTGGCTGACCTAAAGTTTTTGAATAAAGAACAAATAATTATTTTTATTTCAGTTTAACCATCCGAGAGCTAGGTCTAGAAATCTGCAGCCAAGACCATCACAGAGTCGACAAAGACTTTGGTTGGGAGTCTCTGCCAGCCGCTGTGGCCGAACAGTTCTAGGCGCTTCAGTCTGGAACCGCACGACCGCCACGGCTGCAGGTTCGAATACTGCCTCGGGCATGGATGTGTGTCATGTCTTTAGATTAGTTAGGTTGGGCATGGATGTGTGTCATGTCTTTAGATTAGTTAGGTTTAAGTAGTTCTAAGTTCTAGGGGACTGATGACCTCGGATGTAAAGTCCCATAGTGAAAATGTTCAAATGTGTGTGAAATCTTATGGGACCTAACTGTTAAGGTCATCAGTCCCTAAGCTTACACACGACTTAACCTAAATTATCCTACGGACAAACAAACACTCCCATGCCTGAGGGAGGACTCGAACCTCTGCTGGGACCAGCTGCACAGTCCATGACTGCAGCGCCTGAGAGCATTCGGCTAATCCCGCGTGTTGGTCCCATGGTCTTCAGAGCCATTTGAACCATTTGAGACTCTCTACTCGGCTCCAGAGCAAAGGAACCTGATCAACACTGGCAACAATGCAGTAAATTGCGAGCTCTGCTTGCACCCTGAGTGCAAGGCTAGCGGTCTTCACCACCGTCATGGGTTGCCTGTACGATCACCTCAGAACACATGCAAGAGTCGTCGTGAGCGAACGTGAGCCACAATATGCAGACAACTGCACCTGGCACGCTCGGTAGCCGCATTCAAGGCTGCCTCCACATCTCTGATGAGGCCCTCCTAAGCAGACATTGAGTGCACATTGGCTTTCTTTCAAGCCCTGAAAGCTGTCTGCCTAGGGGGCTCCATGATGCGTCTAACAGTGGAGGTCCCAGGAGCTAGTATACACCAGCCCCCGTTTGCCTGCTTGGACCCTGCTGAAGGAATGGCCATCTGTCTACTCTCAGGGTGAATGGGCAAGACCAGGTGACCAGTCTCCACACTGGGCCTCAGCCTCGAGTGACACGAATGCGAATGCTTTAACACCCCCCATGGCTGCGAGGACAGATCCGCCATTTCAGGTGCACCAGGAGGTACCTCGGAAGCAGAGCCTGTCGTCAAAACAAGCAACACCTGAAGTGTCCTATCTGATGCACCAGTTTCTGCGCCACCACTACATCCCAAGGCTGCAGCCTGAAGGTGACTGACTGTAGCTCCCGCTGTCGGAGGTTTGAGTCCTCCCTCAGGAATGAGTTAGTTTAAGTTTGATTAAGTAGTGTGTAAGACTAGGGACCGACGACCGCAGCAGTTTGGTCCCACAGGAACTTTCAACCACTGACCATAGCCAGTTGTTCACAAACTGCAGCAAGCTCCTCCTGCCTCTGGACACAGTGTGCACACATCCTAGCCATCCTAGAAACACTAACTGAAGAAGAAAACCATAGAAGTAAACAGAATTCTAGGTATGCAACTTGATACCCTGCTGATGTGCCACCAATGGACACATATGCGCTACTGAGTTATGTAGTGGCTGTTCAGTGAGCAACAACTGTGCTATTCACTGAACGTATTTACACTTTCAAAATGGCGTGATTAAACCTCTTAATCAGAAGAACACACACGAAATTTAATAAATACACTACGATGAAAAACACAGAAAAGGATGAACACTTAATTTGCCACTGTGTAGTAGCATAGCAGCTGCGCGCTGCAGTCTGCATGCTGTGTTCGGTGAGGACAGGACAATCAACAGAGGCACCTTGGTCTCCTAGCCACTTTGATCTCCCGATCTCTCTCCAGCTGTCGCGCAAATTGGAGGGTCAGATCTACATCTACATCTACATCCGTAATCCGCAAGCCACCTGACGATGTGTGGCGGAGGGTATCTTGAGTACCTCTATCTGTTCTTCCTTCCATTCCAGTCTCGTACTGTTCGTGGAAAGAAAGATTGTCGGTATGCCTCTGTGTTGCTCTAATTTCTCTGATTTTATCCTCATGGTCTCATCGCGAGACATACGTAGGAGGGAGCAATATACTGCTTGACTCCTCGGTGAAGGTATGTTCTCGAAACTTTAACAAAAGCCCGTACCGAGCTACTGTGCGTCTCTCCTGCAGAGTCTTCCACTGGAGTTTATCTATCATCTCCGTAACACTTTCGCGATTACTAAATGATCCTGTAATGAACCACGCTGCTCTCCATTGGATCTTCTCTATGTCTTCTATCAACCCTATCTGGTATGGATCCCACACCGGTGAGCAGTACTCAAGCAGTGGGTGAACAAGTGTACTGTAACCTACTTCGTTTGTTTTCGGATTGCATTTCCGTAGGATTCTTCCAATGAATTTCGGTCTGGCATCTGCTTTACCGACGATTAATTTTATATGGTCATTGCATCTTAAATCACTCCTAATACCTGCTGCCAGATAATTTATGGAATTAACTGCTTCAAGTTGCTGACCTGCTACATTGTAGCAAAATGATAAAGGATCTTTCTTTCTATGTATTCGCAGCACATTACACTTGTCTACATTGAGATTCAATTGCCATTCCCTGCACCATGCGTCAATTCGCTGCAGATCCTCCTGCATTTCAGTACAATTTTCCATTGTTACAACCTGTCGATATACCACAGCTTCATCCGCAAAAAGCCTCAGTGTACTTCCGATGTTATCCACAAGGTCATTTATATATACTGTGAATAGCAACGGTCCAACGACACTCCCCTGCGGCACACCTGAAATCACTCTTACTTCGGAAGGCTTGTTTCCATTGAGAATGACATGCTGCGTTCTGTTATCTAGAAACTCTTCAATCCAATCACACAATTGGTCTGATAGTCCATATGCTCTTACTTTGTTCATTAAACGACTGTGGGGAACTATATCAAACGCCGTGTGGAAGTCAATAAATACGGCATCTACATGGGAACCCGTGTCTACGGCCCTCTGAGTCTCGTGGACGATTAGCGCTAGCTGGGTTTCACACAATCGTCTTTTTCGAAACCCGTGATGATTCCTACACAGTAGATTCCTAGTCTCCAGAAAAGTCATTATACTCGAACAAAATACGTGTTCCAACATTCTACAACTGATCGACGTTAGAGATATAGGTCTATAGTTCTCCAAATCTGTTCGACGTCCCTTCTTGAAAACGGTGATGACCTGCGCCATTTCCAATCTACGCTGTTCTAGAGACCTACGGTACACCGCGTACTCTGTGTAAAATCGAACTGGTATCCCACCAGGTCCAGCGGCCTTTCCTTTCTATCCCTCTCTCGTCTATTATGTAGACAAATAAGCATCAAACACTGGGAAAGCTGCAGTGTATCATTGCTACTGACCCTCAGGCAGGACTGCTAGGTGTGTCCCACTGTCTGGTAAACCGAGCACAATACTGGAACGACATCACTAGTGGCCACTGCCAGCATCTTCTGTGATGTTCATTAACAAGGATCACTCCTGCATCATGGTCACTGTACATACTTCCCTGGTTATTTTCAGGCTGCCTACTCTGTACTACTGATGCGCCCTTTTAGTTTATTGGACACTTTGAAAAATGATTTTACTGGATTGCAGTTGTTTTGATGACTGATGAACGAGGAAACATTCTGGGAAAGACACGGCCAGACGTCTCACCTGATTCCCTGCTGAGTCGCAATGAGTGAACTCCCCCGGAGCCAGCCCTCGGTTCTTCTGGCGGTTTCGCCCATGGCAGGCCACCTGGAGGGTACGTGGAACACTCAGACGTCTCCCGCTCCCAGTGAGCGTGCTGGCTCAGGTGGGCGGCTGGCAGCTCCCCGCCACGGGGTGGACTCTCACGCTGTATGGGTGTGACGAACCCCGTGGGCACAGGTACCACATCCTCGTATTCGTGCTCTTCAGCACTGGTCCTGCTCCGTCCGAGGCTCCAAAAAGGTTTGAAGCGGTGGTGGCTGGCACCTGGGGGCACGAGCTTCGCACCCTGGGGAATGCGCTGCAGCTCTCCAGCCCCCACCTGTAGGCCACACTACTACTTCAGTCGTCTGCAGGCTTTTGTGGTCCTTGTCGCTGAAGTCAAAACCTTCTAGGTAGTTAGGCCAAGTCGTGCTGCTCTTTTGTTTCTTGCTGTACAACTGACGTTTCGGCCTCTTTGCAGGGGTTGCCTTCAGGATCTGCTGGTGTTCCACATTAGATCATGTGGAATTGAATTTCTTCTTAGACAATCGATGTTTGAGACCTCTGCTGGGATCGTGTTGGGAATCTCCTGCTGTTCTACATTAACCCACGTGCGAGAGCTGATGATCCTGAAGAGCTGAGAGGGGGAAACGTCTACTAACAAGGGAAGCTCCCCATCGCACCCCCCTCAGATTTAGTTACAAGTTGGCACAGTGGATAGGCCTTGAAAAACTGAACACAGATCAATCGAGAAAACAGGAAGAAGTTGTGTGGAACTATGAAAGAAATAGGTAAAATATACAAACTGAGTAGTCCATGCGCAAGATAGGCAACATCAAGGATCGTCTGAGCTCAGGAGCGCCGTGGTCCCGTGGTTCGCGTGAGCAGCTGCGGAACGAGAGGTCCTTCGTTCAAGTCTTCCCTCGAGCGAAAATTTTTTCTTTATTTTCGCCAAGTTATGATCTGTCCGTTCGTTCGTTGACGTCTCTGTTCACTGTAATAAGTATAGTGTCTGTGTTTTGCGACCGCACCGCAAAACCGTGCGATTAGTAGACGGAAGGACGTGCCTCTCCAATGGGAACCGAAAACATTTGATCGCAAGGTCATAGGTCAACCGATTCCTCCACATGAAAACACGTCTGATATATCCTATACGACACTGGTGACGGCATGTGCGTCACATGACAGGAATATATGTCGACCCACCTAACTTGTACACTTGGCGAATGGGTAAAAAGATTCTTCTACCTTGCCCAATTTAGGTTTTCTTGTGGATGTGATAATCACTCTCAAAAAAGTGATGAAAACATAAGAGTTTGCCACATAAACTGCAACAAATGAATGCAACAATTTCACAGTCGCACAGTTTTCCCTGTGCTCTGTCAAAATATATGTTTTTAAAGTTTTCAAATTTTTCCGTGTGTAGACCGTCAAATCCTGCATATGTCCAAGCAAATCTGAACATGTCATGGGATTTTGGAGAGCGAAGTTGATTATGTGTGAGTGCCTGAACTTTGATAATTGTCTGAAAATAAAAAATTAAACTTTTCACTCGAGGGAAGACTTGAAGCAAGGACTTCTCGTTCCGCAGCTGCTCACGCTAACCACGGGACTTCTTCCTGTTTTCTCGACTGATCTGTGTTCAGTTTTTCAAGGCCTATCCACTGTGCCAAATTATAATTAAATCTGAGGGGGGGGGGGGGTGCGATTGGGAGGTTCCCTTGTAAGTAAGAATAAAAAGACCAGCATTATGTGGGCCAACAACGAAGAAGGTTTTACCTCCAGTGCTGCTATTTGTCCAGCAATTTGTGTGAAGTACCAACACTTAATGTGCAGGCTGGCTATAAATAAACTTTTGCTACTTGAACCAGTGTACAAGGGGCATTGAAATGAAACTCGGTCACTGAAGTAACAGTAACGATTTTATTAACTCAAAAATGTAGTTATACTAAAATATAGACTTTCATGGCCGGGAATGTCATGTCCATTATAATTATCCATGCTGTTATGCTGTCGTCAGTTGATGAATTCTGTGTTAATTCCCAACGTTTCGTCCCTGTCTGCGGGAGACATCGTCAAGTGGGTCTGTAGCTCGATGGAAGTTCCAACACACCTACTGGCTCGCTACTGATTGAGTCAGCTACAGATCCCCTTGAATATGTCTCCCACTCATGGGTTCAAATGGCTCTGAGCACTATGGGAGTTAACTTCTGAGGTCATCAGTCCCCTAGAACTTAGAACTACTTAAACCTAACTAACCTAAGGACATCACACACAGCCATGCCCGAGACTGTAGCGCCTATAACCGCTCGGTCACCCTGGCCAGCCCGCAGACGGGGACGAAACGTTGGGAATTAACACAGAATTCATCAATCGAAAACGGTATAACAGCCATGATAATTATAACGGACACAAATGTAGTTATACACAGGACACATACTCAAAAGTAATCGCCAAAAATGTTGGTGCAATGATCCTATTGAGACACTAGCCGGTCGATTCCATCCTTGAAGAAGCTAGTAGGCTGCTGTCGGATCCAGGCCTGGATCCAGCCACACACTTCGTCGTCCGTTGCGAATCGATGTATGTGAATAGATTGTTTTAGAGGTCCAACTGTGAAAGGCCAGGACTGTACAGTGTATGTTCCAACGTTTCGCATCGGAACTGCTGCAATGTCGTCTTCACCGCATTGGCTGTGTGTGGGCTGGCATTATCGTGATGGAGGATAACACCATTGGACAACTTGCCTCGCCCTTTCGACTTTATGGATCGTCTAAAGTCCTGTAAAATGGCTTGATAACGCTGGACAGTGATTGTGGTTCCCCATTCCAGGAACTCGACAAGCAGTGGACCTTTGTGGTCAAAACAGAAGGACATCATGACCTTAGCAGAACTGGTGTGCATGGCTTTAATTTGTTTGGAGATGAAGAAGTCGCATGTTTCCACTGCTTGCTCTGGCGCTTGCTTTCCGGTTCAAAATGGTGACACCAAGGTCCACCAACTGTGACGATATACAACAGAAAGCCGTAGTCCTCCTCACGATAACGTTGCAGATGATTCCAAGACAGCGCCAATCAAGTATTATGCTGTTCGGCTGTCAGTTGATGGGGAACCCTCTGCGAACAGATTTTTCGAAAGTTCAAGCGTTGGTGCACTATGGTGTGGGCAGTGTCCACACTAATATGCAGTAACTGATGGGTCTCGTCCACGGTGGTACTGTGGTTGTCCAAGACTAAGTATGAAAGCTTTCACGACTGGATGACGTATCTTCTGGTAAACCTTCTGGGCTGTAAGGTCGTGGTCCATGAAACTCTTCAGCTCCTAACGTTTCGTCCAGAGCTGCGCTGGACATCTTCAGAGGGGTGTTTCTCCTCTGGTGAGTCTTGCCGACCGGTCGGCAAGACTCACCAGAGGAGAAACACCCCTCTGAAGATGTCCAGCGCAGCTCTGGACGAAACGTTAGGAGCTGAAGAGTTTCATGGACCACGACCTTACATCCCAGAAGGTTTACCTAAAGCATTCACTTCCGCAACCATTTCCGGTGTGATGACACGATGAGCCTGTTCAGGAAGAGCATCGTCTTCCAGTGGCTGGCGCCCCTCAAGGAATCGTCTGCGCCATTCCACAGCACTTGAACGACGCAGACCGTCCTCACCGCACACAGCCGTCATCTGTCGATACATTTCACGGCGTCCGACTCCCCCCGCCGCCAAAAATCGAATCACTCCTCGTTGTTCCTGCTTACCCGCCTGCATGTTCGGTAGTGGACGATAACTTCTCCTCGGTGTGAAACCACATTGGCGCTATGCAACATCAAATGGTGTCAGTCTCTCAACCAATAGATGGCTCCACCATACCCGCAGTTACGTGTATGGCAAAGGTAGACGCACTGAGCGAGGTGGCGCAGTGGTTAGACACTGGACTCGCATTCGGGAGGACGACGGTTCAACCCCGCGTCTGGCCATCCTGATTTAGGTTTTTCGTGTTTCCCTTAATCGCTCCAGGCAAATGCCGGAATGGTTCCTTTGAAAGGGCACGGCCGACTTCCATCCCCATCCTTCCCTAATCCAATGAGAACGACGACCTCGCTGTCTGATCTCCTTCCCAAAAGCAACCCCAATCCGTAGACGCACTGACCAGGTTTCATTTGAGTGAACCTCATAGATGGCAAACTATTTACTGTGTGGATGTTCAGCTTTATTGGAATGATGTTCAGGCTGTGCGCTGCAGGATTTTTTTGGTAGTAGCGATAATGTCGAGACTTGCCATTATGCGCCAGTACTGGTATGGTGACGTATGGCTGAAACACACGAGTGTCAGTGTACATTACACTTGCAGACAGTCCACATGGGTCTGGACAAGATGTGCAGGTCCTTACTCATAAAGCAGTCTCATCAAAGCAACCACAACGGTGCTGTTGCTCTTCTCGAGTATCGACGCAACAAAGGAATACGGAGACGTCCTCTTTGCACTCTGGGTTTGGAAAACATGATTTCGAAGTTAGAATCAAATGGCGATTTCCGAGTAGCTCCTGGGAGAAGCTGACAGTCAATTGCGTAACGAATTGTTGAAGACGCTAAGGTTGTCAGGGCTGAGTGATCTGCACACAATGTGTAATCTTCACACATGCTGTGTCTCTCTCTTCTATTCAATGCCTATCCGGTTCGGATGTTGGTGATCATGATGGCTATTCTTCTCTTGCTCGTAGCAACTCAGTAGTTCTGTTGAAGACATATCTAACCAATTTCTAAGGTGGTCAAAACAAGACATTCATCTTGTTTCAGAATATATTTTGCTGTAGATTTTCTCGTGATGTATTTTTTGTAGTAACACATATCTATTTGTATTCCGCATGAAATGTTCTAGATACAGAAACTTTCGGCATTTTACTACCTTGATTAATTTAGATTTTGTGTTCACTCTTCTCAAAACTTCTACGTTTGTCACCCTCTGGATTCAAGGTATTCTCAGGATCCGCCCATAAAACCACAATTCAAAAGCCTCTAGCTTCTTCTCCATGTTTTTATTTAAAGTCCATGTCTCTACTTCGTGTAGAAGGACAGAATATACACAGCAGTGCGAACGTCTGATTTTTGTCCTCATACTTAGGTTATGGCATTTGAAGACAGCATTCATTTCCTGAAACACACTTCTCGCTTTCCCGATGAGACTCTTGATTTCTTCTGAGTTACCCCAATTTTCATTTATTATGGTTCGATAGTATGTATATTGTTGGATGTAAGGTCCGCCAGTTATGCAAAACACCGTTTTTTCCAAGTTCCCAAACATGTTTCTGCACCTCTGTGTCATCATCAGTGGATTTCTGTTTTATTTAATCTGCAATGTGAACATTTTTACTAAATGGTTACGAAATTACGGGAATATTTAGTTCAAACAACAATTTGTTCTGTTTAGTTAATATGTTTACACTCGGTCTGCATAGTTTTTCTGGATGGCTTGTGTATTATTTATTACAGGTAGCTTGTCATCTGCAACCAAACGGTGTTGATGAGAAATTTTGTTGGGAGTTAACCTATGCTTTAGATGCAATTAAGTTTGTCGCGATATTTCGCGCCCATATTCGTTTTTACTTACGTTTTTGTGTGGCAGGCCCTTGTTTCTCAGCATCCTGATGAGGTTTTGTGAAGCACAGGTAAATATAACACATATTTTTCGAAATATGGTCGTAAAAGTACATTGCACTTCACCAAAACACACTGTAATCGTGGTTGTTGTGTGTCCCAACTCAGTGAGTGTTCATTTGTTCACCAGTCAGTTTGGCGCCAAATTTGAATTTTGTTCACATTTTTTCTTTGTGTGTGTGTGTGTGTGTGTGTGTGTGTGTGTGTGTGTGTGTGTGTGTGTGCGTGTGTGTGTGTGTGTGTGTTCTGTACCCTTCTTAGCTGTTTGTCTTGTCTTTTAAATGGTGTTCCTTTACTGTGTAAAATGGTGTGCCCTTGCACAGTCTAGTGTATTCATTGTTTGAGAACTTGGAAAAAACGGTGTTATGCATAACTGCCGGACCTTACATCCAACAATTTTAACTGCAAACACGAAAAACACATGGAGCTGCAAATCCAAATGATGGGTATGTATATTGTTTTACCCTTTCTATAGTTCTTTGGATTATGACTAACTTCACTCCTGTAATATTTTCGTTACTTACGACCACGAGTTTTGTTCTTGTGGTGTTTATTTCAAGCCCATACTGACTGCTGACTCTTGCAATTCTATCCATTGATAATTGTAACCCCTGATAGTGTCAGCAAACACAGTAGTATCATCAGCCTGTCACGCGTTGTTCAATCTTATTCCGTTTATGACAATTCCTGCTTCTACTTCTTCCTGGGATTCTCTGAACATGAATTCTGACTATATATTAAATAGTATGGATGACAAGATACATCCCTGTCTTACTCCTCTGAGAATGTTGACTGCATCGGTGTGTTCTCCATCAAGACGCCACGCCATTGTATTCTAGTAGAGGTTCTTGATGATTCTTTTCCATTTCTCCTTTCCAATATTCCTCAAAATCTCCATCAATCTGTCGTATTTTACTCTATCAAGTGACACTGTGTCACTACAGCGAAATATTCCATGGTCCACCATTCGAAAAGTGCCGAGAACAATTGTGAAATGATATCTTTAGTGCGGTTCCAGGCTGTCGAGGATGCAAATGATCATAAGACTGAGCAATATTTTGTACGTTTGTAACAAGGAACGTAAGCATGGTACACAATTAAGAAATGTTACCTTCTGATGTGGAAACTAAAAGCGTTCCTTTCAATGGTTTATTCGTTATTTCTCTTCTATACATCATTACAAATGCTTCCACAACGTTTTATTGCGCTATGATCACTCATTTTTGCTAGGGAGCCTTCAAGTAATGAAAGTTTAATTATAATCTTCCTGAATTAAGTGCAAAATACGAAATGTCAAAAAGTACATGCATTCTTTTAAACAAAACTTTTATGGGAAAATGGAAGGAACTACATTTCTGTAATCTCTCTTAACATCTATGCCCTTGATTTATGTACATGTACATCGACACTCCACAAACAACTGTTAAGTGTGTGGTAGAGGATACTTCCTACCGTACCACTTATGTTGGCTTCTTCCCATTCCATTCACCATTCCAGTGCTCAGGAAGAGTGATAGCTTTTGCTCCCTATCCATACTGGAGGGATGCATAAGGGGTTGTACTGTAGAGCATGTTCATAAATTAAGTATGTATTTTGTAGAAATAAATACTCTATGAGCAGGTTGTATATGGTAGATCATTGCAAGTATATTTAACATATTTTGTGTGTACCTTATTGCCTGATATCACTCATTAGTCTCATGCTAACAATTAAACCTGTGTGTCATTGTTTACAGTGTGAACGTGCATGAAGTTTACCATAGAAGAGAAGGTAGCTATTGTGACGTGGAGACTACAGAAGTCGTCATACGTCGACATTCGTGTATCACCGCAAATTCCATCACAATGGTCCCATTGATAAAAAACCCACACATTGGTAAACAAGTTCAGGAGCAGTGAATGGCTGGCAAACGGAACCAAACAAGGACTTTAGTCAACCTCCAAAGAAAAGATTCAAGCCATCAGGACATCCATTGTAAGGAGCCCAAAATCAGTGCGTTGTCTGTCAGTGAAATTGAACATACGACATACGACTGTACATAATGTACATAATGTGTTGAGGTTTTCCCTTCAGAAGAAGACGTACCACCTGCAGGTTCTCCACAATCTGCATGAAGAAGATTTTGTAGAGTGGGTATCCATTGACCTGCTCATTGCAGATTGATGATAATGATGATGATGATGTTTGGTTTGTGGGGCACTCAACTGTGCAGTCATCACTGCCTGCACAAAGTCTCAATTTTTATACAGTCCAATTTTTTTCACGGTCCAATCTAGCCACTCTCACAATGGTGATGATAATGATGAAATGATGAGGACAAGACAAACACCCAGTCCCCAGGCAGAGAAAATCCCCAATCCAGCCGGGAATCGAACCCGGGACCCTGTGATCCAGAGGCAGCAATGCTAGCCACTAGACCACGACCTGCTGACATTTCACATGTAGAACACAACATCTTGAATCACATGTTATTCAGCGATGAAGAGACCTTCCACTTTTGTGGAAAGATTAACAGGCATAGCAGCACCTGTGCTAACTCACCACCAGTGGTAAATATTGATGTCTTGTAAGACTCTCCCAAGGTTAATGTTTAGATGGTCCTCACATATGACAAGGTTTACTGAAAGCTTTTCTTTGCTGAAAAAGCCATAAATGGAGCAGGGTACCTAGACATGCTCATAGATTATCTGCTGTCACAGCTTATCCAGGATGGGTGTAGGGATACTGTTTACTTTCAGCTAGATGGGGCAGCGTCATTATGCTATAGGTGTTCACACATTTCTGAGTTCACATTTCCCTGGGAGATGGGTTGGATGCACAGGCCCCTTGCTGTGGGCAGCATATTCCCTGACCTTGCGCTGTTGGACTTTTTTGTGTGGGGTTTTATCAAAGGGCATGTGCTCACCTGGCACATCACCACACTTCAGGAGCTCATGAACGGCATTGCACAAGCTGCTCGTGCCATAACACCAGAATTGTTTCAGAAGGTGTTTCGCAACACTGCTAAAAATGGGAAGTGTGTCATGACATTGATAGTAAACATGTTGTAGGTAATCACTTATGAACTGATACCATAGCATCATTCCAAATACCATCAGTGTTTTTAGAAAATAGATATTTAATTTCTGGACACCTGGTATATATAGATTCCTCACTTAGAGCTCATTCTTTAAATTCGTACATAGGTTTTTAAGAATATAGTTTGCATCTTGAGGTGTCCGTCGGTGCAGTTCTGTCAGCATGTGTGTGACACACTTTTATGGGCCAAAACAAACGTGTGACGGTTCATACTACCCTTCACTGTATACGCTCAATATCCCCTGTTAGTCATGTATGGAATGGTTCCCACACATTTCAGAAATGTTCTAGGATGGTTCAGGCGGGTGATTTGTGAGAAGTGTCCTCTGTAGACTGGTTTTATTTCCCAACTATTTTGCCAATGAGTCAAAGTCTTTCACTTACTTTACCTACAGCTAAGCTTAAGTGTTCGTTCTGTTCCATATACCTACAAATTTACACATACCCCTACAAATTTACACAAAGACTACTGGCCATTAAAATTACTACACCAAGAGGAAATGCAGATGATAAAGGGATATTCATTGGACAAATATATTACACTAGAACTACATGTGATTACATTTTCACGCAATTTGGGTGCGTGGATCCTGAGAAATCAGTACCCAGAACAACCACCTCTGGCCATAATAACGGCCTTGATACTCCTGGGCATTGAGTCAAACAGAGCTTGGATGGCGTGTACAGGCACAGCTGCCCATGCAGCTTCAAGACGGTACCACAGTTCATCAGGAGTAGTGACTGGCGTATTGTGACGAGCCAGTTGCTCGGCCACCATTGACCAGATGTTTTCAATTGGTGAGAGATCTGGAGAATGTGCTGGCCAGGGCAGCAGTCGAACATTTTCTGTATCCAGAAAGGCCCGTACAGGACCTGCAATATGCGGTCGTGTATTATCCTGCTGAAATGTAGCGCTTCGCAGGGATCAAATGAAGGGTAGAGTCACGGGTCGTAACACATCTGAAATGTAACGTCCACTGTTCAAAGTACCGTCATTGCGACCGAGACGTGTAACTAATGGCACCCCATACCATCACGCCGGGTGATGGCGATGACGAATACACGCTTCCAATGTGCGCTCACCGCGGTGTCGGCAAACAGAGATGCGACCATCATGATGCTGTAAACAGAACCTGGATTCATCCGAAAAAATGACGTTTCCCATTCGTGCACCCAGGATCGTGTCATTGAGTACACCATCACAGGCGATCCTGTCTGTGATGCAGCGTCAAAGGTAACCGCAGCCATGATCTCCGAGCTGAGAGTCTCTGCTGCTGCAAACGTCATCGAACTGTTCGTGCAGACGGTTGTTGTCTTGGAAACGTCCCCATCTGTTGACCCAGGGATCGAGACGTGGCTGCACGATCCGTTACAGCCGTGCGGATAAGATGCCTGTCGTCTCTACTGCTAGCGATACGAGGCCGTTGGGATCCAGCACGGCGTTCCGTATTACCCTCCTGAACCCACCGATTCCATATTCTGCTAACAGTCATTGGATCTCGAGCAACGCGAGCAGCAATGTCGCGATACGATAAACCGCAATCGCGATAGGCTACAAGGTGATGGTACGCATATCTCCTCCTTACATGAGGCATCACAACAACGTTTCACCAGGCAACGCCGGTCAACTGCTGTTTGTGTATAAGAAATCGGTTGGAAACTTTCCTCATGTCAGCACGTTGTAGGTGTCGCCATTGGTGCCAACCTTGTGTGAATGTTCTGAAAAGCTAATCATTTGCATATCACAACATCTTCTTCCTGTCGGTTGAATTTCGCGTCTGTAGCACATCATCTTCGTGTTGTAGCAATTTCAATGGCCAGTAGTGTAACTTTCAAACCATTGCCCACAAGAACATGAAACACACATTTTGACACGGATCTCATGAGTAACAAGTCGCTCCTCAACTGCTGTGGCTACACATTCTCTACTAATGGCCAAATAGAGGCCATATCCTCAGAACACTTATGGATTTCTCTGAATCTGTGCATTGTGAGGTTCTTGGTTTCATCATAAAACATCATAATTTTAAAGCTTCAGATAGTCTCTCGGATCCTTCATTGGTGCCTCATTTACTCTGTAATAGCACACTCCCAGGCAACAGGGCTCGATACCATGAGAACAACACATGCCACGATATGCTGGTGCAGCACTACGCTACAGTACTGAGTCAGCACTGCTGTCCACATGCCGGTCAGTGCCTAGGTCGATAAGGAAACCACACACACGCCTGTGGAGTATGTGACAGGCCATGATGGACCAATGGTGCTGACTGGCCGCTATGTAATCGTCAGATCATAGGCATCACTGGATGTGGATACGGAGGGGAATGTGGTCAGCACACCACTCTCCCTGCTGAATGTCAGTTTACGAGACCAGAGCCGCTATTTCTCAGTCAAGTAGCTCCTCAGTTTTGCCTCACAAGGACTGAGTGCACCCCGCTTGCCTCAGCACAAGGCAGAACGGATGGTCACCCATTCAAGTGCTAGCCCAGCCCGACGGTGCTTAACTTTGGTGGTCTGATGGGAAACCGTGTTACCACATATATGGCAATACCACCACTTATAACACAATTACGGCCATATAAATACTGCCCATCCAAGCAGGCAGGTCATCAAATCATTAAGTCATGCAGTCGGTGTCTGTTCGTGTGTCAGCTTACCCTGCAAGAACGCTACTGCTCCACTATATTTCCTACAAGGCTGTCTGCTGGGAGTTCAGCCACCGCACTGATGGGCTGAGAGTTGAAATGAGGCTCTTCTGGCCACTGGGTGTAGGCAGCCCCAGATGCTGCTAGCTAGGCAGTGGACTGGAATTTGCTCCTTCAAACGTCTTTCCCTTGTGTCACACGCCATGGGTGGGGCAGATTGCAAACCCATCATGCATTCAACCGCGCTGTGCCACTCTGCCTTATCAGCTCCTGATGTAGATCAGCTCCCAGAACTGTTTACTACGATAGGTCGCACTGCACCTTGTAGTATTTGCAGGTGTCTCCACGACAGACCCTTGCCACCGAGGTCTGCGGGTCAGACCACCTTCTGGCGCCCAACAGGTGGCTTCTACAGCTAATACAAACTGTTGGAAAGTAATAAAAAAAATGGCTCTGAACACTATGGGACTTAACTTCTGAGGTCCCCTAGAACTTAGAACTATTTAAACCTAACCTAAAGACATCACACAAATCCGTGCCCGAGGCAGGATTCGAACCTGCGACCATAGCGGTCGCGCGGCTCCAGACTGTAGCGCCTAGAACCACTGAGCTGGAAAGTAATAAAGAGCTAGTTTTGTCTTCTCTGACCCACCACACATATCAAATCAGTGCTGCCTCACCACGTTCTCTGCAGAGGGCACAGAAGCAGCTATCCAGTACATGAATTGTTCATCACACTTCACAGGGTATAGTGATTACAAAGATCATATGGACTGCTGATTAGACGCTTCAAGCACAGGGAGAGACTGTGTGGACAGGTGAACCACGGTATGCATTTGTCAGTGCTGATGGCAAGTTACAGATATGTCAGAAACCACATGGGATGACAGATCTCACTTACCACCAGGGACCATTTTATGGCAGATGGTAGCCTGATATGGAGGATTATTAAGTGGGATAAACTGACCACTTCCATCTCTGTCAGTCTCTGGTAAATGGGATAAAAGCCTGTATCAAGTCATATGCTACTGTTTCTTATAGAACTGCACATGCACCTGCCCCATGCATGATTTATAGTAGACTGATTTGAAGAAGAGTGGACCGATATTATCACGCGTTGCGTTTGCTTATATCGCTTTTGTTGAGCACTTCTGGGACACATTAAGTGAGAATTGCATGTCTTCTACCCTGTCGCAGATCTCTATGAGTTGCGAGCAGTGGTTCATGGTTCCCCTGCCAATTATGGTGACATCACAACAGTGGTAGAGTCTTGCAAAGTCTTCTATGCAACCACAGGGGCAAAACGAAGTTAGATTGCTATTTCTAACTCAATTTCTCATGAGGTTCTTTGCATCTAGAACTCATCATTTCTTTATGGTATGGATACAATTACGACATTGTAATGATGAAAAGAGGGGAAACTTATTTTAAGGCAAAAATGTAAAATTCTGCAATCAGAACTACAAAAAAATCTAATGTTCCCTGACTACAATATCAGCGATGCACAACTAGATTCTGTCAAGTCACAGAAACACCTGGGTGTAAGTACCTGTATGGATACAAAATGGAAAGATCACATGTGGCCAGCCATTGGTAAAGCAGAAGGTAGGCTTCAATTCATTGACGTAATATAAGAGAAACAACATCAATTATTGTGGCGCCAGTGATGTCTGGTGGAGGTAGGATGTTTTGAAGAGCTGTGGGCAACTCAATGACAGTTAAAACGTTTGTCTGTTTCCTAGTAGTTTATCACAAAAGACTCTTGCCCACATCTTGAAGGTGCTGATAGGTGTGCATCGAATACATAGGCCATAGCACATGGTGTAGGGCCCAGATATAGCGGACAGTTGCTATGCTCATCTCGGCACTGCAGTGAGACAAGCTTGAGACACTGGCTCAGCTATGAACCAGGCGTCTTAGCCAGGTCTATCTGCAGGTGTGGCCGGCTGGAAAATAGCCCCAGAGTGCAGTGGCAGAAGCATCTGCATACAGATTCAAACTTTCATCTTTCTGGAAGAGTCTGGCTCTGGCAGATGTCCCACGGCTGAGTAGCTAGGAGGCCCTCACTCTGACACTCTGCCCATCAGCACTGTTGTTGGACGTGCAGGCAGATAGTGCTGTAAGGATGCCATGTGAACAATTTGGGCCCCATAGCGGAAACCCACTCTACAGAAGATGTCAACTCGTTGACCCTCTCACTCTATCCCAACCTGGCCAGATGGTCTGTATTAATACACACAGGGGTAGCTTGTTGAGGAGTGGCCACCCCAGATGTTACATGTACCACTTGCCACTAGGCAGCTGAAGCCTCCCAGTTTCCTACAACTTCATCTGTCACTGACCAGATGAATGAAGTTGCAGTATCACAGGAAACTATACGGTTCCAGAGACCTTTTCAAATCTCAGAAATCTATAATGTATGTTAATGGATGTATGCAGACTCAAGCGATGAATGAAAACTTGTACCAAGGTTGCAGTAAGCTGGGAGGTTTCAGCAGCATTCTATCAAGTGGTGTATGTGACACCTGTGGCAGGTAGGCAGGTGATGTGCCAGAATATTGTCACAGCATGTTTCGACAATTAGTACGATTATAGCAACAGGCTATTGTGTTGACTGGAGCTGATACAAAGTATACAGAGGAGTCTGCATACAAAACTCATAGGCAACTCATACTAGAACATAGTTCAAATGTGTGAGACCTGTACCTGGTTGGTCTGACGGCAGATATTGAACTGTTACAGAGAAGGACAGCATGAATCATCACATGTTTGTTTGAGCCTTTGGAGAGTGTGACTGTGTTCGTGAAAGACCCGAATTGAAATATGATTGAACATAGACAGCAACTATCCCAGGAATGCCTCTTACGATGTTTCACGAAACAGTATCAAACTAGAACTTCATAAATATAATAAAAACTCCTAAGTATTGCTCCCATGATACTGAAAAAACAAGAATTGATTTATTACAGTGCTGAGACATGCATTCCAGTTACTGTTCTTCCCATAGGCCATATGTGAATGGAATGAGAAGAGACCCTATTATGTGGTGCAGTGAGAAGTACCGTTTACCGTGCACCTGAGAGTGGTTTTTCAGAGTATAGCCACAGTCTAACATAAGAGTCGCAACACTTCGCCTCGATTTTGTTGTCTACAGCGACAGCAGCGCCCCAAGCGGCCAGTAACTGTGAGTTCGGCGCGAATAATGGTTGTTTATTTTGATATCTATAATGATTTTTACAGGCGGGAGCGTTTGGTGCGTAATAAATTGCAGCAACAACAGGAAGAAGACACCACAGCTGTCTTTTTTTAGGTTTCCTAAGGATCCTGAGAGGTACATACCGTGTTACTAAACTTTATCGTCAGGATTCACTTGCAAACTACATGTGTATTAATGTTTCGTTTTAGGAGCAGAAAATGGCTAGTTACTAGCAGACGAGAAGTCGTTATGAAATAAGACCCAGTTTACCTGTATAATAGTATTAGGTTTTGTTCGCTACATTTCGTACAAAATCAATTCATGAACGCAGATAATAACAAACTCGTGTTGAATGCAGTACCCACACTGTTTGACATCCCAAACAAGCCACCTCAACTGATGATGAAGAGGAAACTGCCACAAAGATTCGACAATCCATCTAAAGCTTTAAAAGAGTCATATTACACAGAAGCAGCCAGAACAACTCTCCATTTATCAGTGCCAGATTCGTGCGAATCGTCAACACAGACAAGTGGTTAGATTAAGTGCAGTTATTCTCGTGTCTTACAAAAGCGTAATGTTTGGTATGTATTTCATTCACTTCTGTTGTTAGTCACTTACTTTTCCTTGCTTCGTTCGTGTGATGACATTATTTCGTTAGCACCTTCTTCACTGACGGATTGTTCGAAAATTATTCAAATATTTGGTTTTGCGTGAAATGTAATGTAATCAGCTCATTATAATGTTTTCGACATATTCCTCCCACTACTTGGCAGTTGCTTGTCCCACTTAGAATAAGAATAATATAAAGATGAAGGTCGTACTTGGTGGCAACAGGCGACGACAATGACAAACACAGTAGGCCTACAGAACCATAAATGACTGTCGATCGCTTTTGCGTGTAGAGGTACAAGTATCTGCTTCATACGTGTGAATCTGTGTGTTTATATTCTTTTGATATCAACGTGGTAAGCTGCAATTCTATCCAACATCACAAGTGTTTCTTCACGAATGTGTTGCAGCTTGCCAATCGATTCACGGTTTTTGTCCATGCTTGCGCGTATTTAGAATCATTTTTAGAAACATATATGCCTTCTGATTGAGAGATGTGAAAATTACCGAATTATCAGTTTAATAAGTCACGGCTGCAAAATACTAACTCGAATTATTTACAGACGAATGGAAAAACTGGTAGAATCTGACCTTGGGGAAGATCAGTTTGGATTCCGTAGAAATATGGGAACACGTGAGGCAATACTGACCCTACGACTTATCTTAGAAAATAGATTAAGGAAAGGCAAACCTACGTTTCTAGCATTTGTTGACTTAGAGAAAGCTTTTGACAATGTTGACTGGAATACTCTCTTTCAAATTCTGAAGGTGGCAGGGGTAAAATACAGGGAGCGAAAGGCTATTTACAGTTTGTACAGAAACCAGGTGGCAATTATAAGAGTCGAGGGACACGAAAGGGAAGCAGTGGTTGGGAAGGGAGCAAAATAACTGATGATGGTCGAAGTAGAGAGGATATAAAATGTAGACTGGCAATGGTAAGGAAAGTGTTTCTGAAGAAGAGAAATTTGTTAACATCGAGTATAGATTTAAGTGTCAGGAAGTCGTTTCTGAAAGTATTTGTGTGGAGTGCAGCCATGTAAAAGTGAAACGTGGACGATAACTAGTTCGGACAAGAAGAGAACAGAAGCTTTCGAAATGTGGTGCTACAGAAGAATGCTGAAGATTAGATGGGTAGATCACATAACTAATGAGGAGGTACTGAATAGGATTGGGGAGAAGAGGAGTTTGTGGCACAACCTGACTAGAAGAAGGGATCAGTTGGTAGAACATGTTCTGAGGCATCAAGGGGTCACCAATTTACTACTGGAGGGCACCGTGGAGGGTAAAAATCGTAGAGGGAGACCAAGAGATGAATACACTAAGCAGATTCAGAGGGATGTAGGCTGCAGTACATACTGGGAGATGAAGCTTGCATAGGATAGAGTAGCGTGGAGAGCTGCATCAAACCAGTCTCAGGACTGAGGACCACCACAACTAACAATATGCCTTCTGATACTACACAAAGTCTTGGAGGCAAGAAAATAACACAAATATTTCGTAAATTACGTAGGAAATTGATGCAAAACAAACATTATGCTTACGACACAACTGACGTTCACCAAACTCGCCGCTTGGAGCGCTAGTGTCGCTCGATCTGTGAAACGGTAACAACTTTTACAGCAGTGAGTGTCGTGACTGTTATTTTAGGCTGTGGTATAACTGTAGTTGGTGACGCAGGATCAGAGCACAAATACCTCCCAGTTACGACGCGCCGGCGTGGCCTCACGTAGGCTGCTGTCCCCCTCCCTCCCCAGTGGGAGGCCGGCCCTCTGGGATGGCCCAGCTGGACGCCTGGATCCCCTGGCCGCCCTCTCCAGGCTGTCAGACTCTGGAGAGCTGCCGCAAGAGGACTGCGGTGTGGACGTGGCGACCGGCTCAGCACAGAACACCTGCGTCCCGTCCGTGGGCTGACCGGGGAACGGCTGTGTTCCAGTCAGTGGTGGACTTCCTGCACGTAGCTGGTGACTCTGAGTACCACAAGCCCAGATGGTCAGCAAAATGGATCAGCGACGTAAACACAGCTTGCGCCATTCAGATTACCACATACATTTTGCATCATTTGGCACAGACAAATGGAACTGGTGTAGATTGTTTTTTAATTGCACAACGTCCTCTAGCAGAGGAGCAGAATGGAACTCAGTCACATGAACATACAGATGATGTTTCTGTTGATGAAGCTTTGTTTTTGTTATGTTGATATTTGAAAAATTCTGTGAGTAGTACCGATGCTGATGATACAATAGCGATGAAATACAATATGAACATCTTTGATCTAACAGAGTTTTTGGAACTTAACAATAAATTCTACCCCGTTACCTTGAAGAATCGAAATCCCATGTATTAAGGGGGTAGGACCTCAAATGGTCTATCTTGGCGCAGGAGAGCCACCACAGGACATTTTAATTTCCAATGCCTATACTTTTACAAATAAATTCATAAAACTTTGGCAACATGACCAGGAAGGATTCAGGATTCACACTCGTAGCAGTGGAAGTTCCAAATCGTAACAAAACAACTATTTTTACGTGTGAAATATCATCATTTTTTCACTTACTATCGGCTACATTTGTTGCTGTAGGCACAGTTTTCTTCATGAGAGAGAGAGATACGTCGACGAATTTTGCACAGCATACAAAGCATACTTACAGTTGCTTAAAACTCTAGAATTCACTTAACTTATGAAAAAATTAATGAGCTGTCACATTTTAAACTTCATGTTTAGAAAAAAAAATTTACAGTTAATTATCTCAATTTTTACCACAGTTTTTAGTAGATTTGAAAAACTCTAGAGTTTCATACACCAGTAAGTATGGTTTGTATGCTGTGCAAAATTCGTGGAAGAATCTCTCTTACTTACGAAGAAAATTACTTTTGAATACACTGTGGGAGCCAACAGTGATCAATTTTACTACTAATATTTACTATGAAAAACAGACTTGATCACAAATTATTTATTCCAGTGACCAGTTTCGACCACAACTGTGGTCATCTTCAGACCAATGAGCAAGAATCTTCCACTGGTGATTTACCACCAGAAGGAGGTTCTTGTGCATTGGTCTGAAGATGCCCACAGTTGTGGTCGAAACTGGTCACTGAAATAAATAATTTGTGATCAAGACTGTTTTTGACTGTAAGTATTATGAAGAGAAGTGTAGCTATGGTAACAAATGCAGCCAATAGTAAGTGAAAAAATGATGAAATTTCACATGTAGAAATAGTTGTTTTGTTACGTTTATGAACTTCCACTGCTGCGAGTGTGAATCCTGAATCCTTCCTGGTCATGTTGGCAAAGTTTTATGAATTTATTTACAAAAGTACAGGCAGTGGAAATTAAAATGTCCTGTGGTGCCTCTCCTAATCCAAGTCGGCATGTTTGACGTCCTACCCCCCTTAAACCGGTTCTAACGCCTGGTTACTTTATAAATGAGTTAATACATTAAATATATGACCCTAATTATGTCGCTTTTATTAATTTCGGATTATTCAACCAGAGACTAGTGAAAAAGTTTATAAAAGGTTTAAAATAATGTTTAACGTTTGTTGGATATAACTAAGTGGTCTCATTCTCAAATACTGGGTGAATATAGTCTGATCATTTGCACACTGCGTGTTACAATGGGTCAGTACATACACTCAGTTTCTAACTCTGATACCTGACCTGTTGTGTTATACCACTGAGGTAACAATATACCACCCAATGAGCAGATTATGATGGCAATTTTTAATTTTGGTCACTAATTGTATTAAATGCAACTAGAAATGTGTAAGCATTTTAGGCATTTAGTAATACAGATGTAGATACCCTAATAGCTCTGTTTCAACATCAACATCATTTACATAAAATATTTGTGTTTTTAATATGAAGGTACAGTGAAATAAAAACTAGACGATAGAAATAAAGCAAATACACTCTTTATTATTTCAGAAGTAATCTCCATAACTGTCAATACATTTATGTTCCTGTGAGATAAGACAGTGAATGCCTCCATTAAAAAATGTTTCCAGTTGCCTATAGAACCACGATTGAATCCAGGCATGCATCTCTTCGAGTGAGGCAAATCAGTGTCTACAAACGTCTTTCTTCCAGGCTCAAATATAAGGAAATCGCTTTGGGAGAGATCAGGACTGTATAGAGCATATGGAGAATGCGGCTAGGCACACATGTGGCCAAGATTATCTTGATTACATCGCAGAAGTTCTGTAGGGAAACACTTACAAAACCACCATACAGTCTCGCTCTCCTCACACGTGATATTTATATTTTTGGACCCCGAAGAAAGACATTCGACGCCATCGAATTCCTTCAGATTGAAAGGTGCACACTTTAGTGCAATCATTGTTCTGTAGGCAACCGAAAAATTATTTCCATGAAGCCACTGACCATCTCCTCTGACTACCCGTTATGTATCGATATCCCATTGCTGTACGTACTCAGGATACACCGTTAGGAAGGAGTCATGTGTGACATCTAGTCTTTGAAGATGTAGTGTCCCATGTGCAGACAGCATACAGCCTGGTCACAGTCATGTGCCTACCCACCTCTGTCCCACCTTCCACTTGACTTGTCACATTCATGGTCGCCACAACACATGGTGACACCCCGGTCATGTGACATGGGAAACTACACTGTGCACTGTGACTCTATCACCGGAACAACAGTTTTGTCTCGTCTAATTCCCATGAGAGTGGTTAGTACATCATATACGGCAGGTGAGAAGCGAGTGAGGCAGGACTGTAGCCTACCCCTTGAGTTACTTAATCTGCACATCGAGCAAACTGTAAATCAAGCCAAGGAAAAAATCTGGAATAGGAATGAAATTCCAAGAGAAAGAAAGAAATCTTTCGAATATGATGATGACAATCAGGTTTGTCGGAGATGGAAAATGCACTGGAAGATCATTTGAATGGAATGGACAGTGTCTAGAAAAGAGGTTATGACATGAATGTCAAGAAAAGTAAAATAGGATAATGGAATGTAGGTGAAATAAAGCAGATGATGCTGAGGGAATTATATTATGCCGTCCGGGGTGGCCGAGCAGTTCTAGGCGCTACCGCCTGGAACCACAGGACTGCTACGGTCGCAGGTTCGAATCCTGCCTACGGCATGGATGTGTGTGATGTCCTTAGGTTAGGTAGGTTTAAGTAGTTCTAAGTTCTAGGGAACTGATGACCTCAGAAGTTAAGTCCCATAGTGCTCAGAGCCATTTGAACTAATCATATTAGGAAATGAGATACTAAAATCACTGAATGAATTTTGCTATTTGAGCAGAAAAATAATTGATGATGGACAAAGTAGAGTGGAAATAAAATGCGATAGCATAGAGAGCGTTACTGAAAAAACAACACTTTGTTAATATTACACACATCAAAAAAAGTTTTGCGTCACCTCGGTTCCGAGAGTTACGGAACCTGTACAGAAAATTGGAATAGAGATCAACATAAACATCATTTCCGCCATTTTTATTGCTCCTGAAAACCACACATTGCATGTTGTACCAGCATACAGTCAGATCTTCAGTGATGGAGGTCCAGATTGCTGTACACACCGGTACCTCTAATACCCAGTAGTAGATCCTCTTGCATTGATGCATGCCTGTATTCGTCGTGGCATACTATCCACAAGTTCATCAAGGCACTGTTGGTCCAGATTGTCCCACTCCTTTACGGCGATTTGGTGTACATCCCTCAGAGACGTTGGTGGGTCAAGTCGTCCATAAACAGCACTTTTCAATCTATCTGAGGGATGTTCCATAGCGTTCATATCTGGAGAACATGCTGGCCATTCTAGTTGAGCGATGTCGTAATCCTGAAGGAAGTCATTCACAAGAGGTGCACGATGGGGGCGCGAATTGTTGTCCATGAAGACGAATGCCTCGCCAATATGCTGCCGATATGGTCGCACTATCGGTCCGAGGATGGCATTCACGTATCGTACAGCCGTTACGGCGCCTCCCATGATCACCAGCGGCATATGTCAGCCCCACATAATGCCACCCCAAAGCAACAGGGAACCTCCACCTTGCTACACTCGCTGGACAGTGTGTCTAAGGCGTTTAGCCTGACCAGGTTGCCTCCAAACAGGTCTCTGACAGTTGTCTGGTTGAAGGTACGTGCGAAACTCATCGGTGAAGAGAACGTGATGCCATCCCTGGGCAGTCCATTCGGCATGTTGTTGCGCCCATCTGTACCTCGCTGCATGGTGTCGTGGTTGCAAAGTTAGATCTCGCTGTGGACGTCAGAGTGATGTTATGCATCATGCAACCCATCGCACACAGTTTGAGTCGTGACACGATGTCCTGTGTCTGCACTAAAAGCATTATTCAACAAGGTGGCATTGCTATCAGGGTTCGTCCGAGGTAGCGGTCATCCACTGTAATAGTAGCCCTTGGGCGGCCTGAGCGAGGCATGTCATCGACAGTTCCCGTCTCACCGTATCTCCTCTATGTTCTAACAATATCACTTTGGTTTACTCCGAGAAGCCTGGACACTTCCCTTGTTGAGAGCTCTTCCTGGCACAAAGTAACAATGCGGAGCCCTGTACCTGCTTCCTGATGGAATGACTGAAACTGATCGGCTGTCGGACCCCCTCCGTCTAATAGGCACTGCTCATGCGTGATTGTTTACATATTTGGGCGGGTTTAGTGACATGTCTGAACAGTCAAAGGGGCTGTGTCTGTAATACAATATCCACAGGCAACGTCGATCTTCAAGAGTTCTGGAAACTGGAATAATACAAAACTTTTTTTGGTGTGTGTAAATATGAAATTAAGTGTTAGGAAGTCTTTTTTGAAACTATTTCGCTTGTTTGACTGTAGTGTAATGTTGTATGGAAGTGAAATGGAGTCGACGAACAGTTTGTAGAAGAACAGTACAGAAGCTTTCAAATGTAATGATAGAGAAGAATGATTAAGACTAAAATGAACCGAGAAGTAATGAATCGAATTGGAGAGAAATGAGAGTTGTGATAAATGTTGAATAAAAAAATAGTTGCCTTTGAGAAACTGTCAATTTATACGTGCATTTTTTTTCAATGGCTAATTGGTTGCAGAAAGGAAAACAGTTAAAATCACAAAGGTTTTATTTGGAACATTTAGCTACACCTTCCAGCTACTTCTCTGCATGGTTGATGCTGCCACTTATGTATTTGTCGTATCAAGGTCCCAGCATTCCAATACTTCGTCATCGGTTTCCACCAATTCATTCCGATGAGCTGCAGCTCCCTTGTCTGTGCCAAAGTGCTTCATGTGAATGAAGAGACGAAAATCAGAGGGAGCCAAGACTGGGCTGTATGGTGGGTGATCCAACACTTCCCATCGAAATCGCTGCACGAGCATCTTCATTGCACTTTCACTGTGTGACTGAGAATTGCTACGAAGAAGGAAACGCATGACAGTTATGTTATGTGGGCTGCATGAAATTAGGCGAAGCCCCTCAGCAGTCACTTCATATTTGGTGAGAGACACTACTGCTCTAGGCATCTTTACATATTCACTGTGTGCTCAGAACTCAAAAGTGTGACGTGACGTGACAGACAGGGATATGAGAGACACTGCACAAAGTTTCGCCAGATTTTTACTGTGTTTTAATTTCTGGACAGATCGGAGGTTCTCACAGTAATGAAGACAAGTGTCAGTAATATGGACTGGGGGATTGTAAAGAGAGACGAAGTCTTAAATAAAGTACACAGGTTTAAATAAATGTGCAGTGCAGAAGTTACAAAAATTTGAAGAGTCTTGCATAAGATATGAAACAATTGTATGATGTTACAGACACCTATTTATTTCCAGAATGAGATTTTCACTCTGCAGCGGAGTGTGCGCTGATATGCAACTTCCTGGCAGATTAAAACTGTGTGCCGGGCCGAGACTCGAACTCGTGACCTTTGCCTTTCGCGGGCAAGTGCTCTACCAACTGAGCTATCCAAGCACGACTCACGCCCCGTCCTCACAGCTTTACTTCTGCCAGTACCTCGTCTTCTACTTTCCAAACTTTATAGAAGCTCTCCTGGTTACGAGATACTGGCAGAAGTAATGCTGTAAGGACGGGGCGTACAGTCGTGCTTGGGTAGATCGGTTGGTAGATCACTTCCCCGCGAAAGGCAAAGGTCCCGAGTTCGAGTCTCGCTCCGGCAGACAGTTTTAATATGCCAGGAAGTTTCAAAAGAACCATTTGTTGTTGTTCCACTACCTGCCACAAGTCTTCCTGTTTGACGCCACTGCAGCGTTTTGCGCATCGATAATGATGAAATGAAATGACGAGGACACCACAAACATCCAGTCCTCAAGCAAAGAAAATTATCGATCCGACCAGGAATCGAACCTGGACCCCACGATCTAGAGCTAACAGCTAGACCTCGAGCTGCAGACATCTCAAGGTAGAGCAGCGTGGAAAGACTTGAGATCACAGCAACAGCGTCTCAGACTTGTACTGATAGTGGCAACTTACCTTCTGCTGTTCCAGACCAGCGCGGTTCTCTGCCTGAGGGTAGGGGTTCGATGCCTGTACCGCATTCCGAGACGCAGAAGTTCGTGGCGGGGGCCTCGGAACCTGCAGTTTATAACAGACCATAACAAGGTGATAACCGATCAAGTGAATCAAGTTTTATATTAGATTTCAAGCGAGGGACACGATACACGAAGCTAAATTTCAATTTGCGTACATTTCAGTTTTGTTAATGAGTGTAAGCACAGACTTCCGTGGCATTGTCACAGCCCATAAAATTCTTCTGATATGTGTCTACATTATCAATGTGTAAAAGTGTTTTTGCTAACTAGTTTTACACATTGACAATAAGGTCACAAACACAGAACGAATTTTATCGACTGTTTGTTTAAGACGTACGACAGCAGAACATGAAGGCACAGGATACTAACCATCCCGTTAATCACACATTAGAGCAGTTCAAGAACATAATTTTAGAGAACAGTAACATGCCACAAACGTGTAATGTACCTTCAATTTAATAATGTTTCGTTCAAAGAAACCACCTGTACTTACAAATTTCCAGATCCCATCCACGATGTAATCAGAAATATTTCATAATTCGCAAACTAACTTCTGATTATCAGATTACAAAAAAGTCTATAACTTCGCTCAAAACTTTGTCACCTGTCTGAAAAACGCAATTTCATAAAACACAAACAACTTCATCGACTCAAATAAATTGTACACTTTTAATGACACTCTGGTATTATGTATACTTTCTACCATTACGAGTATGATTTACAGACTTTTTTAAACACCAACCATTCACTTTGTTTATACTTTTTGACTGTTTCTTATTACTGGATGTTAAATATCTAAATCAGTTTAATACCACTGTTCTATATATTACAGAAAAATGAAATTTTTTATTGATACCAGCACTTGGAGACAAAATTATCTCAGAAGTACTTTTCACTTATCAGAGCTATAACCTACAAGTACATTACATTGTTTTGTTGTCATACGTTCTTCATTCTGCATTTGTTTTTTCTGTTGGAGAGCTTTTGAAATGCTTTAGCAAAAGGGAGATTCTCTAGCGAAATGTAAAGTACTGTTTTGAGTGTGTTTATCTGTGTAATTCACTAATTTCTGAAAACGATCAGCAGCTAATTTTCTCTGTTTCTATTAAATCAAAGCGAGGTCATAAAGAATCTCGTTGCAGACAACAACTGCCAAAAATGTGTATAGAAAAGACGAGCACTTTATTTCCTACATTAAAACGGTGCTCTCCAGCACATTAATAAATGCACAGAATTTAGTTATTACTCTAAGAATGGGATCAACAAGATGACTTATTTCATTTCATTTAAACAGATGGTAGAAGCTCATTTAAAACTGTGATACACTCAATCGGAGTAACTTTGAACCAGTATTTACCATTTCTTGGAAATACTGAACACATCACAACAGACACCGTAACATTTTACATCTATAGTTACTGAGTGCTTGGAAAGTGAAAATAACTAACTGTGCCCCATTAGATTAAAATTTCAGTTTTAATACTAGTACCAAAGTTGCGCTGTCATTCAGGATAATTGTAGACCAGTTTTAAAGTACAAAGAATATATCCTGTATCTAATGCTCTGGGTGAATTTAAATCGTCCCAGATGGAATTCAGATGTTAATGAGAAGTAGAAACAAGCAGTGTTAATTCAGAATTGCAGGTTTACTTTGAAATCTCGAGATATTTGTATCACCTGACATTGTTAACTCACTGTCAGCAGACGCTCTCTTCACAGCCAACGTAATTAAAGGCTAATCACAAGCCTAAGGCCTTGTAGGGAGTTAGAAAGACAACTGAAATACTAACTAGAAATCACAGAGGTAATAAACTGTTACTTTTAGTACAAAATAATACATGTAGCTGGAACAGCAGCCATTTGAAACAAAATTGGTAAGTAGTACAAAGTCAGACTGACTGATAAAAAGTTACCCTGATTGACTGCAATGAAATTACAGTCTGGTTCGATTCTAAGGGTTTCTAAACTACGCTATTTTTTAAATAAGTGAAATAGTATAAAAGTAGCAATAATCCCTCATCTACAGTACACAAATCACTTTATGGTACGGTTTAGGTAGTTTTAGATCTTACCTCCTCCTACTGTTCCATTTGTGAATGATTCTTGGCAATAATGTTAGTCACTGAGACTACGCATGAGCTCAAAACTGTCTATATTTGAGCTAGCCCAACTGAAGAACATGACAAGACTTCATCAACACCCCACTGTCGCTGTTGATGGGCTCGTATCACTCCAACTGCAGCTTCCTACACCATTACAGAATCTCCACCAGCTTGAACAGTCCCCTTCTGGCATGCAGGGTCCATGGACTCATGAGGTTGTCTCTATGCCAATACACATCCATCCGCTCGATAAAATCTGAAAGGAGACACGTCCGACTAGGCAACATGTTTCCAGTCATCAACACCCCATTGTCGGTGTTGATGGGCCTGTATCACTCCAACTGCAGCTTCCTACACCATTACAGAGTCTCCACCAGCTTGAACAGTCCCCTTCTGACATGCACGGTCCATGGCCTCATGAGGTTGTCTCTATGCCAATACACATCCATCCGCTCCATAAAATCTGAAAGGAGACTCGTCTGACCAAGCAACATGTTTCCAGTCATCAACACCCCATTGTCGGTGTTGATGGGCCCGTATCACTCCAACTGCAGCTTCCTACACCATTACAGAGTCTCCACCAGATTGAACTGCTAACATGCAGGAAAGGAGACTCGTCCAACCAGGCAACATGTTTCCAGTCATCAACACCCCAATGTCGCTGTTGATGGGCCCGTATCACTCCAACTGCAGCTTCCTACACCATTACAGAGTCTCCACCAGCTTGAACAGTCCCCTTCTGACATGCACGGTCCATGGCCTCATGAGGTTGTCTCTATGCCAATACACATCCATCCGCTCCATAAAATCTGAAAGGAGACTCGTCTGACCAAGCAACATGTTTCCAGTCATCAACACCCCATTGTCGGTGTTGATGGGCCCGTATCACTCCAACTGCAGCTTCCTACACCATTACAGAGTCTCCACCAGATTGAACTGCTAACATGCAGGAAAGGAGACTCGTCCAACCAGGCAACATGTTTCCAGTCATCAACACCCCAATGTCGCTGTTGATGGGCCCGTATCACTCCAACTGCAGCTTCCTACACCATTACAGAATCTCCACCAGCTTGAACAGTCCCCTTCTGGCATGCAGGGTCCATGGACTCATGAGGTTGTCTCTATGCCAATACACATCCATCCGCTCGATAAAATCTGAAAGGAGACTCGTCCGACTAGGCAACATGTTTCCAGTCATCAACACCCCATTGTCGGTGTTGATGGGCCTGTATCACTCCAACTGCAGCTTCCTACACCATTACAGAGTCTCCACCAGCTTGAACAGTCCCCTTCTGACATGCACGGTCCATGGCCTCATGAGGTTGTCTCTATGCCAATACACATCCATCCGCTCCATAAAATCTGAAAGGAGACTCGTCTGACCAAGCAACATGTTTCCAGTCATCAACACCCCAATGTCGCTGTTGATGGGCCCGTATCACTCCAACTGCAGCTTCCTACACCATTACAGAATCTCCACCAGCTTGAACAGTCCCCTTCTGGCATGCAGGGTCCATGGACTCATGAGGTTGTCTCTATGCCAATACACATCCATCCGCTCGATAAAATCTGAAAGGAGACTCGTCCGACTAGGCAACATGTTTCCAGTCATCAACACCCCATTGTCGGTGTTGATGGGCCCGTATCACTCCAACTGCAGCTTCCTACACCATTACAGAGTCTCCACCAGATTGAACTGCTAACATGCAGGAAAGGAGACTCGTCCAACCAGGCAACATGTTTCCAGTCATCAACACCCCAATGTCGCTGTTGATGGGCCCGTATCACTCCAACTGCAGCTTCCTACACCATTACAGAATCTCCACCAGCTTGAACAGTCCCCTTCTGGCATGCAGGGTCCATGGACTCATGAGGTTGTCACTATGCCAATACACATCCATCCGCTCGATAAAATCTGAAAGGAGACTCGTCCGACTAGGCAACATGTTTCCAGTCATCAACACCCCATTGTCGGTGTTGATGGGCCTGTATCACTCCAACTGCAGCTTCCTACACCATTACAGAGTCTCCACCGGCTTGAACAGTCCCCTTCTGACATGCACGGTCCATGGCCTCATGAGGTTGTCTCTATGCCAATACACATCCATCCGCTCCATAAAATCTGAAAGGAGACTCGTCTGACCAAGCAACATGTTTCCAGTCATCAACACCCCATTGTCGGTGTTGATGGGCCCGTATCACTCCAACTGCAGCTTCCTACACCATTACAGAGTCTCCACCAGATTGAACTGCTAACATGCAGGAAAGGAGACTCGTCCAACCAGGCAACATGTTTCCAGTCATCAACACCCCAATGTCGCTGTTGATGGGCCCGTATCACTCCAACTGCAGCTTCCTACACCATTACAGAGTCTCCACCAGCTTGAACAGTCCCCTTCTGACATGCACGGTCCATGGACTCATGAGGTTGTCTCTATGCCAATACACATCCATCCGCTCGATAAAATCTGAAAGGAGACTCGTCCGACTAGGCAACATGTTTCCAGTCATCAACACCCCATTGTCGGTGTTGATGGGCCTGTATCACTCCAACTGCAGCTTCCTACACCATTACAGAGTCTCCACCAGCTTGAACAGTCCCCTTCTGACATGCACGGTCCATGGCCTCATGAGGTTGTCTCTATGCCAATACACATCCATCCGCTCCATAAAATCTGAAAGGAGACTCGTCTGACCAAGCAACATGTTTCCAGTCATCAACACCCCAATGTCGCTGTTGATGGGCCCGTATCACTCCAACTGCAGCTTCCTACACCATTACAGAATCTCCACCAGCTTGAACAGTCCCCTTCTGGCATGCAGGGTCCATGGACTCATGAGGTTGTCTCTATGCCAATACACATCCATCCGCTCGATAAAATCTGAAAGGAGACTCGTCCGACTAGGCAACATGTTTCCAGTCATCAACACCCCATTGTCGGTGTTGATGGGCCCGTATCACTCCAACTGCAGCTTCCTACACCATTACAGAGTCTCCACCAGATTGAACTGCTAACATGCAGGAAAGGAGACTCGTCCAACCAGGCAACATGTTTCCAGTCATCAACACCCCAATGTCGCTGTTGATGGGCCCGTATCACTCCAACTGCAGCTTCCTACACCATTACAGAATCTCCACCAGCTTGAACAGTCCCCTTCTGGCATGCAGGGTCCATGGACTCATGAGGTTGTCACTATGCCAATACACATCCATCCGCTCGATAAAATCTGAAAGGAGACTCGTCCGACTAGGCAACATGTTTCCAGTCATCAACACCCCATTGTCGGTGTTGATGGGCCTGTATCACTCCAACTGCAGCTTCCTACACCATTACAGAGTCTCCACCGGCTTGAACAGTCCCCTTCTGACATGCACGGTCCATGGCCTCATGAGGTTGTCTCTATGCCAATACACATCCATCCGCTCCATAAAATCTGAAAGGAGACTCGTCTGACCAAGCAACATGTTTCCAGTCATCAACACCCCATTGTCGGTGTTGATGGGCCCGTATCACTCCAACTGCAGCTTCCTACACCATTACAGAGTCTCCACCAGATTGAACTGCTAACATGCAGGAAAGGAGACTCGTCCAACCAGGCAACATGTTTCCAGTCATCAACACCCCAATGTCGCTGTTGATGGGCCCGTATCACTCCAACTGCAGCTTCCTACACCATTACAGAGTCTCCACCAGCTTGAACAGTCCCCTTCTGACATGCACGGTCCATGGACTCATGAGGTTGTCTCTATGCCAATACACATCCATCCGCTCGATAAAATCTGAAAGGAGACTCGTCCGACCAGGCAACATGTTTCCAGTCATCAACACCCCATTGTCGGTGTTGATGGGCCCGTATCACTCCAACTGCAGCTTCCTACACCATTACAGAATCTCCACCAGCTTGAAGGGGACTTCTGACATGCAGGGTCCATGGACTCATGAGGTTGTCTCTATGCCAATACACATCCATCCGCTCCATAAAATCTGAAAGGAGACTCGTCTGACCAAGCAACATGTTTCCAGTCATCAACACCCCATTGTCGGTGTTGATGGGCCCGTATCACTCCAACTGCAGCTTCCTACACCATTACAGAGTCTCCACCAGATTGAACTGCTAACATGCAGGAAAGGAGACTCGTCCAACCAGGCAACATGCTTCCAGTCATCAACACCCCAATGTCGCTGTTGATGGGCTCGTATCACTCCAACTGCAGCTTCCTACACCATTACAGAGTCACCACCAGCTTGAACAGTCCCCTTCTGACATGCACGGTCCATGGACTCATGAGGTTGTCTCTATGCCAATACACATCCATCCGCTCGATAAAATCTGAAAGGAGACTCGTCCGACCAGGCAACATGTTTCCAGTCATCAACACCCCATTGTCGGTGTTGATGGGCCTGTATCACTCCAACTGCAGCTTCCTACACCATTACAGAGTCTCCACCAGCTTGAACAGTCCCCTTCTGACATGCATGGTCCATGGCCTCATGAGGTTGTCTCTATGCCAATACACATCCATCCGCTCCATAAAATCTGAAAGGAGACTCGTCTGACCAAGCAACATGTTTCCAGTCATCAACACCCCATTGTCGGTGTTGATGGGCCCGTATCACTCCAACTGCAGCTTCCTACACCATTACAGAGTCTCCACCAGATTGAACTGCTAACATGCAGGAAAGGAGACTCGTCCAACCAGGCAACATGTTTCCAGTCATCAACACCCCAATGTCGCTGTTGATGGGCCCGTATCACTCCAACTGCAGCTTCCTACACCATTACAGAGTCTCCACCAGCTTGAACAGTCCCCTTCTGACATGCACGGTCCATGGACTCATGAGGTTGTCTCTATGCCAATACACATCCATCCGCTCGATAAAATCTGAAAGGAGACTCGTCCGACTAGGCAACATGTTTCCAGTCATCAACACCCCATTGTCGGTGTTGATGGGCCTGTATCACTCCAACTGCAGCTTCCTACACCATTACAGAGTCTCCACCAGCTTGAACAGTCCCCTTCTGGCATGCACGGTCCATGGCCTCATGAGGTTGTCTCTATGCCAATACACATCCATCCGCTCCATAAAATCTGAAAGGAGACTCGTCTGACCAAGCAACATGTTTCCAGTCATCAACACCCCATTGTCGGTGTTGATGGGCCCGTATCACTCCAACTGCAGCTTCCTACACCATTACAGAGTCTCCACCAGATTGAACTGCTAACATGCAGGAAAGGAGACTCGTCCAACCAGGCAACATGTTTCCAGTCATCAACACCCCAATGTCGCTGTTGATGGGCCCGTATCACTCCAACTGCAGCTTCCTACACCATTACAGAGTCTCCACCAGCTTGAACAGTCCCTTCTGACATGCACGGTCCATGGACTCATGAGGTTGTCTCTATGCCAATACACATCCATCCGCTCGATAAAATCTGAAAGGAGACTCGTCCGACCAGGCAACATGTTTCCAGTCATCAACACCCCATTGTCGGTGTTGATGGGCCCGTATCACTCCAACTGCAGCTTCCTACACCATTACAGAATCTCCACCAGCTTGAAGGGGACTTCTGACATGCAGGGTCCATGGACTCATGAGGTTGTCTCTATGCCAATACACATCCATCCTCTCGATAAAATCTGAAAGGAGACTCGTCTGACCAAGCAACATGTTTCCAGTCATCAACACCCCATTGTCAGTGTTGATGGGCCCGTATCACTCCAACTGCAGCTTCCTACACCATTACAGAGTCTCCACCAGATTGAACTGCTAACATGCAGGGAAGGAGACTCGTCCAACCAGGCAACATGTTTCCAGTCATCAACACCCCAATGTCGCTGTTGATGGGCCCGTATCACTCCAACTGCAGCTTCCTACACCATTACAGAGTCTCCACCAGATTGAACAGTCCCCTTCTGACATGCACGGTCCATGGCCTCATGAGGTTGTCTCTATGCCAATACACATCCATCCGCTCGATAAAATCTGAAAGGAGACTCGTCCGACTAGGCAACATGTTTCCAGTCATCAACACCCCATTGTCGGTGTTGATGGGCCTGTATCACTCCAACTGCAGCTTCCTACACCATTACAGAGTCTCCACCAGATTGAACAGTCCCCTTCTGACATGCACGGTCCATGGGCTCATGAGGTTGTCTCTATGCCAATACACATCCATCGGCTCCATAAAATCTGAAAGGAGACTCGTCTGACCAAGCAACATGTTTCCAGTCATCAACACCCCATTGTCGGTGTTGATGGGCCCGTATCACTCCAACTGCAGCTTCCTACACCATTACAGAGTCTCCACCAGATTGAACTGCTAACATGCAGGAAAGGAGACTCGTCCAACCAGGCAACATGTTTCCAGTCATCAACACCCCAATGTCGCTGTTGATGGGCCCGTATCACTCCAACTGCAGCTTCCTACACCATTACAGAATCTCCACCAGCTTGAACAGTCCCCTTCTGGCATGCAGGGTCCATGGACTCATGAGGTTGTCTCTATGCCAATACACATCCATCCGCTCGATAAAATCTGAAAGGAGACTCGTCCGACTAGGCAACATGTTTCCAGTCATCAACACCCCATTGTCGGTGTTGATGGGCCTGTATCACTCCAACTGCAGCTTCCTACACCATTACAGAGTCTCCACCAGCTTGAACAGTCCCCTTCTGACATGCACGGTCCATGGCCTCATGAGGTTGTCTCTATGCCAATACACATCCATCCGCTCCATAAAATCTGAAAGGAGACTCGTCTGACCAAGCAACATGTTTCCAGTCATCAACACCCCATTGTCGGTGTTGATGGGCCCGTATCACTCCAACTGCAGCTTCCTACACCATTACAGAGTCTCCACCAGATTGAACTGCTAACATGCAGGAAAGGAGACTCGTCCAACCAGGCAACATGTTTCCAGTCATCAACACCCCAATGTCGCTGTTGATGGGCCCGTATCACTCCAACTGCAGCTTCCTACACCATTACAGAATCTCCACCAGCTTGAACAGTCCCCTTCTGGCATGCAGGGTCCATGGACTCATGAGGTTGTCTCTATGCCAATACACATCCATCCGCTCGATAAAATCTGAAAGGAGACTCGTCTGACTAGGCAACATGTTTCCAGTCATCAACACCCCATTGTCGGTGTTCATGGGCCTGTATCACTCCAACTGCAGCTTCCTACACCATTACAGAGTCTCCACCAGCTTGAACAGTCCCCTTCTGACATGCACGGTCCATGGCCTCATGAGGTTGTCTCTATGCCCATACACATCCATCCGCTCCATAAAATCTGAAAGGAGACTCGTCTGACCAAGCAACATGTTTCCAGTCATCAACACCCCATTGTCGGTGTTGATGGGCCCGTATCACTCCAACTGCAGCTTCCTACACCATTACAGAGTCTCCACCAGATTGAACTGCTAACATGCAGGAAAGGAGACTCGTCCAACCAGGCAACATGTTTCCAGTCATCAACACCCCAATGTCGCTGTTGATGGGCCCGTATCACTCCAACTGCAGCTTCCTACACCATTACAGAATCTCCACCAGCTTGAACAGTCCCCTTCTGGCATGCAGGGTCCATGGACTCATGAGGTTGTCTCTATGCCAATACACATCCATCCGCTCGATAAAATCTGAAAGGAGACTCGTCCGACTAGGCAACATGTTTCCAGTCATCAACACCCCATTGTCGGTGTTGATGGGCCTGTATCACTCCAACTGCAGCTTCCTACACCATTACAGAGTCTCCACCGGCTTGAACAGTCCCCTTCTGACATGCACGGTCCATGGCCTCATGAGGTTGTCTCTATGCCAATACACATCCATCCGCTCCATAAAATCTGAAAGGAGACTCGTCTGACCAAGCAACATGTTTCCAGTCATCAACACCCCATTGTCGGTGTTGATGGGCCCGTATCACTCCAACTGCAGCTTCCTACACCATTACAGAGTCTCCACCAGATTGAACTGCTAACATGCAGGAAAGGAGACTCGTCCAACCAGGCAACATGTTTCCAGTCATCAACACCCCAATGTCGCTGTTGATGGGCCCGTATCACTCCAACTGCAGCTTCCTACACCATTACAGAGTCTCCACCAGCTTGAACAGTCCCCTTCTGACATGCACGGTCCATGGACTCATGAGGTTGTCTCTATGCCAATACACATCCATCCGCTCGATAAAATCTGAAAGGAGACTCGTCCGACCAGGCAACATGTTTCCAGTCATCAACACCCCATTGTCGGTGTTGATGGGCCCGTATCACTCCAACTGCAGCTTCCTACACCATTACAGAATCTCCACCAGCTTGAAGGGGACTTCTGACATGCAGGGTCCATGGACTCATGAGGTTGTCTCTATGCCAATACACATCCATCCGCTCGATAAAATCTGAAAGGAGACTCGTCTGACCAAGCAACATGTTTCCAGTCATCAACACCCCATTGTCGGTGTTGATGGGCCCGTATCACTCCAACTGCAGCTTCCTACACCATTACAGAGTCTCCACCAGATTGAACTGCTAACATGCAGGAAAGGAGACTCGTCCAACCAGGCAACATGCTTCCAGTCATCAACACCCCAATGTCGCTGTTGATGGGCTCGTATCACTCCAACTGCAGCTTCCTACACCATTACAGAGTCACCACCAGCTTGAACAGTCCCCTTCTGACATGCACGGTCCATGGACTCATGAGGTTGTCTCTATGCCAATACACATCCATCCGCTCGATAAAATCTGAAAGGAGACTCGTCCGACCAGGCAACATGTTTCCAGTCATCAACACCCCATTGTCGGTGTTGATGGGCCTGTATCACTCCAACTGCAGCTTCCTACACCATTACAGAGTCTCCACCAGCTTGAACAGTCCCCTTCTGACATGCACGGTCCATGGCCTCATGAGGTTGTCTCTATGCCAATACACATCCATCCGCTCCATAAAATCTGAAAGGAGACTCGTCTGACCTAGCAACATGTTTCCAGTCATCAACACCCCATTGTCGGTGTTGATGGGCCCGTATCACTCCAACTGCAGCTTCCTACACCATTACAGAGTCTCCACCAGATTGAACTGCTAACATGCAGGAAAGGAGACTCGTCCAACCAGGCAACATGTTTCCAGTCATCAACACCCAAATGTCGCTGTTGATGGGCCCGTATCACTCCAACTGCAGCTTCCTACACCATTACAGAGTCTCCACCAGCTTGAACAGTCCCCTTCTGACATGCACGGTCCATGGACTCATGAGGTTGTCTCTATGCCAATACACATCCATCCGCTCGATAAAATCTGAAAGGAGACTCGTCCGACTAGGCAACATGTTTCCAGTCATCAACACCCCATTGTCGGTGTTGATGGGCCTGTATCACTCCAACTGCAGCTTCCTACACCATTACAGAGTCTCCACCAGCTTGAACAGTCCCCTTCTGGCATGCACGGTCCATGGCCTCATGAGGTTGTCTCTATGCCAATACACATCCATCCGCTCCATAAAATCTGAAAGGAGACTCGTCTGACCAAGCAACATGTTTCCAGTCATCAACACCCCATTGTCGGTGTTGATGGGCCCGTATCACTCCAACTGCAGCTTCCTACACCATTACAGAGTCTCCACCAGATTGAACTGCTAACATGCAGGAAAGGAGACTCGTCCAACCAGGCAACATGTTTCCAGTCATCAACACCCCAATGTCGCTGTTGATGGGCCCGTATCACTCCAACTGCAGCTTCCTACACCATTACAGAGTCTCCACCAGCTTGAACAGTCCCTTCTGACATGCACGGTCCATGGACTCATGAGGTTGTCTCTATGCCAATACACATCCATCCGCTCGATAAAATCTGAAAGGAGACTCGTCCGACCAGGCAACATGTTTCCAGTCATCAACACCCCATTGTCGGTGTTGATGGGCCCGTATCACTCCAACTGCAGCTTCCTACACCATTACAGAATCTCCACCAGCTTGAAGGGGACTTCTGACATGCAGGGTCCATGGACTCATGAGGTTGTCTCTATGCCAATACACATCCATCCTCTCGATAAAATCTGAAAGGAGACTCGTCTGACCAAGCAACATGTTTCCAGTCATCAACACCCCATTGTCGGTGTTGATGGGCCCGTATCACTCCAACTGCAGCTTCCTACACCATTACAGAGTCTCCACCAGATTGAACTGCTAACATGCAGGAAAGGAGACTCGTCCAACCAGGCAACATGTTTCCAGTCATCAACACCCCAATGTCGCTGTTGATGGGCCCGTATCACTCCAACTGCAGCTTCCTACACCATTACAGAGTCTCCACCAGATTGAACAGTCCCCTTCTGACATGCACGGTCCATGGCCTCATGAGGTTGTCTCTATGCCAATACACATCCATCCGCTCCATAAAATCTGAAAGGAGACTCGTCCGACTAGGCAACATGTTTCCAGTCATCAACACCCCATTGTCGGTGTTGATGGGCCTGTATCACTCCAACTGCAGCTTCCTACACCATTACAGAGTCTCCACCAGATTGAACAGTCCCCTTCTGACATGCACGGTCCATGGGCTCATGAGGTTGTCTCTATGCCAATACACATCCATCCGCTCCATAAAATCTGAAAGGAGACTCGTCTGACCAAGCAACATGTTTCCAGTCATCAACACCCCATTGTCGGTGTTGATGGGCCCGTATCACTCCAACTGCAGCTTCCTACACCATTACAGAGTCTCCACCAGATTGAACTGCTAACATGCAGGAAAGGAGACTCGTCCAACCAGGCAACATGTTTCCAGTCATCAACACCCCAATGTCGCTGTTGATGGGCCCGTATCACTCCAACTGCAGCTTCCTACACCATTACAGAATCTCCACCAGCTTGAACAGTCCCCTTCTGGCATGCAGGGTCCATGGACTCATGAGGTTGTCTCTATGCCAATACACATCCATCCGCTCGATAAAATCTGAAAGGAGACTCGTCCGACTAGGCAACATGTTTCCAGTCATCAACACCCCATTGTCGGTGTTCATGGGCCTGTATCACTCCAACTGCAGCTTCCTACACCATTACAGAGTCTCCACCAGCTTGAACAGTCCCCTTCTGACATGCACGGTCCATGGCCTCATGAGGTTGTCTCTATGCCAATACACAACCATCCGCTCCATAAAATCTGAAAGGAGACTCGTCTGACCAAGCAACATGTTTCCAGTCATCAACACCCCATTGTCGGTGTTGATGGGCCCGTATCACTCCAACTGCAGCTTCCTACACCATTACAGAGTCTCCACCAGATTGAACTGCTAACATGCAGGAAAGGAGACTCGTCCAACCAGGCAACATGTTTCCAGTCATCAACACCCCAATGTCGCTGTTGATGGGCCCGTATCACTCCAACTGCAGCTTCCTACACCATTACAGAATCTCCACCAGCTTGAACAGTCCCCTTCTGGCATGCAGGGTCCATGGACTCATGAGGTTGTCTCTATGCCAATACACATCCATCCGCTCGATAAAATCTGAAAGGAGACTCGTCCGACTAGGCAACATGTTTCCAGTCATCAACACCCCATTGTCGGTGTTGATGGGCCTGTATCACTCCAACTGCAGCTTCCTACACCATTACAGAGTCTCCACCAGCTTGAACAGTCCCCTTCTGACATGCACGGTCCATGGACTCATGAGGTTGTCTCTATGCCAATACACATCCATCCGCTCGATAAAATCTGAAAGGAGACTCGTCTGACCAAGCAACATGTTTCCAGTCATCAACACCCCATTGTCGGTGTTGATAGGCCCGTATCACTCCAACTGCAGCTTCCTACACCATTACAGAGTCTCCACCAGATTGAACTGCTAACATGCAGGAAAGGAGACTCGTCCAACCAGGCAACATGTTTCCAGTCATCAACACCCCAATGTCGCTGTTGATGGGCCCGTATCACTCCAACTGCAGCTTCCTACACCATTACAGAGTCTCTACCAGATTGAACAGTCCCCTTCTGACATGCACGGTCCATGGCCTCATGAGGTTGTCTCTATGCCAATACACATCCATCCGCTCGATAAAATCTGAAAGGAGACTCGTCCGACTAGGCAACATGTTTCCAGTCATCAACACCCCATTGTCGGTGTTGATGGGCCCGTATCACTCCAACTGCAGCTTCCTACACCATTACAGAGTCTTCACCAGCTTGAACAGTCCCCTTCTGACATGCACGGTCCATGGCCTCATGAGGTTGTCTCTATGCCAATACACATCCATCCGCTCCATAAAATCTGAAAGGAGACTCGTCTGACCAAGCAACATGTTTCCAGTCATCAACACCCCATTGTCGGTGTTGATGGGCCCGTATCACTCCAACTGCAGCTTCCTACACCATTACAGAGTCTCCACCAGATTGAACTGCTAACATGCAGGAAAGGAGACTCGTCCAACCAGGCAACATGTTTCCAGTCATCAACACCCCAATGTCGCTGTTAATGGGCCCGTATCACTCCAACTGCAGCTTCCTACACCATTACAGAATCTCCACCAGCTTGAACAGTCCCCTTCTGGCATGCAGGGTCCATGGACTCATGAGGTTGTCTCTATGCCAATACACATCCATCCGCTCGATAAAATCTGAAAGGAGACTCGTCCGACTAGGCAACATGTTTCCAGTCATCAACACCCCATTGTCGGTGTTGATGGGCCTGTATCACTCCAACTGCAGCTTCCTACACCATTACAGAGTCTCCACCAGCTTGAACAGTCCCCTTCTGACATGCACGGTCCATGGCCTCATGAGGTTGTCTCTATGCCAATACACATCCATCCGCTCCATAAAATCTGAAAGGAGACTCGTCTGACCAAGCAACATGTTTCCAGTCATCAACACCCCATTGTCGGTGTTGATGGGCCCGTATCACTCCAACTGCAGCTTCCTACACCATTACAGAGTCTCCACCAGATTGAACTGCTAACATGCAGGAAAGGAGACTCGTCCAACCAGGCAACATGTTTCCAGTCATCAACACCCCAATGTCGCTGTTGATGGGCCCGTATCACTCCAACTGCAGCTTCCTACACCATTACAGAGTCTCCACCAGCTTGAACAGTCCCCTTCTGACATGCACGGTCCATGGACTCATGAGGTTGTCTCTATGCCAATACACATCCATCCGCTCGATAAAATCTGAAAGGAGACTCGTCCGACCAGGCAACATGTTTCCAGTCATCAACACCCCATTGTCGGTGTTGATGGGCCCGTATCACTCCAACTGCAGCTTCCTACACCATTACAGAATCTCCACCAGCTTGAAGGGGACTTCTGACATGCAGGGTCCATGGACTCATGAGGTTGTCTCTATGCCAATACACATCCATCCGCTCCATAAAATCTGAAAGGAGACTCGTCTGACCAAGCAACATGTTTCCAGTCATCAACACCCCATTGTCGGTGTTGATGGGCCCGTATCACTCCAACTGCAGCTTCCTACACCATTACAGAGTCTCCACCAGATTGAACTGCTAACATGCAGGAAAGGAGACTCGTCCAACCAGGCAACATGTTTCCAGTCATCAACACCCCATTGTCGCTGTTGATGGGTACTTATCACTCCAACTGCAGCTTCCTACACCATTACAGAGTCTCCACCAGCTTGAACAGTCCCCTTCTAACATGCACCGTCCATGGTCTCATGAGGTTGTCTCTATGCCAATACACATCCATCCGCTCCATAAAATCTGAAAGGTGACATGTCCGACCAGGCAACATGTTTCCAGTCATCAACACCCCATTGGGTCCCATTGGGCCCGGGCGAGGTATAAAGCTTTGTGTCATGCAGTCATGAATGGTACATAAGTGGGCCTTCACCTTCGAATGCCCATATCAATGATGTTTCGTTGAGTGGTTCGCACGCTGAGACTTGTTGATGGCGCAGCACTGAAATTTGCATCAATTTGCGGAAGAGTCGTACTTCCGTCACATTGAACAATTGTCTTCAGTCATTGTTGATCCCGTTCTTGCAGGATGTTTTTCCAGCTACAGCGATGTCAGAGGTTTGATTTTGATTCCTGATATTCACAGTACACTCATGAAATGGTCGTAAGGGGGAATTCCCACTTCATCGCTATCTCAGAGGTGCTGTGTCCGATCGTTCGTTTGCCTACTGTAACGCCACGTTCAGACTCACTTAAATCTTGGTAACCTGCCACTGTAGCAGCAGTAACCGATCCAACAACTGCACAAGATACTGTTGTCTTATATAGAGGTTGCTGACCGCAGCGCCGTATTGTGCCCTTTTCCGTATCTCTGTATTCTAATACACACGCCTATACTAGTTTCCTTTGCGCTTCAGTGTAAAACCCCTGTCAAGTTTCAGGCACAAGACAATCCATCTTCAGGTGCACAATCTCACACACTAACCATTCTACGAGCATGTCTGCATACCGATCGTCCCAAGTGATGTCTGCAGCTACAGGGTGGCGCACGAAATGTGTTACCATTTTGTTTTTTAATACAGCACATGCTCAATATGTCCATCATTTCGTTTCCTAACTTCCTTCAAACGAACACTGAAGTTAGTGATTACCCTATGGCACACGTCTTCCGTAATTTCACTGCAAGCATGAAGAATAACTCTTCTGAGCTCCATTAAACCACATGGACGTTTCGGGAAATTTTTTTCCTTTAGGTACCCCCAAAGAAAAAACATGGATTGAGGTCTGGACTATTGGGGGGGGGGGGGGGGGGGCAATTCTGTCCGTCATTGAAGCGACCTGGAAACCTGAGTGAAATGATCCGCATGTCGAAATACTCGTGTAAAGACTCCAACACAGTGTTTGCAGTATGTGGCCTTGCTCCATCTTGCATGAACCACTGCATGTTGAAGGGCAAGGCAGTAGCAAGAAGCTGTGGAATGAAGCCACTGCGAAGCATGCTCAAATAACGCTCGCTGTTCACAGTTTCTTCAAAGAAAAAGGGTCCAATAAATCCGTGACTGGAAATTGCTGCCCACGCTGTAATCGTCGGAGCATAATGTTGTCGTTCATCAAGAACTTGTGAGTTTTCACTGGCCCAAAAGCGTACATTTGGTTTCTTAACCACACTGTCTAAATGAAAATGCGCCTCGTCTGAAAACCAATCGTTGTTGAGAGTTTCTTCCCTACTTCCACCCACTGAGCAAACAGTAGTCTCTGCTGCTTGAGTTCTTCAGTGAGCTCCTGTGAACAGGTCATTTTGTATGGGTACATATGGAGGTCACTTTTAAGAATGCGTTGAATGGAGCGTCTGTATATTCCCAGTTGCACTGCTGCCTTTCTACACGATTTCCCGGGACTTCTCTGTACAGCAACTCGTACCGCTTCAATATTCTCCGGCGAACAAACAGGCTTAGGCTGAGGTCGCTTCGCTTCCAATACTGTTCCTTCCTGTACAAATTTATCGTACAACCTGTGGATAGTCTTCTTGCAAGGGACCCATCGTGTGTTAAACTGTTATCGAAAACGCCTCTGAGTCACAACAAGGATTTTCGTTTCACGAAAAAGTAACACAATTGCCGATCGTTGTTGTGTCGTCAGTCTTCCATTGGCAGCCATTGCTGCCTCCTAGCGGCACTATCGTGAATTAAACGTCATTTCGTAACTCATTTGTTTTTCCAAGCTCTACTGGTACTGCTGTAGAGATCCCAGCGGGATATCTAATGTGTGTCGTAAATTGTGATAGGAACAAATGGTAACACGTTTCGTGCGCCACCCTGTATATTGTGCCGGCCGCGAAATTCACCCATTTCCCCACAGAGTGCTAACGAATGTGGCCGTAGGGTGATTGTGTCGTGATATTGTGCGCATGAGGATGAGTGCCTTATTTCCGAAACGTATTGTGTTCTTTTTAATGGCGCTTTTGTAAATGTGGCGCATCGTTTTTAGAAATGAGTATGTGCAGAGACCAACCTGTAGCCCTCGGCGAGCGTTTAAGAAGAGCGGCTGCAACCAGGATGGGATGTTGTGCATGTTCTCGTACTCTGGAAGACCCGAATCACGAGAACATGGAAGACCCTGGTCCGACGCCTGCGACCGAAAACAAAACAAAGAACAGGCTTATAGACAGGTAAATGTCACATGGAAGAAGGTGGTTGGCTGTCATTAGAGCAAAGTATGAAGCCTTGAAGAACTACGGTAGTGTCGAGATAATATGTACACCACTGGCCATTAAAATTGCTACACCGCGAATATGGCGTGCTACAGGCGCGAAATATAACCGATAGGAAGATCCTGTGATATGCAAATGATTAGCTTTTCAGAGCATTCACACAAGGTTGGCGCCGGTGGCGACACTTACAACGTGCTGACATGAGGAAAGTTTCCAACCGATTTCTCATACACAAACAACAGTAGACCGGTGTTGACATTGTTGTGATGCCTCGTGTAAGGACGAGAAATGCGTACCATCACGTATCCGACATTGATAAAGGTCGGATTGTAGCCTACCGCGATTGCGGTTTATCGACATTGCTGCTCGCGTAGGTCCAATGACAGTTAGCAGAATATGGAATCAGTGGGTTCAGGAGGGTAATACGGAACGCCGTGCTGGATCCCAACAGCCTCGTATCACTAGCAGTCGAGATGACAGGCATCTTATCCGCATGGCTGTAACGGATCGCGCAGCTACGTCTCGATCCCTGACTCAGCAGATGGGGACGTTTGCAAGACAACAACCATCTGCACGAACAGTTCGACGACGTTTGCAGCAGCATGGGCTATCAGCTCGGAGACCATGGCTGCGGTTACCCTTGACGCTGTATCACAGCCAGGAGCGCCTGCGATGGTGTACTCAACGACGAACCTGGGTTCACGAATGGCAAAACGTCATTTTTTCGGATGAATCCAGGTTCTGTTTATAGCATCATGATGGTCGCATCCGTGTTTGGCGACATCGCGGTGAACGCACATTGGAAGCGTGTATTCGTCATCGCCATACTGGCGTATCACCAGGCGTGATGGTATGGGCTGCCATTGGTTACGCGTCGCGGTCACCTTTCGTTCGCATCGACGGCACTTTAAACAGTGGACGTTACATTTCAGATGTTTTACGACCCGTGGTTCTACCCTTCATTCAATCCCTGCGAAACCTATATTGCAGTAGGATAATGAACGACCGCATGTTGCAGGTCCTGCACGGGCCTTTCTGGATACACAAAATGTTCGACTGCTGCCCTGGCCAGCACATTCTCCAGATCTCTCACCAATTGAAAACGTCTGGTCAATGGTGGCCGAGCAACTGGCTCTTCACAATACGCTAGTCACTACTCTTGATGAACTGTGATACCGTGTTGAAGCTGCATGGGCAGCTGTACCTGCACATGCCATCCAAGCTCTGTTTGACTCAATGTCCAGGCGTATCAAGGCCGTTATTACCGGCAGAGGTGGTTGTTCTGGGTACTGATTTCTCAGGATGTAACCACCCAAATTGCGTGAAAATGTAATCACATGTCAGTTCTAGTATAATATATTTGTCCAATGAATACCGGTCTATCATCTGCATTTCTTCTTGGTGTGGTAATTTTAATGGCCAGTAGTGTAATCCCACCTTTTACGCAACGACACAAGCTCAGCACAATAGGCTGTAGGGTGGTAGGACTGGACCAAAGTAACGCATTAGGCAGTCACCATCGACAGTTGTACCGAACATTTTATTTGGTACCTTTAAACAAGAGAACTTAACAAATAAAATCATCACATGTTTAAAACTACCACACATCTTTAAAATTACCATTCAGGTGAAAATAAATTACTTCAATTTTAAACGTTCATAAAAACGCTCCACTTATGTCCTATTACACACTTACTGAAATGAGTTAAATTTTATATACTCTAAATTGTAATCAAGCTGAAGAACAGTTTACTAAAATTTAAATAATGTAATGTTTCATTACGATGGTGATTGTTATTACCAAAATAATTCAGAGTTCAGGCAACAATCAGAGGCCATGGCACACAACAGGTTACTTAAATGGTAGGCACCACACAATTTAGCATATAAAATTTCATGTGAGCAAACAAGCTCGTGAGATTCAACAACTACGCTCAGAAAACGGACGCCCTGCCGCTCAGCTGTTTCCGATAAATGAAATGATCGTATGACATTGTTGGCCGGGAGGCTCCATACGGGGAATTATGGCCGCCGTATTGCAAGTCCGTTTTAGTTGACGCCACTTCGCCGACTTGAGTCAATAATGATGCGCTGATGATGAAGGACACACATCGCTCAGTCATCACGAGGCAGAGAAAACCTAACCCACGCCGGGAATCGAACACGGGACCCCCTGCGCAAGAACCTAGAACGCTACCGCAAGACCACGGGCTGTTTCCGATACAGGCTTGACATGGACCCCCGGATTGGAGGAGCAACGGTCACGAATGTGCACGAGAAAATACCAAAACTAGTGGGTATCTACAGCGGACTGACATCTGCCTTAAATAACTAGAAACACAATAACTCGTTACAACACATCATCAGTAGAATTAATACATGAAATTAATTACAATGTCGATCTGCCGTCATTGAAGGAATTCTAGTTCCACCATCAATAGAATCTGTTTCAGGTTATTAAACACATAATAACAACTGGCCTCTCAATAACCGGTAAGAAATTACTACTGATTTCAAAATCATGCACGTGTCTGAGAGACACACTATTAGTTCAAACAGGAACGTAACGATATTATTACGTACGATGCGTACGATTATTAGTACTATATTATTACATACGATATATTACGTAACGATAATATTACAATTCAGAGATAAATACATCCAGGGCAAATATGTCACGAAATAAGCGTCAAACGAAAAAACTACAAAGAACGAAACTTGTCTAGCATGAAGGGGGAAACCAGATGGCGCTATGGTTGGCCTGCTAGATGGCGCTGCCATACGCCAAAAGGATATCAACTGCGCTTTTTAAATTGGAACCGCCACTTTTTATTACATATTCATGTAGTACGTAAAGAAATATGAATGTTTTAGTTGGACCACTTTTTTCGCTTTGTGATAGATGGCGCTTCATAGTCACAAACATATGGCTCACAATTTTAGACGAACAGTTGGTAACAGGTAGGTTTTTTAAATTAAAATAAAGAACGTAGGTACGTTTGAACATTTTATTTCGCTTGTTCCATTGTGATACATGTACCTCTGCGAACGTATCATTTCTGAGAACGCATTCTGTTACAGCGTGATTACCTGTAAATACCACATTAATGCAATAAATGCTCAAAATGATGTCCGTCAACCTCAATGTATTTGGCGATACGTGTAACGACATTCCTCTCAACAGCGAGTAGTTCGCCTTCCGTAATGTTCGCACATGCATTGACAATGCGCTGACGCATTTTGTCAGGCGTTGTAGGTGGATCACGATAGCAAATATCCTTCGACTTTCCCCACAGAAAGAAATCCGGGGACGTCAGATCCGGTGAACGTGCTTCGACGACCAATCCACCTGTCACGAAATACGCTATTCAATACCGCTTCAACCGCACGCGAGCTATGTGCCGGACATCCTTCATGTTGGAAGTACATCGCCATTCTGTCATGCAGTGAAACAACTTGTAGTAACATCGGTAGAACATTACGTAGGAAATCAGAATACATTGCACCAATTAGATTGCCATCGATAAAATGGGGTCCAATTATCCTGCCTCCTAAAATGCCGCACCATACATTAACCCGCCAAGGTCACTGATGTTCCACTTGTCGCAACCATCGTGGATTTTCCGTTGTCCAATAGTGAATATTATGCCGGTATACGAGGTGTGGCTAGAAAAAAACCGGACTAGTACTGGTGAAACAATAAAACGAAAGACACCAGTGATGACACTCGCACTGGCAGACCATTGTCAGCAAAAACTGACGCAAACATTGAAAAAATCGGTAAACTTGTTCGACAAGATCGCCGTTTAACAATCAGAGCAGTGTCTGAGTTAACAGGAGTTGACAAGGAAAGTGTTAGGCAGATTCTTCATGAAAGTTTCAACATGAACAAAGTGTGTTCAAAAATGGTTCCAAAGTGTCTCACAATTGAACAGAAGGAACGCCGAAGAATGATTTGTTCTGACATCCTGGAAAACATTGAAAGTGATCCCACCTTCTTACAAAATGTTATTACTTGCGATGAATCGTGGTTTTTTACTTACGATCCCGAAACTAAACGCCAATCGATGCATTGGAAAACTCCTAGTTCTCCACGACAAAAAAAGCACGAATGTCAAAATCGAAATTCAAGGCAATGATGATTGTTTTTTTTGACATCAAAGGGATTGTGCACATTGATTGGGTACCAGAGGGACAAACAGTCCCTCCAGCATCAGTCCGGTTTTTTTCTAGCCGCACCTCGTACGTTACCGCTGTTGGTGAATGACGCTTCGTCGCTAAATAGAATGCGTGCAAAAAATCTGACATCGTCCTGTAAATTCTCTTGTGCCCAGTGGCAGAACTACATTAGCGTCCTGGCTACCCTACGTGAGCGAGTACGGAGAAAACGGAACGATTTGTGGAGAAAAAAGTCATGGATCCTTCACCAAGACAATGCCCCAGCTCACAGTGCGTTGTCAGTGAAGACGTTTTTGGCAAAACACAACATTCCCATCTTAGATCATCCACTCTACTCACCTGATTTGGCCCCCTGTGACTTTTTTCTTTTCCCTAATGTCAAGTCAGCTTTGAAAGGAACTAGATTTGAGACTGTTGAAGCAGTAAAAGAAAAAGCGACGGAAGTAATGTATGGACTTACCGAAAATGATCTGCAGCATTGCTATGAACAGTGGAAAATTCGTATGGACCGGTGTAGAGACCGAGGAGGAGAGTACATTGAAGGAGATAACATGAAATTGTAAATAAATGTTTTTTCCAGCATCAGTCCGGTTTTTTTCTAGCCGCACCTCGTACGTTACCGCTGTTGGTGAATGACGCTTCGTCGCTAAATAGAATGCGTGCAAAAAATCTGACATCGTCCTGTAAATTCTCTTGTGCCCAGTGGCAGAACTGTACACGACGTTCAAAGTCGTCGCCATGCAATCCCTCGTGCATAGAAATATGGTACGGGTCCAATCGATGTTGATGTAGCATTGTCAACTCCGACGTTTTTGAGATTCTCGAGCAATTTGTCTGCTACTGATGTGCGTATTAGCCGCGACAGCAGCTAAAACATCTACTTGGGCATCATCATTTGTTGCAGGTCGTGGTTGACGTTTCACATGTGGCTGAACACTTCCTGTTTCCTTAAATAACGTAATTGTCCGGCGGATGGTCCGGACACTTGGATGATGTCGTCCAGGATACCGAGCAGCATACATAGCACACGCCCGTTGGGCATTTGGATCACAATAGCCATACATCAACACGATATCGACCTTTTCCGCAATTGGTAAGCGGTCCATTTTAACACGCGTAATGTATCACGAAGCAAATACCGTCCGCACTGGCGGAATGTTACGTGATACCACGTACTTATACGTTTGTGACTATTACAGCGCCATCTATCACAAAGCGAAGGAAGTGGTCCAACTAAAACATTCATATTTCTTTACGTACTACAGGAATATGTAATAAAAATGGGGGTTTCTATTTTAAAAACTCAGTTGATATACGTTTGACCTATGGCCTCACAGCTTTACTTCTGCCAGTATCTCGTCTCCTAAGAGAAGACAGAAGTAAAGCTGTGAGGACCGGCCGTGAGTCGTGCTTCGGTAGCTGAGATGGTAGAGCACTTGCCCGCGAAAGGCAAAGGTCCCGAGTTCGAGTCTCGGTCGGGCTCACAGTTTTAATCTGCCAGGAAGTTTGATATTGTTATGTGCTTGAATCGAGAAGTATCGCTAAAATGGTATGATATCCTAGCAAAAAAAATGGTTCAAATGGCTCTAACCACTACGGGACTTAACATCTAGGGTCATCAGTCCCCTAGAACTAAGAACTACTTACACATAACTAACCTGAGGACATCACACTCATCCATGCCCGAGGCATAATTCGAACCTGCGACCGTAGCGGTCGCCCGGTTCCAGACTGTAGCGCCTAGAACCTCTCGGCCACTTCGGCCGGCCTACTACATTGTGATCTGAGTCTACATCTGCTCCTGCGTACGCGTTACAATCGAGTATCTGATTCCGGAATCTTTGTCTGACCATGATGTAATCTAACTGAAAACTTCCCATATCAGCCGATCTTTTCCAATTATACTTCCTGCTATTGTGATTCGCTGTCACTAGTTGAAATTTGTTACAGAGCTCAATTAGTCTCTCTACTCTTCATTCCTTGGCGCAAGCCCCTATTCTCCTGTAACCTCATCTTCTACTCCTTCTTCTACAACAGCATTCCAGTCCCCCTTGACTATTAGGTTTTCCTCTCCCTTTACGTACTGCATTATCTTTATCCCACTTCTTCGCATATTGATTCTTCCTGACTGATCTTTTAAACTTTAGCCTACTCTTCATCACTACTACATTGTGGCTCTGAGCACTATGGGACTTAACTTCTGAGGTCATCAGTCCCCTAGTACTTAGAACTACTTAAACCTAACTAACCTAAGGACATCACACACATCGATGCCCGAGGCAGGATTCGAACCTGCGACCGTAGCATCAGCGCGGTTCCGGATTGAAGCGAGTAGAACCGCTCGGCCACAGCGGCCGGCATATTCTAGCAAACCATGTGAAAATTCATATTTTCTTGTAATCCCAGAGTCTGGAGATGGGTGTAGAAAGCAAACAAGCAAGCAGGTTGGGGTCAGAAACAGTAACGTCTTTGTACCAAGGGAGACCGACCCAGCTTTTCTACAACATTTCGGATAGAGACCTCTGTCCGCTAAGGGCGCTCTGGCCATGTGTCGCGCCAGTGGGTGTGACTTGATGACTTGGTGACTTGTGACTATCGTCTGCAGTGGATGACCTTCCGAGCTCACGGGAAATATCTAGTGCTGCGAGGACTATATACGGTCCATGCGCTTATGCTGTCTTTCTTTGCAGTATATGTACAAGTGTCTGGTGGTCGATAGCTAAATGTAGGATGCAGAAGTGATGATTTTGTTTGGTGCAGGATATGAATTGTGTGTTCACTACATGGATATGGTACGTGGTGATATATCTGAGTTGGTGATCGGTTTTACGTTGAAATATTCAAAGTTTCCTCGACAGTAGCAGAACAGTGTAATTGAGGAAGTGTGTTCCCATATTTCATAATCTGTAGATCACTTTTGTAGGATTTAACTATCAGTGCAATATTGCGATGTGTACAAAATACACTCATGCTCATAAATTAAGGATGATCCTGATACATGGTGAAACAACGCTCTGGTGGGCGGTTTGCGAGTTTAAATCACCTCGGCGTATGACCATGCGGTGCATTTGACCTGCGGTCGTCGCACGGTGGCGCTGGCAGCAGTCCACATACGCAGAGGTGTGTTGGTGCATGTCAGAGTACGGTGCAGCGACTAAGTGTGCAGACTTTTTCAGAGATTCCAATGGTGACTGTGTGTTGAAAATGGCTCAAAGAACACATATTGATGACATTATGAGGGGTACAATATTAGGGCGACTGGAGGCTGTTCAAACACAGCAGGTCGTAGCACGGGCCCTCTGTGTGCCACAAAGTGTGATATCAAGATTACGGCAACGATTCCAGCAGACAGGAAACGTGTCCAGGCGCTACAGTACGGGACGTCCACAGTGTACAACACCACAAGAAGACCGATATCTCACCATCAGTGCCCGCAGATGGCCACTGAGTACTGTGGGTAGCCTGGCTCGGGACCTTACTGCAGCCACTGGAACAGTTGTCTCCAGACACACAGTCTACAGATGACTGAACAGACATGGATTATTTGCCCGGAGACCTGCAAGGTGGATTCCACTGATCCCTGGTCACAGGAGAGCCCGTAAAGCCTGTTGTCAAGAACACAGTACATGGTCATTGGAACAGTGGTCCCAGGTTATGTTCACGGACGAGTCCAGGTATAATCTGAACAGTGATTCTCACCGGGTTTACATCTAGAGTGAACCAGGAACCAATACCAACCCCTTAATGCCCTTGAAAGAGACCTGTACGGAGGTCGTGGTTTGATGGTGTGGGATGGGATAATGACTGGTGCATGTGCACCCCTGCATGTCTTTGACAGAGGAACTGTAACAGGTCAGGTGTATCGGGACGTCATTTTGCACCAGTATGTCCGTCTTTTGAGGCGTGCAGTGGGTCCCACCTTCCTCCTGATGGATGATAACGCACGGCCCCACCGAGCTGCCACCGTGGAGGAGTACCTTGAAGCAGAAGATATCAGGCGAATGGAGAGGCCTGCCTGTTCTCCAGGCCTAAACCCCAGCGAGCACGTCTGGGATGCTCTCGGTCGACGTATCGCTGTACGTCTTCACACCCCTAGGACACTTCAGGAGCTCCGACAGGCACTGGTGCAAGAATGGGAGGCTATACTCCAGCAGCTGATCCAGAGTATGCTAACTCGTTGTGTGGCCTGTGTACGTGTGCATGGTAATCATACCCCATATTGATGTCGGGGTACATGGGCAGGAAACAGTGGCGTTATGTAGCACATGTGTTTCGGGACGGTTTTCTCAACTTATAACCAATACTGTGGACTTACAGATCTGTGTCTTGTGTGTTCCCTATGTGGCTATGCTGTTAGCGCCTGTTTTGTGTAGTGCCACGTTGTTTGGCACCACATTCTGCAATTATCCTTAATTTATGAGCATGCGTTTTGCCACTGAAAGTCTTGCCCGCAGAAAAAAATGGTGGACAGTGCTTCCACACAGTTAGCATCAGTCATTTGGTGGGTAAGTTCAGTAAGAGCCAGTCAGAAAGTTCCTTTCATTCACAAAACTTTCCTTTGTGCTGTGGCCTCTACAGACTGGTTTGAACAACATTGGGGCGAGGTATCTATGGAAAGTTTTGAGAGGAATGTGACGTCTTCTTTGCTCAAATGTTCAAAGACAAGCTGAAGCAGATCATCCATCTCTGGCGGGATGCTGTCCATCATCTGCCATTGTGGCATTAGGACACCTCCAGACTAGCAGCTGGAGGACACCGAAAGTTCCAGCCATTTTATCTTCTGTAGGACAGTGCTTCGAATTCTGTTTGCATAATCGTTCTGATTTTTCGGTCTGTGCTTAGACAGCGCTCTCTTTCCAAACAACGAGAATGCTTTTATGATTACCGGCGTTTTCGCAACCATGCACAGACATGATGAAGGCTTATGAGCGGACGTTTACCATTTCCGAGACGTATGTTCAAAGCAGGATATTACGATTTCTCGGAAGAGTAACATATGATGGAAGATGTGCTTTTTACCAGTCGCTTTGCCCACATTCACGCGTGCCGCAAATATTTCGTATATGTTTATGACATCGTATCTCCTGAAATGTAAATCGTACAATGATACAATTTTCTAAGTACATTCAGCGGCATATGTAGGTGCTCTCTGCGAAATGTGTTGGGAATGGAATTAGTAGTGAAGAAGTAATAACTTTAAAAGCCATGCATGATGGGGCAGTTCTTCACGAATCTCAGTTATCATGACGTTACGACTCCTGATTGTTGTTGTTGCGGTCTTCAGTCCCGAGACTGGTTTGATGCAGCTTTCCATGCTACTCTATCCTGTCCAAGCTTCTTCATTTCCCAGTACCTACTGCAACCTACATCCTTCTGAATCTGCTTAGTGTATTCATCTCTTGGTCTCCCTCTACGATTTTTACCCTCCACGCTGCCCTCCAATGCTAAATTTGCGATCCCTTGATGCCTCAGAACATGTCCTACCAATCGGTCCCTTCATCTTGTCAAGTTGTGCCACAAACGTCCTCTTCTCCCTAATTCTATTCAATACCTCCTCATTAGTTATGTGATCTAACCCATCTAATCTTCAGCATTCTTCTGTAGCACCACATTTTGAAAGCTTCTATTCTCTTCTTGTCCAAACCATTTATCGTCCATCTTTCACTTCCATACATGGCTACACTCCATACAAATACTTTCAGAAACAACTTCCTGACACTTTAATCTATACTCGATGTTAACAAATTTCTCTTCTTCAGAAACGCTTTCGTTGCCATTGCCAGTCTACATTTTATATCTTCTCTACTTCGACCATCATCAGTTATTTTGCTTCCCAAATAGCAAACCTCCTTTACTACTTTAAGTGTCTCATTTCCTAATCTAATTCCCTCAGCGTCATTCTACTTAATTCGACTACATTCCATTATCCTCGTTGAACTCCTGATACAACGATATAATTTTGCAAGTAAATTTAGTGGTCTGCGTGAATAGCCTCTGTAAATTATGTCACGAATACATTTAATAGTGAAGGAGTAATAAAACGTCATGTCTGATGTAGTAAGCGATAAACCTTTTTTCTTTAACCATTTTGTGGGGTTGTCAGTGAAAACAAGTTTCGTAAAGCTTTTGAACATGTATAAAGATTGATGTTAAAATCTTCTGGGTTATTTGGCCGCGTCATATTTCTACTAAAATGATCGACGTTTCGACCCCTCTGCTGGAATCTTCCTCAGGATCTTCTGGTGTCCACTACTGCTAGAACAGCAGATCCTGAGGAAGATCCCAGCAGAGGGGTCGAAACGTCGATCATTTTAGTAGAAATATGACGCGGCCTTATAACCCGGAAGGTTTTAACTTCAGGGACAACGGCCACGAAAGCCTGCAGAATTACGTGTATGAAGATTGTTCCAGATCACTAAGTGCTCTCGGTCTAAAACACTGGATGAAAAAAGTCTGGTTACCTGGGCGTTCTTTTTCACCCCCAGCACCACCCATTCGATACGTAGGTTCTTACCTCCAATAGCTATTCTTCTCAGACGGTTAATGGTATGTGTTTACCAAGTCTTGTTGAAAACCGCGAGTGGATTAGGAGGGGATGTATGAGGTGCTAAAAGTAATAGGGTAGCAATATGCGCATACACAGCTGTCGGTAGTATCATGTACACAGGGTATAAAGGGACACTACTTTGTAGAGCTGTCATTTGTACTCAGGTGATTTAAGTGAAATGGTTTCTGCACAGCTGGAATCAACAGACTCTGAGCCGGCCGCGGTGGCCGTGCGGTTCTGGCGCTGCAGTCCGGAACCGCGGGACTGCTACGGTCGCAGGTTCGAATCCTGCCTCGGGCATGGATGTGTGCGATGTCCTTAGGTTAGTTAGGTTTAAGTAGTTCTAAGTTCTAGGGGACTGATGACCTAAGATGTTAAGTCCCATAGTGCTCAGAGCCATTTGAACCATTTTTTTGAACAGACTCTGAAAGTGCGGTGATAGTTGGAGGTAGACACGAGAGACATTTCACTTTGGAAATCCTTAGGGAATTCAATATTCCGAGATCCACAGTGTCAAAAGTGTGCCAGGAATGCCAGATTTCGGGCATTACCTCTCACCACGGACAACACAGCGGCCGATGGTCTTCACTTAACATCCGAGAGCAGGGGCATTTGCGTAGATTGTCAGTGCTAACAGACAAGCAACACTGCTTGCAACAACCGTAGAAATCAGTGTGGGACATACATTAGAACAGTGCAGCAAAATTTGGCGTTCATGGGCTATAGCGGCAGACTACCGATATGAGTGCCTTCGCTAGTTACACGACATCAACTGCATCGCCATTCTTGCACTCGTGACCATATTGGTCAGATCCCAGATGACTGGAAAACTGTGGCCTGGTCAGATGTCCTCAATTTGGGAAGGGCAGATGACAGGCTTCGCGTGGGTTGGGGCGCCATGGATCCAGGTTCTCAACAAGGCACTATGCAAGCTGGTGATGGTTCCATAATCGTTTGGACTGTTTTTACTTGGAATGGACTGGGTCTTCTGTTCCTACTGAACCGATGATAGACTGGAAACGGCTGTGTTCTACTACTGGGAGACCATTTGTAGCCATTAACAGACTTCATGTTCCCAAACAGCAATGTCATGTCACTAGGCCACAATGGTTCACAACTGGTTTGAAGAAGATTCTGGACAGTTTGAGTGAATCATCTGACCTGCCAGATAGCCTGATGTGAATCCAATCAAACATTTGTGGGTCAATTGTAACTGGGACATTTCCTGACTGGCTAAAATATGCAGATGTTAAGCCTCTATTCAAGAAAGGGGATAAAGAGATACCATCAAACTACAGGCCGATTTCACTTTTGCCAGCATTCTCAAAAATTTTAGGAAAAGTAATATACAGGCAGCTTCTCAACCATCTGACCACAAATAACATATTATCAAGAAAACAGTTTGGATTTTTGAAGGGTTCTGATACCAAGAAGGCTATTTACACCTACAGTGAAAATGTACTTAATTCTTTAAATGACAAATTAAAAGCAGCATGCATTTTCTGTGATTTGTCAAACGCATTTGATTGTGTGAACCACGACATCCTTTTAAATAAATTAGAATTCTATGGTGTCACGGGCAGTGCTGCAAAATGGTTCAAGTCATACCTCGCAAACAGGAAACAAAGGGTGTCAGTGCAAACGACTACTGAATTAAATCATCAGTCGTCATCAGAATAGGAAGAAATTACATGTGGTGTCCCACAAGGATCCATCTTAGGTCCATTGCTTTTTCTTGTGTACATTAATCATCTCTCATAAGTTACTCTGCCAGAAGTAGAGTTCGTTTTGTTTGCAGATAACACAAGTATTGCAATAAATAGTATATCAAGTGTAGTTCTACAAAGATCTGCTAATGATATTTTCATGGATATTAACAAATGGTTTAAAGCCAACTCAGTGACATTAAACTTCGAAAAGACTCACTATATGCAATTCAGAACCTGTAAGAGGTTTCCACCCAGTATATGCATTAAGTATGAAGAAGAGCAGATAGAAGAGGTGGACAGTCTTAAATTCCTGGGATTACTTGATAATAAATTTAGTTGGGAGGAGCACACCACAGAACTGCAGAAACGCTTTAACAAATCTGTATTTGCAATTCGAGTGTTAGCAGACATAGGCGACACAAAAATGAAAAAGCTGGCATACTTTGCCTACTTTCATTCCATAATGTCATATGGTATAATATTTTGGGGTAACTCTTCGAGTCAAATAAAAGTTTTCAGAGTCCAAAAACGTGTAATATGTATTATTTGTGGAATAAATTCACGGACGTCCTGTAGAAACCTCTTCAAACAACTGGGTATACTAACTACTGCCTCTCAGTATATTTACTCCTTTATGAAATTTCTCCTAAATAATATATCTCGTTTTCCAACAAACAGCTCAGTTCATACATACAGTACCAGGAACAAAAATGATCTGCACAAGGACTTAAAAGCATTTACTTTAGTTCAAAAAGGGGTCCACTACTCAGGAACACTCATCTTCAATAATTTGCCAGCAAACATAAAAAATTTAGTTACAAATAAAGATCAGTTTAAAAGGAGTCTGAAAGACTTACTAGTGGCCAACTCCTTCTACTCCACTGACGAATTTTTTCATAGAAACAAATGATGTATTGTATATACTCATACTATTAGTATTATTATTTCATCTTTAAAAAAAATTGACTTGTTCCACATCCACGAGGATCTCCTCAGCACGGATCTATGGAACGAGAAACTAATCTAATCTAATCTAATCTATTCGAGATGTCAGTTAGTGCACAAAATCCTGCACCTCGGTTATGGACGGCTGTAGCGGCAGCATGGTCCAGAATTTCTGCAGGGGACTTCCAGCGCTTTGGTGAGTCCATGACATGTCGAGATGCTGCACTACACTGGTAAATAGGAGATGTGATATAATACTAGGTGGGTCCCAAGAGTTTGTCTCCTGACTGTGTAGATACCCTGACTGCAGATGCAACCTAGACCATACCTGGACGTCCCACAGGGCTTGGGTGTCCCAACCAACACTCAGCTCGGCCGCAAGGAAATTGCATCTGGTATCAGTTACCCCCAAGTGCCCCTCTAGCACACACACGACCCAGCCGGCCTCCCTTCTGCCCCTGCACACTCGACCGGGAGACTAGGGTAACGCAGATCACGTGCGACCGCCTGCCTGTGTGTATGTCAGCTGCTTACCCACCCCTGTGCACCTGTGGTGCGTGGGCTACCTGCTGTCCATCGGTGGGCGCTGGCTAAGCCTACAGTAGTGAGTCAGGATGGGAGAATGGCTGACACACACAGACTGACCCCAGATGACTGGAAAACTGTGGCCTCATCAGATGTCCTGAATTTGGTATGAGCAGATCACAGGCTTTGTGTGGGTTGGGGAGCACACCCCACAAAGCCATGGATCCAGGTTCTCAACGAGGCCCTGTGAAAGCTGGTGATGGCTCCATAATCGTTTGGACTGTTTTTACTTGGAATGGACTGGGTCTTCTGGTCCTACTGAACTGATGATAGACTGGATACGGCTGTGTTCTACTACTGGGAGACCATTTGTAGCCATTAACAGACTTCATGTTCCCAAACAGCAATGTCATGTCACTGGGCCACAATGGTTCGCAACTGGTTTGAAGAACATTCTGGAGAATGATCTGACTAGCGAGATAGCCTGATGTGAATCCTATCAAACATTTTTGGGCCATATTCGAGAGGTCAGTTCTTGGACGAAATCCTGCACCTCAGTTATGGACGGCTGTAGAGGCAGAATGGCTCAGAATTTCTGCAGGGGACTCCCAACGATTTGGTGAGTCCATGCCATGTCGAGATGCTGCACTACACTGGTAAATAGGAGATCCGATACAATACTAGGTGGTGGTTCAAATGGTTCAAATGGCTCTGAGCACTATGGGACTTAATATCTGTGGTCATCAGTCCTCTAGAACTTAGAACAAACCTAACTAACCTAAGGACATCACACACATCCATGCCCGAAGCAGGATTCGAACCTGCGACCATAGCAGTTCAAATGGTTCAAATGGCTCTGAGCACTATGGGACTTAACTGCTGTGGTCATCAGTCCCCTAGAACTTAGAACTACTTAAACCTAACTAACCTAAGGACGTCACATACATTCATGCCCGAGGCAGGATTCGAACCTGCGACCGTAGCGGTCACGCGGTTCCAGACTGTAGCGCCTAGAACCGCACGGCCACACCGGCCGGCAATACTAGGTGGGTCCCAAGAGTTTTTGTCTCCTGACTGTGTAGATAGCCCCTACTGCAGATGCAACCTAGACCATATCTGGATGTCCCACGGGGCTTGAGTGTCCCAGACAACACTCAGCTCGGCAGCTAGGCATTTGCATCTGGTATCAGTTACCCCCAAGTGCCCCTATAGCACACATACATGATACAGCCGGCCTCCCTTCTGCCCCTGCACACTCGACCGGGAGATTAGGGAAACACAGATCACATGCAGCCACTTGCCTGTGTATACGTCAGCTGCTTACCCACCCCTGTGCACCTGTGGTCCGTGGGCTACCTGCTGTCCGTCGGTGGACGCTGGCTCAGCCTACAGTAGTGAGTCAGGATGGGAGTACGGCTGCCACACACAGACTGACCTGGTTCTCGTAGGGGTGGTCCGGCGGGGTCGGCGGCGGCCGGCACAGCATGGCGCCACCCACGTCGACCACGCCGCTCCCCTCCACCAGCTCGCTCTCCTCGTCGGCCGACACCGGCTCCTGCTGCTGCCTCGTGGGGGCGCCGCGACTCCGCGAGTTCCCCTTGGGGGAGTTGCGCCTGGCAGACATGCAGTTGCGCCACATCCAGCAGGCCAGCGCCACCACTATGGCCGCCACCAACACCGACACTCCCACCACCACCGACAGCTCCCAGGGGTCTGCTACGGGGGCTGCGGCGGGGGCGGTGGCGCGGACGCGCTCCTCCCGCCCATCTGTTGACAGAGAGTGCGTTACGTCAGTGCTGCTGACATTGCAATATTCTCCACATTTACACTTATCCATCACCGCTGACCATTTCTAACATCACCAAGGAATCATTGGTAATCAGAAACTTCATACGATGCAAAGACCGGACAGTCAGTTCTAATGATATGCTCGACAGTGGAAGCGGGATTCGAGAAAAATCGAGATGTTCATCGGATCTGCTAGTCTAGGTAAAACGTTCGACAATGTAAATTGGTGCACACGTAACATACCAGTTGGTGGCTGTGCCGATAGTCTAGTACTTCTGTGAAATGCCGATGCCCATTTTCCAGTTTGTGAGGGACGGTGGCTATTCCCCAGCCTCGAGATAATGGTCGCGATCCCGACTGAGATTGCTATTTTCAAAATGGAGTCACTATCACAGAATGAATGCTCTTCACCAGTAACCTCTGGTAAAGAAACTTCCCACATGGCTGATAGGAAGCAAGCACTATGAGCGTTAGTCGCAAATGGCAGCCGGCCAGTGGCCAAGTGGTTCTAGACGCTACAGTCTGGAGCCGCACCACCGATGCGGTCACAGGTTCGAATCCTGCCTTGGGCATGTATGTGTATGATGTCCTTAGGTTAGTTAGGTTTAAGTAATTCTAAGTTCTGGGGGACAGATGACCTCAGCAGTTAAGTCCCATAGTGCTCAATGTCATTTGCAAATGGCCAATAGGTATGCCTACATTCTGTTCTGAAAGCCCTCTGGTCGAAAGGTCTATGTGTTAAAATAATTTCATCGAGCAGTTTGGTAGCTCGCAAAACTGGAAGTAGGACAGCAGCCCTCGTGTGATGCAGGAGACTGGTTTTGCGCCCTCTGGGGCAGAGGTAAAGTTGTGGAGTGTATTTCGCAGCATGGTAGGCTGTGCATGGGTGAGGTAGTTGTCCTCGATGGTGAGTGTTCATCGGAGATGAGGTTATCATCTGGAGTGGCGCAGGGAAGTGTGGTAGGTCCGCTGTTGTTCTCTATCTACATAAATGATCTATTGGATAGGGTGGATAGCAATGTGCGGCTGTTTGCTGATGATGCTGTGGTGTACGGGAAGGTGTCGTCGTTGAGTGACTGTAGGAGGATACAAGATGACTTGGACAGGATTTGTGATTGGTGTAAAGAATGGCAGCTAACTCCAAATATAGATAAATGTTAATTAATGCGGATGAATAGGAAAAAGAATCCTATAATGTTTGAATACTGCGTTCGTAGTGCAGCGCTTGACACAGTCACGTCGATTAGATATTTGGGCGTAACATTGCAGAGCGATATGAAGTGGGACAAGCATGTAATGGCAATTGTGGGAGAGGCGGATAGTCGTCTTCGGTTCATTTGTAGAATTTTGGGAAGATGTGGTTCATCTGTGAAGGAGACCGCTTATGAAACACTAATACGACCTATTCTTGAGTACTGCTCGAGCATTTGGGATCCCTTTCAGGTTGGATTGAGGGAGGACATAGAATCAATTCAGTGGCGGGCTGCTAGATTTGTTATTGGAAGGTTTGATCATCACGCGAGTGTTACGGAAATGCTTCAGGAACTCGGGTGGGAGTCTATAGAGGAAAGGAGGCGTTCTTTTCGTGAATCGCTACTGAGGAAATTTAGAGAACCAGCATTTGAGGCTGACTGCAGTACAATTTTACTGCCGCCAACTTACATTTCGCGGAAAGACCACAAAGATGAGAGAGATTAGGGCTCGTACAGAGACATATAGGCAGTGATTTTTTCCCTCGTTCTGTTTGGGAGTGGAACAGGGAGAGAAGATGGTAGTTGTGGTACGAAGTACCCTCCGCCACGCACCGTAAGGTGCATTGCGAAGTATGTATGTAGATGTAGATGTAGTGGCTCAGTTGTTTGCCTAACTTCACAGTAGCTGTTGCTGTGTACTGAGCATTCAGATATCCTGTACAAAGAGGCTGGATAGCAGTGTCACCTAGCTGCAGGTGTTGTTTAAGAGGCAAGTGGTTTTTTATAAGGACATATAGAAGATAACAGATTTCATATTCCTCCATTGGAATTTTGAAGTGTGGAGTTCTAGTACGAGTCGTTACCTTTATGACTTTGGACTGTTCTCCTGTTTTGTGTGTAGAGGAGATACTAGAAACTGGTAGCTGACTGTGTGCCTATTTTCCAATCTAGAAGACAGATCTTCATGTCTTGTGACAGTAGTTGGATTGCTACAGGGATTTAACTGTAACACTGGAAATGTGAGGCTTCCGATCTATATTTAAACTTACTGGAAGAGTTATAGAGCAAGTGCCATCAATACAAGTTTCCGAGGAAATCAACAGAGCACTATGTTGCGTAATTCGTCACGCATCACCAAGGACGTTGACTTGGCGTTACACCACGAAAGCGCAGAGACAAGAACGAAAGTAAAGTTTCGAAAGATGTTCCAAGTTGTTGGAAAATACGTGTGAACTATAGAAAAAGGAAGGTAATGTACAATATATTCAGGAAACTAAAGAGAATAATAAGGATGGAAGACCAGCAGAGAATGTCTTGGGCTAAGTAGGGTGTAGGGCAGATCTGCACTCTTTCTTCCCTACTGTCCAACGTACAGGATGATTCTTTGGTGATGTCACAAACGGTCGGGGATGATGGAGAAGTGTAGATGTACACTACTGGCCATTAAAATTGCTACACCGCGAATATGACGTGCTACAGGCGCGAAACATAACCGATAGGAAGATGCTGTGATATGCAAATGATTAGCTTTTCAGAGCATTCACACAATGTTGGCGCCTGTGGCGACACCTACAACGTGCTGACAGGAGGAAAGTTTCCAACCGATTTCTCATACACAAACAGCAGTAGACCGGCGTTGACATTGTTGTGATGCCTCGTGTAAGGACGAGAAATGCGTACCATCACGTATCCGACATTGATAAAGGTCGGATTGTAGCCTATCGCGATTACGGTTTATCGTATCGCGACATTGCTGCTCGCATTCGTCGAGATACAATGACTATTAACAGAATATGGAATCGGTGGGTTCAGGAGGGTAATACGGAACGCCGTGCTGGATCCCAACGGCCTCGTATCACTAGGAGTCGAGATGACATGCATCTTATCCGCATGGCTGTAACGGATCGTGCAGCCACGTCTCGATCCCTGAGTCAACAGATGGGGACGTTTGCAAGACAACAACCATCTACACGAACAGTTCGACGACGTTTGCAGCAGCACGGACTATCAGCTCAGAGACCATGGCTGCGGTTACCCTTGATGCTGCATCACAGACAGGAGCGCCTGCGATGGTGTACTCGACGACGAACCTGGGTGCACGAATGGCAAAACGTCATTTTTTCGGATGCATCCAGGTTCTGTTTACAGCATCATGATGGTCGCGTCCGTGTTTGGCGACATTGCGGTGAACGCACATTGGAAGCGTGTATTCGTCATCGTCGTACTGGCGTATCACCCGGCGTGATGGAATGGGGTGCCATTGGTTACACGTCTCGGTCACCTCTTGTTCGCATTGACGGCACTTTGATCAGTGGACGTTACATTTCAGATGTGTTATGACCCGTGGCCCTGCCCTTCATTCGATCCCTGCGAAACACTACATTTCAGCAGGCTAATGCACGACTGCATGTTGCAGGTCCTGTAAGGGCCTCTCTGGATACAGAAAATGTTCGACTGCTGCCCTGGCCAGCACATTCTCCAGATCTCTCACCAATTGAAAACGTCTGGTCAATGGTGGCCGAGCAACAGGCTCGTCACAATACGCTAGTCACTACTCTTGATGAACTGTGGTATCGTGTTGAAGCTGCATGGGCAACTGTACCTGTAGACGCCATCCAAGCTCTGTTTGACTCAATGGCCAGGCGTATCAAGGCCGTTATTACGGCCAGAGGTGGTTGTTCTGGGCGCAGTTTTCTCAGAATCTATGCACCCAAATTGCGTGAAAATGTAATCACATGTCAGTTCTAGTATAATATATTTGTCCAATGAATACCCGTTTATCATCTGCATTTCTTCTTGGTGTAGCAATTTTAGTGGCCAGCAGTGTATCAACATAAGGTAAGAGACCCTGATTCTGAAACGATCGCATCGAAAGTCATAAGTAAAAATCGTTCTGATAGCTCAGTTGAATTCCTTTATTGCAATCTCTTCGCTTTCCATATGTTGGGAGGAGGTGGAAATGAGTAAATCAAATTCTCTGAAGGCATACATGAGGACGCATGATCACTTATTAACAGTAGCAAAGATGAATTATTGCTCACAGCTCCTAAGGTATCCGCTTTAGAGCCTATGGGACTTAATATCTATGGTCATCAGTCCCCTAGAACTTAGAACTACTTAAACCTAACTAACCTAAGGACATCACACAACACCCAGTCATCACGAGGCAGAGAAAATCCCTGACCCCGCCGGGAATCGAACCCGGGAACCCAGGCGTGGGAAGCGAGAACGCTACCGCACGACCACGAGCTGCGGACTTAGAGTCTATGTTTACTGGGCAGTTTTCCTGCTTTTCGGCCACAGTACCTCCTTCCAGAATATGGAAGCAAAGAACTTGCAGTAGAAGATGTCAACTGACAGAGATATGAGTATGGTGTTTGCTTGTAACTTTTCATATGGTCCCTACCGAATCAGTGTCCCTTCGTCAGATTGATACTTTTACCCTTATCTATCATTCCTGAATGTTTGCAACATCACCAGGGAATCGCCCTTCTTCTTCTTTTTCTTCTTTTTCTTCTTCTTCTTGCTTTACGGCCTGTGTAGGACCACGGGTAGCCCCTTCGTGGACTGCATTTTCCTCTTCTTCTCCCAGAACCTCTTCATTCTTTCTCTTCTTCTCTGCCGCTCTTCTTCCGAGATCTTCAGTGTCCGTTTCTCCTGTCAGCTCCACTGGTGACACTCTAATCTTTTCCCGTATTCTTCTCTGTCATTGATCTCCGGCATATTGGTCGGTGTATATTTGTTCCTCCAATTTTCCTTTCCTTCAACCTTGATCCCCAATTCCAACCAGTCTTTCCGAAGTTCAACAACCCACTTGGTTCCTGTCTTTCCCCTTGTACTCCCTGTTGTTTCCCACACTCTCTTCGTCATTCTATCCATACTCATCCTAACTACATGTCCAACAAACCTTGCCCTTTTGAGTCTGATTTCCCCAGATATTGTTCCCATGTTCCGGTACAATTCTTCCCTAGGTCTTCGCATCCACCTCTTTTGGGACCTAGTATTTTTCTCAGTATTTTTCTCTCTTCTTTCTCTAGTTGTTCTGCCCGATTTCCTCCTAGTGTCATCGTCTCAGCAGCATATAATACTGCATTCCTCACTGTTGCCTTGCAGTGGCTTATCTTTGCCTCTGTGGATATATTCTTTTTATTGTATATCTCTCTCGTCATGCAGAAGGCTGACCTCATCTTCTTTATCCTCTCTGTTATTCCCTCCTTGCTCCTGTTTCTTCCTGTTATAAATTCTCCCAGGTATTTAAATGTGTCCAGTGCCTGTACAGTAGTGTACAGTGCCTTCCGGTGTTTCCCAGTATGCAGAGGTATTTAATGCCTGTGTATTTTTATAGGGAATCGCCTTACATACAGGGTGTAAATTTTAAGTTCACAAACCAGAAAAAACTCGAAAAATAAGCTTCACACGGAGAAAGTGTAGAATCCAAAGTTGATTATTTTCAAGGGGACATCTGCTAATGTTAAAATTAGCCCGCCACCCCAGCCTCCTGGGGGTGGGGCAGGAGGCAACTTTAATTTCAAATGGGAACCCCCACTTTTTATTTCAGAATCAGATTCGACATAAAAAACTACGTGCATTTTGTCTTAAACATTTGTTTTGTTTCTTGGTAGTTGGCGCTGTAATTGAAGAAATTCCATGTTCTCGTTTTTGGGTGGAAAATGGTTACGGATAAATAAAAAATACTTAGAGTTTCTCAAATGTTGACCCAAATAAAAATTTAAAAAATTATTATGTTGGTCAAAATTTGTAAAACTCTAATTCCTCTCTCTCAAACCCCACCCTATGGAGAGAGAGCGAGAGTTTTAGTTTTAACAAATCATAATTTACGAAGTAAATAACTGCCCTTTTATTTATCTGTAACGATTTTCCACCCAAAAATGAGAACATGGATTTTCTTGAATTACAGCGCCAACTACCAAGAAACAAAACAAATGTTTAAGACAAAATGCACGTAGTTTTTGTATGTAGAATCTGATTCTGCAATAAAAAATGGGGGCTCCCATTTGAAATTTTAAAGTTGCCTCCCGCCCCAGCCCCAGGGGGCTGGGGTGGCAGGCTAATTTTAGCACCAGCAGATGCCCCCCTCGAAAATAATCATCTTTGGATTCTACACATTTTTTCGCGTGAAGCATATTTTTCGAGTTATTCTGGTTTGTGAACTTAAAACTTACACCCTGTATATGGAAGAAACAATAACAGAAATGAAAGACGGGTTCAGGAGTGGGACTAAAATCCAGGGTGAAAGGATGTCACTGAGAACACTGACTGATGACATTTCTGAAAGTGGTTGAAGAATTACAGTACCTGTCGAATGGAATATAGAGTATAAAGAGTACAGAATATGGATTGGGAATGAACTAAAGAAGGACTAAAGTAATGAGTAGTAGCAGAAACAAGATTAGCTATAATTTGGGATAGTTAAGCAGACGAAATGAAGGAATTCCGATACCTTGGGAGCAAAATAACACATGACATTGAAGAAAGGAGGAAATAAAAAGCAGAATAGCGCAGGCAAAGAAGACATTCCAGACACAAGAATTCTATTGGTACCAAACGTCGACTTCAACCTCAGGAAGAAATTTCTCAGAATACCTGCGTTTCAGATGGAAGTGGATGGTGGGATATGTGAAAACTGGAAAAAAGGCATGTGAAGTTTTCTAAGTTTGGTGCTACTGAAGGATGTTGAAAATTAGGTGGGTCGGTCAGGTGAGGTTCTCTGCAGGATCAGTACAAAAAGGTACATATGGAGAACAGTGATAAGAAGAAAGGACACGTGCTACAGCAACAAGGAGTAATTGCCACGGTAGCAGAAGAAGGTGAGGAAGAATAGGAAAGACAGTGATTGGAATCTATCCAACAGAGAATATTGAGGATGTTGTGTGGAAGTGTTACTGTCAGATGAAGTTGTTGGCGCAGGAGAGGAAGACTTGGGTGGCTGCATCAAACTAGTCAGAAGAGTGACTAAAGGTGTCCGTCTTCAGGCCACAAGTGGCCCATCGGTATTATCCGACCGCCGTGTCATCCTCAGATTAGGATGTGGATAGAGGGGGCGTGTGGTCACCACACCGCTATCCTTTGATGGTTTTCCTTTACCGGAGCCACTACTATTTGGTCGAGTAACTCCTCAATTGGCTTTATGAGGCACCCCAAAAAATGGCAACAGCGCATGGCGGCCTGGATGGTCACCCATCCAAGTGTGAGATAAACTATTGCAATTGCTGGTACATTAATAACTTGTGTAACTGAGAGAATGTTGAAAGCAAGCATGCAAATGGGCATGCATTGTGTTGCAGAGGAGCCGGGTGCTAGTTTATGGGGTGGGGTTGCATGCCTGTTGCACTTGGTCGGTCGGTACAGCCAATGTTAATGCTGGTTGCAGATGGCGCTATATTTGTTGTCTGATGATGTCCCATAAGCCCTCGATTGGAAACAGAGCTGGTGATCGAGCAGGCCAAGGCAAGATGTCTATACTCTGCAAAACATATCTGGTTACAACAGCGGTATGTGGATGAGAGTTATCCTGTTGGAAAACACCCCTTGGAATGCTGTTCTGGAAAAGCAGCACGGCAGGTCGAATCAACAGATTGATGAATAATTTTGCAGTCAGGGTGCATGGTGTAACCACGAGAGTGCTGCTGCTGTCGTGCGAAATCGCAACCCAGACCATACCTCCAGATGTACACCATGTGATCAAAAGCATCCCGACACCCCCAAAAACATGCGTTTTTCATATTAGGTGCATTGTGCTGCCACCTACTGCCAGGTACCCCATATCAGCGACCTCGGTAGTCATTAGACATCGTCAGAGAGAAGAATTGGGTGCTCCGTCGAACTCATGGACTTCGAATGTTGTCAGGTAATTGGGTGTCATTTGTGTCACACGTCTGTATGGGAGATTTCCACACTCCAAAACATCCGCAGGTCCACTGTTTCCAATGTGATAGTGAAGTGGAAACGTGAAGGGGCACGTACAGCACAAAAGCGTACAGGCCGACCTCGTCTGTTGACCGCCGACAACTGAAGAGGATTGTAATGTGGCAGACATCTATCAAGACCATCACACAGGAATTCCAAACTGCATCAGGATCCACTGCAAGTACTATGACAGTTAGACGGGAGGCGAGAAAACTTGGATTTTATGGTCGAGCGGCTGCTCATAAGCCACACATCACGCCAGTAAATGTGAAGCGACGCCTCGCTTGGTGTAAGGAGCGTAAACATTCGACGATTGAACAGTGCAAAAACGTTGTGTGGAGTGACGAATCACGGTACACAATGTGGCGATCCGATGGCAGGGTGTGGGTATGGCGAATGCCCGGTGAGCGTCATCTGCCAACGCGTGTAGTGTCAACAGGAAAATTGGGAGGCGGTGGTGTTATGGTGTGGTCGTGTTGTTCATGGAGGGGGCTTGCACCCCCTGTTGTTTTGCGTGGCACTACCACAGCACAGGCCTACACTGATGCTTTAAGCACCTTCATGCTTTCCACTGTTAAAGAGCAATTCGAGGATGACAATCGAGTACCTATTCATAATGCACGGCCTGTGGAGGAGTGGTTACACGACAATAACATTCCTGTAACGGACTGGCCTGCACAGTGTCCTGGCCTGAATCCTGTAGAACACCTGTGGAATGTTTTGGAACGCCGTGCCAGGCCTCACCGACCAACATCGATACCTCCCTCAGTGCAGCAGTCCACTCTCCAAGAAACCTTCCAGCACCTAATTGAACGTATGCCTGCAAGACTGGAAGCTGTCATTAAGACTAAGAGTGGGCCAACAGCATTACCGATGGAGGGCGCCACGAACTTGTAAGTCGTTTGCCCGTCGGTGTGGCCGAGCGGTTCTAGACGCTTCAGTCTGGAACCGCGCGACCGCTACGGTCGCAGGTTCGAATCCTGCTTCGGGCATGGATTTGTGTGATGTCCTTAGGTTAGTTAGGTTTAAGTAGTTCTAAGTTCTAGGGGACTGAAGACCTCAGATGTTAAGTCCCATAGTGCTCAGAGCCATTTTTGTAAGTCATTTTCAGCCATGTGTCTGGATACTTTTGATCACATGATGTAGCTCCAGTGTGTCTAGCGTGCAGACAGGTTGGTTTCAGGTCCTCAACTCGCCTCTTCCTAAGCAACACACGGCCATCGTACATTTGTACCTGTGAAAGCCATTTTCAATATCTATTGTGGTTCCAGCGATATTGACGGTGAAAAGTTTAGATGGGACAACCTGTGTGTGTGTGTGTGTGTGTGTGTGTGTGTGTGTGTGTGTGTGTGTGTGTGATCGAAGGGATTAAAGGCAGTTTTAAAGCAGTTGACTGACTGCATGTATTAGAGCAGGAGATACTGTGTCATCAGCATACTGTACTTCTGTCACTTGGGTAAAATGTGTAGTAACACGTGAGTATGGTAAATAAACTGAGGTTTGGACTATGAAGTTACTTTTCTCTGGTGGGCTGGTTTATACCACGTCATATTTCAGCTCATCTCTGCCGTAGAATTGCACTGCAAGTTAAAAGCGTATTTACTGACTGACGACCTTTACTTATTGGTTCCTCTTCGATGTCTGTTTGACCACACTGTCTACTCCTGCCGATTCTTCGGCTGTAGATTTGTTCCTTCTGCACTGCCACAAACTGCTGGTTGTTAGTCAGTCCCAGATTAATCGCTTATTTCAGAAGGCCCCTATGCGTATCTGACATAATTTTGACAAAAGTGGAAAAAAGTGTTTTAACATTTGATGTAGCATTTTCTTAATTGTATACTTAACTGTAGAAAGGTGCAAAGTGCCAAATTCACGAACTGAGCGTATTACAAAAAAAACTGTCTGTAGTGCAGTGTTTGAATTATTTGTTCCTCAAACTTTACCTTGTTACAAATGAGAGTGTCTTATCATATATTAGTGGTGGTTTCATGACACAGTTGGGATTGTTTGGTGCTGGAGGCAGTTCAAACAGAAACATTTATGAAAGATGCTAAGTCCCATCAAATTATTCTAAGTGCTACATTCTTATCACTCTCTGCAGATCTACATATAATATTTTTTATGCTCATTCTTTTCCAATGCCGGCCACTGTGATCGAACGGTTCTAGGCGTTTCAGCCCAGGACCGCGCTGCTGCTATGTTCGCAGGTTCGAATCCTGCCTGGGGAATGGATGTGTGTGTTGTCCTTAGGTTAGTTTGGTTTAAGTAGTTCTAAGTCTAGGGGACTGATGACCTCCGATGCTAAGTCCCATAGTGCTTAGATCCATTTGAACCATTTTCCTTTTCCAGTTAAGGTATCATAGCCTTTAAATCTTTCTTCTTTTCATCTGTAATTGAATGTATTGAGGAAATAGATTGAAAGGTTGCAGTTTGAGTGGTTCTTGCATGTTCACTTTTTGGAGCACATTCACCTTACGGATCCTTCCCATGTCGGTGTAACATTCTTTTATTGCTACATGTGCTACATCTGTTGAATCTGTAAGGTGTCGGGCAAATCCAACACCTTCCATGAAAACCCTGACATGATAGCAAATCCAGCAATATGTCACATAGCTCCGAATAAATCCTGACATTAAATTAACCAAAGTAATACGATCAACGAGTGAGCAAATGGAATACCACAGACTAACACAAGAATGCCTAAATGCATATCATACCTTCCTACCGTGGAACAGATGCAGTTCCAAGGGGAGAAACGAGAACAGAAGCCGAGAGCAGAGGCGTGTAGGCTAGAAGGCCCTACGACAAGAGCGGGACAATGGAACACTCGCATAGCCGCCCGACCGCCAAGAGGTCTATCCCCCAGCCCACGTTAAAAGCTAGACCCCTCCAGAAGAACAGTATAGATCTTACGATAACGCTAAAAGGGCCACACCAGCTGCAAGTTTTAGCGTGAGTATACGCATTTCTGTTACATAGCAAACATTAAAAACATTGCCCCACCACGAAAAGTATAACGTTTCTCATTGGATAGACAGAATTTTTGTAGGCGGACCTTAAAATAAACATTGAGAAGCTTATTGGTTAGTTGAAAACACAGCCAGATACCTTTTTCTTAAACCCACTCCGGTAAACAGTAGTAAGGATAAGTTCGAGAGAGTTGCTACCGAGACGGCGAGGTGTGTGGAGCTGTGCCGCGCGCCGCTCCCTGACACTGTCTAACCTCCGACAAGGTAATGAATGCACACGATGCCGCATAAGAGCGCATAAGGCTTCACTCAGAACTGCAGGATTCTCATCTGTTACATCCCCTTTATACGTAATACTAGTGTCGATCGTCAATTAAACTTCGTGGTATTCACATTTACTACTAGAAGTTAAAATCTGAAACGCGATGATTTTTCTGTTATATAATTATTGAGAAGCCACATCAGACACTGTAATTTAAGACAAGTTAATATGTAATTAAAGATAATTGAGGGTCACAGTAGACCATTTTTGACAGTTTTCTCTTCTATGAAACTTAATTTAAACCTAGATTATAGATGTGATATGGCATAGGTCATCCTTCGATCTGTTATAGAACTTGGAAACCCATTCAGGGAATATTCGTTCACATTTTTGTTGAACGCAATTGGTTTTTATCATCCTGTATTAAAATATTTCCTTTTATCAGTAGTACAATTTATAAACAATGTTCTGTGAGTAGAATAAAAATTCCAATGGTAAACTTAATTGCTTTTTCGACGTTAATTTACCAGCTAACTAAAAATAGGAAAGCCTTGAACCCCTTCCACTAAATTTAGTTAGTATTAAGATTCTTTTACAGGGAGTGCAGTGGAGCTGACGCTGAAATCATTAAGTATTTGGTTATATCATCGCTAGTCTCACTGAACTCTTCTGAACTCTACATGTCATGTGTAGTCTGGCGTCTCCTTGCCAGCAACAGGTCCCAGGTTCAAACTAGTAGATTCCCTAAAAAACACGCTCAGAGCGTCGTTGCGCGAAAGTGGTAGGGAGACACGACTGAGAACAAACAGACGCCATGCACAATGTTAGAAATCATATGTGATGCTGACAGCTTTTGAAATGTTCAGCTTTTTTGTAGAGAGTATCTCGTCTGCCACAGCTTGAATATTAAAAAGAAATTGGAAGCATTCATAGACATTACTTTGAAAGGTCTGACAACATTTGCTTCCTCGACCATTTTGCATAGGTCGCTGGGTACAAATGCATTTCATCACCGACTACCTTCTCTCTGTCAAGGCAAACACAGAGTCACAGGGGAGGAAGCTGTGCCCACCAAGAAGAAACTGTTGTTCTATTCGTGTGAACAACCCATTTGCCACCAGAAAAAGAAAAAGAAATACCATCATTCGATTCTTGTTTTGCGGAGTGCACTTGTCACTCCAAACAATAAGGATTTTCTTCGTTGCTATCCTGGTGTTTAACGCTTTCAGAACGCATGACGCGATTTCATTTCCACCCCTATCAGCGATACTCTCATCCCACATGTCCACAGCTCGTGGTCTAGTGGCTAGCGTTGCTGCCTCTGGATCACGGGGTCACGGGTTCGATTCCCGGCCGTGTTGGGGATTTTCTCCGCCCAGGGACTGAGTGTTTGTGTCGTCCTCAGCATTTCACCATCATTCATGAAGTTGGTGAGATTGGACTGAGTAACAGACGGGAATTTTGTACAGGTGCTGATAAACGCACAGTTGAGCACCTCACAAACCAAACATCATCGTCATCCCAGATGCACATGTAAGACTGAAGGGTGTCGCCTACAGATACTGCGAGGTTGTAACAAGATAACTGGCGGCGATAAAACATATCGGAGTGCGCTAGAGTGGGCACAGACATAACCTGCTGCTTATCAATCGATATGCAGCAAATGTCACTGCCAGTGAACTGAGAAGAACTGATATCTTCAGAAGACTCTGTGCCATCTCAGCCTACCTACGGTGAATCTCTAAACGCACCTGTGACCGTGGTTAATCTGCTTTTGCTCCAATGCTCAGTATGTCACATGTCTTACAGGTATCTTTCCTAGGTCTGTGGAAGGAAAGGTTGGGAAATTCTTTCAGAAAGACGCTACGGTAAAAACTGGAACTTACGGTGTTCTCATGAAACGCCTTTTAAATTGGGAGTACATCGTTGAAATATTCAGGTTAGGACTGAGGTATTCCCTTGCTTGATCTTGCTCGGCTGTAATGGCTAACTTCCCGGGGAAAGAAACACAATTGCGTTGAATAGTGATGGGGAGCTCGTGAATGAGTCGTTCAAATGAACGCTTCACTCCAGTGAAGTGTGAACTAACCACTCAATTTCAATGAACTGGTACTTCAAACTCTTCACAGATGGCACACTCCACACTTCTTTCTAGTTCACTCACTCTCTTCCCCTCTCTCACTACGTCACTCATTCTCCCTTCACTTCAGTTCCCCCTCTACTGCCTGTCGACGAATCGCGCGGCGTTTGTTGGAAATGATGGGTTTGTGAGGGGTTGCGGTGGTGAGGGGCGAGGGGAAGGCAGCGTCAGCTGCTTCCTGCAGTGCTGACATCTTGCGGACCAATGAATATTACAGATGCAAACGAAGGCTGGCTGTGTGAGCACGCACAGCCAACATGAAAATAAAAGGTTTGTTAATAACACTGAAAGAGGGATTTTACCTGAAATCGCACCAATGACTGCAGGTGACAGTATAAACTGTTTTGAATCTGGAGGTTTATTATTCTCAACAAAAATAAAATCTACAGGAAAACTTCTGAGTAATTACCCAACGTAGATATATAGACTTTGTGACAGTGGTAAACATACACATTCTATTTTGGATTAAATTTTAAAAGGAACATAAAACTGGAATGCATTTCGTTTGTAGCCCTAGTTTTCAGTCCATGAATACAACAAATAATGTTTCACTTGGCAGATAAAGACTTTTTTGGGCGCTTCATGAGAAAATGTCGAGCAAGATTAAATGTAATACCTTCTTTATATGTGACAGGCTTCTCTGTTTATCTTTCCTTTGTCCCCTTCGACCATGCTCTGTTTAAGTTAGCTCAGACGCTGTAAGAGCGTAAAACGTTGCGTGCACGTTACTGCATAGTTCGGCCATCTGTTGGTAAAATTATGAAGTATTACGAAGCTTTTTGTACGAGCGAGGCGATGCGAGCGTAGCCGCGGCTGAGCGGCGAACTGGGCAACTTCGCCAGGCTTCCGTACTTCGTGAATGAACTACTTCATTTGAACGCTTCACGGCAAAGAGTGAAAAGAATGAAGTAGTTCACGGGAATGAACGAGTTCGACCCACCTCTAGCGTTGATTGGTCAGACGCCGTAGCACACGTACACTGGTGTTGTTACGCTCTTGAAAGTAGGTCCTGCTCACGTATGAGATATATTATTACTAAGTTACGTCAAATGAAACTTTAAGATATACAAATGTATTAACAGCCATCAACGTTTTTGTTAATCACTCTTTAGCTACGTAGTTTTATTTCAAAAATCGTGTACAGTCAGAGCCTCTGCATTGTTGCGATCCGATTCTTGCTCTGTGAGTGCGCAGTATGAAAATGGCTGAGGCTTCCTTGCGTTCCGTAGTGAAACACGCGCGTGGAACACGGTTAAAAAGCGCTGAGAAATACGCTTTTGTTAATGTTTCTCATAAATTTACAGAGATTATCGGCTTTGACGTTTTCCCAGACTATGTATTTAACACAGTTGATAACTAAAACAATATCGTACGTGTAGCGCAGACGTTAGCGTAAAGAAGTGTGACTCAGTGGTTCGTTGATTCAAATCTCCCCACAATAATATTTTTCTCGTTCAATCTGGAATACCTACATCTCGTAATTATAAAACTCATGACCATTTTTTATGAATAATGCATGTCTTCTTGTTTCTAATTACATACTGGACGCGAAATTCCTGTTTTCCTTCAAATACAAATTCTTAATTATCGATGTTTTATGATAGACTGTTCAAAAAAGCTGCTTAAATTAAGAAAACATAACAATTTAACTTTGTAGGACAAAAATGAAAAACCAAATCTTCTTTATGTGGACTACGTCTAATCGGCTTTGACGTTTTCCCAGACTATGTATTTAACACAGTTGATAACTAAAACAATATCGTACGTGTAGCGCAGACGTTAGCGTAAAGAAGTGTGACTCAGTGGTTCGTTGATTCAAATCTCGCCACAATAATATTTTTCTCGTTCAATCTGGAATACCTACATCTCGTAATTATAAAACTCATGACCATTTTTTATGAATAATGCATGTCTTCTTGTTTCTAATTACATACTGGACGCGAAATTCCTGTTTTCCTTCAAATACAAATTCTTAATTATCGATGTTTTATGATAGACTGTTCAAAAAAGCTGCTTAAATTAAGAAAACATAACAATTTAACTTTGTAGGACAAAAATGAAAAACCAAATCCTCTTTATGTGGACTACGTCTAATGTTTTATGCCACAGAAGTGGATAAGTATCGTTGAGAAATGGAAAACAATCATTTTCACAGCACCGAGCACAACATACATATGCTGGATTTTTACATTTGCCGCTGTACCATTACAATATGAACCCAACAAAACTGATCTGGAGCCAAGTTAAGGGATTGGGCCCGAGAAGTGACAAGACTTTTGGTTCAAAAAATCGATTTTTTTTTAAATTGCATTTATTGATCCATAAAAGTGTTTAAAATCCACCCCTGAAACGGTTTTTGGGTTCAAATGGTTCAAATGGCTCTGACCAATATGGGACTTAACTTCTTAGGTCATCAGTCCCCTAGAACTTAGAACTACTTAAACCTAACTAACCTAAGGACATCACACACATCCATGCCCGAGGCAGGAGTCGAACCTGCGACCATAGCCGTCGCGCAGTTCTAGACTGTAGCGCCTAGAACCGCTCGGCCATCTCGGCCGGCAAAAAGGGTTTTTCCGAATAAGGAACGGAAATGATTGTTTTTCGCGGTTAAACAAAAAAATGCACCTGCCTGAAGTCGGCTTTTCTCATGCACCAGTTTTTTTCGGGACTTTCGACTTAATAGCCGCGAAAAATTATTCTGTGTGCTTGCCCATGATTAAAACTGACTCGAGTGATCGCTAGATGGCGCTGCGTGTCTACTTCATTTACCGACCGTCGGTAAATATTGCGATATAGGTTCCTGCGTAAGATTCGCTTCTTGGATCAGTTTAGTCTGTGTTCCCGGCGTGTAAACAGTTACACGTGTGACAAGTGCGACGAAAATGCCGCGAAAACCCGGGAAAGGCCGTCGATCGAGTGAGAGGCCGAGGAAATTCAAAGGGAACCAGCACTCGGCCGAGGACGAGACTACGTTCGCGAGCACATCCGCGAAAAAGCTGAAATTCACTGACTACGATGACATCGAGATTGGTTCTGGATTTTCCTACGTCCTACTTTTTGGCAATCTTCAACTTTTTTCAACAATACTAAAGCGCAAAACCTGGAACGGTGACGTCAAATTCACCCGCAGCAGTGAACGAGGCCCCAGTTGCAAGCTGACTATACGATGCCAGTGTCCTGATCAGATTAGATGATAAGATTAGGTTAGTTTTTCATTCCATAGATCCATGCTGAGGAGATCCTCGTGGATGTCATGTCAAATCATCTCCGACGGTGGACCAGTTGTATGAAATTAATCGTCGCCTTACGTTCGTTATGCATCTGTTAGGACAAGGTATGCGCAGCGTGAACTTATTTTGTGGGCTCATGGATGTGTCAGTTGGCTTCTCTACTACTCTGTACTGCAATTGCCTGGAAAATGTGTACGTTGCTGAGAAGGCTGTATCTGAGGTCGTTCGGACGAGATCAGTGTCTGAGGAAGTTGAACTAAACGGACAGACGGGTCAGGTACGAACTCATTTATCAGTCTCAGGCGAGGGATCACGGAAGAAGCGCGGCTTTTCCTCATTGTTTTGAATAACTTCGCTGATCCCCAAATATTCCAAGGAAGAGACAGATTGTCAAGTAAAGTCATCGTCCTGTCAGAGTTGTTGTGATAAGAGAGCGTCACTACATTCCGCGGAGTATGAACCATGGTACGAGTCTCGTGAAGAACAATGCAGCATGAATCACTCCGGAAGCGCGGGAAAAATGGAGGTCGACGCCGTGAAGGAGATGTTTCGTCGTTCGGAAGAGTTATTCGGCGTGAAGTACTATATTGGGGACTGCGATACAAAAACTTTCAAAGGCCTCGTTGATTTGAACCCGTAGCCAGATGTGATCATCGAGAAGGAAGAATGCGTAGGACACGTAGAGAGAAAAATGGCCACGCGGCTTAGAAATGCGAAGAAACAAAACAAAGGCATCGCAGGAAAAGGACAAGGGAAGCTTACTGATAAAGTGATTAAGGAGCTTACGACGTACTATGGCTTGGCAATCCAACAGCATTCCAGTTCGGTGGAACAGGTGAAGAAGGCAATCTGGACAACGTATTTCCACGAGTGTTCGACGAATGACCACCCTCAACACCAAAATTGTCCGGCTGGGGAAACTATTTGGTGCAAGCGGCGCATCGCAGAGGCTACCGGACATCTGGACGAATATCAACACGACCAGCCGCTCTCCAAAGAAGTTCAAAAAGTGTTTCATCCGATCTACGAGGCCCTTTCGGAGGACGTGTTATTGTACCGGAGCTTGGGAGGAAACACACAAAATTCAAATGAAAGTTTGAACGCGTGTATTTGGAAGTTAACCCCCAAGCACTTGCATTCTGGTGCGAAGACTGTGGAGACTGCGAATTTCCTGGCAGTGAGCAGCTTCAACGAAGGGTATTCAGCAATTCTGAAGACCGTGACAACGATGGACGTCACCCTGGGACTCTATTCGACGCAGTTCTCCGAGCATTCGGACGACCACCGGTTTCAAGCGGCCGAAAACCACTTGTCACCGCCCGTACGAGCGGCTCTGGAGTAGCGCAGGATGGCCCAGATCGAGCAGAACGCCCTCTATCAGGAAGAGGAAGGACTAGTTTACGGACCCGGAATAGCAGATTGGACGTATGTCAAAACTTCAAACGCGTTTATATTAAAAATGACTTCTTTTTATCGTGCGGTATGGTAACTTCAAATCTACTGAACCGATTGGCATGATTCTTTGTTTCCGACGAAGCCAACTAAATTGTCTAGGAGTTGTACCACTTTTATTTCGATCCATCAACTATAAGTATTTTTACTTGGCCGACGAAGTCGAAAAATCAATGACAAAAACCCTATTTTCTTCAAATGGCCGCCATTTTGTTTCCTATGGTCGAAATAACTTAAGCGAGGTACAACTCCTAAAGAATCTTATATACTTCGCTAACGTCAACTCAGTTTTGGTTTCAGACGAGCCGGCTGACCTGTGACATACCGCGGGTGGAGGTCTACATTGAAATGTTGTTTCGTTCCGACGGCACTTCCGCCTTTGCTCTTCGACATTTGCCGGCCGCGGTGGCCGAGCGGTTCTAGGCGCCTCAGTCCGGAACCGCGCGACTGCTACGGTCGCAGGTTCGAATCCTGCCTCGGGCATGGCTGTGTGTGATGTCCTTAGCTTAGTTAGGTTTAAGTAGTTGTAAGTTCTAGGGGACTGATGACCACAGATGTTAAGTCCCATAGTGCTCAGATCCATTTGAACCATTTTTGAACATTCATGAAATGATACGTAGTTGATAAAAGGTAATAATGCACATAGCATAAAACGTATCCTTATGATCGTACTTGACTGTACTGTTCACAGCTTGACTGCCGCTCCACGTGAAACGAAATCCAATGAGAATCAAGCAAACGCGGATGTATACATGGCGTAATGTTTACATCAGGCTTATTCTTATGATGAACGGAGTATAGATGTGGAACAACTTGTTGACCGTACCTTGCGCGCTTGCACTTTCAGGGAGAACGTTGCCGCCCTAACACAGCGTGTGCCTTAAGCTGTCGGCACACGGGCCGTGCTGTCGAACGTTAACGTTGAGCGTGCCAAGTTCAGCGTGCTGCTGAACGCTCAGGAACGATGCGACTTGTGCATACGGTACGTGGGCCCCAACGTGGTATACGCGATCGCAACGCACTCCAGCGGCAGTTGAGGGATGCTTCTAGTTCGTAAATCACACTGTTTACTCAACGTGCCAGCGTAAAATTCCCACGCTAGCTGTATTAACACTTTCGGGACGAGCGACGTAGCTCCTACGTCGGTCCGACAGTACCCCAAAAAGACGATCGACGTAGCTGCTACGTCGGCCGATTATCAGCGATGTTAACGACTCCCAGCGCATGACTTTCATATTCTGTAGGTTTAAAAGTACTCTGGTTATCCTAGTACCAAGAAAAAATTGTAGATGGTAGCATATGTCACTGTTGGAGGTGGTACAGGAGCATATTTTGAATCATTTGCTTTGCCGCGCTCACGGTCGACCTACAACAGGCGCGCGGCAGTTCGAAACTTTAGATTGTTGTCGGCTGATAGCTTTGCGCTTTATTTTCGTCATGGCCTTGCGAGATGGAGAAATAGAGTTTTTATTGAACAACAGTGGTTCAGAATTAGATGAAAAAATTGCAGATTTTGACATTAGTGATGGTAAGCTATTTTTTGTCCGAATTTTCCGTAATTCTGTGGTTTGATTCCTGGTCAGAAAAAAGGTAATTTTTACGAATTTTCTTATAGATGAATACGATTCCTTGGACGGTGAACCGTCAGGAAGACCTGAAGATGAGGCTGTTGACATCGTTGTCACAACAAACACAACTGGTCATTGCAATTTGCCATATTCTTCTGGCCAGTGGACAGATATTATTGTGAAACCTGTGACCTAGGGCTTTGTTTTCCAAAATGTTTCGAAATATTTCATACAGAAGCCAATGTAACTGTGTGATTATTAATAAAACAAAAGTTCATATTTCAACAGTTATTCATTTAAAACTAACAACTTCAATCCTATGTCCCTTAGAGGTCCTAAAACAAATAAAAAACTTTTTTTTTTCACTGTGAAAACAGCATACTCTCAAATTAATATACAACCTTTGTCACTAACGTAAAAGTTTATTACTTTGCAGTACTCTGAAGGGAATGCAAAAGAGCAATCTATTTTCTGTGGTATAGAATCTGCTGTAGAAAATTCAGATAAACTGTGAAATCGCTCAGTACCAGCCGGTTGAGAGTCCACACTCGCGCTCAGTCCTCAAAGTATTAAAACGCACATTTCCTCCATCGTCCACGAAATGGAAGGCATCATGTCCAATCAATAAGGACACAGGCTTATAAAAGTTCCATTACAAGCAGTAAATTACAAATCTGGAATACTTCTCCGCATAAGATAAACATTATTTCATCGTTCTCACATTTTAGTAAAACCCCAAGGTCAGTCATACTTGGTCACTGTTCCTACCCAGTAGCAGAATCTTTGCAACATGTGAACTGCGAAGCGTAAAAGAAAAAGGAGCAAAATATCTTTACACAACTAGCGCTTGCTGTCCTGTAGATTAAGTCAATCGAACAAAGTCACCCCTCAAAAAAAGGTGAACTTATATTTACGTAACACCAAATATTATAGTATATATTTTTATTAAAGTAATAATAAAGCATCAGAACCTAATAAAAACGCGAATGTTAGGAAAAAAATTTGGGTGTGTTGAGTCGCGAACCACCGCCCCTAACTAACAACTCTTTTCAGAACAGTGACGGTACCTCATTACGCTGAACCAACATCACACATCTTATGTCTAATCATATTATGTTACCCCTTGCTGGAAACCTTAATCGTAGATGTGCTACTAATTGAAATTTAATTATAACAAATTGTACCAAGAACAATACGTTTTGGGTGGATCTTCACTATGTCGCTGCCTTCAAATTGCCTACTCTCATAATACACAATTTACAATAATTCTTTTGCCACGAATATGATTGGGTTGCGTTCTTTGGGGAAGGAGACCAGACAGCGAGTCATCGGTCTCATCGGATTAGGGAAGGAAGTCGGCCGTGCCCTTTCAAAGGAACCATCCCGGCATTTGCCTAGAGCGATTTAGGGAAATCACGGAAAACCTAAATCAGGATGGCCGGACGCGTGATTGAACCGTCGTCCTCCCGAATGCGAGTCCAGTGTGCTAACCACTGAGCCATCTCGCTCGGTTTCCACGAATATGATGTTTCTCATTATTTTATTGGAACGAATCACAGAGTTAACAACGGATTTTGCAGCGATTCTCAATTTGCTGGTGCTCAGAAACGGCATATATACATATAGGCTTAAAATGAATGCCAATATGGCGCCTCACAACTCTGTACTGAAAGGAGACGGCGTGCTTGTGACGTAGGTAGCGTTGTGCCATCTCATTGGTCAACGCTTAGACGCACGCTCAGAATACCTGACATGCCATATATTGCTCTGCACGTTCAGAAAGACTCCCGAACGTGCTATTCCAGAATAGCACGTCAGAAACTCGGCACGCTCAACTCTCAACGTTCGGATGCACGCTCCGTGTGCCGAAGGCTTTAACGACTCCACTGTGCGCAGTTGTGTACCAGTTGGACTTCGCCCTCGGCCGCTGCGTTGGTTTTATCACTGCTCCCGTGTCTGATTATTGCGCTGCCGCAAGTAGGGAATTCCCCTGCTTTCTCCGCAGCAGAGGTCAGTAAGTATAACCTATTGCGTATAACAAAGCGAAAATCCCCATTAATGTACGATTACGAAATAAACGCCCAGTCTTTGTAAGCGGTAACATCCGTCAAGTATCTGGGTGTGACTTTTCGAAATGATCTCAGATGGAATGATCAGGTTACACAAGTAACGGGTAAGGTGAACTCTAGATTGTGGTTTATTGGTAGAATTAAAGCGATGTAGTCCTTCAACAAAGGAAATTGCTTGTTGTTGTTGTTGTGGTCTTCAGTCCTGAGACTGGTTTGATGCAGCTCTCCATGCTACTCTACCCTGTGCAAGCGTCTTCATCTCCCAGTACCTACTGCAACCAACATCCTTCTGAATCTGTTTAGTATATTCATCTGTTGGTCTGCCCCTACGATTTTTACCCTCCACGCTGCCCTCCAATACTACATTGGTGATTCCTTGATGCCTCAGAACATGTCCTACCAACCGATCCCCTCCTCTTGACAAGTTGTGCCACAAACTCCTCCCCAATTCTATTCAATATCTCCTCATTAGTTGTGTGATCTACCCATCTGATCTTCAGAATTCTTCTGTAGCACCACATTTCGAAAGCTTCTACTCTCTTCTTGTCCAAACGAGTTATTGTCCATGTTTCACTTCCATACGTGGCTACACTCCATACAAATACTTTCAGAAACGACTTCCTGACACTTATATCTATTCTCGATGTTAACAAATTTCTCTTCTTCAGAAGCGCTTTCCTTGCCACTGCCAGTCTACATTTTATATCCTCTCTACTTCGACCATCATCAGTTATTTTGCTCCCCAAATAACAAAACTCCTTTACTACTTTCAGTGTCTCATTTCCTAATCTAGATCCCTCAGCATCACCCGACTTAATTCGACTACATTCCATTATCCTCGTTTTGCTTTGTTGATGTTCATCTTATATCCTCCTTTCAAGACACTGTCCATTCCGTTCAACTGCTCTTCCAAGTCCTTTGCTGTCTCTGACAGAATTACAATGTCATCGGCGAACCTCAAAGATTTTATTTCTTCTCCATGGATTTTAATACCTACTCCGAATTTTTCTTTTGTTTACTGCTTGCTCAATATACAGATTGAATAACATCGGGGAGAGGCTACAACCCTGTCTCACTCCCTTCGTAAACACGGCTGCCCTTTCATGCTCCTCGACTCTTATAACTGCCATCTGGTTTCAAAAAAAATGGTTCAAATGGTTCTGAGCACTATGGGACTTAACATCTGTGATCATCAGTCCCCTAGAACGTAGAACTACTTAAACCTAACTAACCTAAGGACATCACACACATCCATGCCCGAGGCAGGATTCGAACCTGCGACCGTAGCAGTCGCGCGGTTCCGGATTGCACGCCTAGAATCGCTAGACCACAGCGGCCGGCATCTGGTTTCTGTACAAATTGCAAATAGCCTTTCGCTCCCTGTATTTTACCCCTACCACTTTTAGAATTTGAAAGAGAGTATTCCAGTCAGCATTGTCAAAAGCTTTCTCTAAGCCTACAAAAGCTAGAAACGTAGGTTTGCCTTTCCTTAATCTTTCTTCTAAAATAAGTCGTAAGGTCAGTATTGCCTCACGTGTTCCAACATTTCTATGGAATCCAAACTGATCTTCCCCGAGGTCGGCTTCTACCAGTTTTTCCATTCGTCTGTAAAGAATTCGCGTTAGTATTTACTTACAGTACGTTATTTCGTCCAGTGTTAGAGTATTGTTCGTCTGTATGGGACCCTTACCAGTTGGTTCTGATTCAAGAGATTGAGAAGGTCCAAAGAAGAGCGGCAAGATTAGTGACTGGTACATTTAGCCATCGCGAGAGCGCTACAAACCTCATAGAAAGTTTGAACTGGGATGTACTTGCAGACAGACGACGCGCTAATCGGAAGGAGCTGCTCACTAAACTCCGAAATCTGATCTTCGTCGAGGATGTAGAGCATATATTATTACCACCAACTTTCTAATCACCATTCAAAGATAAGCGAAATTAGAGCTCGTACTGAGGCGTTCAGACAGTCGTTTTTCCCCCGTGCGGTCCGCGAGTGGAACAGGGGGGGGATATGACTTTGGCGCGAATTGTTCCCTCCGCCACACACCGCTTGGTGGCTAGCATAGTATATATGTAGATGTACATGTAGGCTACTAGCGGTATAAGAAAGCACAGGAAAATGCAGGAGCATCGAACCAATTAATTCTCGCTCCACTGCATAGATGAGTGAAATAGATATTAGTGTGAGTAGCGTTCAGAAACCATCCAGATTCTCATAATTTATCTGAAGGACCACACGGAATCCCTGTCAGATTCTATATCTGATTTGCGGCTGAGTTAGCCCCTGTTTTTAAGCATGTTATACCGTACCCTTCTGGAAGAAAAAACCATACCCATTCGTTAGAAGAAAACACAGATCATACCTCACCAACTGTGACATGGTCGCGTGTACAAACAGTGATCCAATACTGTCAAATGTTTTTTATTCCAGTCTTTGATCACAATATGAATTCCTTAGACGATGACCGGTTTCAGTCCGTAGTGACCATCCTCAGATCTTTTTTACACCATGTGCTAACGTGATAAGGCCATAATGGCATCGTCAAAACATATAATCAGCATAGCATCGTCATATAGATCTAAAATAAGGTGTAGAATAGGCCGCACCGTCCACGCAGTCATTGTTAATAAGGTGTACAATAGGCCGCATCCCATAATGACTGTGTGGACGATGCGACCTATTCTACACCTTATCTTAGATTTATATGGCGATGCTATGCTGATTATATTTATATGTTTTGACGAAGCCATTATGGCCTTATCACTTTAGGACATGGTGTAAAAAAGATCTGAGGATGGTCATTGCGGACTGAAACCGGTCATCGTCTAAAGAATTCATATTGTGATCAAAGACTGGAATAAAGAACATTTGACAGATCATATCTGTCTACAAGAAGAGTAGAAGAAGCGATCTTAAAACTCATTCTGAACTCAAACCTAATGAGCCATCTCGAACAAATCGTCCATGCCAACCAGCACAAAGTAAGTGGATGCAGCAATACTTGATTTTATTTTTATTTTATTTTAACAAGACTGTTATTCAGCAACGGCGCACTAGTCTCAATACAGGATTAAACAGCCGACCGGTTGCACATAAACGGTAGGTACATTGACCTAGGTTTCTACACCTGCTAGGGCTGCCTTCACAAGAATGAAGTGTTGCTAAATTGTATAAAATAATAGGTAGGAAAATCAGGCCGAGACAGGATTCGAACCTGCGACGTAGAGGTCGCGCGATTCTAGACTATAGTGCCTAGAACCGCTCGGCCACCTCGGCCGGCTTATGTAAAATCACATTGGTAAAAAGTAGTAGTCAGAATTTGGAGCATCTGTGCTCAAATCAAAAGTAAAACAAAACGCTCTGGCCTTTGCCACGTGTACCCAGCTGAGTAATCGTCCCACAGGCTTACATTGCTGCCAACAAAACAATACAAGTTGCGCGGCCCATCAGACACAGACAGTAACATGGGCCCATTTGAAGTATTACAACAGAAAAGCTTGAAAAAAAAACGGTAGTTAATTATGAAAACAAAATACAGGGTGTATCAAAAAAGAATCATCCGATTTTAAAAAATGGTTCAAATGGCTCTGAGCACATGGGACTTAACTTCTGAGGTCATCAGTCCCCTAGAACTTAGAACTACTTAAACCTAACTAACCTAAGGACATCACACACCTCCATGCCCGAGGCAGGATTCGAACCTGCGACCGTAGCGGTCGCGCGGTTCCAGACTGTAGCGCCTAGAACGGCTCGGCCACTCGGCCTGCGATGGTGTACTCGACGACGAACCTGGGTGCACGAATGGCAAAACGTCATTTTTCCGGATGAATCCAGGTTCTGTTTACAGCATCATGATGGTCGCATCCGTGATTGGTGGCATCGCGGTGAACGCACATTGGAAGCGTGTATTCGTCATCGCCATACTGGCGTATCACAAGACGTGATGGTGTGGGGAGCCATTGGTTACACGTCTCGGTCACCTCTGGTTCGCATTGACGGCACTTTGAACAGTGGACGTTACATTTCAGATGTGTTACGACCCGTAACAATCTGTATATTGAGCAAGCAGTAAAGGAAACAAAAGAAAAATTCGGAATAGGTATTAAAATTCATGGAGAAGAAGTAAAAACTTTGAGGTTAGCCGATGACATTGTAATTCTGTCAGAGACAGCAAAGGACTTGGAAGAGCAGTTGAACGGAATGGACAGTGTCTTGAAAGGAGGATATAAGATGAACATCAACAAAAGCAAAACGATGATAATGGAATGTAGTCAAATTAAATCGGGTGATGCTGAGGGAATTGGATTAGGAAATGAGACACTTAAAGTAGTAAAGGAGTTTTGCTACTTAGGGAGTAAAATAACTGATAATGGTCGAAGTAGAGAGGATATAAAATGCAGACTGGCAATGGCAAGGAAATCGTTTCTGAAGAAGAGAAATTTGTTAACATCGAGTATAGATTTAAGTGTCAGGAAGTCGTTTCTGAAAGTATTTGTATGGAGTGTAGCCATGTATGGAAGTGAAACATGGACGATAAATAGTTTGGACAAGAAGAGAATAGAAGCTTTCGAAATGTGGTGCTACAGAAGAATACTGAAGATAAGGTGGGTAGATCACGTAACTAATGAGGAGGTATTGAATAGGATTGGGGAGAAGAGAAGTTTGTGGCACAACTTGACTAGAAGAAGGGATAGGTTGGTAGGACATGTTCTGAGGCATCAAGGGATCACCAATTTAGTATTGGAGGGCAGCGTGGAGGGTAAAAATCGTAGAGGGAGACCGAGAGATGAATACACTAAACAGATTCAGAAGGATGTAGGTTGCAGTAGGTACTGGGAGATGAAGAAGCTTGCACAGGATAGAGTAGCATGGAGAGCTGCATCAAACCAGTCTCAGGACTGAAGACCACAACAACAACAACAACGACCCGTGGCTCTAGTCTTCATCCGATTCCTGCGAAACCCTACATTTGAGCAGGATAATGCACGACCGCATGTACGGGCCTTTCTGGAAACAGAAAATGTTCGACTGCTGCCCTGGCCGGCACATTCTCCAGATCTCTCACCAATTCAAAACGTCTGGTCAATGGTGGCCGAGCAACTGGCTCGTCACAATACGCCAGTCACTACTCGTGATGAACTGTGGTATCGTGTTGAAGTTGCATGGGCAGCTGTACCTGTACACGCCATGCAAGCTCTGTTTGAGTCAATGCCCAGGCGTAGGAAGGCCGTTATTACGGCCAGAGGTGGTTGTTCTGGGTACTGATTTATCAGGATCTATGCACCCAAATTGCGTGAAAATGTAATCACATTTCGCTTCTAGTGTAATATATTTGTCCAATGAATACCCGTTTATCATCTGCATTTCTTCTCCGTGTAGCAATTTTAACGGGCAGTAGTGTATACTACTACTACTACTAGTACTACTACTACTACCTTTTTTATCCCCTCAGTGTATACTCCTTATTTCATCCGTCACGTGTTATTTTGCTTCCGAGGCAGCAGAATACGTCCTCAAATATCACTTTTATGTCAAGTTCATCCCTAATCACATTTCTGCTACTCTTCAATGTGTCCTCCTTTCTCTGGTTTGCTCCAAAACTCTATTGCATGTTCATTATATTCACTGTGTCCTCCCATTTTTCTTTCCTCTAACTGAAGACACAACATTAACAATCGATTCTATCTATAATCTTGCAGTTGTTATAAGAACAAGCTTTGGTCTACCATTAGGCTGCTTTCTATGCCTCCTCTTACTCAACAATCTTATGACAGACCTGTGTGAAGTGACAGGCTTACACAGGAGTTTGGCACCACACACAGCTGACTTGACTCGACGAATGCCGCAGAGGCGGTGTGACTGTAAACGTACAACCAGCTTTCCTTGCTCTGGGGTTTCCTCATCCTATGATTATTCTCTTTGCAGCCATGCCAATTTTGAATCAAAATACACTACCCTCCATAAGTTTGGAAACACCTAGTAATTATAGACAATGAAAAGGAAATACAGTATAAAAATGCATTTTGTTGTTTCCCAAATGTTTATTAAGCTCAAATAACACACAGGAAGATGCAACTATTAAATTTTCGATTCCTCAAAATAGCCGCCCTTTGCTTTCATCACTGACTTGCACGCTCTCGACATGCGCTGCGTCAGTTCTGCCAAAGTTTCAGTCGGAATTAATCTCCATTCGTGCTGCAAGACCTCCCACAATTGTGACCCACTCGTGATTTCCCGTTTTCGGATCCTCCTGTCCAATTCGTCCCATAGCAGCTCGATTGGGCTACAATCAGGGGATTGGGGCGGCCATTCCTTCTTTTTCAATATTTTACGAACCTCTACAGACTTCACATAGTTCTGACACAAGCGAGACGTATGTTTCGGGCCGTTGTCTTGCTGCAATACAAACCCTTTCCCAATCAGACGCAGACCAGTTATCTTAGCATGTCGCTGGAGAATGGCATGAAAATCCTTTTGGTTCAGATTACCATCTATTTTCACCAAATCTCCGACTTTATTCCCTCCAAAGGATCCCCACACCATCACAGAACCCCCTCCATGCTTTACAGTTGGAATTACGCATTGAGGATTCAAGCGTTCATGGGGTAAATGGTGTACGAATTGACGGCGTTTACTTCCAAATATTTCGAACTTGGATTCATCAGTGAATAAGACCCTTTCCCAATCCCCTGCTGTCCAATGCTGGTATGTCTTAGCCCACTGAAGCCTTTTCTTCTTGCTAACAGGGCGCAACAGTGGTTTCCTTGTTGCTACGTAATCTCGGAGGCTGTTGTCTGCCAGGCGTTGCCCCACTGTTGACTCAGTCACTGGTGTATCCCTCGTTGCGTTTAGGTCAGCAGTCAATTCACGGACAGTTTTTAATCTGTTACGTTTACTGGTCGCTAACAAATACTTTTCCTGGCGTTCTGATATTTTAATGGGTGCTCCAGAGCGAGGACGATCTCCATAGGAGCCTGTTACTCGACGCCGGTGTGTGGTTTTGACAACTCCGTTGATGGAAATAATCAGTTCCATTGCTATTTGTCGGTCGCTATTGCCTTCTTGGTGCAAAGTGATTGTCATTACCAGTGATTCATAAGGAATCTGGCACTTTGGGGTCACTTTCAATTACTTTCGCGGCGTGTTATACCTTCATGCAAACGCAAATACAAGTGAACAGAAGTGTAAACAACGCACCTCTACATAGTCGTGCGGTCTACTCGCGCAACCTAGCGTGTTTAGTAGAACTGCTTGGACAGGTAACGTCGGTTTGCACAAAACGGAGCAATACTAGTATGTTCCAGTGTGTATGTATACGTACAATTATTAAGTGTACAGTACTGTACGTGTCACTATTAACCGTTATTTGAGCTTGCTATTCCGTATTCTAACCAATAACTCACATAGATCACTTCCACCTTGCTCCGTTGTAATACGCAACACGGTGTTTGGTTCAAATGGCTCTGAGCACTATGGGACTTGACATCTGAGGTCATCAGTCGCCTAGAACATTTCTTTTTTTTTTTTTTTTTTTTTTGTCATCAGTCTACTGACTGGTTTTATGCGGCCCGCCACGAATTCCTTTCCTGTGCTAATCTCTTCATCTCAGAGTAGCACTTGCAACCTATGTCCTCAATTATTTGCTTGACGTATTCCAATCTCTGTCTTCCTCTACAGTTTTTGCCTTCTACAGCTCCCTCTAATACCATGGAAGTGATTCCCTCATGTCTTAGCAGATGTCCTATCATCCTGTCCCTTCTCCTTATCAGTGTTTTCCACATATTCCTTTCCTCTCCGATTCTGCGTAGAACCTCCTCATTCCTTACCTTATCAGTCCACCTAATTTTGAACATTCGTCTATAGCACCACATCTCAAATGCTTCGATTCTCTTCTGTTCCGGTTTTCCCACAGTCCATGTTTCACTACCATACAATGCTGTATTCCAGACGTACATCCTCAGAAATTTCTTCCTCAAATTAAGGCCGGTATTTGATATTGGTAGACTTCTCTTGGCCAGAAATGCCTTTTTTGCCATAGCGAGTCTGCTTTTGATGTCCTCCTTGCTCCGTCCGTCATTGGTTATTTTACTGCCTAGGTAACAGAATTCCTTAACTTCATTGACTTCGTGACCATCAATCCTGATGTTAAGTTTCTCGCTGTTCTCATTTCTACTACTCTCATTACCTTCGTCTTTCTCCGATTTACTCTCAAACTGTACTGTGTACTCATTAGACTGTTCATTCCGTTCAGCAGATCATTTAATTCTTCTTCACTTTCACTCAGGATAGCAATGTCATCAGCGAATCGTATCATTGATATCGTTTCACCTTGTATTTTAATTCCACTCCTGAACCTTTCTTTTATTTCCGTCATTGCTGCCTCGATGTACAGATTGAAGAGTAGGGGCGAAAGGCTACAGCCTTGTCTTACATCCTTCTTAATACGAGCACTTCGTTCTTGATCGTCCACTCTTATTATTCCCTCTTGGTTGTTGTACATATTGTATATGACCCGTCTCTCCCTATAGCTTACCCCTACTTTTTTCAGAATCTCGAACAGCTTGCACCATTTTATATTGTCGAACGCTTTTTCCAGGTCGACAAATCCTATGAAAGTGTCTTGATTTTTCCTTAGCCTTGCTTCCATTATTAGCCGTAACGTCAGAATTGCTTCTCTCGTCCCTTTACTTTTCCTAAAGCCAAACTGATCGTCACCTAGCGCATTCTCAATTTTCTTTTCCATTCTTCTGTATATTATTCTTGTAAGCAGCTTCGATGCGTGAGCTGTTAAGCTGATTGTGCAATAATTCTCGCACTTGTCAGCTCTTGCCGTCTTCGGAATTGTGTGGATGATGCTTTTCCGAAAGTCAGATGGTATATCGCCAGACTCATATATTCTACACACCAACGTGAATAGTCGTTTTGTTGCCACTTCCCCCAATGATTTTAGAAATTCTGATGGAATGTTATCTATCCCTTCTGCCTTATTTGACCGTAAGTCCTCCAAAGCTCTTTTAAATTCCGATTCTAATACTAGATCCCCTATCTCTTCTAAATTGACTCCTGTTTCTTCTTCTATCACATCAGACAAATCGTCACCCTCATAGAGGCTTTCAATGTATTCTTTCCACCTATCTGCTCTCTCCTCTGCATTTAACAGTGGAATTCCCGTTGCACTCTTAATGTTACCACCGTTGCTTTTAATGTCACCAAAGCTTGTTTTGACTTTCCTGTATGCTGAGTCTGTCCTTCCGACAGTCATATCTTTTTCGATGTCTTCACATTTTTCCTGCTGCCATTTCGTCTTAGCTTCCCTGCACTTCCTATGTATTTCATTCCTCAGCGACTTGTATTTCTTGTATTCCTGATTTTCCCGGAACATGTTTGTACTTCCTCCTTTCATCAATCAACTGAAGTATTTCTTCTGTTACCCATGATTTCTTCGCAGCTACCTTCTTTGTACCTATATTTTCCTTCCCAACTTCTGTGATGGCCCTTTTTAGAGATGTTCATTGCTCTTCAACTGTACTGCCTACTGCGCTATTCCTTATTGCTGTATCTATAGCGTTAGAGAACTTCAAACGTATCTCGTCATTCCTTAGTACTTCCATACCCCACTTCTTTGCGTATTGATTCTTCCTGACTAATGTCTTGAACTTCAGCATACTCTTCATCACTACTATATAGTGATCTGAGTCTATATCTGCTCCTGGGTACGCCTTACAATCCAGTATCTGATTTCGGAATCTCTGTCTGACCATGATGTAATCTAATTGAAATCTTCCCGTATCTCCCGGCCTTTTCCAAGTATACCTCCTCCTCTTGTGATTCTTGAACAGGGTATTCGCTATTACTAGCTGAAACTTGTTACAGAACTCAGTTAGTCTTTCTCCTCTTTCATTCCTCGTCCCAAGCCCATATTCTCCTGTAACCTGTTCTTCTACTCCTTCCCCTACAACTGCATTCCAGTCGCCCATGACTATTAGATTTTCGTCCCCCTTTACATACTGCATTACCCTTTCAATATCCTCATACACTTTCTCTATCTGTTCATCTTCAGATTGCGACGTCGGCATGTATACCTGAACTATCGTTGTCGGTGTTGGTCTGCTGTCGATTTTGATTAGAACAATCCGGTCAATGAACTGTTCACAGTAACACACCCTCTGCCCTACCTTCCTATTCACAACGAATCCTACACCTGTTATACCATTTTCTGCTGCTGTTGATATTACCCGATACTCATCTGACCAGAAATCCTTGTCTTCCTTCCACTTCACTTCACTGACCCCTACTATATCTAGATTGAGCCTTTGCATTTCCCTTTTCAGATTTTCTAGTTTCCCTACCACGTTCAAGCTTCTGACATTCCACGCCCCGACTCGTAGAACGTTATCCTTTCGTTGATTATTCAATCTTTTTCTCATGGTAACCTCCCCCTTGGCAGTCCCCTCCCGGAGATCCGAATGGGGGACTAATCCGGAATCTTTTGCCAATGGAGAGATCATCATGACACATCTTCAATTACAGGCCACATGTCCTGTGGATACACGTTACGTGTCTTTAATGCAGTGGTTTCCATTGCCTTCTGAATCCTCATGTCGTTGATCATTGCTGATTCTTCCGCCTTTAGGGGCAATTTCCCACCCCTAGGACAAGAGAGTGCCCTGAACCTCTATCCGCTCCTCCGCCCTCTTTGACAAGGCCGTTGGCAGAATGAGGCTGACTTCTTATGCCGGAAGTCTTCGGCCGCCAATGCTGATTCTTTATCAAAATTTAGCCAGTGGCGGGGATCGAACCCGGAACCGAAGACGTTTTGATTATGACCACGGGTGACCTCCCCTAGAACTTAGAACTACTTAAACCTAACTTGAACTTAGAACTACTTAAACCTAACTAAGTTAAGGACATCGCACACATCCATGCCCGAGGCAGGATTCGAACCTGCGACCGTAGCGGTCGCGCGGTTCCAGACTGAGGCGCCTAGAACCGCTCGGCCAAAAGGGCCGGCAGCATGTTGTTTCCAAACTTATGGATGGCAGTGTATCAAAACATTGTGTGTGAGCTCAAAACTGCGTGAAATGTTTTGATTTATCTGTTATCAGACAATGAGGAATAAGATACTGGTCCCTAACTGATTGTACTTCATAAAAACGTCCATCTCAATCAGAAACTGATAATGACACATGATCCATGTTCAGGGACAGTTTCTTATCATCAGCTGTAACATAGCCTGTGAACTCAACAAAATGTTACTTGGAAGCAGCCGGGAGCTTGTGCACTCTGTGACACGCAAGAAGCGAGACTGGATCACAAAAAATTGTTAACCTGACATATCTGTTCAATTAGTGGACGTCGCCTTCATAAGCCCCTTTTCCATTTTCGAAGCAACCAACACGAGTAGTTCGAAGTTTAAGGCAAGCATATCGCTTTCCGCGCAGTACTCTGACACGAATATCTTGCAAAATCTAAATTTGAATATACGTTGTCGGTGAAACAGTGTAGTCGATGATATTAAGTTCTTAGGACTGAGAATAGATGGAAAGTTTTTTTTTCTTTTATTGGAAGTATCACGTTCAGGATCTTCTGCAGAGACTAAATGCTGATACCTCATTATACAGGGTGACTGGGCCAAATATCTCACGAAATAAGCATCAAACGAAAAAACTACAAAGAACAAAACTCGTCTACCTTGAAGGGGGAATCCAGATGGCGCTATGGTTGGCCCTCTAGATGGCGCTGCCATAGATCAAACGGTTATAAAATTTTCTTTGAAAATAACACGACAGTGTATATTGGCAAGATGTGCTTTTCCCACTTTCTTGTTTGCTATGCGTTTTTTAGTGCACAATTTTAAATTTGAAATATTCAATTAATGATTTGCAAGTGCACTTTGGTATTTTGTGATAATCTCTTGCCAAATAAATTATTGTTAAGTCTTCACGTGACACATGTCACATAGAGGGCGTTCCAAGAACCTGTCACACCGAGGTCTGCTGTATAGGTGGATGTAAACAGCGGCTTCAGTTATTGCGATCGTTGCATAGCTTTGGTTACTGATAATAACTTAATACCAGTGCCTATGAGTTTAATTTGTACACTACAGGTATGTTCTTTCCAACAGTTGGTTTATACTCAGGTGTATTTGTGGTCTTTTGTTTCTTATTCACTGGTCGCTATGTGAAAATTTTTAACTTGCAGCACTGAAGATGATCACTATGTGATTGAAAATAGATTTTGCAGTCAATAAACAATGAAAATTACGGTCAACGCTGACGTTCCTTCTAATTTTTGTTTCATATTTTTTTCGCAATTTTTGCTAAATATTTGAAATTGTTCTTTTGAAATTGTCGTAGAACATGATTTTACTTTCACTGTGTCAAGGAGTCTTACTACGTTTTGAGCTTTCAGCGCGCCCTGACTTTATCTCTGAATGGTGAAGCAAGTATATGTGGCACAAAAGAAGAATTCATATGGTTCAAATGGCTCTGAGCACTATGGGACTTAACATCTGAGGTCATCAGTCTCCTAGAACTTAGAAATACTTAAACCTAACTAACCTAAGCACAGCACACACAGATCCATGCCCGAGGCAGGATTCGAACCTGCGGCCGTAACAGTCGCGCGGTCCGGACTGAAGCGCCTAGAACCGATCGGCCACAGCGGCCGACTGGACACTTTTTATTGTGCCACTTCCGTAGAGTTACCATTGTTAGCAAAGTGGTTATCGTCTAGGTATGTAAATGCAACGTTTTCCTTTCAATTTTTGCTCTAAGGGGGATAAGTAAGCTGCTGCTTTGTTAACGTACAGAATATATAATAATAAATCAATACTTGAATATACAGCTCTAAAACCAGCAGTGTATTTACTATGTGTAGCTGATATTTTTATAGGGCAGTGCGTCGATATTATCAACGTCGGTATATCGATAAACAGTTCGACATATCAACGGCCGATAATGAGGTATTTTAAATATCGAAGTATTGGATTCCCGATATTTTTAAAAGCATCAATAGTCCTAGTGCCTATAGTGGCAGCCCAACAGTGGGTTGTCATTTCTGACCATTCGAACGTAAGGACAACACAGTACTCGGTCCCCGAGCCCAGAAAATCTCCGACCCGGCCGGGAATCGAACCGGAACCCCTTCGGTAAGCAATACAGCCGCGCTGACCACGCAGTCACCCAGGCGGACAACGCCAAAGTTTTACTGAGTGAAATGCGAAAACGCGCTAGACGATAATCTTTTTTCCTTTCATCATTTTTTGTGGAGTGTTAGAGAGGGAAAGTTTCTTAAAGATTTGAAATTATCTTTGTTAGCGAGAGTGAAGTCCAAAACTCCACCGCAAAACACCGATGGACCATGCAAGATGACTTGGGCGTCTACGTAATCCTTGGTAGTAATAGAAATGTTGTCTATTGCTTTAGAAACTGTAAGACGCGAGAGCCTACGCCTCCTAAAATTTTACTGCGTGAAATGCGAAAATGTGCTAAACGATAATTTTTTTTCCTTTCATCATTTTTGTGGCGCGCTAACGAGAGAAAGTTTCTTAAAGATTTGAAATTATGTGTAATGCTGGTTAGAAGTCGGTTAGTTCTCCCATTCTCAGACACTGGATGTATAAAGTTCCTGTATTTGCGCGCAGTGAGTCAAGCCATATCGAGACGAACACACGGTTTCTTACTGTAGTGCTGGTCTTACATTGAAGAGTCAAAGAAACTGGTACGCCTGCCTAATATCGTGTAGGGCCCCCGAGAGCACGCAGAAGTGCCGCAACACGAAATGGCAGCGACTCGACGAACGTCTGAAGTATTGCTGGTGGGAACTGATGCAGTGAATCCTGCAGGACTGTCCACAAATCCGTAAGAGTACGAGGGGATGGAGGTCTCTTCTGAACAGCACGCTGCAAGACATCGCAGATATTCTCAATAATGTTCATGTCTGGGGAGTCTGATGGCCAGAGGAAGTGTTTAAACTCAGAAGAGTGTTCCTGAGCCACTCTCTAGCCATTCTGGACGTGTGGGTTGTCGCATTGTGCTCCTGGAATAGCCCAATTCCATGGGAATGCATAATGGACACGAGTGGATGCAGGTGATCAGAGAGGATACTTATGTACGTGTCACCTCTCAAGAGGCGTATCTGGACCGATCTAGAGCCCCATATCGCTCCAACTGCACACGTCCCACCCCATTCACCAGCTTCAAAAGTCCCCTGCTAACATGCAAAGTCGAGGGATTCATGAGGTTTCTCCATACCCGAACACGACCATCCGCTCGATACAATTTGAAACGAAACTCGTGCAACCAGGCAACATGTTTGCAGTAATCAACAGTCCAATGTCAGTTTTGATGGGACCAGGTGAGGCATGAAGCTTTTTGTCGTGGAGTCATCAAGGGTACACGGGTGGGTCTTCGACTCCGAAAGCCCATTTCGATGATGTTTCGTTGAATGGTTCGCACTCTGACCCTTGTTGATGGCCCAGAACTGAAATCTGCAGGAATATGCGGAAGGGCGGCACTTCTGTCACGTTGAACGATTCTCTTCAGTCGTCGTTGGTCCCGTTCTTCCAGGACCTTTTTCCGGCCACTGCGATGTCAGAGATTTGATGTTTTACCGGATTCCTGATATTCATGGTAAACTCGTGAAATGGTCGTACGGGAAAATCCCCACTTCATCGCTACCTCGCAGATGCTGTGTCCCGTCGCTCGTGATGTGCCAAAGGCTTGTTGTGTTATACAGGCGTTGCCGACCGTAGCGCCGTATTCTTATTCTGCCTGTTTACACATCTCTGTATTTGAATACGCATTTCCATACTAGATACTTTGGCGCTTCAGTGTGTGTTGTTAAACTTTTCTCGAAAAAGTTGTAAGACGTGTATACTTCTATTGTCTATTGTCAAACCACAATTTATGAAAGATGTTTATATTTTATTAATAGGATTAGGAGGAATAATTGATATTTGTCATGTTGGAAATAATTGTGGTAGTAGGGAATATCTGCACCAAAGTATTGTTGATATAATTTTAAAAAGCGCGGGAGAAACCGCGTACGGATACATTTTAAGAAAAGAGCGGGAAAGACCGCGCATTGATACATTTTGTAATGGTAGTAGGTATTGTCTGCACCAGAAAGCATTGTTGGCAGGAGAGACCGCACTTTAACGTTCGTAAGAAGTGAGTAGTAAGCGAGAAGTGAAGCGAGTCGGTAGCAGGTCTGAAGCGAGAGGATGAGAGGAGCGGTGTGCCTGCCAGCAACCAGCTATGATTTACAAGAGATTATAATGTGCAGAGACATCAGCTAACTATTATCATAAGAGTAACTAATATTACTGAATATTTTTTTTTTTTTTTTTTTTTTTTTTTTTTTTTTTTTTTTTTTTTTTTTTTTTTTGAGAAACTCAAGACTACTGAAGGTATGTTTGTGCAATGCTAGTTGTAAGATTATTGTAAAAAGTAAGTCCCATTTGAACGTTAGTAAAATCATTTCATTACCAACAGTAAATAGTTGAAGCGTTTTCAGAATATAATTAATTTTTGCCAGCAATGTTGCATTACTGATTATAATCTACCCCAAAAACCATCAACATAAAACTTTGCATAAATTTTATTGTTGTCAAGAAAAAGTGTAACTATGAATTACGTAACTTCAGTCAAATTAATTAAATAATAACGTCAGCTTTGCTAATAAAGAATAACGTCAGCTTTGGTAATAAATACAGCCACTTATTATGACAGCCCATCAGCAGCTAATAGAGTATAGTAAACCAGAGTAAGTATATTCATGTCGCGGTTCGATGTAGCAGTCAGATGGCGATCCAGTAACAGTGAAAAAGGTGAGGAACAGTTTTGGGTTATTGCAGATAACGACTGAGGGCCACGACAACGACACATTCTACAGGGTGTCCAGAAAAGGACTCCCTCGTTTCAAAATTAAATATCTCGATAACAAAGATCGATAGAGGAATGCAGTAAACGGTATGTTTATTGTGAAAGCTGTAAGAAGTTTATACAGCAGTATGAAATAATAGTTACAAAAGCTGCTAACAGATGGCGCTGTGCGCTGTACAGCTCATATCAGCATACATAAGTGAAATAATCGTATGAAAACAATCTTTGCAAACAATCACATCACAATGTTTTCAAAATGTTCACCTTTGGCACTACAGAGGTGGCGCAAACGAAGAATGAAATTCGCCATCACATTTCGTAGTGTCTCAACAGAAATGGATTCACCTGCCACAGAGATCGCCGATTCAAGCTCGTCCAGCGTGGCGGGATGCTTCGGGTAGACCATGTCTTTCACTGTACCCCACAAAAAAAAGTCACAAGGAGTCAAATCCGGCGAATATGGAGGCCAATCCATGCCTGCACCAGTAAATTTGGGATATTCCAAAGCAATGACTCGATTCCCGAAGTATTCCTCAAGAAAGCGAAACACTTATTCGGACCGATGTGGTCGGGCTCCATCTTGCATAAACCATTCAGTACCTGGTCGATCCTCTAACGCTTGCTGTGTGGCGCCAATTTTTTCCAAAATTGCAACGTAACGTGCACCAGTGACCGTTTCTCGAATGAAAAAAGGGCCAATAATGCCTCTGCTGCATACTGCAGCCCACACAGTAACTTTAGGAGAATACAGGGGTTTCGCTTCACACCAATATGGCTTTTCAGAACCCCAAAGTCGCCAGTTCTGCTCATTCACGTATCCATTCAGGTGGAAGTGTGCTTCATCTGTAAACCAGATGCAGCCAACATCAAATCCTTCACTATCAATCATTGTGAGCATCTGATTAGCAAAGGCAACCCCTTGTTGCACAGCTCGTACGGGTATGGCCTGGTGCGTTTGAACTTTGAATAGAAACATGTGTAGGCTCTTTCTCAGTATTTCCTGCGTGCTGGAGCGCTAAAAACCAGTCTCAGATGCAATTCTACGGACGGATGACATTGCATTTCGCTGAATAATTCCAGAAACTGTGGCGATATTTTCAGGCGTAACTGCGGTTTGCTTGCGGCCAACATGCCCCACTAGATCATCAGTTACGCTGCCTGTTCGTTGAAATTTTGCGAAGAGCGTACGAATGGTTTTCGCATCGGATCCTTTTGGAACATTAAATTGTGCTTGAAAACTTCGCCTTGTTGCCGTAGGACTCTCTTCTAACCTGTGGTACTCTAGCACCAGAAAAACGCGTTGTTCAATGGAGTACATGCTTTTAATCTCTTCCTTCGGTACGCTAACCTCCTTTCACGTTTCAATAGTGGAACTGATCGCTCTGGGCTTCGGATCACTATTTATACTAGGCATTACGTATGGCGGTTACAGCGCCATCTGTTAGCAGCTTTTGTAACTATTATTTCAAACTGCTGTATAAACTTCTTACAGCTTTCACAATAAACATACTGTTTACTGCATTCCTCTATCGATCTTTGTTTTCGAGATATTTAATTTTGAAATTAGGGAGTCTTTTTCTGGAAACCCTGAATGTTTCGTCGAAATAATCGGAAAATCACTTTTAAAAAGCAGCGATGTGAAGATTGAGAAAGAGAATAAATTTCAAAGGGAAGATTTCATTTGTTATTATTAAGCAAGAGATAGAAATCCTAAGGAAAGGTTACATAGGTTATTGTAAAAGGAAAGGTTATCATTAAGAAAAGAGGTATAGAGGAGCCGGGAAGGTTTCAGAGTATGTCTCTCAGAATGACTAGACTATGATAGCATTCCAAATTTTTAAACTCGGTCAATAATTACGCGAAACATTGAAAACCACGTTTTTGCTGCCGCTGAAGCTGTTAGATAGGCATTCGGCTACTGATAGCCGGTTCAGGTTTCGCGCTTGCGGGACAGTAGCTAATTGCAGGACTGTCGGCGCGCGTAAACAGCAGGTAAACAGCAGGTAAACAGCTGGGCGCAGCTCGCGGTACGGTACCTGCGTTCATCGTTGCTCGCGCTGGTCGGGCATCGGTGTTGAACTCGGTAGCGACGCCGCCGGAGTCTACCCGCCTACGACAGTGACGTGACAGGTACGGGCGTATCGCTTCTTCAAGAGGCACAAAGTAGTCGGCATAATCTTATCAAACGCTGCCGCTGCCGACCCAATCGCAGACAGGATGCGCCTGTTTTCCTTATGCGCACACACACACACACACACACACACACACACACACACACACACACATAGATTGTCAGCGAGTAAGGCGTCAAACACTCTGGCACTTCTGTTATCTACCGTCGTTTCTGATTTCTCCGAACTGCAATAATTCGTTTCGACCCGAAGAAAACGTAATATTATTCATTTTAGTTATCGATCCATTGACAATAAACATCATATGGATGTTATCCAAATGTAGACTTACATATATCTACAACTATACTCCAGAAACGGTGTGTGACCGAGGGCACTTCTAGACAGATTAAAATATGCAGTTCTTAAACTTCGTTAGAAGACACGTAGCAAGAATGACGTAAATACACTGGAGCGCCAAAGAAACGGGTATAGGTATGGGTATTCGAATACAGAGATACACTCAGTCAGAAAAGTATTCGGACAGCACGTAACGGCGCATAATTTTGCAGTTTGCCGCATGAACAAATACAGGGTTATTACAAATGATTGAAGCGATTTCACAGCTCTACAATAACTTTATTATCTGAGATATTTTCACAATGCTTTGCACGCACATACAAAAACTCAAAAAGTTTTTTTAGGCATTCACAAATGTTCGATATGTGCCCCTTTAGTGATTCGGCGGACATCAAGCCGATAATCAAGTTCCTCCCACACTTTGCGCAGCATGTCCCCATCAATGAGTTCGAAAGCACTGTTGATGCGAGCTCGCAGTTCTGGCACGTTTCTTGGTAGAGGAGGTTTAAACACTGAATCTTTCACATCACTATGCGTGAAACTTGAACGCACGCGTTCAACCGTTTCTTCACTCACTGCCGGCCGACCCGTTGATTTCCCCTTACAGAGGCATCCAGAAGCTTTAAACTGTGCATACCATCGCCGAATGGAGTTAGCAGTTGGTGGATCTTTGTTGAACTTCGTGCTGAAGTGTCGTTGCACTATTATGACTGACTGATGTGACTGCATTCAAGCACGACATACGCTTTCTCGGCTCCTGTCACCATTTTGTCTCACTGCGCTCTCGAGCGCTCTGGCGGCAGAAACCTGAAGTGCGGCTACAGCCGAACGAAACTTCATGAGTTTTTCTACGTATCTGTAGTGTGTCGTGACCATATGTCAATGAATGGAGCTACAGTGAATTTATGAAATCGCTTCAATCATTTGTAATAGCCCTGTACAGAAATTGCACTTTGTAATGTATTTGGGACTCTGGGTACGATGTCGTAACGTGAAACACGCGTCAAATACGAAGAATTGTTGTTGGACGTGTGTGTGTTACGTAATATTTCCTCAAAACGGCATGGGAAGGTGCAACAAAAGTATTCGGACAAAGGCGGACAACGTGAGAGAATAGTTCATTCCGAGACGCACAGAGGATGAAGTGACTGCAGAGTGTCCGACATTTCCGCAAGACGTTAGCGATGATTAGTAAACACGTATCGCGAGCCTGTGCAGGTCGACGTTGGGACGCAGAGGGAAGTGTTCTACGTTCGAGCAAAGGCAACTTGTCGTCTATCATCACGCGAAGGGGAAAACCCGCAGGAAAATTGCCGCAATAGTGAACATGAAGAAAAGTACTATTCACATTATTAAACGGTTCGAGAAAGAAGAACGACTGGAATTCCTTTGCAGTACAGGACGGCCACGAACATTTTCACAGAGAGATGAACGTGTGATTGTGCGAAAGGTACAAAAGGATCCGAAAATATCTGCCACACGAATTGCAAGCGAGGTGGAGGGAGACCTTGGTATAAAAGTGCATCCTGAAACCGTGCGGAGAGTACTACGACGATGGCAGTACCGTGGTCGAGTGGCTCGGCGACAGCCATTCATAAATGCAGTGAACCAGAAGAAACGTATGCAGTTTGCGAGGGAATACGCCGAATACGATCAGGCTTCGTGGAATCGGGTGACATTTTGCGACGAATGTAAATTTACATTACGGCAAAGCGACAGAAAGGCAAACGTGTGGCGAAAGACCAATGAAGAGCTGAATCCCAGGAACGTCAGACCAACAGTAAAGTCTGGAGGCGGGAGCATCACGGTGTGGGGATGCATGTCCGGCAGTGGTATGGGTGATTTAGTGTTCATCGATGATACGATGAACAAGGAAGCGTATTTGAATATGCTGCGACGACATTTGAAGCAGAGTGCACGACATCTGGGTATTGCGAACAACTTTCATTTTCCAGGATGAGATTTTCACTCTGCAGCGGAGTGTGCGCTGATATGAAACTTCCTGGCAGATTAAAACTGTGTGCCCGACCGAGACTCGAACTCGGGACCTTTGCCTTTCGCGGGCAAGTGCTCTACCATCTGAGCTACCGAAGCACGACTCAACGCCCATCCTCACAGCTTTACTCCTGTCAGTATCTCGTCTCCTACCTTCCAAACTTTACAGAAGCTCTCCTGCGAACCTTATGGAAACATCCCCCAGGCCTTGCTAAGCCATGTCTCCGCAATATCCTTTCTTTCAGGAGTGCTAGTTCTGCAAGGTTCGCAGGAGAGCTTCTGTAAAGTTTGGAAGGTAGGAGGCGAGACACTGGCAGAAGTAAAGCTGTGAGACCGGGCGTCAGTCTTGCTTCGGTGGCTCAGATGGTAGAGCACTTGCCCGCGAAAGGCAAAGGTCCCGAGTTCGAGTCTCGGTCGGGCACACAGTTTTAATCTGCCAGGAAGTTTCAACTTTCATTTTTATCAAGATAATAATCCCAAGCATACCGCGCATATTGTACAAATGTGGTTGCTCTTCAATTGCCCGAAAGTATTGCACCCCCCCCCCCCCCTCCCCAATCGCTGGACCTTAACCCACTCGTACATTTGTGGGATAAATTGAAACGGACCCTCCGCGCGGACAAAATCTATACGAAGGACACCTTGAAAGAGAAACTGCACCAAGAATGGGCAAATATAGGCCCAGATTTCCCGAAAAAACTCGTAGAAAGTATTCCTAGTAGATTGGAGGCGGTATTGAAAATGAAAGGTGGACCCACAAGGTATTGACATTTTCGTCGTACAACTTACGAACATTTATTGGACAGTGTCCGAATACTTTTGTAGCAGCAGGGTGTGCAGGATGTTCCACTTTTGTTGTTAATTTTTCTGTTATTTATGTTTTGGAAACGAAATAATACAATAATTCTTTTGTAATTAATGTTGTTACGCATACATATTGCTAATAAATATGTTTGGGTTTCATAGTCAGTGTTACTCGAGTACTCATTGTGGAACTTCCCACTGTCCGAATACTTTCGCGACTGAGTGTATGTAAACAGGCAGAATATGGCGATGCGATCGGCAACGCCTACATAAGACACCCATTGTCTGACGCAGTTGTTAGATGGCACGTTGTCAAGATTTAAGGGAGTTTGAACGTGGTGTTATAGTCGGTGCACGAGCGCTGGGACACAGCATCTCCGAGGTAGCGATGAAGTGATGATTTTCCCGTACGACCATTCCACGAATGTACCGTGAATATCAAGAATCCGGTAAAACGTCAAATCTCCGACATCGCTGCGGCCGAAAAAGATCCTGCAAGAACGGGACCAACGACAACTGAGCAGAATCGTTCAACGTGACAGAAGTGCAACCCTTGCGCAGATAGCTGCAGATCTCAGTGCTGGGCCATCAACAACTGCCAGCGTGCGAACTATTCAACGAGACACCATCGATATGGGCTATTGGAGCCGAAGATATAATCGTGTATCGTTGATGACTGCACGACACTAAGCTTTACGCATCACCTGGTCTCGTCAACACCGACATTGCGCGGTTGATGCCTGGAAACGTCTTGCCTGATCGGGCGAGTCTCGTTTCAAATTGTATCGAGCGGATGGACGTGTGCGGGTATGGAGACAACCTCATGAAGCCATGGATCTTGCATGTCAGCAGCAGACTGTTGAAGCTAGTGAAGGCTCTGTAATGGTGTGGGGCGTGTGCAGTTGGAGCGATATGGGACCCCCGGTGCGTCTACATACGACTCTAAAGGGAGACATGTACGTAAGCATTCTGTTTGATCACCTGCATCCATTCATGCCCATTGTGCATTCCGATGGACTTGGGCAATTCCAGCAGGACAATGCGAAACCCCAAACGTCCAGAATTGCTATAGAGTGGCTCCAGGAACACTCTTCTTAAACACTTCCCTTTCCCTCCATACTTCGCAGATACGAACATTATTGAGGATATGTGGGCCGGCCGGTGTGGCTGAGCGGTTCTAGGCGCTTCAGTCTGGAAACGCGCGACCGCTACGGTCGCAGGTTCGAATCCTGCCTCGGGCATGGATGTGTGTGATGTCCTTAGTTACTTAGATTTAAGTCGTTTGAAGTTCTAGGGGGCTGATGACCTCAGATGTTAAGTCCCATAGTGCTCAGAGCCATTTGAACCATTTTTGAGGATATCTGGAATGCTTTGCAATGTGCTGTTCAAAAGAGATCTCCACCCCCTCGAACTGTTACGGATTTATGGGCAGCCCTGCAGAATTCATGGCGTCAGTTCCACCCAGCACTACTTCAGACATTAGTCGAGTCCATGCCACGTCGTTTTGCGGCACTTCTGCGCGCTCGTGGGGGCCTTACACGATAATAGGCAGGTGTACCACTTTCTTTAGCTCTTCCGTTTAATTTTCGTCCTCTTTGCTCAATGACATCTCTTTGTAAAATATACGAACAAATAATGTTCTCAAGAGTAGTGTCACGCTTAAGTAGAAACAGCTTAGAATTTGAAGTGGCGTTAACATGTTGAATAAAATGTGTGCACGCCGTAGTTCGTAAATAATTTAAGTTTTTTTTCATGTAGTTCATTACAGGCATCCAGCGGGCTGTGACAAATGAACTTATAAGCAACACAGTTGAAAATTTCCCTGTTTGCTTCCAAGACCAGCAGTAACTGTGTGTAGATAGCCAACGAAATTATTTCGATAGTAGAATCATTACTTCATAAGTGCAATTTTCTATTTTTTTAAAAACCTGTTCTTCGATTTTCTGTCAGAAGTATGTACTAGTGTTATAATAAATGTCATTAGAAAGAAAAAAACAGGACACATTACAGGTTATTAATGACGTTTTTCAAAGAATTATTAAGTGTTCCATAAAATTTCGGGCGTGCAGGCTCATAAATTCAACTTCTAATATTTCGGCTGAATAACGTCGAGTCATCTTCACAGTAAGCCGAGGTGACTAACGTTCCAACACGTGCTCCGTCCTTTTAAACCCGAGGACCGAACCATGGCGTGTGCGGCCAAAGACATACAAGGCGCAAAAGACGTTGACACACGGCGAAGAGGTGTAACATATGCATGGAAATTAAATCTATGGCTGCGCAGTCGGTCCACGCGGTGATATCGCTGTGTCACTGCGAGCTGCACCGTCGCGATGTGTTCGTGATTTAATTACAGAAACCACCGGATTCCATGATTTGTCCAAGCTGAAGCTGCTATCTCTATTAACTAAATTCGTCGCCAACCGAATTTCAATTGCTTCTTTCACTACTGAGTCCCAGAAAAAATGAAGTCGAGGCTAAAATTTCGACATTCGCTTTCTGTCACGGGTGACTCCCGCTACACATTGTAAAACTGAAGCTGCAGATATCTGACGGAACACAAGAGAAGACATGCATGGAAACAGTACTGTACACATGGTACCGTTTACGTAAATTTGTAGTCTGCTGTTCGTAAGCCTGCAGTTGTAAATATTGTTAGATTAATACAGGGTGATTCAAAAAGAATACCACAACTTTAAAAATACCTTCTGTTATACATCATTACAAAGAGCATTTAAAAAGGTTTTTTTCACTCAAAAACAAGTTCAGAGATGTTCAATATGGCCCCCTCCAGACACTCGAGCAATATCAACCCGATACTCCAACTCGTTCCACACTCTCTGTAGCATACCAGGCGTAACAGTTTGGATAGCTGCTATTATTTCTCGTTTCAAATCATCAATGGTGGCTGGGAGAGGTGGCCGAAACACCATATCCTTAACATACCCCCATAAGAAAAATCGCAGGGGGTAAGATCAGGGCTTCTTGGAGGCCAGTGATGACGTGCTCTGTCACGGGCTGCCTGGCGGCCGATCCATCGCCTCGGATAGTTGACGTTCAGGTAGTTACGGACAGATAAGTGCCAATGTGGTGGCGCTCCATCCTGCTGAAATATGAATTGTTGTGCTTCTTGTTCGAGCTGAGGGAACAGCCAATTCTCTAACATCTCCAGATACTGTAGTCCAGTTACAGTAGCACCTTCGAAGAAAAAGGGACCAATAACTTTATTGGCTGAAATGGCGAATAAATGTACAACTAAATGAAACTTTATAGCTCCCTTAATTCGCCGACAGATAGTGCTTAGCTCTGCCTTTTGTCGTTGCAGAGTTTTAAATTCCTAAAGTTGTGGTATTCTTTTTGAATCACCCTGTATAATATAGGGTACAGGGTGTCACAGGAGGAATCGTTAATATTCAGGGATATGGCAGGAACAATCAGTGAAAGAAAATAAGTCTAATAGACAAGGGCTCTAAAATGCAGCTATGAGCACTTGTTCATCTTTGATACAGTGAAACACTTCTACCGCAAGATCTTTGCTTTCTGCACGGAAGAGCCGAAGAAACTGGCACACCTGCCTAATATCGTGTAGGGCCCCTGTGAGCAAGCAGAAGTGCCGCAACACGATGTGGCATCGACTCGACTAACGTCCGAAGTAGTGCTGGAGAGAATCGACACCATGTATCCTGCAGGGCTGTCCATAAATCCGTGAGAGTACGAGGGGGTGGAGGTATCTTCTGAATAGCACGTTGCAGGGCATCCCAGATAAGCTCAATATGTTCGTGTCTGGAGAGTTTGGTGGCCACCGCAAGCATTTAAACTCAGCGTTCCTAGGGCCACTCTGTAGCAATTGTAGACGTGTGCGGCGTCGCATCGTGCTGCTGGAATTGCCCAAGTCCGACAGAATGCAAAATGGACACGATTGGATGCAGGTGATCAGACAGGATGCTTACGTACGTGTCACCTGTCGAGAGTCGTATCTAGACGTATGAGGAGTCCCACATCACTCCAACTGCACACACCCCACATCATTACAGGGTTTGAACAGTCCCTTGCTGACGCGCAGGCTCCATGGATTCATGAGGTTGTCTCCACACCCGTACACGTCCATCCGCTCTATACAATTTGAAACGAGACTCGTCCGACCAGGCAACATGTTCCAGTCATCAACAGTCCAATGTCGGTACTGATGGGCCCAGGCGAGGCGTAAAGTTTTGTGTCGTGCAGTCATCGAGGGTACACGAGTGGGCCTTCGGCTCCGAAAGCCCGTATCGACGATGTTTCGTTGAATGGTTCATATGCTCATCCTTGTTGATGGCCCCGCATTGAAATCTGACGCAATTTGCTGGAGGTTTGCACTTTTGTGACGTTGAACGATTCTCTTCAGTCGTCGTTGGTCCCGTTGTTGCAGGTTTTCGGGCAGCACGGATGTCGGAGACTTGATGTTTTACCGGATTCCTGATATTCACGGTATACTCGTGAAATGTCGTACGGGAAAATCCCCTTTTCATCGCAACCTCGCAGATTCAGTGTCCCATCGCTCGTGCGCCGACAACATCACGTTCAAACTCACTTAAATCTTGATAACCTGCCACTGTAGCTGCAGTAACCGATCTAACAACTGCGCCAGACGCTAGTCATCTTATATAGGCGTTTCCGGCCGGAGCGCCGTATTCTTTTTCAAGATTTTTCCTGTGCGCCTTAATGGACGGCAGGAAAACTTTCGATTTCACCAGCGCTTGAGCATCACTGTTATTTCTACGCAGTGGTCTTAACGCGCTTTTCACTTCAGCGAACGGATAACCATTCTTGAGCAGTGCATTGTTGAGATGTTTTAATCCTGAGTCAAGCAGCTCTGGTTCAAAGATTTTCCGTGCTCCATCCGCCAATGCTTTTATGATACCTCACTTTTGTTGTGGGTGGTGGTTCGAATCCCGGTGTAGGTAACGGTCAGTGTGCGTGACTTTCGGCAAGCCGTGTGGCCCAAGCTACTATCTTCTTTCTTGAAAACTAACACATCAAAAAAATTTAACCTTCCGCCCGCCTCCTCGTCTGTGGCAAACCGAATGTTCGCGCCGGCCGCTGTGACCGAGCGGTTCTACGCGCTTCAGTCCGGAACAGCGCTGCTGCTACGGTCGCAGGCTCGAATCCTGCCTCGGGCATGGATGTGTGTGATGTCCTTAGGTTAGTTAGGTTCAAAATGGCTCTGAGCACTATGGGACTTAACTTCTGAGGACATCAGTCCCCTAGAACTTAGAACTACTTAAACCTAACTAACCTAAGGACATCACACACATCCATGCCCGAGGCAGGATTCGAACCTGCAACCGTAGCGGTTGCGCGGTTCCAGACTGTGGCGCCTAGAACCGCTGGGCCACTCCAGCCGGCGGTTAGTTAGGTTTAAGTAGTTCTAAGTCTAGAGGACTGATGACCTCAGATGTTGTCCCATAGTGCTGAGAGCCTTTTTCTTTTTATCTTCGGATTCATCCCGTTCAGATGTTTCTGAAAACTATCCAGTTCCCTCCTGCGATGCCGCCACCAAACAAACATATCATCCATGTAGCGGAACCAGATATTCGGTTTCTTCGTCGCAGTTTCCAATGCCTGTTCCTCGAATTTTTGCGTGAAGAAGCTCGCTATAACCGGTCTTAACGGCTCCCTATAGCGACATCATCCGTCTATTCATAGAACTCTTCGTTCAGTTTGAAGTACGTGGTTGTGAGGCAGGATTTAAACAGTTCTGCAACATCAGGAGGAAAAATCCGATTCAGCTAGTCTCGTAAACTGACGCACGGCCGGGAGAGCGGTGTGCTGACCACATGCCCCTCCATATCCGCATCCAGTGATGCCTGTGGGCTGAGGATCACACGGCGGCCGATCGGTACCATTGGACGGAGTTTAGTTTGTACCGCTATGATGTTTAATTTACTGATAACATGTGCCGACTTGTTGGTATACTAATCCGATCGGCCCACATACGGTTGTAATAACGCTGTCAAGAACTTGGCAATGGAATAGGTGGGCGAAGCAGTAGCACTCACTATAAGTCTTACAAGGGGAGGCCGCCAATTGTGAAATTCAGATTCGATTCATGCTGCGCAAAATAAAAGCTCATGGCCAAAGGTGTAATGTGGCAAAGCACCAAGATGCACTTCTCAGCCGTTGTCGAGAAAATCGACAGTTAAAAGAAACCGTTGCGGTGAAATACTCTCTACGATTAACAATTTTCTACAGCGTCGTGGCGCAGCGGTAAGCGCTCGGGTTTGTAATACAAAGGTCGCCGGATCGAATCTCGCGCCATACAATTTTTTTTTATTATTAGTATGGCGCGAGATTCGATCCGGCGACCTTTGTATACTATTAATGAATTGTTTATGCATGTTGGTGAAGGCGGATGGCTCTCCAATTGTACCGCCTCCACTTTTCCGTTTGTTTAACAGGGTGTACCAAAGCTCTCACGTCCGCACTGACTTTCGACGATGTTATAAGTTGCGCTAGCGACCGCATCTACCTTCTTTCGAAGTTGGCAGGCAACTACGCTGTTATGTGGCGGCTCGTTTCGGCCCATTCAACATTGTCCTTCAAGTGTAACGAGCGAGTAACGGAGTTTATATTTCATACCTGCCACAGCAAATTTGTGTTCGTGGCGTCTCTATTCCAATTCGAACGTTTAACTTACGCTATACGTATTCGTTTCGGAATATCGTTTCTACGTCTTTCGTTAACTATACATGGTTAACATTATGAAGACAATTAATAACATTAACAAATGGCTCAAATGGCTCTGAGCACTATGGGACTCAACTGCTGAGGTCATTAGTCCCCTAGAACTTAGAACTAGTTAAACCTAACTAACCTAAGGACATCACAAACATCCATGCCCGAGGCAGGATTCGAACCTGCGACCGTAGCGGTCTTGCGGTTCCAGACTGCAGCGCCTTTAACCGCACGGCCACTTCGGCCGGCAATAACATTAACATAATGATGTTCGAAGTCGCCAGTTTTTCCACGACAAACGACTTTCAACAACTTATTATATGCATAATTGTTGCAACTGATTGTCTGGAATTATATATATATATGTGTGTGTATATACACATTTGAATTACAAAAAACAAATACTAAAAAAAAAAAAAAAGAAAGAAAGAAAAGAAAGGTTGCATGGCGCGAGATTCGATCCGGTGACCTTCGGATTACGAACCCGAGCGCTTACCGCTGCGCCACGACGGTGTAGAAAATTATTAATCGTAGAGAGTATTTCACTGCAACGGTTTCTTTTAACTGTCGATTTTCTCGACAACGGCTGAGAAGTGCATCTTGGTGCTTTGCCACATTACACCTCTGGCCATGAGCTTTTATTATGCGCAGTATGAATCGAATCTGAATTTCAAAATTGGCGGCCTCCCCTTGTTAGAGGAACACGTTCTTTGTGCACCTTTGACAATCCGTAAAGACTTGGTGGTAGCGCAGCTGAATTGAACAAACTTTTCTGAACGCTCTGTTCGGTAGAGGACTTCTTTATCAGCCGCGTAACAGTTCTAAGAACTTTGTCAGTGGTGACTCTACATAGTTTCCTATACGTCTGCAGATCTAATAAGTCGATAATCTAACTACGATAGTGAGTCACATTTAAAAAACAGTTGCATACCCTTGTCAGCGGATACAATGACAACACTATCGTCCTCATACAGGAGTTTTATGGCATTTCTCTCACCCAGAGTTAAACGACTCGAAGAGCACAAGAGCAACTGTAGAAGAGGGGAGAATGAAAGATCAGCTATTACGGAACATGCCTTATAGCCAGGACTCCACCACATTTATTTTTATAGGCCTCAAGTACTGGCAGCCACAAGCGGACAGCATGAAAGGCAATACCGCCGGGCCATAGCGATTGTGAAACACCTGAGGAATTTCAATAAGAAAGAGGAGGGCGTGAAATTGAATGACGTTTGGATTCTGGTGCTGAAAACCGGTCTTCCACCATTGGGTGACAGCAGCAGCGGATGGCGGCAGTCGACAACGGCCAATTAAATTAATTCCATCTTGTTTTTTTAGAATAAATATTCATAAATTAATAACTTCTAAATTACTTAAATGTGTTAACTGTGTATCTCCGACCCACCGTCATTTTCTGAGCAGTTATTGTTAGCCTCAAGTGTATGTACACTCAATTCTTAGCTATCGCATTCATTTTTGGGGGAACAAACGCACAAAATATGAACACAATTTTCAAACTCCAGTCGGCCGCGGTGACCGAGCGGTTCTAGGCGCTTCACTCCGGAACCGCGCGACTGCTACGATCGCAGGTTCGAATCCTGCCTCGGGCATGGATGTGTGTGATGTCCTTAGGTTAGTTAGGTTTAAGTAGTTCTAATTTCTAGGGGACTGATGACCTCAGATGTTAAGTCCCATAGTGCTCAGAGCCATTTGAACCATTTTTTTCAAACTCCAGAAAGGGCCATAAGAATAAAAACCAAAAATACTAGTCGAGCTCATTGTAAAGATCTGTTCAAAACACTGGGGATTTTAGTTGCTCCGTGTGAATACATTTACCAGTCAGTTGCACACATCAAAAATAACATTGGTAATTACTGCACAAACAGTTCTGTCCTGACCATGCAACAACAGATAGACTCAACTTACATTTACCAAGAAAAAATAAACACAAAACTCAAAACAGCATTTTCTACCAAGGAATAAAACTGTATATCAAGTTACTAAAAGAGATTAAAGAAATTGCAAAAATGCACTTACTTAAAAAGGAAGCTTAAAAGTATCTGTTAAGCAATACATTTTATACATTGAAGGATAACTTAGATAAAACAGAGTAGGCAATTGATAAAAAAAATGTTATACAAACAAATAATAACAATAATGATTATAAAACATCCAACATTCCACATAACACCTTCACTTTGTGTTTTTTTTTCCTTTTTTCTTCCTTTCTAGAAATACTTACCCCCAAGCTATGCATAGCACAATACTAACACCTTTTCCTCTTTCTGAGCCCAATGTCTCAGTCATTATGGAGGGATGCTGAATCAATTTTTCAGGATAGCAAATGGGAAGTAGTGGCACAGAAAATGGTCCAGAGATCAACAGAGACTCAATGCGTGTGTGTGTGTGTGTGTGTGTGTGTGTGTGTGTGTGTGTGTGTGTGTGTGTGTGTGTAGTGAGTGAAGTGTTATGAAACAATGTATGTTGAGTGTGTGCAGTGACTGATATTGAGATATGAGTGAACGGTGTGGCATTACATTATTTGTAAACAAGGTATTGTATACCAGAAGCGAATCTAATGACTGTTTGTAACTAGAAGTCTGTAAATATATGTGCATACGAATTAGTTTATTTTAAATTGGTCTAAACTTGTAAATACTTTGACATGTCCTATATCCTTGTAAAAAGAGATCTATGGATGAATAAAGCTACAACAACAACTACTACTACTACAGCTACTACTACTATAGCATGTGTGGCCCAAAAGTAACCACATTCTTACAATGTGGACCAGGTATGGCAAAAGGGGGGACACCCCTGGTGTAGACGGTCTATCGATAGACACCCCAACTTCAAAGGAGCATGTTCAGCTGCTGGAGAAAGTGTTAAAGAAATTCATAAGTAGTGGAGTAACTGCCAATTTAGAAACATCAAAACTTGCCAATGATAAAATTAAAATTCTCGGATATATCATTTCACCTACAGGTATTGTAAATTATTCTGAGAAAATCAAAGTAATAAAGAACTTCCCTCTTCCTACTTCAAAAAAACTATTAAAGGTCTTTTTAACACTCACTTTCTTTTTAGGAGATTTGTCCCTAATCAGTTCGTGAAAAGTCCAGTGTTTCTATAATTTTCAATGCGATAGGGTCCGCAGCTGCAATGAATTTTTTGAGGGATTTCTTGTCCGATTGTACAGTTTCGGCCTTAGGCCATTTTCAAGTATTTTATGGATGATTTTTAGTAATACGCTGTTGCCCCTATGACATCATGTTATGCTCATTAATTAGTTCGAGCTGTTCAAAGAACAAAAGAAAAAAATAGTCCAGTGTTGTTAAATCTTTTATGTAAAAATGTTACGTGGTTTTCATGGTTTTGGTCAACAAAATGTCAGGAGGCTTGGCCCGTCAACACCAACACTGAACTATTGATGACTGGAAACACGTTGCCCAGTCGGACGAGTCTCGTTTCGAATTGTATCAAGTGGATGGACGTGTACGTGTATGGAGACAATCTCATGAATGTGTGGACCTAGAATGTCAGCAGATGACTGTTCAAGCTGATGGAGACTCTGTAATGGTGTGGGGTGTGTGCAGTTGGAGTGATATGGGACCCCTGATACGTCTAGATACGGCATTGACAAGTGACACGTACGTAAGCATCCTGTCTGATCACCTGCATCCATTTATATCCATTGGGCATTTCCAGCAGGACAATGCGTCACCCCACACGTCCAGAATTGCTACTGAGTGGCTCCAGGAACACTCTTCTGAGTTTAAACTCTTCCGCTGGTCACCAAGTTCCCCAGACGTGAACATTATTGAGCATATCTGGGATGCATTGCAACGTGCTGTTCAGAAGAGATCTCCACCCACTCGTACTCTTACGGATTCATGGACAGCCCTGCAGTATTCACGGTGTCAATTCTTTCCACCACTACTTCAGACACTGTCGAGTCCATGCCGCATTGTGTTCCGACACTTCTGCGTTGTCACAGGGGCCGTACGCGATATTAGGCAGGTGTACCAGTTTCTTTGGTTCTTCAGTGTAAATAGTGAACAGCAGCGAAATCGGCCTGTAATCTTTTGGGTGATCAGTTTTTCCAGGCTTTCGGATAGCTTTCGATTTATTCCATATTTTTGGAACCTGACCCATGTTTATGATTGTCGTAAACAATTCTGCTAGGCACTTCAGTCTGTCCGTACCAAAGAATTCAGGGATCAGTACATCCACGCTAGCTACTTTCCTATTTTTGGTGTATTGTACTGTATGAAAGCAACCTGCGCCATGCAGTGTACAGTGGCTTGTAGGGAACACACACTGAAGAGCCGAGACACTCTGATCGCTGTCCAGTGCGTTGCCAGCACGTGACGCGTTAAGGGGGGTTTAGAAGACCACAACAACAACAACATAAGTGGAGCAGAGACGAATGGGGAATCATTCTAGCGATGAACTGGGGCGCAAATGGAGAAATCGACTCTGACAAAGGTCAGACTGTTGTTGCCCGGCGCCTCGGAAAAAATCAACGTCCACACGGCGGAGCCAGTCAGCTGTTCGAGTGCTATCATTGTCATACACAGGATGAGTGTAGGCTATTTAATCTGCTCTCCGTTTTAAGCAATAACTAATTTTCCGCGCATCCCAATGTTTATGACGTCATATTTCCTTAACTATGTGTCTCACAACGATGTAATTTTGCAGGTACATTTGGTGGTGTATGCAGATACTGTCTGCACAATGTGCTGCGAATAGCGTTAGTACGAGGGCTATGCCGAAAGTTTTTAGCAGAATGTGTGAAAAAAATTCATTTGCAAAAAAACGTTTACAACTTTTCAAAATACTCTCCATTAGCATGTATGCATTTTTCCATTCTCTGAAACCACTTATAAAATGTGTCAGTCCAAGCTTCTTTCGGGATGTCACTTAGTGCACTCTCGTACGCTGCAGTGGCCTCTTCATCTGATGAAAACCGCTGCCCTCGAATTTTTTCCTTAGTCTTAGGGAACAGAAAGAAGTTACAGGGGGCCAGGTCAGGTGAATGGGGGGGGGGGGGGGGGGGGGGGGATGGGGTAACACTGGCACTTTTTCCTTCTCCAGAAAGTCCATCATTCTGGCAGCCCTGTGTGCAGATGCATTGTCGTGATGCAGTGGAAGGTGCCCACTCTTGGACTTTGGATGCTGTGACTTCCATGTGGCGATGACTTTTGGAAGACAATCATTCACGTACCATTCAGCATTGACTGTACGACGTGTGTCCAAGGTCACAGAGGTGAGATGCTCGATCTTTGTGAAAAGGTTGCCACCATCTTTTTTCCAGAGCTCCGGCTTCGTCGAACTTTTGTGGGTGGTTCCTCCCCTGGAAAGCACCGCTGTCTCTTCGTTTCAGGGTCATAATGGTAGACCCACGTTTCATCACCTGTGACGGAAATGTAGGTGTCTTGGGACTTCCCTCCATTGAATTTTTCGAGCATGAAACGACACCAGTCCACTCTCGCCTCCTTTTGGCTTTCTGTCAGAGCATGTGGCACCCAACGGGCACATCTCTTAGTAAGGCCTAAGTGACTATGAACGATGGTCTGTGCTGCTGTTGATCCAATATTTAGGGTCCCTTCAATGTCGCAAAATGTAAGATGTGGATCTTCTTTGATCGTTTTTTTCACAGCATCAATGTTTTCAGAAGTCACAGCTGTTGCTGGCCGACCGGGACGATGTTCATCTCCAATTGACCGCCGACCCCTCGAAAACTCGCGAAACCAATTTCCAACTGTGGCCCTAGAAGGGGAAGCTTCACCAAAAACACGCAGCAAAGAAGAATGGCATTCTTCGGCACTTAAACCCTTTTTATAATCGTAAAAAATCGTGGCGCGAAAGTCGCGGCGCGACAGCTCCATCCTGCACTCTCTTCGACTCAGCACTGCTTGTACTTTCTTACGGCACAGTAGGGGATCACCAATAGCCAGGGGCTGCGCGCGCACGTCCCAAGGTCGAAAAACATCGCTCTTTCGCGTGAATACAACCCCATTGTCCTCCGCCTTAGCTAAAAACTTTCGGCATAGCCCTCGTAGCAAAACGACTTGCTCGATGATTAGATTAGATTTACTTTCATTCCAGTTGATCCGCAGTGAGGAGGTCCTCCAGGATGTAGAACATATCAGATGCCCAAGTTTTCTGCCCAAACAGTGAAAATGTAGTAAGCGACAGATTTTTTCCCATTTCATCATTTCGTGGGGAGTGTCAGAGAGAAAAAGGTTCGTAAAGGTTTGAATGTACCATATGTGTTAAGCTTCTGGTAAGTTGCTAAGCGCTCTCATTCTCAAATGCTGGACGGTTATAGTCTGAGTATTTGAACGCCATGAGTTTATTAGTAAAGGAAGGGCTTGTGATGGTCATTTTAGCGATTATTGGATTTTCATTTTTTGACGTTATCCCGGACGCGAACACTAGGTCGCACTAGGTGTTCGCGTCGTCCGGAACGTCAGTCCAAGGTCGAAAAACATCGCTCTTTCGCGTGAATACAACCCCATTGTCCTCCGCCTTAGCTAAAAACTTTCGGCATAGCCCTCGTAGCAAAACGACTTGCTCGATGATTAGATTAGATTTACTTTCATTCCAATTGATCTGTAGTGAGGAGGTCCTCCAGGATGTAGAACATATCAGATGCCCAAGTTTTCTGCCCAAACAGTGAAAATGTAGTAAGCGACAGATTTTTTCCCATTTCATCATTTCGTGGGGAGTGTCAGAGAGAAAAAGGTTCATAAAGGTTTGAATGTACCATATGTGTTAAGCTTCTGGTAAGTTGCTAAGCGCTCTCATTCTCAAATACTGGACGGTTATAGTCTGAGTATTTGATCGCCATGAGTTACACAGCCTCAAGACATTTACATGGTTTCTAAGTGTAATATTTGTCTGACTGTGTTACACCATTAACGTAAGATTGTAGCTCTTAACGAGGAGATCATAACAGCATTTTAAAACCTCAAATTTGGTCAATAATTACGAGGCGTGTTTTTTATGTAAGTTGTTGTTGTTGTTGTTGTGGTCTTCAGTCCTGAGACTGGTTTGATGCAGCTCTCCATGCTACCCTATCCTGTGCAAGCTTCTTCATCTCCCAGTACATACTGCAGCCTACATCCTTCTGAAACTGTTTAGTATATTCATCTCTTGGTCTCCCTCTACGATTTTTACCCTCCACGCTGCCCTCCAATACTGAATTGGTGATCCCTTGATGCCTCAGAACATGTCCTACCAACCGGTCCCTTCTTCTTGTCAAGTTGTGCCACAAACTCCTCTTCTCCCTAATCCTATTCAATACTTCCTCATTAGTTATGTGATCTACCTATCTAATCTTCAGCATTCTTCTGTAGCACCACATTTCGAAAGCTTCTATTCTCTTCTTGTTCAAACTATTTATCGTCCATGTCTCACTTCCGTGAGTAAGTAAGCACCGTTTTGAAATTAAAAAAAGACGTGCTAAGATATATCAATAATTTTGTTTTACGTGGAAGCCTGTACCTTAATCTACTTTTCTACATAATTTTCGTCAATATTGAGGCACTTGTCATAACGCTGTACCAGTTTTTGAATACTCTCCTCATAGACGTCTGCCGCCTGACTTGTTAACCACTGCATCCCCACTGTTTTGACTTCGTCATCGTCTTGAAGACGCTGATCGCCCAGGTGTTTCTTCAAGTGCATGAACAGGTGGTAGTCACTGGGCGCAAGATCGGGGCTGTACAGAGGATGATCTAGGCTTTCCCATCGAAAAGTTGTGATGAGATCTTTGGTCTGATTCTCCACATCCGGACGGACATTGTCTTGCAGTAAAACGATGCCCTTGCTCAACTTGCCACGTCTTCTGTTCTGAATTGAACGGCGCAGATTGTGCAATGTCTTACAGTAAGCTGCTGCATTGATTGTCTCATTACGAGGCAGAAATTCCGCAAGCTATATTCCTTTTCTGTCCCAAAAAACTGTGCGCATGATTTTCCGGGCAGAACTTGTTTGCTTGAACTTCACTTTTCTGGGTGCAACTGAATGCCGCCATTCCATGGACTGTTGCTTTGATTCTGGTGTGACGTAGGCCACTCATGTTTCATCGCCCGTAACAATTTGGCTTAAGAAATCATCACCATCGTTGTGGTACCGCTCAAGTCAATGCACTGTCTAAACGTTTGGTTTTGTGCACATCCGTCAACATTTTCGGTACCCAATGTGCGCGCAATTTTCGGTAATTCAAGTGCTCGGTCACAGTGCCATACAAAACACTACGAGAAACATTAGGAAACTCATCCCGCATGGAGGAAATCGTAAAGTGTCTGTTTTCTCTCACCTTATTGTCCACTTCCTGCACCAAACTTTCATTAACCACCGTAGGACGCCCACTCCGTTGTTCATCGTGCACATTTGCGCGGCCATCTTTAAATCCTCTCACCCACTTTCTTACCATTCCATCACTCATAATGTTTTCTCCGTAAACTGCACAGATCTCACGATGAAAATCGATCGCTTTTAGGCCTTTATCACTAAGAAATCTTATAACAGCCCATACTTCACAGTCGGCGGGACTCACGATTATCGGAGGCATCTTCAACACTCAGTACACAACGTAAACAAGGAAGAATCAGACTGTAATGGCGTCAGTGCATAGACAACAGATGTAGGTAGCCAGTGCGCATGCGCAGAACGCCGACCGCAGTGCTGCGGCCGCGGTGTGGCAAAACGGTACTTACTTAGAAAACACGCCTCGTACATCTTTTTCTTCAATCCCATATCAAGTACCAGGGAATATCGCTCTATCTGTTTCTCCACCCTATTCTCGCACAATCTTTTCGATTTCACACCTTTGTCCCAGTTGCTCGATCCTGCCTGCCAGCCTCTTCTCGAATTCCTTCAATTCTAACTACATTTCTACTTATCTTTTCTACTGCTCTACTAACAAACATCATTTCTGTGACAGCAATCCTACACAGATGTTTCTCTCATAGAGCCACTCTCTCCATGCCATATGTTTCTAATTGATGCCATAACTATGCTGTAAATTTGCATTTTAGTTTTCATACTATCCTCTTTCTTCCTTACTACTGTGTCACTCATCTGACTTAGACTGTTTTCTTACAGTTAGTTCTGTTTGCCACCTCTTGGTCTAGTCTCCCATCACTATTTAATATGGTGCCAAGATATTACCTCTACCTGCATTCGCCATCTTTCCCTTTCTTTTCAGTTTTTCATAGCATTCATTAGAGTCTGCTGAAATCTTTCTGGTGTGTCATCCAGCAATACTGTATCATCTGCACAGAGCAATGGTTGCACATAGACTGGCTGTAGTGTTCACATTCCAAGATTTTTTTTGTTCTATGTGTTTGACAGTTGCATATTTTTGTTACTTTAAGTAGAAAGATGTCAAAAATAATAGGTTGGGTCAATCATGTAGCCCCACTGGGAATTATCCTGGTTTCTCATCATGAATACAAACCACTCCCACACTTGTTCGTATGCACTTTTCCCTGTATTCGTTAATTTTATTGGCACTCTGTTTGCTACCAGTGCCTCTCACACATACTGCCTTGGCACAGAGTCAAATGCAGCTTTAAGATCGATAAATGCGACATAAAGGTTCCCGGTCTTCTCTCTGTTTTTCTCCGTACCTGTTCTTACGGTGTAGATATGGTCCTGTGTCTGCCACTCTACCCTAAAAGCAGACTGCTCCTTATCCATTTCCTCTACCACCGCCCTTCTCAGCTGCCTCTCCAGTACTCGCCTATAGACTTTATAGGCTACTGATGATAAGTAAATAGACCTGTAATTGTCGCAGTCATGCTCTCCTTCTTATGCAATGGTATGACTAAGTTCTTCTCCCATTCTTCAGGGATACTATTCTCCTGTCACTCTCTCTGAAACAGCTTAGTAAGTTCCTCTAGCACCTCTGGTCCTCTGTACTTCATTAATTCCCATCAGGTCTTGCAGCCTTCCTTGTTCTAATTTCCTCCACTGCCATTTCTACATCCTGTTTTTATATCTTTCCATCAGTTTCCGGTCTTGTATATTTTCATATTGCCCAATGATACTTACATATGTGATACTGAAAACAAAATTTTATTGTCCCAGGAAGCCATTACATAAACAACCTGCAACTGGGAGAATACACTGTGAACCAAATTATGTACCAAATTAGCCATTTAGTAATATACACTGAAGAGCCAAAGAAACTGGTGCACCTGCCTAATATCGTGAAGGGTCCCCAAAAGAACACAGAAGTGCCGCAGCACAATGTGGCATCGACTCAACTAATGTCTGAAGTATTGCTGGAGGGAACTGACACGATGAATCCTACAGGGCTTTCCATAAATCCGTAAGAGTAGGAGAGGGTGGAGACCTCATCTGAACAGCACATTGCAAGGCATTCCAGATATGCTCAGTAATGTTCACCTCTGGGGAGTTTTTTGGTTGGCGGGAGTGTTTTAAACTCTGAAGAGTGTTTCTGGAGCCACTCTGTAGCAATTCTCGATATGTGTGGTGCGCATTGCCCTGCTGGAATTGCCCAAGTCCACCGGTATGCACAATGGATCGTCGATCAGACAGGATGTGTCACCTGTCAAAGTCGTATCTAGGCGTATCAGGGGTCCCATATCACTCCAACTACACAAGCCCACACCATTACAGCGCCTCCACCAGCTTGAACAGTTCCCTGTTGACATGCAGGACCCATGGATTCATGAGGTTGTCTCCAAAAGCACAACAATCGAAATCTTTTAATCATTAAACTAAGCGATTAGTGTTTAAGCATTCATCTGAGAGGAGTCTGGCTTTGAATCGCAGTGAGGTATTGGTGTTGTATTTGTCTACTTGTTAGAATTTGAAACGAGACTCATCTGACCAAGCAACATGTTCCCGGTCATCAACCGTCCAATGTCACTATTGATGGGCCCAGGCGAGGCTTAAAGCTTTGTATCATGCAGTCATCAAGGGTACGCAAGTGGGGCTTTGGCTCCAAAAGCTCATATCGATGATGTTTCGTTAAATGGTTTGTACACTGATACTTGTTGAGGGCATAGCACTGAAATCTGCATCAGTTTGCGGAAGGGTTGCACCTTCGTCACGTTGAACGATTCTCTTTAGTCATTGTTGGCCTCCTTTTTGCAGGATGTCTTTCCGGCCACAGCAATGTCCGAGATTTGATGTTTCACCAGTTTCCTGATATTCACAGTACACTCGTGATATGGTCGTACGGGAAAATACCCACTTCATCGCTGCCTCAGAATGCTGTGTTCCATCGCTCGTGCGCCGACTACAACACCACGTTCAAACTTACTTAAATCTTGATAACCAGGCATTGTAGCAGCAGTAAACGATCTAACAACTGCGCCAGAGAGTAGTCTCGTATGGGCGTGCAGACCGCAGCGCCGTTTTCTGATTGTTTACAATCTCTGTGTTTGAATATGCATGCCTATACCAGTTTCTTTGGTGCTTCAGTGTATTACGCTTTGAGGCACACTCACCTGGGCTTTGTGGGACCTGTGGTAGTAAAGTAATTGATGGCACCACCACAGCTGCATCTCTTCGAGCTCAGTGTCTTCCCTGACAATGACGGTGTCTTCCGGCAGAATTACTGTCCATGTCACAAGGTCACAATCGTACTCCAGTTATTTGAGGAGCGTGACAGTGAACTTACATTGATGTCTTGGGCATCAAACTCACCTGAGCTGATTCCGACGGAACACATTTGGGACATTATAAGATGCAGTTCCACATTCACAAACCACTGATCCGTAATTTACGTGAATTGCGCGAATTGTGCCCAGAGCCATTCCAGGTGTTTTGGCACCCTAGACGAGAACTGAAAAATGACACCCACTCTTCTTTTGCTACCATCAGTATCCCCAATATCCCCCCGCCCACCACCACCACCACCAACATCCAAAAGCACAACAATCGAAATCTTTTAATCATTAAACTAAGCGATTAGTGTTTAAGCATTCATCTGAGAGGAGTCTGGCTTTGAATCGCAGTGAGGTATTGGTGTTGTATTTGTCTTTGCACTGGCACTTTCCCTTCCCCCCCAGTCAGTGACCTTAAATTATAGACGTGCGACTGTTTATAGCCCATTGAGTTACCCACAGTGGTCATTAAACTGTAGAGTCAAAAGTCTTAGTAGTATCTGCTTTAGTTTTGAGGTAGGTAGAGACAATGTGTTTACTTTCGTCAAAATAAGTAAAAACTTATTGAGTAACTATTCCATATGGTTTTGAAAACCGTTTTATATTTTCCTCTTTTTCATTTTTTCTCCTCATTTGGTCAATTTTTTCGCTGTTGGATTTGAAATTAATTTTTTCCGTCCTTTGCTGCCCCTAAAGTTTTGCCGCCTAATGATAGACATCTGGCGTCACAAATCTCTGGAAACTTACTGAGGACTTGTTGAATCTGTGCCATGCAGGAACTCTGTTATATGTGCTCCAAAGTTGGACCAGCATGCCATTGGGCATGCGATCCACATAAGTTACTTCCCATTTTTATACCCTGTGTTCTATTCCATAATTTCATTCTTGGCTTGGAAATGAACCACTGTGCCACACTCACTGGTAAAATCTATTTGTTTAAATCCCACGATCTGTCTAACTTTATTGGATTCTTGTACATCACACAGAGGAGACAGGTATGTCATTTTTTTTAAATATCTTGTCTCTCTCTCTCTCTCTCTCTCTCTCTCTCTTTCTCCTGAAGCAGAGTAAGTACAAGTCTGTTCCAATTTTTCGTAACTGTCTTTCTCCACAGGCACTCTGTAAACGATTTAGCAAGTTTCTTGTGTATTACTTTACATGCAGCTTTAACAGAGTGTATTCGAATATCATTTTCACCAGACCGAGTTTCCTGCTGGAGGCTCATTCTTCAGTTTTTATTCTACTTCTGTGTTAAAATCTGCCATAACAATCTTGCAGTGGTGTTTGCTATTATTTATTATCGCTCACGACTTTCTGTTTCTTCTTTCTCATTATCATATTATCATGTTGGTGAACAGATTGAAAGATTACTTTTGTTTATTTTTTGAATAAGTCTTACTAGTCTGTCTGAGGTCTCCTTACCATCTATGATATTGTTACAATTTTAATGTTTGCAATAAGCCGCTACCTGAATTTCATCTCTGTTTTACTCCTCTGTAATAAAATATATGACCTGTTTATAATTCTATTGTTCGTCATTTATTTCCAGCACTTTTGATAACCCAACTGCGTCCTATTTCACCTAATTTCTCTCCCAATTTCACTAACCCTTCTTTGGACACCAAAGCAGTGTAAAAATATTGAACATTGTTTTTATTTATGTCTTTTTCGTGTGGCAGAGGGGGAGCAGGAGAATCAAATTTGAAGCCTTGCAGTCGATAATTTTCATACCTTGGTGGATTGGTAAGTCTCATCAATTTCCACAGACAAATAAACAAAATTTTATCAAATGCCATATCACCTAGTAATCATAGTTTTTGTAAGTTTTCTTCAAACTGGTGCGTAGTAGCTTGTCAGCAGAGCTCTGTCTTATATTGACCCAGTATGGACGCGCTCTGCGGTGAAGTTTTTAGCGTAAAGTGCTACCACTGCTGGAGAGTGAATTTCAATTCCTGGTGAACACAGAATTTTGTAGAAAGGTGCAATGCACACCAGCCAGCCTTGTGAGAGCAATTGGGAAGCTGTGGGGGCAAAATAAGCACAGAAACTGAGAAACAAGTTGCGAAACTTGGTGCATATAAAAAACCTTGCGCGAGATGCCGGCCACATCAAACGTGCTTTTTTTCTTTTGTGTGTGTGTCAATCTTAACTGAGTTAAGTAAAGTAGTAAAACATGAATCACTGAGAGACCCTATCAGACAGATTCAGCCACCTAATTGGACAGGTTTTCCCTATCCTTCTCGCCCACAGGGATATTTCCCTTGCAAACTATATGAGCTGTGCACGTACGAGATCTGTTAAAAAAAAATCCAGAACATTCATAATTTCACACCATTGGTGTGTGGAGCAAAACGTGGTTGGCCTCCCTGCATACACTTGTGTTTAATGTGTAACTGCCAGAAGTTTCACTGTTGTATGTCTGTCTGTCACTGTTCAGTGCTGTACTAATGAGAGAAACTCTCCATCACTCCTCCCCCCCGAGATTTAGTGGTAAGACGGCTCAGTGGATAGCCCATCACACACTGAACAGAGATCAAGCACAAAAAGTGAAAGGAGGTGTACTGAACTGTGAAAAACGAGCAAAACATGAACAGTGAACAGTCGAAAGACTAGACATGTAATGCAGAGAAGCCCAAACAGTAATGGCCTCGTGGTTAAGTGATCACAATGTTGCGCTACCATGCGGGCGAGCTGTGTTCAAATCACTCTAAAGCACTTTATTTTTATTTCTTTTTTTTCTTCACAACACCATTAACTGTCCGTCCGGTCACTGAAATGTTTCTTCTCTGTGTTCTTGGCAGTTATACTGTACACTGGTTATACACTGAAGAGCCAAAGAAACCGGGAGCACGCAGAAGTACTACAAAACAACGTGGCCTGGACTCGAATAATGTCTGAAATAGTGCTGGAGGGAAATGTCACCACAATCCTGCAGGGCATTCCATACGTCCGTAAGCATACATGGTGTGGAGATCTCTTCTGAACAGTATATTGCAAAGCATCCCAGATATGCTCAATAATGTTCATTTCTGGGGAGTTTGGTGGCCAGGGAAGTGTTTAAGCTCGGAAGAGTGTTCCTGGACCCACTCTGTAGCAATTCTGGGAGCGTGGGTAATGGAATTGCTCAAGTCCGCTGGAATGCACAGTGGACATGAATGAATGCAGGTGATCAGACAGGATGCTTACGTATGTGTCACCTGTTACAGTCGTATCTAGACGTATCACATATGACTCCAACTGCACATGCCCCAAACCATTACAGAGTCTCCAGCAGCTTGAACAATCACCTGCTGATATGCAGGGTCCATGGATTCATGAGGTTGTCTCCAAACCTGTACATGTCCATCCTCTCTATACAATGTGAAAAGAGAATCGTCCGACTAGGCAACGTTTCCAGTCATCAACAGTCCAATGCCGGTGTTGACAGACCCTGGCAAGTTGCAAAGCTTTGTGTCGTGCAGTCATCAAGAGTACACGAGTGGGCCTTCGGCTCCGAAAGCCCATATCGATGACGTTTTGTTGAATGGTTCACACACTGACACTTGTTGATGGCCCTGCATTGAAATCTGCAGCAATTTGCAGAAGGGTTGCAGTTCTATCACCTTGAACGATTCTCTTCAGTCATGATTGGTCCCATTCTTGCTAGATCCATCTCAGGCTGCAGTGATGGTAAAGATTTTACACTTTACTGGATTCCTGATTTTCACGGTACACTCTTGAATTGGTTGTATGGGAAAATCCCCACTTTATCGAGACCTCGAATATGCTGTATCCCAGCACTCGTGCGCTGACTACACCACCACGTTCAAACTCACCTAAATCTTGATAACCTGCCATTGTAGCAGCACTAACCGATCTAACAACTGTGCCAGACACTTGTCTTATATAGGCATTGCTAACCGCAGCGCCGTATTCTGCCTGTTTACACCCCTCTGTATTTGAATATGCACTGCTATTTTTCTTGCAGTTTCTTTGGCACTTCTGTGTAGAATATGTCATGTGGAATGAATACATTACTGTCGCAAGTAAACGTGATGAATAGGGAGATAAGGTGAGGTATCATGTAGACGTCTCACAGAAATGAAAACAACAAACAGGGGGGTGTGAACTATGTTGTAACAAAGGAATTGAAGAGTCAAAACTTCCAAATGGAATGCAACTTTGGAAACGTTCAAAACATATATTTTGACAGAGCACGGAGAAACTGTGAGATTGTGAAACTTTTGCTTTCATTTGTTGCAGCTTGTGAGACAAACTACTATGTTTTCATCATTTCCTTGAGAGTGATCACATTCACATTCACATGAACACCTAAACTGGACAAGGAAGCGTATCTTACTCCCTGACCAGGTGTACAGATTGGGTGCATAGGTAAGAGATTCCTATGACATACGTACTGTCACTAATGCCATGTATAACACACCAGACTTGTTTTCCTGTGGAAGATTCGGTTGACTTGTCGCCTTGTCATCAAATGTTTGCGGTTCTCATTTGAAAGTCACTTCCTTTCAGCTGCTAACAGAGTAGTAGTGTGGAACCACCTGTCATTGTAGGTCCGTTCCTTACACCTCGTTGTTGCAACCTGACGTTACATCTAGACACAGACACGAATTTGACCTCTCCTGAAGCTGCTACCATACTTGCCAACAATGGTCATCTGGGGTAATGCAGAACTGTGGTTCATCATTCAATGAGGCAACACTGTTCGACAGTACACATTTCCCTGTCATGTCACCACTTCAAATGCAGCCATGTGTTCACAGCAGCCCACTCATGGGGCAGTCCACCTTATGCTAGTCTCTGATGGTGTGGTGTGACAGACTGCAGTTGGGAGTCAAAACAAGTCCACATTTTCATATGGCAGCCGCAGACGTGCAGGATCTACAATGTGTTTGGTGCACAATACAGCGACACTTCCTTCTGATGGTGAGACGCGGTTGGCCAGAACCTTGACAGTGAGTAACTGTCCTCAAGTTCGCATGCAACTCGACATCAGGCCACTGTCACTTCTGAATGACCCACCAATCTGGATATTGCACAATTAAGCCAACCAGCCAAATGGGGACTCACTATGAGACCCATTTTAAAGCCCAACAGGTGCCTATAACACTGTCTGAATGAGTACACAGTATCTCAGAGTCCTTCAGAGGGGTCACAACATCTGACGCCATTCACCTTATATACCCGGCCTGGTAACACCACTGAACACGAACAACCCTAATGCAGTCTAGCAGCTGTTCAAGCTGTCACAGAGAACTGCAACTCTAACCACTTACACACATGCCGATGATGTGTTTGTGCATGAAGTTACATTGTCATCTGGTGGTCTCTTCTATGTGTTTAATTTGCTTTGTCAGTTAATGTGTGTAATTGTTTACCTTTCTCAAGTTGTCTAAAATTTGTAGTTGTCAATAATACCACTATTACATCCTTCATTTTCAGTATCTAAATCTTTTTTATTGTTGGTTTAAATTTCAAGTCAAAGGACCTGCCTGTATAGCCGATATAACTTTTTTTGAAGTTGCGGCATAATATTTAGTGGACCCCAGATTTTCCATATTTATTAGTCTCAACTGGAAAGTTACAAAGAACTAATGTTTTTGTATTATTTTCTGCTCTGCAGGCAATTGCAACCCTTTTTCCAGAATATACGCACAATTTCATCAGATGCTTTGCGTATGTACTTCACAGCAGCGTATTTGATTTTATTGGCTGCAGGCTGTACACATGGTCTATTTCTTTTCTTTACATTCTTTTACACTGGAAAACCATGTAGTTGTGTTAGTAAAAAACAATGTTCATAAAATTCAATGATTGTAATGACTTTAGATGAAAATATTAAATGGTTATCGCAAGAAGTCAGTTTTGAAATTGTCTGTGTGTAACTGACACTGTAAAAAAGAATGGGAAGCAGTAGCTGTTAAGAAACTTTAAATTTGTCAGTGGCATAGATATCAAAGGATCTGGCCTGGTTGGCTGTCATCATCTGAGCTGTTGGCATGTGGGTTCGGTATTTGTTATGAAATTTGCACAATGAATCTGTAATAACTAACTGTCTGCAGTGTATAGTTTTTGCCTTTAACATTAAAGTGAAAACTGAGGGGTTTTAGTATCCTATTATCTCCTTTAATGAAACCCGAGACAAACATATCTCACAACCAAACCTGTGTATTGCTGTTTTATCTTTAACATTCTAGCATCCATCACTGGTATGTGGTGTTAAAAATATGGTGTTGTACCATTACATTCACTAGCTCTATAATTTGTTAAACTAACAATTTTTAATATATTTTGATGGGGTAGCACTGTTACAGGTCTTTCAAAATGATTGTAGCAACCAGTCAATGTTCACCAATTTTTGAATTTTTTATACTAGTTGTAAGGTTGTGTCTGACAAAGTGTTGTATGCAAAAGCTTGCTTCAACATTTGACACTTTTCTGCAGCAGTTTTTCCAAGTTTAAAACAAAGCTTTACACAGACATGCTATTCTCTCAAGTCAGCTGTTGTAAAAGGCAAAGCGACGGAGACACAAAAATGAAAATCTATTAACCAGTGACTGACTAAACAACTCTACTCACAGCTGCTTGCCATACTGATTCAAGAACTTACACCTAGCAGTATTTCCGTGTAAAAATTTGTGCGTAGAATTCAAATCTTGGAAACTTTTGGAACAGCTCATGATTTTGTCTCCTGAAGCTAAATTCAGGTTATCTGCCAGTTGCAACTTTTTATTGCATTCCAGTTTCTTTGACCTACTAGACATGTTTTCATAGAATACGTCATGTAGTCTGTTGGGGCACATTCAATTTGTGACTATTTCACATTTCTTGGGTTGCAGAGAGAACCAGCAGCTGGCACTGTTGCAGCTAATGTGATCATACGTTCCCACTTTGTGGTCATTCATTACACTGTGTTTCTCTAATCAGTTACAACAACGCACACGCGTGTCAATTCAACCACGATACTCCCTACTGAGGCACAGAGGAGCTATTTAGTAACCAAAAACTATAGTGTTTTGGTGCAACGAGTTCATGAACTAAAACAGGCATAAAGCTTACAGACAAAGAATATGTAAAGTTCACCTATCATTATATACAATTATGTCATTGCAATAAAGTTGAAGTCAGTTTTACATTTGCATCATCTTTCTTAAATAAGCCTATATTAGAATCAATCACAAATTTGTTATATCTAGAGAGATGATGACTGTACTTGACAAAGGGATCTTTTTATTCATTTATATAGTTACAAGCTGAACAATTAGTTTGGTTCTGTATCGACAATCTTTGTTACAAAGGATTTGTACTAAATAAAATTACATTCAGATTGATGCTACTACTTTAAATTGTTGATATTTAGCTTAGAAAATACGTGTACTTACTATTCTCGACATTTAACATGTGAAGAGATACATTTTCTTATACAATTTTCAACAAATTAAATATTTGTCACATAAATGAAAAAAATATACATTCCAATATCTGAATGTATAACCAACGATAAACTCAGTCACGCTTTAGGAATCTTTGAATGATCAATACGATAACAGCTGGCATATAACAGAAATCAGTGTCATCAACATAAAGTATCTCATACAACATATGGGCAAAAATAAAAGCCATCCGAAAAGATGTTCACAGGTAATACAAAGCTATACTTCTGAGCTAGTTATTTTTGCACAACATGGTGGTGTTACATCTTTGGCTTTGTACAGAAACCTACGAGTTTTGACACAGAGAGGCCACTGCCAACACATCACATAGATAGGGCTTACAGACATCTAAGTAAGTTCATTGGCTACACTACAAACTAAAGTATTTATCATGCAACATTCTTGCCCTTAAGAAATGACACACAGAATATTTATGATGATTGCAAAATTCATAGTTTAATTCATTAACTCTTGTTTCCACACATAGAACATTTATGATGATCGCAAAATTCACAGTTTAATTCATTAACTCCTGTTTGGAAGCAATGAAACTGTCCTTTCCATTGCTCAGATCAGAATTCATGGTGCAGCACTTTGTCGTTTTCTTCTGACATCTGCATCTTCTAATGCATTAATTAAATTCTTCAAATCAGAATGCTAGAATCTTAGCACTCCCACCGTTCAATCCCATGTCGAGGCCACTGTTTTATTATTCCCCCGAACGTGATTTACCTGTACGTGAGACTGTTCGTGAAACGAAGTTGGGAAGGCTATCACTGCCACAACTTCTTATGGTGATCGATGACAAATCTCTGATCATTTGTTTACCTACAAATACCTCAGTGGCTGTCATTGTTATAAATAATGTCACAACACTACCTGCATCACGTCTGGTGACTATAGGATCAATTATATTCTTAGTGGGTACCTCTGTTCTTAGTTCCCTCCATAAAAACCATCGGTAACATCTATCTTTCTTACGAATATTCTCCAATCACTCTCAAATTTTCAAACAGTCTTTCACACAACCTGTGATTAAGAATAAATATCAGAAGAGTTGCAATGTCCCATATTCTGTAACCACATGAAGTTCCTCATTTAACAAAATGAAAGACACATTCACAGTACACTGCAGAAGGACTACGAAGCGTAACTTATGTGAATACAATTCCTTTTCCAGAAAAGGTCTACACTAAAGTTTTCACACAATTTTCCTTGCAGACAACATTAATCAGTTATGAAATTTCTGACACACACACACACACACACACACACACACACACACACACGAGCGTGTGCACAAAAAACATTTAACACTGTGTATGTAAAACATCTGTTAGTATAATGTAAACATAAAACAACTAGCCATATGTTCTTCACTAAATATTTTTGTGGCACAAGTTTCAAGTGTGCTGTTGACATCCAACTTGTAAAGGTTTGTCAAACAGACAGTCTTTTGAGATGACGATTTACACAGGAAATACAAAGTGCTATAAAGCGAAAATGTGATGCACTAATTTGAAAAACAGAGAAAAAGCACTGAATACACACATCTGGGAGTATTCTGGCCCAGTCAGCCGCTATGTGGTCCACCGCAAGTAATACTGGTGTACAGCAAACGAAGCAGTCCTCTGAGAAGCAGCAGGAGCGGCACAGTATATCAGCTGCAACATGAGAAACAGATTTCATTTTCACTCGCACCGCTCAGTCTGTTGGCAGTTGCATTTGCTGCTCCCTGCACTTTGACATCATTTGGATGGCATACTCCTTCAGTACGAGGTGCATTCAAGTTCTAAGGCCTCCGATTTTTTTTCTCCGGACTGGAAAGACATAGAAATATGCACATTGTTTTAAAGTGAGGCCGAGTTCATTGTCAATACGTCCCAGAGATGGCAGCACCGTACGGCAGATGGAATTTTACCGCCAGCAGCGAGAATGAGAACTGTTTTAAATACTTAAAATGGCGACGTTTTCCTTACTTGAACAGCGTGCAATCATTCGTTTTCTGAATTTGCGTGGTGTGAAACCAATTGAAATTCATCGACAGTTGAAGGAGACATGTGGTGATGGAGTTATGGATGTGTCGAAAGTGCGTTCGTGGGTGCGACAGTTTAATGAAGGCAGAACATCGTGTGACAACAAACCGAAACATCCTCGGGCTCGCACAAGCCGGTCTGACAACACAATCAAGAAAGTGGAGAGAATTGTTTTGGGGGATCGCTGAATGACTGTTGAACAGATCGCCTCCAGAGTTGGCATTTCTGTGGGTTCTGTACACACAATCCTGCATGACGACCTGAAAATGCGAAAAGTGTCATCCAGGTGGGTGCCACGAATGCTGACGGACGACCACGTGGCTGCCCGTGTGGCATGTTGCCGAGCAATGTTGACGCGCAACGACAGCAGGAATGGGACTTTCTTTTCCTCGGTTGTGACAATGGATGAGACGTGGATGCCATTTTTCAATCCAGAAACAAAGCGCCAGTCAGCTCAATGGAAGCACACAGATTCACCGCCACCAAAAAAATTTCGGGTAACCGCCAGTGCTGAAAAAATGATGGTGTCCATGTTCTGGGCAGCGAGGGCGTAATCCTTACCCATTGCGTTCCAAAGGGCACTACGGTAACAGGTGCATCCTACGAAAATGTTTTGAAGAACAAATTCCTTCCTGCACTGCAACAAAAACGACTGGGAAGGGCTGCGCGTGTGCTGTTTCACCGAGACAACGCACCCGCGCATCGAGCTAACATTACTCAACAGTTTCTTCGTGATAACAACTTTGAAGTGATTCCTCATGCTCCCTACTCACATGACCTGGCTCCTAGTGACTTTTGGCTTTTTCCAACAATGAAAGACACTCTCCGTGGCCGCACATTCACCAGCCGTGCTGCTATTGCCTCAGCGATTTTCCAGTGGTCAAAACAGACTCCTAAAGAAGCCTTCGCCGCTGCCATGGAATCATGGCGTCAGCGTTGTGAAAAATGTGTACGTCTGCAGGGCGATTACATCGAGAAGTAATGCCAGTTTCATCGATTTCGGGTGAGTAGTTAATTAGAAAAAAAAATCAGAGGCCTTAGAACTTGAATGCACCTTGTACATCAGCTACATATGGTCCGTTGGCAAACTGGAGGTGGGAATGTGAGAAACAGCTCCATCACAGTGAGGCTGCCCCGCAATGAGTTCACACTGGCCCAACTGTAGTGTGTGTTTAGAAGGGGCAACACATTGTGCGTGGACAGAAAGGTAACTTTGTATTTTATTTTCCAATAAATGTGTTAGCAGTTTACAAAATACAGTGTACGATTGCATCTTTTAAATCACATTATTAAAGAGTAAATGCTATGAAGTATGAACAAAAATAGTTAAAAACAAACAATGGAAACTTCAGGCTGGAATATCAACAATGAAAGGAAAAGATAGATTGCTACTTACCATGAAGATGACACATTAAGTTGCAGAGAGGCACAAGAAAAAGTTTAGCTTTAGCACTAGCTTTCAGCCACAGCCATTGTCAAAGAAATGAACGCACCCACACATTTGTTCACACAAGCAAGCAAGTACACTTTACACACACAACTGCGATCTACAGCAGCTGAGACCAGAATGGAATTGTCAAGGAGAATGGAAGCAGCAACCTGACGGGGTGGGGAACCTACTCTAACCTACTGTCTCCATACCCTCCCCCCCAACAATTTTCACCCCTCCCCCCCTCATTCTCACCCCCCATCATCTGTGTGTGCCTCACTCTGCCAATGTAACTGCCAATCTTTCCCCTTCCCCATTCCTCTCCTTTTTCACTCTCCCCCCCCCCCCCCTTCACCACAGCCTCCTGACACTACACCTGTTGGCAGTCTAGTCCCTGAACACTCCTCCAGACAGTGCTCTTCTCTCCCCCACCCATGGCATCCTATACCTTCCCCTTCCATGATCCTTCCACACTGATGCCCCCAACCAACCTGCCAGAGATGGCGAGCAAGCGAGCGAGCGCACACAGTCTGCTTGGTTGTGTGAATGTGTGTTGGCTACACTCCATACAAACACACACACCAAAAAATGTTTTGCATCAGCCCGATTCACAGAACTGACGTGGATACTGTATCAGAGACACAGTCCCTTTGACTGTTCACAGCTGTCACTCGGTTCCAGTCATTCCACTAGAAAGGAGGTACACGGCCCGTGTTGTCTGTAGTTCAACCATGCCTAGATGGTAAATACCGCAGTTCGATCGTGTCCACATTGTTATTTTGTGCCAGGAAGGGCTCTCAACAAGGGAGGTCTCCAGATGTCTTGGAACAATGTTATTCGGACATGGAGAAGAGACAGATAGGAACTGTTGATGACATGCCTTTCTCAGGCCGCCCAAGGGCTACTACCACAGTCGATGACCACTACCTATGCATTATTGCTCGGAGAAACCCTGACAGCAATGCCACCACGTTTAATACTTTTCGCACAGCCACAGGACATTGCGTTACGACTCAAACTGTGTGCAATAGGCTATATGATGCACAACTTTATTCCCGACATCCATGGCGAGGTCCACCTTTGCAACCACAACACCATGCAGCGTGGGCCCACAACATGCCGAATGGACCGCTCAGGATTGACATCACATTATCTTCACCAATGAGTGTCGCACATGCCTTCAACTAGACAATCGTCAGAGACGTGTTTTGAGGCAACCCGGGCAGGTTGAACGCCTTATACACACTGTCCAGCAAATGCAGCAAGGAGAGGTTGCCTGCTGTTTTGGGGTGGCATTATGTGGGGCAGACATATGCCACTGGTGGTCATGGAAGGCGCTGTAACAGCTGTACAATACGTGAATGCCATCCTCCGACCAATAGTGCACCCGTATCAGCAGCATATTGGGGAGGCATTCGTCTTCATGGACAATTCACGCCCCCCAACAGGTAAATCTTGTGAATGACTTCCTTCAGGATAACGACACTGTATGACTAGAATGGCCAGCATGTTCTCCAGACATGAACCCTATCGAACATGCCTGGGATGGATTGAAAAGGGCTGTTTATGGACGACATGACCCACCAACCACTCTGAGGGATCTAAGCCGAATCGCCGTCGAGGAGTGGGACAATCTGGACCAACAGTGCTTTGATGAACTTGTGGCTAGTATGCCACGATGAATACGGGTAAGTATCAATGCAAGAGGACATGCTACTGGGTACTAGAGGTGTCGATGTGTACAGCAATCTGTATCACCACCTCTGAAGGTCTCGCTGTATGGTGGTACAACATGCAATGTTTATTTTTCATTAGCAATAAAAAAAGGGCGGAAATCATGTTTATGTTGATCTCTGTTCCAATTTTCTGTACAGGTTCCATATCTCTCGGAACCAAGGTGATGCATAACTTTTTTGATGTGTGTACTTTTAGAAAAAACTTCCTAACACTTAATTCTATACTCGATGTTAACAAATTCCTCTTCTTCAAAAACACTTTTCTTGCCATTACCAGTCTACATTTTATATCCTCTCTACTTTGACCATCATCAGTTATTTTGCTCCCTAAATAGCAAAATTTTATCTACTACTTTAAGCGTCTCATTTCCTAATCTAATTCCCGCAGCATCATCCGATTTAATTCGACTACATTCCATTATCCTCGTTTTGCTTCTGTTGATGTTCATCTTATATCCTCCTCTGAAGACACTGTCCATTCCGTTCAGCTGCTCTTCCAGGTCCTTTGATGTGTCTGACAGAATTACAATGTCATCAGCAAACCTCAAAGTTTTTATGTCTTCTCTGTGGATTTTAATACCTACTCCGAACTTTGTTTCCTTTACTGCTTGCTCAATATACAGATTGAATAACATCGGGGATAGGCAACAACCCTGTCTCACTCCCTTCCCAACCACTGCTTCCCTTTCATGCCCCTCGACTCTTAACTACCATCTGGTTTCTGTACAAATTGTAAACTGCCTTTCGCTCCCTGTATTTTACCCCTGCCACCTTCAGAATTTGAAAGAGAGTATTCCACTCAACACTGTCAAAGGCTTGCATTATACTCAACACTGTGAAAGACTTTCTCTAAGTCCACAAATGCTAGAAACACAAGTTTGCCTTTCCTTAATCTTTCTTCTAAGATAAGTCATAGGGTCAGTATTGCCTCACGTGTTCCAACATTTCTACGGAATCCAAACTGATCTTCCCCACGGTTGTCTTCTAATAGTTTTTTGATTTGTCTATAAGGAATTCCTGTCAGTATTTTGCAGCCATGACTTATTAAACTGATAGTTCAGTAATTTCTGTCAACACCTGCTTTCTTTGGGATTGGAATTATTATATTCTTCTTTAAGTCTGAGGGTATTTCGCTTGTCTCATAAATCTTGCTCACCAGATGGTAGAGTTTTGTCAGAGCTGGCTCTCCCAAGGCTATCAGTAGTTCTAATGGAATGCTGTCTAATCCTGGGGCCTTGTTTCGACTCGGGTCTTTCAGTGCTCTGTTAAATCCTTCACACAGTATCATATCTCCCATTTCATCTTCACCTATGTCCTGTCCTCTTCCATTTCCACAGTATTGTCCTCAAGTAAATCGCTCTTTTACAGGCCCTTTATATACTCCTTCCACCTTTCTGCTTTCCCTTCTTTGCTTAGAACTGGTTTCCATCTGAGCTCTTTATATTCATACACGTGGTTCTCTCTAATTTCCCTGTAGGCAATGTCTACCTTAGTGATATATGCCTCTACATCCTTGTATTTGTCTTCTAGCCATCCCTGCTTAGCCATTCTGCACTTCCTATCGATCTCATTCTTGCGACGTTTGCATTACTTTTTGCCTGCTTCATTTACTGCATTTTTATATTTTCTCCTTTCATCAATTAAATTCAATATCTCTTCTGTTACCCAAGTATTTCTACTAGCCCTTGTCTTTTTACCTACTTGATCCTCTGCTACCTTCGCTATTTCATCTCTCAAAGCTACCCATTCTTCTACTACTGTATTTCTTTCCCCTGTTCTTGACAACAATCATTACCTAATGCTCTCTCTGAACCTCTCTACAACCTCTACTTCTTTCAGTTTATCAAGATCCCATCTCCTTAAATCCCCACCTTTTTGCTGTTTCCAGTTTTCGTCTACAGTTCACGACCAATACATTGTGGTCAGAGTCCACATCTGCCCCTGGAAATGTCTTACAATTTAAAACCTGGTTCCTAAATCTCTGTCTTACCATTATATAATCTATCTGAAACCTTCCAGTGTCTCCAGGCTTCTTCCATGTACACAACTTTCTTTCATGATTCTTGAACCAAGTGTTAGCTGTGATTAAGTTATGCTCTGTGCAAAATTCTACCAAGTGGCTTCCCCTTTCATTCCTTACCCCCATTCCATATTCATCTACTACTTTCCCTTCTATTCCTTCTCCAGCTATTGAATTCCAGTTCCCCATACATGTTACATGATGCAATCAGGCAGAATGTGTCAGACACATATTCACACTGTCATTCTCAAGTTGTCAAATCCTGATCTGAAAACAGTTCTGTCTATCGTGGAATCTTAAACTACTGTAGGCTCAACAGAGGTTGATTTTAGGCCTCATTACATTTCTGTTGTTTGAAGTGTGCAAGACACACTCCCTAATGTTAATCCTAGTATTAAAGTGAATAAAAATAGTGCTCAGACAAACAGTAAACACTGTGGCAAAAACTTTCAGTTTCACGGTGCACAACATGTACTATCGAATACAGTGGGGAAGTCTCATCCTCGGTACTTTTCGAATGATGAGCAGAACGCTTGTTCTAATCGTGATGCAAAATATTTCTAATGTGGAAAGCAAGGTCACATTCCAATAGTTCGTTTACAAGCAATGCAGATGCTTTGTGAGCACACAGCCACAGCATAGTTAGCGACAAGTGCATTCTGTAACAGAAATGTCATAAAAGCCAAGACAGGCAATTGCTTCACTTTCACATCGCAGAACTCTTCTGTTGCAGTACGTAGACAGGACGACATGCTTTCTGTCCCTTAAGAGTGGACAGCTACAGCTGCCTACTTCTGTTGTATCTGCCTATAATGCACACAAAATTCCAGTGCTTGCCGTGTGCAGTTTGCCAGCAGCTTCTCCTGGAATTACAAAATGAGTATCGTTTCATGTACTCACAAGGGAACCTCCCCATCGCACCCCCCCTCAGATTTAGTTATAAGTTGGCACAGTGGATAGGCCTTGAAAAACTGAACACAAATCAATTGAGAAAGCAGGAAGAAGTTGTGTGGAACTATGGAAAAATAAGCAAAAATATACAAACTGAGTAGTTCATGGGAAGATAGGCAACATCAAGGAGACTGGGAACGGAGGAGCGCCGTGGTCTCGTGGTTAGCGTGAGCAGCTGCGGAGCGAAAGGTCCTTGGTTCTAATCTTCCATCGACTGAAAAGTTTAATTTTTTATTTTCAGTTTATGTGACCAACTCTTATGTTTTCATCACTTTTTGGGAGTGATTATCACATCCACAAGAAAACCTAAATCGGGCAAGGTAGAAGAATCTTTTTACCCATTCGCCAAGTGTACAAGTTAGGTAGGTCGGTCGACAACATATTCCTGTCACGTGGCGCACATGCCGTCACCAGTGTCGTATAGAATATATCAAATGTGTTTTCCTGTGGAGGAATCGGCTGACCTATGACCTTGCGATAAAATGTTTTCGGTTCCCATTGGAGAGGCACGTCCTTTCGTCTACTAATCGCACAGTTTTGCGATGCGGTCGCAAAACACAGACACTAAACTTATTACAGTGAACAGAGACTTCAACGAACGAACGGACAGATAATAACTATGCAAAAATAAAGAAAGTAAAATTTTCACTTGAGGGAAGCCTTGAACCAAGGACCACTCGTCCTGCAGCTGGTCACGCTATCACGGGACCATGGCGCTCCTGAGATCATAGCGACCATGATATTGCCTATGTGGCCCATGGACTACTCAGTTTGTATATTTTGCTTATTTTTTCACAGTTCCATACAACTTCTTCCTGTTTTCTCAATTGATCTGTGTTCAGTTTATCAAGGCCTACCCACTGTGCCAACTTATAACTAAATCTGAGGGTGGTGCGATGGGGAGGTTCCCTTGTCAGTTCTAGAAACAGAGCAAACATATTCGGTTAGACTTGTTTGATGTTACAAATCAGTGTTTCAGTGTGTCACACTAATGTTTCTGAATGTTTGACCAACTTTTAGTATGGGCTAATGATTTTTAAGCGATTACCGTTCAGAAGGGTTTCAGCTCCTGCTATTTCTCATCAGCGCCTGGAACCATGAACAGCAAAAGTCCCTTCTTGTAAAAATTATGAGGGTAATCCCAAAAGTAAGGTCTCCTATTTTTTTTTTATGCAAGTACACAGACCTGTTTATTTCTACAACGGTTTATATCAGATTACAACTTGAGCATTTAGATATTTTTCAACATAATCACCATTTCCGTCGATTCATTTTTGTAGACACTGTGGCAGTTTTTGTATGCCCATGTCATACCAGCTCGCCGCCATGCTCTTCAGAAAGTTATGAACCTCCTCTTTCACCTCATCATCGGAGCTGAATCGCTAATGCTGACATTTACTGTGAGACTCTGAAAAAACTCAAACGGGCAGCAATTCAGAACCAAAGAAGAGGAATGTTGAGCAAGGGCGTACACATTCTCCATGACAATGCTCGCCCACACATCACTCGGCAAACCGTTGCCCTCCTGCAACAGTTTCGGTGGAACATGATCACCCACCCACCCTATAGTCCCGACTTGGCACCCAGTGACTATCACCTGTTCCCTAGGCTAAAAGAACATTTGGCCAGAAAGTGATTCAGCTCTGATGACGCGGTGAAAGAAGATGTTCATAACTTTCTGAACAGCATGGCAGCGAGCTGGTATGACATGGGCATACAAAAACTACCACAGCGTCTACAAAAGTGCATCGACAGAAATGGTGATTATGTCGAAAAATAGCTAAATGTTCAAGCCGTAAACTAATGTAAACCATTGTAGGAATAAACAGGTCTATGTACTTGTAAAAAAAATAGGAGACCTTACGTTTGGGATTACTCTCGTATTTGCACAATACTCTAGCCGTCGGTTGTACGCCTGCTAAACATTTGGCAAATTTAGACTGCTTATTTCAATTTCTTTCCGTGGATGGTTTAAAGTACAATATGGAAAAGTACTACTCCTTCCAAAAAAATTTTTACTATGTAGGACACATAATAAATGCACAGGGAATTCATCCTGCTACTTTGCAATCGTCTGCAATAAAAGATACGCTGGTGCAAGGTGCACTGTACCATTAAGGAGCTCCAAGCTCTCATTGGGAAGCTTACCTACTATATCAAATTCATTAAAACCACTGCACAATTTGCTACTCCACCGAACAGGCAGCATTGGAAAAATGTTCCTTTCGTGAGGTACCAAGAATTTCAGGATGCATTTCGGCAATTAAAAGGACACATTATTAAATCATCTTTGTTTGATTTTTTTGACCAGCTAAGCCTGTTGTGTTAGCTGTGGATGCATTATTATGGGACTGGAGCTGTGCTCTGGCACATAATTTGTTTTTCTGATAGACCTATTACTTTTGCCTCAAAAACTGTTAACAAAACACAGTGCAATTTAAAACAGAGTCAGCTCGAGAAAGAGGTGCTCGCCATGACCTTTGGTGTTACCACATCCCACCAATATTTGGACAGCTGGAAGTTCTATTTCATTAGAGATCATAGGCCTCTATCAGCTCTAATTGGGCTCTAATGCTTTGTATCATTTTTAAATCTATATGCAAGAATTTGAAAATCTTCAAAATTTTTTTCTCGATTTCTGGTGTATTTCCGCAGAAACTGCTCCTGACCCAGCTCTTCGGCATTTTGCAATACATGTACCATGGGTGGCCACGTACTTTGATAGAAATTCTCCACTCAGCAGCACGTCGCTATTTTTGCATCATCACACACTACCTGAATGGTCAAGTGTTCTGCTGTTGCATACAGAGAATGACGATGCACATGTTGTGATTCCTCTCTCCCTGAGAGAGGAGATTTGTCCTTATCACATCCCGGTCATTGGGACATAGTTTGCAAGAAACAACTCATCAGAAATCATTTTATCTGGCAGGGCATGGATGCTCAGATTGAGAAAAGGTTTCTGCGGAACATCAATCAGCTCCACCACAATGCTTTTATGAGTCGCCAGCTCCATCCAAACTGTGGCAACATATCCATATTGATTTTGCGAGTCTCTGCCATGGTGGGTGGTGGTAGAAGCACACAGTTAACTTCCTTTAGTTGTCCCCCGGGCATCGACCACTACTGAAAGTAGGGCTTTGACTTTATCTTCTAATTTATGTCTTTAAGGTCTTCCTGAGATCACTGTCTCAGACAGTCGACCACCATTCATGGTAGTCAATTCAGTTTTATGCTGCCAATTCCATCCACCATGTGGCTACTACATCTTTACACCCCCAGTCTAATGGTGAAGCTGAACAGTTTATTCTAGCATTCAAATGACACATGGAGAACCTCTGTTCCTCCCACATATACAGGAGCAAGCCTTTAGGTTTTTTTTCTTTTTTTTTTTTTGTTTTTCTTCTTCTTCTTTTGTCCCTCCTTGCCATGTGGTGGGATGTCACTGGCAGAATTACAAGGGTTGTTTGAGAAGTTCTCGGAATCACCACGAGAGGTCAGCACTAGCGCAATGAGTTTTTCACGTGATATTCATTGGACTGTTGTCTGTAAACACGTGACACATCAGTGCTCTTGGTAGAGAGTTGTGATTGTGATGTGCCTGTGTTGTTGTTCCCATGTAGTGATTTGCGAAGACAGAAAAAGATCGAGATTCGAGCAGTGATTAAGTACTTTGTAAAGAAAGGTAAGAAAGCAAATAGACATTCATGCCAATTTCAAGAAAGACTGGGGGACTCTACTCCTTCATATTCAACTGCTGTCACGTGGACAAATGAATTTAAACTTTGTCAGGAGAGCTTAGGTGATGTTCTGCACAGTGTTCAGCCAAGATGTGTCACTACTCCAGAAATCATGGCAAAAGTGCACACAATGGTCACGGAGGATCGCCGATTGAAAGTGCGAGAAATTGTTCACGCTTGCCCGATGTCATCTGAAAGGTTACATCACATTTTAACTGAAGAATTAGAAATGAAAAAATTATCTGCAAGATGGATGCCGCAACTCTTTATGCTGGATCAAAAACGCACGATAATGGACATATTGTAACAATGTTTGGCCCATTTTAGGAGAAATGAACAAGATTTTTTGCGCCAGTTTGTGACCCCAGATGAAACTTTGGTGCACTACTATACCTCAGAGACAAAACAACAGTAAAATCAGTGGAAACATGCTGATTCTCAGCCACCGCAAAAAGCAAAGACAATTTGTTCGGCAGGAAAGGTCATGGCACCAGTGTACTGGGATGCGAAGGGGATTCTGTTTGTAGATTATCTCCACACTGGACAAACAATTACTGGAGAATACTATGCTAACCACCTGGACAAATTGCAACAATAGATACTCAAAAAAAGGCCATGTTTAGCAAGGAAGAAAGTCATCTTCCATCACGACAATGCGCATCCACACACATGTGCCACCGCCATGGCAAAATTACACGAACTAAGGTATGAATTGTTACCACAACTGCCTTATTCACCTGATATGGCTCCATCAGACTTTCATCTCTTCCCAAAACTGAAAATTTTTCTCGGTGGATGAAGATTCACTTCGAACGAAGAACTGATAGCTGGAGTTGACAACTATTTTGCAGGCCTGGAGGAAACTCATTTTCGAGATGGGATCAAAGCACTGAAATATCATTGGACCAAGTGCACTAATCTAGAAAAAGACTACATTGAAAAATTAAAGTTTCAGTGCTGTAAGTACTTTTTTTCTATTTTGTTCCGAGAACTTTTCAAACCACTCTCGAATTACACAGTCTTAGTCACTGCACCCTGTTACATTTCCTGCGGCCACTACGGAAACAATTCGTTCTGCAAGGAGAGAAAGTTTCAGCCACAAGATGAAATATTTTACAAACTTTTTGGAGAGAAATAGTGAGCACAGTATTATTACAAAAGCCACTGTAATTTCTTCTTACATTTTACAAGGTTCCACTGGGCTGCACCACAACCAGCTATGGTGTGCTTCCAAGTACGGCACAGATTCTGCCACAGAGTTTTTACCCAGAAACCCTGGTATGCCACTGTGGTCCCCGCAAGCAGTTGTCTCTGGCTTTCTGCCAATTGCAGCCCACACCGTCCACAGTGGTGTCCACAGATGTCAATGTCCTGGCACCGCTGCCAATGAACTGACGTGTGTGGACGCGCTGCCCACAGACGATCACTGCTCCACCACAGTAAACTTGCTGTGTGCCCAACCACGGCGACTGGTCTCAGAGCACGGGTGTGCACCCTCTGACCAGTTTCTCAGCCGTTGTTCCCGGTCACTCGCAAAGTGGATATCAGGGTGCAGTCAGAGAGCCCCATCTGCATCCAGTCTGCCCGCATTCCACCGCTGGGAGCCACAGCCTTACACGACAACGGTGTTGAGGTTTGGAGGGGAGGAATGTGTCTCATTCAAAGAGTGAGGTGCCAAAGCAAGGTTGTTACCTTGCAATGAAACCACAAGGTACGATAGTCACTGCAAGCCGGGCTGACAAGTTAGTCACACCTGTGTAGCCACACCCACAAATGCTTCGCTGTACCGCAGCATCTGCTCATCTATTTACCACCGAGCACGGGGCAGCTCATCGCCATTTGCCATCACTGAGTAAGACAAGAGCATTGTTTTCAAACTGTAAACTCAGTGTCTTAGGTAGAACTCACAACTATAAGTGAAAGTTATTGTTAAGTGTAGTCTGATGGAGAAACTCTCTTTTCTCTGTATCAAGCAATACAGTAATGTTCAGAGACAGTTGTAAATACTCATGGCATCGCTGTGGAAATGAATTGTACAAAGTTAAGTAATTCTTCTGATCTATGTTGTAATAAAGTGAACTAATATTTTACAACTTACGGTATCCACTCCGTCTCCTCCCAGAGCAAACGAAAGAACCCACCATTATACCAGCGAGTGTATTTTTGTCAGGCACAACATTGCTTAATTTAATTTAATAATTGGTGTACATTTCAAATAAATATTGCAATGCCTGTATGTCAGTTTGCACATATATTGTACACCCATTCACATTTCATCAATGTAAGAAAAACTTTCTGCCTTTGTTTCTTAATTTCCTTAAGTGTGTGAAGCATCTGCACATGTTAGTTACATCAGTTCTCCCTGCCAGGAAGCTCGTATACTTCCAGTTCTCTACCAATGAAAGTGCACCGTGTCCTGTGCAGAACATCTTCCTCTCACAGAAAATGGTGGTGGTTAGTGTTTAACGTCCCGTCGACAACGAGTGCATTAGAGACGGAGCGCAAGCTCGGGTTAGGGAAGGATTGGGAAGGAAATCGGCCGTGCCCTTTCAAAGGAACCATCCCGGCATTTGCCTGAAACGATTTAGGGAAATCACGGAAAACCCGAATGCGAGTCTCACAGAAAATGAATCTTCTGTGTTATAACAGGAAGTAGTTTCCACAGAGTTGACAATATTTTTTTAAGTATTCTACATTTCCTTTCAGATGACCATCTGTCAAAAAGGTCGACAACATTGTGAACTTAGTGCTGTATTTCCCCCCATCTGTTTCTAGAGTGACCAACGATTTTACTGCCAATTTTTGTGCGCACTGCAGCCCTTATAATAAAACTCTGTGGATGTTGCAGAACATTTATTTTTTTGCCAACTCATTAACATGTGCACAAATAATGTCACAAATGTCCAAATTGTCTTTAATGTACAAGTACCTCCTCTTTGGATTGTGGCAATTTCCTTGCAATACGAGAGGCTCATCCACCAATTTGCTAAACTAAAAAATTGAACTTACTTATTACATAACAACAACAGTCCCAGACTCCCATACACAGGGTAGAAGACAAAAGAATGAAACACAACAACATATACAATTCCATCAGGAATCCAGACCAATGGGGAGACGACCGGGACAGAACAACAGACACTATATCAAGAATGTTACAAAAAGAATACACAGAAGTGACACTATATAGACCTGCACCAAACATAACCATGACACTAAGTGACAGTACGATGATAGAGAAAATTAAACATTATATAGTGATACAGAAACAAGATGAATCAGGGACACACTAAGGCAAAATAACTCATAACACAATTGCAGTTACAAAACTATATAAATATGTAGAATAATATTAGAGATACGAATAGAAAGTGCTGGTCAGAAATGTGTAACTCTATGACCCTATTACGAGGTCTGCCTACCTGACAAGCCCCATAAGGTATTGACAGTAATAATGATTGTCACTTAATGGTATTTCGGAACAGTCTGTAAGCAGTGACTGGCTGTAGTTGCCTACGGGTAATGTACTAATGTACTAAGTGTACTAAGTTAGGAAATTAACCCTTAATGTAAAATCAAGTTACATACAACTTGCAATGCCATATCAAAAGAAAGTGCAGAAGGTGACAAAGGTACCAGCACATACTATAGATGCCTTCTGCCAGAATTAATAAGAATGCAATGTGTGCTAAGCAGCTTGCAAATGGATAGACCTACGAACTGTGGTGTGCTGGTAGAAATTATTGAAAGAAATCTTAACCCTTTCGCAGCTATGGGCATACGTTGATGCCTGGCAGGTAAAAAGGCGAAATGGCTATGGGCGTAGATGTATGCCCGGCAGGTGAAAGTCCAGACGGCTACGGGCATTCATGTATGCCCGGCAGGGGAAAGTCAAGATGGCTAATGGCATTCATATATGCCCAAGCTCGGGAGCACATAAATGTACACAACAGATTGGCTACTCACTGTTGTCCACATTTCTGACGACAGAGTCATTATCTGGTCTTCTTTGTAAAGTAGGAAAGGGCTTTAGTTTTCACCTCCCTTGGCCCTTTCTGCTTACGAGTCGTACATTCGGCCAGTCTTCTTTTGGCTTCTGGTGAGACGACGGAGTTTGCGTGTGTAGGCTTTGCCACATTGGGACACTATATATCAGACAAGGAAATCGTGGATATTCTTACGAATAGTAGCAACGAAGATTGTAGTGATACTTCTTGGATTTCTTCCGACGAAGTGTTGGATGCATCTGAACGTATTGCTGAATCCTCGATGTCACAAACAGAAGATTCTTCCTCTGAAGACAGAAAAGAAGATGAAGTAAGTGAAACTTCATCAGGAAGAAGAAAGTATGACTGGGCAGATAATCATCCAGTGATGAAACAACACCATTTTGTGAACATATTTAGCAGGTTAAAAGCAGATTTCGAAGAGTCAGCAAGCCATTTAGATTTTTCTTATTACTTCATGTCCAGGGAATTTGTTTATGCCATCTGTACACAGATCAATAGTTATTATAAATTTATTAATGAAAAAGAAATGACAGTATCCAGGAGGTTAACTCACTGGAAGCATATAGAGCCAGCAGAATTTTGTTGTTTCTAGTGTGTTCTCTGCTTATGCCTAGAAGTAAAAAATCAGTGAATGAATATTGGTCGACAGATTCTTTGCTTCAAACATCCATATTTTCTAACATAAGAGCCAGGAACGGTACAAATTGATCCTGCATTTATTGCACTTCAGTGATAATTCCACTGCATCTCACTGACGAAAGTCAGTTACTTTTCAAGGAAAGGCTCCAATGTAAGCAGTACATACCAAATAAACATAGCCGTTTTGGCATTGAAATTTTCATCCTTTGTGGCGTACAAACCAATTATATTTTGGATTATACTGCCTACACTGGTGCCACTACGGAAATAGAACCCGGAAATGCTGATTTGGGAAAAATCAGGCGATGTTGTTGTGAGGTTGTTATTGCCATACCTCAACAAAGGTCATACCATTTATTTAGACAAATGGTATTCAAGCTCTGAATTATTCCTGTGGCTCTATGATAAATGTATAAACACCGGCGTAACAGTACTCAAAAACAGGAGACATTTACCACCGTTGGCAGACAACCTGAAAAATGTAGAAATACAGTTCAAATCCTGTAGAACGTTAATGGCACTAAAATGGATGGACAAGAAAGAAGTCTGGATGCTTTTAACCGTAAATGGACAAGAGTTTGTGGAGTCAAAGAAAAAAGAACATAAAACGGGCCAAAACAAATTGAAACCTACCTGTGTTGTCAGCTATAATAAGCCAATGGGAGCAGTTGATAAGACAGATATGCTGTTATCTTCTGAACAGTGCATCCAAAAGACAATGAAGTGGTACAAGAAAGTATTCTTTCATTTGACTGACTTGTGTGTGCTTAATGCAAAAACTATTTTTGTAATACAAAAGCAACAGAAGGTACCACTAGGGAAATACCACTTGAAAATAATCTGTCAGTTGCTTGATAAATTTCATAGTCAGACGTGTAAAAGTTCGATCCCACAGACAACCAAAGGAGAGAGCCCTTTCAGACTGCAGAACGAAGAGGGACGTCATCCACGGTTCCTCGTAGTAAGGAGAAAAAGATTCCCCAGAGACACTGTAGTATGTACTGCTCATTCATAAGATGTAAAAAGTGTGATGCGGCTCTCTGCATGGTGACATGTTTCGAAAAATATCACACACTAAAGAAATTTTAGGATGTTTTAATAACTGTGTACATTTCAAGTAAAGGAAAATAAAATATAAAAATAAAAAATTAAATAAAAGTAAAAAAAAATGGTTTTTAACACAGCCAGTGGCAGTCCAAAGCCAGCGTCAAAAATGAGAATGGGAAACCACTAAAGTAAACCGTACTGAACGTGACAAGCTAAAAAAGAAAACAGCGAGCAAGAAGAAGTAGACGTTTACTATCCGATTTCTTACTGTGGAGAATCGACTCTCGACTTTAATTACAAACGAAGCCATGGGCCTATCTCAAAAAGTGTTATGCAGATATATTCTTTGTTTATCGCCGAGTCTGGATACATGACACAATGTGGTTTTAAATTTCTGTAATTATTTTTTATTTAAGATAGTAGCAAGAATTGTCAGAGATTTCGGTGTTTTTGCTATGCGCAACTCACTTTAAAACCATATATCTTCAAACACATTCGTTTGATGTCAATGATATTTTAATATGTTGGAGACATATTGACAGTCTAAGTCCCAAGTTACAGGAATTACTAATAAAAAAAGTTCCCATTTTTCTAAACAAACTGTTTATCAGCCCACAATAAGTAATCTAACTGAAAGTGTTGGTTAGTTTTGAAGCTCTCTTTCGTGGTTATCAGAAACTATAACCACTGTGACCATACAGGTTATACTGTTTTTAGGAAGAATATCACTGAACAGTCGTTCTGTGCGCACCGGAATGTGAGGGAAGCCTGCAGTGGCCGTAGCCTACAGCGACTACAGGGTTCAGTCCACCGCCCGCCGGCCAAGCGCACACTGTGTTTCCTCCCAACAGTCAGCCGGGCAGCCAGGACACTCAGCCCTTGTAGCCGTGAAAGGGTTAATAGGCGTTTTGAAAGAATCTACAAATTAGAGTAACCAAAAGCAAAGGATGGCATATTGGCATCCACACCTTATCCTTTTTCTCAAATCAAAATGGGTATCGAAAGCTAGCCGAGAATACGTTAAAGAACTGGTGTTGCCCGCCCCGTCCCCCAGAAATACAGGGGAACGAGAACAAGGGAAGAGCTTGCAACACTCTGAAAATATATATATTAGAGGGAAACATTCCACATGGGAAAAGCATATCTAAAAACAAAGATGCTGTAACTAACCACACGAAAGCGTTGGTATGTTGATAGAGACAATAACAAACACAAACACACACACAAATTTCAAGCTTTCACAACCCACGGTTGCTTCATCAGGAAAGAGGGAAGGAGAGGGAAAGACTAAAGGATGTGGGTTTTAAGGGAGAGGGTAAGGAGTCATTCCATTCCCAGGAGCGGAAAAACTTACCTTAGGGGGAAAAAGGGACAGGTACACACTCGCGCGCGCGCACACACACACACACACACACACACACACACACACACACACACACACACACACACACACACACACATATCCATCCACACATATACAGGCACAAGCAGACATATATATATATATATATATATATATATAATAAAATTACTCTGATTCTTCTGTAGTGAGTAATACTGCCAATACTATAATACATCTAGAAATAATGCAGTATTTAAAAGATAATGACAATAGTTTAGTTACCTTGAACAGATATCCAAATGTAAAAAAGAAATAAAAAAGATTACCCTTAAAGATAAAACTTGTTTACTAAGTTCTGCTCCTGCTGAAAGACTATTTTCATTTAGTTGCACAATACACAAGGTCACTATGCTGTGCAGACATACTGTCTGGCTAAAGTACTCTGTGACGGTTGTGTGTTAACAATGCAAAGTGGAGAATGGATTTAAACACTCAATACACCCACTGCAGGAACAATATGTAAGAAACTATCAACTGAACTAAGGAGGGCATAGATATGAGAAAAATTATATTACGTACTGCAAATAATATTATTGTATAAAAGAATTTTGTAAAATCAATAGAAAGAAAAGAGTTGACATGTGAAGGAAAACTAAAAAAGTTAAAACATAAAAACTTATTAAGTCTGGCCAAACAATGAAGGGTATTGCCCCCTACAGGTCAAGGACCTAGTACAGAAATTGTAACGTAATGTCTACTCTGAGCAGCAAACAAACAAACCCTAAACAACCAGAAAATTGCACCAGAACTGTATACTGTCGTCTAGTAAAGTCTGGACAGCGGCAGTATACAGTAAGGGGGGCAGTTGTACTGTACCGAAACTGAGATACCTGAAAGACCGGAAATTTGTTAAATTGATTGTCTCTCTCTCTCTCATTATTTATAGGAAGATTATACTACATGTGGCACTGAATCTACGTTATCTCAGTAATTCCAAATTCCCTGCTGTTCATTTCTTAACAGTTTTCTTTTATTAATCTCTTCTCTTGTTTTGGACGTCTCCACAGTACAATGTTTCATGGAGGCATTCTGTCTTTTGTGTCAAGCAAAAAAAGTGTAAACTTTTATCTCAATACAGTGTTTATTACAAGCCTTGAGTGAGGTTTTATTCAGGAGGAGGAAAATCCAAAGTCCATTGCAATCCCTTCTACAAAAATTTTATATCACAGAGATAATATGCCTTATCGATACGACACAGTCAGAAGAAATTTATTTATCCAGTAAGAAGAAGGCCACAGAAAAAGACTCTGGAGCTGCTGTTATCAAGAAGAAACGAGGTAAAGCGCTAACTTCCACAAACATTACTTTACAAGACATTAATGAAAATTGGTGGTTTTACAGGTGAAAGCAACAATAGCAGCTGTTTGGTCTGCTGCCCTCTTAACATTATTTACACAAATTGTAAAAAGTTAAAAAAAAATAGACAATCACATCATCCCCACTTCACAGACCAATCCTTCAGCAATACCAATATAGCTGTTACAGGTTAGGACTGCCCTCACTCAGTACACAGTCCCCGCACGGTACGGCAGTTTGAACTGGCACACAGCACATGTACGATATTTCTAAGCCACGTCCTTACCAGAGTGTGTTTCCCATTCCGCACCCCGATGCCTAGGTCACACTACTCACCGCCCTTCCGCCTCCTGCTGCTCCTGTGCCGGTTCTCAGCCCGTCCTCTGTGACGTCTTTGAGTGGCCGGCACTCCTCGCATTCTCGGGTATCGCCACGTCCCTCGCCGCCTTGTCCGCCAGGGACCCTTCGATCCGGTCCCTGTACTCCTCCCATTCTGTTCTCTTCCTGTAAACCAAACCAGGCATATTGATAATTTCATTTTGTTTCTGATCTCTCCGAGACGCATTAAAATCTCGGAACACTTCACATACTATTTTCTGTGGACAATATATCGGCACTGGCAGAGACCTTTCCCAGTTCAGATGTATATTATGAGGAAATGAATGTATCACTTTTGTTTACGTAGTGGTCCCGGCGGAGGTTCGAGTCCTCCCTAGGGCATGGGTGTGTGTGTTTGTCCTTAGGATAATTTAGGTTAAGTAGTGTGTAAGCTTACGGACTGATGACCTTAGCAGTTAAGTCCCATGAGATTTCACACACATTTGAACATTTTTTTTGTTTACTTAGTACGGCTGCATTCGGGCCTTAACATTCTCTCGCGCATCGGACCAGGAACAGCACATTCTAAAACATATTACGAAACTCAATTTCTAAATAGACCTCTGGTTCATTTATGTAAACCTGAGTAATTATTATGAGAATAATTACAATCACCAACACAAGTATTAACAATCAATAGCACAGAATTGTCATTATTATTATTATTATTATTATTATTATTATTATTATTATTATTATTATTATTATATTAAAGATCCCAATACCACAACAGATAAATGCAGACTTTGCAAACAACAAATAGAAACAGTAGATCACATCACAAGCGTATGTACAATGCTAGCAAATACAGAATACCCCAGAAGACATGACAATGTAGCAAAAATAATACAACAACTTGCCATACAACATAAACTAATAAAACAACACGTTCCCACATACAATTATGCACCACAAAATGTACTGGAGAATGATGAATACAAATTATACTGGAACAGAAACATTACAACAGATAAAACACCACCACATAACAAACCTGACATCATACTCACCAATAAAAAGAAGAAATTAACACAACTAATAGAAATATCCATACCCAATACAACAAATACAGGGTGTTACAAAAAGGTACGGCCAAACTTTCAGTAAACATTCCTCACACACAAATAAAGAAAAGATGTTATGTGGACATGTGTCCGGAAACGCTTAATTTCCATGTCACAGCTCATTTTAGTTTCATCAGTATGTACTGTACTTCCTCGATTCACCGCCAGTTGGCCCAATTGAAGGAAGGTAATGTTGACTTTGGTGCTTGTGTTGACATACGACTCATTGCTCTACAGTACTAGCATCAAGCACATCAGTACGTAGCATCAACAGGTTAGTGTTCATCACGAACGTGGTTTTGCAGTCAGTGCAATGTTTACAAATGCGGAGTTGGCAGATGCCCATTTGATGTATGGATTAGCACGGGGCAATAGCCGTGATGCGGTGCGTTTGTATCGAGACAGATTTCCACAACGAAGGTGTCCCGACAGGAAGACGTTCGAAGCAATTGATCGGCGTCTTAGGGAGCACAGAACATTCCAGCCTATGACTCGCAACTGGGAAAGACCTAGAACGACGAGGACACCTGCAATGGACGAGGCAATTCTTCGTGCAGTTGACGATAACCCTAATGTCAGCGTCAGAGAAGTTGCTGCTGTACAAGGTAACGTTGACCACGTCACTGTATGGAGAGTGCTATGGGAGAACCAGTTGTTTCCGTACCATGTACAGCGTGTGCAGGCACTATCAGCAGCTGATTGGCCTCCACGGGTACACTTCTGCGAATGGTTCATCCGACAATGTGTCAATCCTCATTTCAGTGCAAATGTTCTCTTTACGGATGAGACTTCATTCCAACATGATCAAATTGTAAATTTTCACAATCAACATGTGTGGGCTGATGAGAATCCGCACGCAATTGTGCAATCACGTCATCAACACAGATTTTCTGTGAACGTTTGGGCAGGCATTGTTGGTGATATCTCGATTGGGCCCCATGTTCTTCCACCTACGGTCAATGGAGCACGTTATCATGATTTCGTACGGGATACTCTACCTGTGCTGCTAGAACATGTGCCTTTACTAGTACGACACAACATGTGGTTCATGCCCGATGGAGCTCCTGCACATTGCAGTCGAAGTGTTCGTACGCTTCTCAACAACAGATTCGGTGGCCAATGGATTGGTAGAGGCGGACCAATTCCATGGGCTCCATGCTCTCCTGACCTCAACCCTCTTGACCGAGCGAGGTGGCGCAGTGGTTAGCACACTGGACTCGCATTCGGGAGGACGACGGTTCAATCCCGTCTCCGTCCATCCTGATTTAGGTTTTCCGTGATTTCCCTAAATCACTTCAGGCAAATGCCGGGATGGTTCCTTTGAAAGGGCACGGCCGATTTCCTTCCCCATCCTTCCCTCACCCGAGCTTGCGCTCCGTCTCTAATGACCTCGTTGTCGACGGGACGTTAAACACTAATCTCCTCCTCCTCAACCCTCTTGACTTTCATTTATGGGGGCATTTGAAAGCTCTTGTCTACGCAACCCCGGTACCAAACGTAGAGACTCTTCGTGCTCGTATTGTGGACGGCTGTGATACAATATGCCATTCTCCAGGGCTGCATCGGCACATCAGGGATTCCATATGACGGAGGGTGGATGCATGTATCCTCGCTAACGGAGGACATTTTGAACATTTCCTGTAACAAAGTGTTTGAAGTCACGCTGGTACGTTCTGTTGCTGTGTGTTTCCATTCCATGATTAATGTGATTTGAAGAGAAGTAATAAGATGAGCTCTAACATGGAAAGTAAGCATTTCCGGACACATGTCCACATAACATATTTTCTTTCTTTGTGTGTGACGAATGTTTCCTGAAAGTTTGGCCGTACCTTTTGTAACACCCTGTATACAAAAGAAGAAAGGAGAAAAAATTGAAAAATACATCCAACTGGCTGAGGAAGTCAAGGACATGTGGCATCAGGATAAAGTTGACATTATACCGATTATACTATCAACTACAGGAGTCATACCACACAATATCCACCAGTACATCAACGCAATACAGCTACATCCAAACTTATATATACAACTACAGAAATCTGTAATTATTGATACATGTTCAATTACCCAACGTTCCTAAATGCAATGTAACATATACCGTACAGTTAAAAGGAAGTCACGCTTGATCAAGGTCCACGTCACTTTCCATTTTTAACCAGACATAACGTCTGAGAAAGGAAAGAAATAATAACAACAACAATAAAGGACATTAAAAATAAGAAAAATATTGATTAGTTTAGCACATCTGAAGCTGCGTTACTAATCAGATTGGGAAGAATAATTAATAATGGAGAAGATTGAAATAACAGCGACAGCAGCTGGTAAGAGTGCACTGACTTTCAATAGAGGGCTCTGCTACTGACAAGAGTCATCTGCAGACTAGTGTGTGGAAGAGATTCCTACTGTGATAAAAGTTAGACCATGAGGTGCCTTTTGAAGTTTGGAAACAATTTAATTTCCCCGATATTTTGAGGAAGAGTGTTCTGATGTTGGGTTTGTGAAACAGATGGCTGTGCTATGTAGTGGTATAGAGAGGATGTTACTTTGTTGACAATGAGTATTTTTTTCTGTGACATTCAGATACTGGTGTAAGAGTTGAAGATAAATAAGAGGGAGTGCAACGACTGACAAGACAACAGAGTGAACCCAAGGTATCATAGTTTGTACTTTTAATCGGTACACAGTTGTCATAATTATCACAGCCAAAAGTGACCTTTAGTTACCTGTCAATATTTTACACATACTATCCCAAACCATTTAGGTCAAGAAACTTCCTGGCAGATTAAAACTGTGTGCCCGACCGAGACTCGAACTCGGGACCTTTGCCTTTCGTGGGCAAGTGCTCTACCATCTGAGCTACCGAAGCACGGCTCACGCCCGGTACTCACAGCTTTACTTCTGCCAGTATCTCGTCTCCTACCTTCCAAACTTTACAGAAGCTCTCCTGCGAAACTTGCAGAACTAGCACTCCTGAAAGGATATCCTTTCTTTCAGGAGTGCTAGTTCTGCAAGTTTCGCAGGAGAGCTTCTGTAAAGTTTGGAAGGTAGGAGACGAGATACTGGCAGAAGTAAAGCTGTGAGTACCAGGCGTGAGTCGTGCTTTGGTAGCTCAGATGGTAGAGCACTTGCCCGCGAAAGGCAAAAGTCCCGAGTTCGAGTCTCGGTCAGGCACACAGTTTTAATCTGCCAGGAAGTTTCATATCAGCGCACACTCCGCTGCAGAGTGAAAATCTCATTCTGCATCTATGTCAAAATTACATAGGCAGTAGAGAATCCTAAACTGAGTATTTTGAGATCAGGAACAGGTGGTCAGAAATTAACATTATATGGGGCGGAAATCAACATTTTATGCAATCTTCCTGGCAGCGTAATACCGAGTTCTTGAGCGAGCTTTGAACTTGGGATCTTCGCCTTTTGTTGGCAAGTGCTCTTCTGACCGAGCTTCACTTTTGCCAGTACATCATCTCCTACTTTCCAAACCTCACAGAAGCTCATGTGTAACACTTGCAAGACTATCATTCCTGGACGAAAGGATATATACATAAAGTTTAACAAACTTTATGTAAAGTTCATACATAAATTTTAACAGTGCAAGAGTAATGAAGTTTTTCCAAAATATATCAATGTGAAAATTAAAGCTACCTCCACGGCAGCAAAACGAGCTAAAAAGCTGCACTTGATAATGGCCTAAGGCCGAAATTGCAATCATGAAATAAAGAAAGTTTTACAGTCACTGGCGTAAAATGATGTCTTTTATAAAGTTCTACATGACTGTGAATCCCAGGTATAAAAAGTGAAACCACACTGTAAGCAGCAGCACCAGTGCATGATGGGAGTGGCGACTGGATGGAGGCAAGGAGGAGGCTGGGGCGGAGAGGGGGAGGGATAGTTAGCGGAAAAGGAGAGACATAGAGAGGGGGAAGGAGGAAAAAAGAAAAATGCATGCAACTGATATTTTTTCAGCCTACTTTTCCAGTGAAGAATGTTCAACTAGTGAGATTACTGGTAGTGGTAAATGACGTTTTCATTCCACTCTGGTGTCAGTACAGGTACAGAACAAATGAAGCAGAAAGAGGAGAGAGTCAAGAACGTAACTCGGTTTCTAATACCCCCCCCCCCCCACCCTCCATGTTAAAGAATGGTGGAATAATTCAATTGTAGTTCACGACACATCCCTAATCACTTCTGACGGGTCTTAACTACCGTATTTACTCGAATCTAAGCTGCACCTGAAAAATGAGACTCAAAATCGAGGAAAAAAAATTTTCCTGAATCTAAGCTGCATCTGGAATTTGAGACTCTAAATTCAAGGGGGGAGAAAAGTTTTAGACCACGCCTCCAAATCGAAACAAAGTTGGTCCATTGTAACACGAGAGATAATTCAGGCCGAATGGATGAAGATACAGCTACAGTAGTTTGGTTCGAGTTGTAAGCTTAACAGTTAAGATTTACCAAGTAGCCATTGCTATGTGTCAGGCGCTCTGTCCGTATTTGAAGTGTATCCTTTCTTTTTCATGCGCTTCGTCCGGTTTGAATCGATTGCTTATTGTGCTTTGATCTGATAAGTGCCGTTCTTTGTTATAGGTGTTTACGTCACTCTAAGCTGAAAATGCATTATTGAACTGTGTCATTCATTGTTTGTCGCATTCTGATAATGAGTGTTTACGACCTGTAGCCGCTCGCGGCAATGCTCGCTTTTGTGCGCACTACCACCGCTTACAATAAAAAAAAGAGAGGAATTGTCTCAGAAGCGAAACAATGGCAAGAGACTGCTATTTCTTGTTACTTACACTGCTGCTTTCTTTGATAATGATAACAAGAACCAAATAATATACAGCGTATGATAGAAGACGTTCTGAACGCGAGTTTAGGGAAAATTTTTCTCCGTTTGAAACTCTTTGCAGATGCCTCCTTAGTACATTACATACTGCACAGAAATTCGTCATCTTAGATTTAAAAATCAAGTCAGTTGTCGTGCTTAATTTCTGACTGTATCACTATTCAGCATAAGGATAATACGAATATAAACATGACATGATATTTATATTCTTCCGTATTTGCTGTTGTCTCACTCTACTTTCGTAGTTTATTAGGCAGTCAGGATTTAAATGAGATAGCAGCAAACACAAAAGAATACACGGCATAATGTTTACATTCTTCTATCTTTTCTTTTAATTTATTTGCTGGCGCAGAGGTTTTGGTGCCAGTATTTATCTTTGTGCCTGCAAAGCACACCTGTGTAGCGCTACATATATTCGACGGCAGAAGTTAGTTGTGGCGGCACCTACCAACATTTTTCAGAACTTCCGCTTACTTTGCACTCTATTCTAAGCCGCAGGCAGTTTTTTGGATTACAAAAACCGGAAAAAAAGTGCGGCTTAGATTTGAGTAAATACGGTACTTTCTCTGTGGTTGGGAGTGAATGTTCTGTTGTGCTCAGCTGCTAAACATATAGTATTACAAGTTCAGTTTCTATACTGGATCTAGCTTCCATTCAAGTTTGGAGGTATTTTACTCAGACAGAACATTCAAATGTTAGTCAGCTGCCACTAAGATGCAATATAAATTACCGTTAAGATGTGATATCAGTCAGTCAAACCAAAACAAAAGCCATTATACACACTGAACTTTCAACACTAATGAACAAAAGAAACATTTAGAAAATGTGTGAAATGTTGGACAGTGGAGACACACACACACACACACACACACACACACACACACACACACACACACACAAAAGAAATGAAGTGTGACTACCGTTGCAGTCCCACGACTTCAACGTCAGGGCGGAGAGCAGCAAACGCCTCAAGACCACGGCGTGTCACTCCGCAGCCCGCGAGGTCCAGGTGGCGCAGTGTGTTCACCAGGGCCAGGTAGCGGACACTCGCATCAGTCACGTATGAGAACCTGTAGCAGACGACGGGGGTAAAATAACTGCCAGACTCGGTCTTTCAATAGGCCACTGTCTAAGTGAGAGACAATTGTTATGAACTGCTGCAATATCAGGAGACTAAGCAAACGCTTCAATGTAATCAATGTTTTAAGATTTTCCTATAACTTGTTATTGCTGTGCATATTTATTTATTTATTGTGATAATAACAGAGGAAGAATATAATAATTCCAATCCCAAAGAAAGCAGGTGTAGACAGATGTGAAAATTACCGAACTATCAGTTTAATAAGTCACAGCTGCAAAATACTAACGCGAATTCTTTACAGACGAATGGAGAAACTGGTAGAAGCCGACCTCGGCGAAGATCAGTTTGGGTGCCGCAGAAATGTTGGAACACGTGAGGCAATACTGACCCTACGACTTATCTTAGAAGAATGATTAAGGAAAGGCAAGCATACGTTTCTAGCATTTGAAGACTTAGAGAAAGCTTTTGACAATGTTGATTGGAATACTCTTTCAAATTCTGAAGGTGGCAGAGGTAAAATACAGGGAGCGAAAGGCTATTTACAATTTGTACAGAAAGCAGTTGGCAGTTATAAGCATCGAGGGGTATGAAAGGGAAGCAGCGGTTGGGAAGGGAATGAGAAAGGGTTGTAGCCTGTCCCCGATGTTATTCAATCTGTATATTGAGGAAGCAGTAAAGGAAACGAAAGAAAAATTCGGAGTAGGTATGGAGAAGAAATAAAAACGTTGAGGTTCGCCGATGACATTGTAATTCTGTCAGAGACAGCAAAGACTTGGAAGAGCAGTTGAACGGAATGGACAGTGTCTTGGAAGGAGGATATAAGATGAACATCAACAAAAGCAAAACGAGGATAATGGAATGTAGTCGAATTAAGTCGGGTGATGCTGAGGGAATTACATTAGGAAGCTATTTGGGGAGCAAAATAACTGATGATGGTCGAAGTAGAGAGGATATAAAATGAAGACTGGCAATGGCAAGGAAAGCGTTTCTGAAGAAGAGAAATTTGCTAACATCGAGTATTGATTTAAGTGTCCGGAAGTTGTTTCTGAAAGTATTTGTATGGAGTGTAGCCATGCACGGATGTGAAACATGGACGATAAATAGTTTGGCCAATATGAGAATAGAAGCTTTCAAAATGTGGTGCTACAGAAGAATGCTGAAGATTAGGTGGGTAGATCACATAACTAATGAGGAGGTATTTAATAGAATTGGGGAGGAGTTTGTGGCACAAGTTGACAAGAAGAAGGGACTGGTTGGTAGGACATGTTCTGAGGCATCAAGGGATCACAAATTTAGCATTGGAGGGCAGCGTGAAGGGTAAAAATCGTAGAGGGAGACCAAGAGATGAATACACTAAGCAGATTCAGA